>NC_088913.1:30262500-31512500 GCF_963576675.1 Euphorbia lathyris | reverse complement strand
AAAGAAATCCCTTTCAGGGAACCTGTCGACCAGTGTAGACGTCTTCCTAAGACTTGAAGGATGGAAGCCTTAAATAGTCCTCTTAGAGTGCGGAGGTTGGTGTTCTTCAATGGCAGATGGAGGAAGGAGGAGGATTCTTCAAGGTAGGGTTACGGTTTTTACACAAACTAAAGATACTGAATACAATGATACAATGTTCTATTTATAGTTGTAGTTTTTTCCCTAAACCTAGTCTAACTTATTTCCCAATGCAGGTGGAAGAGCGAGGGCGAAAATGTGAAGATGTGGGGCCAGGAATCAGCTAAAATGTTGGTTCCCACAGGCCAGCTTATTGAGCTGGCCTGAAGACGCCAGTTCGACGGGCTAGTGATCCCCAATTCGTCGAGCGAATCCCGGGGGTCCCCGAGGCGCGATTTCAATCCTAATTTGATCCCGTTCAACCTGCACATGCACATAAACTCCAAAAAACATTAGTCCAAAGGCTAAATTGACCCATCAGTCATTAGATTTGAGTAAAAACTCCTTTTGGTGTGACCTTTGGTGGATCAATTAGCCGAAATAAATAAGGTGAACTTCACGTGTGTGCTATTTTGGCAATATTTTACCTGAAAACAATCAGAAACGGCTAGAAACTACAAAAGTAAATAAAACATGTGCTAAAACTAAATAGCATGTACACATGCATAAAAATGTGAGAAACGCTCGCTTATTAAACGAAAACTAATCAAAACTATCCTAAAAACTGTACCTAAAGATAGGGGTTTTCGACCCCTATCAGTGAACAAATCTACAAGTTGAAGAGAATATGCAATGGGTATGTGGCGAATCATTCCGGACTGAACCCTTTCCCTAATCATGTGACAATCGATGTCAACGTGCTTGGTACTTTAGAGGAAGATGGGATTCTAAACTATATGTACAGTAGAGATATTGTCACAGAAAATTAAGGAGGATGAATTGGCTTGAACACCAAGGTCGCGAAGCAAATTTGTGGCCAGTGGGCTCGAAAGAGGTAGAGGCCATGACACAATACTCTGCCTCGGAAGATGATCTTGAAATGGTGTTCTTCTTTTTCGATCTCCATGAGGTAATTGTTGTGCCAACAAAAACAATATACCCAATCATTGACTTTTGAGTTTCAGGGCATGTGGCCCAGTCATAATCGAAAAAAGCTTGGAGTTGAAGGTTGTTCTATGATGGAAAGAATAATACAAGTCCTATGAGGTACCGAAGTATTCTATAAGCATGATGTTGATCATCTGAAGTTGGTTGGTTTAGATGTTGAGAAAGCTGGTTGACAATGTAAGTAAGCTCGGGCATGGTGTGTGTTAGGTAAAGGAGTTTACCAATTAGCTAGCGGTATGATGTGATGTCTGTGAGATTATAGGCATGAGCATTGGGTTTGTAATTTGCCAATGTTAGGGATGAAGTTGGTTTACTGTCAATAAATTGGGTATCTTAAAGCATCTCAAGGATGTACTTGCATTGGGACATGTGAAGTCTTGTGGTATGCCTTATGAATTCGAAACTAATGAATTAATTGATGTCTCTTAGGTCTTTAATGCTAAATAGTGTGGTGTTATGAATTTTACGATCATCGTTGCCAGTCAGTATGACATCGTCGATATAGACCAACATTTTCATGATAGATCTTTTGCCCTTTTTAATGAAAATAGATAGGTTAGCAAAGGATTGAATGTACTTCATGCCTTTGATTGTGTGTGTCAACTTCGCATTCCATTTTCCCCCTGCTTGCTCGAGGCCATATGTGGACTTTCTCAATTGGCATACTTGGTTTGGAGATGTGCCTTGCATCCTAGGTGGTAGTGTCATATATACCTCTTCATCAAACTCCCCATATAAGTATGCATTATCTATGTCAAGTAATGTGTTCATGGATGGAAAGGTTAGTACCTACGAAGCTAGGTTAGTAGCGAAAGGATATCATCAAAAGCAAAGAGTTGACTATGACAAAACTTTCTCTCATGTAGCCATGTTCAAATCCATCAGAATATTGCTTGCAATTGCCGCTCATTTTGATTATGAGATTTGGCAAATGGATGTGAAAACAACTTTCCTAAATGGAAACCTACTTGAGGATGTATACATGATGCAACCTGAAGGTTTCACGTCAAAGGATGCAACCAAGATTTGCAAACTTCAAAGGTCCATTTATGGACTCAAGCAAGCGTCTAGAAGCTTGAACAAGAGTTTTGATGAAACCATAAAACAATTTGGTTTCGAATAATACCTTGAAGAGGCTTGTATTTATAAGAAGATGAGTGGGAGCTCAGTCATTTTCTTAGTACTATATGTTGATGATATACTACTCATGGGAAACGATGTTGCAATGTTGCAAACGGTAAAAGTTTGGTTATCCGGTAATTTCTCCATGAAAGACTTGGGAGAAGTAGCTTACATCTTAGGGATTAAGATCTATAGGTATAGATCGAGATGACTGCTTGGACTCTCCCAATCTACTTATATTGACAAAGTCCTAAAGCGTTTTGACATTCATGAATCGAAAAGGGGTAACTTACCAATGGTCCATGGAATCAAGTTATCAAATGATCAAGGTCCTAAAACAGACAATGATAAGAAACGCATGGCTGTAATTCCTTACTCCAGTGCGGTTGGTTCGATCATGTATGCCATGCTTTGCACTAGACCCGATGTGGCATTCGCATTGAGTATGACGAGCCGCTATCAAGGAAATCCAGGATTTGATCACTGGATTGCTGTCAAGAACATTCTTAAGTACCTGAGAAGGACTGAAGACATGTTCCTCGTATATTGAAATGGAGAATTGAAAAATGAAGGATTTTCATATGCTAGCCATCTGACTGATGAAAATGATTATAGATCCCAGTCAAGATACCAGTTTATCCTCAATGGAGGTTCGGTCAGTTGGAAGAGTTCTAAGCAAGGAAGTGTTGCTTTCTCGACGACTGAATCAGGGTACATCGCAGCTGCAGAAGCGGCAAAGGAGGTAGTTTGGATTAGGAAGTTCATAACAGAACTAGGAGTGGTGTCTGACATTGTGAATCCTATTACTTTGTACTGTGATAACAATGGAGCCATTGCACAAGCAAAGGAACCACGGTCTCATAATGCATCCAAGCATTACCTCAAACGATACCATCTCATTAGGGAGATAATAGCCAGGGGAGATGTGAGAATAGAAAGAGTGCCTACTGAGGATAACGTTGCAGATCCGTTGAACAAGCCATTACCACAAAGAGCTCATGATCGACGTCTTAGTTCTTCTGGTATTAGTTTCAGAAACAATTAGCTTTAGTCCAAGTGGGAGAATGTTGGAGTTTAGTGTCCTAAAGATAGTTGTTTTAGGATATGAATATTAATGAATAAATTGTTTATTTAGTCATTTGTTTAATCAGATATATATCATAACTGTAACTATATATAAAAGACCTTAATCTTTCATAAAGAAAGTAATCCTAAGTTTATTTAAATAGTTATAAAGTGTTCATACAAACATAAAGTGAGACTATACTTTATAATAGACCAATAAACTTAAAATCAACCCAAGTCAAACAATGTGTTGTAGGGGTTGGCATATTACTGTTGAGACTTGCATGTAACAGTATTTTCTGTCGAGACAGAGAGCTGATCTCATAAGCTTTAGATATGGAGATGTCTAGACAGTTACATGGATCCGGTGAAGGAGTTCATTAGGATTGGGACCCGACTTGAGATAACAGTATGGATTGATTTATCTAAGTGTTAATTGTTCATCTCATTGGTATTAGTAGGTATAACTAATCCTCAGACTCAAACATTCATTAATTAGTGATTCTGGATTATGGAGTGTGATGCTTTGATTATGTGCGAGCACGATCCACTAGAGGGGAGGCCCTGGGGTGTGTGAGAGTAGGGTTGGGTATCACATAAAGTAATTGCAGAATAGTTAATGTTAGATTGAGCATTCGTCACTCCTGATAAATGAGAGATATATCCAAATGGCCGCTTGTGGTGAATTGATTGAAATCCTTGCAAGGTGATACAGTTAAGAGTAGAAATAGAAATTTCACTTAACTTATCTTTTAGAGTAAATTCAACCTGTACAAGTAAAAATGGACTCTTCGTTATATGTAACCTTGACACGTTCCATGGTTATAAGGAATTGACCACAGTATATAGTTGATGAAGGATCGTATTATACTGCACCTAATGCGGAAAGGTTAACGTCAGTTTTCAACCTGACTTCTTATTTGCACTGGGGGAATGTCTTAGGTTCTTCCAGTAACAGCTCGCGAAGACATTCCGTTATATACATGTTGAAATTAATTAGGATGAATTAAATTTCAAAGGCTATATTGACTTCTCTCCTAAATTGTTTCTTAGCACAACTACAGAATTGTTGTAACATTTTGCTTGCCTCCCCTTTTATCTATATCATTGTCACCCAAGTGTATCTAATGTTATCATCAAGTATGGTGAGAAAATAGTGTTTATTAGAATATGACTCCCTAACTGGACCCCAAATATCCACGTGCATCATATCAAAAACATATTTAGCAATGTTAGAATCATGGTATAAGGTAACTTCTTTTGTTTTGCCCGTTGACAAACATCACAAGGAATTCTATTGATAGTTTTGTAATCATTACAAAGAAGTTCCAACATTTTCAACCTCTCATATAGGGTGTCCAAACTTAGATGCCATATATTGGCTTTGATTGAAAAGGATAAAACTGAACAATTATTAACTACTACAGGCACTTGATATTCCAAGTAGTATAATCCTTCCATTTCCATAGCCAAGCCAATCTGCTCCAAGCTTACATTGTCCTGTATGAGGCATAGGGAACAAGTTATAACAATGCTAATCTGATTTGCACTCAATAGCTTGCTATTGGATATTAGGTTATATTCGAATTTTGAGATGCATAGGACTTTATATAGAGCAAGCTTGTGACTTAAAATGACATCTCCTACATACTCAACATTGACATTTTCCCCATTTGGCAGACTTACACTGCAGTTCTCAATCCTTTGATATGTATCATAGAACTTTATGTCACAGATGATGTGGTATGTGGCTCCAGTGTCTATGATCGAACAAGGTTTGATAGATTTGTAAATAGAGGAGCTAAGAATTTTACCAGAGCTAGCATTGTCATTTTTGGTGAAGGTGTTTATGCTTCCATTGGAGGTTGATGCCTTATTGTTTGTTAGCAGCAAAGTCATTAACATCTTATATTGATCCTTGGTGATGGTATAATGTTCCCCGGCTCCATGTGGATTGTCTTCATCACCCGAATCCATGTCCTCATCTTCTTTGTTTTGCGTTAACGCTGCATTTGTCTTTGCTTGTGGTTTGTAGTTCTTATATATTCTTGTTTCGATTGCAATAACTAAGAAGGTATTTGTGCTTCTTAAAGCATATCTCCTCAGTATGTCCATGTGTTCCCATAAAAGGTGCACAGAGATGAACTTTTGTTGTTTTTGCAATGTTGACTTTTGGTGTTGCCCTTGTTTCCTCCGGTTTTCCTTGAGTGTTAGTGAGCCCTGCGAATGGAACTCCCTCATGTCCTTCACTGTTCTTCATTATTAGTGTCAAACCCATTTGTCTCCCATTGCTCTATAGACAATGTGAAGACTTTGTTCAAGGATGGGAGTGTTGGTCCCTTATAACGTAACAAGTTAGTTCCAAGGGGGGGTTAGGAACTATTTAAAATTTTGTACGTTGAGGCTGACATCTTTTTCTTTGAAAAAGGTTTACACAGCACGCTGAGTGAACTTAAGACACTAGCTTAGTCAACTGGTGACTAAGTCAGCTTCTTTCCTTGAGTCAGAAGATAGCACTTGAGTCTATTCCAGAACTCATATACTCAATGCACACAACTCAGCATGACCTCTTTACTTAGTCAGTTTTGTTTAAGCAAGCAAAATATATATAAGGAGTTTAAGGTTAGAGAGATGTTACTCAACAGATTTATCCAGGTTCGGCCTCTATGCCTACGTCCTGTCCCCGGAACACGTTCCGAGCTTTCGAATTCTGTACTGAGCTCTTTACCGGTAGAGCATCAAACCTTTTACAACAAGAAGCTGAGTATAACAAGAGTACCTTCCTCTATACCTCTACTCACTCCTATTCTATTGCTGAGTACTATAATCGAGTACTCAGCCTCTCCTTTCTAATTCTAGAAATGATAATAAGTTTGTCCTAAACAACAATTGCTAAGACACTTTAGATGATTGGATAATCACTCTAGACTTTTACACAGTAATATGGAAATTGGTATAAGTATTTGCTTTGCATTTTCACACAGATTCTTCGAGTAGAAATTTGGTCAGCGTAATGGCTTGTTGAAGATCTGCATCGAATGAAGCAACTGAAAGGCCTATTTATAGTGACACTTGAGGTATCGGTTATTTCAAATTTCGAAATAACCATTGGAGGGAAACGGCTTGATGTCGTTGTCACTCAGTACACGCTCAGTGCCGTTGGCCAATCAGATTATTGCATCTTCTGTCTTCGGTCAGTGCTGAGCAGCTTTTAGACAGACAGGCAGAATGTTTCGCCTTTTATGGCAAAGTCTTCCAGATAGCTTTCTGTGTCTTCTGAACTTTACCCAAAGTAGAAATACTTTGTCTTGAAGTTGTTCCTTACTCAGCTGCTGTCTTGTACTCTTTGTCGTCCAACTCAGCAGCTTCATTCCGAAGTAGATAAAGAAAGTCTTCCAGATCCTTCTTCATGTTGAGCTGTGTTTTGTCCATAACGACAGCGTTTTGTTTACACGGGCCGAGTTGTCTTGGGCCTTTAGCCTTTTAGTCTTTATGTCTTATAAACAATTTAACTCAACATTGAACAAACACATTAGTGTAATAAATCAAAGCATTTAAACTTAGTGTGTTTTAGAATATTCTTTAAATAATTTTGTCAAATCAAAATCATGTGGAAAGGTGTTTCAACAAACTCCCCCATTTTGATGTTGGCAAAACTATTCAGTGAAGAACTCAGTTTTGAGCTCCCCCATGATAGTTGACCTTTTATAACTTAATAAACTCCCCCGTAAGGGTTGAGCTACTGACACAGTTTTACTCTAAACATTTTAAGGTTTAATCGAGTAAGTCCTAGGTCAGTTTTCAAATAAAGGTCAGCTCATGAAACATATTCTATTAACTCAATTTTAAGCGGAAGATTTAACTATCAGAGAGCGCTGAGTATTTCGTTGTTCAATGAGTCTTATAAGACAATATTTTAATCATACAGGACAGTGTTAATAGCATACAATCAGAAGACATTAAGAATGATAAACACAGTTGATGTATGCAACACATAATAGCTCAGGATCACATAAGATTTTAATCAAGTTGAAAAATTTGATGCAAGCATAGTATTAATAAGTAGTCAGCATTATACATAACAGGGATACTTAAGACTTAGAAACTAGCTATCCTAACTAAGCTATTTCTTCTTATATATCAGTTTTCCCTTTCCCTTAGGCTGACTACTTCCAGCAGCCTCATGCTGAGTTCTTCCTGTTTGTTCTTTCTCCCCCGTTTTGGCAGCATCGGGAGGAGGAGGCCTGAAGGTGTTGTTTTGAGCAGCTTCAGATATGTGAGCTGAGAAGTCCTTCAGCTTGCTAGTGCTTTCATTTATGCCATCAAAGATAGCAACACCATCGTCGAATACCTCTTGAGGCACACCAATTTCAGCAGCGCTGAGGATGCTCAGTGCGTAGGCTTGAGATTTACCCATCCAAGTAAGTGTATCAGTCAGCGCAGCATAAGCCTGATGAAACATCTTGAGCAAAGATGAGTCATAGTACTGACGTTGAATGTTGGAGTGACGCACATGGGTGAAAACTTGATGGGTATACTGGAGAAACTCATTTTGCTTCATCTGGTCAGTGTCCATCTCTGCTTTGTTTAGATTCAGAAGACGAACAGCTTCGCCGATCTGTTCTACTGAGCATTGGGAGTAAGAGGAAAGCTGATGGTTTGTTTTCTCTTTCTCAGTTTGAAGCTGGGTGAATAACTGATGAACTTCAGCAGAAGTTGCATACCCTGAGTTCGCAGCTGACAAGGCTTGAAATTGTCCCTGAAGGGAGTTGATATGTTGAACCATGGTCAGCTGGAGTTCAGCCAGCTTTGTTATGGACTCCTGCTTTGGTTGTTGGGCTTGGATATTGATCATTACACTCAGCAAGTCTTTTAGACCTCGAACCTCATTGAGAAGTTGAGTGACTTGTGGAAGCTGAGTGGACTCATTATCGGAAGACCCAGAAGCAGTGTCTGAAGTTTGATGAAGGTCTTGGAGCAAGGCCTGAGCCAAGTTAATTATCCTTCTAACAGACTCAGTGGCAGTGAGATAGTTGTATGAGTCTTTATTAGTTTGACCAGCTGGTGGAGGAGTGAGATTCCGTGCATCATTTGTAGTGCCAGTGGGGTCAGTGACTGGTCTTAGTGCTTCACCCTGCACTTGTTCTGTAGAATGGAGAGGTGATTGAACAGCAGCATTGAGAATTGGCTCGGTGTTAGTTGGGTTCGCAGAAGCATCTAAGTCGGCTTATTCCTGTGGAAGAGAAACAGAGGCTTGTTTTTCACTGTGCTCTGGCAGAGTAGTAGAAGATTTCTTGAAGAATTTTAGCTTCATAGTCGATGGATCGGTGGTTGGTCTTTTCTGTGTTAAGTTATCCATGACGTCAAGCACAGTTGTTGGGTGTGCCTTGACAAGTCTTCTTCTTTTTCCCTGGGTCCTTGGAGGAGTGGGATCAGCGTGAATTGATTGAATTGAATGAGATGGAGATTTTACTCCTTCATCAGCATCCTGCTGTTCAGTTTGCTCAGCTTCTTCTTCTGCAGTCAACTCAGTGTGAGTTGGCTCAGCGTCTTCTTCACTTGCTGTCTCCTCAGTGTCATCCTGACCACTCTCTTCTCCTTCTTCTTCTTGCTCATCATCCTGATCTTCCTCATCTAATTCTTCTTCCAACTGTTCAATGAACTGATCATCTAGTTCAACTTCATCGTTCTGTTGCTCAGCTGCAACACCTTGACTCTGAGTATAGTGAGAGTCGTCGGGAATAAAGAAACCAGCAGGAATGGCATCGATTGGACTTAACTCTGAAGAGTTCTTCTGCTTCTTACTCAGAGGTACTTCATTAAGGTTTTCCCTTTCATCTGCCTCAGGCTCATCTTGCCTAGGTCTTTTCTCAGCTGACTTGGGCTCAGCGTGTGCAGTCGTTCCTTTGGACACTATCTTTATCTTCTTAGGAGCAGGAACAGCGCCCTTAGAGGTGCTTAGCACAGCTTTCCTCTTCCTGTCAGCAGGAGCTTTGGTTCTTCTTCTCTTTTGAACCACTATTCCCTCAGCGGTCTGATCAGCGGCACCTTTTCCTTTCTTAATTCCCTGATCAAATTTTAAGGCGAACAGAGCAGTAGCAGTTATCTCTGATCCTTTGCCCTTAGTTTCCCCTGTGAGGTCTACTCGGTGGTCAAGGAGGATTTTGGTAATGAGTGAACCCAGCCTTAGAGTGCCAGTGCTCCTTTGAAAGCCGGCAATCAAGAATACTGGCATGTTGATGGGCTTGTAGGTCAGCATATGCCATATGAAGCATTGCTCGAAGTTTGTTGCTGAGCTGGTGCAATTTATCTTTGGGAAGATGTAATTGGTCAGCAGGTAGTGCGCCATCTTTTGGTGTTGTCCCATTGAAGTGCTGGAGATTTCGCCAGCATGTCCAGTCGGTTTACAGAACGTAGTGGAGTACCCAGTAACGTCCTGATCTCCAGACTTTCTAAGAATGGCTCCTTCATTCTTGAGTTTCAGAAGGCTGGCTAGGTAGGTGGGATTGATGAAGATGGTTTTGTCCTTCACCTTGGTGACTAAGTGGTCCTGGTTGTCATCAGCGACACACAGCTTGTGGTAGAACTCCCTTACCAAGTCAGGGTAGGTATTGTAGCTTATTGAGAACAGCTCGGTCCAGCCATTCTTCGAAATCCACTCACAAAATGGTTGCTCTTTTTCCACAAATTCTTTCGAGAACCACCTTGAGTAGTCAATCTTGTATTCCCTGACGTTTTCATAGACCCTGGTATATGTTCGTTGCTTAGATTTCTTTCCCTTGGAGGAGGTACCTTGCTCAGTTTGGGTTTTCTTACTCGGTGTGGTAGCTTTGTATAGACACTGAGTCGGAGGACCTGTGACGAAAACCTTTAACAAAACGGTTGAAGCGGTTGGTTCCGGGAAAATTTTGAAAGAGAAAAGCGTATAATAATAAAACGGTGAGTCAATGAGAATCGCGGTCGTTGAATGAACGGCTCATGGACGCTCCGCGACGTAGAGCGAGCGCCTAGCGGCAGCCGACGTGTGTCCGATGACAGTCGGACGCACGTCCGGCAGCGCAGGGCATGCGCTCGGCGTCCGCGGGACGCCCGACGGCCGTCGGGCACGCACCCCCGACAGCCGTTGGGCGAGCGCCCGACGGCCGCTGGGCAGGCGCCCAACGACGTTGGGCGTTCGCCCAACCAGGGTGGGCGATCGCCCAACCCCCTTTAGGCGACGCCCAATTTTACTCGGGCGTCGCCCAAAGTTCCGGGGATCCGTTTGCCTATATAAGGAACGGATCCCCATGCATTTGAGGGGGGGGGGGGGGTTTCTTGGAGCTTTCTCGCTCTAAACATTTTTAGAGAGAGAAAATCAATTTTTTGGAGAAAATATTTTTTTCCCAAAAAAATCCAAATTTTCCAAAAGTTAAAATTTTACCAAAAATACAAAAAACACCGGAAAAGCACGATTCGTGGAATCAACCGACTTCAACTGTCAATACCGAACTTGAGATATTATCCGAGGACTAGACTCGTTTTATTTTATTTAATTTATTTCCTTTATTTATTTTGTTTTATGTTATAATTTTATTTATTTAGTTATTCATTTATTTATCACGTTTTATTTAATTTTTCATATTTATTTAGTTTTCGTCTTGTATTAGATAAATGTTCGGTTTTGTTTTTAAATAAGAAACCTCGTTTTGATATCCCAATACGAACCGTGATCCGATTAAAAGGTAGTTCGGGTATTAAAAACGTTGTAATTATAAGTTTTTTTTAAAAGATATTTCCGAATAACGTTTTAAAATAAAAAACGTCGTTTTAGGAAACTCCGTTATAGGCTATGATCCATTTTTTGTAGTTCGGAGATCCGAAACGATTGAATTAGACTTAATTTAAAGCTTTTGAACGAATCTGGAAAGTTGTGGATTGTTTCTGTAATTCTTCTCTTTCTGTCACTGATTGCTGTTTACCGACGGATTTTCCGTCGTAAATCTGCTGAAATGTAAAAAATGCTGTTTTGGTCCCTTTTTCCCAACTTTTAGGCTTTTGGTCCTTTATATATATATATGTATATTTATGAAATATATACTTTCAAACTATTTTTAAATACTTTGTACATATGTTTGTTTATATGTATATATTTTCTATTTAATTCATTTAAACTATATTGGGTATTATTTTTAGAGAATTATTTATTTAGGCATCTTGGGTAATTAATTAGAAGGTGTTTTGAGGATAATTAGGAGTTATTTTGATGTTTAATGTATATTTGGGAGAGTTATTTCTCATATATTTATTATGATAGTTATTTTGGGGATATAAGGTTTATTTTCTTATTAACAATAAACTTGGTTCATTATTTTATATGTTTTAAGTATGATAAAAGTGTATTATATTTAGTATCTTTCATTTTCATTATTATGTATATATTTAGCTATATTAGGTGGTATCCTTTACTTGGTTTTTTAAATTATATGTATATCACTATTTTCAAATATAGATATATATATATATGTATATGCTCATTTTTTTTACCCTTTTGGCATTTGGGGATATAGGTTTTAAATTAGTTTCCAATTGATGAATTTGGGATTGGTTCATTTGTTGTTGTGATTATGATAATGTTCAAGATTGTTTCAATTGAGTGAAAAGGGGAAAATAAACCACAAAAAAGAGAATTTAATTTGTTTATTTAAGCTTGATTTTTAGAGGCTTCTAATGTAAATAGAACGTTTTCTTGACCTCTTTAAACCATTTCTTAAAATCATCACGTTTTAAAACCTTAATCCGTTCCAACGACGGATTAAGCGAATCTTGTAATTAAAATCGTTTTCATTGTGAATAATAGAGTTTTGAATTGTTTTCTTAAATGATTTGTACAAAATAAATTGACTTGTATGCCTAACCATGTTTTCGGGTTAAAATTCTTTATTCCACGTCTTCAAACGCTTGAGTCGTTCCAACGGCGATTCGAGTGAACGTCATTAACGGGGTTTTGAAACGTACCTAGATCGTTCCAACGGCGATTAAGGTACGAACCATGTAAATAAACTCATTTTTGGGAAGTGAGTTTGGTTTAGAGTTAGTGTGTAATACGAAGTATAAATCACATTGTAAACAAATCAATTCTTTCTTCTCCCCCCTCTCTCTCCTATGTATTTGGAACTGATGTAAATGGGTGATTCTTTACCAAAGTGGCTTTTCAATAATATATGCTCAAAACGGTTTTCAAAACGAGAAAGAAAAGGTTTCAAATGAATTTTAAACTTAAAGAAATATGCGATTAGTCCGTTATCGCCTAACACGCTGAGTAGGAGGCCGGTGGTTCATAACCGGGCGATGTCGGGGTGTCTAGTAGCCTTTCTCCGGAAAGGAGCTAGCCTTCTCGGCTCGTACCTAAGTTTTCCGAACCCTCACCGGTCTCCCGCAAGGGATCGGTGTTCATTTTCTCATTCGTGGGTGGCGACTCTTCCATACTCCGAGCTCCGGTCCTGCCGAGCAGCTTGATTCCACGATTGGTTACTTTCGGCGCCAATCACCGCTTACGTCGCCATGAGGTGTCCACCCCCCGGTCCACCCGGGAGATTACACCGCGGCACCTCGTCTAACAAGTGGCGACTCTGCTGGGGAAGCGAGAAATTTGATTCCGGAAGGCGTGTATTAAGCCCTTAACGGGGACGGATCGTATTATTGCTTTTCGTATGCATTCATAAGCATTATTGCAAACCTTTTGGGTAATTTTCACGAAACCTCTAGCGAGAGTCCATTCGTCGCTCGAAAGAGGCTAGTGTAAGTTCCCCCTTACAGTAAGGCGCCAAAGGGTCCCCATCCATTCGTTAGGGGCGAATTTGTGCGGTCCTGTGAGGTCCCGCGATCAGCCGTGTCAGCATATAGTAGCCTTAGAAGTTGCCATAGGATTACCCGTTACCATTTTTGATGTGATGAATGAATCAGTTCGTGTTTTCAAATTGCCATGATACGTGTCTAATCCTAAAATATGTAAAGAAAATGAAACGATACGTTAATATATACTCTTAGACCGATATACAAACTACCCCAAAACGTCGAAACGATTCGAACTAAAGATGACTTGGTCATCTCGTATGAATGAACTTGTGCGACCCGCCTGGTCCCTTTTCGTGTCCCGAAGAAGGCACATGTTCAGGAAATGCGTTATGACGTAAGCACGTATTAGTACGAATCGGTTCGGTATTAAGGATAGTTATATCTCGATTCAAAAGATTATATTAACAGTAGCCGTTATTCACATTCTTTAAATAGGTTAGGATAAAGCGAGATTATGACAAAATGAAAACAAAGAACATTTCTGTTTCGAATGACCCCGTTGTAACGTAAAGAGTTTCGCAAACGTGGCCCGTCCCTTCCGAATAAAAGACGAGCTCTTACGTTATGCCTTGTGTCGTTCTTAAGAGAAATGGACGTGTCCGCAAAAGTGACTAAGAAAATAAAAGAAAAGCAAAAATAAACAAACGACCAAAGTCATTCTGTATCTACGATGTATACCCATCCCAAGGGTAGTTAAAGAAAATGAATCAATACCGTTGAATACGTGTCTTGAGCCGGTACGTATGCCGTTTAAAATCACAAAGCCGAATTAAGCTAAACCACATAATTGCGCCATATGGACGAGACTGTGGGTTTGACTAATGACTCGATCATTTCGACCGTTACCAAAACTACAAGAAATATGGCCCGATATGCACGTTTGCTTAAACTCGTGCCAAAATGAAAAGGACGGTAATATCCCTGCTTCGAATAGACATGCGATTCAACGAAACGTTGATTTTCTATAACCACTCTAAGGGGATATATCCCGTAGATTGGAATAAAGAGTTGTTAGCCGAAAGAGTACCGTGCGCTCAAATAAGACTCGCCGTCTTTTCACGTAGCCAAAAAGAGCAAACGGGTTCTTAACGCTAGAAACAAACACGTTACGCGATGAGTCCGTTCCTTAAAATAAAAAGTGCTTTCATCACTGAATAAGCATGCGGTTACGTCTCTCGATAAAATCCAAAAGATCCCGTCGTAATCCAAAAATCGAGACACGAACCCACGCGAATAAAAGGGAACGAATCATTGTCAGTAACGAACGATTGGACTAAAAGAATAACTCGTACCACGTCTAAAAACCGAGATGCGCTCAAAAGGAGTCAAAACCCGAGCTAATGCGTCTCGCAAAATGACAAAAGATGGGTTATTCCGACAGGACAATCCATTTGGTCGATATCTTAGTCACCAAACGCTGATACGTTAAAACGAACTGTATTGTCTGATGAATAATTTACTTTTCCGCAATAATCGACGGCATCACGCGTCCCCTGGACCGCAATGTGAGCCCCAAACCAAAATCCTAGGAAAGAGACTTGGACCATCGAGTGGGTGGAGGAATAAGGGTGGAAGAGAGATGTTGTGATACGTGTAATTAGACTAACGTTTGTTCTCCTTATCTTATATATCCGTAAATAATAAACGCACACACCACGAATCATGCATATAAAATCATGCATACATACTAATGGATACCGTTCACGCAGACGTCATCATTAAGCGGTTGTGGTACCGAGAGAGCAGTCGGCTAGTCAGGCAGTTTGATCAGCTACAGATTGACAGTTCTGAATCGGCAATTGTGGCCTCTGATTCGTCTTCATCCGGATATACTCATTCTTCCGTCAGCATGTCTGCGACCGACAAAAAGGTGGCCGGATTGGAAAACTCTGTGAACAACATTAATGAGCAGTTAGCCGTGATAGTGGCCCAGATAGCTAAGTTGGCCATGAAAGATGACAAAAGTGGCAGTAAGCACACTGAGAATGAGGTGAACGATGGTCCTCGCTTTGGGAATGAGGATGACTATCAGGATTATATCCGAAAGCAGCTGGAGAAAGAGAAAGCTAAGGAGGAGGAGTGGAAGCAACACATCACTCAAGAGGTGCAGGATCTACGTGGGGGAAGTTCCGGGAGTCAGGACTTTTATAACTTGAAGAATTGTTTATCAGCAACGGCTTTGCCTTTGAAATTCCGGCTCCCTGATATGAAAAAGTTCGATGGAACTGGAGATCCCACTGCCCACATGAATCAGTATGTTGTTGTAATGAAGCACACGATCCTGACTGAGGACCAAGTCCTGGGGCTGTTTAACACTTATCTGGAGGGGGCTGCCCTCACATGGTTTCATGCATTGCCAATGGTGATGAAGAGGGATTGGAAAGAGTTAGCGAAGTCATTCATCGCTCAGTATAGCTTCAACACCATGCTTGAGGTCACTTTGAAGGAGCTAGAGAGCACTAAGCAGCAGACTGGGGAATCCTTTTCCGATTTTGTAAGGAGGTGGAGGGCCAAGGCCGCGGTTATGAAGCAGAAGCCGCTTGAGCAGGATCAGATCCGAATGGTAGTCGGTAACACCTTGCCGTATATTAAGAATGAGCTGCGGTACATGCCTTTTACCGATTTCAACCAAATGTATAGCTGCGCCTTGACAGTTGAGGGGGACGGAGAACCAAAGAAAGCTTATACCAAGTGGACGAAGTCTGGATATAGTGCCGGAGGGCCAATTACGAGTGCAGAATCTGCAGCAGTGAAAGTGCTTGATCTTAATGCTATCGAAAAGAGGCAGTTCGCCAAATTTGATCAGACCTACACAAAAGTTTTCGAACGATTGCAGAAAAAGGGGTTGTTGAAAGCTCTTACTCCTTATAACAAAACTCCGCCTACTCAACAGATACAAGCTAGGGGATACTGCGAATTCCACAGCAGTTATGGGCACACTATTGAGAACTGTGAGAGATTGAAGCACGAGATCCAAGATTTGATTGAGGAAAAGAAGATAGCTGATCCTTCGTCAGCGAACCCTTCCACTAGGCGTAATCCATTGCCTAATCATAGGGTGAGCATGATCGGAGTCGATCTGAAAGAAAGTATAGTGGTGGAATCCTCCGAGGATGGCGAAGAGGAGTTGTTGGACTCCGATGAGAAAAGGAATGTAGGAAGTGGTTTATACGTGTCTGTTTTGGAGGAAGAGCCAACGGAAGAGGTGATGGACGATAGAAATAAAACCGAGGAAGTATCATCCCGGAGGATCATGCCTGTGTTGAAATTGTTTAGTGGGGTAGAAGACCCCGAAGCTCATTTGTATGGATACGTGTGTGCTATGTTTGGAGAGCCATACAAAGTGGAAAAAGTCGCTCCATGGTTCTATCTTTCACTGGTGGGCGAACCTTTGAAGTGGTTTCAATCGCTACCTGACTCGACTAAGCGTGACTGGTCACTGATATCAAGCTTGTTTTTGATGAAGTATCGAAGAGACAAAACACAGGCAGGGGAATATAGCGCGATGCAAATTGGGCCTATCAAACGTCCGTTTCCGACTGTCAGCAAGTATAATGAAGGGAAGGACCCCATGGAGCACTTGCATTTTTATCTGTCGGCTATGGGTCCTCTAGGTTTCAAAGAGGAGGAGATCACGAGCTTGTTTTGCAACTCATTGGCAGGAGATTCACTAGTGTGGTACATGTCTCTTCCAATGCACGTTAAAGCAGATTGGGCAAAAATGACTAAGAGATTCATCAAGAAATACGCTGCACGGGAATGTCCAGAGGAAATGCCTGCATTACCCGAAGAGGAGACACCTGAAGCAGTAACAGCCATGTCTAAGTATAAGGGAGATGAGAACCCCATTGATCACATAAACCGTTTGCGTGCCTACATGTTTGACGCGGGACTCTACCGAAGTGAGTTAGTCCAGCATTTTCCAAAGACACTCATAGGAGAAGCTTTGATGTGGCACCGAATGCTCTCGGCAAAGACAAAAGGGGACTGGGGATCCTTCATGGAGGCCTTTGTGCAGAGGTATGAGATGTACATTCCGTGGACAGGGTCGTTGGAAGATTTAGAAAGAATCAAGCAATTTCCTGAGGAAGCATTCGTGGATTATGCTAGAAGATGGAGGTTCAAGTATGCCTCGTGTCGGGTCACCTTGAGTGATCAGGAGCAACTCATGTGCATCCGGAAGGGTGCTATTCCACTCGTGGCTAGAAGAATGAATGGAGTGTTCCTCAAGGACTATGAAGAGCTGATAGGCTGGGCTCGGTATGGATCGTCGGACCCTTCCTACATAAATCCGAATGTCCCTCACATAATGGATCTAATGGTCGTGGACATTTGGGGAAGTTCCTCCGACGAGGAAGGTATCAATCAGAGGGTTCCGATCAACATCTGGGATGAGTCTGATGATGAGTCGGAAGTGGCTGTTAGCGCCAAAGGAAAGATTCTGCCAGGTTTTGAGATCTTCGATGATGTTGCCGACTGGGGCAAAGGAAAGGCAAGCTGCTTCGTCGAGGAGATTATGATGTTAGATTTGAATGCCGAGGAGCAGGTCGTTACTATTGAAGCAACTGCGGGAGCGGTGGACGAGCCCAGTACCTCCAAAGCTTATGAGAAACCCGAGAACCCCGATGATGAAAATTGTATTACTGCTTCATTTGAATCTGATGATGTACTCGCCAACACTATCAATGAAATGAATTCTGATTTTGCTTACTTGCTTGATGTTGATCGTGATCATTCCATGCATTCTCATTCATATAACATGCCTACATTTGAAATCAATACAATAGAAATGTCAACTTTCAATCTTGGCACGGATGAAAATCCTAAACTTATACAAATTGCTCAAGAATTAACTATTGAAGAGAGGAAAGAATTTGAGAGAATAATTAAAAAATACGAAATAGTGTTTTCTTGGACATACGAAGACATGCCAGGAATTGATCAATCAATCGTAACTCACCGTATTCACATATCCCGATGCGAAGCCCGTAAAGCAGAAGCTCCGACGAATGAGACCGGAATGGGCAGATAAGATCAGAGAGGAAGTGAAGAAGCAGTTAGAAGCAGGGTTCATCGAAGTAATCGACTATCCCCCTTGGGTCGCAAATGTAGTGCCCATCGCAAAGAAGGACGGCAAAGTAAGAATGTGCGTCGATTATAGAGATCTTAACAAGGCGTGCCCCAAAGATGAATTCGCGTTGCCTCATATTGACGTGTTGATCGACAGTGCAGCATCAAGTGTCTTACACACGAATGTAGACGGTTTCATGGGCTACATGCAAGTACAGATGGCCGAGAAACACAGAGCAAAAACCTCGTTCACAACTGAGTGGGGAACATACTGCTACAGGGTGATGCCGTTTGGTTTGAAAAATGCCGGGGCAACTTACCAGCGAATGTCTACAGCACTGTTCCATGATATGATACACAAGGAGGTAGAAGTTTATGTGGATGACATGATGGTCAAATCGGAGACAAGAGAGGGGCATTTCGCTGCACTCGAGAAGTTTTTGGCCCGAATTGCGGAATTCAAACTAAGGTTGAATCCGAAGAAGTGCTTCTTCGGCATTTCATCGGGGAAAATCTTAGGCTACGTAATCGGGAATAAGGGAATTGAAGTAGATCCTAACAAAGTGAAGGCCATACAGGAAATACCGGCACCAAAGAATGAGAAAGAAGTGAGAGGATTTCTGGGACAGGTTCAGTATATCAGTCGGTTCATAGCACGAGTCACTGCGATCTGCGAGCCGATCTTTAAGCTGCTACGGAAAGATCAACCCACAGTTTGGAATGATAAGTGCCAACAAGCATTAGAGAGTGTTCGGAACTATTTGTCTAATCCGCCAGTTCTGAGACCGCCTAAACTGGGAAAACCGCTTCTCCTCTATGTGGCGATCGAGGAGCGATCTATTGGGGCAATGTTGGCCCAAGAAGGAGACACTGGTGTGGAGCACGCGGTATATTATCTGAGTAAGAAGTTCCTGGAGTACGAACTTAAGTATAATATGATCGAAAAGACGTGTGTGGCAGTAGTATGGCTAACAAAGAAACTACGGCACTATTTTCAATCGTATAAAGTGATCATTATTTCCCGGATGGATCCCGTGAAGTATCTGTACCGAACTCCGTCTCTAACAGGGAAGCTAGCCCGATGGTTATTGCTTTTGTCCGAGTTTGATATTGAATATGTAACGAAGAAGGTTATCAAGGGGAGGGCCGTAGCAGAATTTCTGGCCAACCAACCTCTGAACGCAGAAGGGGAAGAGATAAACTATGATTTCCCCGATGAGCACTTGAACGCAATAGAAGTCATACCATGGAAAATGTTCTTCGATGGAGCAGTTAATTCGAATGGGGCCGGAGTAGGGGTGCTACTTATCTCACCAGAAGGAGAAAGGATCCCAATGGCAAAGAAGCTATCCTTCCCTCTCACCAATAATATGGCCGAATATGAAGCGTGCATCTATGGCTTAGAGTCGCTAACGACATTGGGAGCATCGTATGTGGAAATCTGGGGCGACTCAAAGCTGATCATCGAGCAGGCACAAGGAAACTGGGAAGTGAGGGAAGAAAGATTACGTCCATACCTAGACCAGCTAGAAGGGTTGGCACTAAGATTCAGCGAATGTCGTTTTTATCACATTCCTCGAGCACAGAACCAGGCAGCGGATGCTTTAGCCACTTTGGTGTCAGTTTGGGACAACCCTCGGAACCTTACCTCGAAGCCTTTGGTATTGAAGAGGTCTCACAAACCGTGCTACGAAGACGTAATGCTATTAGGGGCAGATGAAAAGCCGTGGTATTTCGATATCGTAAACTTCATGAAGAGTGGAACATACCCGGCAGAATCAGAACCTAGGGATCAGGCCGTGATTAGAAGGTTAGCACAGCAGTTCGTCATCCACAACGACTTGCTTTACAAAAGGCACACCGATGGTTTACAACTGAGGTGCTTGGATACGAGAGAAGCCCGTGAGGCAATGGAGTCAGTACACTCAGGAATTTATGGAGCCCATATGGGAGGGGCGGTATTGGCAAAGAAAATCATAAGGCAAGGCTTCTATTGGCTCACCATGGAAAGAGATTGTAACGAATATGCGAAGAAATGCCATGATTGTCAAATCCACGGAGATTATAATCATTTACCAGCTATGGAACTGCACGTGTTAACACCCATTTGGCCGTTTGTGGCTTGGGGCATTGATATTATCGGAGAGGTGAGGCCTAATGCTTCAAACGGGCACAAATTCATTGCAGTTGCTATTGATTATTTCACCAAGTGGGTGGAGGCAGAATCATTTAGCAAGTTGGGGTCTAAACAGATGAGGAAGTTCATTGAAAAGCACTTGATCACCAGGTTCGGAGTGCCTCATCATATGATCACGGATAATGGGGTCCAGTTTCAAGAAGAAGTGAGAAGTCTCTTCCGAGAATATGGTATTGAACATCACAGGTCTTCTTCGTATCGTCCATAGGCTAATGGCGCAGTAGAAGCCGCTAATAAGAACCTTAAAAGGATTCTCGTAAAGACAGCAGAATCGCACCGGAATTGGCACGAACAGCTTCCGCTCGCTTTATGGGCTTATCGCACGACAGTTAGAACGTCAACTGGGGCAACACCGTTCTCCTTGGTATACGGTGCAGAAGCCGTTCTCCCGATTGAGGTTGAAAAGCGATCATTGAGAATCGCAGTAGAAGCAGAGATTCCCGAGACGGAATGGGTGAAGAAGCGGTATGAACAGTTAGCATTGGTGGACGAGAAAAGGATGGAGGCCCTTTACCACGTGCAGTTATATCAGCGAAGGATGGTCCGGGCCTTCAACAAAAAGGTCAAGGCCAGCCCTATCAAAGAAGGGGATATGGTGCTAAAACAGATCCGTGTGACGCACACCGACCCGAGGGGCAAGTTTAGGCCAAACTGGGAAGGGCCGTTCTTCGTGAAGAAGATACTAAGCAAAGGAGCGGTGAAGTTAACTACTATGGACGGCATGGAGTTCTCCGAACCTACCAATCTGGATAGGCTTAAGAAATACTTTTCGTAAAAAAAAAAAAAAAAAAAAACGAAAGAAAAATTCCCGATAGGTCGAAAACCCGCAAAGGCCGGCCTATGCAACAATAAGGGACATCCCAATGGGTGAAAACCCGAAAGGGCACTCATTTGAAAATTCCAGGATAGGAAAAGGAGAGACGAAAAATCGCTGGGACCTGAAAACCGAAAAAAGGCAGGTCCTGGTAACGGTAGTTATATCTTGAGCAATTACAAAAATAATGTATAAGAGGCTAAGTATTTCTGTTGTTTGTAAATAAATAAAGGCATGAATATATTTGAAGAGAATGATTGGAATCATCATAATCTAATGAATGCATGGTAATACGAATCATGAGTTATACATTTCCTACTTTACTTTTCACAATAAAAAGCCTACATACTATCCACCCCACTCCCTATACATCAGCTATACATCGGGGTAATCCTAATAAAAACTACAAAGCTATACATGATGAGCCTAATAAGGAGGGATATCCCAGTAGGCCTCAAAATCCCCCAGATGTGACGCCCGCTCCGCAGATAGGGCCTCCTCGGTGGCTCGAAGTCTTTCCTCGGCAATGCGCGCCCTCTCCTCAGCAGCAAGGCGTCCGGTAGTCTCCTCCCGCACCCTCTCCTCAATAACAAGGCATCCCGCAGTCTCTCTCCACATCACCTCGGACCAATGGTCGTTCCTCTCCCGATAAACTTGGCCAACCCTGGCATCGGACTCCTGCACCGACTCGCTCCGTCTCTGCTCATGTGTGTGAATATCACTCTGAAAAGAAAAAAACGAATATGAAAAAAAAAAGAAATACTGGCAAGAATAAAAATCATACATACATATATGCATACATCCCACCACACTAAAATAAAGTAATAATACATACCAGATGATCAGCGCAGCGCAAGCTGAGTCGATCTCGGAGGTAATCGGACAGCCCCACATAATCGGTGCAAGTCTCTCTCGAGGTCTGGGAAGCGTCTGAGGGGTCAAACGGTACCCTCGATGTAAAGACCGGAGGAGCCATCTCGACACCGGCATAGGCCACCCCGGACTCGTCATAACAAATAGTCGCGAAATCCCTCCCAAAATCCGGGACGGGTACGCCCAAAGGGGACCTCTCCGGTCGGGCGGCGCTGGAGGACTCGCCCACGTAATAGGGCGGCTCACTCGCAAACGTCTGAGCTCGGGCATCGTCGAAGAAGTCTGACAGATGAGCACTCCTCCAGGAACCCTCTTGCAAATAGAGACACAATAAATACCACTAACTATCTCTTAAATAAAAGGTAAATAGGCCGAACCACTCACCGGGACCTCCTCCCGACCAAAGACTGCAGCGACAGCCTCCCGTGAAAACACGTCTGCCATAAGGTCGATAGGTAAGGAGCACGGCCCTCGGCATGAACCCACACATCTCTACCAACAAAGCGGCGGGTCAAATCCTGACGAATGACCGATAAGGGCATGGTCCGCACCGCAAACATAGAGACAGGGATCTCGCCTGGAGACCAGTGCGAGGCCCTAACCCCGGTGATGCCCCGGTCACCCAAATACCAGGCCCACACGCAAGGGCCGGTAAGCACACTCTGCTGCTCTTGGATCAGGGTAACATACGCGTAATCGGGACCGAAGTCAAGGTCGTCCCACCTGAATTTAATCTAAAAACACAAAGAAAAGTCAGGTCTGATCAAACAAGAATCTAGCACGACTAGAATATATTTACCTGTCCCAAAGTCTGCGAATCAATCCAATCCAGGAGCTGTGCCACCGTCGGCCTCTCCTCGGTACCTAAATCGAACTCTCTCCATCGAGCCATGAGTGGAGGCTTCGGCACCACGTACCAGAAGAGCAAAGGTGTAGCCGCCGAAATCCTTGCGCTTCCGGCAAGTCAAATCCAAAAACTTGTACAGGAAAGCTAGACCCACTCCCGCCCAGTCATAGGACGCCACCGCATCCATATCGCTGAAAGCCTGAATGAGACCTGCATGAATTGTTCCGCTTTTGGTGCGGAAGATCGTCTCGCTCAAAGCATATATCAGGAAGCTGCGGACGGCCAAATCGGTGTCGTCGGTCCCGCAAAAGTCCCTACAACTCAAGAGCCCCGATGTAGTGATGAACTTCGCCGGGGTGGATTTGGCGCCTGGATAAACTCCCGGCCCAATCAAAGCAGCCAATCTAGCATGGTCAACCCGCGGGCGTATCGCATCAAAGGAAAGGGGAACCGGAGTGCTACTCCCCCGCAGCCCAGTCAATAAAGAGAAATCTCTAGGCGAGATGGTCATCTCCCCGAAGGAACTATGGAAGGTGTGGGTCGAGTCTACCCATCTCTCGCATAAGGCTCGTAGGCCAAAGCGGTCGCACACCCCGTTGGCGCGGGGCAGCGCCAAAATAAAGGGCTCAAAGCCCAGCTCTCGCACACGGGCTCTCGCCGCGGTGCCTAGCATAGAGTACCACGTGTGAATATCCGCTGTAGTCCCAGAAATACCGATAAACTGGAAAGAACGGAACAGGTAAGTTTAAAGGTTGTTCCTAAGCTTGCATCTGATGAAAGCACGTTAATCTAGCTATTCTTTCGGTCAAATCTAACCTAGAGACATCTTGTCAATTTAGACCGTCATTGTGTGAAATCTCTACCTTGGGGTTGTCTGCATAGGATTTGATTAATTCTTTATTCATTCGCCTATTCGCGTACATTAGTCAAGTTTTTACTATTCACGTACATTAGTCAAGTTTTTACTATTCACGTGCATTAGTCAAGTTTTTACTATTCACGAGCATTAGTCAAGTTTCACTATTCACGTGCATTAGTCAAGTTTTTACTATTCATGTGCATCAGTCAAGTTTTTACTATTCACGTACATGAGTCAAGTTTTTTACTATTCACGTGCACTATTCACGTGCGTTCTTACTGTTGGCATGCATCATTTGTAGTTTTACTATTCACATGCATATAGTTCGCATTCTTCCAAAAAGACAAATAAAGTGTTACTTGCAAGCAAAGAAATTCATGTTTTCTAACTAAGGTCTTCTAAGGCAACCTAGAGGTTAGCATGCAAATCATGTTCAAAGTAGGGATACTAAAGCCTAGAAATTTAGTCAAGAGACGAGGAAGTAAGAAAGTACTTACCTGGTTACAGCGGGTCCAGCTCAGATGCGTTGCGGGGTCCTGAAAAGGGTCCACTGTAGTAAGGTTCACGAAACCCGCTTCCATGCCCTTCGTGCCATCATATTGGTCCAAATCCATCCCGAGAACAATCCAAATCAAAAAGTTAGAGAGAGAGAGAGAAGAGAGAGAAGGTGTGGGGTTGAAATGAAACCCCACCACCTTATATAGGAAATGGGAATGACATTTTCGTAGATAGTGAAAAAGGTACGATGTGACATAAAGGTAAAAAGTAAATAATCATTTACTAGGTGTACAGATCTCCGATTTGCAGTCCGTTTCAGCCTGCGCTTCTGCCAGACAGTGACCGATAATATCAAGATGAAACTCCAGATGACAGCCAATTTTTACAGAGCAGTGGCACCAGTCAAAATACAGACGACAGTCAACAGAAAAATGATTGTTAGTTGGAATCATTCCGGACTAAAAAGATGTTCCTATCGAACCATTCAAACCTCCAAGATACTAGCTTCAGTGAGAAAATACAGACAACAGTGTTTTAAAAGAATTCAGAATCGTTAGAAAGAACCTCCGCTTTTGAGCCATTTTTTACCCGCAGTCGTAGACTAGGGTTGCTTTTGAGCCATTTTACCCCGTTCGTGAACCGGGGTCGCTTTTGAGCCTTTTTTACCTATGGTCGTGGACCAGGGTTGCTTTTGAGTCATTTTACCCCGGTTGTGAACCGGGGTTGCTTTTGAGCCATTTTTACCCGCGGTCGTGGACCAGGGTTGCTTTTGAGCCATTTTACCCGCGGTCGTGGACCAGGGTTGCTTTTGAGCAATTTTACCCCGGTCGTGAGACGGGGTTGCTTTTGAGCCATTTTACCCGCGGTCGTGGACCAGGGTTGCTTTTGAGCCATTTTTACCCGCGGTCATGGACCAGGGTTGCTCTTGAGCTATTTTACCCGCGGTCGTGGACCAGGGTTGCTTTTGAGCCACTTTCCCCCCGGTCGTAGACCAGGGTCGCTTTTGAGCCATTTTCCCCCGGGTCGTAGACCAGGATCGCTTTTGAGCCATCTTACTCGCGGTCGGGCACCAAGGTTGCTCTTGAGCCATTTTTACCCATAGTCAACTTAGGCTAGGGTCCGTGAGAAGAACATCCGCCGGCGGCCGATTCAAAGGCAAGGACAGAAAGGATCGAGAACGACGCCGGAACGCGCAGCGCAAAGGTCAGGTATTCTTCCTCCTACTCTTTACGTGTCTCTTACTTTTATATGTTTTACATTGCATGTGTTGCGTTAGCAAAAAACGTTTTCGAAACACACACATCACTGTCAAAATAGAAAAGTAGGGGCAACTGTAGACACCGAGTCGGAGGACCTGTGACGAAAACCTTTAACAAAACGGTTGAAGCGGTTGGTTCCGGGGAGTCAACGAGAATCGCGGTCGTTGAATTAACGGCTCGTGGACGCTCCGCGACGTAGAGCGAGCGCCTAGCGGCAGCCGACGTGTGTCCGACGACAGTCGGACGCACGTCCGGCAGCGCAGGGCGTGCGCTCGGCGTCCACGGGATGCCCGACGGCCGTCGGGCACGCACCCCCGACAGCCGTTGGGCGAGCGCCCGACGGCCGCTGGGCAGGCGCCCAACGACGTTGGGCGGACGCCCAACGATGGTTGGGCGAACGCCCAACTCTGTTGGGCGTTCGCCCAACCATCGTTGGGCGTTCGCCCAACAAAAGTTGGGCGTTCGCCCAACCCCCTTTGGGCGACGCCCAATTTTACTCGAGCGTCGCCCAAAGTTCCGGGGATCCGTTTGCCTATATAAGGCACGGATCCCCATGCATTTGAGGGGGGATTTTCTTGGAGCTTTCTCACTCTAAACATTTTTAGAGAGAGAAAGTCAATTTTTTGGAGAAAATATTTTTTTCCCAAAAAAATCCAAATTTTCCAAAAGTTAAAATTTTACCAAAAATACAAAAAACACCGGAAAAGCACGATTCGTGGAATCAACCGACTTCAACTGTCAATACCGAACTTGAGGTATTATCCGAGGACTAGACTCGTTTTATTTTATTTAATTTATTTCCTTTATTTATTTTGTTTTATGTTATAATTTTATTTATTTAGTTATTCATTTATTTATCACGTTTTATTTAATTTTTCGTATTTATTTAGTTTTCGTCTTGTATTAGATAAACGTTCGGTTTTATTTTTAAATAAGAAACCTCGTTTTGATATCCCAATACGAACCGTGATCCGATTAAAAGGTAGTTCGGGTATTAAAAACGTTGTAATTATAAGTTTTTTTGAAAAGATATTTCCGAATAACGTTTTAAAATAAAAAACGTCGTTTTAGGAAACTCCGTTATAGACTATGATCCATTTTTGGTAGTTCGGAGATCCGAAACGATTGAATTAGACTTAATTTAAAGCTTTTGAACGAATCTGGAAAGTTGTGGACTGTTTCTGTAATTTTTCTCTTTCTGTCACTGATTGCTGTTTACCGACGGATTTTCAGTCGTAAATCTGCTGAAATGTAAAAAATGCTGTTTTGGTCCCTTTTTCCCAACTTTTAGGCTTTTGGTCCTTTATATATATATATGTATATTTATGAAATATATACTTTCAAACTATTTTTAAATACTTTGTACATATGTTTGTTTACATGTATATATTTTCTATTTAATTCATTTAAACTATATTGGGTATTATTTTTAGAGGATTATTTATTTAGGCATCTTGGGTAATTAATTAGAAGGTGTTTTGAGGATAATTAGGAGTTATTTTGATGTTTAATGTATATTTGGGAGAGTTATTTCTCATATATTTATTATGATAGTTATTTTGGGGATATAAGGTTTATTTTCTTATTAACAATAAACTTGGTTCATTATTTTATATGTTTTAAGTATGATAAAAGTGTATTATATTTAGTATCTTTCATTTTCATTATTATGTATATATTTAGCTATATTAGGTGGTATCCTTTACTTGGTTTTTTAAATTATATGTATATCACTATTTTCAAATATAGATATATATATGTATATGCTCATTTTTTTACCCTTTTGGCATTTGTGGATATAGGTTTTAAATTAGTTTCCAATTGATGAATTTGGGATTGGTTCATTTGTTGTTGTGATTATGATAATGTTCAAGATTGTTTCAATTGAGTGAAAAGGGGAAAATAAACCACAAAAAAGAGAATTTAATTTGTTTATTTAAGCTTGATTTTTAGAGGCTTCTAATGTAAATAGAACGTTTTCTTGACCTCTTTAAACCATTTCTTAAAATCATCACGTTTTAAAACCTTAATCCGTTCCAACGACGGATTAAGCGAATCTTGTAATTAAAATCGTTTTCATTGTGAATAATAGAGTTTTGAATTGTTTTCTTAAATGATTTGTACAAAATAAATTGACTTGTATGCCTAACCATGTTTTCGGGTTAAAATTCTTTATTCCACGTCTTCAAACGCTTGAGTCGTTCCAACGGCGATTCGAGTGAACGTCATTAACGGGGTTTTGAAACGTACCTAGATCGTTCCAACGGCGATTAAGGTACGAACCATGTAAATAAACTCATTTTTGGGAAGTGAGTTTGGTTTAGAGTTAGTGTGTAATACGAAGTATAAATCACATTGTAAACAAATCAATTCTTTCTTCTCCCCCCTCTCTCTCCTATGTATTTGGAACTAATGTAAATGGGTGATTCTTTACCAAAGTGGCTTTTCAATAATATATGCTCAAAACGGTTTTCAAAACGAGAAAGAAAAGGTTTCAAATGAATTTTAAACTTAAAGAAATATGCGATTAGTCCGTTATCGCCTAACACGCTGAGTAGGAGGCCGGTGGTTCATAACCGGGCAATGTCGGGGTGCCTAGTAGCCTTTCTCCAGAAAGGAGCTAGCCTTCTCGGCTCGTACCTAAGTTTCCCGAACCCTCACCGGTCTCCCGCAATGGATCGGTGTTCATTTTCCCATTCGTGGGTGGCGACTCTTCCATACTCCGAGCTCCGGTCCTGTCGAGCAGCTTGATTCCACGATTGGTTGCTTTCGGCGCCAATCACCTCTTACGTCGCCATGAGGTGTCCACCCCCCGGTCCGCCCGGGAGATTAGGCCGCGGCACCTCGTCTAACACTTTGGTTTGATCATACTGGGTAGGAGACTTAGGGTTTCCAGCAGATTGGTGACCGGCATCGGAGATGTTGACAGAATCGTTCGTCATTTTCGCAGAGAAGATATGAATGATTTGAAGTTTTTGAGAGAGAAAATATTTATGCCAGAGAATTCTGTAAGCGTAAAGAGATAAAAATGGGGATTTGCCCATTATTTATAGAGGTGAAAGGTGGGTCTTATCGAATCCATGTGTCAGTTTGTCCTTGGGATTGTCAACCGACAAGGATCCTGGCATTTATGACACATTCGGCGTGTACGTCATCCTAGGTGGCTATTCGCGTGCTTTAGCATTAAGTGCAATGGATCTTTTACTCAGTGTTAGAATTCTAATCGTTCTATATTCTGAGTAGTCAGTTTTACATAAATGGATGGTTTAAGTAATTGGTTTCTCAGTTTGAGATAACTACTCAGTGCACATATTTGCTCAGTATGTGATATTCATTCATTTAGCATTAAACACTCAGCATACATCTATCCACTCAGCAAGTAATAGCATTCAGCATGGTAATTCACTCATCATGAATATATTTAGAACTAGAATTTACTGAAGAGGATTGAACATACCAATGGCTTCTCTCAGTATGCTGAACTGCTCACGAGCCAGTGGCTTCGTGAAGATATCTGCAAGCTGTTCATCCGTTGGGACATAGGTCAGCTTGATCTCACCCTTGAGTACATGGTCTCTAATGAAGTGATGTCTGATGCTGACATGCTTCATCCTGCTGTGCTGAATTGGATTTTTTGATAGATCAATTGCACTTTTGTTGTCACATTTGACCTCAATTGTCTTTGTTTGAACACCATAGTCTTCAAGCTGTTGCTTAATCCATAGGACTTGAGCAACACAGCTTCTAGCAGCAATGTACTCAGCTTCAGTGGTAGATAAGGCTACTGACACCTGCTTCCTGCTAAACCAGGATACAAGACAGCTCCCTAGGAAGTGGCATCCTCCAGAGGTGCTTTTTCGTTCAAGCTTGTCTCGTCCATAGTCAGCGTCAGTGTATCCAACGAGTGTGAAATCATGTGTGTTGGGATACCATAAACCTGCGTTCACTGAGCTTTGCAAATATCTAAGGATTCTTTTTACAGCTATGTAATGAGATTCCTTAGGGTTAGATTGATATCTAGCATAGTAGCATACTGAGAACTGAATGTCCGGTCTACTTGCTGTTAAGTAAAGTAGAGAGCCTATCATACCTCGATACAATTTGCTGTCTACCGACTTACCATTCTCGTCAGCATATAGGACAGTGTCAGTGCCCATAGGAGTAGATATTGGCTTGCAGTTTTCAAGATCATATTTCTTCAATATCTCCTTGGCATATTTAGCTTGACTTATGAAGATGCCATTCTTTCCTTGTTTGATTTGAAGTCCAAGGAAGAAGTTGAGTTCTCCCATCATTGACATTTCAAACTCAGTCTGCATTTGCTTGCTAAATTCCTTGCATATTGACTCGTTAGTGGCACCAAAAATGATATCATCGACATAAATTTGAGCCAACAGGGTATTTTTACCCTTCCTCTTAATGAATAAGGTTGTATCAGCTTTGCCTCTGACGTAATTTCTAGTCAGCAGGAAACTGGTCAGCCTCTCATACCAAGCACGTGGTGCTTGCTTGAGGCCGTACAGAGCCTTTTTTAGTTTATAAACGTGGTTTGGGAACTTAGGGTCCTCAAACCCTGGAGGTTGATTAACATAGACTTCCTCGTTTACAACTCCATTAAGAAATGCACTCTTAACATCCATTTGAAATAATTTAAAGTTCATATAAGATGCATATGCACATAAAATTCTAATAGCCTCTAGCCTTGCCACTGGGGCAAAGGTCTCACCGTAGTCAATACCTTATTGCTGACTGTAGCCCTGAGCTACAAGTCTTGCTTTGTTTCTGACCACGTTCCCTTGTTCATCCAGCTTGTTGCGGAAGACCCATCTTGTTCCTATGGTCTTCTGGCCTCTTGGCTTTGGCACTAGATCTCATACTTCATTTCGTCTGAACTGATCAAGTTCTTCTTGCATTGCATTCATCCAGAATTCATCATACTCAGCTTCAGCGAAATTCTTTGGTTCCTGGATTGAGATGAATGCTACATTGCTGAGGTATCTCCTGAGTTGATTTCTTGTCATCAGGGTATTCTCAGCGGCATCAAGAATAGCACTCTCTGAGTGTCCTCTTGGTATCCTTATCTCCTTTGGTAGATTGATGTCTTGTTCTGTCTGTGTTTCAACAATCTCTGTAGGTGTAGACTGGTCAGTGAAAACAATTTGAGGTTCACTTTTACCTTTGGTCAGCCCTTGAGGGAATGACTCAGCGGCTGTATCTTGATCACCGGGTACTGAGTGTGGATCATCCTCGGTCAGCGGCTGATATCTACCTGCAGGGTTAGTTTCGTCGAACTCTACATGTACTGACTCTTCTAAAACTTGAGTTCGTTTATTGAAAACTCTGTATGCTTTGCTGTTTGTTGAGTAGCCTAAAAAGATAGCTTCATCAGCTTTTGAGTCAAACTTAGCTAAGCTATCTTTGGTATTCAAAATAAAACATTTACAGCCAAAGGCACGAAAGTATCCAATATTGGGCTTTCGTCCTTTCCAAAGTTCGTAAGGAGTTTTCTTTAGTATAGGTCTAACAAGAGCCCTATTAAGAATATAGCACGCTGTATTGACAGCTTCTCCCCAAAAGTACTTTGGAAGCCTATGCTCACTCAGCATTGTCCTGGCTATTTCAACCAAGGTTCTGTTCTTCCTTTCAACAACCCCATTTTGTTGAGGCGTTCTAGGAGCAGAGAAATTATGGTCAATGTCATTGGTTTCACAGAATTCAACAAACTGTTGGTTCTTGAATTCTCCACCATTATCACTTCGGATGTGAGCTAACTTAAGGTCTTTATCATTTTCAAGTTTTCTTACCAAATTTGAAAATGTCTCAAAGGTTTCATCCTTGCTACTCAGCAAGATGATCCAAGTGTACCGAGAAAAGTCATCTACAATGACCAAGGAAAATCTTCTTCCACCCAAGCTCAGCGGCTGGACTGGACCGAAGAGATCCAAGTGTAGTAACTCTAATGGACGCTTAGTTGAGACAATGTTTTTACTATGAAAAGATTGTTTGGTTTGTTTTCCATCTTGGCAAGCGTGGCATAATTGATCTTTTTCAAATTTAAGTTCTGGCAGTCCCTTAACCAATTGCTTTCTTGCTAATTTGGCCAGGAGGTCCATGCTTACATGACCAAGTCTCCTGTGCCATAGCCAGGAATTCTCTTCCTTTGAAACTAAGCATACAGTTTTTGAAAACTTTTTCTCTAAGTTCAGCATGAAGACATTATCAATACGAGGGGCAGTTAAAATTAACTCATTTGTTTTACCCTCGAATATTTTACATCCAGTGTCATCAAATATAACTTTTCTCCCATTGTCACATAGCTGAGCTACGCTGAGTAAGTTATACTTGAGTCCGCTGACTAGGGAGACAGACTCAATAGTAGGATTACCTCCAACGGTTCCTGACCCTACTATCTTACCCTTTTTGTTGTCTCCAAAACTTACACTTCCTCCTCGTTTACGCTCAAATGTGATGAACTGAGTTTCATCACCAGTCATATGCCTTGAGCATGCGCTGTCAATATACCACATTTTTTACTTCTCAGCACACCTCAGGCTTACCTGCAATGTAACTAGTTACTTTTAGGTACCCAATTCTTTTTGGGTCCTCGCTTGTTAGGTTCAACAGGTAAAGCATCGTATTTTATTTTATGGCGACATACTTGGACAGTATGGCCATTCTTTCCACAGAAGTCACAGCTGACCTTCTGTTTAGGATGTCTCACTGACTGGTCAGCACCCCAGTGCTGAGCGTGCCAGCACACCTTTGTGGTGTGTCCTTTCTTCCCACAGAAGTCACACTGGACATTCCGCTGAGGATTCCATCTCTGCTGACCAGTACTTTAGTACTGAGTATTCAGGGGAATATTTCTTTTGTTTGGACCATTTAGTTGGTTCTGAATAGATGTGACGTCCTTTCTCAGTTTCTTAGAATCTGATTGGACCTTAGAGACAAGCTTTTTCATAATTCCAATGTTACTATGCAAATCTGAGTTGTCCTGAAGAAGATATCGAAGGTCACTCAGTTTGACCTCCTCAACCTCGTCACATCGCCTGCTGAGTGCTCTAACCTTTTTATTACACTTTTTGACAAGTGTGTAGAGGTCACTCAGGGCATTAACCATTTCATTTCTGAGCAAGGGCAGTGATATTACCTCAGTTGAATGTTCCTCATCATCAGATGCAATGGAGGGGTCAGCATGCTCAGAAACACATGGCTCAGCAAGTTCGTCAGCCATGAAACAAATCTTTGCTGACTCAGTGGCATCGGCTTCAGATGATGATGAATCATCACTATCACTCCAGGTTGCCACCATTGCCTTCTTGCCGTTCTTTCTTTCTTTCCTCAGCGAGGGACAGCTTGACTTGATATGGCCAGTTTGATGACATTCAAAGCATGTAATGGGCTTTGAGCTGTCCTTCTTGTACTTGCTGTCGCTGGAGTCAGCTTTGTACTTGTCAAACTTCTTATAAGGCTTCTTAGAATATTTGTCATTCTTTTTGAACAACCTTTTCATCTTTCTGGTAAACATAGCCATCTCTTCGTCATCTGTTGAGCTCCCATCAGTGGAGTCAGCATTCATGACAAGAGACTTTTGCTTCTTGTCTTCAGACTTTTCTTTCACCTCGAAATTCTTCATCGAGATCTCATGGGTCAGCAGTGAGCCGATGAGTTCATCATACTTATAGGTGGTTAAGTCTTGAGCTTCCTCAACAGCGGTCTTCTTTGCTTACCAGCTTTTAGGAAGACTCCTAAGAATCTTCTTGACTTGTTCTTCCTCAGTGAAGATCTTCCCAAGTCTCTTGAGCTCGTTGATGATGTTTGTGAATCTTGCATTCATGTCTGAGATCCCTTCATCATCGTTCATTTCGAACAGCTCGTACAATCTCATATGCTGGTTCACCTTGGATTCTTTCACCTTGTTGGTTCCTTCGTAGGTGACCTCCAGCTTCTTCCAGATCTCCTGCGCTGACTCACAACCTGAAATCTTGTTGTATTCTGCTGCATCTAGTGCACAGTGAAGCATGTTTATAGCCAAAGCATGATTTTGTAGCTTCTTGAGATCATCCTCTGTCCATTTGGTCTCAGATTTGACAACCGTTTGGCCATTAACAGTTTCAACAGGAACAAATGGGCCTTGAACTATAGATAGCCAGGCACTCATATTTGTAGCCTGAATGAAATTTTTCATCCTATTCTTCTAGAAGGTATAGTTAGACCCGAAGAATAGGGGAGGCCGAGTTATGGACAGACCCTCAGGTAGAATCTGAGTTGTCAGATTTCCTGGGAGAAACCGAGTGCTGTTTTCAGCCATAGTGGGGATCAGCTCAAGGTAGTTAAACCTTGCACAGTGAGCTTTCAAGCTCTGATACCACTTGTTGGTTCCTTATAACGTAACAAGTTAGTTCCAAGGGGGGGGGGTTAGGAACTATTTAAAATTTTGTACGTTGAGGCTGACTTCTTTTTCTTTGAAAAAGGTTTACACAGCACGCTGAGTGAACTTAAGACACTATCTTAGTCAACTGGTGACTAAGTCAGCTTCTTTCCTTGAGTCAGAAGATAGCACTTGAGTCTATTCCTGAACTCAGATACTCAATGCACACAACTCAGCGTGACCTCTTTACTTAGTCAGTTTTGTTTAAGCAAGCAAAATATATATAAGGAGTTTAAGGTTAGAGAGATGTTACTCAGCAGATTTATCCAGGTTCGGCCTCTATGCCTACGTCCTGTCCCCGGAACACGTTCCGAGCTTTCGAATTCTCTACTGAGCTCTTTACCGGTAGAGCGTCAAACCTTTTACAACAAGAAGCTGAGTATAACAAGAGTACCTTCCTCTATACCTCTACTCACTCATATTCTATTGCTGAGTACTATAACTGAGTACTCAGCCTCTCCTTTCTAATTCTAGAAATGATAATAAGTTTGTCCTAAACAACAATTGCTAAGACACTTTAGATGATTGGATAATCACTCTAGACTTTTACACAGTAATATGGAAATTGGTGTAAGTATTTGCTTTGCTTTTTCACACAGATTCTTCGAGTAGAAATTTGGTCAGCGTAATGGCTTGTTGAAGATCTGTATCGAATGAAGCAACTGAAAGGCCTATTTATAGTGACACTTGAGGTATCGGTTATTTCAAATTTCGAAATAACCGTTGGAGGGAAACGGCTTGATGTCGTTGTCACTCAGTACACGCTCAGTACCGTTGGCCAATCAGATTATTGCATCTTCTGTCTTCGGTCAGTGCTGAGCAGCTTTTAGACAGACAGGCAGAATGTTTTGCCTTTTATGGCAAAGTCTTCCAGACAGCTTTCTGTGTCTTCTGAACTTTACCTAAAGTAGAAATACTTTGTCTTGAAGTTGTTCCTTGCTCAGCTGCTGTCTTGTACTCTTTGTCGTCCAACTCAGCAGCTTCATTCTGAAGTAGATAAAGAAAGTCTTCTAGATCCTTCTTCATGCTGAGCTGCATTTTGTCCATAATGACAGCGTTTTGTTTACACGGGCCGAGTTGTCTTGGGCCTTTGACTTTCCTTTGGCCCTTTAGCCTTTTAGTCTTTATGTCTTATAAACAATTTAACTCAACATTGAACAAACACATTAATGTAATAAATCAAAGCATTTAAACTTAGTGTGTTTTAGAATATTCTTTAAATAATTTTGTCAAATCAAAATCATGTGGAAAGGTGTTTCAACAGGGAGTGCCTCCATGAGTAGGATTTGGGAACATATTATCAAATAGGATTCATTCAGCCCTTAAAGGAACGTCATGACCTGGTCAGCATCTTGTTGATCTCTCATGGTTTTGAAGGTTGAACAGTTACACAATGGCCTGCATGTACACTTTGGCAAGGGCCTCAAGTTCAGCAACTCATCATAGAGTATCTTGAGATTAGTGTAGTATTATGTAATATTGTGGTTTCCCTGTTTGAAACTGTGGATTTCTCTTCTTAGTTCCAAAATTCTCAATGAATCTGTCAGCAAAAACCTTTATTTTAGGTCTTCCCACAGTTGGTTCCCTTTGTCAATCCACATAATGCTCATGGCTATTGATGGAGACATGACATGGTTGAGCCATGACATGACTATGTTGTTGCAGCACTCCCACTGGTTGTACATGTTATCGCCAACTGTGGAGCTTCAATGGACCCATCAATGAAAGAAAACTTATTCTTAAACATCAATGCAACCTTTACATATCATGACCATTGGTTATAATTTGGCCTGGTAAGAGCCTAAGAGACCAGAGGCAGCATTGGTGTCTCAATCGGTGGGAGATGATATGTACTGCTTGTATTGATGATTGGAGCAGCCATTAGATAAGAGGTTTAAGCTTCGGTGCGGAGCTAATTTCGCTCTGATACCATAATGAGAGGAATGAGGAAAATTTAATCTGAATTCATTCTTGGATTCTCATTGAAAAAGAAGATGATACTATTACAAAATATATAGGAAAGAAGAAAACACATGCTCCTAAGGAAAATACAAAAAAGACAAAGTTTGTTATAACAAATGTATGGATAAAAGGGCTGGCGGTGATTCCAATGGTGCCCGTCATGGTGGTTACGATCTGCTAGCAGAAAACAGAGGAATGTAAGGTGAGTGAGGAGAGAAAAATGACGAACTCAAGTGTTGTGAGCAAAACGATGGGGATTGATGGTAATGTGATAAGGTGGAAAACGTTGAAACGTTGTCGTTCCAATGAGTGGAGAATACCGTTGTAATTGAATTGGTGAATTGGGTATTTAGGGATTTGGATTGTGGATTGCAGGTTACCGTTGGAGCAATTAGCTATAAGAATTCATTAGTTAACCTTGAAGAACAACCGAAGTTGAGATTTTATCCATGTTTGTCGAAATTTTTCTTTCAAGGCAATGATTCCGACCTTGATACATTACTCTACTTTGATAAGTTCTCCATTTTACTACTTTGTTCCCATCAATTTGAAAGCAAAATTTATTTTGTCTATCATAATGTCTATTATTCTTGCTAAGTCTCGTTGTTGCATATCCAAGCTTGAAGCACTCGATGAACTTAATTACAATCTATGGTCTCAAAAATTATTGATCTTTTCTGAACAATTGGAACTTGATTATGTTATGTTCTCAGATGCACTTGATTTGCCCAAAACTCCTGAAAATATTATTAGTGAAACTCTTATAAATTTTTTAAAAGATAATAAAACAGTAAAAGTACATTTGCTAAATTGGCTTTCAAAAAATCATATGACTAGTTTACCCAAAAACCACTAAAGCTATTTGGAATATTCTGCAATAAAAATATGATTTATGTCGACAACAAAACAAAAACGTACCATGAAAAAATTGTTTTTATTTTTATTTTTATTCAAATAGTTTGTATATAATTTCTTAGTTACTTTAACCTTTGTTAAAGTAATCCTATCCGTCTCTTAATAGGAAATGTAACTTTGTCTTAAAATTGTTAGTAATAATATATCACTTTGAATAAAAAAAAAATAAAAAAAAATAAATGAAGCAATATATTATTTTATAATATGAACTTACAGAAGAAAAACAAACATAACTATAAAATACTATTAAACTTTTGAATAAACAAAAACATGAATATATAAATGGGCTAATTACAAATCTAACCCAATTAGAAGGGTCCATTTACATATCTAACCCACTTTGCTTCAATTTCACTAAATTAGACACTTTCATCCACTTTAGACAAAAATTCCCTTATTTCAATTCATCTTCTTCCTTAATCTCTTAACGTCTTTTTATCATTCCAAACCGATGAAAAGATGGTGGTTTATAGAGAGAAGAGATTATGTTTCGTTCAACATTTGAAGAATTAGTGTCTGCAGAAGAGGATTGGGATGGAAAGTTCAAAAAAATGAGAAATAAAAAAAATCTAACAATTAACTGCTGTGATGTCGCATTTGTGACGAATTCGTCACAAATGCGACAAGAGCTGTCGCATTTGCGGCAGCAGCTGTCGCATTTGCGACGATATGCGATAGCTGCTGTCGCATTTACGACGAAATGCGACAGCAGCTGTTGCATTTGCGACGAAATGCCACAGCTGCTGTCGCATTTATGACGAAATGCGACAAATTCGTCACAAATGCGACAGCAATGGAGAAAAATGGAGAAAATTGAAACGATACTGTTACAGATAAAGAAAGAGGCAAGACCAGCGAGAAAAGCAGACGTATAAGCTAAAAACATACCATTTCTATGGGAAATTAAATATAATACTTCAATAATTTCAAAAATCGCCAACTATTAGTATCAGAATGAACGGGAGAAGAAGTTGAAACAAGAAGAAGAAGAAGAAGAAGAAGAAGAAGAAGAAGGGGGAGCAGATAGGTCGATCAAAAGAACTAAGGGTAATTTTGTCCAAAGTTGATGAAAGTGTCTAATTTGGTGAGATGGAAGCAAAGTGAGTTAGATATGTAAATGAACCCTTCTAATTGGGCTAGATTTGTAATTAGCCCTATATAAAAAGTCGAGACTTACATTAAACAACTTGCTTAAGATAGAATTTGTCCGTTGTTAACAATCATCTCGCAGCATATAACAACTTCGTTAATTGAACAGTACTATCGAAATGTTATCATGTTTTTTAATTTAGGGTTAAGGTGCAAAAATACCCTTAACGTTTTGGGTTAGGAGCAATTTTACCCCTAACGTCTAAAATGATGCAATTTTGCCCCTAACGTTTGTAGCCAAGAGCAATTTTCAGACACTATTATAAAACATGGATATTTTTGTTCATTATTTTGCACCAATTGCATATCAATTCATTCTAAAAAAAGAATTTCATGTTTTTTATAATTTAATAATAGAATTGGAGATTAATATTTATAAATTCGGTGAATTTTTTGAATTTTTTTTGTCTAATTCGTACAAAAGACAGTATAGTTTTTTATTTTTTTTTATTTTTTTTCACATCCCAACATATGTTTATGATTTGTTACTGATAAAATGACGCACATGTGAAGTGTAGATGATAAGATTCATGAGCGAGACATTAGGGGTAAAATTGCACCATTTTAGACATTAGAGGTAAAATTGCTCCTGACCCAAGATATTAGGGGTATTTTTGCACCTTAACCGTTTAATTTATAATAAACAATAACCTCTGGATGTCTATAGTCCGAATGGATCATTTGGTTAACAAAAACCTATCCTGTTACAGTAATAGAAACACAAAAATATCCAATACCCAATCAATCAAACATCCTTTTCAAACTTTATCCTTTCCATGAATATATAAAAGGAAACGTGAATCATGTTATTTATGCTCCTTCAATACTTTTGTGGATGGCAATTTAGAATTGATAAATGTATAGAGACAACACTCATATTTTTAATTTCTCAGTTCCATTATTATTTTTGTGATGTAATAATGTGACTTAATTTCAAAATCTTTAAAGAATTCGTTATTCACGTCCACGAATCCGTAAAGAAAAAGCTTACCTTACCAATATACAGTGGTGGTCCTGGTGGACTATAAAAAAATAAAAAATTAATAATAATTCCTACATAAATATCATTTGTAAGAGGGTGTTTGGTACGTGAGATAAATGGAGTGGAATAGGAATAAACAATCCAAGAGTCAAATTATTTCATATTCGTTTTAATAACAAAGCAATGAGATAAAGAAAAGAGAAATTTCTTATCTCTCAAATCTTATATCTAAGAGGGGTGGTATAAGGCTCATATAATTTTAATGAGATGGAAAAGTCCATTTTATCCCTCAAATCAATGTTACGTAGTTTAAATAGGGGTAATATAGTAAACTATAGGCCTAATACATTAGTAGCTCCTTGAAATAGTAGATTGGCTCCCTAAACTTTGTAAGTGTCTCACCAGCCAGTTTCTTGAACTTGATTATTCAGTATCACCAACTCCCTAAACTTGTCCATAAAAATAGATTAGCTCCCTGAACTTTATAAGTGTCTAACCAACTCCTTAAACTTGCTTATTCTGTAACAACTAAATACAAAAACTATAATACTAACTTTCAATCCTCATCCATTCGATCTCTCAAAATTGCAACACTAACGCTTATAATAGGTTGAAAGGTGGGTGAAGAGAAAAAATTACCTCTCGAATAGATGAAGATGTATTTTTAAAATTTAGGTTTTTGTATGTAGTTGTTAAGCAATAAGCAAGTTTAGGGAGTTGGTGAGACACTTATAAAGTTCAAGGAGTTAATCTACTTTTATGGGCAAGTTCAGGGAGTTAGTGATACGAAATAATCAAATTCAATGAGCTGATGAGGCACTTGTAAAGTTTAGAGAGTTAATCTACTCTAATGGACAAGTTCGGGAAGCTTGTGATGCATTAGGCCTAAAATATATTATTTTGTCTCTATCCATATCCCACAAAACAAACATGTAATAATAATTTTCAACTATCTTATTTTTATCTTATCTCATGTTTTATCTTTATCCCAACATTTATCTTTATTCTTATCCACATCAAATACCAAACTCACACTGAAATTACAACTAAAATAAGATTATAAAATTTAATTCTGAATATGTCATTTTTCTATCTATATATATATATATATATAACAAATAAAATATGTTTTTACGTCCTAATTTAAAAATTATAAACTTTAATTTATAAATGTAAACCTCTAGACAATATATTCTAGACCCCTAATTTATTAATTCTAATTCTTAAAATAGATTAAAAATAATAATTTTATTAGTTTGTTATAATTCAACCATCTTTGAAAAAACTTGAATTTTTTTATCTGCAAACATCTAATTGCAAACGTTAAATAACAACGAGGATTTAGTCCTAGTGACCATCCTCAATAAATAAAAAAACTATAAAGATAAATAAATATATTGTTAACCAAGGTTCGGAATAAAACACGAAAAATTTAAAATTTTGTCAAAAATTTTGGCGTTCCCCGGCAACGGCGCCAAAAACTTGTTGAGCGATTTCCGCAAGTGCACGGTATACGCTTGTAGTAATAAAAGATATCGAACCCACAGGGAACGCTTTTTAACTAAAACTTTATTTAATTCGGTTTTAATCACGTGTTTAGGTTTAATAAAAGAAATACGTTTAATTGATTGTATTGGTTTTGGTAAATTAGGATTAGATAGAAGTATTATATCGAGTTTAGAGAACAGTTCTGTCTTGAGATTTTGATTACAAGACAGATACTTCCGTAATTGGAATAAATAGAAGGTATAAAACTTATTTTCATAAAGCAAAGAAAACAACTTTAACTTTGGAAAGATTATGGACATGTAATAATATAGGAATTTATTCAATTAAATGGCTTCGAACCATAGAAATCCCCCTGATGTTGAGGTGATTCCTACCTTAATCAAACTAGTATTTTATGTCTGATAAGCCGCGATCAGCGATCATGTCATCCATAAAAACTAAATCTGTTAAGTGTTCAACAAAGTTCTTATATGAATAAGATGGAATAGAACGTTTTAATAAAAACACCAATTTATCATTTTGTAAATCATTTTGTCAGAACAATATCAAAATAACAACAGTAAGAATGTATTGAATAAATAAGTATATCATTAATGAAATGTGAATTTTCACAAGTTAACAGAGAAGTAGAAACTTGGATAGCATTGTAACGAAAACTTTGAGATCCGGGTTGTCAATCTTTCTCTCAAACTCCGTAGGTGCGTCAAACCTCATGCGCTTCAGCCGTCAATTCTTCTCGCTGGATCTTTGGAATAGAGACTGATCTCGTCCACTACCAGAATGAAAACTAAACTAATACTGTGTTTATAACTAATCTAATAACAACTTGTGTATAGCAAGTTTGTTTATACAGAAATGAAATCTAACTTTCTGACTCATTTCCGAGTCAGAAACTCAACATAATAACTTTCTTCTCTAATTTCTCTAACTTTTTCCAACCTCTTCAATTCTGAAATGGATCACTTATTTATAGTTGTTGAAGGGTTGTAAATGATGGGTCGTGTCCGCTAGTGAAGGGTTGCTTTTATCCAAACGAACAGACGCGTTTTTCCGATTTAAACATGTGTTTTGTGTGCAGAAGGGTTCGCTGTCGCGACTGAGATTCTAAAAATCTCAGTCATGACAGGGGGTATAGGGGCGAGTGAAAACTTCGTTTTTCTCCCGAGCTGGCCTCCGTAGGTCGCGACTGAGATTCTCAAAATCTCAATCGTGACAGAGAGATGTTTCCCTGTCTCTCGACTGCTTTTCGTCCTCCTTGAGCGTTCTTCTGACTGATATGCATTCTTGGTACGTTTTTTAGGTTTTTCCTCCATTTTAGCTCCTTTTTAGCTCCGTTTTCGCTCCTATTTGGATTTAACCAAATAATTAAGTACCTTGCATCAAAGAAGTAAATAAAAACGTAAAAGTATTCTAAATGAATATAATTAGCACGATTTCAATGTAAATTTAACGTATTTATATATGATATTTTAGGTATATTTTGGGCTTAACAAACTCCCACACTTAAGCTTTTGCTAGTCCCGAGCAAAATTTCACTGAATTTATTCTTTAATCAATCTCTTTATAAATAGAACATATATCCATATATTCCTCTTTAAATTAGTTAAACCGAAAGATAAACTTTCCATGGAAAATTTATACGCAAAGTATCAAACTAGCTTGTGTAAAAGAGATATTTCATTCGTATTGTATTTCAATTTTTATATTGAAGTATTCAGGACGGTGTAAGCACGCATGTTTTTCGAATCTTTCGTCTCAAGGCATTTCTAAGCACAAAATTTCCTTTCCCAAACCTAAACTATTACAAATATAGATTTATTAAGGACTTAGGTTTAATATATTTTCTTAGTCACGCCCGTGATAAGGGTGGTCTCGATCGTAACTTTATACGCATTTTATTTGCTTTCGTGTTCGTTTAAGAGGTATCGACCATGCCATGGGTGGACGCAATCGTTACTTAAAACTTTAAACACGTTTAATTTTACTTTAATTTTTTTAACGTTCCTTTCATACCTCGACCGTGATAAGGGTGGTCGCAATCGTGGCCAAAAGTAAACGGTACTTAATGTTCTCCCCTTTCATACCTCGATTGTGATAAGGTTGGTCTCAATCGTGGCCAAAAGTTAAGAATACGACTACTTGATTTAATTAATACAAAAATAAAATTGGGAAAGAAAAATAGCACATTCATCCTATATTGACTTGAAATTCAACATGTATTATGGCTAAAGTTTCCTTAAAAACTTCAATTGGTTTTTAATGTAAGACGAAAAATAATATCGAGCTAAAAAGCTAAAGTTGTTAGTTTGATTTATGCCTATAAACCTAATTGAAAATTGAAAATAAGATTTATATTTATCATGAATTCATGATATAAAATAGAGATTTGAAACTAAAGAAATTTTACTTATATACATTTACTCGAGACGTTTTTGATAAAATCGTATCGGAGATTTGTAAAAATATAGCCCGTATAGAAATATTATTTCTATCAATAATGATAACCTTAAAATATGCTTAACATTAATTTGAAAGTTAAAGTGTTTGAAACATATGAAAAATATAGTTAACAAAAAATTTTACGTTTATGAAAAGTTGCCATTATTTTTAAAAGTGTTGCACTTATTATAAAAATGTTGCAATTGATTTTGCAAAATGTTGCATATTATATTTTATAACAATATGCATTTATATTTAAATAAATAGCATTCATTCTAATTCGTTGCATTCATTCGTACTTAAAATTAAAACGAATATGAAATATCTCCTCCCACACTTAATTTGGACCATGTCCTCATTGGTGCAAAAAGCGATAAAACACGAAAAATAGTACGAAATTAAATCATACGAATGGGAATTAAAAAGATGGTACGATAAAATTCAAACATAATAATAAAGAGAATTGTACCAAACATAATTAAAAATAGTGTACCAAACCGAATAAAACATAATAACGAAAATGAGGTAAAAGATAGAAAGGATAAAACCTATCAAGGTGAACGCGGTGGAGAAGGCGTAGTCTCAACTCCTTGGCGTCGGAAGAAAGATAGCAATCAGCGACGAGTAGATGTGTGCTCACATCTCAAAGTAGTGATCATTGAACTCAATTCGGCATTGTTGGCAACGACTTCATCTAACCGCAAATTCATGTGACGGTTATGCTCGTTCATTTGTGTCAAAGCACGTTGCCATCCAACTTGTTCTTCTTCATTTGGTTCCACATTCGCTTGCTCGTTGGTATTAACATCAACATGCTCCTCCTCCTCGTCTTCTTCATCAAATTCCTCTTCATCTTCCTCATCATCATCTTGGGCACCTAAACCTTGAGAACCCGAGGCTTCACTACTCATGGTAGCAAAAACATGTCTTGTGCGATCCGCATAAGAGATAAAAGCGGGGGGTCCCATTATCTTCAATAAATTGGCTCTTTGAAGTGCCGTGAGATCCAATAAAGGTAAACCAACATGAGGCATATTTTGATAATCCGCTAATTCACCTCGAGCGTCCAAAACAATACCGGTCATTAAATTACCCATAGGCACTTGCTTATTGCGGGACTTGGAAGCTCGAACTAAATTAGTAAATATCATCTCAATACTATCAATTGTCAAACCCTTAAAAATAGCATCAAACACAACCAAATCACGAACTTGCACTTTTGAACTTTCAACCCGACCAAATAAGGAAAATGATAAAAACTTGTGAAAGAAGAAGATACAATCATCCTTAATTAGCTTACTAGATGTATTCTTTGGACCAAAAACATCTAAACCGGTTAAAGAATTCCAAACCGTGTGTGAATCAAAAGGCTTTGGTTTGGAATAAAAATTCCGAGTAGGAAAACCAAACCAACGGTTCATGGCCGCATACCCAACATCATAACGAACTCCATCACTACGAAAAGAGATAACTCCTTTCTTCTTGTCATAGGTGAGAGTAACAAAAAACTCAATAATATGCGATTTAAGACTAGGAAAACGCATACTAGCAAATCGTTTCCAACCAAGAACGGTAAGAAATTCATCAATACGCTCGGTAAAAGAAAGTGTGTTTACCGTGTCGGTGTCAAGAAAAAGCATGTCGACGAACTCTATTTGGATATTAGAAAATCGGCGATATTTGCGTCCTTCGGCTTCCGTCGTAATATCGAACGGTGCTCCATATTGAACCCGTAATCTATTGACTTCGGTGGCCTTAGCTTTGTTAGCAACGGTCTTTTGTCTAGGCATATTTTGTAGTGAAAGTTGGTGAATGGGATGAAGAAAATATGAAAGGATAAAAGGAAGAGTAAAAGATAATGGTGGTGAATTGGGGAAGAAGAAGATGAATAGGGTAAAGATTTATGGGGAAGATGAGTGAATCTTGGTATTGGGAAGAGAAAAGATGATTGATTGGTGTAAAAAGAGGTGATTTAAATAGGTGTAAGTAATAGGTATTGATTAGGATAGAGTAATAGGTAGTGAATTAGAGTAGGAATAGGATTAAATGCAAAAAACCATCCAAATCCCGTCACAGCAGCCGCAAGTCGCGACTGAGATTTTCAAAATCTCAGTCGCGACAGCAAGCTTGCAAAGGGGGCGAAATTTTCCTGAAAATTGCTCCTTTACTGTCTCAACTGAGATTCTAGAATTTCTGGGTAAAAATTGGACTGTTTTTTACAATTTCAACATAATCAATTCAACTCCTATTGTATTTAAGTGACATTAATGCTAAGTTTTAATTCCTGAAACTATAAAAACAAAACTGAAACATTAAACAGAAGGAAAACCAAAGGTTGTTCCTTAATTAAAAGAAATAAATGAAAGAATTAATGCACTTAATTAATCATAATGACCTATTAATTACTTATTAAACATATGTACATAAAAACAAAAATAAATCTATATACATGAACATCAAACATATGTACAGTTTTTACAATCAAACGTTATAAATTTAAACAGTATCCCTATGAATTAGAATATGTTTTATGCTGGCCCTTTCTAATTGTTATTGAACAAAAACTTCTCTTTATGTGAGAGAAAGAAACTGTGGACCGATACGGAAAACTCGTTTTACGATTCCCTCACTTTCCAAGAACTCGTAATCAAGTATGGAAAAAGTCTCTTTATTAGTCCAAGGAATAGAAACTGATCCTTTGGTTCCTAGGATTATTCCACATATAATATTCCCAAACCCTATTGTCCGATTCGTCGAACGGGAAGCGGCAACTAATCCCTCCATCAAAATCTTTGAGGAATTAACTATGTTTCCTTGGAAAATATCACCTAGCACATATAAATCGGTAACCTGGACAATACTGCTTCTGACTCGACCAAATAAACTATGACAGAGAAATTTGTGCAAAAACAGAATGGAGTTAGAATTTATTAATTTGTTGTAGGCAAGACTTGGATTGAATCTCCAAAATCCCATCAACATTCTCCAGATATCAGTATAAGTCATATCTCTGCCAGGATGATGTGGAGTGGTGTCCCGTGGTGGAAAACCAACCCAAGTATGAAGTCCAGGATATCCAAAAGTGAATATCTTCCCTTCACAATGAAAACTGAGACGAACACGCCTCTTATTGACGAACCGAATAGTAGACAAAAACTCTAATACCCAGTTTCCAATAATAGGAAACTTCATTGATGCAAACTTGGCCCATCCTAAGTTTGTCAGATAGCGATTCATGTCATCGCTTATCCCGAGTTCTTCGTTCAGGAACTCATATACAGCATTCCACAAAACTGTGCATATCTAAACTATAAATAACGTTTCCCCTCATCATGATTGTAGATTGGAAACCATGCTCCATAGCGTGAAGAGATATCAACTCTCTTGCTTCGAGCAGAAGTGTTTTTTCCTAACATTTTCTAGAGATTTGGTCATGTTTGTGAGATAAGATGGTGTCTGTAGGATTTAAGAATTGAAGAAAGAAATTCAGAATTCTGAAAGATGAAATGAAAATTGAATAATTCTGAACCTACAGGCGTACACAAGATACATAAGTGAAAGGTTGTGTCTGTTTAAAAATAAAAGATGTCAAAATGATACCTCTATGATTTAACTGACAGAATTTTGGAAATCAGATGCCTGTAATCCCTTACAGTTATTTCAAAATGTTAAAATACAGAAAATCTCAACTGAGATTTCCGGAATCTCAACTGAGAATTCCCAAATCCTGAAACATGGAGAATCTCAACTGAGATTTCTAGATATATATTTTTCTCAAAAACACTTAACACTTTATGAAAATAGATTTCAAAACATGACCAAATTTTATTTTTATTTTACAAAACTTATTTGTACACAAAAACCAGAAATAAAAATAAAAATAAAATGAAAATAAAAATAAAAATAAATTAAACTAAAAATAAATAAAAATAAAAATAAAAATTATGAACGAAAGATAAGAAAAACTAAAAATTAAAAATATGAAAACGAAATAAATTAATTTTCATAGAACAAAAGATATCTTATTGAAAATTATGCGTGTCATGGTCGAGAAATTGGAATATCGATCGCGACACGTCTTGCCCATTGGCAAGGAATGCTTTGCAACGGTCCTCCCTAGTTCTATATAGAATTTTAAAATCTCAATTGAGAATTAAAAATTCTCAGTAAGTTCAGAAATTTATAAAACGTCAAATAAAAATCACTGTAGAGATTTGTTGAAAAATCTCTATATAATCAGAAACTCGAATTATGTGTGATTTTAATTCAATTGAGATTTCTTTAAATCTAAAGACATTTTCCTCCTTAAGTACAAATATTTAAGATACATAGCATATTTTCAATATCTTTCAATGATCACAAAATTTTTTATTTCTAATCTAAACATTATTGCTAAACTAAAGATGAATATAAAAATTAAACTAAAATAAAATGTAAAAATTAGAATATGAAATATTAAAAACTAAAAATGAGATAATCCTTAAGAATTCTCTAGGAGAATCAGAATTATGGACAGAGTCAATTATCTAGACCGGTTCTAAATAATGGTTCTGTTTACTTACCTGAGAATAATTTCAAGTGGGAATAAAAGAAAGTAGAAATGTACCCCCAACTTGAAATTATTATTATATTTTTTTTCTTTTTTTTCTTTTTTTTTAGCATTTTTTTAAGCGCTTTCTTCTTTCTTTTTTTTTTTGCGTTTTCTCAATCTAAGGATCTAATGATTTCGGTTGAATGTCCGAACTTCTGGTTCTGGCCTCGAACAAAAACTACGCACATTAACTGAAACTTTCAAAACTATGGTAAAAATTGACAATTCCTTCCTGGGGGATAAGATAATTTCAAGGACTGTATTCCCCATTCCTACTTTCTAATATATCTGTCTGAGAAAAGTTGATCGGCTATTTCTTGGAGAGATAAATGTAGGTGTTTAAGGAAATGATATGATAAAAGAAGAAATTATGTGGGTGTAATGTAGGAATTGAATAATTTTTGTACAAAGAGAAATGATGTTTTAGTGAAGGGTTAGTGTATAGAAAAGAGGTAAATGTGTTTGGGAAGAGGTAAATTTTCTAGAAGAATCATCTGTCACGTCTGACATCCTGTTTCATAAAATTTTCTTTTCCTTCTGATGTATCTGTACTGGATTTCTTTTCTGTAGACTCCTTCTCTGAATTTATATTGATGATCAAATCGCCAATTTATCTTTGAAAAAACTTGAATTTTTTTATCTGCAAACATCTAATTGCAAACGTTAAATAACAACGAGGATTTAGTCCTAGTGACCATCCTCAATAAATAAATAAAAACTATAAAGATAAATAAATATATTGTTAACCAAGGTTCGGAATAAAACACGAAAAATTTAAAATTTTGTCAAAAATTTTGGCGTTCCCCGGCAACGGCGCCAAAAACTTGTTGAGCGATTTCCGCAAGTGCACGGTATACGCTTGTAGTAATAAAAGATATCGAACCCACAGGGAACGCTTTTTAACTAAAACTTTATTTAATTCGATTTTAATCACGTGTTTATGTTTAATAAAAGAAATACGTTTAATTGATTGTATTGGTTTTGGTAAATTAGGATTAGATAGAAGTATTATATCGAGTTTAGAGAACGGTTCTGTCTTGAGATTTTGATTACAAGACAGATACTTCCGTAATTGGAATAAATAGAAGGTATAAAACTTATTTTCATAAAGCAAAGAAAACAACTTTAACTTTGGAAAGATTATGGACATGTAATAATATAGGAATTTATTCAATTAAATGGCTTCGAACCATAGAAATCCCCCTGATGTTGAGGTGATTCCTACCTTAATCAAACTAGTATTTTATGTCTGATAAGCCGCAATCAGCGATCATGTCATCCATAAAAACTAAATCTGTTAAGTGTTCAACAAAGTTCTTATATGAATAAGATGGAATAGAACGTTTTAATAAAAACACCAATTTATCATTTTGAAAATCATTTTGTCAGAACAATATCAAAATAACAACAGTAAGAATGTATTGAATAAATAAGTATATCATTAATGAAATGTGAATTTTCACAAGTTAACAGAGAAGTAGAAACTTGGATAGCATTGTAACGAAAACTTTGAGATCCGGGTTGTCAATCTTTCTCTCAAACTCCGTAGGTGCGTCAAACCTCATGCGCTTCAGCCGTCAATTCTTCTCGCTGGATCTTCGGAATAGAGACTGATCTCATCCACTACCAGAATGAAAACTAAACTAATACTGTGTTTATAACTAATCTAATAACAACTTGTGTATAGCAAGTTTGTTTATACAGAAATGAAATCTAACTTTCTGACTCATTTCCGAGTCAGAAACTCAACATAATAACTTTCTTCTCTAATTTCTCTAACTTTTTCCAACCTCTTCAATTCTGAAATGGATCACTTATTTATAGTTGTTGAAGGGTTGTAAATGATGGGTCGTGTCCGCTGGTGAAGGGTTGCTTTTATCCAAACGAACAGACGCGTTTTTCTGATTTAAACATGTGTTTTGTGTGCAGAAGGGTTCGCTGTCGCGACTGAGATTCTGAAAATCTCAGTCGCGACAGGGGGTATAGGGGCGAGTGAAAACTTCGTTTTTCTCCCGAGCTGGCCTCCGTAGGTCGCGACTGAGATTCTCAAAATCTCAGTCGCGACAGAGAGATGTTTCCCTGTCTCTTGACTACTTTTCATCCTCCTTGAGCGTTCTTCTGACTGATATGCATTCTTGGTACGTTTTTTAGGTTTTTCCTCCATTTTAGCTCCTTTTTAGCTCCGTTTTCGCTCCTATTTGGATTTAACCAAATAATTAAGTACCTTGCATCAAAGAAGTAAATAAAGACGTAAAAGTATTCTAAATGAATATAATTAGCACGATTTCAATGTAAATTTAACGTATTTATATATGATATTTTAGGTATATTTTGGGCTTAACAATGGACCCTTTCTATGAGATTTTGGATTGGTGATTCTTTGTGAATTTCAAAACTACCTTCGAATCAAAAGTTGTTCGTGAAGAATAAGACTTCCAGCAATGAAGACTTCAAACCCCAATGATTTTTTACCCTTAGGATCGAAGGTGAGAAGCTTGTGAGGGGGGCTCTATATTCTGATGGGTTCCCCTTTCGGACATCATGGAAGTGATCCTGTAAACAAGGCGAAGTGACCTCTACTAAAGTCTTTGATGAAGGGTGAGAAGATTATACGTGACTTTTTAGTGGAGCTGGACTTGTCCTTTACAAAAGAGCCTTTATTGAACTATATCAAATGAAATGTCCCATTTCTCCTTCCATCCCTTATAGGGGATGTACATTTCAATGGGTCACCTGAATACGAAGCTTTATTTGAAGGTAATTTCTGATGTTTTTACCCTATTTTTTTATTTATCCATTCATGTGTTATCTCCAGACTTGATTTCATTATAGTAAACGGCGTGGAATCTCATTCACTTTCATATATGCCTAACAGATCCATAACAGGATGCCAAATATGGGTATGTTGGGTGAATCATTGAACACGTTGTTGCGGATAAGTGAAGTGAAGGAACTACCACTCATCTAACAGTGAGCTGATATCACCGGCCACTTGATAAGTGGAACTAAAAAAGTGTATGGCCATACCCTGATAAGTAGTTTACTTATCTGATTCATCAGTTCACTTTCGATCAAGAAATATAATAAACCGCACAGAGTATGATAACCACCATGTCTCTGGTTTATAATATATATATGCAATTGGTAAAAGATTCTGATAGATCATCTACTTGGTTTCATGTGTCTTCTTAAGACGGTTGAAATAATTCGTATCAGTCGGGGCCATAACAATTTGCTAGAATCCACTTATGGTCATTGGGCTTTAGGTCCATGACTGACTGAGGAGGACCCTTAGGATCATGCACACATAACTAGTGGAATAGAATATAATCATAAATACATGTATTGCATTTAATTGGAATTGAACGGGTTAATTAATTGTCAATTAATTAATAGAATGGACTAATGGATTATTTATTAAATAACAAGTTAATTAATTTAGTATTTAATTTGGTTATAGTTAATTAATTAAATTTCTTAGCTGATTTCTTCTCGAAAAAACTTTTCTCTATTATCGATAGTTTCAAAGGAGAGTCCCTTGCCAGAGCCTCTCAGTGTTGTGATGTCCATCTCGTGGGATGGAGCAGGCCAAGAGAGGGGGTTGTGAAGCTGAATACTGATGGTTCCTGCCTCAGTAACGGTAAGATTGCGGCTGGAGGTGTGCTTAGAGATGTAGGGGGCGTCTGGCTTTCTGGGTTCTCCCAGAATTTAGGGTTGGGTTCTTCCTTTTCTGCGGAGCTCTGGGCTATTCTTACTGGAATCAATCTTGCTAAAAGGCTGGGTGTTAAGAGGCTCTCTGTGGAGTCTGATAATTTGGAAGCAATCAAAATGATTTCTAAGAATCATTCTATGGGTCTTAACAGTCGCAACCTCATCAAAGCTATTATAAGGCTTTGCTCCTCCTTTGAGTTCGTAGAGTTCAGACACATTTTTAGAGAGCAGAATCGTGTTGCTGATCGCTTGGCGGCGGCGGGCCATGAAGGGACGTTAGGCGTTACTACCCTTCCTGTTTCCCCTAGTTTCATCTCTCATCTTCTCTTAGAAGATAGGATTGGGGTTAGCTTCCCTAGGCTAATTCCTGGGTAGTTTGTTGTTATTCGTTTTTCTTTTCCTTTTCTACCAAAAAAAAAAAAAAAATTAATCAATTGATTAATTAGATTGTATATGATAAATTATTAATTGAACTATAATGCAATTTAATTCTTTTGGGCCTTACTAATAATTATGTGGAATAATTAAATTAAACCTAATTGATCCTAATTGAAATAAATATAATCTATTGGGCTATATTTACAATTATGAATCACTAAGGGGTTAATTGTATATTAACCACACTTAACCTAAACCTAGTTGGGAAAGGTATTTAAGGAGCTAATTAATTTCTAACCCTAACCCTACACACTAAGTATTTCGGCCAGCCCCTGTAGCCACCCTCAGTGTTCTTCGTTCCCGATTTCGGCTAGCACCGATTTTATTCCTACATGGTTGTTCTTCGTTCCCGATTCTGTTCTTCATTCCCAATTCCGGACATCCCCTGGTTAGAACAGTTGTTTGATGGAATTAAATTCGATTGGAATCATAATTGTCAAAAGTTTGATTCTAGGTAAATTGATCAATTGGAATCAAGGAATAAGTTGTAAATATGATTTAGAAAAGGTTTGCAAACAAAAAATGTCACAAAAATGGAGTTTTGAGTGTTCCGATTTATGAGTTGGAGCTTGAAACTAAGGTTGAAGATGACGATGACAGGTTATGGAATGAGCAAAAATTAATCTAAATCGATGATTGGAAAACGTATATTAGACTTTGACTAAAGAGTTTGAATGATCATATAGCAATTATATCGATTGGAATTGGAGAAACATTTATTAGAAAGTATGAACTTAACTAAGCTTTTGAGCTGCAACTGAGAATTAGAAATTGAAGAAGATGAACTTGAACCTGGAATTGAAAACCGTAGGCACGAAATAGATGAGATAAGCAACAATTTTGCCGAGTTTAACTATTGATAAATTGATTGTTTGATTGTTTAACGGACCGTTTAATTGCTTTGTTAGTTGATTTTTTCATTCTCATTACTTCAATTGGGTTCCATTGGCAGATTAAGGACGAAAATCTTGTGTCTTTATTGAAGGAAATGGTATAACAAATGCCATAAAAAAAATAGTTGTCCACAAGTTTGAACTTTCTGTTTTCTGGTTAAACTTCAAAAATTCATATCTCCTTCAATGCTTGTGTGTTTTAGCTTCGCGAGTAGTCTCTCGATTCATCTACCTCTCTAATTTCAGAATTCCTTATCATTGTACCAAAATTACATCGTTTGATGTCCGAAAAATTCGTCAAAATTGGTTGCTCGAGTTTTGCTAAAATATAGCTTTTTATCCCACTTTTACATTTTCTTTTCCTTTTATTTTTTTCTGCTTTATTATTTTTATTTCATTTTCATTTTATCAACTAGACAATATAATTATAATATATGTATTTATTTACATAAAATGAAAAATAAAAATTACCCCCAACACAAACAAATATATTGTATAGAACACCAAAAACTAAAGGGGTGTTTGTTGCGCCTTTTTGAAGCAGCATTTAGCATTTCACTCCAAACTGGAGAAAATAGTGTTTGGTTCATTTATACAACAACAGTGTTTAGTTTTTTTTTTTTATGGATACATCAGTGATTTGAAACTTTTCAATTTTAACCTCAAAAAACAAGTTTTACGTGAAAAGCTGTTTGTATATATTTGATATTAAAAAAAATTATCTTTCTAATTTTCAAACATATTTCTTCTTTAATATTATTCATATTTTGATAACATTATTGCTGAAAGAACAAAATTTTATCTCATTCAATAATTTCTTAATTTTTAATTTGTATTTAATTATTTAGATTAAATCGGCAAGGTCATAGGGTTATATTTAGAATTTTTTATTTTATTTAGTTATTTAGTTTATTTTTATTAATTTGTATCGTATTTTTTATTGGGCAAAATTCAAATATAACCCTATAGTTTCGTCTATTTATAAATGGGTGCTTGTGGTTTTTTTGTTGCTAAGAGATGACTAAAGTCCTTGCCGTTAGCAAAACTATGAACTTTTAGGTTGACACAGTGAGTTTTGACCGTTAATAACCTAAAATTAAAAAATTTCAAGAATTAAAATATGTTTATATTAAACATTTTATATACTAACAGAAACAATTTATCACAATTTTAACAAACACTAATAATTAATCAACTTACAGTAAATAGCAAACAACTAACTATAACATCTAACAGCTATCTGGTATAGCAACAGTTATTAGCTAACAGTTGAACCAATCATGTTCAAAAATTATTTTTTCTTCTTATTCTTTTCCATTTTAATATATTTTTATTTTCACTCTGAATTTGTTTGCATCTTCAAGATAAAAATGAAATAGAAAATTGTTGGTCTTAATGCTTACATATACACTCTTGTTCTAGATATTCTGAATGGTAAAGAGTGACCCCCCTTGGTCTTAACAAAAAATGTTATCACTTTGATCCATAAAGTCAAATCCATGAGGTGTATCAAAGAACTTTGAGCTATTAACCTATGCAAGCTATTTGGCTAATAGGTTGAAACATGTTCTTCATTTTCTATTTAATCCTTCTCCATGTGCTTCATGTATTTGACTCTTATACCATATCTATAGATTTAAAGGGGGAAAAAACGTTTCTAGAGATTTATGCTTTGAATGGTGTTTCTGGCCAGATATAATATGAAATGTTTATCTATTACATCTTTCTTTTTCGTTATTAAAACTATAAAGTATTTATACTCTAACAATAATAAGAAAATAGAAATAATAAGAAATTAAGTGTTAGTAGCTAGTTCAAAAAAAAAAAAAAGTGTTAGTAGATTAGTACCATCTATGTGAATTTATCAAATAATTAAAAAGAAAATACAAAAAATTACGTGGTTCGGCTAATTCGTATCTATTTCCACGGGAAAGGAAAAATTTTGATTATGGAGAAACCAAGAATAACTTATAAAAAAAATTATGGAATCTCACAAATCAAGAATTTTCTTAAAAAAGATATGTCCAAGTGTTTTTTAAGATCCATTTGGTTCACTTGTTCCTATTTTCTATTTCGAAATTTTACCAAACATTTTTTTGTCTTCTATTAGAATTAAAAAGCAAAAACTAGTTCTGCAAAATGAAAACAAACAGACAGTTAAACTATCTATTTTTTTCTCTCAATTGTATTTTAAATCACAGATTACTTGCCTAAATAGACGTTAAATGATTAATTAAAACACAATCCAATTTAATAAAAAAAAATATCCAATTTAATAAAAAAATTATTGGGCTTAACAAAAGCAGGTCTTGTGAAGTCTGGTCTATTTGATGTTGGAGAAATGGATAATGGGAATGATTCAATATTCTGAAGCAAAAATAGACTCCTATACATGCCCTTGTCAAAAGCCCCCTTTTTATGTGTTGAAATCCTACAACTCTTAGATTCTCTCTTTTGGACTTAGTCAAGAAATGGGCATTATTGTATTGTGTGAAAAGAGGACATAAAATGGATCTCTCTGTCTTTCTATGGACTCGACCCTTTTTCGAAACCCATTTGCAAAATTCATCTTCCACCCAAAGTATGCATTTTCTATTAACTTATGTGCACCAAATTATTCCTTGTCTAGATAACTTTGATAATTCCTTACAAAAATGTCTTTTTAAGACAAATTCTAATAAAATTGTCTGCTTAAAAATATTTTCAAATATAATGCTTATTTTACTATGCTCTAATTAAATGAAATTGGTGAATAAAAGAATTTGGTATATTAAACACCAAGTTCATTAAAAAAAAAAAAAACACCAGGTTCACTGTTAATGAGCGTTGCAGCATTTTTAGTATTGCAGTATCAAACTAATTTGAAACCGGTGAAAGAAGTAAAAATTATAAAACCGGGTTAATTTAGAGGCTCATTTATATATTTAAACCAATTGCACATATTACATATATAGACTATTTTATTTGTGACTTTTCCAAAATACCCAAATCGTTTCATCTTTCTATGTTCGTTTCTTTATTCTTGTGTGAATCAAAGGCATCATTTCTTCTTCCTCTTTCTTCGTGTCATGGCCCAACCCAGACCATGACCGACGCATAAATTAAGTTAGCCTTAATTCTGAACTAATGGAAATTCCAAAATTAACTAACAGAATATCAAATTCGTCAAAATTACATCATAAAACTTAAAGGAACCTAACTATTCAAATCAAATCTCAATAATCAAAAGTCTCCAAAAGATAATATAAAGTTAAATTCTTAAGCATGCTCCTTCAACATCAATCCAAGGGTTACCTCACGAACAAGGACCTTAATCTGAAAAAAAAATATTCAACGTGGTATGAAATTTTCGTCTATACGAGCGAAAATCCCAGTGAGCAGTAGCTATAGCACACAACAGAAAAGGAACAGACAGGCAAGCTAGTATTCTTCAATCATGACAGTTATAGTTCAAAATATAGTATTTCAAAATCAGTTATGCTAAAGGGTCAATGTAGGATGACAAATTCAAAATATTGATAATCAATTGTCAAAAATAGTTCTAAAGCCTTTCAAAATGTCAAATATTAGAATAATCAGAAAATAAGGCAAAAGCTTTAAAACACATGGTACAGTGTAACAGAGTGGTGATACTGCACACCACTAGGGCCAGATAAATGGTAAACACGCTACCAACAACAAATAATTGTCTTCACCGATCTTATGCATGATTCTAATGTTGATACAACCAACGACAAACTGACAACTGACAACCTAACACCAAGGACATATGCAAAGTCCTAATGTTATGAAGATCGGTGAGAGGCTAGTAACAGATACAGATATACTAAGTACTTGTGCCAGTTTGAAAACATATAGTATATATATATATATAAATCAGAAAATCATAACTGATTGAACAAAAAAATTAGATTCCTAAAATAAAATAAGAACCGCGATAAATCGCGTATCAGAAAGTACAAATCATATCAAATCAAATTTTAATAACTTCATTGTAACTGATAATAAAACAAATCAAACATAAAGACATGTTCCCAGAATATACGCTCTGATACTAAGGATATTTAGTAAACATAAAGTTCAAAATATATGCTTTTATGAAAGAAAATGTACAGTCAAATGCCAATTTTTGATAAATTGTTTTTCAGTCTGGTATTTCAAATCAATAGAGTCGTGTACTATGATTACCACTCACCTGAGATTTTGAAACACTGTTTCGCTTAAGATCACGAATTCTTGTCGATTAACGGTCCAATGGAATTTCTGAACTTCCTATTGATTAAGAATGATGGAAACTGAACGAATTAATCTAGGCTCGAACATGAATTAAATTATTATAGACACTAGAGATTCAGGGAACACGGAGATTCGGACATACCTTCTAAAAGAAATATGAGTATTCTATAACCATAACTTCTAACCGAAAAAGTAAAGAAAATTAGAGTTTAAAATGCATAATTAAATCAATTGATAAAGATTAAAGTATTAAGGGTATACTGATTATACCAAAACCAAGCGGAACAAAAAAAATAACAGTATATATAGAGTGTGAGGCTATAGAGAGGGATTCCCTTACTTCTTATTCTAAGAGAAGAATAGCCTTATTCCAATTACCAAACAGTATTAATATTATTTAATTAAATAAATTCAATTTAATTAAAATCCTAACACTTCTCTCTCCCCTTTCTCTTAAACAATTTACACGGCTCTCTCTCTCTAATATTTCCAATCACGACTCTCTCTTCTCTGTTCTCCCTTGAACGATTCACGACTCCGGCCATAAATCACAAGTTGTGCTTCTGGAGTTGATTACTGGGCGTCGACCTGTTGATAGAACCCAATCCTTCCTTGATGATAGCATAGTTGGGTAGGTAAGTACTCTTTTGAAAGCACTAGTCGATTACAGTAAAATGTGACTCAAAAATATTAATTATACTATTGCTTCCACTGAAATTAAAACTTCAACAATATTATTCTTAACTAAAATGGTTACCACTACGCTGGGTTCATTTGTTTTTTTATGATTTATTAGTTGTTTAAATACATATTGCAATTACCAATTTCTGGCCGGAGTCGTTAATCGTTCAAAGGAGAATAAAGAAGAGAGAGTCATGATTGGAAATATTAGAGAGAGAGAGCCGTGATTGGAAATATTAGAGAGAGAGAGCCGTGTGAATTGTTTAAGAGAAGGGGGAGAGAGAAGTGTTAGGATTTTAATTAAATTGAATTTATTTAATTAAATAACATTAATACTGTTTGGTAATTGGAATAAGGCTATTCTTCCCTTCGAATAAGAAGTAAGGGAATCCTTCTCTATAGCCTCACTCTATATTAGACCTATTCATGGGCTGGGTCGGGCCGGGCTCGGGCCGGACCTAATCGGGCTTTACATATAATTACTTTGTCCAAGCCCAACCCAGCCCACTTATATTTATATCGGGCTCGGGTCGGGTTGGGCTAGACTATAAAAAGTAATTCCCAAGCCCGGCCCGGTCCGCCCATCTAATATGTTGATATTAAAAAAAAAATCTAATGTATTTATTAATTTTTTTAAGTTTTTTTTTTTATCTTTGTAAGAGCATTTTTTCTTTTGTTAGAGTACTGGGCAGGAGGAGTAAATTTTTTTTTATTAGAATGCACCACCTAATTATGTTATTAACTAAGATACATTATTATTAATTTATTCTTAATTTGTAATTTTCTATTTTTTATCTATTACTCTAATATATTACACATAATTAATATATATATATATATATATATATATATATATATATATATATATATATATATATATATATATATAGAGTTAAAAATATTATAAAATCGGGTCGGGTTGGGCTCACTTGGGATTTTGAGACGAATCCCAAGCCCAACCCATTTTATGTGCGGGCTTGAGCGGGCTTGGGCCGGGCCGGATTAAATATCAAATATGAATGTCCAAGCCCATCCTATGAATGACGGGCTTGAGCGGGTTGGGCGGGCCACTGGGCTCATGAATAGGTCTACTATATATATATATATATATATACTTAGTATCCAAATAGTTCAAAGCTAAAATATGTATTATAATTGATAAATGAATCCATGGTAAACAAAGGGTAAAGTTGGTTTAAATAATAATCATTAAGTTTCTGTTTTCAAAGGTCAGATTTCAAAGTTCAGAGACAAAATTGAAGTAGCTTTTGTAGGATTCATCATTAAGCACTAATAAAATAGTAGAATAAAATATTAGTTTAAAGTGTAGTTATCCAAGATTTAGCAAAATAACAAATTGAAACTCTACATGCCCAAATTAATTGGTAAAAAGGTATATAAAAGATACATGAATCCACTTACTTGATGAACCAATAAAATCGACTTCAACTGCAAAACTTTGAACCTTAATTGAAGAGCAATGGGATTGATGGCGGCTCTTCGAAAGAGTAAAGGAGAAAAAGTGTTTTTCGGGAAAAATAGGACTGGGTCAAAAAAGATAAGGTAATGGTTTAAACCTAGGGATTAAAATACTTTGAAAATAATTAAAATACTGTAATTGACTAATAACTACTACATAATAAATATAATTTTTGACAAAAATAAAAGTGCTATAAATTAAATACTGTGGTATAGTGAGAATGATATACACATATATTATTTAGGTTAGGGTCATTATACTTCGTTTCTTTCTTCTTGTGCGAACTCGAATGCACCATTTTCTTTGCATAAATGATTGTTTTTTTTTTACGTTTATCATATTGTTTATTATCGATTTCAATGGAAAAAAGCGAAAAGAATGTAAGTATCTACTGTATTTCTGTTATTTCAATGTTTTTAGGATTTTATATTTTTGTGTTATCTATTTGTGCGATTTTGGTTTATGGTTTAGTTGTGTTTTTTCTTTTTTTAGCTATATTTTGCAAAATAGAACTTATAGATAGTTCAAATGATAGTATAGAGACCATTTTTTTTTAGAAAACTACTTCACAGAATGAGTTTGCTTAGCAGTTTTCGAAAACCGCGAAGCAAACTCATGTACTGAAGTAGTATTTTTTTTCAGAAAGCGACTTTGAAGTTTTCAAAAACTGCGAAGAAAACTCATGTACTGAAGTTGTATTTTCTCCAGAAAACGACTTCGCAGAATGAGTTTGCTTCGCGATTTTCACAAACTACGAAGCAAACTCATGTTTGTCAAGTTGTATTTCCCTTTATAGGCTTCGCAATTTTACTTACCACAAAGCATTTCTTTCATTATTTTCCTAAAATGACTAAATTTTTGTGAAGGTTGAATACAAATGAATCAAATTCAAGTATGTGTTTAGCTTGAATACAAAGGCACCAATCACAGTGACGGGTGATTAAGATGTGATGAAGAAATTGAAGACCAAATTAACTAAAGAGAAATGTTGACTTTTGGGTTTACAGTTTAGGGTTTAAGGTAGTACATTGGTGCCCATGCCATTACTAGAAGGCATACCCCTGGTACATTCACTAATCAGCTTCAAACTTCCTTCAATGAGCCACATCTACTTACTGATCCAAGAACTAATCATTGAGGAAGTATTTAGTTCAGGGTTTAGGTTTTAATTATATTTCAAACGACAGTGATGCGACTCTTGTTGAATTATTGTTGCAATCTTCTTGTAAATTTTGATAATGTTTTGTTTTGATGTCGTCTGGTTATACATGGATTGAGGGTTTAGTTGTATTTCAAACAACGGTGATGTGACTCTTGTTGAATTATTGTTTCAATCTTGTTGTAAATTTTGATAATGTTTTGTTTTGATGTCGTTTGGTTATACAAGTTTGCTATTGTTTTGGTTTGATACTTTTTTTTATTATACATGTTGTTTACTTGTGTATATTTTAGGCGAATAACAAAAGATAATAGTTCACATTTTTCGCAAACTGCGAAGTCTGAGCAAAACTGTGAAGGGAAATAATACTTTGTGAATATGAGTTTTCTTCGCAGTTTGCGATGCGAAACAAACTCATATTCGCGGAGTAGTATTTTCCTTCGCAGTTTGCAAAAAATGCGAAGCAAAATCATATGCGTGAAGTAGTATCCTGGGCAAAACGTACAACATACTAAAAAAATTGCAGAACCTTAAAGTCAATTGAAAGAAATAGCAGAAATATAAAATAGATATATAAATATGATTTTTAACGATGCCTTCGAGTTCGTAAACGAAGAAGAAAGAAAAAATAAAAAGTAAGAAACTTTTAAGTTGTTATATATATATAAAGATTGTGAAAGTCACAAATAAAATAGTCTAGATATATAATAGATTGTGTAATTAGTTTAAATATATAAATTAACTTTCAATTTGACCCAATTTTATAATTTTTCACGTGAAAAATCACTGGTGTGTGACAATAAAAGTTCTTTTATATGCTAATCACTAATGGCACACTTTTTAATGGAATCAAATTTTTTTTTTTTTTGAAAAATCTTCTTTCCCGATTTATTTGTTTGTTGGTTTTGAAGTTTTTTTTTTTGTTAAAAATAATTGTCACAATGAATAATTAATTGAGATAAAAATTAACTTTGACCCTAACAAATTGTTTAAAGACTAATTAGTTGAGATAAATATCAAATTTGAGAAGTACTAATTTAATTCTAACATAAAATTATGCAAATTTAATTATAATATTTTTAAGAAATATCAATTTTAGATCTATGTTATCAAAAATTTGAAAATGTTATTTTGACTATTATTTAACTGTCACGTCTTAATTTTTTATAATTGTGTCAGTAACACGTTAAATATTTTAGACATAATTGATATTTAAAAAATATGATGTGACAGTTTAATAGGTATCTCATTAGCCTCCTAAACTTGCTTAAATGTTATGATCAATGCCGAATACAGAATTGGTCGGTTGGGGCTGATTTTATACTTACATGCATAAAAAAAATTGCTAAATTGAACTTGTTCAATTTTTTTCGTATATATATATATATGTGTTATAATCTAGAGGGCGAGCCTTGGCGCAACGGTAAACGTTGTTGTCGTGTGACCAAGAGGTCACGGGTTCGAGTCTTAGGAGCGGCCTCTTGCCAAATAAATTGGCAGGGGAAGGCTTGCCCCCAGTACACCCTTGTGGTGGGACCCCTCCCCGGACCCTCGCTCAGCGGGGACGCGTAGTGCGACCGAGCCGCCCTTTATATATATGTTATAATCTGTGTGGTCAATGACCAATTTTTAAGTACTAATGCAAAACTTCTCAAAATTAAGCTAGATTGTGTTTAAGATTCTTAACACATAAAAAAACTGTCTAATAAAAAAATTAGATTTAGAAATGACCTAATATGCCAAAAAAAATAGAAATTTTGGATTTAAGAAGAGCATAATATGCCAACAAAAATTAGAAATTTAAATTTAAGAGTGACCTAATATGCCAAAAAAAAATTAAAAATTAAGATTTAGGGAGGGCTTACAAGAAGGGCATAATTTCTTGGAGACCTAAGGCCGGAACCATCTCAGATTGGGTAATTAAATACACCCTTAATGAGTTAATTTTATATTAATCATATTAACAATCTCCAATTTATGAAAACCCTAATTTATCAAATACTCAATCAAAGTTTTAGGTCAAATTTCAATTTATCAAATATTCAATCAAAGTTTAATCAAATCATCAATTTAGCAACCTATAACATCAAATTTTGTGGAGACAGAGGGCTGGAACTGCCTATTGTCATGATTAAGTCTCTAAATCTATAAAAGTGTTATAAAAGTGTAAAAAAAAATAGAAAGTTAATTTGTTTTAAGATTTTTTAAGTTTTGAATTTTTTTTACAGATTTAGAAAAATTGAAATGTATATCACTTTAAACAAGTATATGAGATATATTGATCACAGTAAGCAAGTTCAAGAGGTTAATATTTTACTTTAAACAATTTTAGGTGACAAATAAGTTATTTTAAGCAAGTTGATAGAGTTAAAAAAGATATTTTATAAGTTTAGAGGTCTAATCAAATTTTTGAAATAAATTGAGGGGTCGAAATATTAAGCCTTTATTTATATATAAAGGTATGCAATATATGTAAGAGTATTAGATATAAAAATATGCTAGGTATGTTTCTTTTTTAAAAGAAAAAGAAACAATATAAATGGAGACCCATTAAAAAAAAAAAACTTATTATTTTATTTTATTTGCTTCAGGACAATCGTTTTACATAATCAAAAGAGTTACTTTTGTACATTCGTGTCTTGATACTCCAAATTAATTTGCTAAGTTTGATCACAAGAGACTACTTCATCTTGCTAAGTTATATTTAGATAATTTTTCTAGTTGTGATATAACCGAGCTTGACCAAATGAACCATTCTTTGATCTTCGTGATATTGGTGAGCTTGTAGAAAAGATGGTGGAGATGCAATATCACGTGTTTTTTCGTTTAGTCTATCGACGTATAGAGTTGGCATTAGTCTTATCCTGCTACAACATCTACTGTTAGAAGCTGTTAAATTTTTTTGCACTGAATATTGTTAAGACGGATTTATGCAACCGGATGGGAGATGTTTATCTCACAAATTGCTTGTTGTGCTACATTTTTTAACAGAGTTGAAGATGAAGTGATTTTGCAACATTTTTAAAATTCGGAGTCTTGAAAACTAAGTTTGTCACCTATCGGTAGCTCATCTGTTGTAAAAAAAAATAAGTATATTTATCGATAATATAGTATATGTAACAAGTACTTTTTAGCATTTATCAATAAAATTAAAATTTTATATGTAGTTCTATTTGAATTTTTTATATGTACATGATTTTTTTGTTCTAATGTTGGGTTAAAATTCGAAAATCCCGGACCCACTACTGGAGGTTAGGATGTTGTTAAATGCATTTTGCATTATTTATAGGGTGCATTATCTCATGGTGTTCGGTTGCATATTACACTTTTTTTAATGTAAATTGGAGAGGAAATGAAGATAGTCATAAGTTTATAAGTGATTATTTGATTTTTCTTGGAAATTGTTTATTGTCATATTCATAATAACCGATGTATTCACAAAGCTCTTGGTTCGAGCTCAATTTTAGTTGTTACATGTCCAGATGACAATTAGCTCTCCCTCACCATCTCTAGGGGCATGTAAGAGCAACTTCAGTAGGTGTTACAAGCTTGTTGCCTGTAACACCCAACCATTAAAGCACGTGTAATATTAGTGTTATAAAATTATGTAAGTTGCTTGCAGTAGTAAAGTTACTATTAAAGTTAGACGTTCTAGGTTCAATGTCACGTCCGTGTCTAAAGTTCTAGAATTTATATCTTAATATTAGTATATATATAATTATTGGGTATATGATATTAATTTGGTGTTATAGGAAAAGTTTGGAGTTAATTCGATAGTTTTAGGTAGTTTAGAGTAATTTTTAAAAGATTATAGAAAGATGGAGGATCAAATGTGATATTTGTCAAATCTTTCTCAAATATTCCAGGATATGCTCGATGTCATCATCCTCCTTATCTATTTTATTTTCATTTCTTTTTCTTTTTCTTTTATTCTTATCATCAGTTTTCTCTAAACCGTTTCTTTGATTTACAGAGATTCGACCGTCCGAATCACTCGAAATTGAAACCATAGCATCCTTATGCATAGATCTAAATCCTAACCGAAGAGTTTTTGAGTTTTGGAAATGTTTGGAGGGGAAACGTCTTAGACAGAATTTAGAGGAGAATCGATCGGATGTATTTTCTTCAATTAATGGCCAAGGTAAGTAACTATCAAATATATTTTGAGTTTTATGTATATAGATAAATATATATCAAAGATTTTTCAGAAATTGATATTTTAAGGTTATGCAGGAATTTTGTAAAATTGAGGTTTTTCACGATTTTACTTTTTATTGTGAAATTATGGTTCAAATGAAGCTATTGACTATGCTTCTATGTGATTTTCAGATTTTACTTGATTATGTTGATTTAAGGTTTAATTTGGTTGAAAGTATATACATATATGTTATATCTATATTCAACAAAATGAATTTGATGATTTCTTACGAATTGTTTTTGGATTGAGAAATCTGTTTCGGTTATTGTTGTTATTATTTTGGATTGAAGTCCAAATATGATTTTTATGATACAAAAGGGCTAATTGAAGCCAAATGATTTATGGTTATGAAATAGTTTGGAATTTGATTGTGAAATGAAATTTGAGCACGCTATGATTTTATGATTTTATATCCATCGAGAGTTATCCGGATCGGTGGTTTTATATTTGAAGACCATGTTCAGTGAGGGACATGACCTGTGTACACAGTCTGAAGACCTATTGGGTATGGCATCGAAGTGTTGGGTAAGACCATATGGGATAGGCAATGTTAAGAGACGTCTCGACTATATATGTGGTTATGGATTGATACTTAAGGGGAGAAACTCGAGGATTGATACAATGTTTTAAGTTTATTTGGATTATGTTTTCGGTTATGATTGATTTTGATATAAGGTTTTACGTTTGATTGATTACGAGTTGGTTTGATAAAACATTTATTTGATTACAAGTTGGTTTGATAAAAGATTTATTTGATTATGAAATGGTTTGATGAAACGTTAAGTTTTGAGTATATTTGAGAAGGTTTTGATTAAATTCCTTTTGTAAAGGTATATATGTAGCTATGTTAAATAAAGTTGGTTTTTATAGCTGATAGTTTCTTACTGAGATTTTTGTCTCACGTTTTTAAATGTTTTAATGTTTTTAGGTGAGAAAGTACAAGATATAGAGAAGGTTACCGCCCGATTAGGCGAGGTTTGGAAGTTGGATGCTTATTGTTAGAATTATGGTTAGAACTTTGGTATTGAAATTGTAATATAATGATATTTGGATAAATTGGAGACTTCTAAGTATTGATTATGATCTTTCTATTTCACGCCCGATGCCGATTGAGGTCGTTTAGGGACGGGTGTGACAGTTTGGTATCAGAGAATCTATGTTAAATTCTTCGGACCTAAGGTTGATAGTAATTGAGGAATATCGATATTTGGTAATACCGAAGAAATAATCGATAAGTAATTGAGGAATATGAATATTTGGTGATAGCTAAGAAATAATCGATAGTAATGGAGGAATATGGATATTTGATGCAAGCTAAGGAATAATTTGCAATTTTTTGAGGATTGAGTAACTAGCTAATGAGGGGTAGAAATGAGATTTGATGGTTAGTAAAATATTGGGTGTATGAACATCTAGAGATAATAGAGAATTGTCTATATAAGTGTTGCGGGAGAATCAGATCCGCATCTTAATCTTATGATACATTTTTTCGACCAGATATATGCCGAATCTGTCATGAAGTCCCAAATGAAAGTTCTTTATTTTTATCTTACGTTTCTAGGGGTTTCTGAATCGTCTTATTCGGATTCCGTATGAAGAAGTTAGGCTATAAACGGAATATGTAGGTCATTTTGGCTTTAAACCAGAATTTGGTTTTTGTTTTGATTTTTCTCCTTAGTATGACTTGGAATTGATATTTGAGAGTTTAATAGTTAGCTTAAAAATATACGTATCTCAGATGTGAAGTAAGGTTAGGAGACTTTGAAATGATATGATGAGTTTTGAAGGTAATATATATGTGATTAAGAAACCGAAAATGTGGAGATTTCAATTAATTGTTTTGGAGGTTGATTATAAATTGGAGATTATGATAGGAGTTTAACAAGTTATGGAATCTTAATTTGAATCATGATATTCGAATTCAAAGTGCAGATCTATTATTGAACTTTATCATATTGAGGTTTAGAATTATTGAGAGTTATATAAATGATGTTTAGAGAGATAACGATGTTAGTGATTAATGAGAAGTAAAATGGGAGAATATATTAGAGTTCATGATTTGATGATTAAATATGAAAATTTGGTAAGCTGAAATAGTATTTGAGGAAATAATTGAGATATCAATTTTGAGGACAAATTTTTCTGATCTTAAGCACAGTTTGAGGTAGGAAATTAAGAGATAAATATGATATAAGAGGAAATTTTTAGTTGAAGTTTGTGTGATTATGGTTTAAGGTTATATAAGGATCAAATTGAGTGGTTATAGGTCAAATAAGAAAATCGAATGATATTATAGATTTATTGACTTTTATGGGTGTAAAGATATTATTTGGAGTTTGGAGAAAAAAAATATATATATATAGCATATTAGCGCAATTGATTTAAGGAGTCAAATGGAGAATTATAAAAGTGATGTTGATATTAAAATTTTATGAAATGAGTTTTATTGGTAGAAAATTGTATCATAATAATGAGGTTTATATTGGTGATGTTGATGTTGATGTGTATGAAATGACTAATATAAGAGTGATGGTGATGTTGATGCTAATGATTGAAGATTATAATATAAATACTGATTGGAGTGAAAAATTATAGATATAAGTATTATTATTATGATGAAGTAAGATTATATATTGATGCAAATCATTATTCGAATTATTTGAAGTCAAAGAAAAATATAATATTGTACATATTAGTGGTTCAAAAGTGATTTTTTTTAAGTCTGTAGAACTTGGAGATAGGTGAAATATATTTGATATATATGCAATTGATGGAATCAATTGTGATTTAAATTTATTAAAGTGAGATTTGGTGTATGTTAGGAAAATACGAATATAAAGTGTATCATATCATATAAAATTGAATATATGATATTTGAAGTTTTATTGTGGATTTATTGGTGATGGAATTGACTAGGTTGAAGTTTAGTGTTACTAAGAGTTATGTATAAATGATTGTTACAGTGATGTGGATATGGATAAATGATGAAGTTAATGGATGGGAACATTAGAATTTGTGGTCTTCTGACGATTATGAGGAATCTTGATAATTAGAAATAACTTCGTGATCTTAGAGATTATTTGAGGAAGAAAATTAAGATAGACTAGAGAATATGAATTTCGTGGACGAAATTTCTTAAGGTGGGGAGAATTGTCATGTCCGTGTCTAAAGTTCTAGAATTTATATCTTAATATTAGTATATATTATAATTATTGGGTATATGATATTAATTTGGTGTTATAGGAAAAGTTTGGAGTTAATTCGAATGGTTTTAGGTAGTTTAGAGTAATTTTTAAAAGATTATAGAAAGATGGAGGATCAAATGTGATATTTGTCAAATCTTTCTCAAATATTCCAGGATATGCTCGATGTCATCATCCTCCTTATCTATTTTATTTTCATTTCTTTTTCTTTTTCTTTTATTCTTATCATCAGTTTTCTCTGAACCGTTTCTTTGATTTACGGAGATTCGACCGTCCGAATCACTCGAAATTGAAACCATAGCATCCTTATGCATAGATCTAAATCCTAACCGAAGAGTTTTTGAGTTTTGGAAATGTTTGGAGGGGAAACGTCTTAGACAGAATTTAGAGGAGAATCGATCGGATGTATTTTCTTCAATTAATGGCCAAGGTAAGTAACTATCAACTATATTTTGAGTTTTATGTATATAGATAAATATATATCAAAGATTTTTCAGAAATTGATATTTTAAGGTTATGCAGGAATTTTGTAAAATTGAGGTTTTTCACGATTTTGCTTTTTATTGTGAAATTATGGTTCAAATGAAGCTATTGACTATGCTTCTATGTGATTTTCAGATTTTACTTGATTATGTTGATTTAAGGTTTAATTTAAGGTTTAATTTGGTTGAAAGTATATACATATATGTTATATCTATATTGAACAAAATGAATTTGATGATTTCTTACGAATTGTTTTTGGATTGAGAAATCTGTTGCGGTTATTGTTGTTATTATTTTGGATTGAAGTCCAAATATGATTTTTATGATACAAAAGGGCTAATTGAAGCCAAATGATTTATGGTTATGAAATAGTTTGGAATTTGATTGTGAAATGAAATTTGAGCACGCTATGATTTTATGATTTTATATCCATCGAGAGTTATCCGGATCGGTGGTTTTATATTTGAAGACCATGTTCAGTGAGGGACATGACATGTGTACACAGTCTGAAGACCTATTGGGTATGGCAGCGAAGTGTTGGGTAAGACCATATGGGATAGGCAATGTTAAGAGACGTCTCGACTATATATGTGGTTATGGATTGATACTTAAAGGGAGAAACTCGAGGATGGATACAATGTTTTAAGTTTATTTGGATTATGTTTTCGGTTATGATTGATTTTGATATAAGGTTTTACGTTTGATTGATTACGAGTTGGTTTGATAAAACATTTATTTGATTACAAGTTGGTTTGATAAAAGATTTATTTGATTATGAAATGGTTTGATGAAACGTTAAGTTTTGAGTATATTTGAGAAGGTTTTGATTAAATTCCTTTTGTAAAGGTATATATGTAGCTATGTTAAGTAAAGTTGGTTTTTATAGCTGATAGTTTCTTACTGAGATTTTTGTCTCACGTTTTTAAATGTTTTAATGTTTTTAGCTGAGAAAGTACAAGATATAGAGAAGGTTACCGCCCGATTAGGCGAGGTTTGGAAGTTGGCTGCTTATTGTTAGAATTATGGTTAGAACTTTGGTATTGAAATTGTAATATAATGATATTTGGATAAATTGGAGATTTCTAAGTATTGATTATGATCTTTCTATTTCACGCCCGATGCCGATTGAGGTCGTTTAGGGACGGGTGTGACATTCAAACTGTGGGGAGGTAAGATGTAAAAAAATGATTTCGACTCTAGTCCACTCTCTCTTGTACCTTAAAAAAAATCTATTTTGCTCTAATACCATCTTATTAATAGATGAAAGATGAAATTAATAAGAGAAAGGTGATTATTGATCTAGTAAAATAGAATTTAGGTTGAAGCATGTATTCATTAGTAGTAATATAAATAACCTAACTAATATAAACTAAGCTTCTAATTAATTAGCTAACTAATGTAGTTAATAATAAAGCATATGCTGCTGACATATGGTTAGCAGAAATTGCAATATGGATATCTAATTTGATGGTGCCTTCTATGGTTACTTTGTTTTTGACAAATTAATTGGTGTGTTTTCACCATTAGATGATGGAGTATAAAATTAATCTAATGGTGAAAACACACAAAGTAAAACTTACTTTATAAAAAACAAAGTAGGCATAGTCTTTACTCTAATTTGATTATCTACATTGAGATGAAAGAAACTTGCTCAATTATCATGAAAAACTAAAGAAATATAACATATAACAATGCAAAAATATATAGTTAGAACTCACTTTATTTGCATATAAGCATATAATAAGTTTAGGATAAACTTACAATAATCATATCGTGTTTATTTAAGCTAATAGACAAATATGCAACCCATAAAGGAGAGGCTTTAAGGTCTAGTTTTCAGCTTTAGATTTAATGCGTCATCATATCATTTTCTCATATCCATATTATCCATGTTTATACTTGTATCCATGCTCATATTCATGCCCTTGTCTTTTATCATGTCCTTGTTCGTATTTGTGTTTATACAGATTTTCATATCCGTATCCATATTCATGGTTTTTCTCTTTATCATTTCCGTATCCATATTTATGTTCATGGCCATAATAATATCGGTGTCCCTTATCATATTTGTGCCCTTTATCATGTCCATGTTCATACTTGTGTTCATGCTCTTTATCCTCACATCCGTGTACCATGTCCTTGCCCTTTATCATGTCCGCTTTCATATTTATATCCATGCCCATAGTGATCTTTGTGTCCTTTATCATATTCGTGCCCATAGTGAGTTTTGTCATGCCCATGCCCTTTATCATTTCTGTATTGATATTTGTGCTCGTGCTCATAGTAATATTTGTGTCCTCTTTCATATTTATGCTGATATTTGTGCTCGTGCCCTTTATTGTATCCGTGTTCATATTTGTGTTGGTGCGATTTTTCATGTTCGTGTGCATAACTTTGTAGTTCGTTTCCCTTCTCATGCCATTCAACTTTGTCTACAATCAAACATAATAAAATGTTAGTATTGAAATTATATATTTTGAAAAAAAAGCACATTACAAAATAAAATTAGTAATCACCAGCTGCAATGGGAGATGTGATGAGAAGAAGCACAGCAAGGGAAAGACAGAGAAGAAAACAGCATGTCTTTGAGTTGCCCATTTTTGTTTGCAATGTGAGTTTGCTTCTCGATTCTCCTTTTATAGAGTTCCTCCAAAGTCTCCAAAGTTATTAGGGTAAATAATTTATTAGTCCCTTACTTTTTACTTAACACGCTGTTTAGTCCCTCTATTTTGAAAAACATATTATAAAGTCTCTAGCTTTTACCAATATTAACCTTTTGATCATTTTGTCTAGTTTTTTTAGACTTGTAACTGTTATAACAGATATATATAAAATAACAGAGTAACATGATCAACTTGTATTGTATTGTGGTTGTCTTAAAAGCTAAAATACATTCGGTTAAAAATCTAAAACAATAGATAAAAGGACCACATGGTTAATATTGGTAAAAGATATGGACCTTAAAATGTGTTTTTCCAAAATAGAAAGACTAAACAGTGTGTTAGGTAAAAACTAGAGGACTAATAAATTATTTACCCAAGTTATTATTATTACTATTGTTCAAAATCAAGGTCCCCTCTCAAAATCGAGATTCCATCCCGATTTTTCCGATTAGTTCCTTTAGACGGTTTTTTTGGTCCATGTGCGATTTTTAGCCGCGATGAACAAAATCATTTATTTTTTGCTTTATAATTCACTTTTAAGTTGTTTTTATTGTTGTTGATATTTGCACATCTTGAAAGATACATGTGTTCTTCTATATTAAATAATTTTATATTATTATTTTAGATATTGTAATGCATATTTTAATTGAATTTATATAACAATTTATTGATTAACAATTAAAAAGTACAAAAAATACAAATCCGATTAATCTTGAGAGTCATGTCCACCCGACTAGTGACTAGTGTATTTTACAACCTTTGGTTTGTACAATTTTAATTAGAATTTGAATGTAGAATTTTACAAATGAAAAATAACTCTAATACTATGATTGGAAAATGGAATGTATGTATAAACACATTTTGTGTTTAATTTAGTTAGCAGACATTTCTATTTTGAAGAAAAGACAAGTTCTAGAAATTGTTATCCAACAATATTTTCTAATTGGCTGAAATCTTTCTTTTGTAGTTTATCCAAATTAATATACTCCCCATTTCTTTTTCTCTACATCCAAATATAGAGACGAATGTCGATGCCTTGATGGAACTAATTAAGTAACTATAATATATATCGTTTCATGAAGTTGTGAATTGAATAACAATAATAAAGAAAGAAAACGTCCTTTCTTTGCAATTTTAATTGATACCCAAAAAAGTCTCAAAATTATCATAATTGAGCTGGAAAACGTAATTGTGATAGTTTTTTTATTGGTAATTTCAACCCATAATAAAATAAAATGAGTTTGAGTTTTTTTTTAATAAAAGAATATTTTAAACGAACAGACAAAAAGCTGACCGCTTTAGCTAAATTATGAGCCGCGCAATTCCGTTTAACAAACGAGATAGACACATTATCTAACTCATGAATTAAAACAATATAATCACCAATAAAATGAGTTTGAGTTGTATATACTTTTAAGCTTAGAGGTTATTTATATGCTGGGCTATGGCAGTGTTACCCTCGAAAAATTTTAAATGATAGATCAGCACACACTTAGTTTTATGGGCGGAGTGTGGATGAGAGTAAATGGGTAGTGACAAAAAAAATTGAGAGTTCATTTTCTGTGTAAATTCCTCTTTTTCACTCGGCCTGTGAAGAGAAATTAAATTGGGCTTCCCACAAGAATATCATAATTAATAATAAAATTACAGCTAAATCAGATTACTAAACTTAATTCTGAATATATTATTATTTTCTATATATATAATAAATGAATACTTTTACATCCTAATTTAAAAAATTTAAACTCCAATTCATAAATCATAAACTTTAGACAATATATGTTAGGCCCTTAATTTATAAACTATAATTCTTAAAATTAATTAAAAATAATGATTTTATTAAGTTGACATAATTCAAAACTATGAGTTGATATAATTGTAGATAGTTTTTCAAAAGTGAATTTCTAAATAAATTTTCTAATTAAATTTTGATTCGAAATCTAACCCGTTAAATTTGGAGCTAAAGGCGACTTTGAGCCTATATTTACCGAACATAAAAATAAATAAAAAAGGCGTTGTTCACATCTAATTGATGTATTTCCTAGTTCTTTACTGAAGCAACTATTAACAAACAGCGTACAATAACCAATTTTACAACTGGAGGCAAAAGTTTCATGAAAATTTTATGGGTAAATTCCAAAAAAAACCCCTGTGGTTTGATGTTGTTCCAAATAAACCCTTGTGGTTTGGTTTTACAAAAAAAAGGACCGTGGTTTCGCCGTTACCCGAAAAACGAAAATTGACTTAACACCGTTAAAAATGCTGACGTGGCAAGGGGCAGAGTTGGAAATTCGATTTTTTTTTTAATTTTTTTTTTCTTTTTCTTTTCCTTTTTCTTTTTTTCTTTTTCTTTTTCTTTTCCTCTCCCTTCTTCTTCCTTCTCTCCTCCTCCTTCTTCCTTCTCTTCTTCTTCTTCTTCTTCTCCTTCTTCTTCTTCTTCTTCTTCTTTTTTTTTTTAAATTTCTGAAATTTTATTTTTTTTAATTTTTCTTTTTCTTTTTTCTTTTTCTTTCTCTTTCCCTTCTTCTTCCTTCTCTCCTCCTCCTTCTTCTTCTTCCTTCTTCTTCCTTTTTCTTCTTCCTCCTTCTTCTTCTTCTTTTTTTCTATTCTTTTTTTTTAAAATTCCCTTACTCGAAGAAATTTGGAATTTTCCCGAAATCTGGAATTTCCAGATTTCTGGAAATTTCCAGAAATCTGGAAAATTTCCAGATTTCCGAAGAAATCTGGAAATTTTCGGAAATCTGGAAATTTTCGAAACTTAAAAAAAAAATAAAGGAAGAAGAAGAGGGATGAAGAAGAAGAAGAATGGAGGAGGGGAGAAAAAGGAAGAAGAAGATGAAGAAGAAGAAGAAGAAGAAGAAGAAGGGAAGAAAGAGGAGGAGGAGGAGGAGGAGGAGGAGGAGAAGAAGAAGAAGGAGGAAAAGGAAAAGAAAAAGAAAAATTAAAAAAAAAAAAAATTTCAGAAATTAAAAAAAGAAGAAGAAGAAGAAGAAGAAGAAGAAGAGAGAAGGAAGAAGGAGGAGGAGAGAAGGAAGAAGAAGGGAGAGGGGAAAGAAAAAGAAAAAGGAAAAGAAAAAGAAAAAGAAAAAGAAAAAGAAAAAAAAATAATAAAAAAAATCGAATTTCCAACTCTGCCCCTTGCCACGTCAGCATTTTTAACGGTGTTAAGTCAATTTCCGTTTTTCGGGTAACGGCGAAACCACGGTCCTTTTTTTTTGTAAAACCAAACCACAAGGGTTTATTTGGAACAAAATCAAACCACAGGGGTTTTTTTTGGAATTTACCCAAATTTTATTCCTTCAACTTGGGTGTATACCTTTGCAACAAGTCATGTTTTGTAGCGTTCTATGCTTCCATTTGGTCTATATTTGATTTTAAAGACCCATTTGGAGCGAATTTTCGTTTTTCCAGGAGGTAATGGTTCCAAGGTCTATGTTTGATTTTCTTCCAACACAACAATTTCCTTTATCACTACTAGTGCTTATGAGTGACTGCTTGGGAAAAGGAACTTGGCTCATCATTGAAGGAGATGGTCGTTAAGAAAGCAGTGTGATTGGGGAAAAACTTTGAATATGAAATGAAATGTGATAAAGGATGTACCGTTGAATTAGTTGAAGGAGAGGGTGGAAGTGTACTAGTATCTACAAGAGTAAGGGAGGCAATAAAAGTATACTGGTAGCCTGACAAAGAACGTGACACTTGTTGTTGCCTTTTGCTCGGAATGGTCGTAATTTGTTGATTCTCTATCATGAGATTTCCTGAATTTGACTCAGAATTCTCAACTTCAACACTTGATAAAAATTGTTCGGCTATGTTAGGTTCTGTTATTTGCGCTTCAACCATAGACACATCACTACTTGTAGATTTATTAACGATGTTGCCTTACTGTTCTGACTCGTTTGGAACAAATTTTGCATAAGGATAGTTCTCCTCTAGAAATTGAACATCTCTAAAAACACAAATCCTTTTACTTTCAAGATCAAATATCATATACCCTTTTACCCATTAGGATATCCAAAAAAAATACTTGGTTTGGCACGTGCATCAAACTTATCATGAGGCTTGTTGTTCACGTGTCCATAACAAAGACATCCAAAATTCCTCAAGTGCTCGTATGTAGGTTTCTTCCCAAGTAGCATCTCACATGGAGTTTTGTTTTGTAAGACTGAAAGTAACATTCGATTGATTAAATATGTAGCAGTTAGCACACATTCTCCGAAAAAAGAATGAAAGACATGTTTGGAACCTGAGAGCACGAGCTACCTCTAAAAGATGTCAGTGTTTACGTTTAACCATTCCATCCTGATGTGGAGTTTGCGGTACAACTGGTTTGGTGCTCCATGCCATAATCAGAGTAATAGGTTAACAAATCATAATGGGAAAACTCTAAACCATTATCAATTCGAAATATCGCAATGTTTATATGAAATTGTGTGTGAACCCAGTTAAAGAATTGCAATAGAAACCCCTTAGTTTCAGATTTATGTTTCATGAGAAAACCCCAAGTAGCTCTGCTGAAATCGTCCACTATAGTTAAGAAAAAATGACATCTAGATGATTTTATTTTATATGGACCTCTTATGTTATAGTCAATTCATAAAAAAAAAATATGCTGAGTTTTATTCATACTAATAGGAAATGATAATCTTATCTATTTTGCTTTGTAACAAGCATCATAAAAGGAATTTCTTACAATCTAAGTCAACTGACAGTTCTGAAATTAAAGAAATGCAATCAATAGGAAGATGGCCCAAATGTAAATGCCAAAGGTGCGCTGAATCATGCCCTTTACTGTTAGTGCCTTTCACCCTTTTATTGGCTCTGATACCATGAAAAATCAATCGGAAATAAAAATGCTTCTTATGTCTATTATTGTTATTGATGTGGGAGACATGTTTATATAGTTCAAACACACCAATAATTTCTCCTAAAATTAAATATACCTACAATTTCTCCATGTTTCCATGTTTAAATACAACTACAATTTCTTCTAAAATTAATGTAATATGCCATAATTACAGTATCAAAATCTCTATAATTGTGGTAATTTAAACATGAAAACAATATATCCTCCAATACTCTTCACCTCATGTCTTTTACTTGAATCAACATGAAGGCAAGCGAGTTGTCGATCCTAACGACTTACTAGACATTGGCGACTTTAAATGGTTTTTTTAGTGGTTGGCTGGTGTTTTATAATTTTTTTTTAAGATTTACACATTAGTCCTTGCTGATTCAAAAAAAAAAAATTAGTCCTTGCCAATAACACTTAGAGATGATCTAATAAATTTGTTTTGAAATAAGGTAAACTTTATTAACTAAGAACAGAAGTGAGAATGTCAAAAATAATCGGTGGTGGACAGACACACTCACCACGAACATATCTAGATGTAACAGCCTTAGCTAAGCTATGAGCTGTTAAATTCGCTGAACGTTTTACATAGGAGACTGAACATGAGTTCAAGGCTCTTAACAAATCACAACAATCATTCACTACATCCGATAAATAAGATAATTGACGTTTTTGCTGATGTATGGAACTAATAACCACGAGACAATCTGATTGGACCTCCACATGGCTGAGGTTAAAATCCTTAATCCAGGACAGAGCCTCTTTTACCGCCATTGCCTCTGCCAACGGGGGATCAGTGACATCCGCAAGGTGCCCCATTTTAGCAGCAAAACGATGCTCTAATAAATTAATTCCCCTTCTAGAAATGTATTTTCAAAATTATGATATTTACTAAAAACAAAAACAGTTTTAGGTCTTGATTGAAATAGTTAAAAATCAGCCCATTTTAGGTAATTTCCCTTTCTCTTTTCATTGGATTTGGGATTAAGAAATGAGCCCATTTAAAAATAATAATAATAATAATAATAAAAGTAACACGGGATACAGTTGAAATTATATTCAAGTCAGAGCACTATAACGTAATTGAGGGTCTGCGATAAAATTCCGTAACTTCTGTTCTCTTTCCCATTTGTTCTTGTTCACCCCCTCAAATTCCAACACCTCCCAAATCTCACTCCCAAAAACCAATCATAATTTCTGAAATGGCCGCCGGCGCCGGATCTCCGCGTGAAGACAACGTCTACATGGCCAAACTGGCCGAGCAGGCCGAGCGCTATGAGGAAATGGTCCAATTCATGGAAAAGGTTGTCTTTTCCACTCCTGAATCTGAAGAACTTACCGTCGAGGAGCGCAACCTTCTCTCCGTTGCCTACAAGAACGTGATCGGTGCCCGCCGTGCTTCCTGGAGGATCATTTCCTCCATCGAGCAGAAGGAGGAGAGCCGAGGTAACACCGACCACGTCGCTGCAATCAAGGAGTACAGGTCTAAGATTGAGAACGAGCTTTCCGAGATCTGCGGTGGGATCTTAAAGCTTTTGGATGAGAAGCTTGTTCCGGCTGCCGGAAGCGGAGATTCGAAGGTGTTTTATCTGAAGATGAAGGGAGATTACCATAGATATCTCGCTGAGTTCAAGGCTGGAAACGAGAGGAAAGAGGCGGCTGAGAATACACTCAATGCCTACAAAGCCGCTCAGGTTTGTTCGTCTTCTCTGATTTTTGAACTGATGGTTTTGGTATTTCGAAATAATTTAAGTTTGACTTCATTGATGTTGGATCGGTATGCATTTAAGAGTTTTTCTCTGTGGTTTCATGGGTCAGATCTGTTTAGATTTATTTAGTTTGGGACTTTATACTTTAATTTGTTATCTTACACAAATCAATTCCCATTGATGATGCGATATTGTCTAATGTTGAGTTACATCGATCTTATCATGATATGATATGGTGAAGTCTTGAATATATTTGTTTGATTCGCAAGTCAGGGGCTTTTCTGCACCTGGGTTATGCATAAAAGGTGCGATGCTATCTGTTCTTAATCTTATCATTTCTTTGGTCAATGATTTTATTTTCACTTATTTTTGTGCTTTGTACATTAGTTGACTTTGTTATGTGAAATTATTGAGAGATAAGGTCTCTTTCATAGTACTATAATGTGTTCGCTAACGATTAGTCATACTAGAAAATCTTTGGGTGTTGTTAACTTTGATCAGATTTTATTCTTCAAGAAGATGATAGTGCATAAATTAGTTGCTCTTAATGCATTGTATTATATTGGCTTATGACTGATTGTAAGTTTGGCTACGCCAAAATGTTTGTTTGCAGGATATTGCAAATTCTGAACTAGCTCCAACTCATCCTATCCGACTAGGATTGGCTCTGAACTTCTCTGTGTTTTACTATGAGATTTTGAATTCTCCCGACCGTGCCTGCAATCTTGCCAAACAGGTGAGTGAATCAGAAATTTTTTGAACAATTACTTTTTTACATTACATGTCTTTGGTTCTTCTCCTCCTTAAATGTACCTGTACAATGTGATATTTTTTTTTTGTTGTTGATGATTCCTTTTTCTGTAAAGGACATGTAATTCCCATGCCAGTAAACATGGTTGCTTCCTTTTTTTGGTTTGGATCCGATTGTAGTTTGCCATTAATGATTATATTGTTTTCTCTTGTATAGGCATTTGATGAAGCCATCTCGGAGCTTGATACATTGGGAGAGGATTCATACAAGGATAGCACTTTGATAATGCAACTTCTTCGTGATAACCTCACTTTGTGGACCTCCGATATGCAGGTCTTGATCTTGTTTGCATATAAGTTCAGTCTTTCTCAGAATTTTCGTGGTGTGGTGTGTTGTTTATTGATATTCTCTTTTGTGTGTGTAGGATGACGGGACAGATGAAATCAAAGATGCACCCAAACGCGAGGAAGAGCCAAAGCAATGAAGTCCATTAACTTAGTGATGTATTGTACTTCTCCCATATTTAACTTCGGGGAAGTAGCTTGCTCCCACTACTTTTTTTTTCTTGTCTTTTACATTCCTTTAGCAGTTGCTCTTGATTTATGAAACTTGGAAGTACGAGATTACTTCTTAGTTTATTTTTATTTTATTTTATTTGAATTTGTGCTTTTCTTTTCAAATGTTCTTGTGACAATAAAGGAACTAATGACCAGGAATTTTTTCTTTTTGAAAAGTTAAAGCTTGATTATTTATGAAAGATGATGCGTTCCTTTAAATTTTGGAGTGAGCTGTTTGAGAGTGTATCGGTTTTATGGTATTGTTTTCTTAAAATCTGCTTGAGGTGAAGTCAGGACTGTTGTACAGTTTCTGCCTTGTGTGTTCACCATAAGTTCAAAGCTTGCCCAAGAAAAAAAGAAAAAATTTCGTACTTCTCTCAAAAATAATACCCAAACACCATTAGAGCATCCTAATGGCCTCTTAGTTAGGCCTTAGGTTAAAATTCAAAGACAGAGTTAAAAACTCCAAAAGCTTTTTAGTGACTTCTTTTATTACTAACAGCTTCTTCATTTTCTTTATTATTGTTTTTTATTAATAATTTATATTTACTTGTCATTCCGTTTCAAGCTCTTACTTAAAAAATTATTGAGTATTTTTCTTCTCATTATTAGTAAATATAATAATACTTACTAATTTTAATGATAAATTAATAAATAAAGAGTGAATATGAGTATTGTTGGGACGATGAGTCATCTAGTCATTCCTTAAATCACTAAGGTGCTGTTTGGTTCGCGGAATAGAATGGAATGAAATAGAATGGTTATTCCAAAGGAATAGAATAGCAAAGAATGGAATAGAAATTCTTAGGAATTACTATTCCTACGTTTGGTTGGTGGAATAAGGTAGAATGGAATAGATAATTTTTTTAATTAAAAAGACAATATTATCCTCAAGTGTAATTTCTTATTTCTTTTAAAATTTTAATTTTTTACTATAAATTGTTCAAATATTTAATATATATTATTTTAAAAAATATATAAAAAATAGAAAAATGGGAAACACGAAAGACGAAAAAAAACACGAAAAATACATTAAAAACGAAAAAACAATAAGAACATGAAAACTGAAAAATTGTAAAAAAACGCAAAAAGAGAGGTAAAAAAACAAAATGTAAAAGCGCAAAAAAAACATTAAAAACACAAAAGCAAAAGAAAAAAATGAGATAAAAGTGGAAAAGGGTGAAAACGCCAAAACATATAAACGTGTTAACACAAAAAAAAACACACACGCAAAATATGAAAAAACACAAAAAATGTGCAAACCGTAAAAAACACAAAAACATGAAAAAAGTGGAAAACACGAAAATGTGAAAAAAAAATGAAAAACGTGAAAAAATCGAAAAACATGAAAAAGTGTTAAAAACACGAAAAATGTGTTTATAACGTTTTTTTTATGTTTTTTCGTGTTTCCCAAGTTTTCTTGTTTTTTCCGTTTGTTCACGTTTTGTCATGTTATTGTGTTTTATTTTGCATTTTTTCGATTTTTCACGTTTTAGTTTTTCGGTTTTTCCCCTTTTTGTTTTTTTTTGCGTTTTTGTATTTTTCTTATTTTGTTACTTTTTCGAGTTATTCACATTTTTCCATGTTTTTTGTATTTTTTCATATTTTTGTGTTTTTAACGTTTTCGTGTTTTGTTTGCGTTTTTCGCATTTTCATGTTTTTCACATATTGTCACGTTTTTGTGTTTTAGCATTTTTTGTATTTTTTCGCATTTTCGTGTTTTTATTTTTCACGTTTTTTAATATTTCGTGTTTTGTCACTTTTTCGCGCTATTCCTATTTTGTGTTTTTCGTGTGTTTGCTTTTTTTTTTTGCGTCTTCGTGTTTTTCGCATTTGTTCACGTTTTAATGTTTTTCGCGTTTTTTATTTTTTGCATATTCTCGTGTTTGTAACATTTTCACATTTTTCGTGTTTCACATTTTTCGTATTTTTACATTTTTTAACGTTTTCGTCATTTTTCCATTTTTCACGTTTTATATGATATAAATTATGGATTGACCAAAATTTATAAGATTTGGGAAAGTGATTAGAGAGAAGATTGAGGATTTGATGGAGGATAATTTTGTAAATTACAAAAATATAATATTAGGAATAAGCAATTCCTAACCTAAATTGAAGAATAGCTATTCCATGAAATCAATGAATAGGGATTCCATGGAATAGCTATTCCATAAAAAAAATCAACCAAAGGTGGGAATATCTATTCTTTAGGAATAGGCTATTCTATTCTCCCTCTATTCCGCGAACCAAACGAGCTCTAAGAGTTTTATATTATTTTTAGAGAGTGCATTATGAGTTTTTTGGAGATGCTTTTAGACACTAACAATCCATTCTTTAAAGTTTTAGTCTTTCAGTGCTTTTGACATTGCTTTTCCAGCGTTTAGTATGACAAAAATAGTTCTTATTTTCAATATAATCTAATATTATTGTGTTTTTTTATCAAACACTTATCGGTTTTTTCCCACACTTTCCTATAATGTCAAACCGAACCTTCATCTCTACCTCTTAGTTAACTTAGTTAACTAACTTTTAAGATTCCAAACACCAAAAGATCATGCGTTAAGTTGCACGAAAATGATAGTCAACAATTTGCAATTTTGGATTTCATGTTAAAATATTTTCTTATCAATCATATCGTGCTAGTCATTTCGTCTCTGTCGTGTTTTTATGTCAGAAATTGTCGCTCCTAATCAAAAAGGTTTCTTTGCTTTTTATTTTTATTATTAATATTCATTATTTCTACATACTTTTGATTGCATGGCAGACCATTTGAGTGCTGATATTTATGGTTTTATTGTTGCTAAAATGCTTTGACTAGTCTTATAAAGAGAGAGGAGTATAAAGGAACAATCTTTAAGTGTTTTGGAGCTTAAAGGTCCAACCTACACTTTTTAATGTTTTTAAAAATAAAAATAAAATCAGTGTATCTTTTACGTAAATTTGAAGTCTTTTAAAATTAAAAGTGTATTTGAGTTGAATTAAAATCAATATCATTGAAATAACAATTTAAAATTAATAGCGAAGTTTTGTTTTTTCTCTTAACATGTTTCCTCACTTTAAGTGGTGATTCCGCTGGGGATTATAATATATTTAAGAAAAAAACTGTCGTGGATTGGACAATACACTTACAAGTTACAATTAATGTTCTTCAGGACTTGGTATATACCCACAAACCATTGCTCGTCTTTTTTCATGGAGCCAATAGTAAAAAAAAAGAAAATAATTTGCAGAGTAAGTAAAAAATTTGGTTTTGGGTAATTGTTTCGTAGTGGATAGTATAGGTTATGGATGAGATTTACCCTTATTATAGGTGTCCTCAGTATCAGTAATTGGTATATCCTCGTTTCAAAATTTTGTAGATGTTCAAATTTCATTGAATCATATCTTGTCGTGGTGATTTGCCAGTTTTTATGGCTATCCTGAGAGAGATAAGAGGCGTGAGTCATGAGATTTGTTAAGATCACTATTTAACCAATCCGAGCAGGCTTGATGTTGTGATAGAGACTTTAATGGTCTTATGTGCAGTTACAGATAAATGAGGAGGCAGTCGACATCCTAATTAGCTTTTCGAAGGATTTCGGGCAGCAATAACAGACTGTGGATTAAATAGCATGGAGATGCGAGGACATCCGCTTACTTGGGAAGTTGGGAAAGACTCACACCGATGAATTGAAGAGAGGTTAGACCATGTGTTCGCTAATGCGAGATGGAAAGAGGTAATAACGATTCGGAAAGTACTATCATTTGTCAGGTAGAAGTAATGTAGTAGTTCAATCGGATTGTCTTTCGGTTGTTTAAGCCATTAATAAATCGGCTCATTATTTATCATATTTGGCCGATGTGGTTCAGACGTGTGTTGTGTCAATTTCATTAAAGAGTTAGATAACGTGTCAATCTCTTATATCAAGCATTCAACAAATTTTGCATCTCATTGCTTAGCTAAGACGGTAGTTTCTGTGTCTGTTATCCACATCTTTTCCTTATCGATGTATTGGTTTCAAACTTAATTTAGTGAAGTTTTTTTTCAAAAGAATCTATATCATTGTAAAATTATTTTATAGTGCTTAAAAATTGTTTTGATATTCAAAAAGAAAAAAAATTCTATGGAATAGATTCGGGTGAAATGAATCCAACTAGTAAAAAATGAGATACATGTTAGAAAATAATTAGTGTAAAGAACAAAGTTGTCTTATTTTTATTTTTCATTGGTAAGGCTTTTTAGAAGTCCTATTCTTGGTGAGTGTAGTTTGCCGAGTTGAGTAGGTTGGGTTTGAACTTAACCTAACCGAATCTTACACTTAATTACTATATTTAAGCTTAGCCCAACATGTTCATGTATGGAGCTAGGGTTGGATTGGGTTAAATTTAAAAATTAATTTCCTACGTCGGCTCAGTCCACCCACCTCATATTTATTTACAATTACATCATGAATTTATGTCATTTATGTTTGATAATAGACGACTGATGAAAAAAAGTTATTACTTTCTATATTTAATTCAACATTTTAAATTTAATTGAGCTAGTTTCTGATTTTTTTTTTCTTTTTACAAAGAGTATACATAGAGAGCAAATTAAAACAATTTGATACTTTTAATATATTTATACAATAATATTAGTATTGGGTTGTATTAAAAAAAATAGAGGCCTAAACCATATGCAGCCTCCTGAACTTGTCAATTTTGGTCATTTTGTCATTTGAACTTACGGGACGACCTATTTGCCCCCTCAACTATTTAAAAGTGGTATTAGCAACCCCCTATTTTCATTGTAACGGAAACAAAATGAAATTCTAACATTAGTACAAGTGTTCATGGAAGTATTGGAACCAGCCTGCATATATGTAACCTCATTTGCAGCTTGTTTTAGTAGTGCATAACCATATATGCAATTTTTACAAAAAGAACTTGTGTACTGTCTATACTAACCTCATTTGCAGCTTGTTTTAGTAGTGCTCAACCATTTTTATTATGACTTTGGTGCTTGCAATAAGAAATGTCATAATTTTTTCCGTTCTAATGAAAACAGGGGGTTGCTAATACCACTTTTGAATAGTTGAAGGGGCAAATGGGTTGTCCCGTAAGTTCAGGGGACAAAATGACTAAAAGTGACAAGTTCAGGGGGATGCGTATGATTTAGGCCAAAAATAGATATCTCATAAAAAAAAAAGTATGATTTATCATTATTAGGTTGATGGTTGGGTTTGGATTTTTGAGATAAAATAAATTCAATCCATTTTATGTACGGATTCGGACCGAACTAAGAATGTCATTATATGTTCAAATCCAATGTAAAAGTGCACAAGATGGGTCAACAGATCTATAAACTAGTAATTAGGCTTTCTACATAAATATCATAAATAATTATGACTAGATCAAACTTCATTTTTAATATGCTACTATTTTTTTTTATTAAACTTGTAATGCATTAATTAAAATGAATAATTGAGTCATTATATACTATTGGCCAGATCGAAGACGGACAATTTTCGATGAGAATAATAGGGGTATCGAAATTACTAGCCCAATGAGCAAGCGAGTGCGCAGCACTATTCCCCTCACAATGCACAAAAGAAAAGGAACAGTAATTAAAAATGATACTCCAAGCTGAAACATCGTCGTACATAAATAACAATGCGGATTCTGTGGATCTTTGGGATTGAAGTGCCTCAATCACCCCTTTTGCGTCTGATTCCACGACGATCCTATTGAAGCTGCAGTCTCTAGCAAATATCAAAGCTTCCGTTACTGCTAGCAATTCTGCCTCTTCCACAGTGCTGCACGCCGCTAAAGGAATCCCCGCAGTTGCCATGACCAAGCCCTCGGAATCCCTAGCAATTAGACCTGCCCTACACGTACGGCCATTATCCCCAAATTTAGCATCGCAATTTATTTTCACGACACCGTTCTGGGGTGGATACCACACTTTCGTAGGTCGAAGATCTGAACTGCTAGGACTACCACCCTGAGAGCTTTGATGGATACTGTCCAAACTGCGGATATAATCAGCAGCTTTCTCAAGCAAGGTTGTCGAGCAGGTCCATTTTTTCTCATGCACGAATTGGTTCCTACGGAACCAAATCCACCAGATTATGATCAGCGCTTTTCGGAAGTCTTCCGGATTTAGTAATTGCAGGCAAGACTGTAACCAGTCGCTTCCATCCATCGTTGTAATTTTATCGAGCCGGATAGGCAGATCCGCCGCTTTCCATACCTCTTTCGCTTCCCTGCACTTCACAAGGACGTGGAAGAAGTTTTCAGATTGAAAGTTACATACCTGACATGCTCCCTCAGTTGTGATTCCTTGTCGGAGCAGATTTGCAAAGGTCCAGCAATATTTTTTTGGAACTCTCGTCTTCCATATCTTAATTCATAAATTCTAAACCTAGACATCTTAGACTCTAATTTATAAACTTTAATTTTTAAAATATATTAAATATAATAATTTATTAATTTGATATAATTTAAAATTGATATAATTATGAATAGTTTTTTAAAAATAAATTTATATGTAAATTTTCCTAAACTTATTTTATAACCAACCGACTATACTATCTAGAAAATTCAATTTTTTTTATTTTTAAAGCTGGTTATGTCCCTATATATATATATTTTTTAATATTATGTCCCTATATCCTATTATCCCATTTTTGTCACATTTTGTATAAAGTTGTTTGTCATATTTTGTATAAAGTGTGATTATGTGATATATCATGTGAAATTGTGAAATTGTGGATCCAATCCAATGTATACATTCAGCATATGTGATGGATCCAACTTCCATATTTCACGTCAAATACAAGACACAAATTAAGTTTAATTTGCAGGATTATTTATTTAAATTATGTAATTCTAAAATTGCCCCTTTTTCCAAAGTTGTAAATTATTATTAATTATTATTTTATTTTTCAAATTTATTTATTATTTTAGGGATGACTTAAGATTGTGCGAGTCATCTGATATTAGGTTAAATTGTTCATTAATCATAATAATATAAAGGGGCGAAGATAGTCAAGTTCTAGGTGTGACCAACCCGCTTGATACATCGGGCTACCTTTGCTAATTGGGAGGAGCAAGAAGTAAATTTTTGGTTTTTTTGAAGGAGAGGTTGGCAAAACGGTTCAGTAGCTGGACCTTTCATTTTTTTTTATCTAATGGAGGGAAGGAGATACTACTTTGCTCAGTTGCTCAAGCTTTTTCCTACTTTCCGTATGAATACCTTCTTACTACCCAGATCAATAATTAATGAACTACAACGCATGATGAATTTTTTTTGGTGGGATACAAAGGGAAATGGGAAGAAGAACATCCATTGGTGTAGCTGGGAGAAGTTGAGTTTGGGGGTTTGGGATCTCCGAGATTTTAATCTTGCTCTTTTGGGTAAATAGGGATGGAAGTTTATTGAAAGCCCTAACACATTGGTAAGTCGTTTATTCAAAGAAAAATATTTTTCCAATGTATCTTTTCTATCCTCCAGATTGGGCAATAATCCTAGCTATATCTGGAGCTGCTTGTGGAGCTCAATTGATTTGCTTCGTAATGGTGTCCATTGGCATGCTGGAAACAGTAGTACGGTGAGGGTCTGATCGGACCCGTGGATCCTGTCGGATGAGTCGCGGGTGGCGGAGACGGTGGCATCGACACCGAATCAACATGCCGTGTTTGAGGATTTACTTATTCTTGGAACGCAGTTGTGGAATTGATAGCTAGTCCGTGATTGGTTTTGTGCGCGAGAGGCGGAATCAATCCTTAACATGGTTATTTCTGTGTCAAATCTGATTGATAAAATAAGGGTTAATTACAAATAACTACCATGTGGTTTGACCGATTTGCAGACCAATGCCTTTGTTTTTTTTTTTTTTTTTTGCAAACACAACTTTGTGGTTGCAAAATTTTATATGTTTTTTTACTTTGTCAAATTTGAGCGATAACGACCTCAAAATGAAAATTTTGAAGAATTAAAGTTGTTTAGGATCATACTTACTATGGAATCATATTTTTAATTTTTCAAAATCATCATTTTTGAAGTTTTCTCTCTCTAAACAATATATTTCTATCTCATAAAAAACAACACCTACATGACCTCAAACCTAAAAAGTTGAAGAATTAAAGTTGCTTAAAATATCATTTAACTCTGAAAGTTTTTCATTTTGAGGTCGTTATCGACCAAATTCTGACAAAGTGAACTCAAATGAAAAATTTACAAACCACAGAATTGCGTTTGCAAAATTTTATAAATCACATGGTTGCGTTTGAAAAAAAAATACCATAGGTACCAGTCTGCAAATCGGCCAAACCATATGGTAGTTATTTGTAATTAACCCATAAAATAATTTGGCATTTCCTCAAGGATGGGGTGTATTAAGTAAAGACAAGCTACCGTCTGTTGGAAAGGAACTGAGCGGGTATCGATAGAAGGGGGGATGGGTCCGTTTGTGGGATCTTGATGTGGCGCATAAGATAAAAATCTTCATGTGGAAATTGGGCGCGTGTTTGCTTCCATTTCGGACAAGGTTGATGTCTCGTCGTGTTTGCACGGAGAACAACTGTTTAATATGTTTAACGGATGTTGAAATGCTTGACACTTGTTTTCGGGCTGTTCATATGCTACGTTGTGTTGTCTTTAAGGCGGGATTGATGGCACCGGGTGCTGAGTAGGAATGGATCGAAGAGTGCGTTCTAAATGTATGTGCCATTGTCAATCGGGAGAAGGCTAGCAAGTATGTGGTTGTCCTTTGGAAGATTTGGGGTTAAAGAAACCAATTGTTATGGAATGGAAGCTTTCGACTACCAAGGGAAGCCGTGGCGGACTCATCACGGTTCATGACGAAGTGCGCGGGAGGCTAGCCGTAACCCAGTTGATGGGTTGCTGGAGCAGCGGGCTGCTGCATGTAGTGGGGTCCAACAATGGTCGGTGTTGCTTGCAGGTCATTTTGAATGCAACATTGACGCTGCGGTTTTTGTGATAGAAGAATTGATTGTGGCAAGTGCGGTGTTAATGAACTCGACGGTAGATTTTGGAGGTGCAGAAGTGGGGTGACAGCAGGACTAATTCCATTGAGACTGGCCGAGGCGGTAGCACTAAGGCGAAGTTTGGAGTGGATGATCTTGTGCCATTTTACCAAAGTCAGTTTTGAGGTTGATGTCAAAAGTGTTGTGGATGCAGTTCAATATAATAAACGGGATTTGTCCGAATTCGAGTGTGTCATTGGGGACATTCAGTTTCTACTCAACAATAATCATGGTTTTTTTTATGATTTATGTTTCACGATTAGCGAACGAGGCGACCCATATTTTAACACATCATTCACGTTCCATTACTAATCCTTTTATATCATTTAGTATTCCTGAGTTTTTACGCTCGGTGTTATGTACAGACTAGATAATAATGATAATTAATACAACAAATATCGTTTTGATTAAAAAAAAACTATATCATTAATTACCCTCCAACCTCTTAAAAAAAGAAAAATAAATATTTTTTTGGTAGAAAAAAAAATATCATTAAATAATTTTAACATTTATCGCTTCAAAAAAAAAATAACATTTATAATAATTCAATTTTCACCCAATCATTCTCAAATTAGCCCCGGCCATTAAAATACCCGGCCCACAAGAAAACCGACTTTTGCTTGTTCAAGTCGGTTCGCTCCGCCCATCAACTGACTTCTAAATACAAAGCTAACTAAAATCCGATAATCTTCTAATAGTCTCTTCCCCAAGAGGAAAAGCCAAGGACATCAAATTCAGGTCAGTTGCTCAATTTCTTATATGTTCTGTTAATCCACTAGTGTGTCACTGCCATTTTCAATTTTTCATACTCTTTTCTTGTAGAAATTCTCATTTGTCTTTCATTTTTTCATTTTTTTTTTAATATTTTGCTTTTTAGGGTTTTAGATTATCTGCAGCAGGGAAAAAAAAGCAACGAATTGAATCGATTTCAAATCAGCTATGGATCCAGAAATAGCCAAAACACAAGAAGAGCGCAGAAAAATGGAGCAGCAGCTTGCCTCCCTAACCTCCCTTACCTTCGATAAAGATCTTTATGGAGGGTCTGACAAGGAATCCTACGTCACCTCGATTCCGGTGAATGATGAGGACGAAATGGATGTTGGTGATAATGAAGTTGCACGAAAGCTTGCTTCTTATACTGCACCGAAATCTCTTCTTAAAGAGATGCCTCGTGGTGCGGATGAGATGGAGGATAGTGGCTTCAAGAAGCCGTCGAAGATTATTGACCGTGAGGATGATTATAGGAGGAGGAGGTTGAATAGGGTGATTTCTCCTGATAGGCATGATGCTTTTGCTGCTGGAGAAAAGACGCCTGATGCTTCAGTGAGGACTTATGCAGATGTGATGAGGGAGGAGGCTTTGAAGAGGGAAAAGGAGGAGACATTGAGGTTGATTGCCAAAAAGAAAAAGGAGGAAGAAGAGGCTGTAAAAGAGGGAAAGGAGAGTGCTGCTGTTGCAGCTAAGGATTCTGCACCAAAGAGGAGGAATAGGTGGGATCAATCACAGGACAAGGATGATGGAAGTGCTGCTAAAAAGCCAAAGAGTGGTTCAGATTGGGATTTGCCAGATTCCACTCCTGGCATTGGAAGATGGGATGCAACCCCTACTCCTGGTAGAGTGGGCGATGCAACCCCCGCTGCAGGGAGAAGGAATAGATGGGATGAAACGCCTACACCTGGAAGGGTAGCAGATTCAGATGCTACTCCTGCTGGTGGGGCTACTCCAGGGGCTACTCCCGCAGGTGTTACTTGGGATGCCACTCCTAAGGGGCTGGTCACTCCGACTCCAAAAAGACAGAGATCACGTTGGGATGAGACACCGGCTACAATGGGAAGTGCCACACCAATGGCAGGGGCTACTCCAGCAGCTGCTTACACTCCTGGAATTACTCCCGTCGGTGGAGTTGATTTGGCTACTCCAACTCCAAATGCCATTAATATGCGGGGTGCAATGACCCCTGAACAATATAATTTGTTGAGATGGGAGAAGGATATTGAGGAGAGAAACAGGCCCTTGACTGATGAGGAGCTGGATGCTATGTTTCCTCAGGATGGTTACAAAGTTTTGGAGCCACCAGCATCATATGTACCTATTCGAACACCTGCAAGGAAGTTACTGGCAACACCAACACCATTGGGCACTCCATTGTATTCCATTCCTGAAGATAATAGGGGACAGCAGTTTGATGTGCCAAAAGAAGTTCCTGGAGGATTGCCGTTTATGAAGCCAGAGGACTATCAGTACTTTGGAGCATTATTGAATGAAGATGATGAAGAGGAGTTGTCACCTGATGAGCAGAAAGAAAGGAAAATTATGAAGCTCTTGCTGAAGGTCAAGAATGGGACACCTCCTCAGAGAAAGACTGCTTTGAGGCAGTTGACTGATAAGGCGAGAGAATTTGGTGCTGGACCATTGTTTAACCGAATTTTGCCACTTCTTATGCAGCCAACTTTGGAGGATCAGGAGAGGCATCTTTTGGTTAAGGTAATTGATAGGGTTTTGTATAAGTTAGATGAGTTGGTCAGGCCATATGTGCACAAGATTCTTGTTGTGATTGAACCATTGCTGATTGATGAGGACTATTATGCCCGTGTTGAAGGGAGAGAGATCATCTCTAATTTGAGTAAAGCAGCTGGTTTGGCTACTATGATTGCAGCAATGCGTCCTGATATTGATAACATTGATGAGTATGTTAGGAACACGACTGCTAGAGCTTTTAGTGTTGTTGCTTCAGCTTTGGGGATTCCAGCACTTTTACCTTTTCTGAAAGCTGTGTGCCAGAGTAAAAAATCGTGGCAAGCTCGCCATACTGGAATCAAGATTGTTCAACAGATTGCCATTTTGATTGGTTGTGCTGTTCTGCCTCATTTGAGGTCTCTTGTGGAAATCATTGAACATGGTCTCAATGATGAAAACCAAAAAGTGAGGACTATCACTGCCTTGTCCTTGGCAGCTCTTGCCGAGGCTGCTGCTCCTTATGGTATTGAGAGCTTTGACTCTGTCTTGAAGCCATTGTGGAAGGGTATTAGGTCACATCGTGGCAAGGTCTTGGCTGCATTCTTAAAGGCAATTGGCTTTATTATTCCTCTCATGGATGCTATATATGCCAGTTACTACACCAAGGAAGTGATGTTTATCTTAATCCGTGAGTTTCAATCTCCTGATGAAGAAATGAAGAAAATTGTACTCAAAGTGGTCAAGCAGTGTGTGAGTACTGAAGGTGTGGAATCTGACTATATTCGTTCTGATATCCTTCCTGAGTTCTTTAGGAATTTCTGGGTTAGAAGGATGGCACTGGATAGGAGAAACTATAGACAACTTGTAGATACAACTGTGGAAATTGCCAACAAAGTTGGTGTCAAAGATATTGTGGGACGAATTGTAGAGGATCTTAAAGACGAAAGTGAACCATACAGGCGGATGGTGATGGAAACAATTGAAAAAGTTGTTGCAAACTTAGGTGCATCTGATATTGATGCTAGGTTGGAAGAGCTTTTGATTGATGGCATTCTTTATGCTTTCCAAGAGCAGACTAGCGATGATGCCAATGTGATGCTGAATGGTTTTGGTGCAGTTGTGAATGCTCTTGGACAGAGGGTGAAACCTTATCTTCCACAGATTTGTGGTACCATAAAGTGGCGTTTAAACAACAAAAGTGCCAAAGTGAGACAACAAGCAGCAGATCTAATTTCCAGGATTGCTGTTGTCATGAAGCAGTGTCAAGAGGAACAGCTGATGGGTCATCTTGGTGTTGTGTTGTATGAGTACTTGGGAGAAGAGTACCCAGAAGTTCTTGGATCGATTCTAGGAGCTCTCAAGGCTATTGTCAATGTTATTGGTATGACAAAAATGACTCCTCCTATCAAAGATTTGCTTCCGAGGTTGACACCCATTTTGAAAAATAGGCATGAAAAGGTCCAGGAAAATTGTATTGATCTTGTTGGTCGTATTGCTGATCGTGGGGCTGAGTTTGTTCCAGCTAGGGAGTGGATGAGAATCTGTTTTGAACTGTTGGAGATGCTTAAGGCACACAAGAAGGGTATCCGGAGAGCTACTGTGAACACTTTCGGTTATATTGCCAAAGCCATTGGACCTCAAGATGTCTTGGCAACCTTGCTAAACAATTTGAAGGTTCAGGAGCGCCAGAATCGTGTTTGCACTACTGTTGCAATTGCTATTGTTGCAGAAACCTGTTCTCCTTTCACTGTCCTGCCAGCCTTGATGAACGAGTATCGTGTTCCAGAGCTCAATGTGCAGAACGGTGTCTTGAAATCTCTATCTTTCCTGTTTGAGTACATTGGTGAAATGGGTAAAGACTATATCTACGCAGTGACACCATTACTTGAAGATGCTCTCATGGACAGAGACTTAGTTCACAGGCAGACTGCGGCTTCTGCTGTCAAGCACATGGCTTTAGGGGTTGCTGGATTAGGTTGCGAGGATGCTCTAGTCCACTTACTTAACTATGTGTGGCCAAATATCTTTGAGACTTCACCTCATGTTATAAATGCTGTAATGGAAGCAATTGAAGGAATGAGGGTGGCCTTAGGTGCTGCTGTCGTGTTAAACTATTGTCTCCAGGGGCTATTTCATCCTGCTCGGAAGGTCAGAGAAGTGTACTGGAAGATATACAACTCACTGTATATTGGAGCACAAGATGCTCTTGTGGCAGCGTATCCTGCTCTGGAGGATGAACACAGTAACGTATACAGTAGACCTGAGTTGGCGATGTTCGTTTGAAGTTGCAGTTTTGTTATAGTTAACAATGAAGAACCAGGGAAGTTTTCTTAGAACAGATGTTAGGCAATCTTTTTTCTTCCTCAGTTATAATCTGTTTACACCTACACACTCGTTTGATTGGGTTAATCTTTATATCTTTTGAAGTACTTGAATTTCTTCTACATAGTTAAACAGTGTAGTAGTACTTCTTATGAAATTGAGCTTGTTTTCAATCGATTTGGCATTCATATGTGTATTTATAGATGCTTGGGTTTTTTTAATTCCTTCTTTTTTCTCGTGATTTTGCTAGTTGGCGTTTAAGCTCCTACAACTATTCCTGCAATATTACAGCAAAATTCACTGTGATATTACAGCAAAATTCACTGTGCTATTGTGGACGGTAATCACTGAAATGGTTAGTTGAACAATACTGATGGAATAATTCATGCTCTGGGTGATTAGCTTTGTTCTCTGATTTGCATTTGTCAATGACGGTGAATGTTGATTTGAACTTCACATTATGATTAGAGGTGGTAATTTATGGTATTGTGTCAAGACTCTTATATGATATAAATGTAAAAAGATGATAATCGTGTCAATCATGTCGTGTCAGTTGGGCTCTCTCTCTAATTCTGTGTTGTCGCGTCAGAAATTGCTACTTCTAATTATCACAAGGGTTGAAGTACTTTCATGTTGTCTTGTTTTGTGGTTAGCAGTCTTTTTGTCTGACTCGTGGCATTTCAGTGCAGAGGTGTGTATCTTCAGTTCAGGGAATGCTACCTTTGTTAACTGACATGTCTTTTTGTGTTCTGGTCGAGAACCAAGAACATGATATGCTCTGGTGATTTATCTCTATCTTCTGATGAATTTACCAAACATATTTCTCTTATCTGTTAAAATATTTGATGAATGATGACTGATACAATTTTAATCAGTTTGTGATGAACATTGTTGGTTGTTCCATTGTTCTGATATTGAGCAGTTCAGGGAATCAGTATGGTGCTTGGCCAGAAGCTGTGTTCCAAAATGTAAGAGGGGATTTTCCTCTGTTGCTTTCTTTCAGCAAAACGGAGATGACATTGGATCAGCTAATTCCATGTTAAATGACACTATCCGTTTGATACGTATTTACGTTACGAAAAACATATAGATTACATAATATGATTATGACACATAGATTATATAATATTATGACACGGTAATTCGTTTTGACATCGTTGTTATTGGCAACACCCATGCGTCTGCTTTACTTGCTTCAATCTTTCATTCAGCATCTCATGGATTTTGTTCAGGTTCTGCATTTAATATTCTTAATCCTCTATGAAATCCAGGTTATTTGATAGAACATAAATTTATCAAATCCCCTATGAGATCCAGGTCATATGATAGAACATAAATTTACCAAAGAGATTAAACCCTCAATAAACAGCACAGGGCGAGCTTACCAGTTGGAAACACTGCATCTCCTATTTGTTGAGAATTTTTCTTGATTGCGACAATTTAGCGGAAGCGATAAAATAATTTTATTGAATTTATGAGGTTTACAAGAGGGTGTTCTCTAGAAACTTTCTAGAGTTACAATGAGATAAAACAAAAATAGCAGTACTCGGGTGTTTCCCAAAAATACTCAAAATAATTATCTTTACTATTTTTATCTCTCCCCAAAATAATTAGACTACCCTCTAAATAAACTCTCAAAATTTACAATGCACAATTGTGCCTCCTTTCAGTACATTTTTCTTCCATCCTAACTCCCTTTCTCTTCTTATTCCACAATCTATTGAAGGAGGTGCAAACTGAATTTGTCTCCTGGTTTACCGGCACGCTTCGAGAATGGTACCAAAGTCTTGGACCATACAAGATGGCCGCCTTTCTCAATCTTCCAACTGCTAGTCATGCTTTGGGAGAGATCCATCAACAGTTCATCGGCGATCCTAAAAAATATCACAACCAGATGAAACAAGAATTCTTTGATATGAAATGCTGCTCTTTGAAGAAAAAAGATCTAGACTTTCATTATCAAAGAATGGTAAAGAGGTACTACATGCTAAATGGGTATAATGATCCGAATCTTCGGTACACTTACATTGCCTCTCTACCAACCGAACTCCAACCAGAGTTACAATGTCTCATCACAGCTACAGGCAGAAATTTCGCTGACATCAGCATTGGGGAAATTCACCAATTCACTCTTCTTGCTCTAGAGAAATTGTGTGAGCAACAAAGCCTCTTCAGCAATATCATGTCCCAAAGAAATCTTGCTTAGAAATTTTGCAACAAATCTTACATACATATCAAGTGCAAGGATAGCAAATGTGACTGTCGTCCCTCAAAGAAGAAACACCACAGGAAGCTCTCTAGATTCTCTAAATTCCCTAATTCATATCAAGGGTCCAGACGGCAGAAACGATTCAAGTTTTTCAAGAAAAATACCAACAGGAATAAGCGGACTGATCGGTGTTACATTTGTGGTCAAAAAGGGCATTACGCTCGTAAATGTCCAAATCAGCCACAAAAGGCTCAAAAATTGGTCCAACAACTTTCCTACAGTCTTGAAGATGCAAATGTTGAATCCTTGTACTCAGAGCAAGATGAAGCAACACCAGAAACCATCTTCGCCCTTGAAGATTATACAGATTCTTCTTCTTCAGAAGATTCTGATGATGATTTTCCAGTTTCTGATGATTTGCTTCCCATCTATTCCCTACAATCATGCTCATCAGAGAGTCTTACTCCCACTTACCCCTTGGTAAATATTCATCTACTGCCGTCCAAATATGACAGACTCATTTCTGTTATTGGTCTTATGGATACTGGAGCTCAAAAGACGATGGTTAATCCATCAATTTTGCCTAATACCTCATGGGAAACCCACTATGAGTATTTCAAGGCTGCAGATGGCAAGGTATTTTCCACTACACTCAGATCCAAAAAAACCCATTGGGATTCAGTTTTTCCCTAACTGTATCATTTGGGTCAAAGTCCTTGGGTTGGCACTTCCAGACAAAGACATCTTAGTTGGTTTTGATGTCTACCAGAAAGCTAAAGGGTTACAAATTCTTCCTGAAGGGATTCGTTTCAAACGACAATTAAAATTGTACACGTGCGTCCCTAAGATGTACTTCCTAGCTGAAGTCTTACCAGATTTTCAACAAATTACAAAACTTCTCTTGAAGTCATGTGCTGATTCCCACTCGCAATTCTCGCATCCCTCACCACTTTGGAAAAATAAAGATTTCTTCATCAAATTGCCTTTCAAGCTTAATGAAGATGTCAATCCTACAAAGGCAACGCATCTGGGCATGACACCTGCTGACCTTCTCCTGGCAAAAGAAGAATGTGCTCAATTGTTGCAACGAGGCTTGATAGAGCCAACCACATCTCCTTGGGCTTGTCAAGCATTTTATGTCGAGAAGCGGTCAGAAATAGTTCGTGCAAAGAAAAGGCTTGTGATTGACTACAAGCCTCTCAATGGATTTCTAAGAGATGACAAATTTCCCCTTCCAAGGATTAATTCCTTATTTGTCCATCTTAATGAAGCCCATATCTTTTCAAAATTTGATCTCAAAGCAGGTTTTTGGCAGCTTGGGATTCATCCAGAAGATCGTTACAAGACGGCATTTTGCATTCCTACAGCCCAATATCAATGGAGAGTTATGCCTTTTGGGCTAAAAACAGCCCCATCTCTGTTTCAAAAGGCCATGGTCAAGATTTTTGAGCCCATCCTTCATAGTGCTCTTATCTACATTGATGATATCTTACTCTTCTCAAAAGACGTCCAAGCCCATAATAGTCTTTTGGTCCAATTTCAGCACATTGTAGATCAACATGGCATAATGCTTTCTGAAAAGAAGAGCACTATTGGACAAGACTCAGTGGAGTTTTTAGGCATGAGATTCCATGATGGCCAATATCAGCCTGGACCCCACATTTCTCAAGAATTATTGAGATTCCCTGATGAGAATCTTTCTGTAAAGCAAATTCAGCAATTCTTGGGAATCATCAATTATATTCGGGAATTCATCCCTCATGTCTCTGAGCACACTAGCCAATTATCAAAGATGCTGAAAAAGAATGCCCCATCGTGGAGTCATGTCCAAACTAAAGATGTTCAACAACTTAAAGTTGTGGCTCAAAATCCTCCAGCATTAAAGATACCTGGTATTGGAAAGCGTGTTTTACAAACAGATGCTAGTGATGAACATTGGGGTGCATTGCTTATTGAAGAAGTTGATGGAACTTCTCATTACTGTGGACATGCTAGTGGACAATTCAAAGCTGCAGAGCAACATTATCACACCACGATCAAAGAGATTCTTGCGGTAAAAAATGGTATAAAGAAATTTGAATTCCATCTCATCGGCCATCATTTCACTGTCAGAATGGATAATTCATCTTTTCCGAAAATCCTTGAATTTAAAAATAAGTCTCTCCCTAGCCAACAATTATTGAGACTTAAGGACTGGTTTGCAAAATATGACTTCCATGTGGAGCATATAAAAGGAAATCAGAACCTCATCCCAGACTTACTTTCCAGACCACAACCTTCACTTATTACCTCTATAGCCTCCCTACCTTTTATCTTCATGGCATCCTCTACTTCTAAGAATCCTGTAGCCCTTCACCCCTTTCCTCCTAGAACTAATTTCAAAAATATTTTTGAAATTCAGTGCTATGCCAAAACCCACCTGTTTGTTCACTTCAAAGACTCCCTCACTGCAAGGAACCTCCCTAAACCTGATGAATTTTACCAAGATTGCCCTTTCCTTATCCTTTTCCGTCTGAAACCCACACAAGATCTCCTCTCTTCCGAATTATGGTGCATTTGATGCTTAACGGTTCTCTATTCTATTGCCATTGAAATACCAGTCTTGGAAATGTTTCATCACCTCCATGAAGAACATCAATGTGATTCTCTGTTATGGACTTTAATGGACTGGTATGCCCCCCTTTCGTGGTGGTGAAAGGAACTCCAGAAAATAATTGAAAGACTCAAGCTCTAGGATAGTGCAACGTCCCATTTATCAACCAGTGCAGTCTTTATCATCCACAGACCATACTTCCAAGACATGCAAGGGAAATTTTGGACTCAAAATGAAGCTTATGAGTGGAATACTTTTTTAACTCCAATACAGGAAACCAAAGGCAATGAAAAAATGGCACTCAAAAATTATCTTTATTGCCTTAATGGTTATGATCTCAATGCTAACCAAATTCTTAGTACAACTCTGTACCCTGCCAAGCCAGTCAACATTCACTTAGTGTCAAATCAGACTCCATTTATGGCTTCACAACGACAACCAGAACCAGGACAATCATCTTCTTCCAGATCAAGACCACCTCAAGCAACTCAAGTGCCACCTCAAGCAACTCAAGTGCCACCTCAAGTGCCACCTCGAGCAACTCAAGCAACTCAAGTGCCACCTCAAGAACCTCAAGTTCCACCTCATTACTTCCAAGATTCCCAAGACCCTTATCCGGACCCACGAGAAAGGAGAGGACCATGGTATGAATCGCTATATGGCGACATTGATTCAGACGATGAAGACTAGAATAACTTTAATCTCTCTCTTAGTCATTATATATGAAAATATCCAAAAGACATAAGTGCCACTTTTCCAAAAATTGTGGTTTGAGAATTATGTTTGTGCTTTTCTTGTATTGTAATAATAATGTTGTATAATGGTGTAAGAAAGATAAGATTCTATTCTTATCTTTCAAAAAGATAATGGTGTGGTGAGTGGTGTGTAAGCAAATAAGATGTTATTCTTATCTTTTCTTTTTCATTTTGTCTTGTTCCTAAGGTTTTTCCTATATAAGGAAACCTTGGCTCATTTGTAAGATCATCTCTCTAAAAGTTATGGCTTTCTAAATCCTTCTCTCTTTCCAAAGTACTTTCTTAATTTAGTTTAGTCATATCATATCTTAAGTAATGATCATAGTTTCTAGTCTCCTTGCAATAAAAGAACTACGTCGCAGCCATTAAGAGTGTAAGAGGCCTTCGTTTCGGTGTGAATTGCAGGAGCTCCCAGTCGCTGGTATCCTTCATCAATTAGGATTTCACAACAATTCCCTTTTTTTGTTTAATTGTTTTAAATTAATAGTTAATTTTCTCAACAATCTTCCCCTTAACTATTAATTTAAAACTTTCATTTTTTTTCTTCGTACCGGAGCACTTCTCTCCGCAGACAACTTCTCGGAGCACTTCTCACCGAATCGATTTGTTGATGTACTTCTCATCAACATTCAACTATTGGAGCACTTCTCTCCAAATTAAGTAAATTCTTCTTCGTCAACTTGATTTGCCACATTGACACTTTCTTTCCTCTTGTTCATACAATTCCATTGCATGTGCCCAAACTTCTTACACGAAACATTTGAGGTTTTTCCTTGCCAGCAGTCCTTCCCTCAACTGCTTGCTCATTTTCTCCATTTTCTCACACCTAATTGATTTGGTGCGTGACACTACATTGAACCATAGGTCTGATACCACTGTTGGGAATTTTTCTTGATTGCGACAATTTAGCGGAAGCGATAAAATAATTTTATTGAATTTATGAGGTTTACAAGAGGGTGTTCTCTAGAAACTTTCTAGAGTTACAATGAGATAAAACAAAAATAGTAGTACTCGGGTGTTTCCCAAAAATACACAAAATAATTATCTTTACTATTTTTATCTCTCCCCAAAATAATTAAACTACCCTCTAAATAAACTCTCAAAATTCACAAGGCACAATTGTGCCTCCTCTCACTACATTTTTCTTCCACCCTAACTCCATTTCTCTTCTTATTCCACAATCTATTTTTGATACCTCAAATCCTTGGCTTTATAAGCCAAGGTATAGACACTCAATTGATTGTGCCAGCAACTTGTTGCTGGCACAATTAATTGATATATTGACCACTGAAGTCGGTGGTCAATTTTCAAACTTTTTAATTTTTTTTAATAATTACAAATTATAAAAACCAATCCCTTAATAATACAAATTATAAAAATAATCCTTCATCAATTAGGATTTCACAACAATTCCATTTTTTTGTTTAATTGTTTTAAATTAATAGTTAATTTTCTCAACACTATTTGGACGGATGGTACCCTTAAACTAATTAGAATGATAGGATGTAAAAATACTTTTAATGTTGACCTTTAAAAGGTTCTATTATCTAAAATGATGTAATTTTATTCTAACATTGCAACTAAGAACCATTTTATTCTAGTATTGTTACTAAGAACAATTTTACTCTTTCAATTGGATTAATTTGAGAAATAAATCATCAACTCTATCTTTTATGGATTTTATTATTTTCATTGCATTCATTAATAGATCACAAATATTATATAATCACAAAATTTGTAGAGGAAAAAAATCAAATATTTTATCGAATTTAAAAATATTAATTTCTAATTTTATTATGAACATTTAATATTATAATTTTTTTAATTAATATGCAATTGATGCAGAATATACGAATAAAATGTGTTTTTTTAATGATTGAAATCGATTCAACTTACTAACGTTAACGATAAAATTTCTTTTGATTGTCGATATTAGAGATAAAATTGCAACATTCTAGATGTTAGAAATCAAATTATTCTTGACTGTCAACGTTATAGTATTTTTTCAACACTATAGTATGATGAAAGTGAAAAAAACTTCTTATTATTCAAGTGTGTGATATTACAAAAGGCTGCTCGAATTTATAAACAAGATCAAAACAAAATACTTCTAAAAACACTCAACTACAAAAATCTATAAAATAAAAACGACAAAGATATCTAGATAGAGTAAAATACTCTTTTTTTTTTCAACAGCTAGTATGATTTAGTCTAAGCCAAATGCACTAATTTTTGACAACTTTCTTAGTGCGTATTGACGATCAACAATGCCAAAAGCATCCTTGAAGCTTTCAAAGTTTGCTTTTGCATAGCGTTTGTAAATATGTCCGACGCTTGGTTGTAAGTAGAAATTCCTTGCAACTCAATTTCTTGATTCAATATTTTCTCACACACAAAGTATTGATGAACTTCAATATACTTTGTTCGTCCATGGAAAACTGGATTTGAAGCAAGTCTGATAGCACTCTCATTGTACAACATATCTAAACCCATAATCAACCTTGCAAAAAAATATCTCCCATCAAACATTTTAACCACACACACTATTATGGAGCCATTGTTGCAGCCATATATTGTGCTTCAGTACTTGATAAAAATAACAATAGATTGTTTCTTATTGCACCATGAAACAATTGCTAAACCAAGACTAAAGCAATATGGAGAAGTTGAACGACGATTGACTGCATCAATGTATATTTGATTCAAACTTTACAAATAAACTAGAATCTGAATTAGCAACTTAAAAACCACATAAGATGAAGTATTGAGCAATTTTACCATGCCGGAAGAGTAAGAAATTTTTAAGTTGATATATATATATATATGAAGGATATTTTGGAAAAGTTAGAAATAAATAGTCTAGATATATAATGGTTTGTGTAATTGGTCTAAATATATAAATGAGCCTCCTATTTAATCAAATTTTGTAATTTTTCCTTTTTGTTAGGTTATGAGATATAATTATCTATTTATAATTATTAATTAGTCCTTAACTTTAATTATTTATTATTTAATTTATATCTGATATATTTCGGTTACGGATGGACTCTATTTTATCAATATCAAATATTTTCAAACATATTGCTAACATCAAAACTATGATGCCACTTTCCCATATTCTTTTTTACCATTCTAAAATAGTCAAAGTTTGAAACCACAATTTTCTTTTTAACTTCTCATTTAATTAATACTAGAACGGAACCTTGGCGTTGCTTTGAAGAATTAAAAAATATTTTTTAAAATTGTTTACAATTATATTATAGAAAATAAGAAAAACTTTATTTTTTAATTGTTTCTTATTTAGTTACTTTATACATGTATTGAAGGGTTAATTACAAACAACTATTCTGTGGTTTGGCCGATTTGCAAACCATTACCTGTGGTATTTTTTTTTTTAAACGTAACTCTATGGTTTACAAAATTTTGTACTTGAATTCATTTTGTCAGAATTTGGTCGATAACGATAACGATCTCGAAATGAAATTTGTAAGAGTTAAATGATATTTTAAGTAACTTTAATTCTTTCTTCAACTTTTTAGGTTTGAGGTCATTTAGGTGTTTTTATTATGAGAGAGAAAGATAATGTTCAAAAAGAGAAAACTCCAAAAATGATGATTTTGAAAAATTAAAAATATGGTTCTATAGTAAATATGATACTAAACAACTTTAATTCTTGAAAATATTTATTTTGAGGTTGTTATTAGCCAAATTTGGCAAAGTAAAAAACATATAAAATTTTGAAACCACATGGTTGTGTTTGCAAAAAAAAAAAAAAAAAATCACAAATACCGGTCTGCAAATCGACTAAACTACGTAGTAGTTATTTGTAATCCCTAGATTAAATAGGAAAAAAAGCCAATGAGATTTTTTACATTGTAACATAATACAAAATTTTCAAGTTACACTGTAAAAAAAAATCATAAAATATAGATATAAAGTTGAAGCTGGCTTAAATATGCAGAGTCTGAAAAGTTTGAGTCTTTGAAACTACCTCAACTCCAAACTTTCAAAAAAGAATCAAATACCATTGAAATTAATTTAATAAAGAAATGCACTCATATATCAACACCATATTTCATCATGAAACTTCTTGTTATAACTAATTTTGTTATGAGAATAGTCCACCCAAACATTAGAAGAAAAACGATGAAAGAAAGAGGAAATGAACAAACGCAGAAGTAGAAGAATTGTTCAGGCACAAGCCAGGTAAAACTACGATCGTTTTGAGGTAGGAATGTTGTGAATATTTTTAAAACATAAGTACATAATTAATATCTAAATATCTTGTCAGCTTCAATTAAAATTGAAATTGATTTCAATTTACTGTTTATTTTCCACTTCTCTTTTTAATTCTATAGAATAATTTTGAAGTGTGTTTTTTTAAAACACAAGAAAAATTAGGTAACGTCTAAAAAACATATGTGGATACCAAAGTTGATATAAGGAACATCACAGGAGACAAAGATTATATTTGCGGTTAGATCTCGATACTTTTCGATTAGTAGTATGATACTGGTTTAAGCGAATCATCCTAGTTCACTAGGGACTAGGAGAGTTGGACATACTTACTTCACGGAAGAGACATATGTCTTCGTAGAAGGTAATTCTATGGGCACGGTGGGTTCTAAGATAGTGTGTCTCTTGTAATACGAGGTTTATATATAGACAAACCCTCTAAATGAAATATCCACATACGCATAACGAGATACTTCAAGGAAATAGACCCATTAGAATTGCCAAAAATCTGGGTACTGCACAGGGTTTTTGCGTGGACCTAACATGTGACAAGTTGCTTTCGCTTTTTGTGGAACAATATCTGTGGAAGTAAGATTTGTTTTGGAATTGAAATTGCATATTAATCATTCCATTCCTTTTTATAAGTCATTATAGCCATCGAGTTTTTTTCAAAATAAGTCTTTCTAGTTTTCGAATAACTTTTAGTATAGTTTTCCGGTCCAAACATTAAATTTATTATTTTGATCCATATATTTTTCAAAATTACAAAATTTATTTACCAACTATTACATGAAAGAGATTTTTTTATAATTAATTAATATAAATTTATTAATTTCATCCTATATTAATCATCCTCCAATCTGGGAAACGAAGTCCTAGAAAGAGCTTTTCAGATTGGAGGATGATATGGTTCTGGAAGCTTTCCACCCTATTGACCAGAAAGAGATTGATCACGCATTCTCTAGTATTGGGGCTACTAAAGCTCCAGGGATTGATGGTATTCCTGCAGGTTTTTATCATAAACATTGGAAGACTGTGAAGGAAGGTATTTATAGATTTATTAAAGGAGTGTTTAGTGGCTCCGAGGATATTAGGCTGGTGAATAAAACTCTTCTGGTCCTGATTCCGAAAGTTGAGAGGTCATCTTCTTTCTTACAAATGAGGCTTATTAGTCTTTGTAATGTGCTTTATAAGGCGGTTACTAAAATTGTGGCCAATAGACTCCGGTGTATTCTTCCGAATATTATTAGCCAGAATCAAGGCAGCTTTGTTCCTGGGAGGCAGATGATGGATAATGTAGTTATTGCCCAGGAGATGGTCCACTCTATGAAAATTAAAAAGGGGAAGAGGGGTATTGGGGCTCTGAAGCTGGATCTGGAAAAAGCTTATGACCGCCTTAACTGGAGTTTTCTTCTGGATAGTTTAAAGAGAGCTGGTATCCCGGATAATTGGGTAAATTTAATAGAGGTCTGCATTTCTTCTCCTGTTTTTCAGGTTTTGATTAATGGAGATATGTCGGAGGAGTTTACTCATTCCCGGGGCATCCGTCAAGGGGATCCTATGAGCCCTTTCTTATTTGTTATTGCAATGGAAAGATTGACCCACCTTATCCAAGAGGATGTTGGCAATGGTAAGTTTCACCCGATGTCGATCAATAAATTCTGTCCCCCGATTACTCATTTGTTCTTCGCAGATGATGTTATGATCTTTGTGGAAGGAAGCGAGGAGCAAATTGTTGTAATCATGGATATTCTTAACTGTTTTTGCGCCGCATCTGGTCAAAAGCTCAATATCCAAAAATTCCGGATGTTGTGTTCTAAAAACATGAATCAGAGAGTTTGTAAAAGGCTAAGTGAAATTTTGGGTATTCCTTTGACCAACTCTTTGGGCAAATATCTGGGGGTTCCCCTCCATAGTGAGAGAGTTTCTAAAGCCTCCTTTAAAGAGACTCTCGGCAAAACTAATAACAAATGTGCCAGTTGGAAAGCTAAATCCCTGTCTCTTGCAGGGTGCCTTACTTTGATTCAGTCTGTCAATTGTGCGGCTCCTAATCATATTATGCAAGCCTGTAGACTGCCTGAGCCTGTTCTTAATGATCTTGATAAAATCAATCGTCGTTTCCTGTGGGGGGGACTCTGCGGAGTGGAAAAAGATCCACCTTGTGCCCTGGAAAGAGGTCTGTCAAACGAAAAATATGGGAGGTCTGGGGATAAGACAAGTCAAGGACAATAACAAAGTTTTACTGATGAAACTTCTGTGGAGGATGTGGCAACTTCCATCCTCTCTTTGGGTTCGTTTGTTATGCGGGAAATATAGAAAAGATAGGATTTTTGGGGGGCCCAAGGAGAGAGTTATTAGTTGTTTTTTTCTTTGGAAAGGCCTTAGTACTGTGTTTTCAGAGTTTTGCTCTAGGATAGGTTGGGCTGTGGGAAATGGGAAGTCTATCAGCTTCTGGAATGATATCTGGATTGGTAAAAAATCCTTGTTAGAGGTTTGTATCTCCCCTCCTTCCGTGGGTATCCAAAATTGGAAGATTGCTGATGTGGTGGATTCGGAGGGTGATTGGATTTGGTCAAGTTTTGAATCCTATTTTAGTCTGGAAACACTTCTGAGAATTAGAGGAGTTAAGATTAGTAGCAAAGATGAAGATAGGGATAGCCACTGTTGGGCGTTAACGAAGAATGAGACTTATACTTGTAAGTCTGCCTTCGAGGCTTTCAATCAAAATTTGGAGGTTCCTCACTCTGAAGTGTGGAAAATTATTTGGGCTTTGAAAGTTCCTTACCGCATTAGGAGCTTCCTGTGGCTTGGGGTAAAGGATAGGCTGCTCACTAATACAGATAGAAAAAGACGTCATCTGGTGGAGTCTGGTGTGTGTAGTAGATGCAGAGGGCAGGAAGAAACTATTTGCCATGCTTTTAGAGATTGCCCCATGAGTAAAGAGGTGTGGAGGAAAATTCTCACTAACCAGCTGCTGCCTGCTTTCCTTTCCCACTCTGATCTTGACTGGTTAGTGGGAAGTTGTTGGCCAATCTTGAGTATGGTGACATTATCTTTGCAATTGTCTGTCACCAGCTCTGGAATTGGAGGAATGTTGAGATTTTTGGGGAGAGAATGTTGTTATTCCTAATTTGGTTGAGTTCTTCTCTAATTTTTTTTTTTTACTATTGTTGATAACTTTAAAGAGGACCCTCTTGTTAAACCGATCCAGAAAAAGGTTGTTCATCTCTTGGGTTGGTGTAGGCCTAGTGAAGGGGTGGTAAAATTAAATACTGATGACTCTTGTCATAAAGACAGTAAAATTGCTGCCGGTGAAGTTCTGAGAGACGATGGTGGTGCTTGGATTTCTGGGTTCACGCAGAACCTGGGTATGAGTTCCTCCTTTTCTGCAGAGCTTTGAGGAATCTTCTCGGGTCTTAGACTTGCTAGGAGTCGGGGTTTGAAGAAGGTGCTTGTGGAATCTGACAACTTAGATAATGCTATTTGTTTAAATAGCCAAAATTTAATCAAAGGTATTAGAAGGATGTGTTCTTCCTTTGAGTCCATCAATTTCAGCCATATTTTCAGAGAACAGAATAGGTGGCAGATCGTCTTGGGAGTTACAATCTTCTTTTCTCCTCCTGATTTCCTGTCTTCGATCCTTTTGGATGATGTGGTGGGAGATAGCTTACCTAGTCTAATCCCGAATTAGGTTTTTTCTTGGTGTTTTGTTTGTTTTTTTCTTTCCTTTTCCTACCAAAAAAAAATATCTATATCAATTATATTTCTTAGTTTATGTCAAACTTGTAATAACTTATATTTTGGAATGTATCGAGTATTTCTTTTTAATAAATGTTACTGTGTTCCCGCCTGAAATCATAACCATCTTCTTCATTTACCGAATCCTCTTCCTCTCTTTCTCTCTCAACTTCTGAAGGTAATGGAATCAAATGAAGCAGATAATCAGCCTGATCATGTAAAAGCTCTAGCAGAATTTCTAATACGTCACTACTCTCAGCACCTCCGTTCTATTGTTCTCTCTACTGACCTTAAGCTTCATTACCCTCTTTACATCGAGTATGCCTCTAAACCCACATGCTCCTTTTTGGGTTTTGCGTTCTTATTTTCTATTTCCTAACAATTTTTTCTCATTTTTTTCTGTTTCAGTTTTGCAGAGTTGATGGACGACAATCCTCAACTTTCCCATATCCTTTTTTGGAAACCAACTCATTACTTGCGCAATTTCGACCAGGCTGCTTTGTGGGCTCACGTGCGTAATGTTCATGCCTATATGTTTTAATTACTTCAGTATAATTTTTCAAGGAGCTCAGTATGATTTTGGATTTCAATTGTTTATACGTAAGCTTAAAAGGAGCTACCTAGAAGTGTTCGATTTAATGTCTGTGAGGGAGTAATTTATGTCAGTATTAACTCAAATAAATTTCATTTCTTCATGGGCAGTTTGTGGTTTGTGATGTGCAGCTTTTATAATGTTTTGGTAAATGCTTCTCCAAATGAGCTTTGTATGTGTATTTTCCGTTTCTGGCAATATGGTTTATATATAAGTTTTAGTTTTGATGACCAACTGATATGGGTATTTATATGTTGTGAATGTAGAAAATTGTGCTTAAAAATTTGAGTTCTGGGGAGAAAGGGATTGAGAAGAAATTCATTCATGTTCGTATTAATGTCAGTGGATCTCCACTCGAGTGTCCTGGTTTGCTCTCCTTTAGCTTCCCTTACTGTTCTCTCTTCCTAGTACTTGACCTTTTTGGTTTGCGTTGATGGTTAATATCTTTCATGTTTGACTGCAACACAGAGACATTTCCCAGCATTGGTAGGATACGAGTGAAGCACCTTGGCATTCTTTTGACCTTGAAAGGAACTGTGATCAGGTCTGGAGCAATCAAGATGTATGAAGGGCAGAGGATGTATCGCTGTCGGAAATGCAAGCATGAGTTAGTTTTATTTTCTAATTTCATATTACAAAAAAATGCATGTGTGAACCTATCTTTGAAGTTTTCAAGTTGTTTAATTTGCTTGGTATAGTGCCTCAGTTACGTACACAAATAGGATTAGAAGAGAGTGAATTGTGCACATTCTAATATTGGATATTAACTCTGTTTGAAGTTTATGAAAGCATTACTCAAGTACTAGCATTATTCTCAAGTTCTTCTATATTTCCTGCTCTTAATGCTCACTGATAAACTTTAAGTGCACTGGTTAGTGGTCATGTTTATCTAACTTGGTGGTTATGCTCTAGTAAAATATAGTTCTAATATAAAAGGGTGTGTGGACCATCATGAAATTGGATCTACCCAATCTTATGAGAATTGTGATTTATATAACTAGGATTGCTAGACTTGAGTTGTTTCTGGCTTCTGAGATCAGAGGTACGGACATGCGTAAGATTTGTAGCTATATATAATTTGCTACTATTTAATCAGCCTCATTAATGTCATATGAGCTCCTAACAAAAAAGGTTCTTGCTTGAGTAGGCCAAAGTTTTGGAGCTGGACGAGTATTAGATGGTTCAATGCCATTGATTCCAAAATCACTTGCTGTAACACGAAATCTCCAAGATACTACCTTTCCTTATGGCAAGAATGAAGAGCTGTATCACTGTAGTTGTTTTTAACTGGGTTGTGGTTATAAGTACTCGTGCAAACACAAACTGCTATGATGTTGTTCACATGTCACCAATGCAAATTTCTCCAAGTTCTTTTTTTGCATCTTGTATTTTGCACGCCAATGTTTGAGAACATATGTGCAGGTTCCCAGTTTATCCTGAGCTTGAAAGTAGAAACTCCATAACCCTGCCATCATTTTGCCCATCTCAGGTTTGACTTTCACTAAGCAAGTGACTCTGTAAATGTTTCCCCTTGGAATTATGTTATATTTTGCATTCATTCCATCAGGAGCAGTTGTCAAGGCCATAGAAAGTGGTGTATATCAAGCAGATTGCTTTGTCGTTGAGTGTAGCAGTAGAAGCATCTGCATAATTATTAAGTAAATTGTTTCTATATCATTAGGTTGTGATTTTAATGATTTGGACCTACCTCTAACTGTTAAGGCTAGAAAAGTTTTGGAAGATGAACCATTTTTCCATTTGCACTCTTTTTCTTGGTGAGATTTATGAGTGATTCATGCCATTTCTTGAAATTTATCTACAGTAATGCATCGGCAAGAACTTTCTATTGAATTGGTATCTTTTGATTCTAAGTTTTTTGGAGTGTGATCACTAACCTATGGTGCCAAATGACAGAGATCTAAAACTTGTGAAGGCACAAGATTTGATTGTGTGGATGATGCTGTGACACGCCATGATTATCAGGAAATGAAAATACAAGAAAGTACACAGGTGTTGGGTGTTGGTGTTATCCCTCGTTCAATTCCTGTGATCTTAATGGATGATCTTGTTGACATTGTTAAAGCTGGAGGTACCACTTTCTTAAAAGCTTTGATTTTCATCAGTTTCTATATTTTCCTCTTGGAATTAAAACTTCGCATTCTTATGGAGAAGCTTCAGATCATTTTGGGACATGTTCTAGTTTCATTTTAGTCATATTGACTAATATATTAGTGTATATTTTTTAAATATATAAAGCTTCTGCTCCATGCAGTCTTTTGACATGAGAAATAGTAATTTGGTTACTTAAGGTGTAAATAAGTAAGGCATTTTAATGTTAATAATATCAAGGATACTTATTTGCTAACAACACATTCAGTTGATTGTATAGATTACTGTTCATATAATTGTCCACCGTGGTTTTACCTTGTAATGTATGAGTATAGATTTTTTTTTTTTGAGGGAGGCATAAAATTATAAAAAAAAAGTGGGTTTTTTTTTTTAATGAAAGATTGGGACGCGATTAAGAGGTTAGACATCCCAACTAGGTTGGTACCCCTAACGCACTTAACCAACCCTGAATATTATTAATAAAAAAAAAAAGAAAATTACAAAAGGGGGAGAAAATTAAAGGAAACGAATATGAGCAACATTACAAAGGTCATCGAAAACATGAAATTGGCAAAAATCAGGCGCAGAGTGCCACCAGTGGAGCGCTGACGCAGATTTGCCAAAACAGGCAAGACGATCCGCAGCTTGATTACCTTCCCTGAAGATATGAGTGATTTTGCAGTTCATAGACGAACAACGTGATAAGCAGCTTAACCATTCTTGCTTAACCCTCCAAGGAACCGCGGTAGATTTTTCACTGAGCAACTTAACCGCATATGCCGAGTCAGATTCAATCCACAAATTGTGCCAGCCTCTTTCCCAGGCAGATTCAATAGCAAAGACGATCGCCATCAGCTCAGCCGTATGAGCATAAGAATCGGCAATGGGAAAGGCGAAACAGCCCATTACAAAACCTCTTCCGTTTCTGAAAATCCCCCCAGCGCCGGCGATGCCAGGAGCACCCTCAACAGCCCCGTCGGTGTTAACCTTAATCCAACCTGTCGGGGGCACACACCAGCGCACCGTAATGAAGTCCGGTTCCGGAGGTGGCCTGACCCGAGACGATGAAGAGGAGGTCCATTTAGGCTCATGGAAGAGGAAGAAGAGACGGTTCAGAAGAACTTGGATTGAAGGGAGTTCATTTTCAAACACAGCCAGGTTCCTGATATGCCAAATATACCAAACCGTAGTAACCGTCGCCAAGTTCCACAAGCTGCGTTTCTTCGATCGGAAGCCAACCGCTCTAATAACACTAAATAAAGCCTCAAAAGTAGTCACAAAGCAGAGAGTAACCGCAAAGTTATTAAAGACCATCGCCCAAAGACGTCTCGCAATCCAACACGTAACAAAAAGATGATCCAAAGTCTCGATATTGCAATTACACAAGGCACATCTCGAAGCAAGAGAGAAGCCGCGTACCTGAAGATTAACTTGAACTGAAATTTTCCCATGAATTACCAGCCAGCAGGTAAACGAACGACGGGGAGGGACAAATGCATTCCAGATAAAGCGATTCCAGGGAACCGCCGGCGAAACAGAGCGGAGTGAGCTGTACAAGGATTTTGTCGTAAGTTCTCCCGACATGGAATGTTTCCAAATGCAGGTGTCGGTTCCATCCCGATTACCTTGAACCCGAAGAATACGAGTCTGGACTTGTTCGGGAAGCCGATCCAAGTTATTCCACGAGTTATCCAACCTGTAATTTCGCACTGGCTCAAAAAGTGTGCGCTGATTTTTAGGCGGAATGCCGAGCTGATCAGCGACAGACGGGGATATCCACGAGTCGGTCCAGAAATTTAGCCGGGAGTTGTCTCCGAACCACCACACAATGTCCTCTCTAAGTTGTTCATATACCCTCCTCATGGAAGACCAGACCGACGAGTTTGAGATGTATGGATTTGATAAGCCCGAATGCGTGTGAAAGCGAGTAATCAGAAGCTTAGGGATGAAGCCGTCGCCTTTTAAAAGTTCCCAACTGAACTTCCCAAGAAGTGCTGAATTAAACATACCCATGTTTTTAATTCCCAGTCCACCACACTCTAAAGGTTGACAACAGATACGCCAGGCAACAGTGCAAAGTTTCCGCTGATCCCTATTTCCCGTCCATAGAAAATTCCGGGGTGCTTTATCAATTTTTGTGATAAGCGAGACAGGCCATTTGTAAACCATGAATGAGTGGATCAAAGCTCCCGTTAAAGCAGATTTAATTAGAGTGAGTCTGCCCGCTAGAGAAAGCGCTTGCCCTTTCCAGAGATTGAATTTAGCAATAAAGCGATCCATTAAAGGTTGCAAAAACCTTGCCTTCGGGGCTCCCTGAAAAAGCGGAACACCGAGGTAATTGAAAGGTAGGCTCGCACGCCGAATTCCCAATATGCCGACAAGTCTGTTTTGGCGCTGAATGTTGATCCGATTCCCAAAAAACACCTCAGATTTTTCCCAATTAACCGTCTGACCCGAAATTGCTGCATAGAAATCAAAAAGATCCTTGATGCACTTCATGTTCTTTAGGGTAGCCCTGGCAAACAACAACATATCATCTGCATAGAGGAGGTGCGAAGGAAAAGAAGCTTGCCTGTTATATGTCATAGTCTGAAACTGATTGTTCCTGACCAACTTAGCCAGCCACCGGCTAAAAAAGTCTTCAGCAATGCCAAAAAGAATCGGGGAAAGAGGATCGCCCTGTCGCACACCACAAGAACAGCCAAAAAACCCCTTAATTCCGCCTCCCAGAGCAATAGAGATTCTAGCTGATCGAAGAACTTCCAAAATCCAGTCTCTAAATTGCAATGAGAAACCAAATGCTTCCAGAACAGCCAAGAGGAAGTTCCAATCAAGTGTATCAAAAGCCTTTCTAATATCAATCTTCAAGGCCATGTTACCACCATAACAGTTTTTATTCAACATGTTAATACCTTCAGAAGCCGCAGCAATACAATGATGAATACTTCGACCAGAAATGAATCCGAATTGATTGTCAGACACAATACGAGAAGCAATAAGGGCCAGCCTGTCTGCGAGAATTTTCGAGATAATTTTATAATTGAAATTACCCATAGCAATTGGCCTAAACTGTTGAATTTCTATAGCATCAGCAGATTTGGGAAGCATAGTCATAATGCTGGAATTCATCCCCGGCAACATGTAACCCGAAGCAAAAAAACTCTGAACCATCTTACAAAGATCCGTGCTAATTATGTCCCAATACTGTTGATAGAATACTCCCCCGAAGCCGTCAGGTCCCGGAGAGCTATCTCGGCTCAGATCAAAGACTGCAGACCTAATCTCATCAACCGAAGGCTGCCGAGTTAAAAGTTCATTATCCATCGATGTGACGCAAACCGGAATTACCTCAGTGATTGGGGCATGGTCGACTAGAGACCTGCTGCTTGTGAGCAGACTTGAATAATAATCCACGACATGCTGTGCGATCACATTCTCATCGTTGACCAGGACACCATCAATAAGAAGGGTATCAAGAGAGGAATGAGTTTTCCTACCCTTAGCTGCGCGATGGAAATAGCTCGAGTTACGATCCCCCGCTTCAAGCCATTTTTCTCTACTTTTATCCCGAAGGAGAAGCTCCTGTCTGAATAGCTGAAGATCTAAATCTTGTTTTGCTTCCACTTCCTGCACACGGTTTACCTCATTCAGACCCTGAGAAGAAATAACTTGCTGTATACTCGAGAGGCGCGAATTTGCAGCTGCTATATTATTCTCAACTCTACCAAAGATTTCTCTGTTCCAGACCCGAAGCTTAGCCCTTAAAGATTTCAGTTTGTAGCAGAAAAGTTGTGCTGGTGGTAAAGAGACATGAGTACCTTGCCAGTGCGTAAGAACCAAATCCCGCAGCGAGATATGGGTAGTCCACATGGAAAAGAACCGAAACCGGGAATGCCTTACTATACCATTTTTGCAAACTAATAACAAAGGACTATGATCTGATTGGTAGCGGGAGAGAGCCGTACATCTGATAGTACTCCAGGAATCAGCAAAATCCTCAGACACAAGAGCCCTATCAAGTCTACTTTCAACATGTTCAGTGCCAAACCGACCGTTTGACCAAGTGTACTGCAAGCCTGCATTAGCCACTTCGATAAGCTCATTGTTGTTAATAAAATCTCGGAACTCCCTGCAGCTAATATCAGACGGAATGCGTCCGGTTTTTTCGTGAGCCCCTGTAATCGCATTGAAATCTCCAATAACCATTTTTTTCCTGCTATCATCAATAGCATTGACAGAATCCCAAAGCAGACTCCGTCGACCAAAATAATTGCTGCCATATACAAAAGTAAATTGGGAAAAACCCACTGCAGTACCATATCTAATCGTAATGTGCTGATCATGATTCAAAATGATGTTGCAAAGATTGATATTACCGATTTTGCAGAAAAGCCAAATAGAATTACAAGGATTGCTTTCAACAAACTGTAAGCCAATCGAATTCCAGAAAAACGTAGGAATTTTATCCAAAGTAACCATGGGTTCAGAAATACATACCAAATCCGGATGATTTACTTGACAAATGAGCTTCAATGCCCGTTGAGTCCCAGGGTTATTAATTCCCCTGCAATTCCAATACAACACAATCATGTGTAATTGATAATCGGCCTGTTCCGCCCCTTAGAGCGAGAATATGTATTAGTACCCAACATCTTGGCCTTATCCTTCTTTCTAGTTGTTATCCAGTTAGTATCCACATTTGGAATGTAAATATCATTATTCTGAGGTCGTTCTGAAGAACCCGTCAAGTTACCTTCAGCAACTCGCTCAGCTGTACGAGGAGTATCAGTCTCTGCTGCTGGGAGGTCTTCCTCATCACTGCAGTCTCCCCAACGTTTGGAGCCCTCCTCACTTCCCTGAATTTCCAGATTGGCGGCGGGATGAAGAGTTATTTGTAAAGTGTCTTCTGCTACTTTGTTTTTTTCCGCATCATCCGCGGCAGAAGAAGCGTGAGCTTCATTTGATTCCGAATGAACATCCAGATTTTCATGTGTAGTAGGTGCCGCTCCACTCTTACTTGACTTCATATGCCTCTGCATTTGAGGTTTTACTTCTCTGTTGTTGCGCCTACACTGAGCCGTGGTATGCCCAATGGACGAACAAGTGCCACAAAGAGCCGGGAGCTTTTCATACTCTAAATAAACCCACAACTTCTGATTATCCGTATCCACTCTGAGCTTCGACTGAATATCCCTTGACAAATCAACATCTATCAACACCCTGGCGTAATGGCCAAACTCTCCATTAACAGTATTATGATCGAAACGAATAGGCACCCCTACCACACATGCAATACTCGCAATGATCCTAGTGTCCCAAAATTCCCAAGGCAAATTGTAGAAACGTACCCAAACTTGCGCAGAGGTGGACTTGTGTGAGTCCCGGATTGAATCCCGGTGTCCAAGGTGAAAACCGAATGATTCCAGGCTTGAGTGAAATGGGACCGAGCCCCCAAATAGTCTGTAGGGCATCCCTATCTGGCATAATAATCTGGTAGAAACCCTTACCCAACGATATAAGCTTCCAATCCATATTTCTCTTCCAAAGCTGATTCAGACGCTGCTTCAATTCGGCATGCTTCCATGGACGATCTCCCTTATTTAGGGATATCCTCCCAATGACTGAGTGCTGAAACGCTTTAACTCGTTCCTCATAAATGGCTTGTGGGACTTTAATGGCCTTGAAACCCCCTTCCTCTGAAATTAAAGGCTGCGACGGCGCTGGAATTGCCGTTGTGGTGACTGATTTCTTTACAATTGACGCAAAGGAAGGTGCGGGAGTTGAGGGATCCTTACTGATTGTAGTTTTTAGTTTGCTGTAAGACCTACGATCAAATAAATGGGCGATTGCGAAGGTATCTGATTCGGTTGCAGCGGTGGAAGCAGAAGCCATGGTGAATCTGATGAGAACGGTGACAAAAAAAAAAAAGGCAGAGCTAGGTCGCCGGCGGTCGGCGGTCGGAGGTTGGCCGGCGGCCCAAGGATCTGATGATGAGTATAGATTAATATGCCTTGACAAGAATTGAATGATGGAGACTGCTTACACCCGTGTACTTGTATTTTTATTTCCTGATAATCCTGGGTATTACATCATCATCCACACAATCAAAACTTGTGTCTTGACAAGGTTTACAGTATGTTTAAGTTGTCCTCTTCTTTAACTACTTTCTTTATTGTTCGTGCAAATGATTTTGTAAACTACTTGGAGAGTATTTCTTCAGCAGCATTTTGAAAAAGAAATAACGCTTCTTCTAAATCTATTAACAAACAGTTAGTTTTAATTTCTTTTAGAGTACAGTATTCTAGCTGTTTAAGAACCATATAACATCCTTTGAGTTCTTTTTTTTAATAGGAAAATTCATGCAGACATGATTTATTTGATGATTGCAACATCATAAATTGTTATTCCACTTTATATGGCGCTTCATATTGAAATGTTTTACAATTACTTTTTGGAGAATCAAACGGGGAAATTGAACGTTTGGGTAAATGCATGCCGTGCAGATGATGTCATTGTTACTGGGATTTTGACTGCAAAATGGTCTCCGGATATAAAAGACGTGCGCTGCAATCTTGACCCTGTATTAGTTGCTAATCACGTAAGGTAAATGATATATCTCTTTGGCCTCCACATTGGACGAACTGGGCCTGCATATCATGTCAGATTCATGTGGCTACCAGCTCAGCTGTATGTTCACAGAAGTTGCCTCTAGTATTGTCAATACTTGAATTCAAGTGAAAACAGATGCATGTCAGTTTTTCTTTTTGTATTTCTAGAGTCACATTTTAATTGAAGGTCTTAAAGTCTACTTTTCATCTTATTCACTCCTATTCACAACAGTGCTTAAGTCGAACATGCAACCAAGCCTATGATCCTTTCTTTTTGCATTTGAGTCAAACTTAATTTCTCTTTTCTCTTCTTTATTTCCTCTTAGTTTATTTCCTCTTAGTTCTTTATACAATGCCTTAATTCTTACTTTAACTATCTCATAACTTGATCCTATATCAGTCGGTTTCCAAACCCTGAAGTCAAATTACTGAACCCTGTCTCAGTTTGTGTTTTCAGTTATGTTCTACATTCCAAAATCTTGCTGTTTGGATTGTAATTTTTTTTCTCTTTTAGGAGAACAAATGAACTGAAATCAGACATTGATATTCCGGATGATGTCCTTTTGAAATTCAAACAGTTTTGGTCAGACTTCAAAGATACTCCTTTAAAAGGTAAGCTATTGCAATTCATCTGTAAAGTATTCAGTAGCAGGTCTGGCAGCATCTATTGTGGGTGTTTGAGTTTCTGTTAGATTTCACATGTCTTTTATTTCAACCAGGAAGAAATGCTATTCTGCGAGGTATTTGCCCACAGATTTTTGGACTTTTCACTGTGAAGCTTGCAGGTATTTTTTTTCCATTTTTTTACTGTATTTGACTTTACTTTTGTTTCGGAAAATCATCTGTTCCCACTTGCTTTTAATAATGTTTTGACTTTTCATCCTGGACTTAAGTTGCATTAACCCTCATTGGAGGTGTGCAACATGTTGATGCTTCTGGTACAAAGATTAGAGGGGAGTCTCACTTTCTTCTGGTTGGTGATCCAGGTGATTGCTTGCCCCTTCCAATATTGTATCTGCATATAATTTACTTTGCTGTGCTTCAATTCCTTAACTATCATGTGTTACTGACAGTATAGAAAACATGGATTTTATTTTTGTCGGAGAAATTGAATTAGGTACAACTTATAGCATGTCATTTGTGTTCTGTTGTATATGTACTATGTGATAATACCTTGTGCAGTCCTAGTATCATGGAAAACTATTGGGGTTTGGCCTTCTAACTTTGAACACGTTCAGGCTCATCATCACATTATTCATCCATTATTTGAACTTGCATTTTATAGTTCAAGGCGTTCCCATTCTATGGTCTGTTTATGTGCTCTAAGCGGGTATAAATTCTATATACTCATGTCCTGCCAACATATCATGAAGCTTATAATGAGTAATTTGCTTTTTCGTGCTTTTTTCTTTAGCCATCACTTTCGAGTTTCTTTAATTTAAACTATGCATATGTACATGGTATGTGATCAATTTTACAGGTACTGGCAAGTCTCAGTTCTTGAAATTTGCTGCAAAATTGAGCAACCGATCTGTCATTACCACTGGATTGGGGAGCACTAGTGCTGGATTAACTGTTACTGCTGTCAAGGATGGAGGTAATTTCTATTGCCTTAATTGAAACAATTATTTCATAACTTAGGAAAGTGCTAGATTATTTGTTTATTTATGTTACAGACCATGGAAATAGAGAGAAATCCATGGGATACCATGTAGATTAAGAGTCTACATTGATATATTAAACTTAAGATGAATACACATATTTATACAAGGTTTTCCCTACAATAAAGAAAACATAGTGGCCCTACTAGCAGCCTATAGCTGTCACAGCAGCCTAAGCATGCTATACATTTATTACATTGACTTTATGTAACACTCCCCTCAAGCTGAAGCATGGATTTTAATCATGCTCAGCTTGCTACAAATACAGATAACATAGTCCTAAAAACAATACACTCAAGATACTTTAGAATATAAAATATAATCCGGGGCATGCGGCCTAAAAGAACAAATCAGCGGAAGAACATCAAGCTTTGTTCCGAAACAGAGAAGCAAAACTCAGTTGTAGCCACATGCAAGAGGCTGCCAGCAACATCAGTGCATAAAAGGAGATTCATCGGAAAACTGACGGGACAGACAAATCGGAAACAGAGAGTCGACGACGGCGGAAGAAGAACCGAGAAATTCTGCTCACAAGGCAGACAACAATGCTGAAAGAAACAGCCCAGAAATGTAAACCCAGAAATTCTGCTCATAAAGCCGAAGACAAATTCTGGAATCTCAATCCTGAAACCCAAAACAGAGACCAAACAAAGCTCTAATCCCATGTAAGGAGGACTTTTCTTACAGCGACGATGATACAGGGTGGCCGGAATGTGAGGAAATGCCGATCAGAGGCGGAGAGGATGAACCAGAAGGATGGTGAGATAGAATGACGTCCCAACAGTGAGTATTCAAGAGACCTAAGCTCTTGACAGAAATGGAACCCTGGTAAATACTACCCAGAAAATATTGAACCCTTGCAGAAACACAACTCTGGATATACTTCACAACTCTAGAAATACTACCCAGAAAAAAGAATTCAGAAACCTTAGACCTTAGGCTTTGATACCATGTTACAGACCATGGAAATAGAGAGAAATCCATGGGATACCATGTAGATTAAGAGTCTACATTGATATATTAAACTTAAGATGAATACACATATTTATACAAGGTTTTCCCTACAATAAAGAAAACATAGTGGCCCTACTAGTAGCCTATAGTTGTCACAGCAGCCTAAGCATGCTATACATTTATTACATTGACTTTATGTAACAATTTACTGCTTCCTCCTTGCTGATATGTCACATAAAGAGATGGATTAGCTAATCACTTTTCCGAAGACTGCTAAATAGAAAAAATTCGACTCATTTTTGTCCAAATTTATCTCATGGATTAAAAAAAACTATTATCTTTCTTAATTCTGAAGTTTATGGGGATGTACATTATTTCCCACCCCACATGTATCAGAATCCAGTTCACTGGAAGAGAAAAAGTTGGGAGTTTTCCAAAAAATCTTTAGTATATCCTTCTGCAGCCACTTCACTGACTTGGCCCTTCTGTATTCCAGTTCTGTTCATTATATATTCTTAATCATTCTATGGTTGTTCTTACATTACCTACTGATATGTTGCATACAAGTAATAAAGTGACAAGTAGTGCACTGATTCCAGGAGGACTAATACACAAGTACTAAACCTAACTAAACTCTATTTTATTTAGACTAACAATCAAAGAAGTTTGATGATTAACTAATTAAAGAACTAAAGGCCATAAAGTAAAGTTAAGCACTTGGAAGATGATGAAATTCAATATTAATGAGAACTAGGACATTCGGTTTCACCTAGTTGACTTCTTATGCAATACTCCAAAGATATGGTTATTTCTCCTAAACAAATTAATATCGAGTTCTAAAATTACTAAAGCTATTCTTTTCTCTTACTACTTAAACCGGTTTAGCTATAAGCAATAAGAATAAAGAAGCATGAAGCTTATTCTTAATGAGAAGCCTTGGTATAAACCAACAAACCACACTTTCGGCTAGATTTAGTTATGAATTTCCATTAGTTATTTAACCACGGTACATCAAACAACTAATTATGATCATGTTGAAGATGTTCATACAACACGTATTAAGTAACTCATAACCAATTCTCTTAAGATTAAAAAGAAAACTCGAATTGCATAATTTAAATACTAATACATAATTGTCAACTAAGATCCACCACACCCATGGTGAATTAGTTCATATTCAAACTAAAACAAAAGAAAGAGATGAAGAAATAAACATTCGTAAACATGATTACAAGAAACAAGAAAAATAAAACTAGAAGAAAGAACTAATTTGATGGCTATGGATGATTAGTGTGCTTGGCTCCTCTTCTTGGAATCCCTCTTCGTTATTGCAGTGATTTAGCCCTTCTTTCCTAGTGAAGAACATGTCCCTTACTTTTACTTACATCCTCTATTTATAGGGGGGAGAGAGAGCTCCAAAATAAAATAAAAGTCTTCTAATTTTAGCCAGATCAATTCAGGATTTAATCTCTTTACTAAATTAGGAGTTCTTAGACCTCTATTCATTTTTAAATTGTGTTAAAAACGCTTCTTTAATCCTCTTTTGGAGTATGGAAAAAGGCTCCTATAAAGTTTAGAAGTCTAATCAGTAATCCCAATGGAATAAGGAAAAGAAGAAGAGGATTGGGGCTGACTCACCCGGTGACTCGGGGAGTCAGTGCTTGAGTCAAAGAGGAAGATCTGATTTTTTTTTGCATTGAAACTCGGCGAGTCGCACTTAAAATTTTTTTGTGCCTCCGAAAATCCAAGTGGCTTGTTGTGTCACTAGGCGAGTTACTACCAAAGTTTTCTTTTTGAGTGCTTTTATCCTTCGTTCCCTTCTCACTTCAATTTGATGCTTCCAAATACAACAAAATGTATCTAAAAGGACATAAATCCACAAATAAGCTCAACTATAACCAAAAAATAAAACATCTAACTAAAGACAATGCATGTATGCATGAAATACTACTAAAAGAATAAGGATAATATGCATGAAAATATGAGTTATCACAAACCTGGCAATTAAAAGGCACTATAACTGCAAACAAGAAGGTTACTTTCATAATAGTACCTCCTATATGTTATGTTCCTGCAGATAGGATCTCATCAAAGGTCTGTGCACTGCAAAATCCCTCTGATTTCCCATGTCCATGTTACTGTCTTTCCTTGAAGAACCTAATTTGAACTCTAAAATATGTGATTTTACTCTAAAGTCACCCAACTCTTCTAGAATGTAAAATTCCGATCCCTTTATTCAACAATGATCCCCTATGAATAGGAAAAGGACCATAACATAGTGCAGAGAATTCTCATAAGCAGGAGGATTACCAAATCAGATATTCATCAAATAATGAAACAAATTAAAGGACAGTAAAATGAGCTAAGATTTAATCTTACTAACTTTAACAATAAAAGGACTGTAAAAATGGAAATACAGCTATACAGCTATGCTTTCTGCTGTATTTCTTTCCCACAAAGGCATCTGCATCACTATACTTCATCCCATAAAACCATGCTTACAGGTTTTTTCACACAAATTAGTTGAATTTAGTCAATGTAGTTAGAATAGTTGATTTCTGCAAATACCCCATATAAGTTATCACATTAATAGAGATGAATTATGCAAGATGTATCAAATTAAAATTGTATTCTACCCAAAGAAAAGAATTAAACTAGAATGGTGAGACTCAAGGTTAGATGATGGTAGGACTTTATAATACTCTAAAAATCTCATTTTAAATTATTATGTTACTTTTTTGTCAATGACAATGAAACAATAAGTAATGCTTTATATAAGGAAATTAATAAATTAAAAATATCCTAAAAAAGGAAAATGGACTATATTTTGGTTGGGACAAATGAAAAGACTAGTTAACCTTATCACGGACGGAGGGATTGACATGTATAAAACTATTTGATTCTCACAAAGAGTTGTCAATATATATATATATATATATATATATACATATCACATTGGCTAGTTGGTGAAATATAAAGCCATTTACGTATGTGTCAATGCTCCCCTTAGAGGTGCCTTGTGGAGTTAGATCCAGGTTTTAACATGTATCAGAGCCACTTCGTCCAGTGGGCTACCTGAAGTCTGGGTATTAATGCCCTAAGTGTGAGAGGTGTTAAATATTCATATTGGCTAGTTAGTGAGACATAAAGCCATTTATAAAAAATGAGGCAATTTGGATCCAACCTTTTAGGGTGAAGTTGGATCCAATTTTTTTAACATTTTCTAAGAGCTGTATATTTGAGACAAACTTGAGCCTGAGCATCAAAGATGAACTTTTTAATTTGGAATTTCAAATTAATTTGGTGCTCTTACACAATCTTCTTTGTTTTCCCTGGCATCACCTTTTTATCTTATAATATTCAGTTTGAAAATTGCTGATAATCATCAAATTCTCTTAGCATTTACAAAGGATCTGTGCATTAAGTTAATCAGCGGACTAATTGTATTTCCAATATTTATAGGGGAATGGATGTTAGAAGCTGGTGCCCTTGTACTTGCGGATGGAGGCCTTTGTTGCATTGATGAATTTGACAGGTACTTCCATTATTTTGTTGCACAAAATAATTGTTCGCTAGTTCTATCTGATAATTCAGTATTGACATCCTTTGAGGTGTCATTTCATAGTCATCATCCTCATTACTCCGCCCTTTTTTTGCTAAACATGAATTTTTGTTTGGGTGACTTCAATTATTAATTTAAAATAACTCTTGGAAGACTTATCTTGCTTCTATTGTCCACAAGTAATTAATTGTTTATTCACCAAGACAATTTGAATTTTTTCCATACACTTTTAGATTATTACAGTGTTTGGGGCAATTTTTGGGGAGCTGACAGCTTAAAATTGTCTTTCATGTTTAACTTTCTGGTTGATTATGGGTCCCATGACCCAAATGCTGCTGATTGTTGTAGAATGGAAATCAAAATTTACAATTCGTGGTGAGCCTAACAGACAGGATATTACGTTAGCAAAATACACATTGTAAGGGTTCATTGCTAGTGAGAATAAAATAAACTGAAGTATAGAGTTTGGTGTCCAATTAGGGTTCATTGAAACTTGTTGAAATTTGGATGCATTAGGTTTTGAAGGTAAAGTTTCTAGGATTTGAGCAAACAAACTTAAATATAGATTTGAGTTTACTTTGGAATTTTTAACCTTCATATCATACATACGTATTATGACTAAAAGGGAAGCCTTATGCTACGCAGTAGAAAATACCTTAAAAGAAATATGTATTTAGCTATATAGACGACAACGATAGAAGTTTGCTTTAGTCACATGCACGAAAATTGTTGAATAATTTTTTTTTCTTCATCATTCGTAATATAAAAACCTGCAAAACTTGCAATATGTCGACCCTGATTTTTTGTAATATGATTAAAAAATTAACTTCTTTTCTCGGCAGTATGAGAGAACATGACAGGGCAACAATACACGAGGCGATGGAGCAGCAGACCATAAGCGTCGCGAAGGTTACTTATCTATATACAAGTTTTTTGGTTGAATGTGTTACAGAAGATAGAATCTAGTTATATGTTTCCTGGTTTGTTGTTTGACATAAGTTGGTCCTCAGGTTTTCGAGATTGAGACATTCTTATTTCTTTGGTATCTAAATTTGATATCTCTAAATTGTTGGACAAGGCTGCATAACCTGTTACTCAACCTTCTGAGCCTTCAAATAAGTGTTAAGCAATGAACTAGAAGCGTGTGATATGAAGCTGTTTGTGCATCGGATATGCTATGTTTGGAAACTAGTTCATTGGTCAAGTCAGTTTTTTGAATTATAACCTGATTTAGAATATTTGTGATATGGCCTCAGCATCTGGGTAACTTTTCATGTTTATAATCTTATGTGCATCCCTTGCATAGATGTACTTTTTTTTTTTTTGGTCTTTTCAAAAACAGCATAGCTGTACTTCTTATTTGCTGTTATCCATGCACTGATAGTCAGTCATTCATTACAAGGTGCACGGTAATAGAGGTATGATCATGTGGCCTCTCATTTGTCTTTTGGATTAGGTTCCTAAGCTCTATCTTCTACATATCACACCACAGTTTAAGTGGCTCCAAAAAGCAATGACAAAAGGGAAATACAGTGAAAGAAAAGACGGAATAATAAATTAATAACATTGCACCTATAATGCAATGTCATTGGAGCTCTTATACTTTTATATATTACATCAAGTGTACACTCTAGGAATTGCGAAAATGACCTAGCACTTGCAGAAGATAAGTCTTCTGGGCATGGATAAGAAAACCTTCATTCTATAATTATACTGTCATACTTGTCTGTGGTATTCATTGATTTTTTTTCTCGGTCACATTTGTCTTATCTCGTTTAACAATGATTGTTGCAATTATAACATACTGCAACCACATCTCATAAATGTGACTATACAACTTGCATGGAGCCAATGTTTTTAATAATTTCTAATTTTAGTTTTGCATCACTTTGCATAAGGCTCTGTGAAATGCCTGTTCCATGATACATATATTATTCTTGTTAATTTGCACCATTTTCTTTTCAGTGCTTTATTTAAGCTGGATTTTGAGAAAACATTTTGCAACCTTTTCTTTCGCAGGCTGGTCTCGTAACAACTCTTAGTACAAGGACAATTGTCTTTGGTGCAACAAATCCCAAAGGGCAATATGATCCTGATCAAAGTATCGCTTTCATATAGTAAAAAGTTTTTAGCTTGTTCACAAGCCGTATTATAGTTGCTTAAGTATGCAAATTAGTTTTCCTTGAAGTATATTTGAAGACTAAAATCTTCCTTTGTGCTGCTTTTCCCATAGGACGTTTATGTGAACATAATAATTAAAAAAAAAAATTATGTTTTTTAGATTTTTTATTTGATAATATTTTGAAGCCTCAGCTGACATGCATATAATCATAAATGATTGTTTTGTCAATTCTTAACCAAATCAAGCTCTATCTGTCAATACGGCACTATCGGGTCCATTACTAAGCAGATTTGATATAGTCCTCGTCCTCTTGGATACGAAGAATCCTGAATGGGATGCAGTTGTATCATCTCATATTCTTTATGGGGTAATATGACTCCGAAATATTATTTAAATGATTTGCTGTTGTTTCATAAAGATGCTGCAAGTTCTAAGACTGATTGTCTAATGAAACCAATTAGCAGGAACAATCAGAGAAAGGGAACTCAGACGACAATCTAGCCAACATTTGGACATTCGATATGCTTCGCAAGTAAATTATTCTTTTAATTCAATTCAGAGTTGATACTGCTGCATGATTATTGGTAGAATGATAGGTACCATACTTTTGTTTGTTCTGCTTGCTTTTATATTTTTAGTTTGACTTAAGAATTTTTGCATATCATGGGATGGAATTTTGTGATTTCTGCTTACATTTAAATACAAATACCCATATGGACGTGCAGTTAGTGAAAAAAAAAATAGAAGTACTGCAATGTAAAAAGTAGAGTGAGGGGGGTAGGCGAGAAGGATCAATACTCTCAGGTGTTTTATCAAGTGACTCATGAATCTCTTGGAGGCCTTCAATAATCCTCTCCCCTTATCTCAAATCTGCCTACTATAACTGCCATGTTTTATAATGGCAAAAGGCATAATTAAGCCCCTGAACTTTGCATGTTTCAAGGATCAAGCCCTTGATCAAATATTTTTCCACGTTGAGCCCTTGATCATTGATTTCGTTATGAATCTAGCCCTTATTTAACTTCTTCGTCAAGTTTAAACAGCACGCGCGGTTAAGGGATTCAGTCTGCTGATGTGGACATTTTCGCTGCCATTTGGACAAATAAAAAAATAAGTTTTTTGACTAGGAGGAGAGAGTAAGAAGTAAAAAGAAATTACAGATTTTCAGTAGATTCTTCCAAGATAGAAATCGAGCTTGGAAGAACCTGGAAATAGATTTTGATGTTAGTGGAGAATGTCGATTAGGCGACTCTGATGCTGCAAATCGCGAAATGGGAGAGAAGACCGAATTTCGAATAACCTACACGTAATCGATTTCTGCAATTTCTTTTTACTTGTTACTCTCTATCTCTCCTAGTCAAGAAACTCTTACTTTTATTTGTCCACGTCAACATGCCGTATTGCCCTAACAACACGTGCCGTCCAAATTCAATAGAAAAGTTAAATAAGGGCCGCATCCATAAAGAAATCAATTATCAAGGCTTGATTCTTAAAACAAGCAAAGCTCAAAGGCTTATTATGCCTTTTGCCTTTTATAATCTCTTGTTGAGATTTTCAATTTTACTAGTTATTGTTCTCTCACTTGTTAATTTGAAGCTTTGCCTCTAAGGAGGTACTTCTATTAGTTTGTTTTAGAAGTTCTGCTTATTCCATGTCATCCTCTCCTATCGTTTGGCCTTCATAGTTCGTTGTCTTTCCTTGGTGTTCTTTATAACTGATGCCGCAAATCCAATAAACACGAATTGTAACTAATTTTCGCGTATTGTATTTATTTATGTTGTTGTATTCATACTGCGCTCTCTCTCTCTCTCTCTCTCTACCATCCTTTCTTTTATTGAATGAGGGGGATAAGGGGAGTGCTGTAAAGTTATTGCATAGCACTTGGGCTCAGTTGAGAATAACACGATTTGGTCTGTTATATTCCTCCAATCCATTTGGATTCTCAAAATATATTTCTTATACTGGGACTAATGGAATTTACAATTAGGTAGGAAAAGGAAAGGCTATGGAACTTGTTTAATTGAAACCTTTATTTTATTTATTTTTAATGCTTCTGATGCTTATAAAATAAATTTTGAAGAAAATGAACTTTTTGTGTTTTGTTATTTTCTATGAGTTATGAATTTATCAATACCCAACTGGGTAATATTGAATCATTGTCCCTGTTTGAGAGATAATGCAGATACTTAGTGCCTCAGTATATTTTGCAGGTATATTCATTTTGTGAAAGGGTACTTTAGACCAGTACTCACAAAAGAAGCTGAAAAGGTCATTTCAAGTTATTATCAGCTTCAAAGAAGATCTGCAACTGATAATGCAGGTTTGCCTAGTGCAAATATTGATTTCACGAAACCACTATTATCATTCAATTTGCTGATGTACTGCTTTAAATTGCAGCAAGAACAACTGTTCGCATGTTGGAAAGTTTGATACGCCTAGCTCAAGGTATTATTACATGTTTGCGTTGATTTTATGTACAATTACAAGGAAATTGACATTGTTGCTGTTCCAGCACATGCAAGGCTTATGTTCAGAAATGAGGTAACTAGATTAGATGCCATTATGGCAATTTTATGCATTGAATCATCCATGACTACTTCAGCCATCGTGGACAGTGTCGGGAATGCCCTACATTCAAATTTCATGGAAAACCCTGATCAGGAATGTATCCTTTTCTAGCATTGCATGTGAATATCCATCATTAGTACATCAAGGAAATATTTTTTAAGAGTAGAAAACGTCGTGTTCGGGTTGATGCTCAAGTGGTTGTGCATCAATTTCTGCTGTGATCTTTGATTTGATCACACATATTTTCCATCAAGATCAGTTAATTATGTTCACTTGATGAGGTTCAGTAGTATTTGACTATGAAACCCTTATTTTCCTACTCATCATCCCCTCTGCGCATTAAACCTAACTAAAGATCCTCAACTAATGCTTATCCCAAATGAGATTTTTATTTGGCCACTTGAGCAAGTATTTCTCCAAAATTGAGTGGATAATGTTCTTCCTTACCTAATAGAACAACTATATTTGGTTTTATTCGTAGCTGAGCATGCATAATCATGTCATTTTTGAATCTTAACTAGATGCGACATTATAGATACCAAGCAAGAGAGGCTCATCCTTGAAAAGCTGAGATCTATTGATGAGTTCTCTGACACAAATTTCATAGAAGGACTGTCTAGATGAGAAATACGAGAGCAAAAGCTTCTTGGCTAACCGAGATGAGTTACTTCCATTTTGTTATAAAAAGGAAAAGTTAGCTAGTACCTATTCTTTTTTCTCTTTTTACTTTTATTTATTTTTTACTTTCTGGGGTATATCAGTATGATGTTACTTGAAATTGCTCCATTGAAGATCATCACTTGTAATTTACGTTGTATAGTCAATTGAAGCTGCAAATGTATTCTTTCTTCTGATAGATCATTGTATCAACAGTATTTCTTGCTACTATTGTGAGTGCAAGTCTTAGCTTTAGAAACAACGCCTGAAGGATGAAACTGGTGGCTCCCTTTCATGTAATTGCACCTGGCTTTCTTTCTGGCAGCTTCTGTGTTTATTACAGAAATTGCAACCTTTGATGTCACCATTGAACTGATGAGCACAGTTCCCACCGGAAACACAATTCATTTCAGCTTGGGATGCGGAATGGATGTTGGAATGCCTAGGTAAAATTGAGACCAGATCTATATCTAACTGGCTGCAGTTGTGAATTTTTAACCACAATTCTTCCTCATGTGATGACAAGGGTAAGAGCATCTCCAAGAGACTCTTAGTGAGCTCTCTATAAATAATATAAATAATCGACTCTTAGTGATTTAAGAGTGGCTAAGATATATCATCTCCAACAATGCTCCTTATATTCACTCCTTATTTATTATTTTATTATTAAAATTATTCTTTATTGTTACATTACCAATAGTGTGAGGAGAGAGACACATCAATAATAAATTATTAATAAAAAATAAAGTTAGGAGGCACTAAGAGGTGGAGAGAGGCTCTGTATTAATAGAGAGGATGGAGAGGCTCTTAGTGATTTGAGGAGCCACTAAGAGGCTGTTGGAGATGAATTTTCATTCTCCCTCCTCAAATTTTAACTTAAGAGCCAATTTAAGAGGCTGTTGGAGATGCTCTAAGCAATAAGATTGCCTCTGGTTTCGGTTCGCCTTTTCTTATGTGAGTTTCTCATTCTAATTTAGCTTTACATATTCAAAGTCATTAGAGCATCTCCAATGCTCCAAATGGAGAGGGTTGGAGATGCCGATATAGGGAGGATTGTATAAGAAGGGAAGAAAAATAGTTCTCCTGGAGAACCATTATTTTAATATTATTTTATTTTATTTTTTATTTGATATATATTTTAAAAATAGATTTAGTTGTATTTTATTTTAGGGGTTTATTTGTATGCAGTATTATTTGATAGTTGGATGTTTTAATTTTAGTGTTTATTTGTATGTATAATTATTTTATATTTTGGTCTATTGTTATAAATAATGTATGTTAATTTTAAATCATGCAAAATTTAAGTATTGAAAATTAATAAATAGAATAGAATTATTAAAATTAGATAACACAAATTATCATTAATTAAAATAATACAGGTAATTAAAAATCTAATACAATCCATTGGATAATTAAAAATAACATAAAACAATAACAATTTCACAAATTACATTGAAAACAAACACATTAAAATAACTAGACATATAATTAAAATACTGAATATATAACAACATAATTAATAATCTCCTAAGTCCTATTGAGAAAATTCATATAATTGAAGTTATTGCCGGAAGATAAATGTGTCTGTGACGGCTGAGCATTGTTAGAATTCTTAGAAATCATGATTTCGTGTTGCCTTTCTATGAAATAGGCACATTAAGCAGGACCTTCAATAGCATTAACATCCTTCAACATTATTTCATCTTATTTCAATCTCATTTCATTTTGTCTAAATGACATTTCATTTTGTTTAAATCTCAATTCATCTTGTTTCATTGGAATAAAATTTGCCCTAAGATCATTTGTTCTGTATAATTTCGCAAGATATTTGGCATTATCTTCTTCAAGTGCTTGCAGTGCTTGCTTAGAGGGAGTTTCTTTTTTCTTTTTGAGTTTTGCCTTTCTAATTCCTATTGGCTTTTTTTTATCCTTAGTGTATATTTATAGAGTTGTTCCCTCCAAAAGATTTTGAAATCTTTGGCACGCTACAGTGTAACCCACTACCACACTCTTAACAATGCACAAGGCTCCAGAATTATAATAATATTCCTGGCACGCTACAGTGTAACCCACTACCACACTCTTAATAATGCACAAGGTTCCAGAATCGTAATAATATCATTGACATGCTACAGTGTAATCCACTACCACACTTAATATTAATAATGTACAAGGCTCCAGAATTATAATAATATCTCTGGCAGCTACAGTGTAACCCATTATCACACTATTATTAATAATGCACAAAGCTTCAGAATTGTAATAATATCACTAACACGCTACAATGTAACCCACTACCACACTCTTAATAATTCACAAAACTCCAGAATGAGAAACTCAGATAACGAATCATTTGAACTAAATTGACCAAAATTTTTATCACTCGATACTGCAACTTTCTAAATGCAGGATCCATGAATGGATCAAACTCACTACTTCCAGCATCTGATGAAATTCTTGCCCAAATCAACAACTTCCAGATTCTAAATTGAGCAATTGTTTATCACTCGAGTCTAGCCTCTCACATGTCAGCATACTTGATTAGGAGTGTACAAAATTAACCATTAAATATAACCAAAGTTTACTTGATAAGGGGTGTATAAAAAAAATTAACCAACCCATTAAATATAACCAAATTAACTCAATTCAATCCATATATTTTTATTCTAATGGTTTTTATTCATGTGTTGGATTGACTTCAACCCTTGTGAATTGAGTGGGTTGGATTTTAAACATTTGCATGTATTTATTTCTTCCATTTTCAATTTAAAAACAATTTTACTATAAAATATTATTACATAATTCACATATTAAATAAAAAAGCAGAAAAAAATGAGATAAACCAAAAAAAAACGAGAATTGGGGAAAAAGAGAACGGAAAAAATGAGATAAATAGGAAAAATGAGATAAAGAAAACAAGAAAATTTGTAAAAACCCAAAAAAAAAAGAAAAAAGAAAAAAAATGAGATAAACAGGAAAAAAAGAGAAAACAAGAAATTAAGGAAAAAAGAAACAAGGAAAACAAAAACAATGAGGCATATAGGCCGTAAATGAGCCGATCAACTCATGAGCGCCTCAGTGGTTGGCTCGATAAAAGCTCGACTCAATTTATAAACGAGCCCCTCGCGAACAGGGTTTAGGAGCTCGATTCGTAAACGAGCCGAGTTTGAGCATGAAAAAATTCGGTTGGAATAGGCTCGTAAACAAATTCATGAACAAGAACAAGGGATTGATTGAGCAACAACGTGTCTGTTCATCAAACAATTGGTGTAGCGGGTTCTACCTAGTGGAAGCTCATCAACATCGACATTTCAATAAATCAATGTTCATTAAATACTTGAACATTCGTGTAAGTGTTCATAGCTTTGTGTTGTGAGTACTAGGTGGTGTTATATTATTTTCTTGATGATTTGTTTTTCTTTTTAATTTTGGTACGTTTAGATTAAATGTATTCGGACCAACATTCACATTTTATATTACGAAAACTGCGGTATTCTTTTGTTTCTTTTGTGAGGTGTAAACTTTAAGTTTAATTTTCAAGCTTTGAGATGGTTATCAAAACATTGAGAATGTGAGCAAACAGAGATAAGAGCAAGTATCAAGCAATCAGAATCTGTGAATGATTTAGTGGTAAATCAACATCAAGGTTCTTTGTCGATGTACCCAACCCCTTTAATCTCAATCGTTGACGACGGTGATTCCTCAAGTGAGGGAAGGGAGATGAGGGGAGGGAATTAGATCCATATAGACCAGTTTTGAGATGGTGATCAAAACATTGAGAATGTGAGCAAACAAAGATAAGAGCAAAACAGTCATAATCTGTGAATGATTTAGTGGCAAATCGACATCAAGGTTCTTTGTCGATGTATCAAACCCCTTTAATATCAATCGCCGAGGACAGAGATTCCTCAAGTGGGGGAAGGGAGATGAGGGGAGGGAATTAGATCTGTATAGACCCCCTTAAGGTATAAAAGAAAAATAGGATGAAAGACCCTGTATAGAGGATGAAGACTCGAATGAAGATCTTTAATAATAGAAAAGAATTTTTCAAAATTCAAAAACTTTGAAAAATTGTTCTTGCTATTGTTGAGGAAGGAGCGAGAAAAGTTCTTCAGTCGAAAACATTCAAGTTGCAAATTATGAGAGCAGCCGAATATTAGTTGAAGTTGAAACCATTTCCAAGAGACAAGTGAACAACGTAGAAACTCAAATAGAGTTCAAGAGTGAGCGGAGATCAGTTTGGGAAATAGAAGCGTAAATGTATTGTGTGGAACCTCGGTATTGTTCGAGTTCATGGTGGGACTCTCTCCGAAGGAGGCAACCTCGATCAATGGTGACATTGATCCTCCGGGTGGGGGAGAGTGTAAGGGGGGAGTTTGGCCATACACAAACTCAACCCCAAGTATAGACAATGTTACGAGGAGTGTCGAATGGGACATATCAATGTCTGATGATATGGAGACCGAGTTGGTATAAGGAACACTATAGGGGCCAAAGACTCCCTGACGTTGGATCTCCACCACCCCTTGGGCCAGTAGTCGATAATGGTTTAAGCAATCCACCCTAGTCCACTAGGGACTAGGAGAGTTGGGCATTCGGTTTGGAACCCTATTGACACTTTGGGCTCCGAGATAGCCCATAGTGCATGCCCCTTATAGAGCAAGGTTTGATATACATGAGGATATTCCGAGACGGATTGCCGACAGACACATCGACAGGGAGCGTATATGAAATAGACCCCTTCAATATCGGTTGGCTAGCCATAGACTTGGAGAAGTCTCAGCACCACATAGGGATTTGGCGTATGCCAAACCCGTCAACATGACACATTGCAGGCTGGTTTTAAGTACTCGAAATTAACAAATTGAAGTTGAAATTCATGAAATTTTGAGGGAAATGTAATTATAGGTGCTGTAAAGTCGAACTTTGGCAACTGAGTGTATTTTTTTTTATCCCTATATATATATATATATTTAAAGAGGGATAGAATGGGAGATTTTCCATAGGTATCCATGTTGATGTATGTTTACTTGCCCCAAACCCACGCAAATGGTAGCTAGCTTTGTCAATTAGGATTAAAATTAAAAGTAAACGTAACAGAAAGTCCGATTTTGGAACAATCAGTGATGCAGACTTTTGTGTAGAAAATGCCATACAATTTCCTATGGTGCTGAAAATGGACCGGTATAGCTAGGTTTGGTGGTTACAAAATGGTAAAGAAAATGCAAAACGGAGACTTTGTTATCACCGGGTGAACTAAATTGAGGAAAAAAAGGCTAAATTATTCAATGTATTCATTAAGCATGAAAATAGTAGTTAAAAGTTCAATCATCAATTACTAAAAGAGGATCTTGAGGAACAGAGAATCTCCCATTTTTCCAAAATTCTATAATCAGCATTAACCATTTTCTTTTTATCCTTTAGTTTATCAAACAATGTTAAGCTTGGAAAGTGTGTATTTGTCATACAACAAATTCTTTAGAAGTCAAAACTTTTATACATTTGCAATTTATCATACAAAAAGCTTTGCGGGGAAATATGAACAGCTTTAGGTTTCTTTTAGCAGCACATATTTATAAGCATCAGACCTGCTCATTGCTGTGCTGCATTGAACCTGGGAGATCTACAAAAAATCTTAATCAGATAACAATAACAAACCATTATAACTAAATTAAGCAATTTTTTATCACTTGAGGCAGCAACTTTCTAAATGCAGAATCAATCAATAGGTCGAACTTCCTACTTCTAACGTCTCATGGTCGACAAAGAAAACATAGACTTGTTCCTTGTATCAGAGAAAACCCAACCAGATAAGAAGCAAAAGTGAACAGCAAGTACAAAACCAGTTGCAGCTCCTATTGCAAACTGCACACCTATAATTGTCATCGTTTGACTTGCAGCATCAACCTGAGCTGGAGTAGGAGTAAGAGGAGGCACTTCATTTGAATGACATGAAGCAAAAGCTCCATCACCATATAGACCATTGTTCCTCTCAAAGCTTGAACATGGAAATGTAGTTAACTGGCCTCCTGTTGGGATCTTCCCGTAGAGTTGATTGTCTGCTACACTGAATTCGGATAGAAACGTCAGCCTACCAAATGATCTCGGTATGTCTCCAGATAATTCATTATGGGACAAATCCAAAATTTCTAAACCGTTTATTTCTGATAGACTATCAGGGATTCGCCCTGAAAGAAAATTATCGTTTAGTCTTAAAACATGGAGTTCTTTCAAGTTCCCAAAACTTGGCCAGATTGGTCCAGTGAGCTTGTTGTTACTTAGATCCAAAGTTGGTCGAAAGCTTTCAACTTTGTTATACTGCAGAGATGTTTTAGCCTTTCTGAAGAGAGGTATGCCCAGGATAGGACCATCTATGGACATATTCTCACCAGCGAGAATCCGCAGTCCTGTCAATGTTTTTGGTATTTCACCGGTAAAAGAATTGTTTGACAAATCTAAGTAAAAGAGACTAGTGAAATTGCCCATCCAGAATGGAATTCTTCCACTCAACAGATTCATTGAAAGGTCTAGTAACTGCAGTTTTTTGCAATTATGTAGCCATAGTGGAATCATACCCTGGAGTTGAGAACGGCCAAAAGCAAGTATTTTGAGATTTCTAAACTGTAAATTCATATGATTGGGCATTTCTTCGCCCAGAAAGCTGAGGCTAAGTATCAAGGTAGTCAAATTGTTGCAATTCTGAAGAATTTCAAGAGTAGATGATATATTTGTGAGGCTAACATTTGAAAGTGAAAGGAATGTCAAAGCCTGGAGATTCTTGAAGCTGTAAGGAATCTCACCAGTAAATTTGTTGCGAGTGAGACTTAAAATACTTAGTCGACTGCAGGAGGAAATACTTTCAGGGACAGGACCATGGAAATTATTAGAACCAAGATTTAGATAAGTAAGATTAACCATTACAGAGCAGTTGAGTTTGCTCAGACCGTTAAGGGTATTGTTATTCAAATTAAGCGTGTGAAGAGACGGAGAATTCACCAGCGATTTCGGCAAGTCACCAGTGAAACTATTTGCATTGGCAGAAAAATGCTGAAGCTTTGTGAGCCTCCTGAAAATATCAGGAAGCTTCCCAGAAAACCTGTTGAACGAGACATCTAATTCAACAAGGGAGGAAAGGTTACTTACACCATCAATAAGTGACCCAGAAAACCAGTTATATTGTAGGTGCAATACACGAAGATCTCGCAGCTGCAAGAGACTCTCAGGAAAGCTTCCCGATAGATCATTTCCGTTAAGAAAAAGTTGCTGCAGAGAAGTGCATTTCTTGAAACTAGTCGGAACTTCACCTTTCAAATAGTTACTGCCCAGGTTGAGAGTACGAATAAACGACGAGTTTTCACAGAGTGCTGCACTGATGGAGCCAGTAAGTTCGTTACTTGACATGTCAAGATACCTGATAGCAGGCATATAACCTTTGACTGCAACTGAACCAGAAAAGTAATTGTCGCTCAAGTCAAGAACTTGTAAATTCTGCATACTGAACAATTTAACAGGAAGGAAACCATGGAGAAAGTTATGAGAGAGGTTCAGGAATCTGAGTTTATCCAATCCTGCCCAGGAGTCACAGTTTCTTCCTGTGAGTTTCTTGCTGGAAAGTTCAAGCTCTATAACTCTTCTGCCGAAAACTGTGGAATTATCACAAGTGACACCAGCCCAAGTGCAACAATCAGAAGTATTGATATTCCACCAATCAATCTTTGATGTTATACAATTGGAGAAATCATTTAGAGCCATCAGATCATTTGAATTGCATTGCAGGCTGGTTTGGGCACTAGAAATTAACAAAATGAAGAACAAATTGAAGTTTGAGAAATTCATGGAGTTTAAAGTTTGACAACAAGAAAAACAGAAAAAAGAATTATGGATGAAGTAAAGTATGGAACTTTGGCAACTGGGTGGTTTTTTTACCCCCCGGGAAAGTATTTTTGATAATAAAGGTTAGAAATGAGAGTTTCGAAAGTTGGGTTGTTGCTTTATCAATCCTGGAGGAAAATATATGATTTGTCCTTGGCAATAATCAACCAATAATAAAGACCACAAAATGAGGATTGTATTTAAATCTTATTTCACATGCATGTGCCCCAAGCCCACGCAAATGGTATCTAGCTTTGTCCTTTAGGATTAAAATAAGAGGTAAACATAACAGAAAGTCTGATGTTAGAATAAATTAATGATGCTGACTGCTGACTTTTGTGTAGTAAATGCCTTACTATTTCCTACCTTGCTGACTGATTCCTGTCTTGCTGGAAATGGGTCAGCAGCATAGCTTAGATCCGATAGTTACAGAATGGCAAAGAGAACACAAATATGGAGATTTTGGTGTCAAAATGAGTTGTCGTGTCATAATCATGTTATGTGATTTATATATTCTAATTGATTTACATGATATAAATGCAACAAAAAGGACAATCGTGTCAAACCGGTCGTGTCAAATGGGTTCTCTATAAACCATGTTGTCGTGTCATAAATTGACTGCCTACTTTCCAACAGGAAGCCGGTACTTGAAGTTCTCCACATTAAAGTTTCAATGACAAAGGTCAAGAAAAGAGGGATCTTGCACGTTATCTACCTGTTCACCATCTTGGAACTGCCATATACAATAGGAGCCTTATCTTCAGGTCTGAATGGGTGTCTCCATATGGACAAAAGAGGATGAGCCTGCCACCTGCTGAGATTGCCATGCTCTAGCAAATTCTGTCTACTTCAGTTGGTACTTTACCATACCATCATGGTATCTACTGTAACACATAATAAACAGTGCGAGAAGACAAAAGCAACTGATCTACTAAATTAGCTTGTCTACATACTTGTAACAACTAAGGTAATTTTAGACTTGCCGGTTTAAGGGCATTGGATTGGAGCCTATTAATTTGTAGATTGGCATTCATAAGATTCGGGATTACCAAGAAAACTTTCTCACAATGAACATATGATTTCTGTTAGCAATGCAACTGTTAGGCCTCGGATTTGGAAAGTCTATGAGAGGAAAGGAAAAGGGAAACAAGTCACGTGAGGAGTTTTGTGAGAGGTGGTCCTTGGTACTGTCTGTTTAGGAAAGCTATTAAATAAGAGTAAGGAGGGTCTGTCATGGGGATTCTATTTTTGTGATATTGTTTTGGGAATCTCCAGCCTTTGGCTGTGTGAGGTGGGGCTGTGTCCCTGGGTCATCTTTCCATTTCCAGCTCTTCACTCTGTTCTAGAGTTTCATCTACTGTTCCATTTCTTTAAGTAATATTAACAATATATCATTACCATTCTATATATCTTGCATCTTATTTGATAACTTACTTGTTAAGCTTGAGTGTGTTTTCTGGGTAACTATTGTGTTTTCTATCAATTTCACTAAAAAAAATCAGTGATAGCTAGAGAAGTTAGTAGCCATTGTGATCCTCAATTTATTTCGTGAACATTGCTTAATGATTCTAATAATTCAAGTATATTTTCTCAGAAAAAAAAAAGTTATAAGTTGGCCAGAAGCATAAAAAGTCAAGATTGTTGGGGAGCAAACTTTGGGGTGAATCGAATAATTTAAGCACAGACAGTTCCATTACCAAATTACCAGTTAAGACCCTTAATATAAACTCTAATATTTCCAAATGCAAATTAGATGCCTAATAATTTTTGCTAGATGCCGAATAATGGAAAAATAGCAATAAACGGTTAATAAATTTTACAAAAACAAGAAAAAAAATTCAAGTCAGATGGTTCAAAACTTAAGCTACTTTTTGAATATTTCTTTTGTCAACTACCTTGGCCATTGAGCAAGGAGTTAAGTATTTCCTTGTAGAATATTACTGGGATCATAATCAGTCATTCCTGTCTATTAATCAAAATAAATACATACATAAGCTAGCACCCGCAACCAAACAAAGAAGATGAAGCGGTAACTGAATATTGACTTTCATTTCAGAAATCGACGGTGTGAGTGTTAGTACAAGCTAACACGCTAAGAATGATAATCTAAAAATTCAAAATTTCTCTCAAAAATTGAGCTCATATGTTCCCCGGAATGGGACATCATAGAACATAATTCAAGCATTACCTTACATGGACAATTGAAATTAGTAGAGACCCAAAAACTTCCACCAGAAAGTTCCTACTACTCCCCAGATGGTAGCGTTAATTAGGGCCATTACAAATCCCATTTTGAACACATCAGGAAGGTCTACATATCCAGCTGTTGAAAAGGAAAAATTTACATCTCATCAGTCAACAGCAGTAAAATAGCGATAAGCTACCAAAGAAAGGAGAAGGATTTTTAAGAATGTTCAGAGAGATAAAGTAAAACGTATAACAGCTACTTAGAACCATTCAAAGACAAATGACCATTATTATGAGATTTTGCACTACATTTCCACCACTATCCTCAAACGTAAATGATTCATTCGAAGTGTAAAATGGTGAAACTCACCAGTGATTGTCTAAAACAGTGAAAAAATTGGACTATCATTGGTTTGCCAAGTGAGATAAACAAGAAGCAATCATAAGAAAATTGAAGCATATTAAAGGAAAAAGGGCACACCTCCAAAATATACTGCAGCCTGACCACTGCTATAATGTGTAATGGCACCAAAGAGATTTGTATTGTAAGCTAAAGCCAAAGCCGCCAAGACACCAGGGACCCCAGCTGCTAAGTGCATGGCAAGAAATGCAGAGTATAGAGCTCCGACATGACCAGTTTGACTAGCAAATAGGTAGTGAATGAAGAAGTAAGATGCCTGAAGAACACAGAACGCAGCTGGCCAACTCAACGAGAGAGATTGAAGGACCTTGCCGACAGAGCCAGACATCCAGCTAACAATACCAAGGTTAGTTAGTTGGCTTGCCATGCCCACCAGAACAGCAAACCAAGCCAAAGTATCCCAAGCTGATTTTTCACTCAAGCAGTCATCCCAATCAAGGACTCCCAACAAAAGTAATATTGATAACCCAATCATTGCTGCCACAACACTTGGGATACCAAGAGCATCTCTGCAGAAAAAAAGCAAGAATCACTACTTATTATAGTGCTTTCAAGAAAATATTAAATGAAAAAAGTAAAAATCTTAATGAATCCTCCCAGATACTCAAAGGAAATTAACTTTGATTTATCTTAAGATATACTATTATTTTCATGTATACGGTTATTATTTTCATGTTATCATACAATATCTTGCAAGTTGCAACTCTACAAGCAGGCAAACCTTAAAAAAAAAAAAAAACAATGGCACTGTACTTGATAGTTCATACGTAAAAGATATTTGCAAAAATAATTTGGAAGTCTAAGATCACTTCCTAAAGCAGAAATAACATGTATCTAAGTAAAACAGGCTAACGTTATGTTGCCTTTACAAAGTAAATGTCATGCCTTACGACATTAGGCAACAAAATCGTACTACTAAGAAGAATGATAAGCTTGAAAAACCTCTATCCAACAGCCCAGAAATCAACTAGTTTTGTGCGGCCATAGGATAACAAATAGAGATACCAAAATCAAAAGAGATAGGCAAAACCCATGTTGAGGCCCCTGAACCAAGTTCTATTTTATGCATAAGGCCTCGGATCAACTATTTTACCACTTGAATACCTGAACTTCCATTTTTCTTATGTATAAACCCCCTGAGCAATTATTTCACCACATTCACACATTGAGCTCCTGAACTACTGTTGTTTCATGTAAGGCCCCTAACAAATTATTTGCGACATTAACTTGTCCGTCATTAACAGTTTTATCGCGATTGTACTCCACATATTTTGGACTGCTGATTTGGATTATTTTTTATGGAATGTGGAGCACAATCACTATGAACTATGAGTGAGAGGCTGGATAATATAAAAACTCAACCATATAATAATCTAATCAGTTGTTTTGTTGCTCCAATACATAAAAAATAATCATAGTCTACCTTTGACGGAATTTGGAGCACAATAAACTATTAGTGAGGGGACAGTTAATCTGGAAAATAATTTATCAGGGGCCTTATGCATATAAAAGTGAAAGTTTAGGAGCTCGATGTGGTAAAACAATTGATCAGGGGCTTTATGCAAAAACTGTAAAAGTTTAGGGACCTTGGGATGTGTTTGGAAAGACAAGCTTAACATTCATGAGGATTGGCAATGAAAAACAAGCATGAGATCTCAAATTTGACAACATTAGATCTAAAATAGAGCAGATAATCCAAGTAAAATTCTAAATTCAGATAAAAAAAATCTCAAAAGGTTGATAATGGTCAGAGTACATAATAATGCACAATTTAGAGCTGGAAAAGAACACTTACCCAAACACCCACAACGAAACTGCAAGAAGCATCGTACCAACCATTACCCATTCATTTTTTGTAACAGGACCCATAAGCTCCAGCTTCTTTGCAGCCATGGCAGGGGCTTCTGGAGTGTCCTTGGTTTCAGGAGGGTAAAGCTTATATAGAACAAGTGGTGTAAGTAGAAGACAAACAAATGCCGGCAGACTGGCAGCCTTAAACCAAGTCACCCAAGGGCTTGACACTATCACCCCAAGTTCCTCAGCTAATTTGAGACACAGCAAATTTTGAGCTGCAGCAGTCAGGAAGAGGGCACTAGAGTTACCAGCACTCTGTCCATCATGATTTTAAACAAATGCACAAGTCAGAGAAGTTACTAAGTACATGAAAGGTAGAAGTATACATTCAAATGCTAAATTACATATAAAGGGACAACACTCTCACACATATGAGAGACATCATAAAGGTGAAAACCATAATACCAATAGATTGCCAACATGTAGAAAAGTCTCCTTAGATTAGTGTCAGTCAAATGCTACTCTTCTTCATATGACTCATACATCTAACTAATTCCCATGACATTTACACATCATAAAAAAAAAGTAATCGACCTCCAAATAATTATGCCCTAAAAACATAAATTAAGTCAAACAATTTCACTATTTAACCATTTTCTGTACCTAAATATGTCGCAAAAAGGTTAACATCCACAAAAAAAAGCGATCAAAGCTTTGATCCAGTGTATCCCCAAATCTTGATTCCTCCAGCTCATACAACTATATATGCTCTCACTTCAACACAATGCAATCACAAGTAAATTCAACAATTGCACAGAGTTTTAGATCAATTGAATCATAAGATCACTTATATAGTTAAGGACTTCATTCCAAAAGAATAAGCACCTGAAATTGGGATTGAATGAGATAAGATCCGAGCTTCTTCGAAGAAGCATCCCCTGGCTTACTCCCTGCTGACAAAGACAAAGACTTGATAATCGGCAAAAAAACTCCGCCAGCCCTGGCAGTAGTACTCGGCATTGCTGGTGCAATAAGCGCTTCACTAATTGTCAAGCCATACGATAATCCTAATGTACTTTTCCCTAACCACTTAACAAAATAAGTAGCAACTCTATCCCCTAGTCCAGTCTTAACAAACCCACGAGCAAAAAAGAAAGAAATCACAATCAACCAAATTACTTCATTAGTGAAGGCATTAAATGCCGTCGAAAAAGTTAAAGTTTTGGTGACAATTGAGGTTGTTAGCCCAAGAAACGCCCAAGCCCCAACTGGTAAAGGATTCAAAACAAGACCAGCAATGGTTGAAACAAAAATTGCCAATAATTGCCATGCCTGTGAGGTGACTTCGACAGGTTTAGGAACAAGAAAGCGAAGAATTAGACCAACGGAAACGGAAATTATAAGGGGGAGAATTTTAGCTCCTTGTGGAGGTGGATTAACGATCGCTGGAGGAGGTGCGGGCTGATCATTGTTCTGCGATGAGGCGTGGATTGGGAAATGGGTTTTGAGGGATTTTCGAAATGGAGAGAAAAGAAGGGGTTTTGAGGAGGAGAGTGAGAAGGAGGGTGATCGGAGACTGGATGAGGAGACGACTGAAGGTGGAAATTTGGAGATGGATTTCGGTGATCTATGTAGTAAGGAAGAGCGGGTAGAGAGGGAGAAGGAAGAAGTAGTGGAGAAAGAGCGGAATGCTAAGCTCTCCATTAGAGCTCGTCTTTGAAAGAATGGGAAATGGAGGAATTTTAATGGTAATGGTAATTGAAATGAAAATGAAAATGAAAGAGAGATTCTGTTTGAGGCCTTTTGGGAACTCAGGGGGCGGAAATCTCGAAGGCGGACGAAACAGTGAAGATTCAAGTGGGACCCACTTAAGCTGGGAATGCGTACGTGGCTTCATGTGAGGATGAGAATATTTGTAAATATATATATTCTGCACTTTTTAAAAATATTTTATCAAAATCTTTTCGAAAATATATATATATTATCAAAATTAGTCATGACTAAATCATATTTGCTATCAATTTTCCCGTTAGCTAATCATATCATATGTCACAAATTGGAATCTATATAACGAACAGAAAACACGGCTTAAGGGTGTTTGGTTGCTTTTTTTTTTTTTGATAGGAAAGGAAAAGAAAAAACAAAAAAACAAAAAAACCGTTCAACCCGAGATCAGCCTAGGAAAACTGACCCCCACCACATCCTCCAAGATCAAAGAAGAGATGAAAACCGGCGGGGAAGAAAATGTAGAAAGACCCAACACACTAGAGTGCCCTTTCATCGCAAGACGGTCCGCAACACGGTTCTGCTCCCTATAAATATGAACAAACCTAATAGACTCGAAGGAGGAGTCAATTCTTTTAATGCCTTTAATAATGTTCAGGTTATTCCGGCAAACAGCGTTGCCCTCAGAAATCATTTTAACCGCTTCTTGGTTATCTGACTCAACAAGAAGCTTCTTCACCCCAAGATCCTTAGCAAGTTTCAAGCCAGAGAAGATCCCCCAAAGCTCTGCAGAAAAGGAAGTTCCAATACCCAAATTCTGAGAGAAGCCAGAAACCCACCTGCCACCATCGTCTCTAAGGACCCCTCCTGCGGCAATTCTCCCATCTCTTAGACAAGAACCATCAGTGTTGAGTTTAACCACCCCTTCACTCGGCCTACACCAGCCTAAAAGATTGACCTCCTTTCTCTGAACATCCCTAGGTAAGGGGTCATCAACAAAACTCTCAACCAAGGTACTAATCTTCTTAGAAAAGAACTCAAGGACATTAGACTGAGAAACCACTCCTCCTCCAAAGATCTCCTCGTTCCGCCATTTCCAAATCTGATGGCAAACCACCACAAAAAGAAGAACACCTTGATCCCCAGGCAGAAGAATCCTTTTAATTCCATCAACAAACCAATCATACTCAGAATGGCCTAAAAAGGAAGGTAGCACATCCCTAGGGAGAATTCTCCTCCAAACCTCCTTACTTTTCTCACAATCCCTGAGAGCATGACACAAAGTTTCCTCAAACCCTCTGCATCTGCCACAGGCTCCAGAATCCACCAGGTGCCTCCTCTTTCTATCCGAATTAGTAAGCAACTTATTCCTAGCCCCCAGCCACAGGAAACTCCTAATACGGTACGGCACTTTTAAGGCCCAAATCGTCTTCCACACCCCAGGGGACGGAGAATCCAAATCCTGATAGAACGCCTGAAAAGCAGACTTACACGAATAAGTCCCATTGTTAGTCAGCGCCCAACAGTAACTGTCCTTATCCTCAATTTGATTACTAATGTGAACACCTCTAATAGTAAGGAGCGATTCCAGACTGAGGTAGGAATCAAATTTATCCCAAATCCACTCACCCTCAGAATCCACCACATCAGCAATCCTCCAGTCCTGAATATCCACCAGAGGCAATGAAGTACAAATCTCCAATAAAGGCTTCTTACCTACCCAAGTATCCTTCCAAAATCTGATGGACATGCCATTACCCACATTCCACCCAATCCCAGAACAAAATTCAGCAAAAACTGCACTAATGCCTTTCCATAGAAAGGAACAATTAACCACTCTATCCTTAGGCCCCTCAAACACCTTATCCTTCCGGTATTTCCCGCATAAGAGTTGGACCTGAAGGAAATTAAGGCTAAGGTATAGCAGCGGAAATATAAAAATTTTAGCCTATTTCCTTTTAACCATAGGATCCGTTAATCGTTATTTCATATAAAGAGGGATAAGAAGGAATACCTTTCGATGAACAATCTACCGTTGTTAAAGAAGCGCCCATAATTCTTCTCCGAGATTCCAACCACAAAGTTTAATACGGTGAGGCTAAGATGAAATCAACCCTTATGAGATGCAACCAAAATAGATTGCCTCTAATAAACCAACACAAGATCAAAGAGAAAGAGGGATGAATAAGATTAATCAATCGATGGAATGCCGAATTAATTCTTGTCCACGAACTTGGGGAATAGAATTCTTTTTCTCTCTTAATTAAGCAATTTCGAAAATCACTTAAGGGGAGGGATATACGCCTAGTCGAAATTCATTAGGGGAGGGGTATATATATTAGCTTGTATCTAAACCCTAGTTAGATAGGAATAGGTTACTTAATAGGAATCCAATTCGGAAAAGGATTCGTAATTATTATCTCACTATATATCTAATATATTTAGGATAATAATAAATAACCTAATTGGATAATGATAGGAGAATATTAATCTAATTAAAACTCCTAATTAAATTATCTCTTAATTAATTTAATTCATAATCCTAATCTAATTAGGATTAATGGAATAAAATTAATTCCTTACTAACATATATAAATTTCGGCCCCCTCCTAGTATTTGGGCCTTATTGGGCTTATTTGGGCTTCCATCTATTAATCATATCCATCTCTCTTTTGGTTCCAAGTCTTATGTGTGATCCATTAGGTCCTTACTACTTCTGGTCGTATGCAACCTATTAAATTAATTTCTTCAAGAATTATATTTAATCCCTTGCATAACAGAATGATGTACAGAGTATGTTATTGGCAAGTCCGTAAGCATTCCCCCAGAGTCCGTTAAGAAGACAGATTGATTCTGTCGTTAACCCTTTCGTATTAGTTACGGTATAATACGATCCTTTATCAACTACATCCTTGAACTGAATCTTATGACTATGGGTAATGTCAAGTCACATATAGCGAGACGTTCGTTTTACTTGTTATTGGCCGAGTCAACTCAAAAAGATAGGTTAAGTGAAATCTGTATTTCTACTCTTAAGCTATCACCTTGCAAGGGTTTAGAGTCAAGTCTTTCACAAGCGATCCTTGGATGTATCTCCCATTAATCGGGAGTGATAAATGCTCAATCCAATGTATAACTACCCTGAAATTACTTCCTGTGACACCCAACCTTTGCAGTTCACACCCCAGAGTCATCTCTGTTAAGGATCGTGGGACCACAGGATCAAAGTCTCACATTCAGTAATTCAGGATGACCAATTAACATTCCTTTGAGTCTGAGGATTAGTTATACCTATTAATACCAATGAGATGAACAGTTGACAAGGATGAATCTACCCATCCTGTTATCTCAAGTCGGATCCCAAATCCTAATGAACAACGTTTCACCGGATCTATGTAATTGTCCAGATATCTATATATGTGAAGCTTGTGAGATCAGCTTTCTGTCGGACAGAAGACATTGTTACATACAAGTCTCAACTGTGATATATCAATCCTAAATATATCAATTGACTTGGGGTGGTTTTAAGTTTATTAGTTTATTATAAAGTTTTATCTCACTTCATGCTTGTATGAACACTTTATAATCACTTTAAACAAACTTACGGATTTCCTTTTATTAGACTTTATTTAGTGCTTAAAAGGGATTGCCTTTATATAGTTATAAAACATATATCTCATTAAAACAAATGATATAAAGAACAATTCATTTACAATAAGTTTGTATCCTACAACAATTGACTATAGGACACAAAACCCCAACATACTCCCACTTGGACTAAAGCCAATTGTTTCTAAAACTTATCCCAGTAGAAGTTAAATGACGATCATGTACTTTCTAGGTTAAAGGCTTTGTCAACGGATTTGCAACGTTGTCCTCTGTAGGTACTCTTTCTATTCTCACATCTCCTCTAGCCACAATCTCTCTAATGATGTGGTATCGCTTTAGGTAGTGCTTGGATGCATTATGAGACCGTGGTTCCTTTACTTGTGCAATGGCTCCATTGTTATCACAGTACAGAGTAATGGGATTGAGGCACCACACCTAGTTCTGTAATGAACTTTCTAATCCAAACTACTTCCTTTGCTGCTTCCGCAGCAGCGATGTACTCTGACTCGGTCGTAGAGAAAGCTATGCTTCCCTGCTTGGAACTTTTCCAACTGACCGCGCCCCCATTTAGGATAAACAGGTATCCTGATTGGGATTTAAAATCATTCTCATCTGTGAGATGACTAGCGTCTGAAAATCCTTGTATTTTCAGATCTCCTTCTCCGTACACTAGAAACATATCTTTAGTTCTTCTCAAGTACTTAAGAATGTTTTTGACGGCAATCCAATGCTCGTCTCCCGGATTCCCTTGGTAACGACTCATTACAGATAACGCGAACGCTACGTCGGGTCTAGTGCATAGCATAGCATACATAATCGAACCGATCGTGCTGGCGTACGGGACTACAGCGATGCGTCATTTGTCATCATCAGTTTTAGGACATTGATGATTGTTTAACTTTACTCCATGTACCATGGGTAAGTTACCTCGTTTCGATTCAAGCATGCTAAACCGATTTAGCACCTTTTCAATGTATGTAGCCTGTGAAAGACCAAGCAGTCTACGCGATCTATCTCTGTAGATCTTTATACCAAGTATATAGGCTGCTTCACCAAGGTCTTTCATTGAGAAGTTACCAGATAACCATATTTTCACTGACTATAATAGAGCAATGTCATTTCCCATTAACAGTATATCGTCCACATATAGTATGAGAAATGCTATAGAGCTCCCACTTGCTTTCTTGTAAATGCAAGCTTCTTCGCAATTTTGTTCGAAACCAAATTGTTTTATGGTTTCGTCAAAACGCTTGTTCCAGCTTCTAGATGCTTGCTTGAGTCCATAAATGGATCTGTGAAGTTTGCAAACTTTATTTGCATCCTTTGATATGAAACCTTCAGGTTGCATCATGTATACATCCTCAAGCAGGTTTCCGTTTAGGAAAGCTGTTTTCACATCCATTTGCCAAATCTCATAATCAAAATGAGCGGCAATTGCAAGCATGATTCTGATTGATTTGGACATAGCAACGGGAGAGAAGGTTTCGTCATAATCAACACCTTGTTTCTGACGATATCCTTTCGCTACCAGCCTAGCCTTGTAGGTGCTAACCTTTCCATCCATGTCAGTCTTCTTTTTGAAGATCCATCTGCACCCAATGGGTTTTATCCCTTCGGGCGGATCAACCAAAGTCCAAACTTGGTTAGTATACATGGAATCCATTTCAGAATCCATGGCCTCAAGCCATGCTTTAGAATCTGGACTAATAAGAGCCTCTTCGTAGTTTTTGGGTTCGTCGTCTAACACGGGAACCTCGTCATCATCTCCCACTAGAAAACCATATCTAACTGGGAGTTCACGAACTCTTCGTGATCTACGAATAGGTGCCATTGGAGTCTCATCTAATGGGACTTCTTCGGGTACCTCGACCGCCTCCGTTGTTTCAGTCGGTGTTTCTTCCTCTTGAACTTCATCGAGTTCAATCACGCTTCCCTTTTGTGTTTCTTCGAGAAACTCTTTCTCTAAGAAGGTTGCGTGTTTGGATACGATCACTTTCTGATCATCTGGATGCTATAAGTAATATCCCATAGTTTCCTTAGGGTATCCAACGAAGAAACATTTATCAGATCTAGAATCTAATTTGTCGGACGCAATGCGTTTGACATATGCTGAACAACCCCATACTCTCATGAAAGAGAACACGGGTTTCCTACCAACGAACAATTCATATGGCGTGGAACTAGTGGATTTAGTTGGTACTCGATTCAGGGTGAAGAGGGCAGTTTCTAAGGCATAGCCCCAGAACGTCTTTGTAAGTAAGGCCATGCTCATCATGGATCGTACCATATCTAATAGGGTACGGTTTCTCCTCTCAGATACACCATTGTGTTGTGGTGTATAGGGAGGTGTCCATTGTGAGCATATCCCACATTCAGTTAGATAATTCAGAAAATCATCAGAAAGATATTCGCCACCTCGATCAGATCGAAGTGTCGTTATTTTCTTTCCTAATTGATTTTCCACTTCATTCTTGAAGCATTTGAACTTGTCAAAGGCTTTTGATTTGTGCCTCATCAAGTAGATATAACCATATCGAATATGGTCATCTATGAAGCTTACTAAGAATCTGAATCCTCCTCTTGCTTGGACTGACATAGGACCGCATACATCTGAATGAATAAGTCCTAGAGTGTCTGATACACGCTCACCTTTATTGCTAAAGGGTGTCTTTGTCATTTTACCTTTTAAACATGATTCGCATGTTTCCAATGATTCAGGATCAATTGGATCTATAAGCCCATCTGAATGTAGCTTTAGCATGCGTGTCTCGTTTATATGACAATGCCACAAGTAAGTTGAATTATTTAGCTTATGTCTTTTGGTATCAATTGCGAAAACAGAAATCTAACACATAAATCCCATTTTGTGATATTCCTGAAAAATAGAAAATCCCATCTCTATAAAAAAAAAATCGCAATGTTTGTTCTTTATCGAAATATAGAACATACCAGATGTTTGGAGTACCGGCTTTTCCCTTCTGGAGGGTAGCTCGGTACAAAGAACAATTTCTCTTCCAATGCCCCATGTCACCATAATAGTGGCACTTTCTTTGGGCTTCTTCACTTCCTTTCCCTTAACTTTAGTGGGCATGGCTTTCTTACCTTTATTGGGATGTTTAGGATTGGGAGAATTCCCTTTCCTGTTCTATGATCCCTCTATAACAATAGCCGGTATTGCCTTGTCTTTCTGAATATTGGGCTCAACTGACTTGAGCATATTTGCAAGCTCTTCAAGAGAGGTTTGCAAGTCATTCATCTGATAGTTCATGATGAACTATGAATAACTCTTTGGGATGGATTGAAGAATTAAGTCTACACTTAGTTCGTTATCCATCGCGTATCCAATACTAGAAAGTTTGGTAATATAGCCAATCATCTTGACACAATGTGTCATGATTGATGTGCCCTCTTGCATCCTGCAACGATATAACAATTTGGATATCTCGTAGCGTTTGCACCTGGTTTGTTTCCCAAACAATTCCTTTAGGCGCATGATGATGGAATAGGCATAGTTGCCTTTGTAATTCCGATGTCATCGATGCAAGTATGATGCATCCGGCATGATCGTCATCAGCCTTGTGCTTCTTGTAAGCATCGATTTTCTCGATTGGGAGCATCATTATTAGGGATAGGGGGTATCGATGTATCAAATACATACCCTATTTTATCGAACTTCAAAACGATTTTGAGGTTACGAAACCAGTCGGTGAAGTTTGAACTATTCAACTTGTTATCGGTAAGTATATTTTGCAGATCGGTGTTTAGTCATGATTTTAAGAGTGTTTAATTAAACTTGAGGGTGAGAAAGAGTAAACGTATGTCATTCATTTGCTTTAAAGTATAACAATCTAAAATTATAGGCCTTTTAATTTATTTCAGATTGCTCCCACTATTTTACCAAATTAATAACCCTCCATATTAATTCGAAGAATTTCACAAATCCTTTAGCGAGCTAGGATCCTAACTCCTGAGATTTCGCCTTGAGTTTACTCAACAATTCATTAGGTAGATTCATATAATCAATCACATCTCTAATGTGATTCCTATGTTATTGGGTTACTAACCACATTAGTAACTAATATGCTACTCATATTAATCCCAACCGTTTTGCCCATTAGTTTATGACAACATGAGTTTACTCATCCAATTATCATAATCTAATTTAAATATTACCCCATATTCATGAAAAATGATTTTCGATAATTCAGGTGTTACCATAAGACCCCGAGCTTGAGTTTACTCAACAACCCAAAGGCCCCCAGTACTGCCGGCTGAATTATAATATTAGGGAGGGGCAACCGATTTTAATAACTTACTTATTTACTTAACTTTTTAATGAGGGATTTTATTTAAGTCTCATAATCTAACTTAGTCTTGATTTGCTTTAGCATACATCAGACATACATACATTCACATACATTGGCGTTATGGACATATCATCTAAATTATTCCGTCGAGCCAGAGACGGAATAAAAGGCCAAACCTAAGGAAATACTAACTATTACATATTTCTCTTTAGGTCCTCCGTCTTCTCCTTGGCGCCTTGAAATTACATATTAATTTCTATACTACTATAAGAAAACTTCAACTGAATTGAAGGGAATTAGATGAGAGGAGAAATTACAATATATAGTAGAAAGGCATGACGCGCAGACCCTATTTCAAAAATACCAAAAGACTAAAAGAGGGTCCAAATATGTCCATAACTCCAAACATGCATAGACTCAATTAAATAAATTTAATTGGTTGATTACATAACCGGCTTATGTAATATTTAGGTTAATCACATTAACTTGTCAAATTAACTTTCATCCAATTTTACTTCTAATCGTTTTGTATCTTTATATTAATCCTTATATTAATATAACCATATAAAACGTTGATTATGCTCGTCCCATTTATTTTGATTTTAATTCATTTAACACTTTGATTTACATATTTGTAAAAACAAACATTTAAACGAATTATTCATTCGATAATCAAAACAGAAAACTATTAATTTCTGAAACATATATATATACATTTAACATAAAACGATTTTAAACCTATTTTAAAATCAAGTGGGTGTCGGACCGGGCCCGAGGTCGGGGCCGCTGCCGATTGGCAGCAGCCCTTAGGGCACGCGGGGCGCTGCCGCCTTGCGGCAGTGGCGCCCCTGCGCCGCCGCGTGACAGCGGCCAGTCGCGCCGTGAGGCGCGACTCGGGCTGCTGTCATATTTTTTTTATATTAAATATATATATATATATATATTTATATATATATCAGTTCTAAAATAATTTTAAAACGGTTTTCAGAAATAGGATAATCTACAATAGATTTCCGTTTTTATCATTTAGAATTAATAAAACTAATTTTATCAACCTAACTATAAAACTAATAGATTTTGTTATAATGATTATCAACCGAAATAATTAGGAACATGAGCATAATCAGTTTTAATTAACAATTAATCAAAACTTTATTTATCTTTAGAATTAATCAATCAATACTATTTGTCAATTAATCCTAACCATAAATATTTATTCAATCCTATTTAAAACTTCTATATTTTCATATATGAAATAACGGATTTAACGATGGCTCTGATACCACTAAAGGAAATTAAGGCTAAGGTATAGCAGCGGAAATATAAAATTTTTAGCCTATTTCCTTTTAACCATAGGATCCGTTAATCGTTATTTCATATAAAGAGGGATAAGAAGGAATACCTTTCGATGAACAATCTACCGTTGTTAAAGAAGCGCCCACAATTCTTCTCCGAGATTCCAACCACAAAGTTTAATACGGTGAGGCTAAGATGAAATCAACCCTTATGAGATGCAACCAAAATAGATTGCCTCTAATAAACCAACACAAGATCAAAGAGAAAGAGGGATGAATAAGATTAATCAATCGATGGAATGCCGAATTAATTCTTGTCCACGAACTTGGGGAATAGAATTCTTTTTCTCTCTTAATTAAGCAATTTCGAAAATCACTTAAGGGGAGGGATATACGCCTAGTCGAAATTCATTAGGGGAGGAGTATATATATTAGCTTGTATCTAAACCCTAGTTAGATAGGAATAGGTTACTTAATAGGAATCCAATTCGGAAAAGGATTCGTAATTATTATCTCACTATATATCTAATATATTTAGGATAATAATAAATAACCTAATTGGATAATGATAGGAGAATATTAATCTAATTAAAACTCCTAATTAAATTATCTCTTAATTAATTTAATTCATAATCCTAATCTAATTAGGATTAATGGAATAAAATTAATTCCTTACTAACATATATAAATTTCGGCCCCCTCCTAGTATTTGGGCCTTACTGGGCTTAATTGGGCTTCCATCTATTAATCATATCCATCTCTCTTTTGGTTCCAAGTCTTATGTGTGATCCATTAGGTCCTTACTACTTCTGGCCGTATGCAACCTATTAAATTAATTTCTTCAAGAATTATATTTAATCCCTTGCATAACGGAATGATGTACAGAGTATGTTATTGGCAAGTCCGTAATCATTCCCCCAGAGTCCGTTAAGAAGACAGGTTGATTCTGTCGTTAACCCTTCCGTATTAGTTACGGTATAATACGATCCTTTATCAACTACATCCTTGAATTGAATCTTATGACTATGGGTAATGTCAAGTCACATATAGCGAGACGTTCGTTTTACTTGTTATTGGCCGAGTCAACTCAAAAAGATAGGTTAAGTGAAATCTGTATTTCTACTCTTAAGCTATCACCTTGCAAGGGTTTAGAGTCAAGTCTTCCACAAGCGATCCTTGGATGTATCTCCCATTAATCGGGAGTGATAAATGCTCAATCCAATGTATAACTACCCTGAAATTACTTCTTGTGACACCCAACCTTTGCAGTTCACACCCCAGAGTCATCTCTGTTAAGGATCGTGGGACCACAGGATCAAAGTCTCACATTCAGTAATTCAGGATGACCAATTAACATTCCTTTGAGTCTGAGGATTAGTTATACCTATTAATACCAATGAGATGAACAATTGACAAGGATGAATCTACCCATCCTGTTATCTCAAGTCGGATCCCCAATCCTAATGAACAACGTTTCATCGGATCTATGTAACTGTCCAGATATCTATATATGTGAAGCTTGTGAGATCAGCTTTCTGTCGGACAGAAGACATTGTTACATACAAGTCTCAACTGTGATATATCAATCCTAAATATACCACTTGACTTGGGGTGGTTTTAAGTTTATTAGTTTATTATAAAGTTTTGTCTCACTTCATGCTTGTATGAACACTTTATAATCACTTTAAACAAACTTACGGATTTCCTTTTATTAGACTTTATTTAGTGCTTAAAAGGGATTGCCTTTATATAGTTATAAAACATATATCTCATTAAAACAAATGATATAAAGAACAATTCATTTACAATAAGTTTGTATCCTGCAACAATTGACTATAGGACACAAAACCCCAACAGGACCCACAGAGCTGAAGGAGACTGCCACATCCTCCACAGGAGTTTCATTAATAAGACTTTATTATTATCTTTGGCTTTCCTGATGCCCAGACCTCCTAAATCTTTAGGCTGACAAACCTCACTCCAGGGCACAAGATAGATCTTTCTCCCCTCCTCAGCTTCCCCCCACAGGAACCTACGGTTAATTTTATCAAGATCTTTAAGCACAGGTTCAGGAAGATGACAAGCCTGCATAATGTGATTGGGAGTCGCACAATTAACAGATTGAATTAACGTAAGACGGCCAACGAGAGAGAGAGTCCTAGCTTTCCAAGTGGCACACTTCATATTTGCTTTATCCAAAGTATCTTTAAAAGACACCTTAGACACTCTCTCACTGTGGAGGGGAATACCTAGATACTTCCCGAAAGAGTTAGTCAGAGGAATACCCGAGAGATCACTTAACCTTTTACAGACACTCTGGTTCATATTTTTAGAACACATCATCCTAGATTTATGGATATTAAGCTTCTGACCAGAGGCCGAACAGAAACAGTCAAGGATATCCATAATAATACTTAACTGCTCCTCATTACCTTCTAGAAAGATCAGAACATCATCTGCAAAGAATAAGTGAGTAACTTGGGGGCAGAAGCTATTGATAGCCACTGAGTGGAAACTCCCATTATCAACAACATCCTGGATCAGATGCGACAACCTCTCCATTGCAATAACGAAAAGGAAGGGGCTCATTGGGTCCCCTTGACGGATACCCCGGCCCGGAGAGAATTCCTCCGACATATTCCCATTAATCATAACTTGAAAAACAGGAGAAGAGATGCAAACCTTAATTAACCTTCTCCAATTGTCAGGGATCCTCGCTCTCTCCAGACTCTCCATCAGGAAACTCCAATTGATGCGATCATAGGCTTTCTCCAAGTCCAACTTAAGAGTCACGATGCCTTTCTTCCCCTTCCTGATCTTCATAGTGTGGACCAACTCTTGGGCAATCACCACATTATCCATCATTTGTCTACCAGGCACAAAACTACCCTGATTCTGACAGATGATATCAGGAAGAATGCATCGGATTCTATTAGCCACAATCTTTGTAACAGTCTTAAAGAACATTACAAAGACTGATAGGCCTCATATGCAAAAAGGAAGAAGGCTTCTAAATTTTAGGAATCAGAACCAGAAGGGTTCTATTCACCAGCTCTATATCCTGAGAACCATTAAAGACGCCTAAGATAAAGTTATAGATACCTTCCTTCACAACCTCCCAGTGCTTATGGTAAAAACCAGCAGGTAGACCATCAATCCCAGGAGCTTTAGAAGCCCCAATACTAAAAATGGCTTGGTTAATTTCCTTCAGGGAAATAGGGTGGAAGGCATCCCGAATGCTATCCTCTCCAACTATAGGAAAGGAAGCAACAGAGTGAGCCCTCTCCAGATGAACAGACTCCTCTTTAAACAGATCCTTATAGAACTCTAGGGCCAATCTCCGAATATCCTCGTCCTCATACACCCAATCACCATTAGAGTTTTTAATAGCATCAATTCTATTCCTCTGCCTTCTTATAATGGTAGAGAGATGAAAATACCTGGTATTTCGATCCCCATCTCTGATCCAGGACTTCCTAGACTTTTGAAACCAAAGAAGCTCCTCCTGCCTGAGCACAGCTTCCAGCTCCTTCTGAAGAGTTCTGAGAAGGCCATTTAAAGCGTGATCAAACCTAACCTCCAACCTACGATGAATGCCCTCCATTCTATTCAATAACTTATTCTTCCTCCTAATAATATGCCCAAAGACATTTTTATTCCACCCCAGCACATTATTCCTGAATCCTTCTGCAGCTTGAAGGACATTCGAGTGAGGAATCCAATTATCATGAACGAATTCCTTAAACTTAGGATGAGATTCCCAAGCTAACTGATAACGGAACGGTCTCTTACCCCTAGGACGATTGCCTCTCATTAGCCTAAACAAAATTGGACAATGATCCGAATGACGGAACGGGAGATTTAGAACATACACCTCAGGGAAAGTAGTCTGAGCTAAAACATTAGCATAAACCTTATCCAAACGAACAAAGGTACTGTTACGCTTCCAAGTGAACTTATGACCAGAGGCTCCAAGGTCAGAAAGCCCGCATAAATCCATACTACTCTTGTGGTGAAGGCACCGATTAACATAATGATGCGAACCCCCCATCTGGTCACTCATAAACGCAATATCGTTAAAGTCACCAGCCACAAACCAAGGCTCAGAAATGTTGACACTCATAGAGTGGAGAACCTCCCAAAGCCATTTCCGATTGGCCAAAATAGGATCAGCATACACCAGGGTAATAAAAAAAAAGGTTTATTACCGAAAACACTCACTTTGCAATGCATAAACTGCTTATCCATGCTAATAATATCGAAATGAACCCGATCTGGCTTCTAGAAAAGCCAAATCCCACCAGCCCGGCCAGTAGCCTCCGATCTAACACAGTTCTAGTTCCTAAACTTTTTAACCACCTCATCTGCTTTATCTCCACTAATCTTAGTTTCCATTAAGGCAAAACAAGACGGATTAAATTGTTTAATTAGATCATTAACATGGATACGGGTAGCCTTGCTAGCCGCACCTCTAACATTCCAACACAACAAATCCATAGAAAGGAGGACAACTGACCGCACCCACAACCCTAAGCCAGGTATTTATTAGGGGCTCCTGAGAGCCTTGCCGAGGTACCCACAGGCCCTCTCTTATCTGGTAGAACCAAAGAATTAAGGCCACCTTTTTGCTTCCCCTTTAGCTTTTTCATGCTAGTTTTATTCACTCCCATAGTCTTTCCAATACCAGAGTCACTACCCTGATTAGGAATACTAACCTCATTCATCTTTTTCTTCCTTTGATAAGCTAAAGTCTGGGATCCTGCCTGAGATTCGCCTTTTGAGACAAAAAAGGGGGTTAACAGTTTCAATCACTTTAGTTAATGGTTCTATAGATTCTAAACCTGACATGCTTTGGTCAATCTGCTCGTCAACCTGGCCAGAGTTTTGAACTTCCTCAATAGTCAGGGCCCCAAATCTGGAACCTGAAGTAATACCAGCCGCAGCCCTAGAATCCCCAATCACTTTGGGGTTAGGTTTCTCTTTGATACTAGGCTTGGCAGTAGGATTGGGAAGGATAGTCTTTAAATTAGGTTTAATATCAGGGGGACGATTTTGAACAACTGAAGGCTGAGTCCTTCGTCTAACAGGCCTTTTCGCGACCATCCAGGGCCCAAAATTCCCCCCCTCACCTTGGATCCCTTCGGTTCTTCCGATATTACCCTCAACTTCCACTTCAACCACCCTTTCCCTCTTCGGGCAAGCCTCCCTAGAATGACCATACATGCCACAATCATAACAAATATTATGTAACCCTTCATATTCAATAAGGAACACCTTATTCTGAACACAGAATTTTGATAATAGGGGTTTTGCAAGATCAACATCAATACACACCCTTGCAAACTTACCTCTCCAACCGTAGTTTTATCCACATGATGAACCTTCCCAACCCGACCTCCTATTTTACTGAGAAAACTTTCACTGTAGTACTCAATAGGAAGGCCCGGAAACCTAACCCAAGTCAAAATTCTATTCACCGAGCAATCATGAGGATTAAAATTTGGAACCCAAGGCCGCAAGGCCAGAACATGGTTGGAAATAATATACGGACCCCCATTGATCACATCATTATAATCTTCAGCACGAGTAAACTTAATGACATAGTAGTCATTTTCTAAGTCAGTAATACTGACTTTACCCTTCTTAGCCCATTGCGCTTGGATCCTTTGGGCGAAGTAGTTAAAGCTAATTCTCTTTCCAAGAACAGTAACTATTAAAGAGAGCTTCCACTTTTTCCTGAGCTCCCGCTTCTCAGCTGAGGACAGCCTAATTACCGGACAAAGTGGATCGTCATGTTCACCATCCTCTTCATCAGAGTCAGAGAACATATCCTCGTAATCCCCTTCCATCAACACCTCCTCCATACAAGGCTCCTCCTCAACCACCCCCATAACCGTATCTTTCCAAGAAATTTGCCCTACTCCATTCATCACAACCCTAGATTTGGGAGAAACAGAGTTCCCCTGAATCTGAACCCTATATTTACCTTTTCACTTTAAAAGGGAGGGTTTTAGGTGTTTGATTAGTGACCTCCTGTTTGTCTTTTACATCTGAAAAGCAGCATTAGATGTTTGGTTAATGACATTTTATTTGTCTTTTACATCCGAAAAGCAACCTTTTACAAAAGCAGAGAAACTCTGCTTTTTAGAAAAGCAGCTTTTTTCCAACAGCAACAGCAAACAGCAACAACAAATAGCAAACTGTAATAGCAAACAGTAAATAGCAACAGTATGTAAAACAAACGGACCTTACATTAGAAACAACTGCGTTTCTTATAAATTGAGCAGTTGAATCCAACGAGAAGAATAAGGCTAGGAAAAGGCAACTTTAGCTATCATATTAGCTTGTTTTTTAACAACACTATAAATAATCAAATTGTATGTAATTGTTATTCTTTGGATTTGTGATTGGAGCTGGACCGAATAGTCCAAAAGATGCAAATACTCCTTCGACACTTTTTATTAAGATCGAGACTCATCTGAACAAGGTGAATGGGTTGTGGTTGTAATAGCCGTCACCAGGGGCGGAACCAGGGGGGTTAGGGGGGCTCGAGCCCCGGCAGGCGGCCGGAGAATTGAGAAAAAAAAAATAGTAACGGTGTCTGGTAATATTTTGGAGCGAATTATATTGACTCTATGTAGTATTATTTCAATGTTTAAAGGTAGATAAGATGGTTAAGAATGCTTACTTTTATTTGAGAGGTCATATATTCGACTCCCTTTAACCTCTTTTTTTTTAAAGTTTTTATTTATTTTTATTTTATTTTTCAATAATTATAAAAACATGTTACCATTATTAATTAATTTAAATGAATTCTTTATTTTTATTTTGATAACACTTTTGAATTCATTTTTGATATGTCTTTACCATTATAAAAAAGTACCTAATATATCGCAAAAGCACCAGTGCTCCCGTACAGAACCGCCGCTACCTCCATCCTCAACCTAAAATCGCCGTCGATGGTAAGTGGTTCTCGCCGGTGACTTCCATCCTTCCGCCGCCATCGTGAAGGTTGTCTCAGGTCGTCTGAGTTAGCGTGAGTCTTCAGTTGTGTGGTTAGTTTTCCTGGTTTTAAACTGTTTCGATTCCTATGTTTGCGTCTTGATTTCGGATCGCATCATCGCCGGGCTTGAGGGATAGCGCCGTTCTCTATCCATCTTATTGCGATTTCTGACGGCCTTGTAGTCGCCGTGTCGGGCCGTGTGGTGGTACGGTTTCCCCTAAATCATCTTGCTGCTGTCTTTATAGTTGGAACTCGATTTTTTTGCCTGGGATATATTTTCATGTATTGTTTGGAGGATTTGGATTTCTTGTTCTGTTTGGGAATATTTATTTCTTATCTCTGTTGGAGTGGATTTTTGTGACCTTGATTGTTGTGCGGTGGATTTTGTGTGGAGTTGTGTGGAATTTGGTGGAGCTTTTGTTTCTATTTAGTGGAGTTCTTGACCTTGTTTGCTGTGTTTGTTGGAGTTTGGAGGTAGCTTTTTTGTGGAGTTTTGGTGGAGTCTTTTGACATTGTTTGCTGTGTTGGTGGAGTTTGGTGGAGTTTCTTTGTGGAGTTTAGAGGAGGTTGGTGGAGTCTTTTGTTCTAGGTTGCTGGTAGGTAAGAAATGGAGAGGGGTTTGGCAGGGTTAAGAATTAGGGAAGAAGGAGAGGGGCACCTTGAACTAGAGGTCCAGCCCCAGTTGTCAGTCGTGGAGGATTCTGGGCTATGCTTTATGAGCAGATTCGTGGCCGATAGGCCTCTAAATTTTATGATCTTAAGGAATCGTCTGGCGGTGCTATGGAGACCAGGACAGGGTGTTGACATCCAGGAGGTAAGTCCTAAGCTTTACTCTTTCGAGTTCTTCCATTGCATTGATAGAGATAGGGTTCTGGCCGGAGGGCCCTGGACTTTTGATAACTATATGTTGATTATGAACAATTGGGTTTTAGGAGTGAACCCGGAGGAGATTTCACTGTTTATGATGCCAATTTGGGTCCAAATTTACAGTTTGCCTGCAGGTACTATATCTGAAAATGTGGGTAAACAATTAGGGAATTTTTTGGGGGTGTTTGAGGAATATGATATATGAAGGAAATTAAGGCTAAGGTATAGCAGCGGAAATATAAAAATTTTAGCCTACTTCCTTTTAACCATAGGATCCGTTAATCGTTATTTCATATAAAGAGGGATAAGAAGGAATACCTTTCGATGAACAATCTACCGTTGTTAAAGAAGCGCCCACAATTCTTCTCCAAGATTCCAACCACAAAGTTTAATACGGTGAGGCTAAGATGAAATCAACCCTTATGAGATGCAACCAAAATAGATTGCCTCTAATAAACCAACACAAGATCAAAGAGAAAGAGGGATGATAAGATTAATCAACCGATGGAATGCCGAATTAATTATTGTCCACGAACTTGGGGAATAGAATTCTTTTTCTCTCTTAATTAAGCAATTTCGAAAATCACTTAAGGGGAGGGATATAGGCCTGGTCGAAATTCATTAGGGGAGGGGTATATATATTAGCTTGTATCTAAACCCTAGTTAGATAGGAATAGGTTACTTAATAGGAATCCAATTCGGAAAAGGATTCGTAATTATTATCTCACTATATATCTAATATATTTAGGATAATAATAAATAACCTAATTGGATAATGATAGGAGAATATTAATCTAATTAAAACTCCTAATTATAGTATCTTTTAATTAATTTAATTCATAATCCTAATCTAATTAGGATTAATGGAATAAAATTAATTCCTTACTAACATATATAAATTTCGGCCCCCTCCTAGTATTTGGGCCTTACTGGGCTTAATTGGGCTTCCATCTATTAATCATATCTATCTCTCTTTTGGTTCCAAGTCTTATGTGTGATCCATTAGGTCCTTACTTCTTCTGGCCGTATGCAACCTATTAAATTAATTTCTTCAAGAATTATATTTAATCCCTTGCATAACGGAATGATGTACAGAGTATGTTATTGGCAAGTCCGTAATCATTCCCCTAGAGTCCGTTAAGAAGACAGGTTGATTCTGTCGTTAACCCTTCCGTATTAGTTACGGTATAATACGATCCTTTATCAACTACATCCTTGAACTGAATCTTATGACTATGGGTAATGTCAAGTCACATATAGCGATACGTTCGTTTTACTTGTTATTGGCCGAGTCAACTCAAAAAGATAGGTTAAGTGAAATCTGTATTTCTACTCTTAAGCTATCACCTTGCAAGGGTTTAGAGTCAAGTCTTCCACAAGCGATCGTTGGATGTATCTCCCATTAATCGGGAGTGATAAATGCTCAATCCAATGTATAACTACCCTGAAATTACTTCCTGTGACACCCAACCTTTGTAGTTCACACCCCAGAGTCATCTCTGTTAAGGATCGTGGGACCACAGGATCAAAGTCTCACATTCAGTAATTCAGTATGACCAATTAACATTCCTTTGAGTCTGAGGATTAGTTATACCTATTAATACCAATGAGATGAACAGTTGACAAGGATGAATCTACCCATCCTGTTATCTCAAGTCGGATCCCCAATCCTAATGAACAACGTTTCACCGGATCTATGTAACTGTCCAGATATCTATATATGTGAAGCTTGTGAGATCAGCTTTCTGTCGGACAGAAGACATTATTACATACAAGTCTCAACTGTGATATATCAATCCTAAATATATCACTTGACTTGGGGTGGTTTTAAGTTTATTAGTTTATTATAAAGTTTTGTCTCACTTCATGCTTGTATGAACACTTTATAATCACTTTAAACAAACTTACGGATTTCCTTTTATTAGACTTTATTTAGTGCTTAAAAGGGATTGCCTTTATATAGTTATAAAACATATATCTCATTAAAACAAATGATATAAAGAACAATTCATTTACAATAAGTTTGTATCCTGCAACAATTGACTATAGGACACAAAACCCCAACATACTCCCACTTGGACTAAAGCCAATTGTTTCTAAAACTTATCCCAGTAGAAGTTAAATGACGATCATGTACTTTCTGGGTTAAAGGCTTTGTCAACGGATCTGCAACGTTGTCCTCTGTAGGTACTCTTTCTATTCTCACATCTCCTCTAGCCACAATCTCTCTTATGATGTGGTATCGCTTTAGGTAGTGCTTGGATGCATTATGAGACCGTGGTTCCTTTGCTTGCGCAATGGCTCCATTGTTATCACAGTAAGAAGTAATGGGATTGATAATGTCAGGCACCACACCTAGTTCTGTAATGAACTTTCTAATCCAAACTGCTTCCTTTGCTGCTTCCGCAGCAGCGATGTACTCTGACTCGGTCGTAGAGAAAGCTACGCTTCCCTGCTTGGAACTTTTCCAACTGACCGCGCCCCCATTTAGGATAAACAGGTATCCTGATTGGGATTTAAAATCATTCTCATCTGTGAGATGACTAGCGTATGAAAATCCTTGTATTTTCAGATCTCCTTCTCCGTACACTAGAAACATATCTTTAGTTCTTCTCAAGTACTTAAGAATGTTTTTGACGGCAATCCAATGCTCGTCTCCCGGATTCCCTTGGTAACGACTCGTTACAGATAACGTGAACGCTACGTCGGGTCTAGTGCATAACATAGCATACATAATCAAACCGATCGCGCTGGCGTACGGGACTACAACCATCCGTCATTTGTCATCATCAGTTTTAGGACATTGATGATTGTTTAACTTTACTCCATGTACCATGGGTAAGTTACCTCGTTTCGATTCAAGCATGCTAAACCGATTTAGCACCTTTTCAATGTATGTAGCCTGTGAAAGACCAAGCAGTCTACGCGATCTATCTCTGTAGATCTTTATACCAAGTATATAGGCTGCTTCACCAAGGTCTTTCATTGAGAAGTTACCAGATAACCATATTTTCACTGACTGTAATAGAGCAATATCATTTCCCATTAACAGTATATCGTCCACATATAGTATGAGAAATGCTATAGAGCTCCCACTTGCTTTCTTGTAAATGCAAGCTTCTTCGCAATTTTGTTCGAAACCAAATTGTTTTATGGGTTCGTCAAAACGCTTGTTCCAGCTTCTAGATGCTTGCTTGAGTCCATAAATGGATCTCTGAAGTTTGCAAACTTTATTTGCATCCTTTGATATGAAACCTTCAGGTTGCATCATGTATACATCCTCAAGCAGGTTTCCGTTTAGGAAAGCTGTTTTCACATCCATTTGCCAAATCTCATAATCAAAATGAGCGGCAATTGCAAGCATGATTCTGATTGATTTGGACATAGCAACTGGAGAGAAGGTTTCGTCATAATCAACACCTTGTTTTTGACGATATCCTTTCGCTACCAACCTAGCCTTGTAGGTGCTAACCTTTCCATCCATGTCAGTCTTCTTTTTAAAGATCCATCTGCACCCAATGGGTTTTATCCCTTCGGGTGGATCAACCAAAGTCCAAACTTGGTTAGTATACATGGAATCCATTTAAGAATCCATGGCCTCAAGCCATGCTTTAGAATCTGGACTAGTAAGAGCCTCTTCGTAGTTTTCGGGTTCGTCGTCTAACACGGGAACCTCGTTATCATCTCCCACTAGAAAACCATATCTAACTGGGAGTTCACGAACTCTTCGTGATCTACGAATAGGTGCCACTGGAGTCTCATCTAATGGGACTTCTTCGGGTACCTCGACCGCCTCCGTTGTTTCAGTCGGTGTTTCTTCCTCTTGTACTTCATCGAGTTCAATCACGCTTCCCTTTTGTGTTTCTTCGAGAAACTCTTTCTCTAAGAAGGTTGCGTGTTTGGATATGATTACTTTCTGATCATCTGGATGATAGAAGTAATATCCCATAGTTTCCTTAGGGTATCCGATGAAGAAACATTTATCAGATTTAGAATCTAATTTGTCGGACGCAACGCGTTTGACATATGCTGAACAACCCCATACTCTCATGAAAGAGAACACGGGTTTCCTACCAACGAACAATTCATATGGCGTGGAACTAGTGGATTTAGTTGGTACTCGATTTAGGGTGAAGAGGGCAGTTTCTAAGGCATAGCCCCAGAACGTCTTTAGAAGTAAGGCCATGCTCATCATGGATCGTACCATATCTAATAGGGTACGGTTTCTCCTCTCGGATACACCATTGTGTTGTGGCGTATAGGTAGGTGTCCATTGTGAGCATATCCCACATTCAGTTAGATAATTCAGAAAATCATCAAAAAGATATTCGCCACCTCGATCAGATCGAAGTGTCTTTATTTTCTTTCCTAATTGATTTTCCACTTCATTCTTGAAGCATTTGAACTTGTCAAAGGCTTCTGATTTGTGCCTCATCAAGTAGATATAACCATATCGAATATGGTCATCTATGAAGCTTACGAAGAATCTGAATCCTCCTCTTGCTTGGACTGACATAGGACCGCATACATCTGAATGAATGAGTCCTAGAGTGTCTGATACACGCTCACCTTTATTGCTAAAGGGTGTCTTTGTCATTTTACCTTTTAAACATGATTCGCATGTTTCCAATGATTCAGGATCAATTGGATCTATAAGCCCATTTGAATGTAGCTTTAGCATGCGTGTCTCGTTTATATGACAATGCCACAAGTAAGTTGAATTATCTAGCTTATGTCTTTTGGTATCAATTGCGAAAACAGAAAACAACACATAAATCCCATTTTGTGATATTCCTGAGAAATAGAAAATCGAATCTCTATAAAAATTGCAATGTTTGTTCTTTATAGAACATACCAGATGTTGGAGTACCGGCTTTTCCCTTCTGGAGGGTAGCTCGGTACAAAGAACAATTTCTCTTCCAATGCCCCAAATCACCACAATAGTGACACTTTCCTTTGGGCTTCTTTAGTTCCTTTCCCTTTGTTTCGGTGAGCACAGCCCCCATGCATTTATCAGGATGGTTTGGATCGGGAGCGACCCTTTTCCTTTTTCTCGATCCTTCAATAGCAAGGGCCAACATTTCCTCGTTTTCTTTTATACTGGGCTCGACTTACTCGAGTATATGTGCAAGCTCTACAAGAGAGGTTTGCAAGCCACTCATATGATAGTTCATGATGAACTGTGAGTAGCTCTCAGGGAGGGACTGTAGAAGTAAGTTTTCACTTAGTTCATGGTCCATCGCATCTCCAATACTAGAAAACTTGGTTATGAGACTGATCATCTTGGCACAATGTACCATCACAGATGTGCCCTCCTGCATCTTGCTTTTATATAACTCTTTGGTTATTTCGAAGCGCTCGCACCGAGTTTCTATCACAAATAGCTCTTTAAGGTGCTTGACCATGGAAGAGGCATCCATATCTGAATGTAGTTGCCTTTTAACTTCCGGTGTCAATGATGCAAGTATGATGTCCCCCACTTGATCATCATCAGCTTTATGCTTCAAGTAAGCATAAACCTCTTGGTAGGGAGCATCATCCATTGGGTAAGGGGGTATCGGTGTATCAAGTACATACCCTTTCCTTTCGAACTTCAAAACAATTTTGAGGTTACGAAACCAGTCGGTGAAGTTTGAACCATTCAATTTGTTATCGGTAAGGATGTAACACAGATCGGTGTTAGTCATGATTTTAAGAGTGTGTGTTTAAACAAAACATGAGAGTGAGAAAGAGTAAACGTATGTCATTCATTTGCTTTAAAGTTTAACAATCTAAAATTATAGGCCTTTTAATTTATTTCAGATTGCTCCCACTATTTTGCCAAATTAATAACCCTCCATATTAATTCGAAGAATTTCACAAATCCTTTAGTGAGCTAGGATCCTAACTCCTGAGATTTCGCCTTGAGTTTACTCAACAATCTAGTCTCATTCATTAGGTAGATTCATATAATCAATCACATCTCTAATGTGATTCCTAGGTTATTGGGTTACTAACCACATTAGTAACTAATATGCTATTCATATTAATCCCAACCGTTTTGCCCATTAGTTTATGACAACATGAGTTTACTCATCCAATTATCATAATCTAATTTAAGTATTACCCCATATTCATGAAAAATGATTTTCGATAATTCAGGTGTTACCATAAGACCCCGAGCTTGAGTTTACTCAACAACCCAAAGGCCCCCAGTACTGCTGGCTGAATTATAATATTAGGGAGGGGCAACCGATTTTAATAACTTACTTATTTACTTAACTTTTTAATGAGGGATTTTATTTAAGTCTCATAATCTAACTCAGTCTTGATTTGCTTTAGCATACATCAGACATACATACATTCACATACATTGGCGTTATGGACACATTATCTAAATTATTCCGTCGAGCCAGAGACGGAATAAAAGGCCAAACCTAAGGAAATACTAACTATTACATATTTCTCTTTAGGTCCTCCGTCTTCTCCATGGCGCCTTGAAATTACATATTAATTTCTATACTACTATAAGAAAACTTCAATTGAATTGAAGGGAATCAGATGAGAGGAGAAATTACAATAGATAGTAGAAAGGCAGGACGCGCAGGCCCTATTTCAAAAATACCAAAAGACTAAAAGAGGGTCCAAATATGTCCATAACTCCAAACATGCATAGACTCAATTAAATAAATTTAATTGGTTGATTACATAACCGGCTTATGTAATATTTAGGTTAATCACATTAACTTGTCAAATTAACTTTCATCCAATTTTACTTCTAATCGTTTTGTATCTTTATATTAATCCTTAGATTAATATAACCATATAAAACGTTGATTATGCTCGTCCCATTTATTTTGATTTTAATTCATTTAACACTTTGATTTACATATTTGTAAAAACAAACATTTAAACGAATTATTCATTCGATAATCAAAACAGAAAACTATTAATTTCTGAAACATATATATATACATTTAACATAAAACGATTTTAAACCTATTTTAAAATCAAGTGGGTGTCGGGCCGGACCCGAGGTCGGGGCCGCTACCGATTGGCAGCAGCCCTTAGGGCACGCGGGGCGCTGCCGCCTTGCGGCAGCGGTGCCCCTGCGCCGCATGCGGTTGCTGCCGCGAGGCAGCAGCCGCGTGACAGCGGCCAGTCGCGCCGTGAGGCGAGACTCGGGCTGCTGTCATATTATATATATATATATATATATATATATATATATATATATATATATATCAGTTCTAAAATAATTTTAAAACGGTTTTCAGAAATAGGATAATCTACAATAGATTTCCGTTTTATCATTTAGAATTAATAAAACTAATTTTATCAACCTAACTATAAAACTAATAGATTTTGTTATAATGATTATCAACCGAAATAATTAGGAAAATAAGCATAATCAGTTTTAATTAACAATTAATCAAAACTTTATTTATCTTTAGAATTAATCAATCAATACTATTTGTCAATTAATCCTAACCATAAATATTTATTCAATCCTATTGAAAACTTCTATATTTTCATATATGAAATAACGGATTTAACGATGGCTCTGATACCACTGAAGGAAATTAAGGCTAAGGTATAGCAGCGGAAATATAAATTTTTTAGCCTACTTCCTTTTAACCATAAGATCCGTTAATCGTTATTTCATATAAAGAGGGATAAGAAGGAATACCTTTCGATGAACAATCTACCGTTGTTAAAGAAGCGCCCACAATTCTTCTCCGAGATTCCAACCACAAAGTTTAATACGGTGAGGCTAAGATGAAATCAACCCTTATGAGATGCAACCAAAATAGATTGCCTCTAATAAACCAATACAAGATCAAAGAGAAAGAGGGATGAATAAGATTAATCAATCGATGGAATGTCGAATTAATTCTTGTCCACGAACTTGGGGAATAGAATTCTTTTTCTCTCTTAATTAAGCAATTTCGAAAATCACTTAAGGGGAGGGATATAGGCCTGGTCGAAATTCATTAGGGGAGGGGTATATATATTAGCTTGTATCTAAACCCTAGTTAGATAGGAATAGGTTACTTAATAGGAATCCAATTCGGAAAAGGATTCGTAATTATTATCTCACTATATATCTAATATATTTAGGATAATAATAAATAACCTAATTGGATAATGATAGGAGAATATTAATCTAATTAAAACTCCTAATTATATTATCTCTTAATTAATTTAATTCATAATCCTAATCTAATTAGGATTAATGAAATAAAATTAATTCCTTACTAACATATATAAATTTCGGCCCCCTCCTAGTATTTGGGCATTACTGGGCTTAATTGGGCTTCCATCTATTAATCATATCCATCTCTCTTTTGGTTCCAAGTCTTATGTGTGATCCATTAGGTCCTTACTACTTCTGGCCGTATGCAACCTATTAAATTAATTTCTTCAAGAATTATATTTAATCCCTTGCATAACGGAATGATGTACAGAGTATGTTATTGGCAAGTCCGTAATCATTCCCCCAGAGTCCGTTAAGAAGACAGGTTGATTCTGTCGTTAACCCTTCCGTATTAGTTACGGTATAATACGATCCTTTATCAACTACATCCTTGAATTGAATCTTATGACTATGGGTAATGTCAAGTCACATATAGCGAGACGTTCGTTTTACTTGTTATTGGCCGAGTCAATTCAAAAAGATAGGTTAAGTGAAATCTGTATTTCTACTCTTAAGCTATCACCTTGCAAGGGTTTAGAGTCAAGTCTTCCACAAGCGATCCTTGGATGTATCTCCCATTAATCGGGAGTGATAAATGCTCAATCCAATGTATAACTACCCTGAAATTACTTCTTGTGACACCCAACCTTTGCAGTTCACACCCCAGAGTCATCTCTGTTAAGGATCGTGGGACCACAGGATCAAAGTCTCACATTCAGTAATTCAGGATGACCAATTAACATTCCTTTGAGTCTGAGGATTAGTTATACCTATTAATACCAATGAGATGAACAGTTGACAAGGATGAATCTACCCATCCTGTTATCTCAAGTCGGATCCCCAATCCTAATGAACAACGTTTCATCGGATCTATGTAACTGTCCAGATATCTATATATGTGAAGCTTGTGAGATCAGCTTTCTGTCGGACAGAAGACATTGTTACATACAAGTCTCAACTGTGATATATCAATCCTAAATATATCACTTGACTTGGGGTGGTTTTAAGTTTATTATAAAGTTTTGTCTCACTTCATGCTTGTATGAACACTTTATAATCACTTTAAACAAACTTACGGATTTCCTTTTATTAGACTTTATTTAGTGCTTAAAAGGGATTGCCTTTATATAGTTATAAAACATATATCTCATTAAAACAAATGATATAAAGAACAATTCATTTACAATAAGTTTGTATCCTGCAACAATTGACTATAGGACACAAAACCCCAACAGGACCCACAGAGCTGAAGGAGACTGCCACATCCTCCACAGGAGTTTCATTAATAAGACTTTATTATTATCTTTGGCTTTCCTGATGCCCAGACCACATTATCCATCATTTGTCTACCGGGCACAAAACTACCCTGATTCTGACAGATGATATCAGGAAGAATGCATCAGATTCTATTAGCCACAATCTTTGTAACAGTCTTAAAGAACATTACAAAGACTGATAGGCCTCATATGCAAAAAGGAAGAAGGCTTCTCAATTTTAGGAATCAGAACCAGAAGGGTTCTATTCACCAGCTCTATATCCTGAGAACCATTAAAGACGCCTAAGATAAAGTTATAGATACCTTCCTTCACAACCTCCCAGTGCTTATGGTAAAAACCAGCAGGTAGACCATCAATCCTAGGAGCTTTAGAAGCCCCAATACTAAAAATGGCTTGGTCAATTTCCTTCAGGGAAATAGGGTGGAAGGCATCCCGAATGCTATCCTCTCCAACTATAGGAAAGGAAGCAACAGAGTGAGCCCTCTCCAGATGAACAGACTCCTCTTTAAACAGATCCTTATAGAACTCTAGGGCCAATCTCCGAATATCCTCGTCCTCATACACCCAATCACCATTAGAGTTTTTAATAGCATCAATTCTATTCCTCTTCCTTCTTATAATGGTAGAGAGATGAAAATACCTGGTATTTCGATCCCCATCTCTGATCCAGGACTTCCTAGACTTTTGAAACCAAAGAAGCTCCTCCTGCCTGAGCACAGCTTCCAGCTCCTTCTGAAGAGTTCTGAGAAGGCCATTTAAAGCGTGATCAAACCTAACCTCCAACCTACGATGAATGCCCTCCATTCTATTCAATAACTTATTCTTCCTCCTAATAATATGCCCAAAGACATTTTTATTCCACCCCAGCACATTATTCCTGAATCCTTCTGCAGCTTGAAGGACATTCGAGTGAGGAATCCAATTATCATGAACGAATTCCTTAAACTTAGGATGAGATTCCCAAGCTAACTGATAACGGAACGGTCTCTTACCCCTAGGACGATTGCCTCTCATTAGCCTAAACAAAATTGGACAATGATCCGAATGACGGAACGGGAGATTTAGAACATACACCTCAGGGAAAATAGTCTGAGCTAAAACATTAGCATAAACCTTATCCAAACGAACAAAGGTACTGTTACGCTTCCAAGTGAACTTATGACCAGAGGCTCCAAGGTCAGAAAGCCCGCATAAATCCATACTACTCTTGTGGTGAAGGCACCGATTAACATAATGATGCGAACCCCCCCTCTGGTCACTCATAAACGCAATATCGTTAAAGTCACCAGCCGCAAACCAAGGCTCAGAAATGTTGACACTCATAGAGTGGAGAACCTCCCAAAGCCATTTCCGATTGGCCAAAATAGGATCAGCATACACCAGGGTAATAAAAAAAAAGGTTTATTACCGAAAACACTCACTTTGCAATGCATAAACTGCTTATCCATGCTAATAATATCGAAATGAACCCGATCTGGCTTCTAGAAAAGCCAAATCCCACCAGCCCGGCCAGTAGCCTCCGATCTAACACAGTTCTAGTTCCTAAACTTTTTAACCACCTCATCTGCTTTATCTCCACTAATCTTAGTTTCCATTAAGGCAAAACAAGACGGATTAAATTGTTTAATTAGATCATTAACATGGATACGGGTAGCCTTGCTAGCCGCACCTCTAACATTCCAACACAACAAATCCATAGAAAGGAGGACAACTGACCGCACCCACAACCCTAAGCCAGGTATTTATTAGGGGCTCCTGAGAGCCTTGCCGAGGTACCCACAAGCCCTCTCTTATCTGGTAGAACCAAAGAATTAAGGCCACCTTTTTGCTTCCCCTTTAGCTTTTTCATGCTAGTTTTATTCACTCCCATAGTCTTTCCAATACCAGAGTCACTATCCTGATTAGGAATACTAACCTCATTCACCTTTTTGTTACCATTATTAATTAATTTAAATGAATTCTTTATTTTTATTTTGATAACACTTTTGAATTCATTTTTAATATGTCTTTACCATTATAAAAAAGTACCTAATATATCGCAAAAGCACCAGTGCTCCCGTACAGAACCGCCGCTACCTCCATCCTCGACCTAAAATCGCCGTCGATGGTAAGTGGTTCTCGCCGGTGACTTCCATCCTTCCGCCGCCGTCGTGAAGGTTGTCTCAGGTCGTCTGAGTTAGCGTGAGTCTTCAGTTGTGTGGTTAGTTTTCCTGGTTTTAAACTGTTTCGGTTCCTATGTTTGCGTCTTGATTTCAGATCGCGTCATCACCGGGCTTGAGGGATAGCGCCGTTCTCTATCCATCTTGTTGCGATTTTCGACGGCCTTGTAGTCGCCGTGTCGGGCCGTGTGGTGGTACGGTTTCCCCCAAATCATCTTGCTGCTGTCTTTATAGTTGGAACTCGATTTTTTTGCCTGGGATATATTTTCATGTATTGTTTGGAGGATTTGGATTTCTTGTTCTGTTTGGGAATATTTATTTCTTATCTCTGTTGGAGTGGATTTTTGTGACCTTGATTGTTGTGCGGTGGAGTTTTTGGTGGATTTTGTGTGGAGTTGGGTGGAATTTGGTGGAGCTTTTGTTTCTATTTAGTGGAGTTCTTGACCTTGTTTGCTGTGTTTGTTGGAGTTTGGAGGTAGCTTTTTTGTGGAGTTTTGGTGGAGTCTTTTGACATTGTTTGCTGTGTTGGTGGAGTTTGGTGGAGTTTCTTTATGGAGTTTAGAGGAGGTTGGTGGAGTCTTTTGTTCTAGGTTGCTGGTAGGTAAGAAATGGAGAGGGGTTTGGCAGGGTTAAGAATTAGGGAAGAAGGAGAGGGGCACCTTGAACTAGAGGTCCAGCCCCAGTTGTCAGTCGTGGAGGATTCTGGGCTATGCTTTATGAGCAGATTCGTGGCCGATAGGCCTCTAAATTTTATGATCTTAAGGAATCGTCTGGCGGTGCTATGGAGACCAGGACGGGGTGTTGACATCCAGGAGGTAAGTCCTAAGCTTTACTCTTTCGAGTTCTTCCATTGCATTGATAGAGATAGGGTTCTGGCCGGAGGGCCCTGGACTTTTGATAACTATATGTTGATTATGAACAATTGGGTTTTAGGAGTGAACCCGGAGGAGATTTCACTGTTTATGATGCCAATTTGGGTCCAAATTTACAGTTTGCCTGCAGGTACTATATCTGAAAATGTGGGTAAACAATTAGGGAATTTTTTGGGGGTGTTTGAGGAATATGATATATGAAGGAAATTAAGGCTAAGGTATAGCAGCGGAAATATAAAATTTTTAGCCTACTTCCTTTTAACCATAGGATCCGTTAATCGTTATTTCATATAAAGAGGGATAAGAAGGAATACCTTTCGATGAACAATCTACCGTTGTTAAAGAAGCGCCCACAATTCTTCTCCGAGATTCCAACCACAAAGTTTAATACGGTGAGGCTAAGATGAAATCAACCCTTATGAGATGCAACCAAAATAGATTGCCTCTAATAAACCAACACAAGATCAAAGAGAAAGAGGGATGATAAGATTAATCAATCGATGGAATGCCGAATTAATTCTTGTCCACGAACTTGGGGAATAGAATTCTTTTTCTCTCTTAATTAAGCAATTTCGAAAATCACTTAAGGGGAGGGATATAGGCCTGGTCGAAATTCATTAGGGGAGGGGTATATATATTAGCTTGTATCTAAACCCTAGTTAGATAGGAATAGGTTACTTAATAGGAATCCAATTCGGAAAAGGATTCGTAATTATTATCTCACTATATATCTAATATATTTAGGATAATAATAAATAACCTAATTGGATAATAATAGGAGAATATTAATCTAATTAAAACTCCTAATTATATTATCTTTTAATTAATTTAATTCATAATCCTAATCTAATTAGGATTAATGGAATAAAATTAATTCCTTACTAACATATATAAATTTCGGCCCCCTCCTAGTATTTGGGCCTTACTGGGCTTAATTGGGCTTCCATCTATTAATCATATCTATCTCTCTTTTGGTTCCAAGTCTTATGTGTGATCCATTAGGTCCTTACTTCTTCTGGCCGTATGCAACCTATTAAATTAATTTCTTCAAGAATTATATTTAGTCCCTTGCATAACGGAATGATGTACAGAGTATGTTATTGGCAAGTCCGTAATCATTCCCCTAGAGTCCGTTAAGAAGACAGGTTGATTCTGTCGTTAACCCTTCCGTATTAGTTACGGTATAATACGATCCTTTATCAACTACATCCTTGAACTGAATCTTATGACTATGGGTAATGTCAAGTCACATATAGCGATACGTTCGTTTTACTTGTTATTGGCCGAGTCAACTCAAAAAGATAGGTTAAGTGAAATCTGTATTTCTACTCTTAAGCTATCACCTTGCAAGGGTTTAGAGTCAAGTCTTCCACAAGCGATCCTTGGATGTATCTCCCATTAATCGGGAGTGATAAATGCTCAATCCAATGTATAACTACCCTGAAATTACTTCCTGTGACACCCAACCTTTGCAGTTCACACCCCAGAGTCATCTCTGTTAAGGATCGTGGGACCACAGGATCAAAGTCTCACATTCAGTAATTCAGTATGACCAATTAACATTCCTTTGAGTCTGAGGATTAGTTATCCCTATTAATACCAATGAGATGAACAGTTGACAAGGATGAATCTACCCATCCTGTTATCTCAAGTCGGATCCCCAATCCTAATGAACAACGTTTCACCGGATCTATGTAACTGTCCAGATATCTATATATGTGAAGCTTGTGAGATCAGCTTTCTGTCGGACAGAAGACATTGTTACATACAAGTCTCAACTGTGATATATCAATCCTAAATATATCACTTGACTTGGGGTAGTTTTAAGTTTATTAGTTTATTATAAAAGTTTTGTCTCACTTCATGCTTGTATGAACACTTTATAATCACTTTAAACAAACTTACGGATTTCCTTTTATTAGACTTTATTTAGTGCTTAAAAGGGATTGCCTTTATATAGTTATAAAACATATATCTCATTAAAACAAATGATATAAAGAACAATTCATTTACAATAAGTTTGTATCCTGCAACAATTGACTATAGGACACAAAACCCCAACATACTCCCACTTGGACTAAAGCCAATTGTTTCTAAAACTTATCCCAGTAGAAGTTAAATGACGATCATGTACTTTCTGGGTTAAAGGCTTTGTCAACGGATCTGCAACGTTGTCCTCTGTAGGTACTCTTTCTATTCTCACATCTCCTCTAGCCACAATCTCTCTTATGATGTGGTATCGCTTTAGGTAGTGCTTGGATGCATTATGAGACCGTGGTTCCTTTGCTTGCGCAATGGCTCCATTGTTATCACAGTAAGAAGTAATGGGATTGATAATGTCAGGCACCACACCTAGTTCTGTAATGAACTTTCTAATCCAAACTGCTTCCTTTGCTGCTTCCGCAGCAGCGATGTACTCTGACTCGGTCGTAGAGAAAGCTACGCTTCCCTGCTTGGAACTTTTCCAACTGACCGCGCCCCCATTTAGGATAAACAGGTATCCTGATTGGGATTTAAAATCATTCTCATCTGTGAGATGACTAGCGTATGAAAATCCTTGTATTTTCAGATCTCCTTCTCCGTACACTAGAAACATATCTTTAGTTCTTCTCAAGTACTTAAGAATGTTTTTGACGGCAATCCAATGCTCGTCTCCCGGATTCCCTTGGTAACGACTCGTTACAGATAACGTGAACGCTACGTCGGGTCTAGTGCATAACATAGCATACATAATCAAACCGATCGCGCTGGCGTACGGGACTACAACCATCCGTCATTTGTCATCATCAGTTTTAGGACATTGATGATTGTTTAACTTTACTCCATGTACCATGGGTAAGTTACCTCGTTTCGATTCAAGCATGCTAAACCGATTTAGCACCTTTTCAATGTATGTAGCCTGTGAAAGACCAAGCAGTCTACGCGATCTATCTCTGTAGATCTTTATACCAAGTATATAGGCTGCTTCACCAAGGTCTTTCATTGAGAAGTTACCAGATAACCATATTTTCACTGACTGTAATAGAGCAATATCATTTCCCATTAACAGTATATCGTCCACATATAGTATGAGAAATGCTATAGAGCTCCCACTTGCTTTCTTGTAAATGCAAGCTTCTTCGCAATTTTGTTCGAAACCAAATTGTTTTATGGGTTCGTCAAAACGCTTGTTCCAGCTTCTAGATGCTTGCTTGAGTCCATAAATGGATCTCTGAAGTTTGCAAACTTTATTTGCATCCTTTGATATGAAACCTTCAGGTTGCATCATGTATACATCCTCAAGCAGGTTTCCGTTTAGGAAAGCTGTTTTCACATCCATTTGCCAAATCTCATAATCAAAATGAGCGGCAATTGCAAGCATGATTCTGATTGATTTGGACATAGCAACTGGAGAGAAGGTTTCGTCATAATCAACACCTTGTTTTTGACGATATCCTTTCGCTACCAACCTAGCCTTGTAGGTGCTAACCTTTCCATCCATGTCAGTCTTCTTTTTAAAGATCCATCTGCACCCAATGGGTTTTATCCCTTCGGGTGGATCAACCAAAGTCCAAACTTGGTTAGTATACATGGAATCCATTTAAGAATCCATGGCCTCAAGCCATGCTTTAGAATCTGGACTAGTAAGAGCCTCTTCGTAGTTTTCGGGTTCGTCGTCTAACACGGGAACCTCGTTATCATCTCCCACTAGAAAACCATATCTAACTGGGAGTTCACGAACTCTTCGTGATCTACGAATAGGTGCCACTGGAGTCTCATCTAATGGGACTTCTTCGGGTACCTCGACCGCCTCCGTTGTTTCAGTCGGTGTTTCTTCCTCTTGTACTTCATCGAGTTCAATCACGCTTCCCTTTTGTGTTTCTTCGAGAAACTCTTTCTCTAAGAAGGTTGCGTGTTTGGATATGATTACTTTCTGATCATCTGGATGATAGAAGTAATATCCCATAGTTTCCTTAGGGTATCCGATGAAGAAACATTTATCAGATTTAGAATCTAATTTGTCGGACGCAACGCGTTTGACATATGCTGAACAACCCCATACTCTCATGAAAGAGAACACGGGTTTCCTACCAACGAACAATTCATATGGCGTGGAACTAGTGGATTTAGTTGGTACTCGATTTAGGGTGAAGAGGGCAGTTTCTAAGGCATAGCCCCAGAACGTCTTTAGAAGTAAGGCCATGCTCATCATGGATCGTACCATATCTAATAGGGTACGGTTTCTCCTCTCGGATACACCATTGTGTTGTGGCGTATAGGTAGGTGTCCATTGTGAGCATATCCCACATTCAGTTAGATAATTCAGAAAATCATCAAAAAGATATTCGCCACCTCGATCAGATCGAAGTGTCTTTATTTTCTTTCCTAATTGATTTTCCACTTCATTCTTGAAGCATTTGAACTTGTCAAAGGCTTCTGATTTGTGCCTCATCAAGTAGATATAACCATATCGAATATGGTCATCTATGAAGCTTACGAAGAATCTGAATCCTCCTCTTGCTTGGACTGACATAGGACCGCATACATCTGAATGAATGAGTCCTAGAGTGTCTGATACACGCTCACCTTTATTGCTAAAGGGTGTCTTTGTCATTTTACCTTTTAAACATGATTCGCATGTTTCCAATGATTCAGGATCAATTGGATCTATAAGCCCATTTGAATGTAGCTTTAGCATGCGTGTCTCGTTTATATGACAATGCCACAAGTAAGTTGAATTATCTAGCTTATGTCTTTTGGTATCAATTGCGAAAACAGAAAACAACACATAAATCCCATTTTGTGATATTCCTGAGAAATAGAAAATCGAATCTCTATAAAAATTGCAATGTTTGTTCTTTATAGAACATACCAGATGTTGGAGTACCGGCTTTTCCCTTCTGGAGGGTAGCTCGGTACAAAGAACAATTTCTCTTCCAATGCCCCAAATCACCACAATAGTGACACTTTCCTTTGGGCTTCTTTAGTTCCTTTCCCTTTGTTTCGGTGAGCACAGCCCCCATGCATTTATCAGGATGGTTTGGATCGGGAGCGACCCTTTTCCTTTTTCTCGATCCTTCAATAGCAAGGGCCAACATTTCCTCGTTTTCTTTTATACTGGGCTCGACTTACTCGAGCATATGTGCAAGCTCTACAAGAGAGGTTTGCAAGCCACTCATATGATAGTTCATGATGAACTGTGAGTAGCTCTCAGGGAGGGACTGTAGAAGTAAGTTTTCACTTAGTTCATGGTCCATCGCATCTCCAATACTAGAAAACTTGGTTATGAGGCTGATCATCTTGGCACAATGTACCATCACAGATGTGCCCTCCTGCATCTTGCTTTTATATAACTCTTTGGTTATTTCGAAGCGCTCGCACCGAGTTTCTATCACAAATAACTCTTTAAGGTGCTTGACCATGGAAGAGGCATCCATATCTGAATGTAGTTGCCTTTTAACTTCCGGTGTCAATGATGCAAGTATGATGTCCCCCACTTGATCATCATCAGCTTTATGCTTCAAGTAAGCATAAACCTCTTGGTAGGGAGCATCATCCATTGGGTAAGGGGGTATCGGTGTATCAAGTACATACCCTTTCCTTTCGAACTTCAAAACAATTTTGAGGTTACGAAACCAGTCGGTGAAGTTTGAACCATTCAATTTGTTATCGGTAAGGATGTAACACAGATCGGTGTTAGTCATGATTTTAAGAGTGTGTGTTTAAACAAAACATGAGAGTGAGAAAGAGTAAACGTATGTCATTCATTTGCTTTAAAGTTTAACAATCTAAAATTATAGGCCTTTTAATTTATTTCAGATTGCTCCCACTATTTTGCCAAATTAATAACCCTCCATATTAATTCGAAGAATTTCACAAATCCTTTAGTGAGCTAGGATCCTAACTCCTGAGATTTCGCCTTGAGTTTACTCAACAATCTAGTCTCATTCATTAGGTAGATTCATATAATCAATCACATCTCTAATGTGATTCCTAGGTTATTGGGTTACTAACCACATTAGTAACTAATATGCTATTCATATTAATCCCAACCGTTTTGCCCATTAGTTTATGACAACATGAGTTTACTCATCCAATTATCATAATCTAATTTAAGTATTACCCCATATTCATGAAAAATGATTTTCGATAATTCAGGTGTTACCATAAGACCCCGAGCTTGAGTTTACTCAACAACCCAAAGGCCCCCAGTACTGCTGGCTGAATTATAATATTAGGGAGGGGCAACCGATTTTAATAACTTACTTATTTACTTAACTTTTTAATGAGGGATTTTATTTAAGTCTCATAATCTAACTCAGTCTTGATTTGCTTTAGCATACATCAGACATACATACATTCACATACATTGGCGTTATGGACACATTATCTAAATTATTCCGTCGAGCCAGAGACGGAATAAAAGGCCAAACCTAAGGAAATACTAACTATTACATATTTCTCTTTAGGTCCTCCGTCTTCTCCATGGCGCCTTGAAATTACATATTAATTTCTATACTACTATAAGAAAACTTCAATTGAATTGAAGGGAATCAGATGAGAGGAGAAATTACAATAGATAGTAGAAAGGCAGGACGCGCAGGCCCTATTTCAAAAATACCAAAAGACTAAAAGAGGGTCCAAATATGTCCATAACTCCAAACATGCATAGACTCAATTAAATAAATTTAATTGGTTGATTACATAACCGGCTTATGTAATATTTAGGTTAATCACATTAACTTGTCAAATTAACTTTCATCAAATTTTACTTCTAATCGTTTTGTATCTTTATATTAATCCTTAGATTAATATAACCATATAAAACGTTGATTATGCTCGTCCCATTTATTTTGATTTTAATTCATTTAACACTTTGATTTACATATTTGTAAAAACAAACATTTAAACGAATTATTCATTCGATAATCAAAACAGAAAACTATTAATTTCTGAAACATATATATATACATTTAACATAAAACGATTTTAAACCTATTTTAAAATCAAGTGGGTGTCGGGCCGGACCCGAGGTCGGGGCCGCTACCGATTGGCAGCAGCCCTTAGGGCACGCGGGGCGCTGCCGCCTTGCGGCAGCGGCGCCCCTGCGCCGCATGCGGTTGCTGCCGCGAGGCAGCAGCCGCGTGACCGCGGCCAGTCGCGCCGTGAGGCGAGACTCGGGCTGCTGTCATATTATATATATATATATATATATATATATATATATATATATCAGTTCTAAAATAATTTTAAAACGGTTTTCAGAAATAGGATAATCTACAATAGATTTCCGTTTTATCATTTAGAATTAATAAAACTAATTTTATCAACCTAACTATAAAACTAATAGATTTTGTTATAATGATTATCAACCGAAATAATTAGGAAAATAAGCATAATCAGTTTTAATTAACAATTAATCAAAACTTTATTTATCTTTAGAATTAATCAATCAATACTATTTGTCAATTAATCCTAACCATAAATATTTATTCAATCCTATTGAAAACTTCTATATTTTCATATATGAAATAACGGATTTAACAATGGCTTTGATACCACTGAAGGAAATTAAGGCTAAGGTATAGCAGCGGAAATATAAAATTTTTAGCCTACTTCCTTTTAACCATAGGATCCGTTAATCGTTATTTCATATAAAGAGGGATAAGAAGGAATACCTTTCGATGAACAATCTACCGTTGTTAAAGAAGCGCCCACAATTCTTCTCCGAGATTCCAACCACAAAGTTTAATACGGTGAGGCTAAGATGAAATCAACCCTTATGAGATGCAACCAAAATAGATTGCCTCTAATAAACCAATACAAGATCAAAGAGAAAGAGGGATGAATAAGATTAATCAATCGATGGAATGTCGAATTAATTCTTGTCCACGAACTTGGGGAATAGAATTCTTTTTCTCTCTTAATTAAGCAATTTCGAAAATCACTTAAGGGGAGGGATATAGGCCTGGTCGAAATTCATTAGGGGAGGGGTATATATATTAGCTTGTATCTAAACCCTAGTTAGATAGGAATAGGTTACTTAATAGGAATCCAATTCGGAAAAGGATTCGTAATTATTATCTCACTATATATCTAATATATTTAGGATAATAATAAATAACCTAATTGGATAATAATAGGAGAATATTAATCTAATTAAAACTCCTAATTATATTATCTCTTAATTAATTTAATTCATAATCCTAATCTAATTAGGATTAATGGAATAAAATTAATTCCTTACTAACATATATAAATTTCAGCCCCCTCCTAGTATTTGGGCCTTACTGGGCTTAATTGGGCTTCCATCTATTAATCATATCCATCTCTCTTTTGGTTCCAAGTCTTATGTGTGATCCATTAGGTCCTTACTACTTCTGGCCGTATGCAACCTATTAAATTAATTTCTGCAAGAATTATATTTAATCCCTTGCATAACAGAATGATGTACAGTGTATGTTATTGGCAAGTCCGTAATCATTCCCCCAGAGTCCGTTAAGAAGACAGGTTGATTCGGTCGTTAACCCTTCCGTATTAGTTACGGTATAATACGATCCTTTATCAACTACATCCTTGAACTGAATCTTATGACTATGGGTAATGTCAAGTCACATATAGCGAGACGTTCGTTTTACTTATTATTGGATGAGTCAACTCAAAAAGATAGGTTAAGTGAAATCTGTATTTCTACTCTTAAGCTATCACCTTGCAAGGGTTTAGAGTCAAGTCTTCCACAAGCGATCCTTGGATGTATCTCCCATTAATCGGGAGTGATAAATGCTCAATCCAATGTATAACTACCCTGAAATTACTTCCTGTGACACCCAACCTTTGCAGTTCACACCCCAGAGTCATCTCTGTTAAGGATTATGGGACCACAGGATCAAAGTCTCACATTCAGTAATTCAGTATGACCAATTAACATTCCTTTGAGTCTGAGGATTAGTTATACCTATTAATACCAATGAGATGAACAGTTGACAAGGATGAATCTACCCATCCTATTATCTCAAGTCGGATCCCCAATCCTAATGAACAACGTTTCACCGGATCTATGTAACTGTCCAGATATCTATATATGTGAAGCTTGTGAGATCAGCTTTCTGTCGGACAGAAGACATTGTTACATACAAGTCTCAACTGTGATATATCAATCCTAAATATATCACTTGACTTGGGGTGGTTTTAAGTTTATTAGTTTATTATAAAGTTTTGTCTCACTTCATGCTTGTATGAAAACTTTATAATCACTTTAAACAAACTTACGGATTTCCTTTTATTAGACTTTATTTAGTGCTTAAAAGGGATTGCCTTTATATAGTTATAAAACATATATCTCATTAAAACAAATGATATAAAGAACAATTCATTTACAATAAGTTTGTATCCTGCAACAATTGACTATAGGACACAAAACCCCAACAATATAAACAACAATCTTGGTTTTCGTAGACCTTATATGCGTGTTCGAGTCAGTATTGATTGCAGATTTCCATTAAAGCGGTTTAAGAAAATCAAAAGCCAAGGAAATGTGTGGTCTTTAGCTACGTTCAAATATGAGAGGCTTGGAATTTTCTGCTATATATGTGGGTTGATGGGTCATACAGACTGGTACTGTGATAAATTGTTTGAGATGCAAGGGGGAGAAGTTGTTGAGCGATTTCCGCAAGTGCACGGTTTCGCTTGTAGTAATAAAAATATCGATCCCACAGGGATACGTTTTTTAACGAAAAACTTATTTTTGAATTATTAATTTCGAACTTGTTAGATTTATTAAATGTAAATGAAAAGTGAAAATTGGTTTAATTGAATTTAGGAAATTTATTTGATTGAATTTGTGAACTTTGAGTATTTGAAAATGCTGGAATAAGATTATGTATTTAGAATAAATCGATTGTTAGAAAGATCTTCTGATTTTAAGGATGAATTTTACAAAACAGGAACATTTAGAACTTTTAGAAAAATGAATGAATTTGTTCATTTGCATTAAGCAAAGAAAACAACTTAAACTTTGTATCGATTATGATGATGAAATAAATGACGGAACCTCTAATTAATTGGCTTTGAACGCGACAAAACCCTTTCGGGATAGTTGCCCTTACTCAAATTAAAACTCTTTCGAGATGATAATTTGCCTAAGTGTTCAACAAAGTTTCCTTGTAATGATTTTGAATTCAAGTGCATATTAATGAAAACACCAGCCTCACTTATATTGGATTGGTTACCATAAGTGCTGCATTATGATTTGTCGAATAGAACGGACTTTATTAGATGAAATATAAATTGATACAAGTTTACAGAGAATAAAGAGCATCGAGTTCTTCGAGGGCGTGCAAGTGAAGGGCTTGATCGGTTCCGCTTCCTTGGGTTTCTTAGGAGGTTGTCAGGCTCGGGGCGAACACTTTACTCAATCTTCTCGCTGTAACTTCGTAATAGGGATTCGGTCGGCCACTACCATGATGCAAACTAAAACTGGAACAATGTCTAAACGCTACTGAGTTGTAATTAAACTATAAACAATATGTGTACCTCATCTTGTTTTTGTACAGAATCTAATTTCTAACTCTCGAAATGTTTTACTTAGAACTTTGACATAAGTTCTACGCTCTGATTTCTATATCTATATTATAACATTTCAATATCAACCCTTTTGTCCTTAACATCAACTCTTTATTTATAGGTGTTGAAGGGTTGAGTTTGAAGTTATGTGTCCGTTGGTTAAGAGTCGTGTCCGTTGTGAAAGGACGTCTTTATCCACTTGAACGAACGCGTTTCTTGGATTTCAGCATGTGTTAAATGCTCTTTGTGAATTTCTGCACTTACCGAGGATGGTAATCCGCGGCCGTGAATGATGTAGCACTGAGCTGAGTGACGGACGAAGGGAAGAAATGGCTATACCACGCGTGTCGCGGCCGCGGGTCTGGGATCCACTGTCGCGGCTCGGCAGTTTTTCTTTGTTCTTTGCTTTCGTTCATGTCTTCGATTTGGCGCTTTCGATTTACGTCGTCTTTGACTCCTTTTGAAGGGTTTTTCTTCTGTTTTTGATCCTTTTTCGTTCCTATTTGGATTTTACCAAATATTTAGGTACCTCGCAAGAAAGAAAGATATTCGAGAGTAAAAGTAATCTAAACAGATATAAATAACACGAATATGTAATAAAAATGATATAAATATTAATGATATTTTAGGTATATTTTGGGCTTAACAAATCTCCACACTTAATCTTTTGCTAGTCCCGAGCAAAATTTCACTGAATTTATTCCTTAACTAATCTCTTTATGAAAATAAAGCATATATCTTTGTGTTTACCTTTTAAATTAGTTAAGCCGAAATGACTAACTTCGCATGGCATATTTATACGCAAAATATCAAACTAACTTAGTATAAATACGATATATCATTCGTCTTATATTTCAATTTTTAAATTGAAGTATTCGGGACGATGTAAGCACGCATGTTACTGAGTCTTTCATCTCAAGGCATTTCAAAGCACCAAATTTCCTTTTCCAAACTTGAATTATTATATATGAGTATAAAGTTTAATTTATTTGCTTAGTTACGCCCGTGATAAGGGTGGTCTCGATCGTAACTTTATATGCATTTGATTTGTGTTCGCTTAAGAGGTACCGACCATGCCATGGGTGGACGCAATCGTTACTTTAAACTTTAAACATGCTTAATTTTTCTTATTTAAACGTTCCTTCCATACCTCGATTGTGATAAGGGTGGTCGCAATCGTGGCCAAAAGTACGCTTTACTTATTAATTTCTTCCCTTTCATATCTCGACTGTGATAAGGTTGGTCTCAATCGTGGCCAAAAGTTAAGAATACGATTTATTGATTATAACTTGGGAAAAAGAAAATTAGCACATTCATCCTATATTGACTTAAAATTCAACATGTATTATGGCTATAGTTTCCTTAAAAACTTCAATTGGTGTTAATGTAAGACAAAATCAAAACCGAGCTAAAAATTGTTAGTTCAATTTAATGCCTATAAACCTAATTGAAAATTTAAAATAAGATTTATTGTATCATGAATTTCATGATATGAAATAGAGATTGAAAATAAAGAATTTTTACTTAAATACATTTACTCGAGACAATTTTTACTTAAAATCGTGTCGAAGATTTGTGAAAAATTTGAAAATATTACCCGTATAGAAATATATATTATTTCTATCGATAATGATAACCTAAAAAATAATCATAAAAGAAATTTTAACTTATGATTAATTTGATAAATGTAAAAATGATATTTCATAAAAAATGTTAAGTTTTTTTTCTCATTTGTTGTAATATAGTTAAAAGTGTTGCAATATACGTTGCATTTGTATTTTTGAAAACAAGTGTTGCATACATTCAATCATTCATTTGCATACATTCATTCATTCATTTGTTTGTATAAAAATGATATATGTATATATCTCCTCCCACACTTAAATTGGACCATGTCCTCATTGGTGCAAAATGGAGATAAAACATTAAAGATAAAACAAACGGAAATAAACGAAAGATATAGCAAAGACATTCATCATAAAATTAAATTAAGACTTAAATTGTACGAAACATAATAAAGATAAAAATGTACGAAACTGAAATTGAAATAAGATAAGATAAAAATAAAAGATAAAACCTAAGCATGTGGCGGGGAATCCGGAGGTGTTGGTGAAGTTTCCACATTTCGGCGACGGAAAAATGAAAGCATCCGAAGCCGAGTCGATCTATGCTCACATCTCAAGGTATTGAGGTTGTCATTCATCACCATATTGTTCTCCACCAAATCATCAATTCTCAAATTCAGTTGTCGATTATTTGCATTGATTTGGTTCAAAATCCGCCTTAAATCCACCGGATCATTGTCTTGGGTTGCTTGGGCTTGTGGTGCAGCTTTTTCACCTTCCTCCGCTCCTTCTTCTTCGGTACCTACATTATGAGAACTAGAAGCACCTCCACCCATAGTGCCACGAAGATGTGCAATACGGGTAGCATAAGAAATAAAAACAGGAGGAGCCGCAGAAACCAATAAATGAGCCCGCTCAAGAGCCGCAATGTCCAAAACCGGAACATATCCATGGTAGGTGGACATATCAAAATTAGCCAATTCATCCCGTGCTCCCAAAACAATAGCGGTGATCAAATTACCGAGAGGGACTTGAGTGGTGTGAGCCCTCGAAGCACGATACAAATTATCAAAAATCATTCCAATGCTATCAACCCGCAAACCTTTGAACAAACAATCCCAAACAAACAAATCCCGGACTTGAATCTTGGAACTCTCAACACGACCAAAAAGTGAAAAACTCAAATACTTGTGAAATAAGAACACACAATTGTCCTTAATCAACTTGCTTGAAGTGTTTTTAGAATCAAAAGAAGTTTGGTCGGACAGAGTTTGCCAAAAAGAGTTATTGTCAAAATCCCGAGGCTTATCATAAAAGTCACTAGTAGGGAAACCAAACATGTTACCCATAGCCTCATAATCAACGGTATAGGTGACACCATTATTCCGAAAAGAAATTTCCGTCCTCTTCTTGTTCATCTTTAAAGTAACCAAGAATTCAACCACATACTCTTGAATTTGTGGAAAACGCATAGAAGCAAAAGTCTCCCATCCCAAAGTTTCAATAAAAGCAGTAATTTGTGTAGTGAAGTTCAACTTTCTTACCGAATCAAAGTCAAGAAACTGCATATCCATGAACTTACGATTGGCGTTTGAAAAGTGCTTGAAACGTCCAACTTCTTCTTCAGAATGAATGTCGAAATAAGCCCCGCAACTAATCCTTAGGCGATTAGCCTCAGTGACAGCCGGCTTGTGTCCAACACGCTTTGCTCTAGGCATGGTTATGGTGTTTAGGGTTTAGATGAAAAAGATGAAAAGAGAGAAAATCTTGAGGTTGAAGATGAAGTAGAGGTGTTGTGGAGACTTGAAGGTGTAGGTGATTGAAAAGGTTAATTATGAAATTGGGAAGAGTAAAAGGAAGATATTGGGAAGAGGGAAGAGTAGGGGATTGGGTAAAATTGGAGGTGATGTAAGGTTTGTGTAAGTAATAGGTATATATAGGGTTTGAGTAGGAAGTTAAAAAGTTAGAGTAGGAATAGGAATTGGAATAGGTAGAGTTGAAATAGGAAGAGTAATTAGGTAGAGGGAGAATAGGAAAAGGAATAGGTATAGGTTGAAATGGGAAGAGGTGGAAAAATTAGTCAAAAATCGGACATGGAGTGCCTGAATTACGCGTGTCGCGGTCGTGGATGTGTATCCGCGGCCGCGGATCGCGTTTTACAACCAAATTTGTCTCTGAAATTTGTCGAAGAAAATATCTGAAGTTACCGAGAATTAATAATTCGCGGCCGCGAATCGCGGTGTGTAGCGAATTTTGTGCCTGAAATTTTGAAGAATTATGCTGAAGTTACCGAGGAAATGCATCCGCGGTCGCGGATCACCTCGTGGCTATCCAAATTCAGCATTTTAACTACATTTTGTGTAATTTCTTGATAAATTCTATCCTGAACTCCTTGAAAATTGAATCTGCACTTAAAAACATAAATGTAAATCATTAAATGATAAGGAAAACCAAAGGTTTATCCTTATTAATGGAAAAATAAATGAAATGCTTTAATTAATGAATGTTAAAATTAGACATATGAAAGGGTTGGAAGAATTGAAGCATTTATGTGCATTTATTAATTGAAGTTGAAATGAATCTTTTTTTAAGGAACTTGAAACTTAGTTATTAATCATTTAATTAGTAATGAATGGATTAAGTTGGCATTTAATAAGTGCATTAGTTTAGAATTATGGAATTAATTGTTAGTTTAACCAAATAATCAAAAACAGGAAATAATGCAAAAGAGAAAGATTTTTATTGAATATAAACATATTTACAAACAAACGAAACAAAAGCTATGCTAAAAATTCGTCCCTTTCAATCGGGATTTTCTTAGCCCTATAGCGTTCTATTTTCAACTGCACGAAGGCTTGACGTTCTGGTGCAGAAAGAAAATTTGGTCCTGATCGAAAAACTCGCTTCACTAGACCTTCATATTCTAAAAACTCATAGTCTAGCATTGGGAAAGATTCAGCATCACTCCAAGGAACAGAAATACTGCCCTTGGTCCCTAGAATTATTCCGCATATAATATTCCCGAACCCAACCTTCTTAGCCTTGGATCTAGATGCGGCAACAAGACCCTCCATCAGAATTTTTGAAGAATCAACCACGTTGCCTTGAAATATATTCCCAAGTACATAAAGATCATATTCTTGGACGACACTACTGAACGTGCGACCGAACAGACTGTGACTCAGAAATTTATGCAAATATAGCATAGAGTTGGAATAAAAAGACTTATTATAGGCAAGTTTTGGGTTGAAAGGCCAGATGCCGGTGAGCATTCGCCAGATATCAGTGGATGTCATATCTCTTCCATGATGACGTTTGGTAGCATCCTTCAAGGGAAAACCAAACCAAGCATGCAATTCAGGATATCCAAAAGTGAAAGTTTTGCCATCCCGACGAAAACTAAGACGCACCCGACGCTTGTTAACAAAACGCACTGTACAGAAGAACTCTAATACCCAGTCTCCAATTATAGGAAACTTCATATCGACAAATCTGGTCCATCCTAGTCGCTCCATGTAGCGACTCATATCTTCTTTGATTCCTAATTGATCATTGAGAAAGTCGTCCATGTACAGCATTCCGACAAAGAACGTGTATCGAAGCCTCAAGAAGCGCCTTCCCTCATCGTGATTGAAGATGGGAAAGTTACATCCATAACGCTCTGATATATCAACACGTTTATTGCGTGAAGCAATAACTTTCTTAGATGAAGTGTTTGAGGAAGCCATGATGTTTGGAAAGAGTAAGGAAGAAAGGTGTTGAACTTAGTGTCTGGATTTGTGAATGGTAAGAAAATCAGAGATAGTTCTGATAGAGATGAAAAGAAAGTGACAGAAAACTGAACCTCTAGTACCTATTTATAAGATCCTAGGACGAAAAGATGTGTTTTTTTGAAGTGAAAAGACATGAAACAAACCTTTTAGAAATGAAGAAACGTAATGTTTCAGTTCTGAAGAGTTACAACTGCAGGGAAAAGGTTCAATATGTGCAAAATTTCCCCGTGTCGCGACCGAGGATGCTGACCCGCGGTCGCGACACGCTGATTTTTCTGCGAAAATCAGGTGTCAACACTATGAATTCCTGATCCTCTACCGAGAATCCTCATCCTCGGTAAGTTCAGAAATTTCCCTAACAAGTTTAATTCAGAATTCTCAACTGAGAATCTGAAATCCTCTATAAGTCCAGAGATTTTCCTGACTTCTAGACATGCCCAAATTCTCAACTGAGAATTTGAAATTCTCTATAAGTCCAGAAATTTCTTACCTTCATAAGAATTTTATATATGTGAATTCTCAACTGAGAATTTCAACTTCTCAACTGAGAATCACTGAATTTTCTAATTCACATGTAATTCCTAAAAATTTGTTAAAATCATGACTTGAATACATTTTTCTATATCTAAAATTCTAAAATGATATGATATAATCTAAAACAAAACAAATAAAAATAAAATTAAAAATAAAATTAAAAATAAAATAAATAAAATAAAAACTAATATTTAGAAAAATGAAATGATTTATATGTCAGGAAATCTTGTTACGAAACTAGTTCCTATTTCGGAAATATTTTCGTAATAGATTTTACATCGATTACCGTTAACTTTGAAACGCTTACCATTAGTTTCCTCAAGTTCCAAAGAACCATAGTCGAATGTTTTGACGACTAAATACGGTCCGTCCCATCTGGACTTAAGTTTTCCTGGGAATATACGAAGCCGTGAATTAAACAACAGCACATTATCTCCAACATTAAAGTGTTTGACTTTAATCTTGGCATCGTGCCATTTTTTCACTTTTTCTTTATAAATCCTCGCATTTTCATACGATAAATGACGTAACTCATCTAACTCATTCAAATCGAGCAAACGTTTCTTTCCTGCTTGTTGTAAATCAAAATTAAGTTTTCTAATAGCCCAATAGGCTTTATGTTCTAATTCAACTGGTAAATGACATGCTTTTCCATACACTAAACGATATGGAGTCATTCCTATTGGTGATTTAAATGCAGTACGGTATGCCCATAGCACATTATTGAGTTTTTGTGACCAATCTTTTCTTGATGACGAAACAGTTTTCTCTAGAATCCATTTGAGTTCTCTATTTGAGATCTCTGCCTGACCATTCGACTGAGGATGGTATGGCGTTGACACGCGGTGGCGTACTCCATATTTTTTCATAAGCATATCAAAATTTCGATTTATGAAATGGGAACCGCCATCACTAACAACGTATCTAGGACAACCGAATCTACAAAATATATCGTCAAGAAAATTAATAACTACTTTAGAATCATTCGTAGGGGTTGCAATTGCTTCAACCCACTTCGAAACATAATCAACGGCTACTAATATGTAAGTTTTACCATTGGAAGGTGGAAAAGGTCCCATGAAATCAATTCCCCACATGTCAAATATTTCAACTTCCAACACGTTTGTGAGGGGCATCTCATCTTTCCTTCCTAAGTTACCCGTTCTTTGGCATTTATCACAACGAGTAATAAATGAACCAACGTCCTTAAACATTGTCGGCCAAAAGAAACCACATTCCAATATTTTAGCTACCGTTTTATTAACTCCATTATGTCCTCCATATGAGCTGGAATGACATTCTGTTATTATAGATTCATATTCATTTTCTCCAACACATCTCCTAATTATCCCGTCACCACATGATTTGAATAGAAAGGGATCTTCCCAAAAATATTGTTTAATATCGAAGAAAAATTTCTTCCTCCGTTGGGGAGATAATCCTTCCGAAACAATATCGGTTGCAAGATAATTAGCAAAATCTGCATACCATGGTGACATGATACTTTCTACTTGATAGAGATGTTCATCGGGGAAATCATCTCGTATACCGATAGTTTCACCTATAGGACCGTTTTCATCTTCTAGTCTTGATAGATGATCGGCAACAAGGTTTTCTACTTCTTTTTTATCTCTAATTTCTATATCAAATTCTTGTAACAACAAAACCCATCTAATCAGACACGGTTTTGCATCTTTCTTACCAAACAGATAACGTAAAGCTGCGTGATCTGTATAGATAATAACTTTAGATCCTAACAAGTATGACCTAAACTTATCACATGCAAATACTACGGCTAACATCTCTTTTTCTGTTGTTGTGTAATTTAACTGTGCACCGGACAATGTGTGACTCGCATAATAAATAACATGTAATCTTTTATCCTTTCTTTGACCTAAAACACATCCTACAGCTAGGTCACTTGCATCACACATGATTTCAAAAGGCAAATCCCAATCAGGTTTAGCAATTATGGGTGCACTGACTAAGGCTGTTTTCAATGTTTCAAAAGCTTTAATACAATCTTCATTAAAGTCGAAGGTTGAATCCTTCATAAGTAAATTAGTAAGTGGTTTGGAAATCACAGAAAAGTTTTTTATAAATCTTCTGTAAAAACCTGCATGTCCTAGAAATGATCTTACTCCCTTGACAGTTGTTGGTGGGGGTAATTTTTCTATTACTGAAGTTTTTGCTCTATCCACTTCTAATCCTTTTTCAGATATTCTATGACCTAAAACAATTCCTTCGTCAACCATGAAATGACATTTTTCCCAATTTAATACCAAATTCGTTTCTTCGCATCTAGAAAGAACTCTATCTAAGTTTTTTAAACATGCATCAAAAGAATCTCCATAAACTGAAAAATCGTCCATAAATACTTCCATGATATCTTCGATGAAATCATTAAAAATTGCAGTCATGCAACGTTGAAAAGTTGCTGGTGCATTACATAAACCAAAAGGCATTCTTCTATATGCAAATGTTCCATAAGGACATGTGAAGGTCGTTTTATCTTGGTCATCCGGGTAAATATATATTTGAAAGAATCCGGAATAACCATCGAGAAAACAATAAAATGCATGACCGGCTATTCTTTCGATCATTTGATCGATGAAAGGTAAAGGAAAATGATCTTTCCTAGTTGCCTTATTTAGGTTCCTATAATCTATACAAACCCTCCAACCGGTGGTGGTTCGCGTAGGTATTAATTCACCTTCATCATTCCTTACTACAGTTATACCTCCCTTTTTGGGTACACAATGGATTGGACTAACCCATTCACTATCCGAAATAGGATAAATGATTCCATTGTCTAAAAGTTTAGTAATCTCATTTTTGACTACTTCTTTCATGTTCGGATTTAAACGTCTTTGTCTATCCGCTTTAGGTGGCTTATCTTCTTCTAAGTGAATCCTATGCATTACAATACTAGGATTAATTCCTTTTAAATCTGAAATTTGCCATCCCATACTTCCTATTCTATTTCTAACAACTTCTTTCAATTTTTCTTCTTGATTTTCTGTTAATTTGTTAGAGATGATTATAGGTAGAGTATCACTTCCGCCTAGGAAAGTGTATCTCAGATGGTTTGGTAGTTCTTTAAGTTCTAATTTAGGTGGAACTACTACTAAAGGCGGAACTGGTCCATCTTCTCGAATCAAAGGCTCTGGGTCCTTATCTTCTAATTCATCACCCATTATAGGTTCTATTATTTCTTCTCTTTGAACAATGTCATTAACACATTCTTCAATTAAATCAAGTTTCATGCAAGCAAAATCCTCCATAGGATATTTCATTGCTTGATTCATATCGAACTCGATCTTATCGTCACCTATCCTTAAAACGACTTTTCCTTCCGACACATCAACTAAAGCACGTCCCGTGTTCATGAACGGTCTACCAAAGATTAGCGGACAATTAGCATCATAAGCAAAATCTAAGATAACAAAATCAGTAGGAAAAATAAATTTGTCAACTTTTACCAAAACGTCTTCAATTATACCATATGGTCTTTTAGTGGATTGATCCGCTAATTGCAAAACCATATTGGTACGTTTGATGTCTTCTTCTAAACCTAATTTTTCAAAAATAGACAATGGCATCAAGTTTATACTAGCTCCTAAATCACAAAGACAACTTGAGAATTCCATATTTCCCAATGTACACGGAATGGTAAAGCATCCGGGATCTTTGAGTTTAGTAGGTAATTTGCTTGATACTATCGAACTACATTCTTTAGAAAGTGAAATGGATGAAATTCCTTCCCAACTAATTTTTTTTGAAATTAAATCTTTCAAGAATTTTCCATAGTTAGGAATTTGCGTAATCGCATCCATGAATGTTAAATTTATATGCAAATTTTTAAGTTTGTCTAAAAATGATAACAGTTGTTTATCATGGTCCTTATTTCGGACCCTGTGTGGAAAAGGTGGCTTTGGTACAAAAGGTTTTGGATTAGAGTCAATTGGTGTATCTTTTTGTTTTAACGTATCTTCTTTGGGTTTTGGTAAATCATTTCCAGGTAAAGTTGAATTTCCGGGCATTTCCGGACCTAAGTAGTTTTTCCCCGAACGAAGAGTGATAGCCTTAACATGCTCTTTCGGATTTTCTTCCGTTTGGCTGGGAAGACTTCCCTCTTTGCGGGATGGAATTGATTTAGCAAGTTGTCCAATTTGAACCTCCAAATTATGGATGCTAGAGGATTGGTTTTTGATAAGCTGATCGAATTTATTTTCGATCCGTTTAAAACCATCGTCTTGATTACTTACCTTTCCATTCATAGCATCTATAAACTTGTCGATTTTTGAAGATAAAGTGCTAATCGTATCTCTTGTTTGATTTTGATAATTATTTATACGATATTGATTAGCATTTGCATTATTATTATTATTACCATCTTTCCAGTTAAAGTTATGATGATTTCTCCATCCAGGATTATAAGTATTAGAATAAGGATTAGTAGTTTGGTTTTGTCTTTGGACAAAATTTACCTGTTCTATCTCATTCATACCTTCGTAGTCAATGTCTCTCTGGATCGGATCATTAGGATCGCACGGTGCCATAAATTTATCAATTTTGTGCGGTAAGGCAGAAAATTGGGCTTGTAACATTGCTATAGGATCAAGATTCATTATACCTTTAACCGGTGATGTACCTGAGGATGATGGTTTCGCCGTTGGTATATGTCCACGCTCTGCGGGCCACATACTGCTGTTGATTGCCATTTCCTCCAAAAGTTCTCTTGCTTGGGCGGATGTCTTTTTCATAAATAACCCTCCAGACATAGCATCTAATGAACCTCTAGTTGTAGGATTTAATCCATTATAGAATGTCTGCATTAAAAGTGCATCTGGCAGTTGGTGGTGTGGGCATAAACGTTGAAGTTCTTTAAAACGTTCCCAAGCTTCATAAAGAGTTTCATTATCATTTTGTGTAAAAGATGTCAACTCTTTGATGACTCTTGCGGTTTTTGCTAAAGGAAAATATTTTTGTAAAAATGCTTGGGCTAATTGGTCCCAAGTTTCAAATGTTGCAGCAGGCATAGAAGTTAACCAAATTTTTGCCTTATCCTTCAAAGTGAAAGGAAAGAGGCGAAGTTTGATTGCTTCGGCTGTTACATCAGTAATTTTAAAAGTGTCACAAATTTCTAAGAAATTTGTCAAATGTGCATTAGGGTTTTCGTTAGGCAATCCGTAAAACGTTACGTTGTTTTGCAACATATTAAGCAAAGCAGGCTTAATTTCAAATTGATTTGCGTTTATACGGGGTCTAACTACACTATTAGTTACACCGGCCATTCCTGGCCTAGCATAATCCATAAGTGTCGGTGGATCGGTCATGATTTCTGGCTGGTCTACTTTGGTTTTTAAGGGTGTTTTGTCTTTGTTTTTGTTGTTTTTCTTGAGTGTTCTTTCAATTTCTGGATCAAAAGGATCTGGTGGCGTGCTCGAATTTCGTGAACTGCGCATCAACTTGAAATTGTTACGCGAGCCAAACTACCTTCAAAACAAAATTGAAAACAAATGTGTTATATAACTGAAAATAAATAAAATATAAAAATTGTATAAAAATAATGTATAAACCTAGATTCGAAAATAAAATGCGAAAAATAAAAATTTTGTCAAAAATTTTGGCGTATCCCCGGCAACGGCGCCAAAAACTTGTTGAGCGATTTCCGCAAGTGCACGGTTTCGCTTGTAGTAATAAAAATATCGATCCCACAGGGATACGTTTTTTAACGAAAAACTTATTTTTGAATTATTAATTTCGAACTTGTTAGATTTATTAAATGTAAATGAAAAGTGAAAATTGGTTTAATTGAATTTAGGAAATTTATTTGATTGAATTTGTGAACTTTGAGTATTTGAAAATGCTGGAATAAGATTATGTATTTAGAATAAATCGATTGTTAGAAAGATCTTCTGATTTTAAGGATGAATTTTACAAAACAGGAACATTTAGAACTTTTAGAAAAATGAATGAATTTGTTCATTTGCATTAAGCAAAGAAAACAACTTAAACTTTGTATCGATTATGATGATGAAATAAATGACGGAACCTCTAATTAATTGGCTTTGAACGCGACAAAACCCTTTCGGGATAGTTGCCCTTACTCAAATTAAAACTCTTTCGAGATGATAATTTGCCTAAGTGTTCAACAAAGTTTCCTTGTAATGATTTTGAATTCAAGTGCATATTAATGAAAACACCAGCCTCACTTATATTGGATTGGTTACCATAAGTGCTGCATTATGATTTGTCGAATAGAACGGACTTTATTAGATGAAATATAAATTGATACAAGTTTACAGAGAATAAGGAGCATCGAGTTCTTCGAGGGCGTGCAAGTGAAGGGCTTGATTGGTTCCGCTTCCTTGGGTTTCCTAGGAGGTTGTCAGGCTCGGGGCGAACACTTTACTCAATCTTCTCGCTGTAACTTCGTAATAGGGATTCGGTCGGCCACTACCATGATGCAAACTAAAACTGAAACAATGTCTAAACGCTACTGAGTTGTAATTAAACTATAAACAATATGTGTACCTCATCTTGTTTTTGTACAGAATCTAATTTCTAACTCTCGAAATGTTTTACTTAGAACTTTGACATAAGTTCTACGCTCTGATTTCTATATCTATATTATAACATTTCAATATCAACCCTTTTCTCCTCAACATCAACTCTTTATTTATAGGTGTTGAAGGGTTGAGTTTGAAGTTATGTGTCCGTTGGTTAAGAGTCGTGTCCGTTGTGAAAGGACGTCTTTATCCACTTGAACGAACGCGTTTCTTGGATTTCAGCATGTGTTAAATGCTCTTTGTGAATTTCTGCACTTACCGAGGATGGTAATCCGCGGCCGTGAATGATGTAGCACTGAGCTGAGTGACGGACGAAGGGAAGAAATGGCTATACCACGCGTGTCGCGGCCGCGGGTCTGGGATCCACTGTCGCGGCCCGGCAGTTTTTCTTTGTTCTTTGCTTTCGTTCGTGTCTTCGATTTGGCGCTTTCGATTTACGTCGTCTTTGACTCCTTTTGAAGGGTTTTTCTTCTGTTTTTGATCCTTTTTCGTTGCTATTTGGATTTTACCAAATATTTAGGTACCTCGCAAGAAAGAAAGATATTCGAGAGTAAAAATAATCTAAACAGATATAAATAACACGAATATGTAATAAAAATGATATAAATATTAATGATATTTTAGGTATATTTTGGGCTTAACAGAGGTCCTAAAGGACTGGGGGGAGTGGTTGAAGGCCCCAATTAAGAGGGGTGGTGACCAGAGTGGGGCTAAGTGGTTGAGGGAGGGGTCTAGGGGGGAATTATCAGGTCGGGGAAGGGGAGGGCATGGTAATCCAGGGGGAGGGAGTTCGGGAGCATTCCGAGATATAACAAATGTGGGGGCTGTTGGTCCCTTATAACGTAACAAGTTAGTTCCAAGGGGGGGGGATAGGAACTATTTAAAATTTTAGTACGTTAAGGCTGACTTCTTTTTCCTTGAAAAAGGATTACACAGCGCGCTGAGTAAATTAAGACACTAGCTTAGTCAACCGGTGACTAAGTCAGCTTCTTTCTTTGAGTCAGGAGATAGCATTTGAGTCTATTCCTGAATTCAGATACTCAATACACACAACTCAGCGTGACCTCTTTACTTGGTCAGTTTTGTTTAAGCAAGCAATATATATATTAAGGAGTTTAAGGTTAGAAAGATGTTACTCAGCAGATTTATCCAGGTTCGGCCTCTAAGCCTACGTCCTGTCCCCGGAACACGTTCCAAGCTTTCGAATTCTCTATTGAGCTCTTTAACGGTAGAGCATCAAACCTTTTACAACTTAGAAGCTGAGTATAACAAGAGTACCTTCCTCTATACCTCTACTCACTCCTAATCTCTCGCTGAGTACTATAACCGAGTACTCAGCCTCTCCTTTCTAATCTCTAGAAATGATAAAGATTTGTCCTAAACAACAATTGCTAAGACACCTTAGATGATTGAATAATCACTCTAGACTTTTACACGAAAGATATAGAATTTGGTGTAAGTATTTGCTTTGCTTTTTCTCACAGAACTTTGAGTAGAATTTTGGTCAGTGTAATGGCTTGATGAAAGTTCTGCTGGAAATGAAGCAACTGAAAGGCCCTATTTATAGAGACGTCTGAGGCATCAGTCATTTCGAATTTTGAAATAACCGTTGGAGGGAAACGGCTTCCTGTCGTTGTCACTCAGTCCTGCTCAGTGCTCTTGGCCAATCAGATTCAAGTATCTTCTGTCTTCGGTCAGTGCTGAGCAGCTTTTAGTCAGTCCGATAGAATGTCTCTCCATTTATGGTAAGGTCAACTAGACAGCTTTCTGTGTCTTCTGAACTTTACCCAAAGTAGAAATACTTTGTCTGGAAGTTGTTCTTGCTCAGCTGCTGTCTTGTACTCTTTGTCGATACAACTCAGCAGCTTCATTCCGAAGTTGTTCAACGAAGGTCTTCTCGATCCTTCTCTCGCTGAGCTGCGTTTTGTACACAACGGCAGCGTTTTGCACACGCGGGCCGAGTGGTCTTGATCTGTTTGACTTGGGCTTTGACTTCCGTATTGGGCTTTAAGCCTTTAGTCTTTATGTCTTATAAACAATTTAACTCAACATTGAACAAACACATTAGTATAATAAATCAAAGCATTTAAACTTAGTGTGTTTAGAGTATATTTAATTTTACTTAAATAATTTTGTCAAATCAAAATCATGTGGAAAGGTGTTTCAACAAACTCCCCCATTTTGATGTCGGCAAAACTATTCAGCGAGGAACTCAGTGTTGAGCTCCCCCATGATAGTTGACCTAATATTACTTAGCAGACTCCCCCGTAAGGGTTGAGCTACTGACTTAGTTTTACTTAAACATTTTAAGGTTTAATTGAGTAAGTCTAAGGTCAGTTTTCAGATATAGGTCAGCTCATGGAATATATTCTATTTTACTCAGTGTTAAGCGGAAGATTTAACATTCAGAGGGCGCTGAGTATTTTATTGTTCAATGGGTCTTATGAGACAGTGTTTAATAAACATACAAGATAATGTCAAACATTTTATCAGCATAGCGTACAATCAACAAGTATTATAGACAGTAAGCACAGTTGATGTATTTGAAGATACATAATAACATAATACTCAGCATCATATAAAATAACTCAAGGTTGGATAAAAGATGCAAGTATTGTATTGAAATAAAGTAGTCATCATATACAGCAAAAAGAAACATAAAAACTACAAAGTAAAAAGCACGACTGAGTCAGCCTATTTCTATTTCTTCTTCTTTTGCTTAGACTGACTACTTCTAGCAGCCTCCTGCTGAGTTCTAGCTTGAGTTCTAGCTTGTTCTTTCTCCCCCATTTTGTCAGCATCGGGAGGAGGAGGAATTCTAAAGGAGTCGGTTAAGACCGCGTTGGTCAGTGTGCCGGACAGCTCCTTAAGCTTGTCGGCGCTTTCATTGATGCCTTCGAAGACAACAACACTTTCATCCAAGACCTCTTGAGGTATACCGAGTTCAGCTGCGCTGAGCATGCTCAGTATGTAGGCTTGAGACTTACCCACCCAAGTAATTGTATCTGACAGTGCAGCAAAAACTTGATGAAATATCTTCAGCAAGGTTGAGTCATAATATTGACGCTGGATATTGTAGTGACGCACATGGGTGAAGGTCTTTTGGGTAGTGACCAGTATCTCATTCTGCTTCATCTGTTCAGTGTCCATCTCTTGCTTATTCAAGTTCAGCAAACGAACGGCTTCGCTAATTTGCTCCACCGAACATTGAGAGTAAGAAGCCAGTTGATCATTGGTCTTGTTTTGCTCAGTGTGAAGCTGGGCAAATAGCATCTTAACTTCAGCAGAAGTGGCATATTGAGTGTTCGAAGTGGACAAGGTCTGGAATTGCTCTTGAAGAGTGTTGAGATGTTGAGTCATTGTCAGTTGGATCTCAGCCAGCTTCGTTATTGAGTCATGCTTGGGCTGTTGTGTTTGAATGGAGATCATAACACTTAGCAGATCCTTCAGTCCTTTAACTTCATTTAAAAGCTGAGTGACTTGGGACAGATGAGTTGACTCATTGTTGGTAGACCCAGTAGTAGGTTCAGCATTTTGATGAAGATCCTTGATTAACGACTGCACCGAGTTGATGAGTTGACTACTAGACTCGATGGCATGCAGATAGCTGAGTGATCCTTCATCAGGTTGCCGAGTTTCCTCAGTGTGACCAGTTGATGGAGGAGTTGGATTTTTCTCAGGGATGACATGGTCAGTGACTGGAAGGGGGTTGTCAATCTGCATTTGGTTCTCTTGTAGAGATGATGGATCGGCAGGAATGATTATTGTTGCAGAAGTAGGCTGAATGGGTTCAGTGCTGACAGGGGCAGGAATTTCCTTAGTCAGCACAGTGCTTGGAGCATCAGCATTAGCGAGAACTTGCTCGGTTTGGCTTGAAGGGTTGATAGAAGCATCCAAGTCGGCTTGTTCCTGTAGTGAAGAAACAGAGGCTTGCTTTTCAAGAGAAACTGGTCGAGAAGAAGAAGTTTGTTTACTGAAAAACTTTAGCTTGAGTGTAGAAGGGTCTTTGGTCGGCTTCTGGACAGGAAGGACAATGACAGTTGTCTGACTTGCCTTTACTAGTCTTCTTCTTCGAGGAGGAGGAATGTCAGCTGGGATAGACTCTACTGAGTGAGGAGGAGAAGTCTCTTCTTGATCAGCATTGAGTTGGTCAGTTTGTTCTTGTTCTTCTTCTGCAGCCAACTCAGTATTAGTTGGGTCAGCAGCTTCCTCTTCACTGGCTGTTTCCTCAGTGTCATCCTGACCACTGTCTTCTCCTTCTTCTGCTTCTTCATCATCCTGATCTTCGTTATCTAATTCTTCTTCCACCTGAGTGATGAAGTGTGTTGAAACACCTTTCCACAAGATTTTGATTTGACAAAATCATCCATGATTAAGAGACAATTAAATTTAAGTGCTTTATTTTAATTGTACTAATCCGTTTGTTCAATGTTGAGTATGAATATAAATAAAGATAAATATAAAAAGAAAGACAGGAAGAAGTCAACATGAAATGAATAAAACAAGCTAAGTGGAATGAAGGTCACCATAGAAGCCTAAAGTATCAAGCTGAGTGGAATCAATCTTAGCATCAAGAGACTAAGACATAAAAGTCCAACAAAGAGAAACGAAATGCAACTCAGTATAAGAAACAACAACAACAAGTGTCTTACGAAGCTGAGCTGACTAAAAACATACTTAGCCTAAGAATTGCCAAAGACAATGATTTACGCAGTAGAAGCTGAGTGATTCTTCAGGACAGCATGAAAAAGTCGTTTGCTAAAAGACAATGATTACCGCCCTTCTGAACCAATAATTGAATCCTTGGAAATACGCAGAAGACACATTCCGAGATGTATGGGTCAATGGATTATTGGTAAAGGACGACTGGCACAAAAAGACAAGCCAGACGCAAGAAGACAAGCCTGATGTCTGAAGGAATGCAGAGAAAGGGAATGGCCGGAACAGTCTGACGCTGACCAGAATCTGTCCCCTAAAAGAGCCATTTCAACATCAACGGCTAAATCATTTCAAAATGATCCATCACAGATTTTCCTATATAAGGACAATCAAACTTCTTGGATCATTGCCGAACTACAAAAAAAAAGAAAAATACAAGAGAGAAAAGTTACAAAAGCACTTAGATACAAAAAGAGATCTTACACCTATATTCTATTCCTTGTGTAAATGCTAGAGTGATTACTTGTAATCTTCTAAAGTGTTCTTTATTTGAAAAGGAACAAGTGTTTATCAATTGTAAAATTAAGAGTGTTGTGCTGAGTGTTTGGCTGTAAACATTCAGTGGTAGAGAAATCTAGGTGCTGGGCTGTAGCACTTAGTAGGAGTTGAGTAGACGAATAGAGGAAGGTACTCTTGCATAGTAATTGGTTTGTGTTCTACCTTTAAAGAGCTCAGTATTGGATTCCAAAAGCCCAGAGGACTCTGGGGACTGGACGTAGGCAGAGAGGCCGAACCAGGATAAGTGATACTGAGTAATCTCTAAACTCTCTCTCAATATATATATGTGCATGTGTTGTGTGTGAAGTTTACTCAGCATATAAAATTGTTTAAAGTTGACTCTGAGTAATTTCAAGTGCTGAGTTAGAAGCTGACCTCCAAGAGTGTCAATATCTAACTTACAAATAAAATAGCCTTAGTCAATATCCGGCCAAAGTTGTCTTATAGCATATCTGGCCAAACTGAGTTGACAAACTTGCAAAATAATTAAGTCAGCATATCAATTAAACGAAAAAAGTTATATTAGTTCATAACCCCCCCCTTGGAACTAATCACACGGGACCAACAAAGTGATCATCTAGTTGCACATCGTGTTCTTGATGCTCAGCTTCAGTTCCCTGACATTGTGTGAAGTGAGAATCACCAGGAACAATGATGTCAGTGGGGATAGCATCAATAGGGGTCAGCTCTGAAGACTTCTTCTTCTTCAGAGGTTGCTCATCAGCATCCATTCTTTCTTCTGTATCAGGCTCATCTTGCCTGCTTCTCTTCTCAGCTGACTTAGGTCTCTCCTGACCTTTTTGAGCAACTGACTTCAACTTCTTGGTCAGAGACTCAACATCTTTTGAAGGAGTCCCAACAACTTTCCTTTTGCGGCCAGCTGGAGCCTTTGTTCTCATGTCCTTCTTTGGGACAGTCTCCTCAGCAGGCTGATCACCACCTTTGGCTTTCTTAATCGGTTGGTTAAACTTCAAGGCACGCAGCGCAGCAGCTGTGATCTCAGAGCCTTGGGCCTCAGTTTCCTCGGATAGGTCAATCTGATGTTCTATGAGGATTCTGGTAATGAGTGAGCCCAGCCTTAAAGTTCCAGTGCTCCTTTGGAAGCCAGCAATTAAGAAAACTGGCATATTGATGGGCTTATAGGTCAGCATATGCCATATGAAGCACTGCTCGAAGTTTGTCGCTGAGCTGGTGCAATTAATCTTAGGGTAGATGTAATTGGTCAGCAGGTAGTGTGCCATCTTTTGGTGCTGGCCCATTGAGGAACTGGAGATTTCTCCAAAGTGGCCAACGGGCTTGCAGAAGGTTGCAGAGTACCCAGTTCCTTCATGATGACCAGTTCTCCTCAGTTTTGTTCCTTCATTCTTCAGTTTCAGTAAGTTGGCAAGGTAGATAGGGTTGACAAAAATTGTTTTATCTTTTACCACAGTTACTAGGTAGTCCTGGTTATCGTTAGCAACCCGTAGATTATGGTAGAATTCCCTTACTAAGTCAGGGTAAGTTGGATCTCTGATAGAGAATAGCTCCGTCCATCCATTCTTCGATATCCATTCATAGAATGGTTGCTCGGTTTCTACGAAAGCCTCAGAGAACCATCTTGAGAAGTCTATCTTGCACTCTCTAACGTCTTCGAAGACCTTAGTATAGGTTCTGACTTTGGTCGGCTTTCCTTTAGAGCAGGTGGCTTGGCCAGCTTTGCCTTTGCTCGGTGTAGTGGCCTTAGTCGTTTTAGGCAGAGTAGTATGCTTGGAAGGTTCATCGGAACTGGTCTTAGGGTGACCAGCACCGGAGATGTTCACTGAAATCTTAGTCATAGTTTCAGAGAGGGGTTTGGAAGTTTTGAGAGTTTTTAAAGAGAAGGTGCTTATGCCAGAGAATTTGGTAAGTGTAAAGAGATAAAAATGGGGATTTGCCTATTATTTATAGCGGTGTGAGGTGGATCTTATCGAATCCATGTGTCAGTTTTGCCTTGGGATAAGGATCCTGGCTTTTATGACACATTCGGCGTATACGTCATCCTAGGTGGCTATTCGCGTGCTTTAGCATTAAATGCAACGGATCTTGTACTCAGCGTTTAGAATTCTAAACGTTCTATATTCTGAGTAGTCAGTTTTATACAAATGGATGGTTCAAGTAGTTGGTTGCTCAGTTTGAGATAACTACTCAGTGCTCATATTTGCTCAGTATGTGATGTTCATTCATTTAGCATTAAACACTCAGCATACATCTATTCACTCAGCAAATAATAGCATAAGTCATTCAGCATGGTAATTCACTCAGCATGAATCTATATTAAGAGCTGGAATTTACTGAAGAGGATTAAACATACCAATGGCTTCTCTTAGTATGCTGAACTGCTCACGAGCCAGTGGCTTTGTGAAGATATCCGCAAGCTGCTCATCCGTTGGGACATAGGTCAGCTTTATCTCACCCTTGAGTACATGGTCTCTAATGAAGTGATGTCTGATGCTGACATGCTTCATCCTGCTGTGCTGAATTGGGTTCTTTGATAGATCAATTGCACTTTTGTTGTCACATTTGACCTCAATTGTCTTTGTTTGAACACCATAGTCTTCAAGCTGTTGCTTAATCCATAGGACTTGAGCAACAAAGTGTTCAGCAGCAATGTACTCAGCTTCAGTAGTAGACAAGGCTACTGACGCCTGCTTCTTGCTGAACCAAGATACAAGATAGCTTCCTAGGAAGTGGCATCCTCTAGAGGTGCTTTTTCGTTCAAGCTTGTCTCGTCCATAGTCAGCGTCAGTGTATCCAACGAGTGTAAAATCATGAGTGTTGGGATACCATAAACCTGCGTTCACTGAGCTTGGCAAATATCTAAGGATTCTTTTTACAGCTATGTAATGAGATTCCTTAGGGTTAGATTGATATCTAGCACAGTAGCATACTGAGAACTGAATGTCCGGTCTACTTGCTGTTAAGTAAAGTAGAGAGCCTATCATACCTCGATACAATTTGCTGTCTACTGACTTACCATTCTCGTCAGCACAAAGGACAGTGTCAGTGCCCATAGGAGTAGATATTGGCTTGCAATTTTCAAGATCATATTTCTTCAATATCTCCTTGGCATATTTAGCTTGACTGATGAAGATGTCATTTTTCCCTTGTTTGATTTGAAGTCCAAGGAAGAAGTTGAGTTCTCCCATCATTGACATTTCAAACTCAGTCTGCATTTTCTTGCTAAATTCCTTGCACATTGACTCATTAGTAGCACCGAAAATGATATCATCCACATATATTTGAGCCACCATGGTATCTTTACCCTTTCTCTTAATGAATAAGGTTGTATCAGCTTTGCCTCTGACATAGTTTCTAGTCAGCAGGAAACTGGTCAGCCTCTCATACCAAGCACGTGGTGCTTGCTTAAGGCCGTACAGAGCCTTTTTGAGTTTATAAACGTGGTTTGGGAATTTAGGATCCTCAAACCCTGGAGGCTGATTAACATAAACTTCCTCGTTTATAACTCCATTAAGGAATGCACTCTTAACATCCATTTGAAACAGTTTAAAGTTCATATAACTTGCATAAGCGCATAAAATTCTAATAGCCTCTAGCCTTGCCACTGGGGCAAAGGTCTCACCATAGTCAATACCTTCTTGCTGACTGTAGCCCTGAGCTACAAGCCTTGCTTTGTTCCTGACTACATTCCCTTGTTCATCCAGCTTGTTGCGGAAGACCCATCTTGTTCCAATGGTCTTCTGACTTCTTGGATGTGGCACTAACTCCCATACATCGTTTTTTCTGAATTGATCAAGTTCCTCTTGCATTGCGCTCATCCAGAATTCATCTTCCTCAGCATCAGCGAAGTTCTTTGGTTCCTGAACTGAGACGAAGGCTACGTTGCTGAGGTATCTCCTGAGTTGGTTTCTTATCATCAGGGTATTCTCAGCAACATCAAGAATAGCACTCTCTGAGTGTCCTATTGGTATCCTTATCTCCTTTGGTAGATTGATGTCTTTTGCTGTTTGTGTTTCAACAATCTCTGCAGGTGTAGACTGGTCAGTGAAAACAATTTGAGGTTCACTTTTACCTTGGGTCAGCCCTTGAGGGAATGACTCAGCGGCTGTATCTTGATCAGCGGGTACTAAGTGTGGATCATCCTCGGTCAGCGGCTGATATCTTCCTGCAGGGTTAGTTTCGTCGATCTCAACATGTACTGACTCTTCTAAAACCTGAGTTCGTTTATTGAAAACTCTGTATGCTTTGCTATTTGTTGAGTAGCCTAAAAAGATAGCTTCATCAGCTTTTGAGTCAAACTTAGCTAGGCTATCTTTGGTGTTTAAAATAAAACATTTACAGCCAAAGGCACGAAAGTATCCAATGTTGGGCTTTCGTCCTTTCCAAAGTTCGTAGGGGGTTTTCTTTAGTATAGGTCTAACAAGAGCCCTATTAAGAATATAGCACGCTGTGTTGACAGCTTCTCCCCAAAAATACTTTGGAAGCCTATGCTCACTCAGCATTGTCCTGGCTATTTCAACCAAGGTTATGTTCTTCCTTTCTACAACCCCATTTTGTTGAGGCGTTCTAGGAGTAGAAAAATTATGGTCAATGCCGTTGGTTTCACAGAATTCAACAAACTGTTGGTTCTTGAATTCTCCACCATTATCACTTCAGATGTGAGCCATTTTTAGGTCTTTATCATTTTCAAGTTTTCTAACCAAATTTGAAAATGTCTCAAAGGTCTTATCCTTGCTACTCAGCAAGATGATCCAAGTGTACCGAGAAAAGTCATCTACAATGACCAAGGAAAATCTTCTTCCACCCAGACTCAGTGGCTGGACTGGACCGAAGAGATCCAAGTGTAGTAACTCTAACAGACGCTTAGTTGAGACAGTATTTTTACTATGAAAAGATTGTTTGGTTTGTTTTCCCGCTTGGCAAGCGTGGCATAGTTGATCTTTTTCAAATTTAAGTTCTGGAAGTCCCTCAACCAATTGTTTTCTTGCTAATTTGGCCAGGAGGTTCATGCTTACATGACCAAGTCTCCTGTGCCATAGCCAGGAATTTTCTTCCTTTGATACTAAGCATACAGTTTTTGAAAACTTTATCTCTAAGTTCAGCATAAAGACATTATCAATGCGAGGGCAGTTAAAATTAACTCATTAGTCTTACCCTCGAATATTTTACATCCAGTGTTATCAAATATAACTTTTCTCCCATTGTCACATAGCTGAGCTACGCTGAGTAAGTTATATTTGAGTCCGCTGACTAGGGAGACAGACTCAATAGTAGGATTACCTCCAACGGTTCATGACCCTACTATCTTACCCTTTTTGTTGTCTCCAAAACTTACGCTTCCTCCTCGTTTACGCTCAAATGTGATGAACTGAGTTTCATCACCAGTCATATGCCTCGAGCATGCGCTGTCAATATACCACATTTTTTACTTCTCAGCACACCTCAGGCTTACCTGCAATGTAGCTAGTTGCTTTTAGGTACCCAATTCTTTTTGGGTCCTGGCTTGTTAGGTTCAACAGGTAAAGCATCATATTTTATTTTATAGCGGCATACTTGGACAGTATGGCCATTCTTTCCACAGAAGTCACAACTGACCTTCCGTTTAGGATTTCTCACTAACTAGTCAGCACCCTAGTGCTGAGCATGCCAGCACACCTTTGTGGTGTGTCCTTTCTTCCCACAGAAGTCACACTGGACTTTCCACTGAGGATTCCATCTCTACTGACCAGTACCTCGGTACTGAGTATTCAGAGGAATATTTCTTTTGTTTGGAACCTTTAGTTGGTTCTGGATAGCTGTGATGTCCTTTCTCAGTTTCTTAGAATCTGATTGGACTTCAGAGACAGACTTATATATGATCTCCATGTTATCATGCAAAGTTGAGTTGTCCTGAAGAAGGAATCTGAGGTCACTCAGCTTGACCTCTTCAACCTCGTCACAACGCTTGCTGAGTGCTCTAACTTTCTTATTACACTTTTTGACAAGTGTGTAGAGGTCACTCAGGGCATTAACCATTTCATTTCTGAGCTGGGGTAGTGATATTACCTCATTTGATTGCTCCTCATCGTCAGATGTAATGGAGGGGTCAGCATGCTCAGAGACGCACGGCTCAACAAGTTCATCAGCCATAAAACAGATCTTTGCTGACTCAGTGGCATCAGCTTCTGATGATGAAGACTCATCACTGTCGCTCCATGTTGCCACCATTGCCTTTTTGTCGTTCTTCCTTTCTTTCCTCAGCGTGGGGCATCTTGACTTGATATGGCCAGTTTGATGACATTCAAAGCATGTAATAGGCTTTGAGTTGTCCTTCTTGTATTTGCTGTCGCTGGACTCAGCTTTATACTTATCAAACTTTTTGTAAGGCTTTTTAGAATACTTGTCATTCTTTCTGAACAGCCTTTTCATCTTCCTAGTGAACATAGCCATCTCCTCATCATCTGTTGAGCTCCCATCAGTGGAGTCAGCTTTCATGACAAGAGATTTCTGCTTCTTGTCTTCAGACTTTTCCTTCACCTCGAAATTCTTCATTGAGATCTCATGGGTCAGCAGTGAGCCGATGAGTTCATCATATTTGTAGGTGGTTAAGTCTTGAGCTTCCTCAACATCAGTCTTCTTTGCTTGCCAGTTTTTAGGAAGACTCCTAAGAATCTTCTTGACTTGTTCTTCCTCAGTGAAGATCTTCCCAAGTCTCTTGAGCTCGTTGATGATGTTTGTAAACCTTGCATTCATGTCAGAGATTCCCTCATCATCGTTCATTTCGAATAGCTCGTATAGTCTCATCTGCTGGTTCACCTTGGACTCCTTTACTTTGTTGGTTCCTTCGTAGGTGACCTCCAGCTTCTTCCAGATCTCTTGCGCTGACTCACAACCTGATATCTTGTTATATTCTGCAGCATCCAGTGCACAGTGAAGCATGTTTATAGCCGAAGCGTGATTTTGTAGCTTCTTGAGATCATCCTCTGTCCATTTGGCCTCAGCTTTGACAACTGTTTGGCCAGCCACAACTTCAATAGGAACAAATGGGCCTTGGACTATTGAAAGCCATGCACTCATATTTGTTGCCTGAATAAAGTTTTTCATCGTATTCTTCTAGAAGGTGTAGTTAGACCCGAAGAATAGGGGAGGCCGAGTAATGGACAGCCCCTCAGGTAAGATCTGAGTTTTCTGGTTTCCTGGAAGAAACCGAGTACTGTTTTCAGCCATAGTGGGGATCAGCTCAAGGTAGTTAAACCTTTCACAGTGAGCTTTTAAGCTCTGATACCACTTGTTGGTCCCTTATAACGTAACAAGTTAGTTCCAAGTGGGGGATATGTTAAGGCTGACTTCTTTTTCCTTGAAAAAGGATTACACAGCGCGCTGAGTAAATTAAGACACTAGCTTAGTCAACTGATGACTAAGTTAGCTTCTTTCTTTGAGTCAAGAGATAGCACTTGAGTCTATTCCTGAACTCAGATACTCAAACACAACTCAATGTAACCTCTTTACTTGGTCAGTTTTGTTTAAGCAAGCAATATATATATTAAGGAGTTTAAGGTTAGAAAGATGTTACTCAGCAGATTTATCTAGGTTCGGCCTCTAAGCCTACGTCCTGTCCCCGGAACACGTTCCGAGCTTTTGAATTCTCTATTGAGCTCTTTAACGGTAGAGCATCAAACCTTTTACAACTTAGAAGCTGAGTATAACAAGAGTACCTTCCTCTATACCTCTACTCACTCCTAATCTCTCGCTGAGTACTATAACCGAGTACTCAGCCTCTCCTTTCTAATCTCTAGAAATGATAAAGATTTGTCCTAAACAACAATTGCTAAGACACCTTAGATGATTGAATAATCACTCTAGACTTTTACACGAAAGATATAGAATTTGGTGTAAGTATTTGCTTTTCTTTTTCTCACAGAACTTTGAGTAGAATTTTGGTCAGCGTAATGGCTTGATGAAAGTTCTGCTGGAAATGAAGCAACTGAAAGGCCCTATTTATAGAGACGTCTGAGACATCAGTCATTTCGAATTTCTAAATAACCGTTGGAGGGAAACAGCTTCCTGTCATTGTCACTCAGTCCTGCTCAGTGCTCTTGGCCAATCAGATTCAAGTATCTTCTGTCTTCGGTCAGTGCTGAGCAGCTTTTAGTCAGTCCGGCAGAATGTCTCTCCATTTATGGTAAGGTCAACTAGACAGCTTTTTGTGTATTCTGAACTTTACCCAAAGTAGAAATACTTTGTCTGGAAGTTGTTCTTGCTCAGCTGCTGTCTTGTACTCTTTGTCGATACAACTCAGCAGCTTCGTTCCGAAGTTGTTCAATGAAGGTCTTCTCGATCCTTCTCTCGCTAAGCTACGTTTTGTACACAATGGCAGCATTTTGCACACGCGGGCCGAGTGGTCTTGATCTGTTTGAATTGGGCTTTGACTTCCGTATTGGGCTTTAAGCCTTTTAGTCTTTATGTCTTATAAACAATTTAACTCAACATAGAACAAACACATTAGTATAATAAATCAAAGCATTTAAACTTAGTGTGTTTAGAGTATATTTAATTTTACTTAAATAATTTTGTCAAATCAAAATCATGTGGAAAGGTGTTTCAACAGGGGCGGGTAGGGGCGAAAGAACCATACGAACTAGGGTGGTGTCGGGGGAGGTGGAGGTGGGTATCTGTCCAATTTTGGGTCTGTTCCTTAGGATACATGCAGGGGGAGAGAGAGAAGGGACTGAGAAGGATCGGGAGGATACAGAGATGGAGTTACAAGAAGCAAGAAAAAGGAGAAGGGAGGGAAAAGAGAGGGAAGAGAGTCAGGAAGGAGTGAAGGACATAGGAATCCCAATTCCAGAAAAGGATATGGAGAGCCCTGACGTAAACTTTTCGGCGAGCCCTAGTGCATAGGGCCACTGATTGGAATGAGTTGTATTAGCTGGATCTGTCGTGGCCTGGGAAACCATCGGGCAGTTCGTCAATTGAAGGAGATTGTTTCTTCCCAAAAACCACTTCTTTTATTTGTTGGGGTTTAGTGTCCTTTAGACAATTGTTCTAGGATACAAACTTAATGTAAATGAATTGTTCTTTATATCATTTGTTTAATGAGATATATGTTTTATAACTATATAAAGGCAATCCCTTTTAAGCACTAAATAAAGTCTAATAAAAGGAAATCCGTAAGTTTATTTAAAGTGATTATAAAGTGTTCATACAAGCATGAAGTGAGACAAAACTTTATAGTAAACTGATAAACTTAAAACCACCCCAAGTCAAGTGATATGTTTGGGATTGACATATCACTATTGAGACTTGTATGTAACAATGTCTTCTGTCCGACAGAAAGCTGATCTCACAAGCTTCATATATATAGATATCTGGACAGTTACATAGATCCGATGAAATGTTGTTCATCAGGATTGGGGATCCGATTTGAGATAACAGGATGGGTAGATTCATCCTTGTCACATGTTCATCTCATTGGTATTAATAGGTATAACTAATCCTCAAACTTAAAGGAATATTAATTGGTATTCTGGATTACGGAATGTGATGCTTTGACTCTGGTGTAACACGATCCTTAACAGAGATGACTCTGAGGTGTGAACAGTAGACGTTGGGTATCACATGAAGTAATTGCGGAGTCGTTATATATTGGATTGAGCATTTATCACTCCCGATAAATGGGAGATACATCCATGGATCGCTTGTGGAAGACTCGACTCTAAATCCTTGCAAGGTGATAGCTTAAGAGTAAGAAATATAGATTTCACTTAACCTATCTTTTTGAGTTGACTCGGCCTGTACAAGTAAAACGAACGTCTCGCTATATGTGACTTGACATCACCCATAGTCATAAGATTCAGTTCAAGGATGTAGTTGATAAATGATCGAATTATACTGTAACTAATACGGAAAGGTTAACGACAGAATCAACCTGTCTTCCTATAGCTCTGGGGGAATGATTACGGACTTGCTAATCACATACTCTGTACATCATTCCGTTATGCAAAGATTAAATATAATTCTTTGAAAATTAATTTAATAACGTTGCATACGGCTAGAAGCAATAAGAACCTAATGGATCACACATAAGACTTGGAACCTAAAAGAGAGATAGATGTTAATTAATTGATAGAAGCCCAATTGAGCCCAATAAGGCCCATGGACAAAAGGGGGTCGAAATTCATGTAGTGATATACATGAATAATTAATTTGATTTTGTTAATCCTAATTAGATTAGGAATATGAATTAAATTAATTAAGAGATAATTAAGTTAGGAGTTTTAATTAGATTAATATACTCCTATTATTATCCAATAAGGTTATTATTATTTGCTTTTTATAATCAGTTATTTGCTGCTGCAGGTAATACTTCACCCATTTTGTTAGAGCATATGCCTTCGCGGATCAGAGAGGAGGATAATAGGGGTTTAACCAGACAGTTTGTTATTGAAGAGTTTAAAGAGGCGATTTTCCAAATGCACCCCGACAAGTCTCCAGGACCGGACGGATTAGGGCCTGGTTTCTATCAGAAGTTCTGGAGTGTTATCGGTGTCGATGTCTTTCAGGCTTGCGTCAAATGGTTAGAAGCCAAATTTTTCCCTGAAGAACTAATGAGAACAAACCTCGTGCTAATTCCGAAATGTGAAAACCCGAGTACAATTGCTGAATTTCGCCCGATTTCTCTGTGTAACGTGTTGTATAAGATTATCTCGAAGGTGTTGGCCAATCGTCTGAAACCCATCCTACCAAATATAATTGCTGAGGAGCAGTCTGCATTTGTTCCTGGGAGATTGATTATTGATAATGTTATTTCAGCATTTGAAACAATCCATTCAATGAAAAGTACGACAAGAGGTCTGAAGAATGCAGTGGCGGTTGAAGTTGATATTAAGAAAGCCTATGATAGTGTCAGATGGGAGTTTTTGCGGGCTGTTATGCATAAAATGGGGTTTAACGGGGTATGGGTTACGTGGTTGATGGCGTGCATCACTACTGGGTCGTATTCGATTCAAGTTAATGGGGGTGGGAGTTGGTCCTATTATCCCGGGACAGGGCATTCACCAAGGCGACCCTCTTTCACCTTACTTGTATATTTTATATGCCGAGGGGCTCTCTAGTTTATTGTCTCAGGCTCAAGCGGATAATCTTTTAACTGGTTGTCGGATTAACAGACACGCCCCGACACTTTCCCATCTCTTATTTGCAGATGATTTTCTGCTGTTTTGTGGTGCTATTGAAAATGAAGTGCGGGGTTTGAAGAAGATAATAGACAGGTATGCACAAGATTCGGGACAGACACGCCTCCCAGCTCATATCCCAAACCCCTCCGGATTTTCTGACTCTTGAAGTCCGAAAATTCTGGCAACCCTTAATGGTGTGCTCCCAAGCCCATATCGGGGATGAAACTCCCTTTCATCATCTTCACCACATCGGCGGTCATGCTAGACTCGTAGATCCCAAAAACTTGGAATCCGGAGAAAAGCTGAGGCTCAATTCCCAACGCCGCCACTGAACTCAATTTCTCAGCTCTGATCGTCACTATCTCCTCCCCGAAGGGGAATTTGATCATTTGGTGGAGCGTGGAGGGCACACCTCCTAGCTTATGGAACCATGGGCGTCCCAGTAACACAGCAAAGGTCACCGGTATATCCAGCACAGTGAACTCAGTTTCTTCCTCATGCGGCTCTACCTTCAGCTTGGCTTTAAAAACTCCTTCGATGTGCCTACGGCTATCATCATAAGCCCTGATCACGGTTTCCGAGGCCGTCAGATCTCCTCTTTCTACTCCCAATTTGGACAAGAGTTTCATCGGGCAAACATTAATGGTCGATCCGTCATCAACCATTACACAGCTGGTTTTCTTCCCATTAATTTCAGCTCGGATGTATAAAGGCTTGTTGTGAGCCTTCCCTTCTTCTGGGAGATCCTCATCGGTGAAGGTGATTTCAGTTCTCTTTCGGGCCATAATTTCCCCTACTAGTGCCGTCAGCTCAGTATCGGTTGAGATGACCAAATTCTGCAACTCTTTTATCAAATTCTCGCGGTGGTACTTAGAATGGCACAAGACCTCCCACACAGTAGACTTAGCTTGTGTTTTCTTCAACTGCTCGAGGACTTGATCATCGGGCTTGGGAGCCGATCCTTCTCCCGCCTCAGTTTCCACCATTGGTGCCTTCCCCTCGGCCACTCGACCTGATCTTGTCATAACGGCAATCTCCAGCTCGTCATCAGATCCATCCCAAATATTGATAGGAATTATCCGATCGGCATCCTCCTCCTCCGAGGAACTCTCCCAAATGTCCACAACCATCAGATCCATTACATGAGGGACGTTTGAGTTCAAATAAAAGGGATCCGCCGATCCATACATGGCCCAGCCTATCAACTCCTCATAATCCCTGAGGGACACTCTGCTCATCCTTCTTGCCGCCATCGGAATAGCGCCTCTCTGTATGCACATGAGCTGCACCTTATCACTCATCATTTCATGACACTGCTCGTAGCGATACCTCCACCTCCTAGCGTAATCCACAAACGGTTCCTCTGGGAATTGCCTGATCCTATCCAGATCTTACAGGGATCCCGTCCATGGAACATACATCTCATACCTCGACACAAACGCATCCCTAAGAGGTATCCAATGACCCATTTCTTCCTCTGATAAGCCTTGGTGCCACAACAAGGCTTCTCCCATGAGAGTTTCCGGGAAATGTTCATGTAATTCACATTGAGGGAACCCAGCGTCATACATATAGTTGCGGAACAACCTTGCATGCTCAACGGGATCCCGATATCCGCCATACTTGGGCATTGTCAACACCGCTTCAGGTGTTTCATAAGAGGGTGAGTCTGGGGTTTTCTCCGCAAGCATCCATACTGTATATTCCTTAATGAACCTCTTGGTCATCGCGGCCCAATCGTACTTGATATGCATCGGGAGAGACATATACCACATCAACGGCTCCCCCATCAGTGAATTGCAAAATAGACTGGTGATCTCTTCTTCCTTAAAACCCAAAGGCCCCATGGCCGACAAGTAGAAGTGAAGGTGTTCCATTGGATCCTTATTGCCATTATACTTACCGACCATCGGCAACGGGCGTTTGATAGGCCCAATCTGCAGCGCGAAGTGCTCTGCCGTCCTATCCTTAGCTTTCTTGTACTTTTCAAGGAATAGGTCGGACAACTGTTCCCAATCATGCTTGCAGGAGTCGGGCAATGAGTGGAACTACCTCGAAGGTTCGCCTATTAATGAATGGTGGAACCACTGAGCAATCTCGTCCACGCCAAAGGATTCAACAAACATATCATGCATATACTCACGCAAGTGCACATCGGGATCCTCTCCTCCACTGAACAGACTCAATTCTAGCATAATAGTTCGAGACGACCCTTCCCCGGTTTCTTCAGCACTATCTTCATCATATGGCACTCCACCGTCCAACCCTTCATCCATCGGTTCACCCTCCTGCTCCTTGCCAAGGAAGGACACGTATAAACCTTTTCCAATATTACTCTTCTGATCGGAGTCCAACAACTCCTCTTCATATTCCCCGAAGGATTCCATGACTACACTTGCTCCGAGCCCAGACCCGATCATGCTCACCCTATGGTTAGGTAATGGATTATGCCTAGTGGAAGGGTTTGCTGACGAAGGATCAACTATCTTCTTTTCCTCAATCAAATCCTGAATCTCGTGTTTCAGTCTCTCGCAGTTCTCAATAGTGTGCCCATAATTACTGTGGAACTCGCAGTATATCCTAGCTTGTATCTGCAGAGTAGGCGGTGCTTTGCTATAAGGAGTGATGGCTTTCAACAATCCCTTCTTCTGCAATCGTTCGAAAACTTTTGCGTAGGTCTGATCAAACTTGGCGAACTGCCTCTTCTCGATAGCATTAAGATCAAGCACTTTCACCGCAGCCGACTCTGTGCTCGCGCTTGGCCCTCTGGCACTATATCCAGACTTTGTCCACTTGGTATAAGCTTTCTTCGGCTCACCATCCCCCTCAACTGTCAAGGTGCAACTATACATCTGATTGAAATCGGTAAAAGGCATATACCACAGCTCAATCTTAATATACGGCAATGTGTTGCCAATTACCATTCGGATCTGATCCTGCTCAAGCGGCTTCTGCTTCATAACTGCCGCCTTGGCTCTCCATCTCCTCACAAAATCGGAAAAAGACTCACCAGTTCGTTGCTTAGTACTCTCCAGCTCCTTCAGAGTAACCTCAAGCATAGTGTTGAAACTATATTGGGCGATGAATGACTTTGCCAACTCCTTCCAATCTCTCTTCGTCACCAGCGGCAACGCATGAAACCATACGAGGGCAGCTCCCTCCAGATAGGTATTGAATAGTCCCAGGACTTGATCCTCAGTTTGGATCGTGTGCTTCATTACTGCAACATACTGATTCATATGAGCCGTGGGATCCCCGGTTCCATCGAACTTCTTCATGTCCGGGAGCCGGAATTTCAAGGGCAAAGCCGTTGCCGACAAGCAGTTCTTCAAATTATAAAAGTCTTGACTCCCAAAAATTCCCCCATGCAGATCCTGCACTTCCTGAGTGATGTGCTGCTTCCACTCCTCTTCCTTAGCCTTCTCCTTCTCAAGCTGTTTCTGGATATAATCCTGATAGTCATCCTCGTTCCCGAAGCGGGGACCGGTGTTCACTTCATTCTCAGCGCGTTTGCTACCACTCTTGTTATCCTTCAACGCTAGCTCAGCGAGCTGGGCCAAAATTGCGGCCAACTGATCATTAATGTTGTTCACAGAGTTTTCCAATTCGGCCACCTTTTCATCGGTCGCAAACATACTGGCAGAGGACTAAGTATACTTGGACGAAGATGATTCAAAAGCCACAACTGCCGATTCGGAATTGTCAATTTGTAGCTGATCAAACTGCCTGACTAGCCGGTTACTCTCGTGAAACCACAACCGCTTAATGATGAAGTCTGCGCGAATGGTCATCCATTAGTATGTATGCATGATTTTATATGCATGATTCGTGGTGTGTGCGTTTATTTATTTACGGATATATAAGATAAGAACAACAAACGTCAGTCTAATTACACATATCATAGCATCTCTCTTCCACCCTTATTCCTCCACACACTCGATGGTCCAAGTCTGTTTCCTAGGATTTCGGTTTGGGGCTCACATTGCGGTCCAGGGGACGCATGATGCCATCGATTATTGCGGAAAAGTAAAGCATCCATCAGACAATACAGTTCATTTTAACGCATCAGCGTTCAGTGACTAAGATATCGACCAAATCGGATTGTCCTTTCGAATAACTCGTCTTTCGTTATTTCGCGAGATGCATTAGTTCGGGTTTTGACTCCCTTTGAGCGCATCTCGGATTTTAGACGTGGTACAAGTTATTCTTTCAGTTCAATTGCTCGTTATTGACAATGACTCGTTCCCTTTTTATTCGCGTGGGTTTGTGTCTCGATTTTTGGATTACGATAGGATCTTTTGGATCTATCGAGAGACGCAACCACATGTTTATTTAGTGATGATATCACTTTTTTTTTGAATTTTATTTTAGGGAACGGACTCATTGCGTAACATGTTTGTTTTTAGCGTCAAGAATCCGTTTGCTTGTTTTGGCTACGTGAAAAGACGGTGAGTCTTATTTGAGTGCACGGTAATCTTTCGGCTAGCAACAAATTTTATTTCTTCCAATTTACGGGATATACCATCCTAGCGTGGTTATAGAAAATCAACATTTCGTTGAATCGCATGCTTATTCGAAGCAGGGACATTACCGTTCTTTTCATTTAGGCACGAGTTAAGCAAACACACATGTCGGGCCATATTTCTTGCAGTTTTGATAACGGTCGAAATGATCGAGCCATTAGTCAAACCCACAGTCTCGTCCATATGGTGCAATCACGCGGTTTAGCTTGATTCGGCTTTGTGATTTTAAACGGCATATATACCAGTTTGAGGCACGTATTTAACGACATTGGTTCATTTTCTTTAACTACTCTCGAGATTGACATATATCGTAGATACAGAATGATTTTGGTCGTTTCGTTTTCTTTTATTTTCTTTAGTCGCTTTTGCGGATACATCCATTTCTCTTAAGAACAACACAAGGCGTAACGTAAGAGCTCGTTTTTCATTCGGAAGGGACGGGCCACGTTTATGAATCTCTTTACGTTACAACGGGGTCGTTCGAAACAGAAATGTTCTTTGTTTTCGTTTTGTCATAATCTCGTTTTATCCCAATCTATTAAAGAATGTGAATAACGGCTACCGTTAATATAGTCTTTTGAATCGAGCTATAACTATCCTTAATACCAAACGGATTTGTACTAATACGTGCTTACGTCATAACGCATTTCCTGAACATGTGCCTTCTTCGGGACACGGAAAGGGACCAGGCGGGTCGCACAAGTTCATTCATACGAGATGACTAAGTCGTCTTTAGTCCGAATCGTTTCGATGTTTTCGGGGTAGTTTATATATCGGTTCAAGAATATATATTAACGTATCGTTTCATTTTCTTTACATAGTTTAGGATTAGACACGTATCATGGCAATTTGAAAACACGAATTGATTCATTTATCACATCAAAAATAGTAACGGGTAATCCTATGGCAACTTCTAAGGCTACTATATGCTGACACGGCTGATCACGGGACCTCACAGGACCGCACAAATTCGCCCCTAACGAATGGATGGGGACCCTTTAGCGCCTTACTGTAAGGGGAACTTACACTAGCCTCTTTCGAGCGACGAATGGACTCTCGCTAGAGGTTTCACGAAAATTACCCAAAAGGTTTGCAATAATGCGTATGAATGCATACGAAAAGAAATAATACGATCCGTCCCCGTTAAGGGCTTAATACACGCCTTCTAGAATCAAATTTCTCGCTTCCCCAGCAGAGTCGCCACTTGTTAGACAAGGTGCCGAACGGCTTCGCCCGGGCGGACCGGGGGGTGGACACCTCATGGCGACGTAAGCGGTGATTGGCGCTGAAAGCAACCAATCGCGGAATCAAGCTGCTCGGCAGGACCGGAGCTCGGAGTATGGAAGATTCGCCACCCACGAATGGGAAAATGAACACCGATCCCTTGCGGGAGACCGGTGAGGGTTTGGGAAACTTAGGTACGAGTCGAGAAGGCTAGTTCCTTTCCGGAGAAAGGCTACTAGGCACCCCGACATCGCCCGGTTATGAACCACCGCCTCCCACTTAGCGTGTTAGGCAATAACGGACTAATCGTATATTTCTTTAAGTTTAAAATTCATTTGAAACCTTTTCTTTCTCGCTTTGAAAACCGTTTTGAGCATGTTATTGAAAGTCATTTTAGTAAAGAATCACCCATTTTGCATAAATTTAAAATACATAGGAGAGAGAGAGAGGGGGAGGAGAAAGAATTGATTTATTCACAGTGCGATTTATGCTTCAAACTATACGCTAACTCTAAGCTAATCTTATTCCCCAAAAACGAGTTTATTTACATGGTTCGTGCTTTAATCGCCGTTGGAACAATTTAGGCACATTTCAAAACCCCGTTAATTTACATGATGTTCACTCGAATCGCCGTTGGAACGACTCGAGCGGTTGAAAACGTGAGATGAAAATGCCTTGAACCAAAAACGTGATTAAGCATACAAGTCCATTTATTTTTGTACAAAACCATTGCGAAAACGATTCGAAAACTCAATTATTTAGAATGAAAATGATTTTAATTACAAGGTTCGCTTAATCCGTCGTTGGAACGAATTAAGGTTTTAAAACATGATATTTTAGGAAACGATTTGAAATGATGAAAAACCTTTTATTTATATTTAGGAACCTCTAAAAACTCTTAGCTTAAATAACCAAATTGAAATCTCTTTTTGTGGTTTATTTTCCCCTTTTCACTCTATTTACTCCTCACTTAAATATAATCACAATAATGAACCAATCAAACCAAAATTCACCAAGTAAAGCCCATTTGAAATATATACCCATAAACGTCGAAAGAATGAGAAAAAGAATATATACATATACATTTTTAGCTAAAAATAATGGTATATCTATAGATAAAACAAGAATAAGTGAAAAGATACTATGTAATAAATATATAAGAAATAATAGTGAAAACACTAAATATAATACATTCTTACTCTCAAAATATGTAAAAATAAAGGACAAAACTCCTAAATGAGAAAATATCATTTGCCCCAAAATAGTTTCACCTAATAATAACTAACATAACCCAAATAGCCCAAAGAACCATATATATATATACCAAAACCAAATCAATAAAAATTATAATCAAATATACAAAATAAGTAAATATATAGATAGTTATTAAGTAAATACCTCAAAAATAATTTTTACCAACATATTACATAATTATACATATATATATGAAAGATTAAAATACCAAAAAGTTGAGAAAATGGGTTTAAAAGGGTGATTTTCGGTTTCCAGCAGATTACCGACGGAAAATCCGTCGCCAATCCGCTGTTAGTGACAGAATATGGCAGAATTACAGAAACAATCCCCAACCTTCCAGATTTATTCAAACGCTTTAGATTAGATCTATTCTATCATTTTGAGCCTCCGAACTACCAAAAATGGATCATAGTCTATACCGGAGGTTCCTAAACGATGTTTTTATTTTAAAACGTTATTTAGAAAAAAAATTCAAAACCTATAATTACAACGTTTTTCCATCCCGAACTACCTTTGGATTGGATCACGGTTCGTGTTGGGATATTAAAACGAGGTTTTTTATTTCAAAACAAAACCGAACCTTTATTTAATACGAGACGAAATTAAATAAATACGGAATAATACATAAAATGTGATAAATAAATAATTTAGCTAACTAAATAAATAAAAATTATACTAAAAATAAATAAATGAATAAATAGACGGAATAAATAAAGGAAATAAATAAAACGAGTCTAGTCCTCGGATAATACCTCAAGATCGGTATTTGACAGCTGGTGCCGGTTGATCCCACGAATTATGATTTTTGTGTTTTTTATGATTTTAGTAAAATATTTAACTTTTTGGAGATTTTCAATTTTTAGGAAAAAAATGTTTTTTCCCAAAAAAATCAACTTTCTCTCTCTAGAAAATGTTCTAGTGTGAGAAGCTCTCCCCTCAAAATCGTCCCCCTAAATGCATGGGGATCCGTGCCTTTTATAGGCACGGATCCCGAAATCTTTGGGCGACGCCCAGCTAAAGTTGGGCGTCACCCAAAGTAGGTTGGGCGGACGCCCAACTTATGTTGGGCGAACGCCCAACTTGAGTTGGGCGGACGCCCAACTCATGTTGGGCGATCGCCCAACGAACGTTGGGCATTCGCACACCGTAGTTGGGCGTTCGCACACCGTAGTTGGGCGTTCGCCCAACGCCCGTTGTGCGTCCGCCCAACGTCATCAGGCGCCCGCCCAACGTAAGTTCGGCGTGTGCGCCCAGCCGCCGTTGGGCGTGCACCCTGCACTGCCGGGCACGCGTCCGACTGCCGTTAGGCGCTCGCCCAACACAAGGTTCGCTTAATCCGTCGTTGGAACGAATTAAGGTTTTAAAACGTGATATTTTAGGAAATGATTTGAAATGGTGAAAAACCTTTTATTTATATTTAGGAACCTCTAAAAACTCTTAGCTTAAATAACCAAATTGAAATCTCTTTTTGTGGTTTATTTTCCCCTTTTCACTCTATTTACTCCTCACTTAAATATAATCACAATAATGAACCAATCAAACCAAAATTCACCAAGTAAAGCCCATTTGAAATATATACCCATAAACGTCGAAAGAATGAGAAAAAGAATATATACATATACATTTTTAGCTAAAAATAATGGTATATCTATAGATAAAACAAGAATAAGTGAAAAGATACTATGTAATAAATATATAAGAAATAATAGTGAACACACTAAATATAATACATTCTTACTCTCAAAATATGTAAAAATAAAGGACAAAACTCCTAAATGAGAAAATATCATTTGCCCCAAAATAGTTTCACCTAATAATAACTAACATAACCCAAATAGCCCAAAGAACCATATATATATATACCAAAACCAAATCAATAAAAATTATAATCAAATATACAAAATAAGTAAATATATAGATAGTTATTAAGTAAATACCTCAAAAATAATTTTTACCAACATATTACATAATTATACATATATATATGAAAGATTAAAATACCAAAAAGTTGAGAAAATGGGTTTAAAAGGGTGATTTTCGGTTTCCAGCAGATTACCGACGGAAAATCCGTTGCCAATCCGCTGTTAGTGACAGAATATGGCAGAATTACAGAAACAATCCCCAACCTTCCAGATTTATTCAAACGCTTTAGATTAGATCTATTCTATCATTTTGGGCCTCCGAACTACCAAAAATGGATCATAGTCTATAACGGAGGTTCCTAAACGATGTTTTTATTTTAAAACATTATTTAGAAAAAAATTTCAAAACCTATAATTACAACGTTTTTCCATCCCGAACTACCTTTGGATTGGATCACGGTTCGTGTTGGGATATTAAAACGAGGTTTTTTATTTCAAAACAAAACCGAACCTTTATTTAATACGAGACGAAATTAAATAAATACGGAATAATACATAAAATGTGATAAATAAATAATTTAGCTAACTAAATAAATAAAAATTATACTAAAAATAAATAAATGATTAAATAGACGGAATAAATAAAGGAAATAAATAAAACGAGTCTAGTCCTCGGATAATACCTCAAGATCGGTATTTGACAGCTGGTGCCGGTTGATCCCACGAATTATGATTTTTGTGTTTTTTTATGATTTTAGTAAAATATTTAACTTTTTGGAGATTTTCAATTTTTAGGAAAAAAAATGTTTTTTCCCAAAAAAATCAACTTTCTCTCTCTAGAAAATGTTCTAGTGTGAGAAGCTCTCCCCCCAAAATCCCCCCCCTAAATGCATGGGGATCCATGCCTTTTATAGGCACAGATCCCGGAATCTTTGGGCGACGCCCGGCTAAAGTTGGGCTTCGCCCAAAGTAGGTTGGGCGGACGCCCAACTTATGTTGGGCGAACGCCTAACTTGAGTTGGGCGAACGCCCAACTTGAGTTGGGCGACGCCCAACATGCGTTGGGCGTTCGCCCAACCACTTTGGGCATTCGCCCACTGTAGTTGGGCGTTCGCCCAACGTCCTCAGGCGTCCGCCCAACGTAAGTTGGGCGTGTGCGCCCAGCCGCCGCTGGCCGTGCACCCTACGCTGCCGGGCACGCGTCCGACTACCGTCGGGCGCGCGCCAATTGCCGCTAGGCGCTCGCCCAACACCGCTGAGCACTCGCGAATCATCCACTGGACGATCGCCACCCCTACGGATCCTCTCGTGATTTTTGTTTTAAATTATTGGAATCAACCGCTTCAACTGTCTTGTAATGGGTTTTCGTCACAGGTCCTCTGACTCGGTGTCTACAGCCGTGCAACCTCGCACTTAACGTTTGTTTTGCACTAACAAAAATAAAAATAAAATAAATACAAAAAAATAATTAAACTACTTTATTGAATCTTTCAAAATTTTCCCCAACACGCTACCCCTCCTTCAGAAATTAACTGAAGTTCCGTTATTTGTCATCAAAAATAAAAGTATCGGAATATAAAGGAATGATTCAATTAAGAGATTTTAGTCTTGATCTTAAAGTTAGGGAATTTGTGCAAAACTTAGGTTAGTACTAAACTAAGGAATTGAGGCTTAACCCAAATGATATCTCCATAATAAACTTTAAAAAGACAATAAAAACGGGATAGTTGAGAATTTAGCGAAGAATTGATAGTACACAATTTGAACCCGAATCTTTGTGAGGTATTTTTGAGCCTAAAGGAGTTCGTACGAGAACTCCGATTCTTTCACAATTTTTCGAGAGCTTTGACTTCACTCGACTCATAGAATTTGCATCCAATACCGGGTTAAGTACACTTATTTTTGGTAAAAAGGCAATAGATGATAAACCGAACCCACGTAGGCTAATTTTCCTTAATTTATTTTTCTCGTTTTCATTGAACATTAGGAAACCCCTTCGAGCCTATTAACCAACTTTTTTTAATACCCTTTTAACATTTAACCCTTTTTCCTCTTGTTCGAATACCGACAAAACCAATTTGCACCCAAATCACTCGGAAAAAGTCACGGCCTTGGCAAATGAGCACCATAAGCTTTCAAAATTTTGTTTTTGTGCCTCTATCAAAACAAAGGATACGATAAAAATAAAAAGGCATTCTCAAGCTCCACCCGAGCAATTTTGAAGTATATTTTGTAAAAATCGCCAAGGCCAAAATAAATAAAAACACGGTGCAAACACAAAACGGTATTTTCGAACTCGAGTTTCTTTAAACTAACCACTAAAGAAGCCACCCACATTACAACCCCCCTCCGGGTTCATTTTTAATGTTTCCTAACCATATTTTAGGAGGAAAAAACCCGGATGAAAATGCAAATTCAACATGATCTCGAGTAAGTGCAAAGAAGAGTGCTAAAACACCGACCCACCTAAAATTGAGCGTAAGAGCGAAATCCCTTGGTGAGGTACTATCGGGTTCTCAAAAGATTTTCAACCCCTGTTAACATTGCATATTAATCTTGATCATGGAGGTTTCAAACAAGTTTCGTTCTCAATTGTTTGCGTAGGTACTTACCGAAACCTTGCATAAAACCATAACTTTGAAATCACGCACTTGGCAAAACCAACCTTCGGTTTGTTTCTTAATTTTCTCAATCCCTTGTCTTTCGATTTCTTTTACTTGAGGACAAGTAAAACTTTAAAGTCCGAGGAGGTCTAATAGGGGTATTTTACCCCTATCTTTTAGCGTGATTTACGGGTTGATTTTGGATAAAATAAATAAAGTTTAATTACAAAAATAAAGTGTTTTGATAAAATAAAGAAATAAAAATAAATCTCGTACTTTCAGTTAATTTTCCGTGCTTTTGATCAGTTTAGGAAATAAAAACGTCAAGCTAACCCGGCTCGCAAGATTTGTATTTCAGGTACGAGCTAGGAGCAAAAATCTACTCAAATACGCGGGGCGTATCATCCTTTACCCGGGACGTGAAACATGTTGTCAGCAATAATTGCCTTATCCGCAGGCGCCATGTGGAATTGACTCAGCATACGCGGGGCGTATGCCACCTTACGCGGGGCATATGACACTTATCAGAAATGATTGGCCTAATCCTGAAAGTCAGACTGCACTGTCTCCCTGAGTCAACTCTTCGTACGCGGGGCGTATAACTATACACGCGAGGCGTACCAGGCAATTCCTCAATGATAATAACTCAGAGACTCTTTTACGCGGGGCGTACTTCAGCTACGCACGGCGTAAAAGCTCCAATTCAAGCAATAAAACTCCAGAGACTCAAACACGCGGGGCGTACCTTAGCTATGCAGGGCGTGCTTGAGACAACAAGACACGGAATTGGTCCACATGCAGGAGATTTCTGACGGAATGGGCATTTACGCGGGGCGTATCATGGGATTTCTGCACCAAATAATGTTGCTCCATACTTGTACTTTGTGAAATTACAACATTGCCCTTGCTTGATGTCTATAAATAGGAAGCTCTTGAACTTCATTGAGATACCAACCAAGAAATAATTACACACTAGAGAGCAAACTATACTTGTTTTGATTATTGTTGTAGTATAGATTCAGTTTTTGTAGCTAAACTCTTCACCTCGAGAGCTTGTTCGGTTGTTTCGGCATTCCATCGAAGTTCCGCTCCATCATTCATCACCAAGCTCGAGAGTTCCACCTCCACGACCTAGGAGACGACTTTGAGTCCGGTTAGCTAGTTTCAAGGGCGGATTCTCCCCTTTTACGTGCTAATTAGCTTGTACTCTTCCTATGTACTAGGCTTGGTTGTATTCCATTTATATACATTTCATATTTATAATTTCATGATTTATAATCTCTATTTCTCTTTACGTGTTAGTATTTGCTACTTGTTTTGATATTGATAATTGATTATTGTGTAGGAGAACGCGATTTCCGACGCCATTCGGGCTATCCTTAGGGAGTTATATAGGTGTTGCCCTACCGGAAGTGACAAACTGGAAACCGTAGGAATTGACAAGCCACGGAACTTACGGGCCCTAGTTTCTAATTCCCCCGCATTAGACACGCCTTGACTAGGAATCACGTAGTCTAAGTGCTTCACGGGTCGGTCCTACTACACTTAGTCATCTTTGCAAGAGTAAATTATTATCCGTATACATTTAGAGTCGTTATTTATCGTGGTTATAACTTATCATAATTCATCCCACTTCATAGGGTTCTAGCTACATAAATATGTGTCGCCAATAGTTAGGAATAGTGTGTAGTTGTGTCTTACTTTACCCCAAAGTAATCATCGCTTAAATAACATTCGAAACCAAGTCGTCTAATACTTGTAATTATAAATCCCGTGGATTCGATACCCGGTCTTAACCGGATTTTACTTGATATGACGGGGTACACTTGCCCCTAAGTAGTCGTAGCGTCTAGTAGAGTTACGAGTAATTTATAAAGATCACATCCATAGATTTAGAATCCGCACTCACAATATATACATTTCGTCGTGAAAACTCTACCACTAGGCGTCGCGCACATCATGGGGCTCGAATCCTACAGGGAAGAAGAGGATACATTGGGCATCATGGGAGAAGTTATCTGAACGAAAGGAACACGGAGGTATGGGTTTTAGACATTTACAATCTTTTAATTTTGCTATGTTGGCCAAGCAGGCGTGGTCTCTTGTCTCTCATCCAGATACACTTTTTTGTCGGATTCTCAAAACTAAATATTTCTCAAACGAAGATTTCTTATCATCACAATTGGGCTCTAGTCTTAGCATGATATGGCGAGGTATCTGGAATTCAAGAACCGTGCTTCTGCAAGGGCTTCGATGGCGTATTGGAAATGGATTAAATGTACGTGTCTGGCATGATCCATGGTTATTAAATGCTCCAAACTTCAAAATCCGATCAGAAGAAGTTGAGGGGTTGGAACAGTTGGTCGTGGCGAATCTGAAGACGGAGGATGGCATAGGTTGGAATATGGAGTTGATTCATTCCATTTTCAACAATAATGATATTCAATCAATTTTACAAGTTTTTGCAGGGGCTGTGGAGCACAATGATAAATTGATTTGGCACCTTGACAGATGCGGAAGGTACTCTGTACGGTCCGGATATCGTGTTGCCTGGAAGCAGAGGTGTGGTCCGGAATACGCCCCCAGAGAAGTTGGGTGGTCGCGGATGTGGGCCTTTTCTAATCCCGCCTCGGGTTAAACTGCTCATATGGAAAGTGTGTCGGAATTACATCCCGATTAAAGACATATTGTTAAATAAAGGCATACCTAATGATAATATATGTGGTTTTTGTCGCAAAGAAGGTGAGCATACTATCCATCTATTTATTGACTGTTCGTTTGCAAGCCAATTTTGGGGTGCCATGGGGATTGATCATCATGTTGTTGGTGCTAATTTCTTCACTGAATGGGTGGAAAGCTTACTAAATCAACGAAGCCTCCAGGAATGTCATCTTTTATGTATGGGTTTATGGGAGATTTGGTGCCAAAGGAACTTATGTCACTGGGAAGGAAAATTCTCCCCTCCGCTTATTGCATCGCGATTATGTAAAAGCTTCCTAGCCAGTTTTAACCAGGCGAAGTTAGTGCCTCCTAGTGTTGCTGCTCCGATTCGCCAGACTTATTGGTCTGCACCACCGGCTGGTTTTGGTAAATTAAACATTGATGCAGTTGTGAGACAGAGCCAAAGGATTATTGGGCTGGGTGGTGTACTCCGTGATGAACAAGGTAGCTTTATCGCTGCATATGCTGCTCCTCTTCCTGGTATCTTTCCGGCTCGAATTGCAGAAGCATCGGGACTGCTTCATGCTTTGCGTCTGATCCGGGAGAAGGGCTGGTCAAGGGTGGAAGTGGAGATGGATACGGAGGAAATCGTGTTGGCAATTCAATCAGAATGTCCTGACTATTCCGAATTTGGAGCAATTATTAGTTCTTGCCGGAGATTGATACGAGATTTAGATCATATTCATGTTATTTTTACCAAAAGGTTGGCCAACCATGTTGCTCACACTTTAGCTCGTGATGCCTTGTGTCTGGCCACGCCCTTGTTTTGGCAAACAGAGCATGTGTCTATTAGTGTTCTTTTGTCAAAAGATGTAATGAACCTTCAAAGTTAATATATCCATAAAGCTTTCAAGTCAAAAAAAAGGTTATTATTATTAGGGTAAATTCCAAAAAAAACCCCTGTGGTTTGATATTCTTCCAAAAAAACCTTTGTGGTTTGTTATTACAAAAAAAAGGACTGTGGTTTGCGCCGTTACCCGAAAAACGGAAAATGGCTTAACGGTGTTAAAATGCTGACGTGGCACATGGGTAAAGTCGGAAATTCGAATTTTTTTTATTTTTTTTATCTCTCCTCTTCTTCTTCTTCTTCTTCCTTCTTCTTCTCTCCTCTTCTGTCTTCTTCCTTCTTCCTTCTTCTTCTTCTCTCCTCCTCCTTCTTCTTCTTCTTCCTCCTTCTTCTTCTACCTTCTTTTTTTTCTTTTTTTTTTAAGTTTCGGAAAATTCCAGATTTCTGGAAATTTTCCAGAAATTTGGAATTTTTCCAGATTTCCGAAAATCTGGATTTCAATATGGCATCTGCTGCTTTCAAGCCTTTCTTATACTGTTTCATTTCATATGAAAGGCACCGAAGTCAATTTTTAATAAAAGAAATAAAGCAAATGGACCTTCAAGTTCACAATGTACATAAATTTGGTCGCCAAAATTAAACAAGAAGATATATAAGAACTAAAGATAATCATATACAACTTGAAGGTTAAAGGTAATAACACCAGAATGGCATATTGAAAATCTAATACCAAATGCTGGATTAAAAATGAAGTAAGAATTCTTCAAAATTGTCAAGTAGAATTGATGAAAAAAAACTGGTCCATCGGATACCACTTAGAAGATTAAAGGTAATAACACCAGAATGGCTAAGTTTGGCAACATTCATATAAGATATTTGGATTTCCAGATTTCGGGAAATCTGGAATTTTTACAGATTTCCGAAGAAATCTGGAAATTTCCGAATCCAGATTTCGGAAATTTCCAGATTTCTTCGGAAATCAGAAATTAAAAAAAAAAGAATGGAAGAAAAAAAGAAGAAGAAGGAAGAAGAGGAGAAGGAGAAGAAGAGGAAGAGGAAGAAGAGGAAGAAGAAGAAGAAGAAGAAGAAGAAGAAGAAGAAGAGGAAGAAGAAGAGGAGGAAGAAGAGGAAGAAGAAGAAGAAGAGAGAAAAAAAAATATAAAAAAAAAATCGAATTTCCAACTTTACCCTGTGCCACGTCAGCATTTTAACACCGTTAAGCCATTTTCCGTTTTTCGGGTAACGGCGCAAACCACAGTCCTTTTTTTTTGTAATAACAAACCACAAGAGTTTTTTTGGAAGAACATCAAACCACAGATGTTTTTTTTTGGAATTTACCCTTATTATTATCCTTAATATATTAGATATATAGTGAGATAATAATTAGGAATTCTATTCCGAATGGAATTCCTATTCAGTAACCTAATTCTATCTAACTAGGGATTAGATACAAGAGATTATAAATACCCCTTCCCTTGAGATTTTCGAAATCCAAGCAAGCCATACCCTACTTGTGATTTTCGAAATTCACCTAGTCCAAGAGAGAGAAAATTCGACACCCCTAGTTCGAGGACGAGATTTCTCTACGGCTTCGTTTGATCAATTGATTTTCATCTATTTCTTTTATCCTTGATCTTGTGTTGATTAGTTAGAGGCAATCTACTTTGGTTGCTATTCAACGGTTGATACTAAATTAATCTTTCCGTGTTTTATTTCGTGTTTGGGAACTCGAAGAAGAAAAACAAACAAAAGGGAGAAATTTGTTTTACTACTCCTACATCAGGTCAGTTTACGATTTCGCGGATTCCCGGAGATTGAACCGTCGGATCGTCGCGATTTTTGGACAGGAGCTTCTAGACATATTCTTCCACGTTTCCACCGAAGGGATTGTCGTTCGGCGGTCTGGAATGTCTGTTTTGGATAGGGGCAGATTGGTAGACAGTTTCTATCTCTTTTGAAGTTGTGGGCACTTCATTAACAACGGTAGATTGATCATCAAGAAATAATTCTTCTTATCTCTCTTTATATGAAATAACGGTTAACGGATCTTGTGGTTTATGGAAATAGGTTAAAAATTTTATATTTCCGCTGCTATACCTTAGCCTAATTTCCAACAGTGGTATCAGAGACATCGTTAAATCCGTTATTTCATATATGAAAATTTAGAAGTTTTTCAATAGGATTGAATAAATATTTATAGTTAGGATTAATTAACAAATTATTTTGATTAATTGATTCTAAAGATAAATAAGTTTTAATTAATTGTTAATTAAAATAGATTATGCGTATGTTCCTAATTATTTTGGTTGATAATCATTATAACGAAATCTATTAGTTTTATAGTTAGATTGATAAAATCAGTTTTATTAATTCTAAAGATAAAACGGAAATCTATAGTAGTTTTTCTTATTTTCTGAAAATCGTTTTAAAACCGTTTTAGAACTGATATATATATATATTTAAAATCATTTTTATATTTAAATATATATGTTTCAGAAATTGATAGTTTTCTGTTTTGATTATCGAATGAAAATTTGTTTAAAAGTTTGTTTTACCAATTTGTAAATCAAAATGTTAAATGAATTAAAATCAAAATAATTGGGACGTGCATGATTAAAGTTTTGTATAGTTATATTAATCTAAAGATTAATATAAAAGATACGAAAACTATTAGAAGTAAAATTGGATGAAAGTTAATTGATAAGTTAATGTGATTAACATAAATATTACATAAGATAGTTATGTAATCAACCAATTAAATTTATTTAATTGAGTCTATGCATGTTTGGAGTTATGGACATATTTGGACCCTCTTTAGTCTTTTGGTATTTTTGAAATAGGGCCTGCGAGTCCTGCCTTTCTACTATCTATTGTAATTTCTCCTCTCATCTGATTCCCTTCAATTCAATTGAAGTTTTCTTTAGTAGTATAGAAATTAATATGTAATTTCAAGGCGCCATGAAGAAGACGGAGGACCTAAAGAGAAATATGTAATAGTTAGTATTTCCTTAGGTTTGCCCTTTTATTCCGTCTCTGGCTCGACGGAATAATTTAGATGATATGTCCATAACGCCAATGTATGTGAATGTATGTGTCTGATGTATGCTAAAGCAAATCAAGACTAAGTTAGATTATGAGACCTAAAATAAAATCCCTCATTAAAAAGTTAAGTAAATAAACAAGTTATTAAAATCGGTTGCCACTCCCTAATATTATAATTCAGCCGGCAGTGCTGAGGGCCTTTGGGTTGTTGAGTAAACTCAAGCTCGGGGTCCTTTCGGTAACACCTGAATTATCGAAAATCATTTTTCATGAATACGGGGTAATACTTAAATTAGATTATGATAATTGGATGAGTAAACTCATGTTGTCATAAACTAATGGGCAAGACGGTTGGGATTAATATGAATAGCATATTAGTTACTAATGTGGTTAGTAACCCAATAACCTAGGAATCACATTAAAGATGTGATTGATTATATGAATCTACCTAATGAATGAGACTAGCTTGTTGAGTAAACTCAAGGCGAAATCTCAGGAGTTAGGATCCTAGCTCACTAAAGGATTTGTGAAATTCTTCGAATTAATATGGAGGGTTATTAATTTGGCAAAAAAGTGGGAGCAATCTAAAATAAACTAAAAGGCCTATAATTTTAGATTGATATACTTTAAGCAAATGAATGACATACGTTTACTCTTTCTCACTCTCATGTTTAATTAAACCCACTCTTATAATCATGACTAAAACCAATCTGCAAAACATTCTTACCGATAACAAATTGAATGGTTCAAACTTCACCGACTGGTTTCGTAACCTCAAAATTATTTTGAAGTTCGATAAAATAGGGTATGTACTTGATACATCGATACCCCCTCTCCCTGCTGATGATGCTCCCATTGAGGAAATTGATGCTTACCAGAAGCATAAGGTTGATGATGATCATGCCGGATGCATCATACTTGCATCGATGGCACCGGAATCACAAAGGCAACATAAGGAAATGGATGCCTATTCCATCATCATGCACCTAAAGGAATTGTTTGGGAAACAAACCAGGTGCGAACGCTACGAGATATCCAAGTTGCTATATCGTAGTAGGATGCAAGAGGGCACATCTGTCATGACACATTGTGTCAAGATGATTGGCTACATTACCAAACTTTCTAATATTGGATTTGCGATGGATAACGAATTAAGTATAGACTTAATTCTTCAATCCCTCCCAGAAAGTTATTCACAATTCATTATGAACTATCATATGAATGACTTACAAACCTCTCTTAAAGAGCTTGCAAATATGCTCAAGTCAGTTTAGCCCACTATGAAGAAAGACAAAGCCATATCGGCTCTTGTCATTGAGGGATCAAAGAAAAGGAAAGAGAGCTATCCCAATCCTAATTATCCCAAGAAAGGTAAGAAAGCCGTGCCCTACAAAGCTAAGGGAAAGGAAGTGAAGAAGCCCAAAGGAGAGTGCCACTTCTGTGGTAAAGTCGGGCATTGGAAGAGGAACTGCAAGGAGTACCTAGCCTCCCTCAAGAAGGGAAATGGGGGTGCTTCAACATCTGGTATGTTTTATATTGAAATAAATACAGTTTCACTGTCTGAATCTTGGGTATTAGATACCGGATGTGGATCTCATATTTGTACAAATATGCAGGAGCTAAATCAGACTAGGGAACTAAAGAAAGAAAGCATAAACTTGCGAGTAGGAAATGGAACAAGAGTTGCCGCCCTCGCAATTGGAGATTATGTTTTAAATTTGCCCTCTGGGCTTGTAATAGAATTAAGGAATTGTTTATACGTTCCTCAAATGTCTCGCAACATTATTTCTATTAGCCGTCTTGTTGACGACGGTTTTCATATTTCAATAAAAGACAAGAGTTGCAATTTTTATAAAGATTCGATCTTTTATTTTTCAGGAATTTCACAAAATGGGATTTATGTGTTAGATAACAAAATTCCTGCTTTTGCAATTGATACCAAAAGACATAAGCTAGATAATTCAACTTACTTGTGGCATTATCGTTTAGGCCACATAAACAAGAGACGCATGATAAAGCTACATTCAAATGGGCTTATAGATCCAATCGATCCCGAATCATTGGAAACATGTGAATCATGTTTAAAAGGTAAAATGACAAAGACACCCTTTAGCAATAAAGGTGAGCGTGTATCAGACACTCTAGGACTCATTCATTCAGATGTATGTGGTCCTATGTCAGTCCAAGCCAGAGGAGGATTCAGATTCTTCATAAGCTTCATAGATGACCATACCCGATATGGTTACATCTACTTGATGAAGCACAAGTCAGAAGCTTTTGAGAAATTCAAATGCTTCAAGAATGAAGTAGAAAATCAATTAGGAAAGAAAATAAAGACGCTTCGATCTGATCGAGGTGGCGAATATCTTTCAGATGATTTTCTGAATTATCTAACTGAATGTGGGATATGCTCATAATGGACACCTCCTTATACACCACAACACAATGGTGTGTCCGAGAGGAGAAACCGTACCCTATTAGATATGGTACGATCCATGATGAGCATGGCCTTACTTCCAAAGACGTTCTGGGGCTATGCCTTAGAAACTGCCCTCTTCACCCTAAATCGAGTACCAACTAAATCCGCTAGTTCCACACCATATGAATTGTTCGTTGGTAGGAAACCCGTGTTTTCATTTATGAAAGTATGAGGTTGTTCAGCCTTTGTCAAACGCATTGCGTCCGACAAACTAGATTCGAAATCTGATAAATGTTTCTTCATTGGATACCCTAAAAAAACTATGAGATATTACTTCTATCATCCAGATGATCAGAAAGTAATCGTATCCAAGCACGCAACCTTCTTAGAGAAAGAGTTTCATTAGAAGAAGAAACACCGACTGAAACAACAGAGACGGTTGAGGTACCCGAAGGAGTCCCATTAGATGAGACTCCAGTGCCACCTATTCGTAGATCATGAAGAGTTCGTGAACTCCCAGTTAGATATGGTTTTCTAGTGGGAGATGATAATGAGGTTCCCGTGTTAGACGACGAACCCGAAAACTACGAAGAGGCTCTTACTAGTCCAGACTCTAAAGCATGGCTTGAGGCCATAGATTCTGAAATGGATTCCATGTATACTAACCAAGTGTGGACTTTGGTTGATCCACCCGAAGGGATAATACCCATTGGGTGCAGGTGGATCTTCAAAAAGAAGGCAGACATGGATGGAAAGGTTAGCACCTACAAAGCTAGGTTAGTAGCGAAAGGATGTCGTCAGAAGCAAGGAATTGATTATGACGAAACTTTCTCTCTTGTGGCTATGTCCAAATCAATCAGAATCATGCTTGCAATTGCCGCTCACTACGATTATGAGATTTGGCAAATGGATGTGAAAACAGCTTTCCTAAACGGAAACCTGCTTGAGGATGTATATATGATGCAGCCTGAAGGTTTCATATCAAAGGATACAAATAAAGTTTGCAAACTTCAGAGATCCATTTATGGACTCAAGCAAGCATCTAGAAGCTGGAATAAGCGTTATGACGAAACCATAAAACAATTTGGTTTTGAACAAATTGCGAAGAAGCTTGCATTTACAAGAAAGCAAGTGGGGGCTCTATAGCATTTCTCATACTATGTGTGGACGATATATTATTAATGGGAAATGACGTTGCTCTCTTACAGTCAGTGAAAGTATGGTTATCTGGTAACTTCTCAATGAAAGACCTTGGTGAAGCAGCTTATATACTTGGTATAAAGATCTATAGAGATAGATCGAGAAGACTGATTGGTCTTTCACAAGCTACATACATTGAAAAGGTGCTAAATCGGTTTAGCATGCTTGAATCGAAACGAGGTAACTTACCCATGTTACATGGAGTAAAGCTAAACAATCATCAATGTTCGAAAACCGATGATGATAAACGACGCATGGCTGTAGTCCCGTACGCCAGCGCAATCGGTTCGATTATGTATGCTATGCTATGCACTAGACCTGACGTAGCGTTCGCGTTATCTGTAACGCGTCGTTACCAAGGGAATCCGGGAGACGAGCATTGGATTGTCGTCAAGAACATTCTTAAGTACTTGAGAAGAACTAAAGATATGTTCCTAGTGTTGGGGTTTAGTGTCCTATAGACAATTGTTCTAGGATACAAACTTAATGTAAATGAATTGTTCTTTATATCATTTGTTTAATGAGATATATGTTTTATAACTATATAAAGGCAATCCTTTTTAACCACTGAATAAAGTCTAATAAAAGGAAATCCGTAAGTTTATTTAAAGTGATTATAAAGTGTTCATACAAGCATGAAGTGAGACAAAACTTTATAGTAAACTGATAAACTTAAAACCACCCCAAGTCAAGTGATATGTTTGGGATTGACATATCACTGTTGAGACTTGTATGTAACAATGTCTTCTGTCCGACAGAAAGCTGATCTCATAAGCTTCATATATACAGATATCTGGACAGTTACATAGATCCGATGAAACGTTGTTCATTAGGATTGGGGATCCGATTTGAGATAACAGGATGGGTAGATTCATCCTTGTCACCTGTTCATCTCATTGATATTAATAGGCATAACTAATCCTCAGACTCAAAGGAATATTAATTGGTATTCTGGATTACGGAATGTGATGCTTTGACTCTGGTGTAACACGATCCTTAACAGAGATGACTCTGGGGTGTGAACAGTAGATGTTGGGTATCACATGAAGTAATTGCGGAGTCGTTATATATTGGATTGAGCATTTATCACTCCCGATAAATGGGAGATACATCCATGGATCGCTTGTGGAAGACTCGACTCTAAATCCTTGCAAGGTGATAGCTTAAGAGTAAGAAATACAGATTTCACTTAACCTATCTTTTTGAGTTGACTCGGCCTGTACAAGTAAAACGAACGTCTCGCTATATGTGACTTGACATCACCCATAGTCATAGGATTCAGTTCAAGGATGTAGTTGATAAAGGATCGAATTATACTGTAACTAATACGGAAAGGTTAACGACAGAATCAACATGTCTTCTTATAGCTCTGGGGGAATGATTACGGACTTGCTAATCACATACTCTGTACATCATTCCGTTATGCAAAGATTAAATATAATTCTTTGAAAATTAATTTAATAACGTTGCATACGGCTAGAAGCAATAAGAACCTAATGGATCACACATAAGACTTGGAACCTAAAAAAGAGATAGATGTTAATTAATTGATAGAAGCCCAATTGAGCCCAATAAGGCCCATGGACATAAGGGGGTCGAAATTCATGTAGTGATATACATGAATAATTAATTTGATTTTGTTAATCCTAATTAGCTTAGGAATATGAATTAAATTAATTAAGAGATAATTAAGTTAGGAGTTTTAATTAGATTAATATACTCCTATTATTATCCAATAAGGTTATTATTATTATCCTTAATATATTAGATATATAGTGAGATAATAATTAGGAATTCTATTCCGAATGGAATTCCTATTCAGTAACCTAATTCTATCTAACTAGGGATTAGATACAAGAGATTATAATTATCCCTTCCCTTGAGATTTTCGAAATCCAAGAAAGTCATACCCTACTTGTGATTTTCGAAATTCACCTAGTCCAAGAGAGAGAAAATTCGACACCCCTAGTTCGAGGATGAGATTTCTCTACGGCTTCGTTTGATCAATTAATTTTCATCTATTTCTTTTATCCTTGATCTTGTGTTGATTAATTAGAGGCAATCTACTTTGGTTGATATTCAACGGTTGATACTAAATTAATCTTCCCGTGTTTTATTTCGTGTTTGGGAACTCGAAGAAGAAAACAAACAAAAGGGAGAAATTCGTTTTACTACTCCTACATCATGTCAGTTTACGATTTCGCGGATTTCCAGAGATTGAACCGTCGGATCGTCGCGATATTTGGATAGGAGCTTCTAGACATATTCTTCCACATTTCCACCGAAGGGATTGTCGTTCGGAGGTCTGGAAGGTCTGTTTCGGATAGGGGCAGATTGGTAGACAGTTTCTATCTCTTTTGAAGTTGTGGGCACTTCATTTGCAACGGTAGATAGAACTTCTAAAAGGTATTTCTTCTTATCCTTCTTTATATGAAATAACGGTTAACAGATCTTGTGGTTAAATGGAAATAGGTTAAAAATTTTATATTTCCGCTGCTATACCTTAGCCTAATTTCCAACAGTGGTATCAGAGTCATCGTTAAATCCGTTATTTCATATATGAAAATTTAGAAGTTTTTCAATAGGATTGAATAAATATTTATAGTTAGAATTAATTAACAACTTGTTTTGATTAATTGATTCTAAAGATAAATAAGTTTTAATTAATTGTTAATTAAAAGAGATTATGCGTATGTTCCTAATTATTTTGGTTGATAATCATTATAACGAAATCTATTAGTTTTATAGTTAGATTGATAAAATCAGTTTTATTAATTCTAAAGATAAAACGGAAATCTATAGTAGTTTTTCCTATTTTTTGAAAATCATTTTAAAACCGTTTTAGAACTGATATATATATATTTAAAATCGTTTTTATATTTAAATATATATGTTTCAGAAATTGATAGTTTTCTGTTTTGATTATTGAATGAAAAATTCGTTTAAAAGTTTGTTTTACCAATTTGTAAATCAAAATGTTAAATGAATTAAAATCAAAATAATTGGGACGTGCATAATTAAAGTTTTGTATAGTTATATTAATCTAAAGATTAATATAAAAAATACGAAACTATTAGAAGTAAAATTGGATGAAAGTTAATTTGATATGTTAATGTGATTAACATAAATATTACATAAGATAGTTATGTAATCAACCAATTAAATTTATTTAATTAAGTCTATGCATGTTTGGAGTTATGGACATATTTGGACCATCTTTAGTCTTTTGGTATTTTTGAAATAGGGTCTGCGAGTCCTGCCTTTCTACTATCTATTGTAATTTCTCCTCTCATCTGATTCCCTTCAATTCAATTGAAGTTTTCTTTACTAGTATAGAAATTAATATGTAATTTCAAGGCGCCATGGAGAAGACGGAGGACCTAAAGAGAAATATGTAATAGTTAGTATTTCCTTAGGTTTGCCCTTTTATTCCGTCTCTGGCTCGACGGAATAATTTAGATGATATGTCCATAACGCCAATGTATGTGAATGTATGTGTCTGATGTATGCTAAAGCAAATCAAGACTAAGTTAGATTATGAGACCTAAAATAAAATCCCTCATTAAAAAGTTAAGTAAATAAACAAGTTATTGAAATCGGTTGCCCCTCCCTAATATTATAATTCAGCCGGTAGTGCTGAGGGCCTTTGGGTTGTTGAGTAAACTCAAGCTCGGGGTCCTTTCGGTAACACCTGAATTATCGAAAATAATTTTTCATGAATATGGGGTAATACTTAAATTAGATTATGATAATTGGATGAGTAAACTCATGTTCGCATAAACTAATGGGCAAGACGGTTGGGATTAATATGAATAGCATATTAGTTACTAATGTGGTTAGTAACCCAATAACCTAGGAATCACATTAAAGATGTGATTGATTACATGAATCTACCTAATGAATGAGACTAGCTTGTTGAGTAAACTCAAGGCGAAATCTCAGGAGTTAGGATCCTAGCTCACTAAAGGATTTGTGAAATTCTTCGAATTAATATGGAGGGCTATTAATTTGGCAAAATAGTGGGAGCAATCTAAAATAAACTAAAAGGCCTATAATTTTAGATTGATACATTTTAAGCAAATGAATGACATACGTTTACTCTTTCTCACTCTCAGGTTTAATTAAACCCACTCTTATAATCATGACTAAAACCAATCTGCAAAACATTCTTACCGATAACAAATTGAATGGTTCAAACTTCACCGACTGGTTTCGTAACCTCAAAATTGTTTTGAAGTTCGATAAAATAGGGTATGTACTTGATACATCGATACCCCCTCTCCCTGTTAATGATGCTCCCATTGAGGAAATTGATGCTTACCAGAAGCATAAGGCCGATGATGATCAAGCCGGATGCATCATACTTGTATCGATGACACCGGAATTACAAAGGCAACATGAGGAAATGGATGCCTATTCCATCATCATGCACCTAAAGGAATTATTTGGGAAACAAACCAGGTGTGAACGCTACGAGATATCCAAGTTGCTATATCGTAGTAGGATGCAAGAGGGCACATCTGTCATGACACATTGTGTCAAGATGATTGGCTACATTACCAAACTTTCTAGTATTGGATTTGCGATGGATAACGAATTAAGTATAGACTTAATTCTTCAATCCCTCCCAGAAAGTTATTCACAGTTCATTATGAACTATCAGATGAATGACTTGCAAACCTCTCTTGAAGAGCTTGCAAATATGCTCAAGTCAGTTGAGCCCAATATGAAGAAAGACAAAGCCATACCGGCTCTTGTCATTGAGGGAACAAAGAAAAGGAAAGGGAGCTATCCCAATCCTAATTATCCCAAGAAAGGTAAGAAAGCCGTGCCCTACAAAGCTAAGGGAAAGGAAGTGAAGAAGCCCAAAGGAGAGTGCCACTTCTGTGGTAAAGACGGGCATTGGAAAAGAAATTGTTGGTGTACCTAGCCTTCCTCAAAAGGGGAAGAAGTTGGGACTTCAACATCTGGTATGTTTTATATTGAAATTTCACAGTCTGAATCTTTTGGTACTTGATACCGGATGCAGCCTGAGGATATTCCAGGAATATCTAGAAATATTATTTCTATTAGCCGCCTTATTGACGACGGCTTTTCATATTTCAATAAAAGACAAGAGTTGCAATTTTTATAAAGATTCGATCTTTTATTTTTCAGGAATATCACAAAATGGGATTTATGTGTTAGATGTCAAAATTCATGTTTTTGCAATTGATACCAAAAGACATAAGCTAGATAATTCAACTTACTTGTGGCATTGTCGTTTAGGCCACATAAACAAGAGACGCATGCTAAAGCTACATTCAGATGGGCTTATAGATCCAATCGATCCCGAATCATTGGAAACATGCGAATCATGTTTAAAAGGTAAAATGACAAAGACACCCTTTAGCAATAAAGGTGAGCGTGTATCAGACACTCTAGGACTCATTCATTCAGATGTATGTGGTCCTATGTCAGTCCAAGCGAAAGGAGGATTCAGATTCTTCATAAGCTTCATAGATGACCATACCCGATATGGTTACATCTACTTGATGAAGCACAAGTCAGAAGCTTTTGAGAAATTCAAATGCTTCAAGAATGAAGTAGAAAATCAATTAGGAAAGAAAATAAAGACGCTTCGATCTGATCGAGGTGGCGAATATCTTTCAGATGATTTTCTGAATTATCTAACTGAATGTGGGATATGCTCACAATGGACACCTCCCTATACACCACAACACAATGGTGTGTCCGAGAGGAGAAACCGTACCCTATTAGATATGGTACGATCCATTATGAGCATGGCCTTACTTCCAAAGACGTTCTGGGGCTATGCCTTAGAAACTGCCCTATTCACCCTAAATCGAGTACCAACTAAATCCGCTAGTTCCACACCATATGAATTGTTCGTTGGTAGGAAACCCGTGTTTTCATTTATAAGAATATGGGGTTGTTCAGCCTTTGTCAAACGCATTGTGTCCGACAAACTAGATTCGAAATCTGATCAATGTTTCTTCATTGGATACCCTAAGGAAACTATGGGATATTACTTCTATCATCTAGATGATCAGAAAGTAATCGTATCCAAGCACGCAACCTTCTTAGAGAAAGAGTTTCTCGAAGAAACACAAAAGGGAAGCATGATTGTGTTGGTCCCTTGTAAGGTTGCAAATATAGTTCCAAGGGGGGGTTAGGAACTATTTTACCTTTTTAAAAAAAATAATTAGGGAAGATTTCTTTTCTTTGAGAAAAGATTATATAACAGATGCGCTTAGCAATCAGCAAGACACTGGCTTAGTCAACTACTGACTAGGACAGCTTCGTTGCTTAGGTCAGGAGATAGCACTTACAGTCTATTCCTGAACCAACTCGTTGGTAGCGCACAACTCAGCTTGACCTCTTTTACTTGGTCAGTTTTAGTTTGTTTTAAGCAAGCAATGTAAATAAGGAGTTAAGGTTTAGAAATACTTCACTCAGCAGATTTATCCAGGTTCGGCTTCTTCTAAGCCTACGTCCTGTCCCCGGAACACTTCCGAGATTTCAAATCCTCTACTGAGCTCTTTAAAGGTAGAGCCTCAAACCTTTTACAATATCAGCAATTGAGTATGACAAGAGTACCTTCCTCTATACTTCTACTCAATCCTAATCTCTCCGCTGAGTACTTAAAACCGAGTACTCAGCCTCTCCTTTCTACTTTTAGAAATGAAAAAGATTTGTCCTAAACAACAATTGCTAGAACACCTTAGATGATTGAAGATCAATCACTCTAGACTTTTACACAAATGAATAAACTTGTAGTGTAAGAATTTGCTTTGCTTTTGATGGAGAACTTTTGTACACGTTTGGTCAGCGTAACGGATTTAGCTCCAAGTTCTCTCTATTGAATGTGGATTCTGAATGCTCTATTTAAAGAGAGCTATGAGAGCTTCTGGTTATTTCGAATTTCAAAATAACCGTTGGAGGGAAACAGCTTCATGTCGCTTTCACTCAGTCTGTTCAGCAGTTCTCCTAGCCAATCAGATTCCAGCATCTTCTGTTCTTCGGTCAGTATGGCAGTATGTTCCTCCAAATCGGGTAATGTCAAACAGACAGCTTTCTGCGTCTTCTGTTCTTTACCAACAGAGGAAATACTTGGTCTGGAAGTTGCTTTGTAGTCAGCGGCTGTCTTGTACGCTTTGTCGAGACAGCTCAGCAGCTTCATACCGAAGTTGTCTACGTGGATCTTCTCGATCCTTCTTTGCTCAGCATGCGTTTCATTACTTCAACGGCAGTGTTTTGGAGATACGCGGGCTGAGTGATCTAAGGCTTGTTTGACTTGGGCCTTGACTTCCATATAGGGCTTGGGCCTTATGATCTTTATGTCTTATAACAATTATAAACTCAACATTGAACAAACACATTAGTAACAATAAATCAAAGCATTTAAACTTAATGTGTTATAGAATATTTAATTTCACTTAATTAATTTTGTCAAATCAAAATCCTGTGGAAAGGTGTTTCAACAAACTCCCCCATTTTGATGTTGGCAAAACTAATCAGCAAGGAACTCAGCGTTGAGCTCCCCCATGATAGTTGACCTTTTTGATTAAGTGAACTCCCCCGTCAGGGCTGAGCTACTGACTTAGTTTTATTCTAAACATTCTAAGGTTTAATTGAATAAGTCTAAGGTCAGTTTTCAGATATAGGTCAGCTTATGGGACATATTCTATTTTACTCAGTATTCAGCGGAAGTAATGTATAGTGACAGAGCGCTGAGTAAATTATTTGTTCAATGGTTTATATTTGACAAGTTCAAACATTTATACGCAGCATGCATTCAGATAGTTAAATAGTAATGCAAGTATTCCAAAAGTAACAGAAGTTAGGCATATTGAATTTTTAAAACAGAAAAGAATAAGGACAAGGCAAATAAAAAAATTCTTCTTCCTAACTTCTAACTTCTAACTCTCTAGTTTCTAACTTAGAGTTCCTTCTCCTTAGTTGCCACTTTTCTCCCCCGTTTTGCCAGCATCAGCAGTAGGCAAATTGACGGTAGGGGCAGGAGACTTGGCTTGTTCTTGCAGCAGACGAATTTGACCCTCCAACGAATTCATGTGATTGACCATAGTCAACATGAGTGCGGTCATCTTGGTCATCTGAGCTTGTGTTGGTTGCTGCGTCTGAACCGAGGAGAAGTGGGTGATCAGGTCATGAATTTCACGCAGAATTTGATGAGTTACAGGTGGATGAGAGGACTGGTCATGATTTGGTGGGGGATGAGCTTGTTCTTGAAGCAGGTTGTTAGCTGAGGCAATGACACGCCGTCCTGATTCAGTAGCACCTAGGTGTGCAAATTTGGCAGGAGTGGGCTCGCACTGAGTGCCTTGATTAGCAACAGGACTACGGGGTGTGTTGACTTCAGGTGCTGAGTTGCTGTGAGGTGGGAGTTGAGCTTCTTTTGGACTAGCAGGGGTTTTGGCTTGTTTCTCACTTTGAGGAACATAGGCTTGTTTTTGTGGAGACCCCTCTTGGGTAATGTGGGGCTCAAGAACAGTTTCTTCTTCTGTTCTCAGTTTCTTCTGAGCTGACTCAGCTAGGTCCTGATCAGCTTTCCTCTTGTTTCTTTCCATTAGTCTTACCTTTCTCGGGACAGTACGAATATCCTTCGAGCAGGCTCCCTTTTTCTTCTTCTTCTCAGCTTCAGCAATCTCAGATGGCACAGTAGAAGTATACTCAGTTTGAGCAGTTTCAGTTATAACATGAGCTATAGCATCATCCAGATCTGTTAGATTTTCCATTTCTCCAATGGGTTGCTCAGTGTTAGCCATAATATCCTCCTCCTCAGTGCTTCCATTTCCGTCATATCCTTTCAAGGGTTGACTATGTGATAAGCCATTCAGCACTCCTGCAGTGATAACATTTCCTGAGGAACTTATTTCACCTATAGTTTCTATATTCTTGTCCTGAATTATCTTTGTGATGAGATAACCCAAACGAAGCTTCCTTCCACTTCGTTGAAAAGCTCCGACCAAGAAGACAGGAAGATTGAATGGAGTGCCTGTCAGCATATGCCAAATAAAACATTGTTCAAAGTTGGAGGCGGATGAGGGTGAGCTGAGTTTAGGAAAGATGAAGTTGGTCAGCATGAAATGGACCATCTTCTGATTTTTGCCCATGCAGGTGCTGGGTACTTCTCCTTTGTAGTCTCTGGGTTTACAGAACCCCTTCATCTTGTCTGCGATGGCTTTTGGTATGGGCTCCTTTGTTGTCCTGAACTGTATTCCTGTGTTTGGTATTTCCAGCAGTGTTGCTAGATAATCAGGAGTGATCACTATCTTTTGACCTTTAACTGTGGTCTCTAAGTAGTCGGAGTCATCTGCATCAACGTGCAGGTTGGAGTAGAATTCTCTCACTATCGTGGGATAGGTTTGTCCGGAAAGAGAGAAGAGACCTTCCCATTTGTTCTTTTCTATCCATTCACAGAATGGTTTCTCAGAAGAGACGAAACTAGAAGGAAAGTATCGGCTCCTTAGTACTTCTTGACTCTTGGCCCAAGAGTGTACTTTGATAATCCTTCTTACCATGCTAGTTGAAGGACCAGCCTGATCAGTGGATTTTAGGTTTGGAGAGAAGGTACTTTTGTCGAAGGACATTTTTGAAGTTCTGAAGCTGTTAAGTGCTTAAGGAAAATTCTGAAGCTTTCTAAAGTTCAATGCGCATGAAGAGAGGGTAGTGGGTTAATATTCACTATTTATGGATTTTTAGTTTAGGGTTCCGTTTGAATTTAAGCCGGTTTTGCCCTTGGGTTGTCCAATCGGCAGAAACCCTGACACTTATGACACTTTTAAGACGTATTCGGCGCATGCGCAGTACAGGTGTCATTTCGCGTGTGGTGGCATTAAATGCTAATAAGTGCTTTTACTCAGCGTTTGTTGATATAACCGTTTCATATTCTGAGTAGTCAGTTTTGTTCAATGGATAGTCATAGAGGTTAGTTACTCGGCATGAGATAACTCACTCAGTGTGCATTTATTTCTAGGCATGTGATTTTGAATACAATCTTTAGACACACAGCATGGTATCACTCATTCATAGTGCATCATATCACATTTTTACTTAGGAATTTAAGACAGTGGATTAAACATACCAATGGCTTCTCTCAGTATGCTGAATTGCTCTCGTGCTAGAGGCTTTGTAAAGATATCAGCGAGCTGCTCATCTGTTGGTACATAAGTCAGCTTAACTTCTTTCTTGAGTACATGATCTCTGATGAAGTGATGTCTTATGCTGACATGCTTCATCCTGCTGTGCTGGATTGGGTTCTTTGAGAGGTCAATTGCACTTTTGTTGTCGCATTTGACTTCAATTGTCTTTGCTTGAACACCATAATCTTCAAGTTGTTGCTTAATCCATAGGACTTGAGCAACACAGTTTCCAGCAGCAATGTACTCAGCTTCAGTTGTGGACAGGGCTACTGACGCCTGCTTCTTGCTGAACCAAGATACAAGACAGCTTCCTAGGAAATGGCATCCTCCAGAGGTGCTTTTTCTTTCCAGCTTGTCTCGTCCATAGTCAGCGTCAGTGTATCCAATGAGTGTAAAGTCATGAGTATTTGGATACCACAAACCTGCATTTACTAAGCTTTGCAAATATGTAAGGATCCTTTTTACGGCTATGTAATGGGATTCCTTAGGGTTAGCTTGATATCTAGCACAATAACATACTGAGAACTGAATGTCCGGCCTACTTGCTGTTAAGTAAAGTAAAGAGCCAATCATACCTCGGTATAACTTGCGGTCTACTGACTTACCATTTTCATCAGCACAAAGGACAGTGTCAGTGCCTATAGGAGTGGATATTGGCTTACAATGTTCTAGTTCATATTTCTTCAATATCTCCTTGGCATATTTAGCTTGACTGATGAGTATGCCATTCTTTCCTTGTTTAATTTGAAGTCCGAGGAAGAAATTGAGTTCTCCCATCATTGACATTTCGAATTCAGTCTGTATTTGTTTGCTAAATTCCTTGCACATAGATTCATTAGTAGCACCAAATATAATGTCATCTACATATATTTGTGCCAGCAGGGTATCTTTACCCTTTCTTTTAATGAATAAGGTTGTATCAGCTTGACCCCTGACGTAATTTCTAGTCAGTAAGAAGTTGGTCAGCCTCTCATACCAAGCACGTGGTGCTTGCTTGAGGCCATACAGAGCCTTTTTGAGTTTGTAAACGTGGTTTGGGAACTTAGAATCCTCAAACCCTGGAGGCTGATTGACGTAGACCTCCTCGTTTATTACTCCATTAAGAAATGCACTTTTAACATCCATTTGAAACAGTTTAAAATTCATATATGATGCATATGCGCATAAAATCCTAATTGCTTCTAGCCTTGTTTCTGAGGCAAAGGTCTCACCATAGTCAATACCTTCTTGCTGACTGTAGCCCTGAGCTACAAGTCTTGCCTTGTTTCTGACTACGTTTCCTTGTTCATCCAGCTTGTTCCTGAAGACCCATCTCGTTTCAATGGTCTTTTGGCTCCTAGGATGTGGTACTAGCTCCCATACATTATTCCTCCTGAATTGATTGAGTTCGTCTTGCATGGCATTCATCCAGAATTCGTCATTCTCAGCTTCGGCAAAGTTCTTCGGCTCCTGTACTGAGACAAAAGCTACATTGCCGAGATACTTTCTTAGTTGATTTCTTGTCATCGGCGTATTTCCAGCTGAGTCAAGAATTGCATTTTCTGAATGCCCTCTTGGGACTCTTATCTCCTTGGGTAGATTTATGTCTTGTTCTATCTGTGTTTCAACATTCTCTGCAGAAGTAGATTGGTCAGTGAAAGTAATTTTAGGTTCACTCTTACTCTTGGTCAGCCGTTTTATGAAAGACTCAGTAGCTGGTTCTTGATCAGCAGATGCTGAGTTTGGTTCATCTTCTATTAGCGGCTGGTATCTTCCTGCAGGGTCAGTTTCATCGAATTGCACATGTATAGATTCTTCTAATACTTGAGTTCTCTTATTAAAAACTCTGTATGTTTTGCTGTTTGTTGAGTAGCCTAGAAAGATAGCTTCATCAGCTTTTGAATCAAATTTGGCTAAGCTATCTTTGGTATTTAAAATAAAGCACCTACGGCCAAAGGCACGAAAGTATCCAATGTTGGGCTTTCGTCCTTTCCAAAGTTCATAAGGGGTTTTCTTAAGTATAGGTCTAACTAAAGCCTTATTCAGAATATAGCATGCTGTGTTAACATCTTCTCCCCAAAAATACTTTGGAAGCCTATGCTCATCCAGCATTATCCTGGCAATCTCAACCAGAGTTCTGTTCTTCCTTTCAACAACCCCATTTTGCTGAGGCGTTCTAGGAGCAGAGAAATTGTGGTCAATGCCGCTGGCTTCACAGAATTCAACAAACTTTTGGTTTTTGAATTCTCCACCGTTATCACTATGGATATGAGCTAATTTTAGGTCTTTCTCATTCTCAATTTTTCTAACCAAGTTTGAAAATGTCTCAAAGGTCTCATCCTTACTGGTCAGCAGGATAATCCATGTGTACCGTGAGAAATCATCTACAATAACCAAGGAAAACCTTCTTCCATCCAGACTCAGCGGCTGGACTGGACCAAAGAGATCCAAGTGTAGCATTTCTAACGGACGCTTAGTTGAGACAATGTTTTCACTTTAAAAAGATTGCTTGGTTTGTTTTCCAGCTTGGCAGGCATGGCATAATTGATCTTTTTGAAATTTGAGTTCAGGCAGTCCCTCAACCAAATGCTTTCTTGCTAATTTGGCCAGGAGGTCCATGCTTACATGACCAAGTCTCCTGTGCCATAGCCATGAATTTTCTTCCTTTGTGACTAAGCATACAGTTTTTGAAAACTTCTTTTCTAAGTCTATCATAAAGACATTATCTATCCGAGGGGCAGTTAAAATTAACTCATTAGTTTTACCCTCGTATATTTTACATCCAGTAGCATCAAATATAACTTTTCTCCCATTGTCACATAGCTGAGCTATGCTGAGTAAGTTATATTTGAGTCCGCTGACTAGGGAGACAGATTCAATAGTAGGGTTACCTCCGATGGTTCCTGAGCCTACTATCTTACCCTTCTTATTGTCTCCAAAACTTACCCTCCCTCCTCGTTTACGTTCAAACGTGATGAACTGAGTTTCATCACCCGTCATATGCCTTGAGCATGCGCTATCAATATACCACATCTTTGACTTCTCGGCACATCTCAGGCTTACCTGCATTGTAACTAGTTACTTTTAGGTACCCAAATCTTTTTGGGTCCTGACTTGTTAGGTGCAACAGGTATAGCATCATATTTTATTTTATGGCGGCATACATGGACAGTATGGCCATTCTTTCCACAGAAGTCACAACTGACCTTCTGTTTAGGATTTTTACTGACTTGTCAGCACCCCAGTGCTGAGCGTGCCAGCACACTTTAGTAGTGTGTCCTAACTTCCCACAAAAGTCACATTGGACTTTTCGCTGGGGATTTCGTCTCTGCTGAGTACCTTGGTACTGTGTACCTTGATACTGAGTTCTCAGCGGAAAATTGTTTTTGTTTGGAACCTTTAATTGGTTCTGAATGGTTGTGACATCCTTCCTCAGTTTCTTTGAAACTGACTGGACTTCAGAGACAGACTCATGAATGATTTTCATATTTTCATGCAAAACTGAGTTGTCTTGAAGAAGGTATCTGAGGTCACTCAGTTTGACCTCTTCTACTTCATCACAGCGCCAGCTGAGTGCTTTAATCTTCCTGTTACACTTTTTAACAAGTGTATAGAGATCACTCAAGGCGTTACCCATTTCATTTCTGAGTTGAGAGAGTGAGATTACCTCATTAGATTGCTCTTCATTATCTGACTCATCAGATTGGTCAGCATGCTCAGAAATGCATGGCTCAGCAAGTTCGTCAGCCATAAAGCATATCTTCGCTAACTCGGTGGCCTCAGTTCTGTTGATGAAGATTCATCACTGTCACTCCAAGTAGCCACCATTGCCTTCTTCCCACTTTTCTTGTCTTTCCTCAGCGTGGGGCAGTTTGACTTAATATGGCCATCTTGGTGGCACTCAAAGCATGTAATGGGCTTTGAGCTGTCCTTTCTGTATTTGCTGTCGCTTGAGTCAGCCTTATACTTATCAAACTTTTTGTAAGGCTTTTTAGAATATTTGTCGTTCTTCCTGAACAGCCTCTTCATCTTTCTTGTGAACATAGCCATCTCCTCATCATCAGTTGAACTCCCGTCAGTGGAGTCAGCCTTCATGACAAGTGACTTCTGCTTCTTGTCATCAGATTTTTCCTTCACCTCAAAGTTTTTCATGGATATCTCATGGGTCAGCAATGAACCGATGAGTTCGTCATATTTGTAGGTGGTTAAATCCTGAGCTTCCTCATCTGCTGTCTTCTTTGCTTGCCAGTCTTTTGGAAGACTCCTGAGTATCTTTTTGACTTGTTCTTCCTCAGTGAAGATTTTCCCAAGTCTCTTGAGCTCATTAATGATGTTGGTGAACCTTGCGTTCATGTCTGAAATGCCCTCATCATTGTTCATCTCGAACAGCTCGTACAGTCTCATCTGCTGATTCACCTTGGATTCTTTTACTTTGTTTGTTCCCTCGTAGGTGACTTCCAGCTTTTTCCAGATCTCTTGTGCCGACTCACAACCTGAGATTTTGTTATATTCTGCAGCATCGAGCGCACAGTGAAGCATATTGATAGCCGAAGCATGGTTTTGAAGCTTCTTAAGATCATCCTCTGTCCATTCAACCTCAGCTTTAACAACTGACTGGCCAGCAACAACTTTCACAGGTACAAACGGGCCTTGGACTATAGATAGCCAGGCACTCATGTTTGTAGCTTGAATGAAGTTTTCCATCCTATTCTTCCAAAAGGTATAGTTTGACCCGAAGAATAGGGGAGGCCTGGTAATGGACAGCCCCTCAGGTAATATCTGAGTTGTCTGGTTTCCAGGGAGAAACCGAGTGCTGTTTTCGCCCATGGTATGGATCAACTCAAGGTTGTTAGACCTTTAGTAATGAGCTTTTAAGCTCTGATACCACTTGTTGGTCCCTTATAAGGTTGCAAATATAGTTCCAAGGGGGGGTTAGGAACTATTTTACCTTTTTAAAAAAAAATAATTAGGGCAGATTTCTTTTCTTTGAGAAAAGATTATATAACAGCTGCGCTTAGCAATCAGCAAGACACTGGCTTAGTCAACTAGTGACTAGGACAGCTTCGTTGCTTAGGTCAGGAGATAGCACTTAGAGTCTATTCCTGAACCAACTCGTTGGTAGCGCACAACTCAGCTTGACCTCTTTTACTTGGTCAGTTTTAGTTTGTTTTAAGCAAGCAATGTAAATAAGGAGTTAAGGTTTAGAAATACTTCACTCAGCAGATTTATCCAGGTTCGGCTTCTTCTAAGCCTACGTCCTGTCCCCGGAACACTTCCGAGATTTCAAATCCTCTACTGAGCTCTTTAAAGGTAGAGCCTCAAACCTTTTACAATATCAGCAATTAAGTATGACAAGAGTACCTTCCTCTATACTTCTACTCAATCCTAATCTCTCCGCTGAGTACTTAAAACCGAGTACTCAGCCTCTCCTTTCTACTTCTAGAAATGATAAAGATTTGTCCTAAACAACAATTATTAGAACACCTTAGATGATTGAAGATCAATCACTCTAGACTTTTACATAAATGAGTAAACTTGTAGTGTAAGAATTTGCTTTGCTTTTGATGGAGAACTTTTGTACACGTTTGGTCAGCGTAACGGCTTTAGCTCCAAGTTCTCTCTATTGAATGTGGATTCTGAATGCTCTATTTAAAGAGAGCTGTGAGAGCTTCTGGTTATTTCGAATTTCGAAATAACCGTTGGAGGGAAACGGCTTCATGTCGCTTTCACTCAGTCTGTTCAGCAGTTCTCCTAGCCAATCAGATTCCAGCATCTTCTGTTCTTCGGTCAGTGTGGCAGTATGTTCCTCCAAATCGGGTAATATCAAACAGACAGCTTTCTGCGTCTTCTGTTCTTTACCAACAGAGGAAATACTTGGTCTGGAAGTTGCTTTGTAGTCAGCGGCTGTCTTGTACGCTTTGTCGAGATAGCTCAGCAGCTTCATACCGAAGTTGTCTACGTGGATCTTCTCGATCCTTCTTTGCTCAGCATGCATTTCATTACTTCAACGGCAGCGTTTTGGAGATACGCGGGCTGAGTGATCTTGGGCTTGTTTGACTTGGGCCTTGACTTCCATATAGGGCTTGGGCCTTATGATCTTTATGTCTTATAACAATTATAAACTCAACATTGAACAAACACATTAGTAACAATAAATCAAAGCATTTAAACTTAATGTGTTATAGAATATTTAATTTCACTTAATTAATTTTGTCAAATCAAAATCCTATGGAAAGGTGTTTCAACAGATTGAACTTGACGAAGTTCAAGAAGAAGAAACACCGATTGAAACAACAGAGGCGGTTGAGGTACCCGAAGGAGTCCCATTAGATGAGACTCCAGTGCCACCTATTCGTAGATCACGAAGAGTTCGTGAACTCCCAGTTAGATATGGTTTTCTAGTGGGAGATGATAATGAGGTTCCCGTGTTAGACGACGAACCCGAAAACTACGAAGAGGCTCTTACTAGTCTAGATTCTAAAGCATGGCTTGAGGCCATGGATTCTGAAATGGATTCCATGTATACTAACCAAGTGTGGACTTTGGTTGATCCACCTGAAGGGATAATACCCATTGGGTGCAGGTGGATCTTCAAAAAGAAGACAGACATGGATGGAAAGGTTAGCACCTACAAAGCTAGGTTAGTAGCGAAAGGATATCGTCAGAAGCAAGGAATTGATTATGACGAAACTTTCTCTCTTGTGGCTATGTCCAAATCAATCAGAATCATGCTTGCAATTGCCGCTCACTACGATTATGAGATTTGGCAAATGGATGTGAAAACAGCTTTCCTAAACGAAAACCTGCTTGAGGATGTATATATGATGCAGCCTGAAGGTTTCATATCGAAGGATACAAATAAAGTTTGCAAAATTCAGAGATCCATTTATGGACTCAAGCAAGCATCTAGAAGTTGGAATAAGCGTTTTGACGAAACCATAAAACAATTTGGTTTTGAACAAAATTGCGAAGAAGCTTGCATTTACAAGAAAGCAAGTGGGAGCTCTATAGAATTTCTCATACTATATGTGGACGATATATTATTAATGGGAAATGACATTGCTCTCTTACAGTCAGTGAAAGTATGGTTATCTGGTAACTTCTCAATGAAAGACCTTGGTGAAGCAACTTATATACTTGATATAAAGATCTATAGAGATAGATCGAGAAGACTGCTTGGTCTTTCACAAGCTACATACATTGAAAAGGTGCTAAATCGGTTTAGCATGCTTGAATCGAAACGAGGTAACTTACCCATGTTACATGGAGTAAAGTTAAACAATCATCAATGTCCGAAAACCGATGATGATAAACGACGCATGGCTGTAGTCTCGTACGCCAGCGCAATCGGTTCGATTATGTATGCTATGGTATGCACTAGACGTGACGTAGCGTTCGCGTTATCTGTAACGAGTCGTTACCAAGGGAATCCGGGAGACGAGCATTGGATTGCTGTCAAGAACATTCTTAAGTACTTGAGAAGAACTAAAGATATGTTCCTAGTGTACGGAGAAGGTGATCTAAAAATAGAAGGATTTTCAGACGCAAGTCATCTCACAGATGAGAATGATTATAAATCCCAATCAGGATACCTGTTTATCTTGAATGGGGGCGCGGTCAGTTGGAAGAGTTCCAAGCAGGGAAGCGTAGCTTTCTCTACGACCAAGTCAGAGTATATCGCAGCTGCGGAAGCAGCAAAGGAAGCGGTTTGGATTAGAAAGTTCATTACAGAACTAGGTGTGGTGCCTGACATTGTTAATCCCATTACATTGTACTGTGATAACAATGGAGCCATTGCGCAAGCAAAGGAACCACGGTCTCATAATGCATCCAAGCATTACCTTAAGCGATACCACATCATTAGAGAGATTGTGGCTAGAGGAGATGTGAGAATAGAAAGAGTACCTACAGAGGACAACGTTGCAGATCCGTTGACAAAGCCTTTAACCCAAAGAATACATGATCGTCATTTAACTTCTACTGGGATAAGTTTTAGAAACAATTGGCTTTAGTCCAAGTGGGAGTATGTTGGGGTTTAGTGTCCTATAGACAATTGTTCTAGGATACAAACTTAATGTAAATGAATTGTTCTTTATATCATTTGTTTAATGAGATATATGTTTTATAACTATATAAAGGCAATCCCTTTTAAGAACTAAATAAAGTCTAATAAAAGGAAATCCGTAAGTTTATTTAAAGTGATTATAAAGTGTTCATACAAGCATGAAGTGAGACAAAACTTTATAGTAAACTGATAAACTTAAAACCACCCCAAGTCAAGTGATATGTTTGGGATTGACATATCACTGTTGAGACTTGTATATAACAATGTCGTCTGTCCGACAAAAAGCTGATCTCACAAGCTTCATATATACAGATATCTGGCCAGTTACATAGATCCGATGAAATGTTGTTCATTAGGATTGGGTATCCGATTTGAGATAACAGGATGGGTAGATTCATCCTTGTCACTTGTTCATCTCATTGGTATTAATAGGCATAACTAATCCTCAAACTCAAAGGAATATTAATTGGTATTCTGGATTACGGAATGTGATGCTTTGACTCTGGTGTAACACGATCCTTAACAGAGATGACTCTGGGGTGTGAACAGTAGACGTTGGGTATCACATAAAGTAATTGCGGAGTCGTTATATATTGGATTGAGCATTTATCACTCCCGATAAATGGAAGATACATCCATGGATCGCTTGTGGAAGACTCGACTCTAAATCCTTGCAAGGTGATAGCTTAAGAGTAAGAAATACAGATTTCACTTAACCTATCTTTTTTAGTTGACTCGGCCTGTACAAGTAAAACGAACGTCTCGCTATATGTGACTTGACATCACCCATAGTCATAAGATTCAGTTCAAGGATGTAGTTGATAAAGGATCGAATTATACTGTAACTAATACGGAAAGGTTAACGACAGAATCAACATGTCTTCTTATAGCTCTGGGGGAATGATTACGGACTTGCTAATCACATACTCTGTACATCATTCCGTTATGCAAAGATTAAATATAATTCTTTGAAAATTAATTTAATAACGTTGCATACGGCTAGAAGCAATAAGAACCTAATGGATCACACATAAGACTTGGAACCTAAAAGAGAGATAGATGTTAATTAATTGATAGAAGCCCAATTGAGCCCAATAAGGCCCATGGACATAAGGGGGTCGAAATTCATGTAGTGATATACATGAATAATTAATTTGATTTTGTTAATCCTAATTAGATTAGGAATATGAATTAAATTAAGGGAAAAGTACAAAAATAAACCTTGTGGTTTGGGCCATTTTCAATCATATACTATGTGGTTTAAAAGTTTACAAACTGGTACCTTGAGGTTGATTCCGTTAGCATACAAGGTCTAAAATGACTAACGGTGTTAAAAAAGCTGAGGTGGCAGTCAAAGTCAAAAAATCTAAAGATTATTTTTGTCCATTCATTTATTTTAAATTTTATAATTTATTATATGTTTACAATTTTAAAACTCCCCAATCCGCAATTGACACCACACCTCTGCTCTTTCTCGCCTATCTCTCTTCTCCTGAACCGTCCTCCTCCCCTTCTCTTCTTCGTCCTCCTGCAATGGTAAATAGTGAGATTCTTCCTTTCTTTCTTTAAAGCAGTTCTCTTCTCTTTTACCTGTTCTTTTCGCTCCCAATTCCAATTCCATTTCTAGTTTCCCTTTTTATTTTTTCAATTTCTCAATCAAATCTGGTACTTATTCCCACTCTGTTTTGATTCCTTGTTTTTTTCCACCTTTTTTTGGTCTGTTGCCACATTTTTATTTAACCAAGCCCCCCTTCTCCATCGCCACTCTATTCTATCGCCACCGTCTCTTCCTCTTCTTGTTTGTCTGGATTACATTGTTCTGTTCTTCCTCATTTCGTTACCCTAGAAATGGCCAGAACTGAAGTGGTAGCACTTTACGGTGATGGATCAATCACCGAAGCTAAAAACAAGTCCCCCTTCTCCGTCAAGGTAGGCCTTGCTCAGATGCTCCGCGGCAGTGTTATATGGACGTCGTTAACGCCGAGCAGGCCCGAATCGCTGAGGAAGCAGGAGCTTGTGCAGTTATGGCTTTGGAACGTGTCCCTGCCGATATAAGAACTCAAGGTGGCGTAGCCCGCATGAGCGATCCTCAGCTTATTAAAGAAATTAAACAGTCTGTTACTATACCAGTCATGGCGAAGGCTCGAATCGGACATTTCGTGGAGGCTCAAATTCTTGAAGCCATAGGTGTTGATTATGTCGACGAGAGTGAAGTTCTGACTGTCGCCGACGAAGAAAACCACATAAACAAACACAATTTCCGTATCCCCTTCGTTTACGGTTGCCGGAATTTAGGGGAAGTTGTACGGAGGATACGCGAGGGAGCTGCAATGATTAGAACGAAAGGTGAAGCAGGGACAGGGAATATAATCGAAGCGGTGAGACATGTGAGATCTGTGATGGGAGATATAAGAGTATTGAGGAATCTGTGAGGAGAGCTGAGTTGTCAATTGGGGATTGGAGGAGGTTTTAAAATTTTTAAAATATAATAAATTATAAAATATAAAGTATTTGAAAGGACAAAATTACCCTTAAGATATTTTGACTTTGACTGACACTTCAGCATTTTTAACACCGTTAGATAGAAATGTCTATGTTTGCTAACAGAATCAACCTCAAGGTACCAGTTTGTAAACTTTTAAACCACATAGTATATGATTGAAAATGGCCCAAACTACAAGGTTTATTTTTGTACTTTTCCCTTAAATTAATTAAGAGATAATTAAGTTAGGAGTTTTAATTAGATTAATATACTCCTATTATTATCCAATAAGGTTTTTATTATTATCCTTAATATATTAGATATATAGTGAGATAATAATTAGGAATTCTATTCCGAATGAAATCCTATTCAGTAACCTAATTCTATCTAACTAGGGATTAGATACAAGAGATTATAAATACCCCTTCCCTTGAGATTTTCGAAATCCAAGCAAGCCATACCCTAATTGTGATTTTCGAAATTCACCTAGTCCAAGAGAGAGAAAATTCGACACCCCTAGTTCGAGGACGAGATTTCTCTACGGCTTCGTTTGATCAATTGATTTTCATCTATTTCTTTTATCCTTGATCTTGTGTTGATTAGTTAAAGGCAATCTACTTTGGTTGCTATTCAATGGTTGATACTAAATTAATCTTCTAGTGTTTTATTTCGTGTTTGGGAACTCGAAGAAGAAAAACAAACAAAAGGGAGAAATTCGTTTTACTACTCCTACATCAGGTCAGTTCACGATTTCGCGGATTCCCGGAGATTGAACCGTCGGATCGTCGCGATTTTTGGACAGGAGCTTCTAGACATATTCTTCCACGTTTCCACCGAAGGGATTGTCGTTCGGAGGTCTGGAAGGTCTGTTTTGGATAGGGGCAGATTGGTAGACAGTTTCTATCTCTTTTGAAGTTGTGGGCACTTCATTAACAACGGTAGATTGATCATCAAGAGCTAATTCTTCTTATCCCTCTTTATATGAAATAACGGTTAACGGATCTTGTGGTTTATGGAAATAGGTTAAAATTTTTATATTTCCGCTGCTATACCTTAGCCTAATTTCCAACAGTGGTATCAGAGACATCGTTAAATCCGTTATTTCATATATGAAAATTTAGAAGTTTTTCAATAGGATTGAATAAATATTTATAGTTAGGATTAATTAACAAATTGTTTTGATTAATTGATTCTAACGATAAATAAGTTTTAATTAATTGTTAATTAAAATAGATTATGCGTATGTTCCTAATTATTTTGGTTGATAATCATTATAACGAAATCTATTAGTTTTATAGTTAGATTGATAAAATCAGTTTTATTAATTCTAAAGATAAAACGGAAATCTATAGTAGTTTTTCCTATTTTCTGAAAATCGTTTTAAAACCGTTTTAGAACTGATATATATATATATTTAAAATCGTTTTTATATTTAAATATATATGTTTCAGAAATTAATAGTTTTCTGTTTTGATTATCGAATGAAAATTTGTTTAAAAGTTTGTTTTACCAATTTGTAAATCAAAATGTTAAATGAATTAAAATCAAAATAATTGGGACGTGCATAATTAAAGTTTTGTATAGTTATATTAATCTAAAGATTAATATAAAAGATACGAAAACTATTAGAAGTAAAATTGGATGAAAGTTAATTGATAAGTTAATGTGATTAACATAAATATTACATAAGATAGTTATGTAATCAACCAATTAAATTTATTTAATTGAGTCTATGCATGTTTGGAGTTATGGACATATTTGGACCCTCTTTAGTCTTTTGGTATTTTTGAAATAGGGTCTGCGAGTCCTGCCTTTCTACTATCTATTGTAATTTCTCCTCTCATCTGATTCCCTTCAATTCAATTGAAGTTTTCTTTAGTAGTATAGAAATTAATATGTGATTTCAAGGCGCCATGGAGAAGACGGAGGACCTAAAGAGAAATATGTAATAGTTAGTATTTCCTTAGGCCAAATAGGTTTTATTTTGAGGAAATGTGGCTGAAAGAGCAGGATTTCAAGGACCTGGTGATTAGTAGTTGGAATAGTCAGGGTCAAAGGCATGTGCCTGTGAAATTAAAGGAGTGTTTGAGGAAAATGATGGAATGGGGGAAAAATTACAAATTGAGATTCAAGAGCCGAATCAGAAAGTGGAGGAATCAAATGCAGGATCTTCATAGTAAGGGGGACGGGGCTTCTATAGCTCAGTTTTTCTTAGCCAAACGAAGGCTGAATGAGGTATTGGAAGCTGAGGAGTGGTTTTGGAAGCAGAGGGCCAAAGTTTTCTGGATGACAGAGGGTGATAGAAATACTCAGTTTTTTCATGCTAGTGTCAAAGCAAGGAGACAACAAAACTCAATTGTCTCTCTTTGTGATGACTCTGGAATGGAACTTACAAATCAGGGTGAGATAATGGGTTTGGCTCATCAATACTTTCAAGAAGTGTTCGCCAGTCCTGTTACTATTCAGAATGAAACTGCTAATGTTATTGAAGCTGTGGTTGACTCGTCGACAAATGAGATGCTCATGGCACCTTTTGAGATTGATGAATTCAAGAATTCACTGTTCTCGATGAGCCCGAACAAATCCCCTGGGCCTAATGGTTTGAACCCTGGGTTTTTCCAATCTTTCTGGGATATCATTGGGAAGGACTTGGCTATTGCCTGCGCAAATTGGCTAAAGGCATGGAGATTTCCTTCTGAACTTAATGATACCACTATTGTTCTTATTCCAAAGATTGACAACCCTAGATTGCTAAAGGATTTTTGTCCATTCTCCCTGTGTAATGTGATTTACAAAGTAGTTGCAAAGGCCTTGGCTAACCGCTTGAAGGGGGTCCTGCCTAGAATAATTGGGGATACACAATCTGCTTTTGTTCCTAGTCGGTCCATAATTGATAATATGCAGGTGGCCTTCGAAACCATTCACTTTATGAAGAGGCAAAATAGAGGGAGAAAGGGCCAGATGGCTCTTAAAATTGATATTAGTAAGGCCTATGATAGGGTTGATTGGGATTTTTTAAAGATTGTAATGACTCGAATGGGCTTTAATGACACCTGGATTAGTTGGATGATGCTGTGTGTAACTTCGGTCAGGTATAGGGTGGCAGTAAATGGAGAATGTACTAAGCAAATCATCCCGGGCAGGGGTCTCAAGCAAGGAGACCCGCTGTCACCTTACCTATTCATTCTGTGCGCAGAAGTTCTATCCAAACTAATTAGGCGAGCTGAGAGCGAGGGATTGTTATCTGGCTATCGTATTTGTCACAGAGCTCCGTCGGTCACACACCTATTTTTTTTGCAGATGATAGCTTTCTGTTCTTTGGCGCTTCGGCAAGTGAAGTAGGAAAAGTTTTCAGCATCCTGACTGAGTATGAGAGGGCATCAGGTCAGGCAGTAAATCGACATAAGTTAGGGATTTTCTTTAGTTTGAATGTTAGTGGGAATCTAGCAAATGAAATCAAAGGCATTCTGCAAGTCCATACCTCTTTGGTTGCTGGGAGATATCTTGGCCTCCCGTCACTGATTGGGCGGTCGAAAAGGCGCATTTTCAAGTTCCTGATTGATAGACTGCGTCAAAAGTTTGGAGCCTGGGGTCTCAGATTTCTTTCTCAGGCTGGCAAAGAGGTGTTGCTTACATCAGTGGCTTAGGCTTTACCTACCTTCTGTATGAGTACATTCCTTTTACTCTTATCTATTTGTCGACCAAAGGATGTTGGAGGCATGGGCTTCAAAGATCTGCATATGTTTAATCTGGCATTGTTAGGAAAGCAGGGTTGGAAGCTAGTGAATGAGCCAAATACTTTAGTAAATAAAGTTTTCAAAGCTAAATATTTTCCAAAGGAAGACTTACTTTTCTCCAAATTACGCAGTAATCCTAGTATGGTTTGGAGAAGTATCTGGAATGGTTTGTGGTTATTGAAAAAAGGGGCTAAGATGGAGAATGGGAGATGGTAAGACTATTAGAGTCTGGAAGGATGCATGGGTGCCCAAACTAGATGATTTCTGCATAAATTCATTTTTGGTCCCTAGGATGCAAGATATGAGAGTTGCCGACCTGTTACTTGAAAATGGTAGGGGATGGGTGTTGGTCCCTAGTAATTAGTTCCAAGGGGGGGTTAGGAACTAATGTAACTTTTTCGCTTTTAATTATGCTGACTTAATGTTATTTTAAGAGTTTGATAACTCAGCGTGTTGGTCAGCACGGGCGTTTGATTAGTCAGACAGTTTTAGTTCTATGCTGACTAAGACTGTTTGACTTGAGAGTTGGGAATTGACACTTGAAAGGTCAGCTTCCAACTTAGCACTCAGATTTACTCAGTTTCAGTTTTAACAATTTATAAGCTGAGTAAATACAACAAGAAACACATGCACATATATATATATATATATATATATATATATATATATATATATATTGAGAGAGAGAGAGTTTAGAAGTTACTCAGCACGACTTATCCTGGTTCGGCCTCTCTACCTACGTCCAGTCCCCAGTTCCTCCTGGGATTTTCAATCTAATACTGAGCTCTTTCAAGGTAGAGCACAAACCCTTTACAAGGCAGTGAGTATGCAAGAGTACGTCCTCTATTCGTCTACTCAGCTCCTACTAAGTACTACAACCCAGCACTTAGATTTTTCTACCACTGAATACTTACAACCAAGTACTCAGCTCAACCCTCTCAATATTCCTATTGATCACACACTTGTTCTTTTTCAACTAAAGAACACCTTAGATGATTACAAAACAATCAATCTAGCATTTACACAGAGAATAGAAAAGTTGGTGTAAGTTCTTTTTTTGTAATTGAGTGCTTTCAGAATTTTCTCTCTTGTATTTTTCTTTTGATACTTGAGCAAATGATCCAAGAACTCTCATTGTCCTTTTATAGATGAATTTCTGAAGATTGGATCATTTTGAATTAGTTTAGCCGTTGTGTCCAAAACGACTCTTTTAGGAGACAGTTTCTGGTCAGCTTCAGACTGTTCCGCCATTCCCTTCTTCTGTTTTCTTCAGGCGTCAGGTTTTGTCTTCTTGCATCAGACTTGTCTTTTTGTGCCAGTTGTCTTTTACCAATAATCCATAGACCCATGATTCTTGGAATTAGTCTTCTGTGTGCCCTCGAGGCTTCAATTATTGGTGCAGAAGATTGGCAGACTTCGTCCTTTAGTGAACGGATCTTTCATGATGTCCTGACTGTTACTCAGCTTCATCCGTTATCTTCGAATGTTCAACTTCTATGCTGAGTTCCTTCTTAGTCAGCTCCGTTCTTTGTTTATTCAATTCTGAAGGAGTCTTCTAATTTAGTCAGCTTCGTTTTGGCAACTTTGAAAGAAGCTTTTGATGCTGAGTTCTACTTTACTCAGCTTCTATCCTTTCATGTTGAGTTCCGTTCCACTCAGCTTTTGGCTTATGTTGACTTCTGACCTGTCTTACTTTATATGTATATTTTTGCACTCAATATTGAACAAACACATTAGTACAATTAAATCAAAGCATTTAAATTTAATTGTCTCTTAATCATGGATGATTTTGTCAAATCAAAATCTTGTGGAAAGATGTTTCAACAAACTCCCCCATTTTGATGTTGGCAAAATACATAATTATGGAACTCAGTTATAAGTTACCCCATGATTGATATATTTTTGAAATGACTCCCCCGTAAGGGTTGCACATATTATCTTAACTTAATTCTAAACCTTCCAAGATTTAATTGAATTATCTTTAAGACATTTGTGTATACTGACTTAGTTTAATGTTGGATTTTTTAAGATCTGAACTTTTTGAATTTAAGTCAGCTTTCAAAAATATTAGAAGTATGTTGTTACTCAGTTTATTACCTAAGTATTTTAGTGTTAATGTATACTGAGTATGTTTTACTTCTTAATTTGTTTGTTCAATTTTATCGATTATATTGAGAAAATAGTACTTGGCATAGATTGAAGAAGAAAAATAAAGCAAACACATATATGAAGGTTTCTATGCTAAGTTCTAAACATTTACTAGACTATATCTAATTTTTCTTCTTCTGAGCTTGGTGGTCAGCTTTAGCTATTCCTTTGCCTTTGTCTTTGCTTCCTGAGGCATTACCTGCAAGCTGAGTTCCTCCTTGTCTCTGAGTTCCCTCTTGGCTGTTCTCCCCCATTTTGCCACCATTGGGTTTATAAATGAATGTGTCAGTGCGAGCATGAGCAGAGAGGTGAGTTGAGTAGCGCTGGAGCCTCTTGGTACTTTCTCGCAAGCCATCAATTATAGGAACACTGTCATCTTGGACATGGCAAGGAACTCGAAGAGAACTGCTAATCATACTGAGCAGGCATTCATGAGATTTGCTAAGCCAGGTGAGCGAGCTGGTAAGCTGACCAAAAGATTGGTGGTACATCTTGAGCAAGGCGGAGTCATAAAATATGCGCTGGGCATTGTTGATACGCATTGCCTTCATTATTGCTTGGGAAAAGCTCAAGAGTTCACTGTTGGAGACTGGATCAACATCCATCTGTGCTTTGTTGATGTTGAGTAGGCTGACTGCTTCACTCAGTTGGTCAATTGTACACTGAGAAGAGGAAGATACTAAGTCACGCATACTGGTCAGCTCAGCATGAAGCTTGATAAAGCATTCTTGAAGTTCAGTAGAGGTGGCAAACTCAGCATTGCCAGGTGCGCTGGACTTGGTCAGTTCTGCAGTTAACTTCGCAAAATATTCTTGAAGTTCAGAAGAAGTGGCATACCCTGGATTAACTTCTGATGGTTGGTGGATTTTGCCTTCAAGGGAGTTCAGATGGTTGACCATTGTGAGAACCAATTCAGTCAGCTTTGTGATTTGGTCTTACCTTGGTTGCTGAGTTTGAATGGTGGTCATAACACTTACTAGATCCTTGAGTCCTTTTATTTCATTGAGAAGCTGAGTGATTCCGGGCAGTTGAGAGGACTCAGTATCAGATGATCTAGCAGCATCAGCTTGAGGAGGGTTCAATTCTTGAAGCAAGGACTGAGCAGAGGCAATGATGCGTCGGCCTGACTCAGTGGCATTCAAGTAGGTAAATTGAGCCGCATTAGTCTCAGAGGCTGGAATTGAGCTTGATGGTGGAGGAGTTTGCTCTTTGCCAGATTGATCACCTTGATTGATGACTGGACTTTGGTGCAGATTACCTTCAGGAGTTGAGTTGTCAACATGCTGAGTTGGAGGTGGAGTTTGGTTAGTCATGTTGACCTGCTCATCCTGAGTGGGTGAAGTTGAGGCAGGATTTGTTTCTTCTTGAACAGTTGGATTTGGATCTTCAAGGGTTTTGGCTTGTTCCTCATCCTGAGTAACAGAGGCTTGTTTTTCCTTTGAGGGAGACTCAGGGTCATTTGCAAAGTATGCGAACTGTAGCTCAGACATGCCAGTGAATTGTTCTGGAAGAGGAGAATCTGCAAGAAGATCAATAACTTGAGTTTTATGGGCTTTCTTCTTAAGCCGCTTGAACCTTTGTTCCTTGGGAGGAGAAGGGTCAGCATCAATGTCTTCCTCATCAATATCAACTGTCTCCTCTACCATGGTTGGATGCTCATGCTGCTCAGCATGATCCTTAACAACAACGTTTTCTTCTTCCTCAATTCTTGGCTCAGCATCAGCCTGAGGTTGCTCAACATTAGCAGGTTCTTCCTGCTCAGTATTAATGTCTTCCTCAACATAAGTTTCTTTCTCAGCTTCCCTTTCTACTTCAACATTTGTTTTCTCAGCTTGTTGCTCAGTTTCTTTCTCAGCTTCCTTTTCTAGGTCAGTTCCATGACCTTTGGACGATACAACCCAATCTAGGGGATCAGCTTCAACTGTCTTTAAGGAATTATCCTTCTTCCTTTTCATCAAGGGGGATTCTGAAGTTCCCTCTTCTTCATCCCCAGGCTCTTCTAGCCTCTTTCTCTTCTCTGCCGACTCCGCTTTCTCCTTAGCTTGGTTGGTATCAACATTCTTAGCTTTGCTTATAGCCCGCTTCTTCCTGGGCACTGAGTTAATATCTTTCGCGCATGTTGCCAACGCTTTTCTCTTCTTCTTGTCCTTAGGGGACTCAGCAGGAGCCTCCACTGCTTTCTCAGGCTCATTTTCAGGCTCAATTTCTATCTCAGCTTCATCATCAACAACTTTTTCATATCCCTTCAACGGTTGATTGTACAATAGTCCAACCAGCAGAGGTGCTGTGATCTCACTTCCCAAAGTGTCAATTTCATTGATTGTCTCAATCTGTTTGTCCTCAATGATCTTAGTGATCAGAGAACCCAGCCTGAGCTTCTTTCCACTGCGTTGAAGAGACCCAACCAGAAAGACGGGCATGTTGAGTGGAGTGTAGGTCAACATGTGCCATATGAAGCACTGTTCAAAATTGGAGGCAGATGAGGCTGAGTTGAGTTTGGGGAAGATGAAGTTAGTCAGCATGTAGTGAGCCATCTTCTGGTCTTGCCCCATACACGTGCTGGGTATTTCCCCTTTATGATCTTTGGGTTTGCAGAACCCCTTGATTTTGTCAAGTTTTTCCTTTGGTACTTTCTCTTTTATGGTCCTAAATTCTATTCCTTCGTCTGGTAAATCAAGCAAAGTAGCTAGATAGGCAGGGGTTATGATGATTTTCTGACCTTTGACTGTAGTTTCCAAGTAGTCAGCATCCTCCTCATCAACGAGCATGTTAGAGTAAGATTCTCTGACCAGCCTGGGGTACGTTTTTTCGGCGAGTGAGAAGAGACCGGTCCATTTGTTCTTATCGATCCAGTCGCAGAACGGTTTCTCTGAAGTGACGAAACCTGGAGAGAACCATCTACATTTCAATACTTCCAAGTTATTGACCTTTTTATAGACCTTGATCATATTCCTTTCGATTTGCCTCGAAGAACCAGCGGGGTCAGCTTGAGTGGGTTTGCCAGAGGTTTGGCCAGGCTGAGTGGTGAGGTTAGGGATTTCGTTCTTGCCGGAAGCCATTGTTACCGATGAAGGTTTTTAAGATTTAGGGAGAGAGGAGAATTAGATTTCAGAAGATCGTAAGCGTAAAGAGTAATGAGTGGGAATCCTTCCACTACTTATAGAGTTTTGAGTCATTAATGAATTAGCCGTTTTCATCTTGGGACTCTAATCGACAAAGATTCTGCCATTTATGACAGGTTCGACGCATGGGTATTCATCATTACTTGCGTTTTCCTAGGTATGATTTGTTACACGTGTCATTGCTTATCGGTGCAAGTGGGCATTTACTCAGTTTGCCAGAATATGAATCATTTATGATACTGAGTATTTAATTCTACGTAGATGGATTTCCTATCTCTAGTAACTCAACATACGTTCATCACACAACATGTACATTCACTCAGCATAAGGTGATTACTCAATATGTCTATCTACTCAGCACATAATATTTACTCAACATTTGTATCTACTCAGCATAGACTATTAAGCTCAATGTGCAGTAGTTACTAGATTGATATCAGTCAGCATGACAATCACTCAACATATATTCAAATATTTAGAATTATTGAAGAGGATTAGACATACCGATAGCTTCCCTTAGTATGTTAAATTGTTCACGAGCCAAAGGCTTGGTGAAGATATCTGCGAGCTGTTCATTTGTTGGTACATAAGTCAGCTTGATCTCACCTTTTAGTACGTGATCTCTGATGAAGTGATGCCTTATGCTGACATGCTTCATCCTGTTGTGTTGAATAGGATTCTTGGATAGATCAATGGCACTTTTGTTGTCACATTTGATCTCTATTGTCTCAGTTCTTACTCCATAATCCTCAAGCTGTTGCTTTATCCATAGGACTTGAGCTACACAGCTTCCAGCAGCAACGTACTCAGCTTCAGTTGTAGACAGAGCAACTAATGACTGCTTCTTGCTGAACCAGGATACTAGACAACTTCCAAGGAAATGGCATCCCCCTGAAGTACTCTTACGTTCTAGCTTATCTCGTCCATAGTCAGCATCAGTGTATCCTATGAGTGTGAAGTCATTTGAGGCTGGATACCATAAACCTGCATCAACTGAGCTCTACAAGTATCTAAAAATTCTTTTTACAGCAATTAAGTGAGATTCCCTTGGGTCAGCTTGATATCTTGCACAATAACATACTGAGTACTGTATATCAGGTCTACTAGTAGTGAGATAAAGTAAGGAGCATATCATACCTCGATAAAGTTTACTATCTATTGACTTACTTTTCTCATCTTTGCATAGGACAGTATCAGTACCCATAGGGGTTGATATAGGCTTACAATCTTCCATATAAAATTTCTTTAACATCTCCTTGGTGTACTTGGACTGACTAATAAAGATGCCGTTCTTACCTTGCTTAATCTGAAGTCCAAGGAAGAAGCTGAGTTCTCCCATCATAGACATTTCGAACTCAGTCTGCATCTGTTTGCTAAACTCTTGACATAAAGATTCGTCAGTAGCACCAAATATTATGTCATCTACATAGATTTGTGCAAGTAGGGTATGTTTACCCTTTTTCTTAATGAACAAGGTTGTGTCAGCTTTTCCTCTGACATAATTCCTGGTCAGTAGGAAGTTGGTCAACCTTTCATACCAAGCTCTTGGAGCTTGCTTCAGGCCATATAAGGCCTTCTTGAGTTTATAAACGTGGTTTGGAAACTTTGGATCTTCAAAACCAGGAGGTTGATTAACATATACCTCTTCGTTTATAAAACCATTAAGAAATGCACTTTTAACATCCATTTGATACAATTTAAAGTTCATGAAACTGGCATATGCACACAATATACGTATAGCTTCTAGCCTAGCAACTGGTGCAAAGGTTTCACCATAATCAATGCCCTCTTGCTGACTATAGCCTTGGGCTACAAGTCGAGCTTTGTTCCTGATTACATTTCCATGCTCATCTAGTTTGTTTCTAAAAACCCACTTGGTTCCTATGGATTTCTGATTCCTAGGTTTAGGTACTAAATCCCATACCTCATTTCTTGTGAATTGGTCAAGCTCTTCTTGCATAGCATTGATCCAATATTCATCATGCTCAGCATCAGCAAAGTTCTTTGGTTCATGGACTGATACAAAGGCGACGTTGCTAAGAAACTTCCTAAGCTGATCTCTAGTCATTACTTTGTTGTTTGCATCATCAAGGATTGACTCTTCTGAATGTCCTCTTGGAATTTTTATCTCCTTGGGTAATGTTGAGTTGTTTGGAACAGGTGTTTCTACAATCTCTACAGGGACAGATTGGTCAGCAAAGGTAATTTCAGTTTCGATTTTACCTTTGGTCAGTTCTTGTACTGATGACTCAGCATGTCCATTCTGGTCAGCAGGAGCTGAGTTGGGTTCTTCCTCTGTGTGTTGAGTTGTTCTTCCTGCAGGGTCAGTTTCATCGAAATCTACATGGACTGACTCTTCTACAACCTGGGTCCTTTTATTATAAATTCTATATGCTTTACTGTTTGTTGAGTATCCTAAAAAGATCGCTTCGTCAGCTTTGGCATCAAACTTTGCCAGATTGTCCTTAGTGTTGAGTATAAAGAATTTACACCCAAAGGCACGAAAGTATCCAATATTGGGCTTTCGTCCTTTCCAAAGTTCATAAGGGGTTTTCTTTAATATAGGTCTTACTAATGCCCTATTCAATATATAACATGATGTATTGACAGCTTCTCCCCAAAAATACTTTGGAAGCCTATTTTCACTCAGCATTGTCCTATCAATTTCTACTATTGTCCTATTCTTCCTTTCAACAACTCCATTCTGTTGAGGAGTTCTAGGGGCAGAGAAATTGTGGTCAATACCATTAGTTTCACAGAATTCATCAAACAATTGGTTTTTGAATTCTCCACCATTATCACTTCTAATGTGAGCTACTCTTAGGTCTTTGTCATTTTCAAGCCTTTTGACTAATGTGGTAAACATCTCAAATGTCTCATCTTTGCTACTTAGCAAGATGACCCAAGTATACCTAGAGAAATCATCTACAATAACTAAGGAAAATTTCTTACCTCCCATGCTGAGTGGCTGGATAGGTCCGAAAAGATCCAAATGTAGTAATTCCAATGGTCTTTTGGTTGAGACAACCTTTTTGCTATGAAATGATTTTTTAATTTGTTTACCTTGCTGACAAGCATTACACAGTTGATCTTTTTCATACTTTAATTTGGGTAATCCCTCAACTAATTGCTTTCTAGCTAGTTTGGCAAGGAGATCCATGCTGACATGCCCAAGTCTCATATGCCATAGCCAGGAGTTGTCCTCTTTTGACACTAAGCATATACTTTTTGAAAATTGTTTTTCCAAACTCAACATGTAAACATTTTCTACACGAGGGGCTGTTAAAATTAAATCATTTGTTTTTCCCTCGAGTATCTGACACTTAGTATCATCAAATATAACCTTCCTTCCACTCTTGCAAAGCTGAGCTACGCTTAGAAGATTATATTTGAGACCTTTAACTAAAGAGACTGACTCAATTTTAGGGTTACCTCCGATAGTTCCTGAGCCAACTATCTTGCCCTTCTTGTTGTCTCCAAAGCTTACACTACCTCCTCGTTTAAGCTCTAGTGTGATGAACTGAGTTTCATCACCTGTCATGTGTCTTGAACATGCCCTGTCTATATACCAAAGTTTTGATTTCTCCACGCATGTCAAGCTGACATGCATTTTAAACTATTCGTCTTTAGGTACCCAATTCTTTTTGGGTCCTTTCATGTTAGTTTAAACAGGTGCAAAGTCATATTTCAACTTGTGACGACATACTTTTGTAGTATGGCCACTTTTACCACAAAAGCCACACATAGTTACCCTTTGAGGGTGATATTGAGTGTGGTTAGCATTGTTGTGCTGAGCATGCCAGCATATCTTGGTAGTATGACCTTTCTTACCACAGAAGTCACATTGGACAATCTGTTTGTTATGCCAACACACAGCTTTTGTGTGTCCTTTCTTCCCACAACAGCTACATTGAGTAAACTGTTTATGCTGACCAGTACCTGAGTACTCAGCATGGGGTTTATTCTTAGTTGAACCTTTTATTTGGTTCTGTAAAGTTGTGACATCCTTTCTAAGTTTCTTTGACTCAGTTTGAACCTCTGTGACAAACTTATGTAAGATTTGCATGTTCGTATGTAAATCTGAGTTGTCCTGGAGGAGATATCGGAGGTCACTCAGCTTGACCTCCTCAATCTCGTCACATCGCCTGCTGAGTGCCTTAATCCTTTTGTTACACTTCTTAGTTAGTGTATATAAGTCACCCAGGGCATTTACCATTTCGTTTCTAAGCAAAAGTAAGGATGTTACCTCATTGTTGTTTTCCTCCTGCTCAGAATCTCCAGAGAGGTCGGCTTGCTCAGATTGAGATTGGCCAGCTCCATCATCTGCCATGAAACATATGTTGGCTGTTTTATTTTGCTCAGCTTCAGATGATGTTGACTCATCACTGTCACTCCACGTGGCCACCATTGCCTTTTTGCTTCCATTCTTATCTTTCTTCAGATTAGGACAGCTTGACTTAATATGCCCAGTTTGATGGCATTCATAACATGTGACAGGCTTGGAGCTGTCCTTTTTGTATCTGGTGTCACTAGACTCAGCTTTATATCTGTCTCCTCTCTTGTATGTCCGCTTACTATTTCTTTCATTTCTTCTGAACAGCTTTTTCATTTTTCTAGTAAACATGGCCATTTCCTCATCATCAGTTGACTCACCTTCTGTGGAGTCAGCTTTCATCATAATCTTCGTTTGAACACCATAATCTTCAAGTTGTTGCTTGATCCATAGGACTTGAGCAACACAATGACCAGCAGCGATGTACTCAGCTTCAGTGGTGGACAAGGCTACTGACGCCTGCTTTTTGCTGAACCAGGATACAAGACAGCTTCCTAAAAAGTGGCATCCTCCAGAGGTGCTTTTTCGTTCCAGCTTATCTCGTCCATAGTCAGCGTCAGTGTATCCGATGAGTGTAAAATCATGAGTATTTGGATACCACAAACCTGCGTTCACTGAGCTTTGCAAATATCTAAGGATTCTTTTTACAGCAATGTAATGAGATTCCTTAGGGTTAGATTGATATCTAGCATAGTAGCATACTGAAAACTGAATGTCCGGTCTGCTGGCTGTTAAGTAAAGTAGAGAGCCTATCATACCTCGATATAACTTGCTGTCTACTGACTTACCATTCTCATCAGCGCAGAGGACAGTGTCAGTGCCATAGGAGTGGATATTGGCTTGCAATTTTCCAAGTCATATTTCTTTAAGATCTCCTTGGCATATTTGGCTTGACTGATGAAGATGCCATTCTTTCCTTGTTTAATTTGAAGACCAAGGAAGAAGTTGAGTTCTCCCATCATAGACATTTCAAACTCAGTCTGCATTTGTTTGCTAAACTCCTTGCACATTGATTCGTTAGTTGCACCAAATATTATATCATCAACATAAATTTGGGCCAGCAGGGTATCTTTACCCTTTTTCTTAATGAATAAGGTTGTATCAGCTTTACCCCTGACGTAATTTCTAGTCAGCAGGAAACTGGCCAGCCTCTCATACCAAGCACGTGGTGCTTGCTTGAGGCCGTACAGAGCCTTTTTGAGTTTGTAAACATGGTTTTGGAACTTAGGGTCCTCAAAACCTGGAGGTTGATTTACATAAACCTCCTCGTTTATAACTCCATTAAGAAATGCACTTTTGACATCCATTTGGAATAATTTAAAATTCATGTAAGATGCATATGCACATAATATTCTAATTGCCTCTAGCCTTGCCACTGGGGCAAAGGTCTCACCGTAGTCTATACCTTCTTGCTGACTGTAGCCCTGAGCTACAAGCCTTGCTTTGTTCCTGACTACGTTTCCTTGTTCGTCCATCTTATTCCTGAAGACCCATCTTGTTCCGATGGTCTTTTGACTCTTTGGATGAGGCACTAACTCCCATACATCATTTCTTCGAAATTGATCGAGCTCCTCTTGCATTGCGTTCATCCAGAATTCATCGTACTCAGCTTCAGCAAAATTCTTCGGTTCTTGTACTGAGACGAAAGCAACATTGCTGAGGTACTTCCTGAGTTGATTCCTCGTCATCAGGGTATTCCCAGCAGAATCAAGGATTGCACTTTCGGAGTGCCCTCTTGGAATCCTTATTTCTTTGGGTAGATTTATGTCTTGTGTTGTTCCTGTTTCAACAATCTCTGCAGAAGTAGATGGGTCAGTAAAAGTAATCTTAGGTTCACTCTTACTCTTGGTCAGCCTTTTCGTGAATGACTCAGTAGCTGGTTCTGGGTCAGCGATGGTTACTGAGTTTGGATCATCTTCGGTCAGCGGCTGGTATCTACCTGCAGGGTCAGTTTCATCGAACTCTACATGTATTGACTCTTCTAACACTTAAGTTCGCTTATTAAAAACTCTGTATGCTTTGCTGTTTGTTGAGTAGCCCAAAAAGATAGCCTCTTCAGCTTTTGAATCAAACTTTGCTAAGCTATCTTTGGTATTTAAAATAAAACATCTACAGCCAAAGGCACGAAAGTATCCAATATTGGCCTTTCGTCCTTTCCAAAGTTCATAGGGGGTTTTCTTGAGTATAGGTCTAACTAGAGCCCTATTAAGAATGTAGCATTCTGTGTTAACAGCCTCTCCCCAAAAATACTTTGGAAGCCTATGCTCATCCAGCATTGTCCTGGCTATTTCAACCAGAGTTATGTTCTTCCTTTCCACAATCCCATTTTGCTGAGGTGTTCTAGGAGCAGAAAAATTGTGGTCAATGTCGTTGGCTTCACAGAATTCAACAAACTTTTGGTTTTTGAACTCTCCACCGTTATCACTACGGATATGAGCTAATTTTAGGTCTTTTTCATTTTCAATTTTTCTAGCCAAATTTGAAAATGTCTCAAAAGTCTCATTATTGCTGGTCAGCAAGATGACCCACGTATACCGAGAGAAGTCATCTACAATGACCAAGGAAAATCTTCTTCCACCCAGACTCAGCGGCTGGACTGGACCAAAGAGATCCAAGTGTAGCAACTCTAATGGACGTTTAGTTGAGACAATGTTTTTACTGTGAAAAGATTGTTTGGTTTGTTTTCCAGCTTGGCAAGCGTGGCATAATTGATCTTTTTGAAATTTAAGTTCGGGCATTCCCTCAACCAATTGCTTTCTTGCTAGTTTGGCCAGGAGGTCCATGCTTACATGACCAAGTCTCCTGTGCCATAGCCAGGAATTTTCTTCCTTTGTTACTAAGCACACAGTTTTTGAAAACTTTTTCTCTAAGTCTAGCATAAAGACATTATCTATCCGAGGGGCAGTTAAAATTAACTCATTTGTTTTACCCTCGTATATTTTACATCCAGTAGCATCAAATATAACTTTTCTCCCATTGTCACATAGCTGAGCTACGCTGAGTAAGTTATATTTGAGTCCGCTGACTAGGGAGACAGATTCAATAGTAGGATTACCTCCGATGGTTCCTGAGCCTACTATCTTACCCTTCTTGTTGTCTCCAAAACTTACGCTCCCTCCTCGTTTACGTTCAAACGTGATGAACTGAGTTTCATCACCCGTCATATGCCTTGAGCATGCACTGTCAATATACCACATCTTTGACTTCTCGGCACATCTCAGGCTTACCTGCATTGTAACTAGTTACTTTTAGGTACCCAATTCTTTTTGGGTCCTGACTTGTTAGGTGCAACAGGTATAGCATCATACTTTATTTTATGGCGGCATACATGGACAGTATGGCCATTCTTTCCACAGAAGTCACAACTGACCTTCTGTTTAGGATTTTTTACTGACTTGTCAGCACCCCAGTGCTGAGCGTGCCAGCACACCTTAGTGGTGTGTCCTAACTTCCCACAAAAGTCACACTGGACTTTTCGCTGGGGATTCCATCTCTGCCGAGTACCTTGGTACTGAGTTCTCAGAGGAATGTTATTTTTATTTGGAACCTTTAGTTGGTTCTGGATGGTTGTGACGTCCTTCCTCAGTTTCTTTGAAACTGTCTGGACTTCAGAGACATACTCATGCATGATCTTCATGTTATCATGCAGAGTCGAATTGTCCTGAAGAAGGTATCTGAGGTCACTCAGTTTGATCTCTTCCACTTCGTCACAGCGCCTGCTGAGTGCTCTAACTTTCTTATTACACTTCTTGACAAGTGTATAGAGATCACTCAGGGCATTAACCATATCGTTTCTGAGCTGGGGAAGAGAAATTACCTCATTTGATTGTTCCTCATCATCTGATGCGATGGATGGGTCAGCATGCTCAGAGACGCATGGCTCAGCAAGTTCGTCAACCATGAAGCATATCTTCGCTGACTCGGTGGCCTCAGTTTCTATGGATGAAGACTCATCGTTGTCGCTCCAAGTAGCCACCATTGCTTTCTTCCCACTTTTCTTGTCTTTCCTCAGCGTGGGGCAGTTTGACTTAATGTGGCCAGTTTGATGGCACTCAAAGCATGTAATGGGCTTTGAGCTGTCCTTTATGTATTTGCTGTCACTTGAGTCAGCCTTATACTTATCAAACTTTCTATAAGGCTTTTTAGAGTATTTGTCACTCTTCTTGAATAGCCTTTTCATCTTCCTTGTGAACATAGCCATCTCCTCATCATCAGTTGAACTCCCATCAGTGGAGTCAGCTTTCATGACAAGTGACTTCTGCTTCTTGTCTTCAGATTTTTCCTTCACCTCAAAGTTTTTCATGGATATCTCATGGGTCAGCAATGAACCGATGAGTTCGTCATATTTGTAGGTGGTTAAATCCTGAGCTTCCTCAACTGCTGTCTTCTTTGCTTGCCAGTCCTTCGGAAGACTCCTGAGTATCTTTTTGACTTGTTCTTCCTCAGTGAAGATTTTCCCAAGTCTCTTGAGCTCATTTATGATGTTGGTGAACCTTGCGTTCATGTCTGAAATGCCCTCATCATTGTTCATCTCGAACAGCTCGTACAGTCTCATCTGCTGATTCACCTTGGATTCTTTCACTTTATTTGTTCCCTCGTAGGTGACTTCCAGCTTTTTCCAGATCTCTTGTGCCGACTCGCAACCTGAGATTTTGTTATATTCTGCAGCATCGAGCGCACAGTGAAGCATATTGATAGTCGAAGCATGGTTTTGAAGCTTCTTAAGATCATCCTCTGTCCATTTGGCCTCAGCTTTTATAACTGTTTGGCCAGCCACAACCTCGACAGGTACAAACGGGCCTTGGACTATAGATAGCCAGGCACTCATGTTTGTAGCCTGAATGAAGTTCTTCATCCTATTCTTCCAGAAGGTATAGTTTGACCCGAAGAATAGGGGAGGCCTAGTAATGGACAGCCCCTCAGGCAGTATTTGAGTTGTTTGGTTTCCAGGGAGAAACCGAGTGCTGTTTTCGCTCATGGTAGGGATCAGCTCAAGGTTGTTAGACCTTTTAAAGTGAGCTTTTAAGCTCTGATACCACTTTTTGGTCCCTTGTTTAGTTGCAAGTATAGTTCCAAGGGGGGGTTAGGAACTATTTAAACTTTTTTGCAATTTAGGCAGACTTTTTTTTTCTAAAGAAAAAAAGGTTTGAACAGCGGCGCTGAGTAAACAGTAAGGTACTGGCTTAGTCAACAGGTGACTAGGTCAGTTTCTTAGCTTGAGTCAGGAGATAGCACTTAGAGTCTATTCCTGAGCTCAGACGTTCAATGCGCACAACTCAACTTGACCTCTTTACTTGGTCAGTTTTGATTATTTAAAGCAAGCAATATAAATAAGGAGTTAAGGTAAGAAATACTTCACTCAGCAGATTTATCCAGGTTCGGCTTCTTCTAAGCCTACGTCCTGTCCCCGGAACACGTTCCGAGATTTCAAATACTCTACTGAGCTCTTTAAAGGTAGAGCCTCAAACCTTTTACAATATCAGCAATTGAGTATGACAAGAGTACCTTCCTCTATACTTCTACTCAATCCTAATCTCTCCGCTGAGTACTTAAAACCGAGTACTCAGCCTCTCATTTCTATCTCTAGAAATGATAAGTGTTTTGTCCTAATACAAAGATGTGTTAAGACACTTTAGACGATTTACAATCACTCTAGACTTTTACACAGATATGAGAAATGTAGTGTAAGAATTTTGCTTTGCTTCTTGCTTGCAGAACTTGTAGAGATTTGGTCAGCGTAATGGCTTGATCAAGTTCTGTGTGTTGTGAAGCTTGTGATGGCACTATTTATAGAGATGTCTGGGCGTCGGTCATTTCGAATTTCGAAATAACCGTTGGAGGGAAACGGCTATGTGTCATTGTCATCCTGACTTGCTCAGAGCTATCGGCCAATCACAATCGTGTATCTTCTGTCCTCGGTCAGCTCAGCAAATGGTCTCTCCTTTTATGGTAAAGTCAACTGGACAGTATACTGTGTCGTCTGAACTTTGCCAAAAGAGGAAACACTTTGTCTGGAAGTTTTCCTTTGCCAGCTGCTGTCTTGTACGCTTTGTCGAGACGACTCAGCAGCTTCATTGTGAAGTTGTTCCCGAAGGTCTTCTAGATCCTTCCGTTTGCTGAGTTGCGTTTTTGTTCAAAAACGGCAACGTCTTGACATACGCGGGCCGAGTGTACTGAGTTGTTTGACTTGGGCCTTGGCTTCCGTATTGGGCTTGGGCCTTTCGATTCTTATGTCTTATAGTATTTTAACTCAACATTGAACAAACACATTAGTAGAATTAAATCAAAGCATTTAAACTTAGTGTGTTTAGAATATGTATATATATTATACTTAACCAATTTTGTCAAATCAAAATTATGTGGAAAGGTGTTTCAACAAAACATACCATAATCAGTTTGATAAAACATTCAGGAAAACGCATCTGCTTCATAACCTTCTCCAAGAAGACCCATTCAATCCGGTCATATGCCTTGCTCATGTCGAGCTTTAGTGCAAATTGCCCTTTGGAGCTCGAGCTACGATGCTTCATAGTATGGAATAGTTCACAGGCAATCAAGGCATTATCTGTAATGAGCCGACCAGACACAAAAGCACTTTGAGCAGGGTCGATAATATCAGGCAACACCCGTTTTAACCTGTTAGCAAGCACTTTAGAAATCAGTTTGTAGAGCACGTTACACAAGCTTATAGGCCTTAAGTCCTTCATATTTGTCGGTTTGCACTTTTTAGGAATCAGGCATACAAGGGTATGGTTTAACCTGTCAAGCATTCTTCCAGATTCTAAGAATTCCATCACACAAGACTGTACATCGAGGCCAACTAGATCCCAGTATGATTGATAAAAGAGAGCAGGCATGCCATCAGGTCCGGGGGCCTTATCCGGATTCATCTGTTTCAAAGCTTGGGATATCTCCTGGGGATGATAAGGGCTTGTCAACTCCTGAATTTGATCATTCGATAATTGTCGATCAATCACATGAAAAGGGAATGCATTTAGCTCGGGATTCGACGAAGAGAAAAGATCATTATAAAATTGGAGAACAATACTTTCAATGGCCTTAGCTCCATTTTTCAGACACCCATTGCTATCTTGAAGTTCGGTGATCGTATTCGCCTTTCGACGGGCAGTTGCTTTTGTATGAAAGTATTTGGTGTTTTTGTCTCCGTCTTTTAACCACATCACACGACTTCTCTGTTTCCACATAACTTCTTGGCGATGTAGGAGTTCATTGAGCTCATTTGTTAGTGCTTTGGTCTTCCCGATCACAACATCATCAACCCCGGAGTTTTGGATTTCATCAAGCTTATTAGAAACAAGCTTAATTTTTCTTCCCACATTCCCAAAGCAGTTCCGGTTCCAATCACTAAGCTGTTGAGAACACAATCTAATCCGCTCCATAACCGAAGGCTGCTTCCCATCTGGACATGATTTCCAAGCCATTTTAATGATTTTTGCGCAATTTGCGTCCCGCTGCCACATCTTTTCAAACCGGAAATGGTGTTTTTTACCTCTCTCTGTCATGCTGCTTCCCTCACTGTCAATAAGTATCGGAGTATGGTCTGATGCTGAACAGGGTAAATGTTTCACTAGGTAGGCTGGAAACATATTTCTCCAACTCTCAGTGGCGAAAGTTCTATCCAATCTCTCCATAATACAGTCACGCCCCTTTCGACCGTTGTTCCAAGTAAATGGGCATCTTGAGTATCCGAGATCCTCAAGCTGGCAGAAACTGACACAATTGCGAAAAGCATCCATTTGGGATTGGGCTTTTGTTCTTCCCCCGGCTTTCTCGTACGAGTACAAAATTTCGTTGAAATCTCCAAAAGTCAAGAGAGGGAGCTTATTCTTTTGGGAAATTTCTCTAATTAGGTTCCAAGTTAAAAATTTCTGATTCATAATAGGCCACCCATAGATGCCAACACCTCTCCATCGACCCTGATCATCAGTTCCTCTCACTTCGAAGTAAATACAGTGGTCTGTGAAGCCTTGGATGGATACATCAATCTCTTTTTTCCATGTTAGCAGAAGCCCCCCAGATCTCCCTTTGGCATTAATAATGAACATATTATAATCTTGTAGAAGTTGTTTCAGCTTGCTTGTTTCACTGTGTAACAATCTAGTCTCCATCAAGAACATAACATCTGGGCCATGAGCCTTCATCATGTGACTGAAGGCGCGGAATGTCCATGGATTGCCCATACCCTGGACATTCCAACTTAAGATTTTCATTGCTGTCGGCGGGCTTGCCAAGCTCCGCCGATATTAAGTTCAGGGTATCAATCTCAACATCATTTCGATAGCATTTGCTCAAGCCCTCATCATCTATCTCCATTCCTTTATTCATTTCCTCATTTCTCTGCCTTTTAAGATTTGTTTCTCCTCCCTTTCCTTCCTGAAATTCCCCAGCACCACCCTTTCCTGTACTATCTCCTGAGCATTGAGAGCGCGCCAATTTTTTGAATTTCCTATAGCCCCCGCCATCAGCTCTCTTAACAGCATCAATATCCACTAGCTCATTGCTTTGTATCTTCTGAATATCTCTTCCTTCAATTTCCAGTGGAAGTTCTAGCTGTAACTTTGAGGCTATCTTTTCCCCACTCATGTTCTGTATCCTTTCATTCTTGGGGCCTGCCATTGGAGTAACATCATCCCTAGTTGTTTTCATAGGCTCTTTATAACCCGAATCCAACTGGAGCTTGCGCCTTGATAAGATGGGATCAATGGGTGTGTTAGGGCTACTGCTGGGATTTACACTCCCTGTTGTTGTTTTGTTTGGACCCTTCCATGTTCCATAGGATTTGCGTTTAAAGGGAGATGCTCTGAGGGAAGGGGCAAAAGGCCAATTTCCCCCTACATCTTCCTGTTCTCTGCTCACACAATCATCCAATACATGTCCAATCAAACCACATAGATAGCAAAAGTTTGGAAGTTTTTCATACCTGAAATAGACCCAGCAGGATGTTCCCAAGCTATTGCGAATGTACGTCCCTCTTACGAGTGCCTTATTGACATCAATCTCCACACGGACCCTGGCACTGCTTCCCAAGGTTCCTATATCTTCCTCTTGGATCATAATAACCTTGCCAATTTTACTAACAACCAAGTTGATGGAGCGTTGATCCCTTCTGTCCAGAGGGAGGTCATGTATCCTTACCCAGAAGCAACAATGGTTGATCTCAATCTCTGATGGTTGCTCAAAGCCTTGTACTTCTGTCATTAGAATCAATTGTCTGTCGAACTGCCAGGGGCCATTCAACAATACCCACGCTTTGTCTCTTGGGTTTTAAAAAATACAGATAAAAGTTCCTTTGCCTGCATCCTCTAGCTTGAAATCATCAGCAATTTTCCACATTCCAGAGAGCGCTCCATGTAAAGCACGCAGGTTCAGAGGCTTGCGAGAAAGCATTCGGCAGAGCAAAGCGATACGATTAGGGTTCAGGCTACTGTTGCAATCCAAATTAGTTTCTTCCACCTCGATAATTTCCTTTTCTTTGTCGGATAAAGAAAACTTGCTACATAACTCCACTAATTTCCTGTCCATTGATTTGAAGAATTTGATTTCTAGAGCCACGCCGGCGCCGATCCACCAAGGTCTGAAAGTTCTACAAAGAGGAGAGTTCCACAAAGGGAAAGTTCCACGATGGGTTCTTTTAACCACTCTTAGTACTTGATTTTTTAAAGGGTTAAGGTGCAAAAATACCCCTAACGTTTTGGGTCTGGAGCAATTTTACCCCTAACGTCTAAAATGGTGCAATTTTACCCTTAACGTTTGTAGCCAAGAGCAATTTTACCCCTAACGTTGATAAATTGGATCAATTTCAGAAATAATTCATCAAACTGTCTTCTCGGTCATGAATCTTATCATCTACACTTCATATATGCGTCATTTTATCAGTAACAAATCATAAACATATGCTGGGATGTGAAAAAAATAAAAAAAATATATTGTCTTTTGTATGAATTAGATAAAAAAAAAATTCAAAAAATTCACCGAATTTGTAAATATTAATCTCCAATTCTATTATTAAATTACAAAAAAATATGAAATTCTTTTTTTAGGATGAATTGATATGAAATTGGTGCAAAATAATGAATAAAAATATATGTGTTTTATAATAATATCTGAAATTGACCCAAATTACCAACGTTAGGGGTAAAATTGCTCTTGGCTACAAACGTTAGGGGCAAAATTGCACCATTTTAGACGTTAGGGGTAAAATTGCTCCTGACCCAAAACGTTAGGGGTATTTTTGCACCTTAACCCTTTTTTAAATGAGGTGTTTATTTTAAAGAAAGAGAGTTATTAAAATTCGCTAACTAATGGATAAAGTGAAGGGAGGTTGTTCCATAATGTTTAAATGGGTTACTCCTAGTTGCAAACTTATCATATTCATACACCGATGCTTTTAAATGTAGTCTCTAAATACCTAAAAAAAAGTTATAAAATTCTTAATCTAAGGCCATGTTTATTTGGGGGAAAATATTGTGTTCTGGAAAATGTTATGCAGGGAAAATATTGTGTAGGAAAATAAAATATTTTCTTATGTTTGACAATAACATTAGAAAATATTTTCCAAACACTAAATATAGATTTTCTGTATTTTTTATTTTCAATTGTATATATAAAACAAAAAAAAATAGATTCACATGTATTAAACACAAATTAAGCACCAAAAACACTCATAAATTATAAAGTGTTGTTTGGTTCATGGTGGAATGGTTATTCCAAAGGAATAAAATAGTAAAGAATGGAATAGAAATTCCTTATGAAAAAAAAATGAAAAAACACGAAAATATGAAGAAGAAAAATAATGTTAAACACACGAAAAACGTTTTTTCACATTTTTGGCATTTTTTATACGTTTTCTCGTGTTATTAACGTTATTGTATTGTTTTTTTTTTCATTTTTTCGCGTTTTCTCGTTTACTTTTTCGGGTTTTCCCTTTTCATGTTTTCTTTTTTTTTCACATTTTTTTACTTTTTTGTGTTATTCACGTTTTTTCATGTTTTTCGTATTTTTCACGTTTTCGTGTTTTGTTTGCATTTTCCATTTTTTCATGTTTATCTTTTCACGTATTGTCACGTTTTTGTGTTTTAGCATTTTTCATGTTTTCGTGTTTTTCGTATTTTTTCACGTTTTCGTATATTTCATGTTTTGTCACTTTTTCGGCGTTGTTCATGTTTTGTGCTTTTTCTAGTGTTTGCTTTTTTTTTGCTTTTTGTGTTTTTCGCCTTTGTTCACCTTTTCATGTTTTTTTTTTCATATTCTCGTGTTTTGTAACGTTTTCATGTTGTTCATGTTTTTTGTGTTTCATATTTTTTTTTGTATTTTTACATTTTTTTAACGTTTTTTCCATTTTTTTCTGAACGCGTATATTTTGGGGAAAATGTTTTACCCTTTTGGTAAAACATTTTTCCTTATTTCTTCATTCATTTTCCATTGACTTACCACTTATTTTCCTTTTGACTTATTTTCCTGCCCAAACAAACACTGAAAAATTGGAAAAATATTTTCCTGCAGAATATTTTCCCCAAACAACAGGGCCTAAAACAGATATCACTCAAACATGAAATAAGAACAAAATGTAATGACTTTCCATTAAAAACTCATAGAAATGCAATCAAATTAAAACTCAATTCAAAATTCAATAAATAAGTTCATTTCAAGCCAAATGAATATTGACATGAAGCTATGAATTTCACCAACTCAAAAAATCAATTAAAACCTAGAATTCACCTTCATCGACTAAAAATAAAAATTCAATTGCAATTAGAAAAACTATAAAATCCAGTCATCATAAAAGCTTAATTGTAAATAATCTGAATCAAGACCCCCAAGAATAAGGTAAAGCGCATAAAGTCCCATTGATTGATTTGGAAAATCAATTAATTATGACAGCAAATCTATCCAAACATGGGTTCGGTTACATAGAAATACACGTTTGGGTTTGACATAGAAGAAATTCACTTTGAAGAGGAAAACAAAGAAAATGACATTGGTTCAATTGGGAGTGGAAGAGCAAACGGATCGTTTGTAAGGGGGAATGAAAGATGTTACTGTTTTCTTTCTTTAGAGAAGAGCATCTCTTTATTACCAACACCGGCTGTGTTGTTTAATAACGCAGTTTTTTAATAGAATAAAATAAAAGGTTAATTTTTTTAAAAAAAAAAACGTTGTTTCAAATCGCAGTTATTGTTGTTTTTTCGGAACGAAAGAATTTATGTGGTGATATCATGCAAAATGACACCACATGAATGACGTTAGTTCCACCCTCCTTAAAGGTTAAAAAGACACGTGCGGATGTTATTGGCTAAAGACAACAATCAGAGCTCCGGCCTCCTACTATAAAGAAAACTTCTAGAATCCTATGAGATAAAGGATTCCTTCCAAGATTCCAATCCCTTAAGGGATACAGAATTCTAAGCTCACAAGAATTCCTAAAAGAGGTGATAACCTTAAACTAAGAAACCCCTTATAAATAAATATTTACGGTACTTTAACAACTATCTCACAACTAATGCATACCCTTCAATTTGGTCCTAATCATAAACAGACTTAGGCATCGGAGTGAGTTCACTGGATTCTGACCCTGTCTAACCTATGTTACTATTTTGTAGGTTATCAACGACGTCGAATCACAAAGGCGATGTGGATACGTAAGAAAAATCAAGTAACCACATATATCATTAATGTGGTGATCGTGGAGAAAAATTATCCATAATAATTCGAATCATTCGGTGATGGCTACGTCCATGACCAGGAGGTTAATCAGCGGGCGGATCCCCAACCCCAGCTGAATCTCCAATATCAGCTTTTGGCGGATGAAGTATCTCGGAGGTTTAGCCAGAATTTGGTGGCCATGTAGAAGAAGATAGATGATGCTAAAGCGGCCCACGAGCAGAAGATGGTCGCTCTCAAACAACAATTACGAAAGGCAAAAGAGGATCTCCGAAATAAGCCTGTTCAAGCAGCATAATCTAGCCGAGAATCCACTAAGACCCCAAAGGCATGTTCCCAAAGCCCGTCACCCACGAGGAGATATTCTTAATCAATAAGTCCTCCACGTCGTCATGAAAAAGCCAAAGCGGAGGGATTGATCTCCAGGGCGTAGTAAGAATCGTTCTCCATCAAAGCCTTCGGGAACGTTTCGGAATCACTGACCTTACTAATTAATCATCGACAAATTTCCTTCTTTCAATCATGTCATCATTTTAATTTAATGCATTTAGTTTATTTCTCACATGTTATTGGTAAATAGTTTGTTCGTTTTTTTCAAATATATTTTACTTTTATGTATTTTCCGCTTCTAATATATTTTACACTTTCATTAATTACTACTATCGATTAAAATTGGAACAAACAAAATTATATTACGCTTTTAATTTTTTTAATCTAATTAAATAAATTATTCAAATTATAAACATTTTATTTGATTAATAATAAACATTAATATATTTTTTTATTCAATTAATATGAATTCATTATCTATTTTATTATTATTATAAAATAGGTTAACGGATTAAAAGTAAAATAAAATAAAATATTATATTATATGACGAGTGGGACTCATTGAATAGTGTTGATCGTGACTAATCACTAGATAAGATTTTTGGTAGAAGGTGTTTTGAAGAAATAATTATTCGAAATGGACGATGTGCAATGTTTGGAGAGTGTGCAATCTTCCAACCATTAGGAATGCTTTTATAGCTGGATTCAACCACATCATTTAGTAAAAAAAACTAATCATTTTGAATACGTTAGAAGGAAAATAGTAATTCAATCATACTAAAATCTAGGATAAAGTATAAAAAAACACTTGTGAATTGCCCTATTTGCAAACAGGTGTATGTGGTATGTTTGTTTACAGAAAGTATTTGAAATTATATTGTTAAATTTTGATGATAATCAAAACATTTTTATTTTTTTAAAACTACATTCAAAGTCTAAAATCGAATCGTTTTTGATCACATGGACCTTAATGACCATGCAGTATTTGGTCATTCATCATCGGATCTAGGTTTATTAGAATCCTAAGGTGGAGATTCAAAGCATCCTGCGGTTTAGATTTAATAAGCTTAGATCTAACGGTGAATAACCAAATTCACTTAGTCATTAAGGTCCATGTGAATATTCCTGCAAATCGAATTACTGCTATCAATTTATTGATACGGATCAGTTTCGTCTGAAAGTTTTAATCGTAAACTCACAAGATATTTCTTCTCTAGCTAAACTAGAAGGAGTGAATCTCGGATTTTATGGACTAAATCCATAGGAAATAAGAATTCCCCATTGTTGAAGGTGAAAACCTTAACAAAAGCTTCTTGAGGAAGGTTTAATATTGATTGTAAAAAGTTAAGGAACAATTACCTAAGGCATTGTAAAATAAAGACATGTCTTGAATCGTAGATACAACTCAATAATTATAATAATGTCGTTGTATTAAATATTAAATAAAACTTAAAATGATTTATTAGAAATTCCATTTATCTAATGCTACATTTTTCAAAAATACAAATAAATATTTGAACTGGTTGTGGGTCCCGTAGCTCAGTTGGTTAGAGCGTTGGTCTTATGAGCCGAAGGTCGCGAGTTCGAGACCCGCCGGGACCATATATTTATTTTTCTTCCATAATTTTTATTTTCAAACAAAATGTTTTGTTACAAATAATAAAAAGTTACAAAATTGATCGGAAAAAAATGAAAATTTCGAGCCTAAACAATACCAATTTCGAGCCTAAACAACAATTACGAAAGGCAAAAGAGGATCTTCGAAATAAGCCTGTTCAAGCAGCATAATCTAGCCGAGAATCCACTAAGACCCCAAAGGCATGTTCCCAAAGCCCGTCACCCAAGAGGAGGTATTCTTAATCAATAAGTCCTCCACGTCGTCATGAAAAAGCCAAAGCGGAGGGATTAATCTCCAGGGCGTAGTAAGAATCGTTCTCCATCAAAGCCTTCGGGAACGTTTCGGAATCACTGACCTTACTAATTAATCATCGACAAATTTCCTTCTTTCAATCATGTCATCATTTTAATTTAATGCATTTAGTTTATTTCTCACATGTTATTGGTAAATAGTTTGTTCGTTTTTTTCAAATATATTTTACTTTTATGTATTTTCCGCTTCTAATATATTTTACACTTTCATTAATTACTACTATCGATTAAAATTGGAACAAACAAAATTATATTACGCTTTTAATTTTTTTAATCTAATTAAATAAATTATTCAAATTATAAACATTTTATTTGATTAATAATAAACATTAATATATTTTTTTATTCAATTAATATGAATTCATTATCTATTTTATTATTATTATAAAATAGGTTAACGGATTAAAAGTAAAATAAAATAAAATATTATATTATATGACGAGTGGGACTCATTGAATAGTGTTGATCGTGACTAATCACTAGATAAGATTTTTGGTAGAAGGTGTTTTGAAGAAATAATTATTCGAAATGGACGATGTGCAATGTTTGGAGAGTGTGCAATCTTCCAACCATTAGGAATGCTTTTATAGCTGGATTCAACCACATCATTTAGTAAAAAAAACTAATCATTTTGAATACGTTAGAAGGAAAATAGTAATTTAATCATACTAAAATCTAGGATAAAGTATAAAAAAAACACTTGTGAATTGCCCTATTTGCAAACAGGTGTATGTGGTATGTTTGTTTACAGAAAGTATTTGAAATTATATTGTTAAATTTTGATGATAATCAAAACATTTTTATTTTTTTAAAACTACATTCAAAGTCTAAAATCGAATCGGTTTTGATCACATGGACCTTAATGACCATGCAGTATTTGGTCATTCATCATCGGATCTAGGTTTATTAGAATCCTAAGGTGGAGATTCAAAGCATCCTGCGGTTTAGATTTAATAAGCTTAGATCTAACGGTGAATAACCAAATTCACTTAGTCATTAAGGTCCATGTGAATATTCCTGCAAATCGAATTACTGCTATCAATTTATTGATACGGATCAGTTTCGTCTGAAAGTTTTAATCGTAAACTCACAAGATATTTCTTCTCTAGCTAAACTAGAAGGAGTGAATCTCGGATTTTATGGACTAAATCCATAGGAAATAAGAATTCCCCATTGTTGAAGGTGAAAACCTTAACAAAAGCTTCTTGAGGAAGGTTTAATATTGATTGTAAAAAGTTAAGGAACAATTACCTAAGGCATTGTAAAATAAAGACATGTCTTGAATCGTAGATACAACTCAATAATTATAATAATGTCGTTGTATTAAATATTAAATAAAACTTAAAATGATTTATTAGAAATTCCATTTATCTAATGCTACATTTTTCAAAAATACAAATAAATATTTGAACTGGTTGTGGGTCCCGTAGCTCAGTTGGTTAGAGCGTTGGTCTTATGAGCCGAAGGTCGCGAGTTCGAGACCCGCCGGGACCATATATTTATTTTTCTTCCATAATTTTTATTTTTAAACAAAATGTTTTGTTACAAATAATAAAAAGTTACAAAATTGATCGGAAAAAAATGAAAATTTCGAGCCTAAACAATACCAATTTCGAGCCTAAACAACAATTACGAAAGGCAAAAGAGGATCTTCGAAATAAGCCTGTTCAAGCAGCATAATCTAGCCGAGAATCCACTAAGACCCCAAAGGCATGTTCCCAAAGCCCGTCACCCAAGAGGAGGTATTCTTAATCAATAAGTCCTCCACGTCGTCATGAAAAAGCCAAAGCGGAGGGATTAATCTCCAGGGCGTAGTAAGAATCGTTCTCCATCAAAGCCTTCGGGAACGTTTCGGAATCACTGACCTTACTAATTAATCATCGACAAATTTCCTTCTTTCAATCATGTCATCATTTTAATTTAATGCATTTAGTTTATTTCTCACATGTTATTGGTAAATAGTTTGTTCGTTTTTTTCAAATATATTTTACTTTTATGTATTTTCCGCTTCTAATATATTTTACACTTTCATTAATTACTACTATCGATTAAAATTGGAACAAACAAAATTATATTACGCTTTTAATTTTTTTAATCTAATTAAATAAATTATTCAAATTATAAACATTTTATTTGATTAATAATAAACATTAATATATTTTTTTATTCAATTAATATGAATTCATTATCTATTTTATTATTATTATAAAATAGGTTAACGGATTAAAAGTAAAATAAAATAAAATATTATATTATATGACGAGTGGGACTCATTGAATAGTGTTGATCGTGACTAATCACTAGATAAGATTTTTGGTAGAAGGTGTTTTGAAGAAATAATTATTCGAAATGGACGATGTGCAATGTTTGGAGAGTGTGCAATCTTCCAACCATTAGGAATGCTTTTATAGCTGGATTCAACCACATCATTTAGTAAAAAAAACTAATCATTTTGAATACGTTAGAAGGAAAATAGTAATTTAATCATACTAAAATCTAGGATAAAGTATAAAAAAAACACTTGTGAATTGCCCTATTTGCAAACAGGTGTATGTGGTATGTTTGTTTACAGAAAGTATTTGAAATTATATTGTTAAATTTTGATGATAATCAAAACATTTTTATTTTTTTAAAACTACATTCAAAGTCTAAAATCGAATCGGTTTTGATCACATGGACCTTAATGACCATGCAGTATTTGGTCATTCATCATCGGATCTAGGTTTATTAGAATCCTAAGGTGGAGATTCAAAGCATCCTGCGGTTTAGATTTAATAAGCTTAGATCTAACGGTGAATAACCAAATTCACTTAGTCATTAAGGTCCATGTGAATATTCCTGCAAATCGAATTACTGCTATCAATTTATTGATACGGATCAGTTTCGTCTGAAAGTTTTAATCGTAAACTCACAAGATATTTCTTCTCTAGCTAAACTAGAAGGAGTGAATCTCGGATTTTATGGACTAAATCCATAGGAAATAAGAATTCCCCATTGTTGAAGGTGAAAACCTTAACAAAAGCTTCTTGAGGAAGGTTTAATATTGATTGTAAAAAGTTAAGGAACAATTACCTAAGGCATTGTAAAATAAAGACATGTCTTGAATCGTAGATACAACTCAATAATTATAATAATGTCGTTGTATTAAATATTAAATAAAACTTAAAATGATTTATTAGAAATTCCATTTATCTAATGCTACATTTTTCAAAAATACAAATAAATATTTGAACTGGTTGTGGGTCCCGTAGCTCAGTTGGTTAGAGCGTTGGTCTTATGAGCCGAAGGTCGCGAGTTCGAGACCCGCCGGGACCATATATTTATTTTTCTTCCATAATTTTTATTTTTAAACAAAATGTTTTGTTACAAATAATAAAAAGTTACAAAATTGATCGGAAAAAAATGAAAATTTCGAGCCTAAACAATACCAATTTCGAGCCTAAACAACAATTACGAAAGGCAAAAGAGGATCTTCGAAATAAGCCTGTTCAAGCAGCATAATCTAGCCGAGAATCCACTAAGACCCCAAAGGCATGTTCCCAAAGCCCGTCACCCAAGAGGAGGTATTCTTAATCAATAAGTCCTCCACGTCGTCATGAAAAAGCCAAAGCGGAGGGATTAATCTCCAGGGCGTAGTAAGAATCGTTCTCCATCAAAGCCTTCGGGAACGTTTCGGAATCACTGACCTTACTAATTAATCATCGACAAATTTCCTTCTTTCAATCATGTCATCATTTTAATTTAATGCATTTAGTTTATTTCTCACATGTTATTGGTAAATAGTTTGTTCGTTTTTTTCAAATATATTTTACTTTTATGTATTTTCCGCTTCTAATATATTTTACACTTTCATTAATTACTACTATCGATTAAAATTGGAACAAACAAAATTATATTACGCTTTTAATTTTTTTAATCTAATTAAATAAATTATTCAAATTATAAACATTTTATTTGATTAATAATAAACATTAATATATTTTTTTATTCAATTAATATGAATTCATTATCTATTTTATTATTATTATAAAATAGGTTAACGGATTAAAAGTAAAATAAAATAAAATATTATATTATATGACGAGTGGGACTCATTGAATAGTGTTGATCGTGACTAATCACTAGATAAGATTTTTGGTAGAAGGTGTTTTGAAGAAATAATTATTCGAAATGGACGATGTGCAATGTTTGGAGAGTGTGCAATCTTCCAACCATTAGGAATGCTTTTATAGCTGGATTCAACCACATCATTTAGTAAAAAAAACTAATCATTTTGAATACGTTAGAAGGAAAATAGTAATTTAATCATACTAAAATCTAGGATAAAGTATAAAAAAACACTTGTGAATTGCACTATTTGCAAACAGGTGTATGTGGTATGTTTGTTTACAGAAAGTATTTGAAATTATATTGTTAAATTTTGATGATAATCAAAACATTTTTATTTTTTTAAAACTACATTCAAAGTCTAAAATCGAATCGGTTTTGATCACATGGACCTTAATGACCATGCAGTATTTGGTCATTCATCATCGGATCTAGGTTTATTAGAATCCTAAGGTGGAGATTCAAAGCATCCTGCGGTTTAGATTTAATAAGCTTAGATCTAACGGTGAATGACCAAATTCACTTGGTCATTAAGGTCAATGTGAATATTCCTGCAAATCGAATTACTGCTATCAATTTATTGATACGGATCAGTTTCGTCTGAAAGTTTTAATCGTAAACTCACAAGATATTTCTTCTCTAGCTAAACTAGAAGGAGTGAATCTCGGATTTTATGGACTAAATCCATAGGAAATAAGAATTCCCCATTGTTGAAGGTAAAAACCTTAACAAAAGCTTCTTGAGGAAGGTTTAATATAGATTGTAAAAAGTTAAGGAACAATTACCTAAGGCATTGTAAAATAAATAACCTAAGGCATTGTAAAATAAAGACATGTCTTGAATCGTAGATACAACTCAATAATTATAATAATGTCGTTGTATTAAATATTAAATAAAACTTAAAATGATTTATTAGAAATTCCATTTATCTAATGCTACATTTTTCAAAAATACAAATAAATATTTGAACTGGTTGTGGGTCCCGTAGCTCAGTTGGTTAGAGCATTGGTCTTATGAGCCGAAGGTCGCGGGTTCGAGCCCCGCCGGGACCATATATTTATTTTTCTTCCATAATTTTTATTTTCAAACAAAATGTTTTGTTACAAATAATAAAAAGTTACAAAATTGATCGGAAAAAAATGAAAATTTCGAGCCTAAACAATACCAATTTTGAGCCTAAACAACAATTACGAAAGGCAAAAGAGGATCTCCGAAATAAGCCTGTTCAAGCAGCATAATCTAGCCGAGAATCCACTAAGACCCCAAAGGCATCTTCCCAAAGCCCGTCACCCACGAGGAGGTATTCTTAATCAATAAGTCCTCCACGTCGTCATGAAAAAGCCAAAGCGGAGGGATTAATCTCCAGGGCGTAGTAAGAATCGTTCTCCATCAAAGCCTTCGGGAACGTTTCGGAATCACTGACCTTACTAATTAATCATCGACAAATTTCCTTCTTTCAATCATGTCATCATTTTAATTTAATGCATTTAGTTTATTTCTCACATGTTATTGGTAAATAGTTTGTTCGTTTTTTTCAAATATATTTTACTTTTATGTATTTTCCGCTTCTAATATATTTTACACTTTCATTAATTACTACTATCGATTAAAATTGGAACAAACAAAATTATATTACGCTTTTAATTTTTTTAATCTAATTAAATAAATTATTCAAATTATAAACATTTTATTTGATTAATAATAAACATTAATATATTTTTTTATTCAATTAATATGAATTCATTATCTATTTTATTATTATTATAAAATAGGTTAACGGATTAAAAGTAAAATAAAATAAAATATTATATTATATGACGAGTGACACTCATTGAATAGTGTTGATCGTGACTAATCACTAGATAAGATTTTTGGTAGAAGGTGTTTTGAAGAAATAATTATTCGAAATGGACGATGTGCAATGTTTGGAGAGTGTGCAATCTTCCAACCATTATGAATGCTTTTATAGCTGGATTCAACCACATCATTTAGTAAAAAAATAATCATTTTGAATACGTTAGAAGGAAAATAGTAATTTAATCATACTAAAATCTAGGATAAAGTATAAAAAAACACTTGTGAATTGCCCTATTTACAAACAGGTGTATGTGGTATGTTTGTTTACAGAAAGTATTTGAAATTATATTGTTAAATTTTGATGATAATCAAAACATTTTTATTTTTTTAAAACTACATTCAAAGTCTAAAATCGAATCGGTTTTGATCACATGGACCTTAATGACCATGCAATATTTGGTCATTCATCATCGGATCTAGGTTTATTAGAATCCTAAGGTGGAGATTCAAAGCATCCTGCGGTTTAGATTTAATAAGCTTAGATCTAACGGTGAATGACCAAATTCACTTGGTCATTAAGGTCCATGTGAATATTCCTGCAAATCGAATTACTGCTATCAATTTATTGATACGGATCAGTTTCGTCTGAAAGTTTTAATCGTAAACTCACAAGATATTTCTTCTCTAGCTAAACTAGAAGGAGTGAATCCCGGGTTTTATGGACTAAATCCATAGGAAATAAGAATTCCCCATTGTTGAAGCTGAAAACCTTAACAAAAGCTTCTTGAGGAAGGTTTAATATTGATTGATAAAAAGTGAAGGAACAATTACAAGAAAGAGATGTATTTATACAATCTCAAAATCCTAAAGCAAATTACATAAAACGGTAAATCACTTAATTAATTAACATGATAAAGATAAGGGCAAATTGGGTTGAAAGTAAAAGGGTGGCATGGATGGTAAATAAGGAGTGACATGGGTTGTAAATAAGGAGTGGCAGGATTGTAATTAAGGAGGAAGCTGGAGTAAGGGGCAAGTTAGGGGTGGCAATGAGGAGGGAAAAACCGAAAACCGTGGAGATCTGAACCGACAGGGTCGGGGAAAAACCAAAAATTTTGGGTGCGGGGCTAGGGGCGGGGGAAATTTTAGCCATGAACATTAAAATTGGGGGGGGGGAGTATTACTATCCCGAACCGCGGGGATCCGCAAACCGCCACCGAAAAACCGACCATAAAATCCTCAAACAATAAGATAAAATATTATATATATACCTAAGATAATTTGTATTTAAATGTGATTAAAAAAATAATCAGTATTGTCATAAGTTAAGTAATATTATTATCTATATCTATAACAATTTAATTTAGTTTTATTGCCGCTCTTAGTATATCACATGTATTTAGATATATCAGTACTGAATGCTGAGTTTTTTTATTATATCAGTACATTAATTTTGATGTATTACTACTCTTGATATATCACATGTATTTAGATATATCAGTACTGAATACTGAGTTATTTTATTATATCAGTACATTAATTTTGTTGTATTACTACTCTTGATATATCACATGTATTTAGATATATCAGTACTGAATGCTGAGTTATTTTATTATATCAGTACTGGTACTGAATGCTAAGTTTTTTTTATATCAGTACTTCAATTTTGTTCGATTGCTGCTCTAAAGTTATATTTTATAATTTTATTTTATTGCTGCTCTAAACTGATATTTTATACCAGTAACGCGTGATGAATTTTAAATTTGGAGATTGGGTAATTTTTTAATTTAGGCAATTTTTTAAATTTTATTTGGGGATTGAGGATTACCCGAAACCCATGGAGAATCGTGCGGGCGGGTGTGGGTGCCAAAAAATCCCCGAACATTTTTTTAGGGATTTCTCGAAACCGCCCCGAAAATATTGGGGACGGAATGGGGGATGTAAAACCGTCCCCGCCCCGCCCCATTGCCACCCCTAGGGCAAGTTCATTAAAATGAAGGCACGTGGAGCGTGCCTAATTCCAAGCCCCGCGTGGATTGGTCTCTGGACTTTTATCCGGATCAATCCTTCATACACGCGGAGCGTGCTTTCCCTCCACGCGGAGCGTGCCTCAGCTGTTGTGTGGCACTGTTTTAGCCTCTTTACTCGCTTGTTGCTCGCGCTTGGTTCTTCCTCCGACTTTCCTCGTTCGGACCCGATCCTCCAAGGAGATGCCCCGCATCATTTACTTCCTAAATTTTTAAATTAATAAAAAAACTTAAAATGTCCATTGGGTTGAATTTAGGGAGATATATTTTGGAAGGGCTATGTTTTGTAAATATTAAGAATAATTTTTTAAAAATAAAAATAAATTTAATTATGTAACTTGAAACATTTTGGCAAACCACACAATTTTATTATATTATTATTTTTACTTTCCTTAAACTATAATAGGTTAAAATGATGTTTTTGCTAATTTTAAAGTGAAAGAAACGGTCCAAATGAAACGCAGATAATAATAAAAGACCAAGAGAAGAAACTATGACCTGTTGACCCCCATGGAGTTGTTAGCCACCTTCCATTCACTGGATTCAGACATAAATCCAAATTCTTTTTTCTTTTTCTTTCTATTTGAAAAATAAATAAATGGTGCCCACTTGTTGTATTGTATGAGCGTAATCCTAATCTCGACTTTATATCATCACCTGCTGAGTACATAGTCTGGTCACCCTCAGGGGCGGATCTAGGGGGGGTAAGGAAGGGTCTCCCGACCTTCCGACCCTCCGGAACACCCTTGACGAATAGTGGTTCAGTCTCGAGAAACCCCTCTAAAATAGTTAAAATTAATACTTATAATGTAGAATGTAATTATATAACATGAAACTAAGTTTGCATAGTTGGTTGTAGTGATAATTAAAGGTATCTCTACATCCAAGTGTTCTTGTGTTCAAATCTTCCTCTCTTCACTTTTTATCTCATTTTAATTTTTTCCCTTAAACCCCATTCTCCTTTAAAAATATCAATATTAAATATCATTTTTAATCATTATTAACCTCATTCTTCTTTATTATTTTTAATTATATTTTTGAACCCACATATTTAATCAATTGAAGTTATAATATGTGTACTTTTTTTTATTAATACTAGTAAAAAAAAATTAATGATCAATAATGACATCATTTTATGTATTCTTTCAATATAGTAATTAATGATAATTATTTTCCTTAACGAGCGTCCTGAGGGGCGCTCGTTGGCTTTTGCCTTATAATTATAATTATATATATATATAATTTATCATTTCAGTTCAGTTCAGTAACGTTCAGTTCAATTCAATTTAATTTAATAATATTCAGTCCAGTTTACTTAATTTCAGTAAAAACGAACAGGACCTTACTATTTCAAAATTATATTCCTTTTCAAGTTTGACATTTTTGTTAACTAATAAGGAAAAATGAGCAATATACAAAATTCAGATTATTTTTGTAATTACCGTAACATGTTACAAATAATTAGAAAATTAATATATATATATATATATATATATATATATATATATATATATATCATAAATAATCAAAATATTTTTTACACATGTATATGAATATTGTTTATTGATTAAAACACATCTTAATCAATTCAACTTTCATCACAATTAGTCTCGCTTGATCCTTCTAACCAATTTGCAACACTCAACTTTCTTTAATAAGTTCTTCAACTTAATTGACTGATGTGGAACGTGAGCTAATTTGGGTAATTTATGAAAAGAAAAATCACATGATTGTTAATTATACGAATACAAATAATTAATATATATATATATATATATATATATATATATATATATATAACCAAAAGCACATTTCGGTTTATATAAAATCTTCCAAAAAATATTTCTGATACTCTTGAACTTTTATGACAAATTTCGAAGGTGTTTGTTTTAGCTTTTCGGATGAGCGTTTAGCGTTTCACTCCAAACCGTTGGAAAAATAGCGTTTGGTTAGGTTTATATAACCGCAGCGTTTAGCGTTTTTTTCTGAAATCTGCAGCGTTTTGGAGCGTTTCACAAAAAGCTCATATTTGGAGCTTTTCATAAACAGCTGTTTGTAGTTATTTGTTATTGACAGAATTATCCTTTTTATTTCCACAAAATATGCTTATTCTTTAATATTATTTATATTTCTACAAAATAATTACCGAAAAAACAATGTTTTGTTGCGTTCAATAAATTTTTTATTTTTTATATAGATTATTTTTATTAATTTGTGTAACACATTTTTTATTTTATAATAGGATAAGGTGCAAAAATACCCCTAACATTTATAGCTAGGAGTAATTTTACCTTTAACGTCTAAAATGGTGCAATTATACTCCTATTGTTGGCAGCCAAAATCAATTTTACCCCTGACATTCACAAGTTTGGTCAATTTGAGAAATAATTTATCAAACTGCAGTCTTGGTCATGAATATTGTCATCTACACTTTACATACCATTTTATCATCGTTAGTAACAGATCACAAACATATGATTAGACATGAATTTTTTTTAAGAAAATAAAAAAAAATATTGTCTTTTGTACGAGTTAGACAAAAAAAATTCAAATATTTCGCCGAATTTATAAATAATAATATTTAAAATTGATCCAACTTGTCAATGTTAGGGGTAAAATTGCTCTTAGCTGCTAGCGTTATGAGTAAAATTATTCCTAGTTGCAAACATTATAGGTATTTTTTCACATTTTTCCTTTTATAATTTTATCGTTGATTAATTTAAAACATGTCCATTTTAGACATTTTAAATCCGAACAGTAGCAGTTCAATATAATTTTACCAAACACTAGTAATTAAACAGCTAACAGCTTACTGCAACTACAAACAGCTAACAGCAACCGCAACAGCTATTAGCTAACAGCTGAACCAAACGGACCCTTCATAATTTATGCACAGTTAAAAATATTTTCTGTTATATTTAAAATGATTCTAGAATATTTTAAAAATAAAAAATAAATATTCCATCTATGAAAAATTTATACAAAATATAGTAAAATATCAGAAAAATTGCAGAGATGGAAAAAAATTAGAGGCCAAACAAGTATAGAAAGCTACCCCATGCGTCGATACGCTCGAACGCTTTTACTTAAAGTCGAATTATAAATCTTATATTAATCTCTGACACATTGTTAGAGTAATAATATTTGCTTTTTTTCTTGAAAAAACATGTGATTAATGACATATATAAATACAAGTTTGTAAAGACTCCTAATGATTGGGATATGAATGCATTTATCCCAAGCACATTTAAATCAAGAGATAATAATCAATATTAACTCTAAAATGTTTAACCATCATTCATGCATGTCGAATTGTGGAGAAATGGTGACCATAAAATGAAATGCATCACATTTTTATAATGTAAGGTTGGGGTTAAGTTTGCTTTTAAAACTCCTATTCTCTCTCTCCAACTAAACCACTACATTATTCTTCTTTTTAGTTATTATATTCATTTTTTCCTTTTTTTCTCCCTTGGGAAACTTTTAATTCTGTAACCTTTATTACAATTAATTAAAGGAATGGTGAATTAATTCTTTTTTTTTTCTTTTCTTGAGAAAGGATGGTGAATTAATTCTAAATTTTGTCATATAATATTTTTCATTACTTTGCATTACGATATTCCTTGTATTCCTTATAAAACTTATAACAATGCTTCAAAAAAAATAAAAAATAAAACTTATAACAAAATTCAAACTAGAGGATATAATAAATAACCTAAGGCATGGTAAAATAAAGACATGTCTTGAATAGTAGATACAACTCAATAATTATAATAATGTTCGTTGTATTAAATATTAAATAAAACTTAAAATGATTTATTAGAAATTCCATTTATCTAATGCTATATTTTTCAAAAATACAAATAAATATTTGAATTGGTTGTGGGTCCCGTAGCTCAGTTGGTTAGAGCGTTGGTCTTATGAGCCGAAGGTTACTAACAGGTTATCAGGTTACCTAAAAGTATAATTCTCTTTCCATAATAAAAGCAAAATTACAATATTTCTCTCTCATATTAATTGTCAAGGTTTTTTAAAACATAATAAAAAAAACTAAAAATAAAATTAAACCTTTTTTTTCACATTATTGTTGTGAAACAATCTGACAAATATAAAGCCAAATCCTTTCCAATATGTAAAAATTATACTTCCAATTGAATCAAATCAAAATCATAATCATGAATTACATTTTTTGTTTTGTCTATAGAGTATAAAAAAACTATATAATAAAATAAACAAAAAATTAAGCAGTTCATACCTAAATAAATTTTTAACTCAATTATTTAATTAATTCCTACCTAATTTTCTATTGCGCTTTTTTATATATTTTTGGTTGATACTTTATTATAGTGTAAATTACACTAATGACCACTAACTTTTATTATTTTTAAGATTTTACTACTGAACTTCATAAACTTAATATAAACTCACTCAGTTTTACACCTTTTAATATTTGTGGCCATTAAATTTTAAATTTAAAGTTGCTTATAATATTATTAATTCGTAGAATTTTTTATTTTTAGACCGTTAATAGTCATGTTGAGTAATTGAGTGGCTACATGTGTTAAAAAGTGTAAAGTTGAGTGGTCACGTTAATTTATGTTACGTTACGTCATATTATGTTATGTTACTTACGTTGCATTAAGTTATGTTAAGTAACATAACGTAGCGTAACGTAACGTAATGTTACCTAAACATATAAGATTTACGTAAAGTTCAAATGTTTTACGTAAAACTCGATTTTTCGTAATATTAATGATTTTTTTTTGTAAAAATACAACTTTACATTAATTAAGTCCAACTTACATAAATTGTCTCTAAAGATGTGAGATTGACGTAAAGTTCAAATTTTTTACATGAAAGTAGCATTTTTCGTGAAACTAAGTGATTTTGATTCTGTAACATAATAACTTTATATAAATTGAACTTATATTATTATGTTACGTTACATTATATCACGTTAAATTACATAACACTACGTTACGCTACGTCACGTCACGTTACATCATATCATGTTATGTTACGTTACGTTATGTTATATTACGTTACGTCATGTTACGTTACGTTACGTCACGTTACGTTATGTCATGTTATATTATGTCACATTACGTTACGTCGCATCACATCATGTTACATTATGTTACGTTACACTAGGTTACATTATGTTCGATTAGGGATGGTAAGCTCAATGACGGTTTATAAATAAATAAAAGGTTAAAGAAATAAAAAAAAACTAGGGCGCGCTCTACCATTGAGCTAATAGCCCGTCATAAGCTTACAATCCTGAGGATTTATAAATTGAGCTTCCAATTCTAAGGATTTATAAATTGAGCTTATAATTATTACGTTACGTTATTCTAAGTTATGTTACCTTATGTTACATTACGTAACATTACATTACATTATGTTACGTAACGTAACATTACATTACATTATGTTACGTAACGTAACATTACATTATGTTACGTTATATTATGTTACGTCGCATTACATTACGTCAGATCATGTCACATCATATTAAGTTATGTTATATTATGTTACGTTACACTAAGTTACATTATATTCAGTTGGAGATCGTAATCTCAATGACTGTTTATAAATAAATGAAAGCTTAAAAAAATAAAAAAGCTAAAGATTTTAAATTGAGCTTATAATTATGAGGATTTATAGATTGAGCTTATAATCCTAAAGATTTATAAATTGAACTTACAATTATTACGTTACGTTACGTTAACTTTCATCATATCACGTTACATTATGTTAGGGATTGTAAGCTCAATGGCCGTTTATAAATTGAGCTTATAATTATTACGTTACATTAAGTTTCTACTACGTTACGTTACGTTACGTTACGTTACATTACGTTACGTTACGTTACGTTACGTTACGTTACGTCGCATCACATCACGTTACATTATGTTACGTTATAATAAATTACGTTATGTCACATTATGTTATGTCGCATCACACCACGTTACATTATATTATGTTACACTAAGTTACGTTATGTTCGGTTGGGGATGGTAAGCCCAATGACGGTTTATAAATAAATGAAAGCTTAAAGAAATAAAAACTGGGGCTCACTCTACCATTGAGCTAATAGCCCGTCGTGAGCTTACAATCCTGAGGATTTATAAATTGAGCTTACAATTCTAAGGATTTATAAATTGAGCTTACAATCCTAAATATTTATAAATTGAGCTTATAATTATTACGTTACGTTACGTTACGTTACGTTACGTTACGTTACGTTACGTTACGTTACGTTACGTTACGTTACGTTATGCCACGCCACATTATATTACGTTAGAGATTGTAAGCTCAATGACTATTGACAAATTGAGCTTATAAGTATTACGTTATATTACATTACGTTACGTTACGTTATGTTACATTACATTATGTTATTCTAAGTTACATTATGTTACTTTATTCTAAGTTATGTTATATTATGTTATTCTAAGTTACATTACGTTATGTTATGTCACATTACGTTGCGTTATGTTACTTCACATTACGTTATATTACATTATGTTATTCTAGTTAAGTAATGTTTCAGTTCAGTAATGTTTCAGTTGAGTGATTTTTTGGTTCAGTGATATTTCAGTTCAGTAATGTTTCGGTTTAGTAATGTTTGAGTTTAGTGTAATGTTTGAGTTTAGTAATGTTTCAGTTTAGTAATCTTTAAGTTTAGTAATGTTTCATTTCAGTGATATTTCAGTTCAGTAATATTTCAGTTCAGTGATGTTTCAGTTCATTAATGTTTCTATTGAGTGATGTTTCAGTTCAGTAATATTTCAGTTCAGTGATGTTTTAGTTCAATAATTTTTCAGTTTGCTAATGTTTTAGTTTAGTAATGTTTCAATTCAGTAATGTTTCAGTTAAGTAATGTTTCAGTTTAGTGATATTTCAGTTCAGTAATATTTCAGTTCAATGATGTTTTAGCTCAGCAATATTTTAGTTCAGTAATATTTCAGTTTAGTAATATTTCAGTTTAGTAATGTTTCAATTCGGTAATGTTTCAGTTCAGTGATGCTTCAATTCAATAATGTTTCAGTTGAGTAAGGTTTCGTTTTAGTAATATTTCAGTTCAGTGATGTTTCAGTTAAGTGATGTTTCGGTTCAATGATGTTTTGGTTTAGTGATATTCAGTTTAGTAATATTTCAGTACAGTAATGTTTGAGTTCAGTAATGTTTGAGTTTAGTAATATTTTAGTTTAGTGATGTCTCAGTTCAGTAATGTTTTAGTTCAGTAATGTTTCAGTTTAGTAATGTTTTAGTTGAGTGATGTTTCAGTTTAGTGATGTCTCAGTTCAGTAATGTTTCAGTTCAATGATGTTTCAGTTCAGTAATGTTTCAGTCAGTGATGTTTTAGTTCAGTAATATTGCAGTTCAGTAATGTTACAATTAAATAAGGTTCCAATTTAGTAATGTTTCGGTTCATTAATATTTCAATTTAGTAATGTTTAAGTTTACTAATGTTTCAGTTTACTAATGTTTCAGTTTAGTAATATATCAGTTTGATCATGTTTAAGTTCAAAAATGTTTGAGTTCAGTGGTGTTTAAGTTCAGTGATGTTCCAGTTTAGTAATGTTTTAATATAATAATGTTTCAGTTAGTATTGTTTCAGTTGAGTAATGTTTCAGTTTAGTAGTATTTCAGTTCAGTGATATTTCAGTTCAGTAATGTTTCAGTTCAGTAATGTTTCAGTTGAGTGATGTTTCAGTTGAGTGATGTTTCGGTTCAGTGATGTTTCAATTCAGAGATGTTTCAGTTTAGTGATATTTCAGTTCAGTAATATTTTAGTTCAGTGATGTTTTAGTTCAGTAATATTTTAGTTCAGTAATGTTTCAGTTCATTAATGTTTCAGCTTAGTAATGTTTCAATTCGGTAATGTTTCAGTTCAGTGATGTTTTAGTTCAGTAATGTTTCGGTTGAGCAAGGTTTCAGTTTAGTAATATTTCAATTCAGTGATATTACAGTTAAGTGATATTTTAGTTCAGTGATATTTTGGTTCAGTGATGTTTCAGTTCAGTGATGTTTCAGTTTAATGATATTTTTATTCAGTGATATTTTTGTTCAGTAATGTTTCAGTTCAGTACTGTTTCAGTTTAGTGATGTTTCAGTTCAGTGATATTTCAGTTTAATGATGTTTTAGTTCAGTAATATTTCAGTTCAGTAATGTTTCAGTTCAGTAATGTTACAGCTTAGTAATGTTTCAATTCGGTAATATTTCAGTTCAGTGATGTTTTAGTCCAGTAATGTTTCGGTTGAGTAAGGTTTCAATTCTCAGTGATGTTTCAGTTAAATGATGTTTCAGTTCAGTGCTATTTTAGTTTAGTGATGTTTCAGTTCAGTGATATTTCAGTTCAATAATGTTTCAGTTCAATCATATTTTGATTCAGTGATATTCAGTTTAGTAATATTTCAATTCAGTGATATTTTAGTTCAATAATGTTTCAGTTTAGTAATATTTCAATTCAGTGATGTTTCAGTTCAGTAACGTTAAGTTCAGTAATGTTTCAGTTCATTAATGTTTTAGTTGAATGATGTTTCAGTTTAGTAATGTTTCAATTCAGTGGTGTTTCAGTTTAATAATGTTTCGATTCAGTGATGTTTCAGTTTAATGATGTTTTAATTCAGTAATGTTTCAGCTGAGTAATGTTTCAATTCGGTAATGTTTTAGTTTAGTAATGTTTTAGTTCAGTAATATTTCGGTTGAGTAAGGTTTTCGTTTAGTAATATTTCAGTTCAGTGTTGTTTCAGTTAAGTGATGTTTCAGTTCAGTAATGTTTCAGTTCAGTGATATCGGTTCAGTGATGTTTTAGTTCAGTGATGTTTCAGTTTAATCATGTTTTGATTCAGTGATATTCAATTTAGTAATATTTCAGTTCAGTGATGTTTTAGTTCAATAATGTTTCAGTTTAGTACCATTCCAGTTTACTAATGTTTCAGTTTAATAACGTTCAGTTCAGTATTGTTTCAGTTCATTAATGTTTTAGTTGAATGATGTTTCGGTTTAGTAATGTTTCAGTTTAGTAATATTTCAGTTCAGTAATGTTTTAGTTGATTGATGTTTGAGTTCAGTTATGTTTGAGTTCAGTAATATTTCAGTTCAGTAATATTTGAGTTTAGTAATGTTTCAGTTCAGTAATGTTTTAGTTTAATAATCTTTTAGTTCAGTGATGTTTCAGTTCAGTAATATTTCAGTTCAGTGATGTTTTAGTTCATTAATGTTTCATTTTAGTAATATTTTAGTTCAGTGATGTTTTAGTTCAGTAATATTTCAGTTCAGTAATGTTTCAGGTTAGTAATATTTCATTTCAGTAATGTTTCAGTTGAGTGATGTTTGAGTTCATTTATGTTTGAAATCAGTAATATTTCAGTTCAGTAATATTTGAGTTTAGTAAAGTTTCAGTTCAGTAATGTTTCAGTTCAGTAATCTTTGAGTTCAGTAATGTTTCAGTTCTGTGATGTTTCAGTTCAGTGATGTTTCAGTTCACTGATATTTTAGTTTAGTAATATTTCAGTTCAGTGATGTTTTAGTTCAGTAATATTTCAGTTCAGTAATGTTACAGTTCAGTGATGTTTCAATTCAGTAATGTTTTAGTTCAGTAATGTTTCAATTTAGTGATGTTTCATTTCAGTAATATTTCAGTTCAGTGATGTTTTAGTTCAGTGATGTTTCAGTTTAATGATATTTCAATTCAGTAATATTTCAGTTCAGTGATGTTTTAGTTCAGTAATACTTCAGTTCAGTAATGTTTTAGTTCAGTCATGTTTCAGTTTAGTGATATTTCAGTTCAGTGATGTTTCGGTTTAGTAACGTTTCAGTTGAGTAAGGTTTCAGTTTAGCAATATTTCAGTTAAGTGATGTTTAAGTTTATTGATATTTTAGTTCAGTGATGTTTCGGTTCAGTGATGTTTTGATTCAGTGATATTCAGTTTAGTAATATTTCAGTTCAGTGGTGTTTCAGTTCAGTAATGTTCCAGTTTAGTAATATTTCAGTTCAGTGATGTTTCAGTTCAATGATGTTTCAGTTCAGTAATATTTCAGTTCAATGATGTTTTAGTTCAGTAATATGTCAGTTCAGTAATGTTTTAGTTTAGTAATGTTTCTGTTTAGTAATGTTTCAATTCGATAATATTTCAGTTTAGTGAGGTTTCAGTTGAGTAATGTTTCAATTTAGTAGTATTTAAGTTCAGTGATGTTTCATTTCAGTAATATTTCATTTCAGTAATGTTTCATTTCAGTAATGTTTCATTTCAGTAATGTTTCAGTTGAGTGATGTTTTCATTCAGTGATATTGAATTTAGTAATATTTCATTTTAGTGACATTTCAGTTCAGTAATGTTTCAGTTTAGTAATGTTTCAGTTCAGTGGTGTTTCAGTTGAGTGATGTTTTCGTTTAGTGATATTGAATTTAGTAATATTTCATTTTAGTGACATTTCAGTTCAGTAATGTTTCAGTTTAGTAATGTTTCAGTTTAGTAATGTTTCAGTTCAGTGGTGTTTCAGTTCAGTGGTATTTCAGTTCAGTGGTGTTTCAGTTCAGTAATGTTTTAGTTCAGTAATATTTCAGTTAACTGATGTTTTAGTTTATTAATGTTCCAGTTTAGTAATATTTCAGTTCAGTAATATTTCAGTTGAGTGATATTTCAGTTCAGTAATGTTTCAGTTGAGTGATATTTCAGTTCAGTAATGTTTCAGTTGAGTGATGTTTGAGTTCAGTAATGTTTCATTTTAGTAACGTTTCAGTTCAGTAATGTTTTAGTTCAGTAATGTTTCAGCTCAGTGATTTTTCAGTTTCATGATGTTTCACTTCAGTAATATTTGAGTTCAGTAATATTTCAGTTTAGTGATGTTTCAGTCTAGTAATGTTTCAGTTCAGTGATATTTTAGTTCAGTAATGTTTTAGTTCAGTAATGTTTTAGTTCAGTGATGTTTCAGTTCAGTAATATTTCAGTTCAGTAATGTTTCTTTTCAGTGATGTTTGAGTTCCGTAAAGTTTTCTGTTCAGTGATATTTACGTTACGTTACATTACGTTTGTGTGAGGATATAAATCAATTGCATGAAGGGAGTAGCATTTAATACGACATCTAAATGGATGACATTAGACATTTATTGTTGTCATTAGTGTGGCATTAGAATATATGAATTATAGAGATTGTAAGTTTAATGATTGTTTATAAATAAATGAATGCTTAAAGAAATAAAAAAAATTAAGGATTTACAAATTGATCTTGGAATCCTAATGATTTACAAATTGAGCTTACAATCCTAGAAATTTATAAATTGAGCTTACAATTCTAAGGTAATAAATAGGGGGACAACACTATTAATTCGAACATCATTAATGTTGTATTTGGTTATCATAAATAATGTTGTACATTCTCAATGTCAAGCTTTTCGTGTTCCCAATGAACAACCATTTATTAAGATTTAATGCATATAACATTGATTAGACGGATACAAAATTACTTAGAAGAAGACGTCTTCTTATGTAAAATAAAAGCGTTCGGGAAAAAAAAAATTTGGAAGTTGGTTATATCTTGAGGAAAGAGAAAACGTTTTTCAAAGCACAATATTCCAAGTTACAACTGACATGTCATCAGGTAAAATCCATTTTAATATTAAATCACAACTTAAATCATGGACCATTAGATTTTGATCCAATGGCTATTAAACACTCACCATGTATGGAGATAATTTAGTGCTCACCATTAAGAGCAACCCCATATATATATATGTATATATATAACACTTAGACATTTCTTACTTTTTTTTCTCCCTCCCTTCCGTCTGACTTCGCATATTTCACAATTTGCGAAGTCTACAAAGATAATATTGCTTAAGAACATGAAATTTACTTCGCATATTTCGGAATTTGCGAAGTATGCGAAGATAATATTGTTTAAGAATATGAAATTTACTTCGCATATTTCGCAATACACGAAGCATGCGAAAGCAATACTAAATTCCAGAATGATTTTTACTTCACAGATTTCGTAATATGCGAAGTAAAAGTCGTGTTCTTAAGCAGTATTATTTTAGCAGGCTTCACAAATTGCAAAATATGCGAAGTGGTATATACTAAAAATAGCATAACAAAAGAGTGCAATAATAATTCTAACATTAAAATCATAACATTATCAAAATTTATAATAAGATTGCAACAATAATTCTAACATTAAAATCATAACATTATCAAAATTTACAACAAGATTACAACAAAATGGCCTTTTGGGATGATAATGGTGATTTTTCTTTTCTTCCCCTGTATCCGAGAACACCATCTCCCCTACATCCAGAACACCATCCCCTACATCCCAGTACACCATCTACTGTGATTGTTGCTTTTGTATTCAAGCTAAAAGTGATACTTGAATTTGATGTTTTGTATTCAACCACCTTCACAAAAATTAAGTCGTGTTAGCAAAATTTAACAAAAAAATGACGATTTTGCTTCGCAGAAAATAATTATGCGAATTCTGTGAAGAGAAAATTAACCCAAAAATTTGCTTCGCAGAAAACAATTATGTGAAGTTTGCGAAGGGGAAAAATCATGCTAAAAATGATGATTTTCTCTTCGCAGACTTCACATAATCGTTTCCTGCGAAGCAAAATTGTTCTTTTCAGCCTATTTTTTCTTCGTAGACTTCGTAAAACTCATTTCGCGAAGCCATTTTCTAGAAAAAGAAGAAGATGAAACAGTAGATAGTTACATTATTTCCGTCTTTTACCATTGAAATCGACAATAACCATATAATAAACGCAGAATAACATCGAATAATGATACACTCGATTGGCACACGAAGAAAGAAACCAAGAGACGGAAAGAAACAGGAAGATGAAGAACCATGACTTAATTTTTTAGAATTAGGAAGATGAAGAATCAAGAGATAAAGAGAGGAAGAAGAGACATACATGATGATGAAGAAAATGAAGGTGATTCCGCAAAATATATAGGAATGAGGAAGATGAAAGGTTGAAATCGATACACATGATAAGGGAGATGAAAGGTTGAAACTGATAGAAAGAATGGGGAAGGATGAAAGGTTTGGGGTATTGTGGAAAAGTCGCCAAAATATAGTCTAGATATGTAGTAGGTAGGGTAATTGGTCTAAATATGTAAATGAGTCTCTAATTTGATCCAATTTTATAATTTTTCCTAAAATTTATTAGTCAGATCTAATTTACTTTAGATATATTTTTTGTGAGAAAATTTATGATATATTTAATGATATTATTTTTTTTCAAACAAAATTTATTGTTATGAATAATGAAAAGTTACAAAATTGATCGGGAAAAAAATGAAAATTTCGAGCCTAAACAATACCATTTGATAAAATTATTTGTTAAGACTTATTAGTCAGGTATAATTTACTTTAAATATATTTTTTATTTATGATATATTTTTTATGAGAAAATTTATGATATATTTAATGATATTATTTATTTTCAAACAAAATGTATTATTACGAATAATGAAAAGTTCCAAAATTGATCGAAAAAATGAAAATTTTGAGCCTAAATAAAACCATTTGATAAAATTATTTTTTAAGATTTATTAGTCAAGTGTAATTTACTTTAAATATATTTTTTTATTTATGATATTTTTTTAGTGAAGAAATTTATGATATATTTAATGATATTATTTATTTTCAAATAAAATGTATTGTTACGAATAATGAAAAGTTATAAAATTGATCTGAAAAAAATAAAAATTTCGAGCCTAACAATACCATTTGATAAAATTATTTGTTAAGATTTATTAGTGTGGGGTTATTTAAATATATTTTTTATTTATAATATATTTTTTGTGAGAAAATTAATGATATATTTGATGATATTATTTATTTTCAAACAAAATGTATTGTTAAGAATAATAAAAAGTTACAAAATTGATGAGAAAAAATGAAAATTTCGAGCCTAAAGAACATCATTTAATAAAATTATTTGTTAAGATTTATTAGACAGATGTAATTTACTTTAAATATATTTTTTTGAAGCAACTTTAAATATATTTTTTAATGAGAAAATTTATGATATATTTAATGATATTATTTCAATATGGTACTTATTACTCCCTCCGTTTTTATTATATGACGTTTTATGTTTTTTATTTGCTCTTTTTTATATGTCGTTTTGTATTACTAATGCACTTTTAGAAACATTTTATCAATTTACCATTATTTATGGTAAGAGAGATAAGTTTAATATTAATACAAATAATCATAATTAAGCAATAAAAAATCAGGTCTAGTGCAAAGCATAACGTACATAATCAATAGTGTAAAATAAAAGCCAATAAATTATAAATGATAAAAAAAATTCAAATAGAAATTATTATACATCTTAAAAGCTATTAATTGTAATTTAAACTAAAAAAACTTGTATATTAATCCATTCGTTCTAAAATAGATAATTTTAAAAAATAAAATTAAAAACTCAAATTTGTCGTGGTCCCGTAGCTCAGTTGGTTAGAGCGTTGGTCTTATGAGCCGAAGGTCGCTGGTTCGAGCCCCGCCGGGACCATTTTTTTTAAATATTTTTTCTTTAATAAATACAAAATTGTGAAGCATATTTCTTGGTCTTTTCCCTATCTTTAATATTGTTTGGCAATGTGTTTATTTTTTAACAGTAGCAGTATGTCAACCGACCATTTCTTGTGTTTGATCATGTGGAATAACTATTGGAAAACTATGGAAAAAGCCATGACATACGAGGGGGTGAATCGAAGTTGCTTCGGCTTTCAACAAAAATCAACTTTGAAATTTTACAAGAGAGAGTCTACACTTCTGTGCGTGTTGTTTGACGTACGTATGACCATACAAACTACATAATGTCTCCTCCCAAGCAAGTACACCCTATAGAAACTCAACAAAAAGTTTCAGAAAGTCAGTATGTTCAATGATGTTGTTATCAACCAAATGATTTTGATTGGTAGTGAATAGGAGTTTGTGTATAATATACAATATCGCCATGAAGACTGCATCACCATTTTCTTCGCCCCTCCAATCTGTGTTTTGGAAAGCTTCATATATGTTCTTGTGTGTTAAGCTCAGACTTCCTCCGAAGTGCATATTTCTTAATTTATTCACCTTTTTTAACTTACCCATCCTCGTCAAAATTGGTGTCAGAACACCAAACCTCAATCAGGTGATCAGTCCTAACTCAAAACCACCGAATTTGAGTTCAACTCCTTTGATGTTGAACCACATCTCTCTATGTTTTGGATTTGGTGGAGTAACCTCTCTAGTAATTACCCCGTGGCATAAAGGAGTGGATAACATGCACACCTACATATCCGCCAAATGCCTAAAATAAGTACTCCTAAACATCAACATTTCATCTTTAGTTAATTTGCTCTTTATTTTCTTCATCACATCCTAGTCAACCCTTACTGTTATTGATGCCTTTCTATTCAAGCTAAAAGGGTACTTGAATTTGATGTCTTTCACACTATCATCAGGAGCTACTCTCTTCATCTTTTTTTAATTCTTTTTAGCACCATCAACCTTCAAAAAAATGGAGCTAATCTTAGGGAAACAATTAAAGAAAAACACTTCATAGACCTAAAGGACACTCCACTATGCGAAGTAAATCATGCCTATTATGGTTCACGGTTGAGTGAAACTATGAATCATGAGACAAACTACGACTTCGCAAATCACTCAATAGCTTCACAATCTATGAAACCACGAAGGGAAAATCAACTTCATGATCATGAATTTGTTCCGTGGTTGAAGAAATCCGCAATGATTTTGCTTCAGAGTTTGCGACAACTGCGGAACAAACTCATAATCACGAAGTTGTTTTCTATTGAAATAACAATCCTTACGCTAATATAGGGTCATTTATCAGCACATTACTTAAAATATACCTAAAAAATAACATTCATACAAGACATGACACTAAAAAATGATAAAAACACCCTAACCCTAGAACACAATCGCAATTAACGGTTAAATACTTATCTTCTTTCCGATCTTTGCCATTAAAATCGCCAAGAAACATTAGGAAATCATCAACGAATTCGCACAAGGATACCAACAGTTCGCAGAAAGAAAGAAAGAAGAGGAAGAAGAAGAAATTGCTAAGTGGTTATATATATATATGAGTCTTTTAGAAAAGTCCATATTGAAATAGTCTAGATATGTAAATGGTGGTGTAATGGGTCTAAATATATAAATGGACCTCCAAATTAGACCGGTTTTATAACTTACCCTTTTAGGAGATAAACAGATAATGAAAAGTTATAAAATCTACCAACATAATTAAAAAGAAAAATATTTTTCAAGCCTAAACAAGAGCATTTGGTAAAATTATTTGTTAAAATTTATTATTTATTTTATAAAGGTATAATTTATTTTACATATTCTTGATATATTTTAATATTTTATGTCACATCTGTGTCTAAATTTCTAGAATTTATATCTTAATAGTAATATATATTATAATTATTAGGTGTGTGATTTTTATTTGGTGCTATAGGAAAAGTTTGGAGTTAATTTGATGGTTTTATATGTAAATTAAAAGTTTAGAGTAATTTTAAAAGATTATATAAAGATGGAGGACCAAATCAGATATTCATCAGATTTTGGATATATATCTAAACCTGCGAAGAGGTAGAGATTATCATCTTCTATTTTTCTTTTTTTCCTTTTTCTATTCCTTTTAAATTCATCAGTTTTCTCTGAACCGTTTCTTTGATTTACAGAGTTTCGACCGTCCGAAACCTTAATTTTATCCATTTTACATGCTTCAATAATTTTTTGGATCAAAACCATAAGGAATCTCGCTTTGAGTCAAGAATTAAAGTTTCTTAAAATAATGTTTTACATGTTTTGAAATTTTTTGATAATTTTCTGGGTACGTTTTTTGTTCTACCTTTCAGCACTATGTGTTGGAAAAACCAGCTCATACTGTTGGACGCCAGCACGTTGTTCTAAATCAGCATAGAAATTGTTCTAATTAGTGTACCAATTATTTCAAATCAGTATATCAATTGTTCCAACAAAATAATTATATTGTTTCAACAGAATTCTTAAATTATTCCAACATAATACTTATATTGTTCCGACAGTGTACGAAATTGTTCCAAATCAGTATATCATTTATTCCAACATAATACTTATATTATTCCAACAGAATAAATCAGTGTATCAATTATTCCAACAAAATAGTTATATTGTTCTATCATAATACTTATATTGTTCCAACATAATAAATCAGTTTACCAATTGTTCCAAATCAATTTTATTATCTATCGTCTTCAATTTCATTTTTGTTTTTTAGTATTTAATACAGTATCTTCAAATTTATATTAGTTATATTATTTAAAAAATAATTTTAATCCTTAAAATTTATTAAAAATAAAAAAACTACCCTTAAAAATCAATAAATCATTTGCTTTAAATTTATCCATTTTACATATTTCAACAATTTATTGGAACTAAATCGTAAGAAATCTCACTTTGACTCAAGAATTAAAGTTTCTCATAATAATGTTTTACATTTTCTGGAATTGTTTGAGAATTTTCTGAATACTTTTTTTTCTCGCCGGAAAACGCCCACCTAATCGCCGGATTCTGTTGATTTGAGACTAAACTGTAAGGAATATCACTTTGGGTCAAGAATTAAAGTTTCTCAGAATGATGTTTTACATTTTTTGGAATTTTTTAAAAAATTTCTCGTCATTTTTTCTCACAGAAAAATAGATCGCCGGATTCCGTTCACCGGAAATTTTTTTACCTGAGCTTCTGGGATGTTAAAATGACTGTCTAATTAAGACGAGTCCAACGGTATAAATTTTTTTGAAAAACGAGGTTGGAAAAGTCGGAAAAATACATCGTAAAGAAAAGAAATAAAAAAATTTTCTCTTTCCTTTTATTTACAAATTTGCCACATTCCCCTACCTAATTACAAAATTGGTCATTGGGTAGGTAGAGAATACCTAGGAGCGAGAGACAACTCTCTCTAAGGAACTCGGCAAAATAGCCCCGTAACTTCGGGAGAAGGGGTGGGGGTACCCTGAAATAAATAATTGTTCCGATGGAACATCTCTGGCGATGAATCGACAATTCGAAGTGCTTTTCTTGCGTATTCTTGATAAACCAGCATTTAAGAAGTTGTGGTAGGCGATGCGGCACCTCTTTTGCAGCACTAGTTACCTGATTCAGTCAGTAAGAGCGAAAGGAAGAAAATATCGGCGACATCTTCACACCACAAGACTTGTCTCACCATAAGAAATCTCTCACACTGGATCTCTTATATATATATATATATCTCCTTTAATATATTCGGTTATCGTCATTCTCAGAATATCAATTCAAAGATATATATTTTGCACAACTTCTCCAACCTTAGGTTTTTCTTCCCTCCTCCGCCGCGCATTTTCTTTTCTGCAATCTTTTATTAAGAAGAAGAAAGAAGTTTGTCATTCTTCTTCCTCCTTCCATCTACTTTGTTTCCCCCCATATTTTAAGTGTCCTTTATATTTGTTGGCAATTTCGTTTTAGTTGGAGTCCATATTTTATTTTTTTTTATTTTTTTGGTAGGGAAAGGAAAGTAAAGACAAAACAAACACCACAAAAAATTAACCCGGGATTAGCCTAGGAAAGTTAACCCCTACAATATCTTCAGAAAGCAAAGATAACAGGAAATCAGGAGGAGAAGAGAAAATAGAGATGCCCAAAGCCCTCTCATGGCCCTCAGCAGCAAGCCGATCTGCCACCCGATTCTGCTCCTTGAAAACATGGCAAAAGTTGATAGAATCGAAAGAGGAGCAAATCCTTCTAATTGCTTTAACTAAATTCTGGCTCCCTAAACATAGAGCCCTTTTATCAAAAATCATCTTGATTACTTTGAGATCGTCTGACTCCACTAGCAGCCTCCTAATCCCCAGATCCTCTTCCACCCTAAGCCCAAAAAAGATACCCCAGAGCTCAGCAATAAAAGAGGAGCCCAAACCCAGATTCTGAGTAAAACCTGACAACCAAGCACCTCCTGCATCTCTCAATACACCGTCGGCAGCAATTCTTCCGTCCTTTTTACACGACCCATTGGTGTTCAACTTTACCATCCCTTCACCTGGTCTATCCCAGCCTATCAGATGAACAATCGTCTTTTGGATAGAACCTGCTAAACTATCAACCTTGAAACTCTCAATTATTGAATTAACTTTTCTGAAGAAGAAATCCAGCAAATTAGGAATGACAGCCACTCCTTCTCCAAATACCTCAACATTCCTCCAATGCCAAATTTGGTGGCAAACCACAGCAAACAGAATTACTCCATGTTCGAGCTCAGCCAACAACTTCCCTTCAATACCCTCCCTAAACCAGTCTTATTCTGAATAGGAAAAGAAGGAAGAAAGACACTGCTCAGGCAGAACTTTCCTCCACACAGCCTTACTTCCAGCACAATCTCTAAGAACATGGCAACTCGTTTCCGCATGAGCTTTACATCTACTATAAGCATCAAAGTCCGCCAAATGTCGTCTTTTCCTTTCTACATTCGTTAGAAGCCTATTCTTAGCACAAAGCCAAAGAAAACTCATAATACGATAAGGAACCTTCAATACATACTTATTACTATATAAGTAGTTGAATCTCTGGTTGGCTAAGTTTGAGGTTTGATTCCTCACACCTTCAAATTTTGGTCTTTATGATAGGTAATATGTAAATTCCACTTTAAATTCTCACCGAGATTTGTAGTTTGCTCTGATCTTAAGAGTGGATAGACCTACCTTTACCTAACTTTCTAATACCTCACTTATTTACTATATAAGTACAAATAATTTATTTATTTCGAAATAAAATAAAATAATAAAATAATTTATAATTTTAAAAAGTAATAAAATATAAATTATATAAATAAATAATAAAAAAATTCAAATAAAAACTTTTGATTTTTTTTTTAATTGAAAGCTTGGATGTCGATCTAAAAGAGCCAAAGCATCCTAATTAAGTTAGCACACTTTGAACCAGGTGGAGCCGAGAGCCAAACTTTTGAACAAATACTATTAATTTTTCTTTAAATAAAACACATATATATATTACTCCATTAAAATAAATGATTTTCTAGAGATATTTTTGGCATTAATACATAATGTTTTGATTCATGCAGTACATATTAATTATTTTTACCAAATATTTCTGTTAGCGATAATTTTTTTTTAAAATAAGCAGCTAATTTCAACTTAGTTTTGTTGATTTTGTGAGCACGTGAGGAAATCATATTTCCAAAATTGAAATACATAATGAATTCTTCACTTTTAATGAAATGATTGTAAATAGGATCAAAGATTGAAAAATCCTCTAAAGGTTCTTCGCTCAACTATAAAAAGCTTCACTAGCTTTGCTATGACTACCAATATGGATTCAAGTTACAAGATTTGAGAATGTTTGTTTTTTTATATATCAGTTTTTATTGATTATGGAAAAGGTTGATTAAAAGAATGAGAAAGAACAAATAATTCGAAATACAAAGAACACTTAATAATTGAAATAAGAACAATGCTTCTTAACTAGCTACGAAAGAACTTAAAGATAAAAAATTGATGACAGAAGTTTAGTAACTTTTTAGACAAAATTTTTGGGAATGAGAGAAGAACAGAAGAAAATTTTGGGAAGAATAAAAGAAGAAAATGAGTTTAGAAAAAGTGTTCGGTTTTAATGTGTTGTTGTATTGTGCTTTGTTCATGGTGAAGAATGATTTTTTTTTTTTATTAAGAACCAGATTGAAAGTCAAATTAGATTGACAACGAGATCAGAGATGTCAATAGGTTCAATCGATTAACTCAATTTGGTTGAACCGAATATATATATATATATATATATCTTTTTTTTTATCTCATTCTTTATATTATCTTTCTATTAATTTGATTGAAACGAGGTAGGGCAACCTAAATTCTTCATAGGCATTTATGGTAATCGACTAAATAAAATTCAGTGTTGGAGCATTGATACGAGGAAAGGCGTTAACCCCATAGTAGGAAACCAGATCGACTGAGCCTTAAGGGTTATGAATCTCGATTACTTAGTGTTTTTTTTTATTACTAAGGAGTTAAACCATTCTATATAATTCTTTCAATTAAACATAAACATTCGTACATCCAAAACTAAAAAATTAGTTTGATACGATATTCAAGATTAAAGCTAAACTAATACACAATTCAACATCACAAATCACACATTTCTTCCATTGTTTAGCCAATATTCATCGTCAACTGTAAAGATGTGAGAAATTTTAATCTTACTTTGTACTTTTTTAATTTCTCAAATAACCCGGGTCATCCTGATTCATCAGTTTGCTACTGGTTCGCCGGTTGAATCTGATTCTCAATGGGTCTATATCATTGATTCAAAATGTATACAATCGAATGGGAGACAAGGTCAGTTCGCGATCGAATCGATCGAACCCGTTGGTCCGGTTCTTAAAATAATATTTTTTTATATGTGAAATGTTTATGAAAAAAGTTTCTCCACTACTTCATTAACTCCACAAATTTTATGACATATTCTCCTAGTCTTTAGGAACAAGTTTATGCCAAAAAAATAAAAATCATAGGTAGTGGCTAATTAAATGACTGGAAAAATTAATTTAGGTAGCAACGCCGCTAAAACCAAAATTGTTGCACAATCAACAAAAACAAATATCGTAACTCCTTCAATACAGCTCTGTTTTGGCACCATAAGTAGTCTACAAACTCGAAAGACTCGGGAGAAGAAGAATATTAAATTGGACCTGCATAATTCCGAGAAGAAATGTGAAAATCTGAAGTTTTTCCAGATATACATGGTTGGTGAAAAGTAGGCCACGAAGCCCATGATTTCCTATTTTGCCTTTCTTGAATCTTTCTCTTATATTTCTGACGACTTCCACTAACTTTAAGATTTTTAAGACTTTATACTATATATATATATAATTTTTATTTTATGGTCTAACAAATGTTATCCTTTTACATGTATAAGAAATATGAAGTTGAATTTGGAAAACGTAAACTTGAAATGCTGAAAATAAAGATTTTAAAACTTGAAAACCCTTTTCAATGACCAAATTGAAATGTCTTTTCGCCTAGAAATATATTATTCACTTTAGAAATCTCCATTAGGCTAAAAACTATGCATCTTTTTGAACATGAATAAAAGTAACAAATCATGTTATCACCTCATACAATGAGAGGATTAACAACATTTCTTCAAGAATAATATGAGTTTCTATGCTAACAACTCTGTTTTCAAGATCTTCTCCCCAAATAAAAGATTATAATTGTAAATTAGAATCCAAATCAATAGAGAATGTTAGGATTTGAGCGTGGATTCATGTTGTTTTCTAGAACAAATTCTCGTTGAATCTCTTCATGTTGACTATGTCTCGAGTCACAATCATAGGACATAATTTCTTCTTGGCTGAATTCTGGGTTACAATCATAAAAAATATCCTCATCCTCTTCTTGAGTTTCTATAGCTGCTTCTACGTCAATATCACGATTCTCCATAAAATCCATTGATTTTAAAGGATTCACATGTTCCAGAGACCATTCTAAAATAAATTCTTGCTAAATATCTTCCTCATGGATGCCCTCTAAGTCACAGTCATAGAGAACATCGTCATCATCATCTTGAGTTTTGACAACTGCTTCTTTATCCATGTCAGGAATCTCTCCCTCTACTGTTATGACTTTAAAAGGATTTAGGGGTGTGAAATGCGTCTTCAATTTTGTATTATGCTAAATTTCTTCCTCTTGGATGACTGTCGAGCAAATTTCGTAAAGGGATCTTATGAATTTTAATCCTAGATCAGTCATCTCTTGAATGAGTTGTTCCCTTCTTTAGTATCTTATTGAGAATCGTTGTTTGATTGTTTCTCTACAAGTAAAGATTCTGTTTTTCACCATTTTCAACAACTTGAAACGCTTCCACATTTTCATTGGGATTGGAATTCTCAAAAGAATTTGATTTATAACTAGTATTGGAGTAGACATAATTTCTATAAGTCTCATGATCCACTAGATTCGTGACCATACTTTTTACAAAACAAGATTGCTGGCAAGGAAAATAGAACTGAAGGTTTTCCCTCTTATTGTTGTTAAAAAGATAGTTGATCGAGCAATACATACTAATCTTCCGCAAATGCTCCCACATTTCAACGTATTTATGACCATGTGGGTTTTCATGGAACATGTGGACTCATTCCACATAGCAACCATATTCACTATCATAATGTATCATACAAAGAAAATAAACACAACACTCAAAGTCGTTATCACGTTCATCAATATAAATTCATTGAATATAACCATCAGTGTGCCATCTAAAAATAATGTACCAATGGACCCATACTACTGCTTTTTTTTTTTTTTGTAAAGAAGTGACTTTAATTGAAACCACCAAAATACAACAGTATATGTAGTAGCATTTTTCGTATCTTGGTGTTCTCTTCTCATCACCATTGCTTTACTTTGAATCAGCTTTTAAACATTGGAAATGGTTCCACTGAGCGTACCAAATTATTGGTGGCGTTTTATTTTTGAAAAATTACTAGCTTATTTCAACCTTGGTTTTGGTAGATTTTGCGGGCTTACTAAGAAAGCATGTTTCCAAAATTGGAATAAATAATAATTTTTTTTGCAATATAAATAATAATTTCTTGAACTCTAATCAAACGATTGTAAACAGGGATAAGGACTAAAAAATTCTTTAAAGATTTCTAACTCCACTACAGAAATTGGATTGAAGTGAGAAGGAATTTATAACAAATAAATTTGACGGTCAAATACCATAATAATGAAAAGAAATTAACTTTTCTTTTTACTTATTTTTCTTTACGTCTACTTTTGATTTAATATTTCCAGAAAAATAAATAAATAAAATTGTAAATTAAAGAAATGACGGTTGTTGACGCGAGTTATAGGTGACCCGCGGGTATTAAAGTAAATTACAAAACAAATTGCAATTTCGAAGATGTTTCTTTCTTCGTCTCTGCATCCTTCCTCAATTTTGCCTCTTCCTCCATTTCTCGCTGACTGATAAACCTCTATAAATATTGCATTTGCTGTAAGATTCAAAAGAGATTTAGATTTGTGAGTTCGTAGCAGAGAGGGATTTATAAAAATTATGGCTTCTATTAGCGTCCCTTCTTCCACAACATCTAGAACAACAGCTCTCCCTTCTACACCGTGAGTTTTTCATTTCTCCTCTCTTTTTTTCAAATAAATTAGACTCAATCCTCGCTTTGTTTACATTTGGCTCTCTTTTTTAATATGTTTGCATTAATTTAGAATTTTAATCTACTTTCTTCGCATATGAGCTTAGTTGAATTGAATCTAATAGTCAATGACTTCTTTGTTTGATTCCATCATTTTTTATGTCAACGGATCTTGAGATTTAATTTTTTCTGGATCACTTCACCCGTTCTGTTTGAATTGTATGATGTTCATATATTTCCTTATTATACCTGTATTTGATTAACAATTATTCGAATTGTAATTTTGTTTAATTCAGTTAAAGCTTTAGATTTCTCCAGGCTAATAATTCATTCTATCTAAAGCAGCTGCATTCTGTAGTTGGTAATTCAAGGACATGGATATATACAGCTTGGCTACATAGTTATTGGCTCATTAAATTGCTATTGCAACTTAGTTAGAAGAGTCTTCTTGTCAGCGTTTATTTATGCATTGGAAAATATATTTTTACATTTGATAGTTTTCTTTTTCTGTTGAAATTGACTAGAATGGTATCGCTTTCTAGGCTTCTACTAGTCCCATCTTTTCTTTTGAGGTTTAATGAATGCTTATATATATTAATCCTATGCGCAGAGCATGCAGAAATTTCAAAATGTTCAATGGATTGCGTGGAGTGACAACATTCAACTCCGCTTCGATCCGATTTGATGGTAGTAAATCTTCTCTCACTCTAAGGGGTGTTGGTAAAACTCGTGCAGCTGTAGTATCTGATGAAGGTGACTTATTATCCTATTCCAATGGAAATAATACTGCAGCAAAGGGGACTTTCATTCAAAATGGTTCAGTTGGAATCAAACTACAGTCTGACTCAATAGCATTTGGAACTCTGACAGCAGATACTGCTCCCAGTTCTAACGGTTTCCCCATTGATGATGATGAGTTTGATTTGGATCATGCTACACAAGGTTTTTCCTCCGTCCCTGAGGCCATTGAAGATATTCGTCAAGGAAAGGTAGTTGTTTCACCATATTATGGTAGCCTTCTGCAAAGCTTTTAGGTTTTAGTACCTCTTTTTTCAAAATCTTTTGCATTATTGATTGTATTTTATGCAGATGGTCGTGGTTGTTGATGACGAAGACAGAGAAAATGAAGGGGATCTTATAATGGCAGCAGAATTGGCAACACCTGAAGCTATGGCTTTTATTGTGAAGCATGGTACTGGAATTGTTTGTGTGAGCATGGATGGAGAATATCTCGACAGATTACAACTCCCTTTGATGGTTACACAAAATGCAAATGATGAAAAACTTCGGACTGCATTCACTGTGACAGTGGTACGTGCAGCATTTGATACAAGATTTCATATCTGGAATATATTAATTTAAATTCTCTTGTCAATGTATTTGGCATAATAACATTCTCAGTAGAAAATAAGAAACTGTTTTTAATTCGTTGGAAGCAACTTGAATTATGGGATTTCATTTGTTTCAGTCGTAATTGTGTATGTAGCATGCTTATGAAACATTTACTGCAAAGGAGTGACCAATTATTATGGAGACAATGCCTTGTAAAATATGATAAAAGTAAAACCGTTTAAAAGTTACAGTACCAGCAGTGCTGCTGTTTCTTTTTTATCTTATTTTACTTATTACCTTCATAACATTTGCTTATGCTTTTCACATGATACAAATGTAACTGGATCCATTGTGTTCTCGTGTTAATGGCAATTTAGTTGTTACAGATCCATTTTAATTGAACAATGTAATTTTACCTATTGGAAGAAACATAAATAATTTTAAAGAACCTGATATGTTTTCAAGCGGATGTTGGCTGCTATTTTTTCATGTGATCTACTTCCCAACAATAATCTGGGTTTGGCTTTTGCTTGTGAATGTAGGATGCTAAACATGGAACAACAACAGGGGTTTCAGCTCATGATAGGGCAACAACAGTGCTTGCACTTGCATCCAGAGACTCAAAACCTCAAGACTTCAACCGGCCTGGTCATATTTTTCCACTCAGGTACAGGGAGGGTGGAGTTTTGAAAAGAGCTGGACACACTGAAGCTGCTGTTGATCTTTCTGTTCTAGCTGGATTACAACCAGTTGCAGTCTTATGTGAGATTGTGGATGATGATGGCTCCATGGCTAGATTGCCAAAGCTTCGTGAATTTGCTCAACGGGAGAATCTGAAGATTATTTCTATTGCTGATTTAATCAGGTAATTATTCTCCATTCTTTTAGGAGCTTCACTTTATTCCCATGTCAATCACTAAAGTTTCGTTAAATGGTGTCTTACACATTTGCAATTAAGAGCTCTTACAGAATTCCACTCATGGGGTAAAATGAATACTTAGTACTGAAGTTGATTATAATGGACAGGTACCGGAGAAAGAGAGAGAAATTAGTAGATCGTTCTTCTGCTGCTCGGATACCAACGATGTGGGGTCCATTCACAGCTTACTGTTATAGATCAATTATAGATGGCATTGAACATATTGCTATGGTTAAGGTGAGCAATGTTTACAATTTAAATGATCTGAGTCCTTTTAAATTTTGTTGGGGCCATCTCCAAAACTAAGGCAGATTAATATTAATGTACAGCTTACAAAAACTAAATAGATTTGTCTATGCTGGCTGCTTAAATTTCTTTTATTTTATTTGTGGATTGGTTAGGATAAATTATATCAAGGAGGACCACGTGACAATCAATGAAATGCAATATATCTCCCTGCATCACTGTTTTAAACTCTACCTAAAAATCTCCTTTCTTCTATTAAGAAAGGGGAAAATAAGAACCGGGGAGTGAGAAAACAGATTGTTCAGGAATATCCCAAGTGTTTGAAGGAGCAGACTAGAAATTATTTTTATGCTACTTTCTGGGCTTCTTTTTTTGGGCTCTCGAGAACATTTCCTATTGGTGGCTTTTGAAAATGGTTCCTGTTGATATTAAGTGAGGTTATAACGAAACTGGAACTCTATTTTATATAATTATTTCTTACACTTAAGTAATTTATATATTAATCTGCTTTCTAAAACTGAATGTGAAGGATAGATGGAATTTTCATTGTTCTCTTTTCATTTTTTCTGCCAATCAAATTAAGCATCTATATTTATTCTAAATTATGATGTCAAAATATGGTATTGGATAATAGTTTTCTATGAAATGTATCCGGACTTGTTGGTTAGCCTCAAATACTCGATATTGACCTCACTTTATATAGTCAGTGAGGATACAATATTGTATTTTTGCTGCTTCTAGAAAATGATAATGGCCTCAATATTTACTAGATGTTTTTCGGTGTGAACTTCAAAAATTGGAGAGGTTCTTACTTGTCAGCAACTGTCATTGAAACAGGGTGAGATTGGAGATGGACAGGATATTCTTGTGAGGGTACATTCCGAGTGCCTCACAGGTGATATATTTGGTTCAGCCAGATGCGATTGTGGGAGCCAGTTAGCACTTGCAATGCAGCAGATTGAGGCTGCAGGCAGGGGTGTGCTGGTCTACCTCCGTGGACATGAAGGAAGAGGCATTGGTTTAGGCCACAAGCTTCGTGCTTACAACCTACAAGATGCTGGGCGCGATACAGTCGAAGCAAATGAAGAGCTAGGACTTCCTGTTGATTCCCGAGAATACGGCATTGGTGCTCAGGTATTTCCTATCACAGTGAGCTGTTTCTTGGCATTATTTACTCAATCCCTTATATATGCTCAAATTATCGGATTCTTGTTACAGATTTTACAGGATCTGGGTGTGCGAACAATGAAGTTAATGACGAACAACCCCGCAAAGTACATCGGGCTCAAGGGTTACGGTTTGACAGTTGTAGGTAGGGTTCCATTATTAACAACGATAACAAAAGAAAACAAGAGATATCTCGAGACGAAACGTGCAAAAATGGGCCATGTGTATGGGGTGGAATTTAATGGCCGGTTAGGCAACCTTATTGGTGGCAATGTTAAATCAACCATTGATGCTGCACCAGATGCTACTCCTAACTTATAATGAAGTAAGCTCCCTCTTTCACTCGAGGGAATGACAAAATTCTATATATATATATATATATTGAATTGATTATGGAGACGAATTCAGATTCTTTTATTCCACATTCAATTGAAGAAAATGACAGTGAAGAACTGTTATTAATACTTTTGTATGATAAGTCGTAAGAAATACCATTTATGCAGCTAAATCGCAGTTGATCTTTCAATTTAGTCCACCATTTCTTGATTTTGCAACTGTACTAGTGGTTTATTGTTCTTCAATTCTCTGCTAATTTGGCAAACTATAGGTTTTCATGTACAGATTCACAGACATTATTGATTTCAGTTTCATTTTCAATTATATGCTAATCGACTATGAATTGAAGGTTATTATTATTATTATTTGAAGACAAAAATTTACAAAGCAATCAGGCTAAGTCATTTTATTCCCAGAAAAGCAGTTCTAATTACAATCAATAAATAAAATCAATTTATGTGGAAATAATTTAAGACAACGAAATTTATAGAATACAGTAGATGAATGTTATCAGTATCGTTGACAGATGACATCATTATTTTATAATTTTCCAAGAAGTATATATCATTCCACTAAAAAAAGAGATAGCACAAAAATAAAAATAAACAGTTCTTCGGTGCAAATTAATAGTAAATCAAATACAAAATATATATAAATCAAATACAAATGCAAAAGTGAAAGTGAAATATATATAATTACTTTTAACCAACTATATAAAAAAATTCATTGAATAATTCTAAGATTGATTTTTATTTTTAATTAAGTGACATAAGGTTCTTTGCTATTTGCTATTCAAATTAACCATAATTGATGTAAAACAAGGTATAAAAATTTACTAGCAATTAGTTGTATAAACTCATTCAACTGATTAACATTTGGTTCATAGTAGAAATATTTACTTGAGCTTTGATTCAATTAGAGCTTTCAACGTTAGATTGGTTCAACCAATTGATTTAGATGGATTATGACGACATTGATTATACGGATGTTTGTTGCAGCTTTCTAGAGAAATTTTTAGCGTTTCACTCACAACCGTAAAAAATATAGTGTTTCGTTAAACCTATAAAATAACAGCTTTTAGTTTTTTATTTATTTATGTAAACAACATTGTTTTGGAGTTTTTAAGCAAAAAAAAAAATTACACATAAATTCATCTTAAAAACTATTTACAACTATGTCAAATCATAATTTTGGATTATGTCTAACTAGTAAAATCAGTACTTTTGATATATTTTAAGGATTAGAATTTATAAATTAGAAGTCTAGAATATATTTTCTAGAGTTTATGATTTATGAATTGAAATCTAGAATTTTTAAATTATGGTATAAAATCATAATATATAAAGAATAATGATATATTAAGAATTTAATTTGGTGATGTGATTTAATTGTAATTTTGTACTGTATTTGACCAAAAAAAACTTTTTGGACAAGAGTCTAATTAAAAAAAAAAAAGAGAAAATTACATGAAAAGACAAGTTTCAATTTTATTTTATAGTTTTTTTTTTGATAAAATTTTTATTTTATAGTTAACTAACCCTATAAAATTTCTTTAACAAATATATCAAAAATTCATATTTTTTATTTTATCAAATGGGCAGTTACTAAATTAAATCCAAGCAAAAAAAATCCTTAAATTCATCATTTTCTATTTTCCACCAAAGTCAATGAATTTGACATAATTATAATTTTTTTTTATGAATGACACATTTGTAATAATTTAAAAAATTACTAACTTTTATGTAACTAACCCAAAAAAAAAAATTGTCTAACCCGATGGGCTGACTTCCCTGTTGAAGCAGCAACCATGGTGGCTAGCTGCAAGTTTAAAATTTTGAAGGTGTTGGCCCAAAATAAATAAAATTTATTTTATATATATATATAATACTTGTTGTTAAATTTAGGATATAGTTTATATTTTTTCTAGGGAATAATAATAATAATAAATAAAAATCAGAAAAACAATTCGTAAGCTCACCTCAAATACACGGGGCGTATATTTTCACACGCGGGGCGTATTCCACACACCCGAAGACGTTCCGCTTCAGAGACTGCTTTACGCGGGGCGTGTCTTCCTATACGCCACGCGTAAAGCGCATCAACAAGGCGTTCCAAGTTCAGGAGCACAAACACGCGGGGCGTCCTTCTCTTACGCAGCGCGTACTTTCCAACGCGGGACGTAACACCAGAGGCGCCACGCGCAGATACCATCAACAAAACGCACAAGCTTCAGGACCTCCAATACGCAGGGCGTAACCAACAATACGCGGGGCGTATTGCCTCTTCCGGCAACAGTTGGAAGCAGTCAATGGAAGTTGATGGTAGTTAGTAGAAGTTGAGGTAGTGGGGTGATGTGGCATGGAGGTAGTTGTGTTAGTTGGTGAATAATTACCAAAACGCCACTGAATAATTACCAAAATGCCACTCCAAAATACTATAAATAGACCCCCTCCCCTTCATTAAAAGACACTCAATCACAACACAAAACCCCTCTCTAAAGGTCCCTTTCAATGTTCTCTAGTTCCTAGTTTCAAGTTCTTAGTTCTTCAAGTTCTTGTTTCCTCTTTCCATTTTCTAGCTTTCCTTCTAGCTCATTTAGCTTCCTTTAGCTTCAATTCAAGTTCCAAAGCCTCTTTTCAAGTTTCTCGACTCAAATTAGTGTTTTTAAGTCGTTACTCTGCTCAAGTTTTCAATTAGAATTTCCTTTCTTAAGTAATTTTCCAGATTCGTCCATCCTTTTTCAAAGCTCAATTCTGTCCATTTAAAGTCATTTTTTGCTTTCAATCCCTTCGACAAAGTTGTTCCTAACGTCCTGAATTTCAATCTAGCCTTTTGATTCACTTAATTCCGTGTCCGGAATCTCTGTTTACAAGCTGATCTTTGCACCTTAAATCATTTTAGACATTCTGTTTCCAGATTTTTCCAGATTCAACTAGTCATTTTCAATCCTCAATTTCGTTTGTTTACAATTCGTTTTAGCCTTCGATCCCTTATAGAAAGTTGTTCCTAACTTCCCGAAGTTCAATTTACACTATTTACTTGCCCAATTCCGTATTCTCAAGCACTCCAACCAAGCTTCCGAAATTAAGATTTAAATCTGCCCCATTTGCCTACCAACGTTTTGCCAAGATCATATACCGTACGGGCCCGACCGGTTGCAGCTCTCCAAGGACCTCACGCCGACACCAAAATTCGACATCAATCCGAGATAGCTATTGTGGCTCCGAGTTTGTTGTTGAATTCCAATTTGTTTATTGCATTTCAATTCTTCGTATTGATTTGTTCGTTCTAATTCAATTGATTACCTATATGTTTAATATGGAGGTTTCTCAATTGTAATTCATTTCCAATTTCATGTATTCAAACCTTTATTCATCAATAAAATACCAATTTTCACCAAATCTTGTGTCAATTTCGCACTTTAAATTCCTTTATTTTCTCGTCTTCAATTTACCCGCATTAGCTTAAATAAAACAAATTATCTAGCAAAGTTTCTATAACGGCGCTAGAGACCCAAGAGGGACTTTTTCAATCCTTGCGTCCCTCGCCAATCGTTTCGTTTAGAATTCAAGTTTTTGGCGCGCATATTCCATAAACTTAACCATTTCAATTGAGAAGTAATCTTCTCTGGCACGCCCGCACCCTAACCACACGTGACAAGGTTGAAATTAGCATATTCGCAAAATATCGCTAACAATTTTTGGCACGTCCAGTGGGACCTTTATTTAAGCTTTGCCAAAAATTGCAAAAGCCCGTTTCTTTTCAAACCACGTATATATTTTTCATTTAGTCTTTAAAACTCTTGTTTTTCATGCCTTGCTTTTGTTCCGTTAATAAGCATTTATTTATTTCCTTGTTCTTTCTTTTTCAGCACTAGATTACTAACATAATTTCATAATTTTCACCCATAAGTACTCACGAAGAATGCCTCCTATGAAGAACACGGGGAAAGATCCCATCCCATCGGACTCCGAGAAAAGTCAAAATCAGAACCGGGATCAGAGCAACGAACCCGGCATGCCTGAAGGTTGTGCGGCTGAGACCATGAACAATAGCGGAGGTGAAAACCAACAAGGCCCACCCATATTCGACATGGCACTATTTTTAGCAAAACTAGAGAAGCAGATCGACCAATTTCTACATGGATTTTCACAATCCATGAGAGAAAGTTATGAGGATGTGTGCAAGGCAATACAAGCCAACAACGAGGCGGTGAACAATTCCAACAAGGGATCGGCTCTCGAGGAAAGGATCGTTGATTTAACCGGAGAAATCAGCAAAATCCCGGAAAAGTGCACCGAGCTATTCACACAAAGGTCGACATCTCAAGGACCGGTAGACGGTGGGAAGAAAGCACCGACATCAGGAACTGGGGAAAGGTATACCCTGCCACCAACTCGAGAAGAGAATCTTAGGTTCAATGAGCGCGGTGACAGGATCAGCCCAGAACCTATTCAAATCCCGCCACCTCAACAACAGTTTAGATCTCATACAGGACCTAGTAACCATGCCAAACATTACGAGGAAGGCTATGCTCGTAATGTGGGGGGCAATGTGAGACAAGCCAACTTTCACCCATAACGGACGACGCATACATGCATGGAGCCCACCAACAACTTGGGAGAGGCCCAACGCATAAGAAACATCGTCCAAGAGATCTATGGACCAGCCGTGAGGGAAGTATACCGATCCGAGTTCCAGAAACCATATCCACGGCACTATGACCAGCTATACCCTTTATCCCACAATTTTAGAGTACCCGATTTCGCTTTATTTTCAGGAGAAGAAGGGCAATCCACTGTGGAGCACGTGGCACGCTTCACCTTTCAGTGCAGCGGTTTGAGCATGGACACGAACTTCGACATGTTACGCTTGCGGCTATTCCCAGGTTCACTAACGGGACCAGCTTTCTCTTGGTACACCACCTTACCATCCGGATCCATTCATGGATGGGAACAAATGGAAAGGCTGTTCCACAACCAGTTCTATCGAACGGAGCCCGAGATCTGTGTTGCGGAGCTATCCCGAATGACGCAACGACATGGAGAACCGGTTGAAAATTTTATCAACCGATTCAAAAAGATGCGACATCGTTGTCGAATCAACATCCCCGAGGTCGAGTTCGTGAAGATTGCCCAACGTGGGTTGGAATTCGAAAACCGGAAGAAATTTCAGGGGGTAGGTTTCCGCGACTACTACGAGTTGGTGGCCAAGGTTTCAGAGTACGAGGAGTTGATGAGGGAAGATCATCGACGCAAGAAGAACTCTGTAGGAAGCTACCAAGGGGATGTACAAACGCATGAGGTAGCCATTGCCGACTTAACGAACACCGGATCTCGAACATGTCCCGTGTTGGTAAAGAATCCCAAAGCACCCGAGGTAGTTAAAAGGATCCCAACTAGACCTGTTCAAGAACCCGCTGGCCCGCCCAGCCCGCCCAAGCCCGCCTTTTATGGATTGGGCTTGGACATGTATATTTTATGTTTAGCCCGGCCCGGCCCAGGCCCGTTCAAGCCCGCGCATATAATGGGTTGGGCTTGGGATTTGCCTAAAATTCCCAAGCCCAACCCGGCCCGGCCCGCCCTTATATTATATACTATGTTTTTATCATTATTTTGTTAAAAAAGTAATTAATATTTGATATATTAAAATTTGTTAGAGAGTATAACCCAATAAAATATAATGTATATGATACACCATGTACAATACATACATTTTCTTTTGAAATACAAAATAGAATCTTACATACTATTAATATTTCATGAAACATTATAAGAAATATATAAAAAATCTATATTTAATTAAATTGCTGATTGTTATTTTATACTAATTATAATTTATTTTTTATTTTTTTTTTTAAATCTAAAATAAATTAGCTGGGCGGGCTGGGCTGGGCTTGGGAATCAGTTCCCTTAATCTGGCCCAGCCCGGCCCGAGCCCAATGCAAATTTAATATGGGTTGGGCTGGGCTTGGACAAACTAATTACATGTCAAACCCGGTTAGGCCCGGCCCGAGCCCAGCCCGGCCCAACCCATGAACAGGTCTAATCCCAACCACTCAATATACGTTTGACGTCTCGAAGACGGAAGAGATCTTCGACTACCTGCTAAAGGAGCAGTTCATCACATTGCCTCCTAGACATGTGATCCCATCCAAAGAAGAAATACACGGACGAAACTACTGTAAGTATCATGACAACTGGAGCCATAACACTCAAGCATGTTTTGGTTTTAGAAACGCCGTGCAGGATAGGATTAACCGCGGGATACTCCAATTCCCGTAAAAGAAGGAAAGCATGCTGATCGACGAGGACCCATTCCCAGTAGCCAATATGACCAATGCCACTTCACTAGTGTGGGGGGGGGGGGCAAAGGAAAGCAACAGGGTGACGTAAGAACCCGACAGGTATGGGTACCAAAAGCGACGCCACCAAAGTTGGAGGAAAGCTCAAGGCAATCACAGAATACAAAGATAAGAGACGTGCAACAACAACGGCCACGTTTCGTGACACCTTCGAGCACGTCGCCCCTAAATCAATGGCAATTGAATAGCCATAAGAAATTCCCAAGACCTCTCTCCAAGAATGCGAAGAGAAGATTAAGGAAAAGAGAGGCAGAAAAGAGAAATAGTCAAAAGGAGTCATCCAGCGTCAACTCCAACGATGCGGAAAGAGGAGGAAAAAACCAAGAGAAGAACCTCCAAATCCGGGTTGGAGATTTCATCATACGGGTAGATTATGCAGCTACCTCTTTAATCTTACCTTCGGATTTTAGAAGCGAAGACACCAAGAAGGAATGCCCCAAATCCGAGCATAAGGAGCAAAAAGACACAGTCCCGAAGACACCGGGTGAAGAGGGCATGAAGAGGGTTTACTTTGACAAGCCCACTCCAAGGATGACTCGCCATATCAAACCTCTATACATCAAGGCTCATGTAGATGGAAAACCAATCTCCAGAGTGCTCATCGACAATGGATCAGCCGTTAACATCATGCCTATGAAGATGGTCCTAGCCTTAGGGGAATCAGAGGAAGATATAATCTCATCAGAGGTGTCAGTTTCAGCCTTCACGGGAGAAATTGCAAAGACATACGGTGTCCTACCATTGGAACTCACCATTGGCTCTCACACCGCCATGGCCGCTTTCTTCGTGGTAAATTCAACCGCGAGTTATCAGGCACTGTTAGGGAGAGATTGGATTCATTCCAACTCATGCATCCCCTCGTCATTACACCAATTCCTTCTATTTTGGAAAGGAGACGAGGTGGAAGTTGTTCGGGCAAACGAGAAGCCATTCGAAGCTTACTCCGATGTGGTCGAAGCCAGACTCTACGAGGAATCTGTTGGCCCAATTCGAGTTGGGTCCAATCACAAAGAGCAATCATGCGACAAAGAGATCAAGAATATCCTAAAGCCAACGGCAATCGTGCCCCGTCGAAGGCCATTCCGTGACGAACCAATAAAAAAAAAAAAAAGGGCGGCCCGGTCGCATTACGCGTCCCCGCTGAGCGAGGGTCCGGGGAGGGGTCCCACCACAAGGGTGTATTGGGGGCAAGCCTTCCCTTGCCAATTTAATTGGCAAGAGGCCGCTCCTAAGACTCGAACCCGTGACCTCTGGTCACACGACAACAACGTTTTACCGTTGCGCCAAGGCTCGCCCTCTCCGTGACGAACCAATAATAGAAGAAATTCCATGACTAGCACAACATCGAGAAAAGAAGCGGTAGCTTCAGCCGCTATATCAAAACTGAATGCGCAACAACTGGCGGAGAAACTGTATCGAGAAAACGACATGAGGGTCTCAGAAATCGAAACACCCAAAGGAATAACAGAACTAGATCCTCAAGGAGAAGAAATCCAATTACAAGATCTGAAAAGGGCGAACCTGAAGTTAGAAGATGAAGGTTCCATGGCAGTCGACCCTCTAGACGAAGTAAACCTAGGGACAGAAGAGGAACCTCAGGTTACATTCGTCAATAACTTACTACGCTCGACATTGAAAGAAGCTATTATCACTTTGCTTCAGGAGTTCAAAGACTGTTTCGCTTAGAATTATGATGAAATGCCCGGGTTGAGCAAGGACATAGTGGAACATAGATTGCCAATCAAGCCGGAGTTCAAACCATTCAAGCAACCAACAAGGAGAATGAGCAAAGAGGTTGAAAGCAAGGTGAAGGAAGAGATAGAAAAGCTTTTCAAAGCTAAGTTCATCAGACCAGCAAAGTACGCTGTATGGCTATCTAATGTCGTGCCTGTAGTGAAAAAGAACGGTAAGCTACGCGTATGCGTAGATTTTCGCGATCTAAATTTGCCACGCCAAAATACATCTATGTGATGCCCATAGCCGACATGTTAGTAGATGTTGTGTCTAAAAATGAATTAATATCTCTGTGTGATTGCTATGCGGGATATAACCAAATCCCCATTGCCGAAGAAGACATTGCAAAAACGGCATTTCGTTGCCCAGGGTCCATCGGCACGTTCGAATGGGTCGTCATGCCATTCGGTTTAAAGAATGCCGGCGCCACATACCAAAGAACAATAAATGCCATTTTTCACGATTTACTTGGCACCTCCATGGAAGTATACGTAGACGACATCGTTGTCAAATCCAAGCGAGAGGCAGAACACGTCGGCCATTTGAGGAAGAGCTTCGAGCGGATGCGTAAGTACAATTTGAAACTCAATCCTCTAAAGTGCGCCTTTGGGGTCAAAGCAGGAAACTTCCTCGGATTTTTAGTCCATCAAAGAGGAATCGAGATTGACGACAATAAGGCAAAAGCAATCAAAGAAGCACAACCTCCGAAGAACAAGAAGGAGTTGCAGCGGTTCTTAGGCCAACTAAACTACTTGAGACGATTCATATCAAACTTGGCTGGAAAATCCAGAGCCTTCTCAGATCTGTTAAGACTCAAAGACGAAGAAAGCTTCAAGTGGGACGACAAGCATCAAGCGGCGTTCGAAGAGATCAAAACTTACTTGAGCAACCCACCCGTGTTAATGCCACCAAGGGAGGGTACTCCACTCAAGCTCTATATATCAGCAACCGACGAGTCAATTGGGTGCTTGCTTGCCCCAGACAATGCAAACCATCATGAACAAGCCATCTACTATCTAAGTCGAACATTGCTATCGGCAGAAACGAGGTACAGCCCAGTTGAGAAGATGTGCTTAACCCTCTATTTTGCTTGCACAAAGTTGAGGCATTACTTGCTCAAAGCGAGAGTTTATGTGATTGCTAGCACCGACTTGATCAAATACATGCTAAACCAGCCTATCATCTCAGGAAGAATAGGAAAATGGTCACTAACATTGGCCGAGTTCACTTTGGTGTATCTCCCGCAATCCTCGATAAAAGGGAAAGCAATTTGCAGATTTTATGGCCGACCACCCAACCAACTTTCAATATCCCGAAGAAGCAGAACTGCCAATTTATCTGACGCATAAAGAACCGTGGTAGTTGAAGTTCGATGGTTCAAGCATAGACAATTCCAACGGAGCAGGAGTGATCATCACAGCCCCATCTGGGACTAAGACAATATTAGCGGTAAACTTGGATTTTGAATGCACGAACAACCAGGCTGAGTATGAAGCTCTAATCATCGGCTTAGAAATCTTGATAGACCTAGGAGCGAAAGAGGTCAAGATTTTCGGTGATTCACAATTGGTTATCCGGCACCTAACAGGAGAATATAAATGCTCAAGTTTATCTTTGCTACCTTATTTCGCGTTTGCAATTCAACTTCTGGAAATGTTTGATGAGGTCAGTTTGGAGCATATCCCAAGAAACGACAATTGGGAAGCTGACGAGTTAGCCCAAATCGCTTCTGGAATGAAAATCTCCAAAGATACAGCATACAAAGTCGTTATCATCAGAAGACAGGGCCATCCTTCCGTGGCGGATAGAGGCGTCCAGTTTGAATCATTCGACATCGATATTAACTTAGCTCAAGATTGGAGGAAACCATTCATCGATTACCTCAATGATCCTTCCAAAAAAGTAAAATATTCACTAAGTATTCAATCTCGAAATTACATGTTGATGGCAGGTGATTTGTACCGTAAGAGCTACGATGGAATGCTGCTTAAATGCCTCGGTTTCCCAAAAGCAATGGAGGTCATGAAGCAAGTCCATGAAGGCATATGCGGAGCTCACCAGTCCGGAAGGAGAATGCGATGGCTTATCAATCGCCATGGATACTTCTGGCCAACGATCCTACGCGATTGCATCACATATGCGAAGGGTTGCAAGAAGTGTCAACTGTATGGCCAAATCCAACGAGTCCCTTCAGAAGAATTACACTCAGTGGTGAAGCTGTGGCCTTTTAGAGGATGGGCTATTGACCTAATAGGGAAAATATTCCCAGCTTCATCAAAAGGTCATTGTTTCATCATAGTTGCCACAGATTACTTTTCCAAGTGGGTAGAAGCAGCACCAATGAAGCAAGTCGGCCAAACGCAAGTGATCCAATTCATCAAAGAGAACTTGATTCATGGATTCGGAATCCCAGAATCCATCACCACGGATCAAGGGACCATGTTCACAGGCGAAGATATGAACGAGTTCGTAGAAGAATACGGAATTAAATTGATACATTCCACTCCGTTTTACGCACAAGCAAATGGTCAAGCCGAAGCATCCAACAAAATTCTAATTCAAATCTTGGAAAAGATGCTAGAAGACAATCCTAGAGAATGGCACAAAGTTCTCTTAGAAACACTGTGGGCTATGCGAACATCTAAGACACGGGCGACCGGAGTAAGTCCATTTTTCCTAACCTTTGGCCATGATGCGGTAATACCATTGGAAGTCATCGTTCCTTCACTCCGAGTGATGCGTCAGAATGACTTGGAGCCGAATAATTATGTACAAGCCATGACCATGGAGCTAGAAGATCTGGACTACGAAAGGCAGAAAGCGCTCGATTGTATGATGATCCAAAAGAAGAAAGTGGAAGACGTGTACAACAAAAAAGTAAAAAAGAAAAGCTTTAGAGAAGGCGAGCTAGTGTGGAAGCTAATTCTACCAATCGGGACGAAGGATCGTGAGCTTGGGAAGTGGTCGCCCAACTGGGAAGGACCATTTCAAATCCACAAGGTGCTTCCCGAGAACGCGTATTGGTTGAAGAGCCTGGGCGGAGAACCACACAAGAGATACATTAACGGTAAATACTTGAAGAAATATTTCTAAAGTATGTGGGACGTAATTAACACAGGAACCGATGGGAGAGTCACGCACAACACGTGATGTATAACGTGCGAAGTAGCCAGCCAACAAGGCGTAAAGGAAGCACATCCCGAAGGACAACTCAAAAGGCCAAATACGCGGGGCGTCTTGATTTCACGCAGGGCGTGACTCAGGCACGCACGAAAGTCACACCCCAGAGGCTCATTTACGCGCGGCGTAATGCCAAAGACGCCACGCGTAAATTTCTTCTTTAGATGCTCCAAGATCAGAAGCTCAAATACGCAGGGCGTGTTTGACAATACGCGGGGCGTGCGTCCTCATACGCGGGGCGTGCCCCAAAGACGCAGGACGTATACCAGACGTGCATAGAAGATGCTCTCCAGAAGCGAGAATACGCGGGGCATAAAACCAAATACGCCACGCGTATTCATCATTGAGAAAGTGTTTCAGGGTCAGGAGCACAAATACGCGGGGCGTATCCAGGTACACGCAGGGCGTATGCGCTCTTTCTCTGGGCATTTACAATTTTTCAGAGCATTTGTATATTGTCTTCGCAAGTACTATAAATGTTCATCAATAAAAGAATAAGTGTGCCATGGCCACAAATAGATAAAGAAAAAAAATATAGATGACCCAGCAAACGTTCAAGCGGCAATCAACTCACAAAATAATGTCCATTTGTGCTACACAAATAAATAAATAAAAGAATGAACGTACAAACTCAAAACAAAGAGGGAAAGTACGGGCAACCCGTGAACATACCTCACGGAAACAAACAAAAATCAGGCTTTGGGTATTTCGCCCAAGATTCACAAAGTTTGGAGGCAGCCTCTTTGTGTTGCTCGCTCTATCGGTGCCATGCCAGCATCTCATCATAATGATTGACCAATCGATCTTTCTCACGGGCCAGCTCTTCCTCCATCCGCGGGAAACAAGCTCTAAAACCGGAACTGGCTCTAACCATTTCCGCTTTAGACGCTCGAGCTTCAGCCACCTCCTTCTCGAACACCAAAAGACGCTCCTCTACAGCTGCAATTTTGGCTAACCATTGCCTATCCGCTTCTTCAGCGTCAACCAAAGCATTAAATTTCTTGCTATAGGACTCGAGCTCCGCCATGTTTGATCTAACCCGAGCTGCAAGACCCGCTTCCACGTTTTTTTCAGTAACATAGGACTGATAGCAAAACAACACATGGTTCTTGGCGGATTTCAACGGCTCAGTCTTGAAAGGATGAGCACACGCACCCATCATTAGATCAAAATCAGTCATTGCCCTTGCAATACGAGTAGGAGTCCAGGAATCAAGAGGAGAAGCAACGAGCTTGCTAAGGTTGGCACGAGCGTCACTCAACGAGTCATCACTAGGCAAGGATGAGTCAGCTGCAGCAGTAGACGGTCCTTTCAAAAACGAAAAATCCAAATCGGCAAAAGGATTATCAGCTTTAAGACCGACAGGGACCAACAAAGGACGCACAAGAGCTGATTCCTGCCAGATTTCAGCAATTCAATCAATCTAAACAATTTATCTCAAGCAGGACTCATAAGTAATAGATTAGCAAGATCACACAAACCTGAGACAATGGCGCAAGGACCAGTCGGTTCAGAGAAGACGCGGAAGGAAGATGGGTTCGTGCTGGAAGTTGCAATAGAGTCATAGCCACCTCAGTCGAGTCCTCGTCAAGAGACAAAGTGCCGAGCGAAGACGTCAAGTTCCAACATGCCCCCAGTTGATCCAGCGTCTCATCCTCAAAACCGAAGTATAGGCCCTCGTCGGAGTCGTCTTCTTCTTCCATTTGTCTCGCGGAAGGCCCCGCAGTAATAGCCACCCGCTCTCCTTCATCCATCATGATTGCCTTTCCTTTCCCATTGTCGTTGGCGTCAAGCTCATTCGGAGCTAGGAAATTCGGATTATTGTCTTTCCCTGAGCTACCGCTTGAGTCTACAAAAAAAAATATATAAAAAATAAAAATAAAAATATATATATAAAAAAACAATAAATAAAAGAGCTTACCAACAGGAGGGATACAATGCTGAAAAACAGTCTCCCACCAAGCATCAAACGAAGGTTGATCCGATCCAAGCAGAAGTGGCCCCTGATCATATCCCGCATCCAGAACCGCAACCGCTATATCTTCATCACTAGCCCCACACCGCTGTGAAGGGGTAGGAAATGGGAGTTTCCCCGGGATAGATTAGAAAAAGCCTAACTGACGTGCCCAAAGACAGGGTGCATATAAGGTCAAACCAGGGTTTGATGAGCGAGAGATTCTAGTTCGGTTCACTCCATGGTGTAACCGACGTGTCGCACATACCGTCATCCACCATTCAGCACCTTCATGGGGGGCAGCGGACAAGTAAGAGAGAGCCCAAGATGGTAGACACGAGTTATCTTTTTCCCAAAAAAGAAACAGCTTGTTATGAGTAGATGGCACCAAAGTACGAAGAAATCTTACAACTACACTAACAGCCAAACTCGAAGAGCTGTAGCAAAGGTCCACGCCAAGATGTCCCGAAGTCTCCATTGACGAGGCGGTGGCCAGATGAGGGAAATAAATAAAAAGCCACAGCTGCAACAGCCACAAACCACCTCTAGGTTTTATGAATGGTCTATCCTCAACAGTAAGAGCTAGACGGTGGAATGTTGAGGCCAACAACATGGTGCCAAGAGCTAAACGACGGCCCGAAGCCAGAGCCTTAGCAATGATCAAAATTTCTGCAGTAGGTCTGAGGCCTAACGGCTCAAAAATATAATTGCTAAGCATCATCCACAGAAAATGCACATGATCCTCATCATCCAATTCCCTCTTATCCAATTTCCTTCTGATCATTTGGACATAAGTCCCGGCCTCTTTGGATAAGATAGCCTTCACTTCAGGAAACGCATTCGACTCAATCACAACACAAAACCCCTCTCTAAAGGTCCCTTTCAATGTTCTCTAGTTCCTAGTTTCAAGTTCTTAGTTCTTCAAGTTCTTGTTTCCTCTTTCCATTTTCTAGCTTTGCTTCTAGCTCATTTAGCTTCCTTTAGCTTCAATTCAAGTTCCAAAGCCTCTTTTCAAGTTTCTCGACTCAAATTAGTGTTTTTAAGTCGTTACTCTGCTCAAGTTTTCAATTAGAATTTCTTTTCTTAAGTAATTTTCCAGATTCGTCCATCCTTTTTCAAAGCTCAATTCTGTCCATTTAAAGTCATTTTTTGCTTTCAATCCCTTCGACAAAGTTGTTCCTAACGTCCTGAATTTTAATCTAGCCTTTTGATTCACTTAATTCCGTGTCCGGAAACTCCGTTTACAAGCTGATCTTTGCACCTCAAATCATTTTAGATATTCTGTTTCCAGATTTTTCCAGATTCAACTAGTCATTTTCAATCCTCAATTTCGTTTGTTTACAATTCGTTTTAGCCTTCGATCCCTTATAGAAAGTTGTTCCTAACTTCCCGAAGTTGAATTTACACTATTTACTTGCCCAATTCCGTGTTCTCAAGCACTCCAACCAAGCTCCCAAAATTAAGGTTTAAATCTGCCTCATTTGCCTACCAACGTTTTGCCAAGATCATATACCGTACGGGCCCGACCGGTTGCAGCTCTCCAAGGACCTCACGCCGACACCAAAATTCGACATCAATCCGAGATAGCTATTGTGGCTCCGAGTTTGTTGTTGAATTCCAATTTATTTATTGCATTTCAATTCTTCGTATTGATTTGTTCGTTCTAATTCAATTGATTACCTATATGTTTAATATGGAGGTTTCTCAATTGTAATTCATTTCCAATTTCATGTATTCAAACCTTTATTCATCAATAAAATACCAATTTTCACCAAATCTTGTGTCAATTTCGCACTTTAAATTCCTTTATTTTCTCGTCTTCAATTTACCCGCATTAGCTTAAATAAAACAAATTATCTAGCAAAGTTTCTATAACGGCGCTAGAGACCCAAGAGGGACTTTTTCAATCCTTGCGTCCCTCGCCAATCGTTTCGTTTAGAATTCAAGTTTTTGGCGTGCATATCCCATAAACTTAACCATTTCAATTGAGAAGTAATCTTCTCTGGCACGCCCGCACCCTAACCACACGTGACAAGGTTGAAATTAGCATATTCGCAAAATATCGCTAACAGAAGGGGAGGCTAATTTTTTTCGTGGAGGTAAATTTTCAAAGGCAGCACTGGCACCATCGCCCCCAGGCACCGCCGAGTTGCCTCGGCGATCCTCAATAGCTAGAAGTAGAAGGGGCAAGGATCTGCAGCTTTAAACAAAATGTTAAGAGAAAAGACCTCAATTGAACAACATTACAATCAGTATATTCCAAAATTTTAGAAGATTACATTTGTTACTCAAATTTTCAATGATTCAACAGAAAGAAGAAAGAAGTAAATAAATCAAAACTTGTTCGAGAAATTTACAAGTTTTTCATTAATATAAAGATCGAAAGGTATTTAACACTGGTGAATCTAGTTTTTAGGACCAAATAAACTTTCTCAAACCTCTCTCCACCAAACATTAATATTAAAAAATTGGTTAATCAAAACCTTTAAAATAGCTCAAAGCTCTAATTTTATTCTAAAAAAAACTATTTATCAAATAAACCTATAAATCTTTTTATCTTATTTTTACCCCTATCCAAATTTTATATCATTATCCTTATCCAAATTTCCATAAAATACCAAACCCCTTTAAAGATTATTTTAGGAGTTAAATGAAATACCTTCAAAGGAAAAAAAGTTAAATGAAATATATTTAAAATACGAAATTGAATATATAAGGCCTAATACACCTCTAGCCCTCTTAACTTGTCCAAATTGGTCATTTTACCCCTTCAACTTATCGAATATTTTATTTACCCCCTTAACTCCATAAAAGTTGTATTTCTCACACCCTCAACTTATCCATTTATCCCCCCAACTCATAGAATATTATATTTACCCCCTCAACTTATCGAATGTTTTATTTACCCCCTTAACTCCATAAAAGTTGTATTTCTCACACCCTCAACTTATCCATTTATCCCCCCAACTCATTGAATATCATATTTACCCCCTTAACTTTATAAAAGTGGTATTTCTCACCCCTTCAACTTGTCCATTTACCCCCTTCTTAACTCATAGAATGTCCTATTTACCCCCTTAACTCCATAAAAGTGGTATTTCTCACCCCTTACAATCCGTCATCGAGGCCTAAATTGATACATTTTTTAAATGTTAAACCTATATTGATGCTATTTTGTACGTGGAACCTAAATTGAAATCATAGGCCTATTTTTATACATTTTTCCTACATATAATGTCTTTAACTTGTTTATATTAATGTTCTTGTTTTTTTATAAAAAAAAATGTTCTTGTTATTTGTATCTTGTATTCATTCTTTCTCTTTTCAACTTTTTTTTGCTAGTTAAATTTTGATTATCTAATTATTGTAATACAATATTATTATAATAAACACATGAAGTATCGATATAATTATCAAGTTAAAACAAAATAAAAAGTTAATATTAAAAATATATATTTTCAAACTCATTTGAATAAGTGCTATTAAGTTTGCACTATAAAAGGGTACGAAATACGACTTTTATGGAGTTAATTGGGTAAATATGATCATAAGAGATGAGAAATGCTACTTTTATGGAGTTAATAGAGTAAATAGGACATTCGATAAGTTGAACATGGATAAAATGACTAATTTGAATAAATTAAGATGATGAAAAATACCATTTCTAAAACAGTAAATAGGATATTCGATGAGTTAAGGGATAAAATGATCAATTTGGACAAATTAATGTGGTTGTAGGAGCATTAGGCCAATAAATAACGACAGAAATGAAAATTTCGGCTAAAAATGTGTAACGTGTTTCCTCAATTTCTTAAATGTCCCACAATTACTCAAGTAAAAGAAAAAGTAAAAAACGCGTTAATTAATTAATTTATTTCGTAGAAACTGCAGTGCAGGTCATCCTTCCATCCAAGCACGACTCTTCCCTTTTCTCTTTTGACCGTTGCATGAAGCACAGAAAATTACATCTCAACGGTCACTTTTTATCGTGGTCTGAAATATTACTACACGTGTACAGTCTGGATTTATTGGACGATTCATTTATCCAGTAAGAAACCGTGTCATTTCGCTTAACCAGTGGTCCCACCCACACCAAACTCTCCTATATATACCCCTCTATCGCCTTCTGTCTTTCCCATTCATCTCACACTTTATTTTCTTTGCTCTTTCTCAATTTCTATCTCTCTGATTAATTTGTGAATCAACAAATAATTAAACAATGGCAAGCTCATCCTGCTTTTCTCTCTGTTTGATAATGCTGTTGATGGCCGGATCAGCCATCGCACAGTCGCCGTCTTCATCACCTTCAGCTTCACCGACTAGATCGCCGGTAGCGACACCACCACCAGTATCTGCTCCTACTCCTTCTGCAGTTGTGAAACCACCGGTTTCTTCTCCTTCTCCATCGAGTACCGTTACTCCTCCGGTGAATGCTCCATCTCCGGCTACTGTTAACTCTCCTCCATCTCCTCCTCCTACCGCCGGTTCTCCTTTTCCTTCTGTACTCCCGCCGTCTTCAATCTCTGGCTCTCCATCTGATGCTCCTGCTCTAGCTCCAGCTGAAAACGCCGCCGTATTCAATAGATTTGCTATTTCTGGATCTCTTGCTATCGGTGTATTCACCGCCGTTTTGGTTTTATAGAGTGTATTAAAGCAGACGGGATTATCTGATATCGTTTCTGGTTTTATTATCACCATTTATTTCACAATTCTTTTGTATTATTCATCACAGCTGGCTAATGTTATTTCATATGCTAAATAATTTGTTAGTGGCTATACTTTTACCTAATATACCTCGCATTTTGATATTATATTATTATTATTTTTAATTTTTATTTTATTTAATAGTTTAATTCTTCTAGAGGGTTTAATAATTCAAGTATTTAACTCACTAAATTCAAATACTAACTTCTGAATATAATAAAGGGTTAATTAAAAAAAAAACTACTTGTTGTTTGGTTGAATTTATTGTATTTACTTTGTTTTCGTTTCTTCTTTTAATAATATCCGGGGGAGGGTGGGCGGTCAGGGAGAGTGCCAGTCTCGTTTGGATGTCTTCTGTCGTTTTTCCCACTTCATCGCTTTTAATTAAAAAAATCGCGATGAAAGCCTTTCATCCATTCAATTTGATGATGTGTAAGGGGTAGTTTTGTTATTAAAAAATGTTAATGTTAATATAAGAGGCCAAAACAAAAAAAACACAATTATAAAGGTAAGACCTTTAATCTTACTATTCGTATTCATTTTTTTTCTAAAACCTCCCAACTCTAAGTACCTTAAGTCCTAATACAATCATGATTGTAAATATTTCTCCTTTGTAAATTACAATGAACGAGCAATAGAGCATCAAGACGAACGATTTACATTGGGGTTTCGCGTTACAAATCATTGTGCTTGCTTCATTCCAGCTTCGCAAGTAGTGAAGTTGAGTACAATATTTTGGTTTGCTTACTTGGGTAGACATGTCTGAGAAGGTATCAAAACCTTCCATGCAGGGTCGGCTCTAGGGGGAGGCTGTCTAGGGCCTCCGACTTACGGGGGTCTCCAAATCGGAATTTTTTTAAAATTTGATAATTATTAAAAAAAATTATGGTTAAAAGGTATATAGATTTAAATATATAACAAAAGATACTGTTAGGTTGAATGATAAAGACATATTTGAGATGTTTATAAGGGTGGGGTTCGAATGTATAAATTATTACTTTGTTATTTTAGTTATTTTTAAATTTTTTATTTTTTAATAAATTACAATATGAAATTCACTTCTAAATTATAATTTGGTGTAAAATGTTATGTTATTTAGACTCTGATTTATTTAAAAATTTTAATATTTGACCACTAATCTATTATTTAATCACATTTAGACCATAAACTATTTAAATTGATGAAATTTCACTCAATTTTGATGATTCTTTGGATCAACATTTATTAGTTCATTTTTTTCTCTTATTTTTTTTCTTTCTTTTGACAACACTTATACTGATTTTTTCTGAACTTTTTTTCATATTTGGAAACAATGTATAAACTATTATTTTGGTATTCTAGTGATTTTTAAATTTTTTATTTTTTAATAAATTACAAGATGAAATTTACTTATAAATTGAAATTTGGTGTAAAATGTTATTTAGACTCTAATTTATTTAAAATTTTAATATTTGACCACTAATTTATTATTTAATCACATTTAGACCATAAACTATTTAAATTGATGAAATTTCACTCAATTTTGATGATTCTTTGGATCAACATTTATTAATTCATTTTTTCTCTTATTTTTTTTCTTTCTTTTGACAACACCTATACTGATTTTTTATGAACTTTTTTTCATATTTGGAAACAATGTATAAACTATTATTTTGTTATTCTAGTGATTTTTAAATTTTTTGTTTTTTTAATTACAAGACGAAATGCACTTATAAATTACAATTTGTAATTAGGTATAAAATGTTATTTAGACTTTGATTTATTTAAAATTTAAATATTCAGCCACTAATTTATCATTTGGTCACATTTGGACCATATACTATTCAAATTGATGAAATTCTACTTAATTTTGATGAAGTCTTGATAAAATTGTTTCCTTATGATATGTGATGATATTTTAACATATGGGTTTGATATGTCGTACGTTTTAAAGTTGATTTACCTAAATAATTAATGAGATTAAAACAAGAAATAAATCTCTAAAATAAAATTTATCAAAATATCATCATATGTCAATAATTCTATTAAGTTTCCATCAAAATTGGATTGAAATTTCACCAATTGGGATAGTTCAGTGGCCAAATGATAAAATTTGGGATAGATCAAAATGACAAGAATCCTTGGATCAATCAATGTCCAAATAGTGATTTAAGCATGTAATTCATAATAAATACGCGGCTCAACCAATTTTTAATCTCGAAGATAAATTCTTCACTTTCTTTCCATAGAATCTTGCGATTAGGTTCGAGTTCAGCCGTCCAAGATTAATTTCCAGAAATTAATACTTTGTCGTCTGCTTGCTTCTCGCATGACTCGTGAGAAGAAACTTTATTTTAAATATATAAAAGAAAACTCGATTTTACACGTACAAAAGCAAGAAAAATAATAATTTCTTAGCTTTATGTTATTATTATATGACTTGAATTGTAGTTAATAATTTATTGATTTTACTATTTACTATTTATTGTTTTATTAGATTTAGATATGAAAAAAAATGCACGCTTAGGGCCTCCAAAATGCTGGAGACGGCCCTGCTTCCAAGTAAAAGTTATCGTTTTAATTTTTATTGAGCGATTTAGAGTTTTTATTACTGTTCGTGAATATTCTCGTATGCTTTTTGTTGTTTATGTTTTTTTGTCCTTCCTTTTAATTGTTTGCATGTCATGTATGCATGTTGTGCTTTCGGACGAACAATTTGCATTACTTCCTCCACCATGGCAGCAGAATACATAACGTGCTATGAGGCATCCGATCATGCATTATGGCCGTGAAATTTTATCACGAAGTTGCATATTGTGAATGGTTAGAAAGACCACTTAAGATGTACTATGACTATAAATCGGTATTCATGTTTTCAAATAACAATCGAAGTTCTATCGGTGATAAGTATATATATATATATATGGGGTTGCTCTCAATGGTGAGCACTAAATTATCTCTATACATGGTGAGTGTTTAATAGCCATTGGATCAAGATCTAGTGGTCCATGATTTAAGTTGTGATTTAATATTAAAATGGGTTTTACCTGATGACATGTCAGTTGTCACTTGGAATATTGTGCTTTGAAAAACGTTTTCTCTTTCCTCAAGATATAACCAACTTCCAAGAAATATTTTTTTTTCCCGAATGCTTTTATTTTACATAAGAAGACGTCTTCTTCTAAGTAATTTTGTATCCGTCTAATCAATGTTATATGCATTAAATCTTAATAAATGGTTGTTCATTGGGAACACGAAAAGCTTGACATTGAGAATGTACAACATTATTTATGATAACCAAATACAACATTAATGATGTTCTAATTAATAGTGTTGTCCCCCTATTTATTACCTTAGAATTATAAGCTCAATTTATAAATTTCTAGGATTATAAGCTCAATTTGTAAATCATTAGGATTCCAAGATCAATTTGTAAATCCTTAATTTTTTTTTATTTCTTTAAGCATTCATTTATTTATAAACAATCATTAAACTTACAATCTCTATAATTCATATATTCTAATGCCACACTAATGACAACAATAAATGTCTAATGTCATCCATTTAGATGTCGTATTAAATACTACTCCCTTCATGCAATTGATTTATATCCTCACACAAACGTAATGTAACGTAACGTAAATATCACTGAACAGAAAACTTTACAGAACTCAAACATCACTGAAAAGAAACATTACTGAACTGAAACATTACTGAACTGAAATATTACTGAACTGAAACATCACTGAACTAAAACATTACTGAACTAAAACATTACTGAACTAAGATTTCACTGAACTGAAACATTACTGGACTGAAACATCACTAAACTGAAATATTACTGAACTCAAATATTACTCAACTGAAACATCATGAAACTGAAAAATCACTGAGCTGAAACATTACTGAACTAAAACATTATTGAACTGAAACGTTACTAAACTGAAACATTACTGAACTCAAACATCACTCAACTGAAACATTACTGAACTGAAATATCACTCAACTGAAACATTACTGAACTGAAATATTACTAAACTAAAATATTAATAAACTAAAACATCAGTTAACTGAAATATTACTGAACTAAAACATTACTGAACTGAAACACCACTGAACTGAAACACCACTGAACTGAAACACCACTGAACTGAAACATTACTAAACTGAAACATTACTGAACTGAAATGTCACTAAAATGAAATATTACTAATTCAATATCACGGAACGAAAACATCACTCAACTGAAACATTACTGAAATGAAACATTACTGAAATGAAATATCACTGAACTTAAATACTACTAAACTGAAACATTACTCAACTGAAACCTCACTAAACTGAAACATTATCGAATTGAAACATTACTAAACTGAAACATTACTGAACTGACATATTACTGAACTAAAACATCATTGAACTGAAATATTACTCAACAGAAACATCATTGAACTGAAACATCACTGAACTGAAATATTACTAAACTGGAACATTACTGAACTGAAACACCACTGAACTGAAATATTACTAAACTGAATATCACTAAATCAAAACATCACTGAACCGAAACATCACTGAACTAAAATATCAATAAACTTAAATATCACTTAACTGGAATATTGCTAAACTGAAACCTTACTCAACTGAAACGTTACTAAACTGAAACATCACTGAACTGAAATATCACTGAACTGAAACATGACTGAATTGAAACATTAATGAACTGAAGTATTACTGAACTAGAATATTACTGAACTAAAACATCACTGAACTGAAATATTACTGAATTGAAATATCATTAAACTGAAACATCACTAAATTGAAACATTACTGAACTAAAAGATTACTAAATTAAAACATTACTGAATTGAAACATCACTGAACTGAAACATTACAGAACTGAAATATTACTAAACTAAAATATCAGTGAACTGAAACATCACAGAACTGAAACACCACTGAACTGAAACATTACTAAACTGAAACATTACTGAACTGAAATGTCACTAAAATGAAATATTACTAAATTCAATATCACTGAACGAAAACGAAAACATCACTCAACTCAAACATTACTGAAATGAAACATTACTGAACTGGAACATTACTGAAATGAAACATTACTGAAATGAAATATCACTGAACTTAAATACTACTAAACTGAAACATTACTCAACTGAAACCTCACTAAACTGAAACATTATCGAATTGAAACATTACTAAACTGAAACATTACTGAACTGACATATTACTGAACTAAAACATCATTGAACTGAAATATTACTCAACAGAAACATCATTGAACTGAAACATCACTGAACTGAAATATTACTAAACTGGAACATTACTGAACTGAAACACCACTGAACTGAAATATTACTAAACTGAATATCACTAAATCAAAACATCACTGAACCGAAACATCACTGAACTAAAATATCAATAAACTTAAATATCACTTAACTGGAATATTGCTAAACTGAAACCTTACTCAACTGAAACGTTACTAAACTGAAACATCACTGAACTGAAATATCACTGAACTGAAACATGACTGAACTGAAACATTACTGAACTGAAATATTACTGAACTAGAATATTACTGAACTAAAACATCACTAAATTGAAATATTATTGAATTGAAATATCATTAAACTGAAACATCACTGAACTAAAACATCACTGAACTGAAATATTACTGAACTGAAACATCACTAAATTGAAACATTACTGAACTGAAAAATTACTAAACTAACACATTACTGAATTGAAACATTACTGAACTGAAATATTACTAACCTAAAACATCACTGAACTGAAATATTACTAAACTAAAATATCAGTGAACTGAAACATCACAAAACTGAAACATTACTGAAATCAAAGATTACTGAACTGAAACATTACTGAACTGAAACTTTACTAAACTCAAATATTACTGAACTGAAATATTACTGATTTCAAACATAACTGAACTCAAACATCACTCAACTGAAACATTACTGAACTGAAACATTACTAACCTGAAACATTACTGAACTGAAACATCACTGAACTGAAACATTACTGAACTAAAATATTATTGAACTAAAACATCACTGAACTGAAATATTACTAAACTGAAACATTAATGAACTAAAACATCACTGAACTGAAATATTACTGAACTGAAACATCACTGAACCGAAATATTATTGAACTAAAAGATTATTAAACTAAAATATTACTGAACTGAAACATTACTAAACTCAAATATTACTGAACTGAAATATTACTGAACTTAAACATAACTGAACTCAAACATCACTCAACTGAAACATTACTGAACTGAAATATTACTAAACCGAAACATTACTAAACCGAAACATCATTCAACTAAAACATTAAAGAACTGAAACATTACTGAACTGAACGTTACTAAACTGAAACATTAGTAAACTGGAATGTTACTAAACTGAAACATTATTGAACTAAAACATCACTGAACTGAAATATTACTAAATTGAATATCACTGAATCAAAACATGATTGAACTGAAACATCACTGAACTAAAACATCATTGAACCGAAATATCACTGAATTGAAACATCACTTAACTGAAATATTACTAAACGGAAACCTTACTCAACCGAAACATTACTGAACTAAAACATCACTAAACTAAAATATTACCGAATTGAAACATTACTCAGCTCAAACATTACTGAACTGAAACATTATTGAACTAAAACATCATTAAACTGAAACATCACTGAATCGAAACATTATTAAACTGAAACACCACTGAACTGTAACATTACTAAACTGAAACATCATTCAACTAAAACATTAATGAACTGAAACATTACTGAACTGAATGTTACTGAACTGAAACATCACTGAATTAAAATATTACTAAACTGAAACATTATTGAACTAAAATATCATTGAACTGAAATATTACTAAACTGAATATCACTGAATCAAAATATGATTGAACTGAAACATCATTGAACTGAAATATCACTGAACTAAAACATCACTAAACTAAAATAGCACTGAACTGAAACATCACTTAACTGAAACATCACTGAGAATTGAAACCTTACTCAACCGAAACATTACTGGACTAAAACATCACTGAACTGAAATATTACCGAATTGAAACATTACTAAGCTAGAACATTACTGAACTAAAATATTACTGAACTAAAACATCATTAAACTGAAATATCACTGAACTGAAATATCACTAAACTGAAATAACACTGAACTGAAACATTACTGAACAAAAATATCACTGAACAAAAATATCACTGAACAAAAATATCATTAAACCGAAACATCACTGAACTGAAACATCACTGAACCAAAATATCACTGAACTGAAATATTACTGAACTGAAACATCACTTAACTGAAATATCACTGAACTGAAATATTACTAAACTGAAACCTTACTCAACTGAAATATTACTGAACTAAAACATCACTGAACTGAAACATTACCGAATTGAAACATTACTAAGCTGAAACATTAATGAACTGAAACATTACTGAACTAAAATATTACTGAACTAAAACATCACTGAACTGAAATATTACTGAACTGAAACATCACTAAACTGAAACATCTCTGAATTGAAACATCACTGAACCGAAACATCACTCAACTGAAACATTACTAAACTGGAACATTACTGAACTGAAATATCACTGAACTGAAATACTACTAAACTGAAACATTACTCAACTAAAACAATACTAAACTGAAACATTATTAAATTGAAACATTACTAAACTGGAACATCACTGAACTTAAACATCACTGAACTCAAACATTTTTGAACTTAAACATTATCAGACTGATATATTACTAAACTGAAACATTAGTAAACTTAAACATTACTAAATTGAAATATTAATGAACCGAAACATTACTAAATTGGAACCTTATTTAACCGTAACATTACTGAACTGCAATATTACTGAACTGAAACATCACTGACTGAAACACTACTGAACTGAAACATCATTGAACTGAAACATTCTTGAACTGAGACATCACTAAACTGAAACATCACTCAACTAAAATATTACTAAACTGAAACATTACTGAACTGAGACATCACTAAACTGAAATATTACTAAACTCAAACATTACTGAACTCAAACATTACTGTACTGAAATATTACTAAACTGAATATCACTGAACCAAAACATCATTGAACCGAAACATCACTGAACAAAAACATCACTGAACTGAAATATTACTAAACTGAAACCTTACTCAACTGAAACATTATTGAATTGAAACATCACTGAACTAAAATATTACCGAATTAAAACATTACTAAACTGAAATATTACTGAACTAAAATATTACTGAGCTAAAACATCACTGAACTGAAATATTACTGAACTGAAACATCACTAAACTGAAATATTACTTAACTGAAACATTACTGAATTGAAACATTACTAAACTAAAACATTAGCGAACTGAAAAATTATTGAACTAAAAATCACTGAACTGAAATATTACTGAACTGAAACATCACTCAATAGAAACATCAATGAATTGAAACATCACTAAACTGAAATATTACTGAACTGAAATATCACTGAACTGAAATATCACTGAACTGAAATATCACTGAACTGAAACATTACTGAACTTAAAGATTACTAAACTGAAACATTACTGGGCTGAAACATTACTAAACTCAAACATTACACTAAACTCAAACATTACTAAACTGAAACATTACTGAACTGAAATATCACTGAACCAAAAAACCACTCAACTGAAACATTACTGAACTGAAACATTACTTAACTAGAATAACATAATGTAACGTAACGTAATGTGAAGTAACATAACGCAACATAATGTGACATAACATAACGTAATTTAACTTAGAATAACATAATATAATGTAACTTAGAATAACATAATGTAATGTAATATAACGTAACGTAACGTAACGTAACGTAACATAACGTAATACTTATAAGCTCAATTTGTCAATAGTCATTGAGCTTACAATCCCTAACGTAATATAACGTGGCGTGGCGTAACGTAACGTAACGTAAAGTAACATAACGTAACGTAACGTAATGTAACGTAATAATTATAAGCTCAATTTATAAATGCTTAGGATTGTAAGCTCAATTTATAAATCCTTAGAATTGTAAGCTCAATTTATAAATCATCAGGATTGTAAGCTCACGACGGGCTATTAGCTCAATGGTAGAGTGAGCCCCAGTTTTTTTATTTCTTTAAGCTTTTATTTATTTATAAACCGTCATTGGGCTTACCATCCCCAACCAAACATAACGTAACTTAGTGTAACATAACATAATGTAACGTGATGTGATGCGACATAACATAATGTGACATAACGTAATTTATTATAATGTAACATAATGTAACGTGATGTGATGCGATGTAACGTAACGTAACGTAACGTAACGTAACGTAACGTAACGTAACGTAGTACAAACTTAATGTAACATAATAATTATAAGCTCAATTTATAAACGGTCATTGAGCTTACAATCCCTAACATAATGTAACGTGATATGATGAAAGTTAACGTAACGTAACATAATAATTATAAGTTCAATTTATAAATCCTTAGGATTGTAAGCTCAATCTATAAATCCTCATAATTATAAGCTCAATTTAAAATCTTTAGCTTTTTTATTTTTTTAAGCTTTCATTTATTTATAAATCCATTGAGATTACGATCTCCAACCGAATATAATGTAACTTAGTGTAACGTAACGTAATATAACATAACTTAATATGATGTGATATGATTTGACGTAATGTAATGCGACGTAACATAATATAACGTAACGTAACATAACGTAATGTAATGTTACGTTATGTAACGTAATGTAATGTTACGTTACGTAACATAATATAATGTAATGTTACATTACGTAACATAATATAATGTAATGTTACGTAACGTAACATAAGGTAACATAAATTAGAATAACGTAACGTAATAATTATAAGCTCAATTTATAAATCCTTAGAATTGGAAGCTCAATTTATAAATCCTCAGGATTGTAAGCTCGTGATGGGCTATTAGCTCAATGGTAGAGCACGCCCTAGTTTTTTTTTATTTCTTTAACCTTTTATTCATTTATAAATTTTCATAGAGCTTACCATCCCTAATCGAACATAATGTAACCTAGTGTAACGTAACATAATGTAACATGATGTGTTGCGACGTAACGTAAGGTGACATAATATAACATGACATAACGTAACGTAACGTAACATAACGTAACGTAACTTGACATGACGTAACGTAACATAACTTGACATGATGTAACGTAAAGTGACGTAGCGTAACGTAGTGTTATGTAACTTAACATGATATAATGTAACGTAACATAATAATATAAGTTCAATTTATGTAAAGTTATTATGTTACAGAATCAAAATCACTTAGTTTCATGAAAAATGCTACTTTCATGTAAAAAATTTGAACTTTACGTCAATCTCACATCTTTAGAGACAATTTATGTAAGTTGGACTTAATTAATGTAAAGTTGTACTTTTACAAAAAAAAAATCATTAACATTACGAAAAATTGAGTTTTACGTAAAACATTTGAACTTTACGTAAATCTTATATGTTTAGGTAACGTTACGTTACGCTACGTTATGTTACTTAACATAACTTAATGCAACGTAAGTAACATAACATAATATGACGTAACGTAACATAAATTAACGTGACCACTCAACTTTACACTTTTTAACACATATAGTCACTCAATTACTCAACATGACCATTAATGGTCTAAAAATAAAAAATTCTACGAGTTAATAATATTATAAGCAACTTTAAATTTAAAATTTAATGGCCACAAATATTAAAAGGTGTAAAATTGAGTGACTTTTATATTAAGTTTATGAAGTTCAATAGTAAAATCTTAAAAATAATAAAGGTTAGTGGTCATTAGTGTAATTTACACTATAATAAAGTATCAACCAAAAATATATAAAAAAGCGCAATAGAAAATTAAGTAGGAATTAATTAAATAATTGAGTTAAAAACTTATTTAGGTATGAACTGCTTAATTTTTTGTTTATTTTATTATATAGTTTTTTTATACTCTATAGACAAAACAAAAAATGTAATTCATGATTATGATTTTGATTTGATTCAATTGGAAGCATAATTTTTATATATTGGAAAGGACTTGGCTTTATATTCGTCAGATTGTTTCTCAACAATAACGTGAAAAAAAAGGTTTAATTTTATTTTTAGTTTTTTTATTATGTTTTAGAAAAACCTTGACAATTAATATGAGAGAGAAATATTGTAATTTTGCTTTTATTATGGAAAGAGAATTATATTTTAGGTAACCTGATAACCTGTTAGTAACCTTCTATAGCAGGTCATTTATTCAGAATTTAATAGTCTTCATGGATGGAGACTCACCATTGAGAACTCTTCCATATATATATATATATCAAGTATCTAGCACTTAGAGAAAGAATTTAGAATGGTCAACTGTCAATAAAGCACGGAGTAACTCCATGTTAACGGATCCGCTCACTAAAGGATTACTACCCAAGGTCTTTCATGAGCATACAACTCGTATGGGTTTTGTAATGTTTGATGAAATTTGAGCTCAGTTGGAGTTTATGTTTTGGTGCATGTATTTGATACATTATGTTTGTTGAAGTTTTTGTTTATCTCCATTTTGATATGTTGTTGTTGATCTCCACTGAAGTATATGATCAGTTGGAAATAGGCATGTTGAGATCACATTACATGTAATTTACATGTTACACCTCCATACTTAATTCATATCATTTGATTATACTAATATATGTGATCATCGTTGGTAGTATCACACTAAGGGTCATTGATTCTGTTTTGGTCCTATGTCGGCATAATTAATGAAAGAAATTGTTGGTATATGATATAGTAAATATGATAGTATAGTTGACGTCATAAAGGTTCATAATTTACAGGGATATACATGTTTCATCCAAATGTGGGATTGTTGGATTGAAATCCACAATGTGGGCTTTACGTGTATAATATTGTAAATAAGTTATCATATTGTTAGTTTGTTAAGCAATCAATATAGTTTAGGAGATTGATGCATATATACGGGTATGTACTTAATTATGTGTGGATACCTGGTTATAATTATCTAATTTTATGATAGGTAGAATAGTAATTACAACCTTTATATTTTACTATAAATAAAAGGATTAAGGTTCCTAAGACAGACAATTTTACATATTCTACACTCTTCTCCATCGAACGTAGAGATTCAAGTCGTGTCTTGTAACAGAAGACCAATCAACCCAAGATGTTTTCGATTGCGTTCAATTTGTTGTAGTGTGGATTTAGGTACACTTCCGCTATTGATCTCAATGAATTGACATGAGTTTCGATCTTGTAGTTCCATTGAATAATCTACGAATTATTTCTAATACCTAAATGCTCATGTTTGTCATATTTTGAGACACGAGACTGTGTTTGAAAATGTCGAAAACCACATAATTTATTTTTGTACTTCCTCTTTAATTAATCAACAAATAAATTATAAAAATAAAAAGTGTAATATACAAATTAATAAAAATAATCTAAATAAATAAAAAAAAAATAATTTATTAACTAGAGTAGAATTATATTCTTTCGACAATAATATTATAGAACTAGGAATAACGTTAAAAAAGAAATGAGTTCTGTTAAAATAAGAATGATCAATTTGTCAACATCAAATAAATACAGAAAGATATTCATGGAATGGAAGGCTTCAGAAAAAGCTAAATGCAAATGTTGTAAAAACTTAAACAAACACTATATTTTCAATGGTTTGGAATTAAACACTGCTCTAAAAAAAGTATAAACACTCTATAATGTTCAATATAATTACTAATGTTATTAGAACCGGACGAACATTAAAGCAAGTTTATAGTTAAATTATGGGTCACTTCATTCAACCAAATAACTCAGATTAATCTGATTGGATGACATAATAATAATATATATAATAATATATAGTTAATCTAAAATTATAAATCAAATACGTATAATTTGGTAATTAAAAATTTTCAACTCAAATTTAATAAACTTTATGATTAATCATCCTCGTTATGTTTCTGTTCGATTACACTAATTTTTATATCAAATTATCAGTATTTTAAAATCAAATTTTTATTATTTGAATAAAAATAGAAATCAATAAATTAAAAAAATAATGAAACTTAACATCTAATTTTTTTTTATTAAAGTCACAATTTTTATTTTAGTTTTTAGTTTTTTTAAAAAAATTAGCTGTTTCGATTAAAAAAAAATCTGAATCACTTGGGATTTTGGTTCAATAGTCGGTTCTGAATTCACCACAATTCTTACCAAATTATTCAAAAATCAACAACAAAAAAAGAAAAAAAAAAAATCAGATCGGAGATCTGACATAGTCGTATCAGTTCTGTCCGACAACACTGATAATTACTCAGGTAAAAGAAAAAGTTAAAAACGCGTTAATTAAGTAATTTCTTTTCTAGAAACTGCAGGTCATTGTTCCATCCAAATACGAGTCTTTCCTTTTCTTTTTTGACCGTTGCATAAAGCATTCTAAATTACATCTCAACGGTTCACATTATGTGGTCGTCTCAAACTTTACTACACGTGTACAGTCTGGATTTATTGGACGCTTCATTCGTTCCAGTAAGCAACCGTGTCATTTCGCTTCACCACCGGTCCCACTCACACCAAACTCTCCTATATATACCCCTCTCTTCCCTTCTCCCTTTCTCATTCATCTCACGCTTTCCTCTCTTCTCTCTGATTAATTTGTGAATCAACAAGTAATTAAACAATGGCCAGCTCATGCTTTTCTCTTTGTTTGATAATGGTGTTGATGGCCGGATCAGCCATCGCACAGTCGCCGTCTTCTGCTCCTTCAGCTTCACCGACTAGATCGCCGTTTGCTACACCACCGCCAGTATCTGCTCCTACTCCGTCTGCAGTTGTGAAACCACCGGTTTCTTCTCCTTCTCCATCGAGTACTGTTACTCCTCCGGTGAATGCTCCATCTCCGGCTACTGTTAACTCTCCTCCATCTCCTCCTCCTACCGCCGGTTCTCCTTTTCCTTCTGTACTCCCGCCGTCTGCAATCTCTGGCTCTCCATCTGATGCTCCTGCTCTTGCTCCAGCTGAAAACGTTGCCGTATTCAATAGATTTGCTATTTCTGGATCTCTAGCTATCGGTGTATTCACCGCCGTTTTGGTTTTATAAAGTATATTATCTGATATTGTTTTTGTTTTTGTTTTCACCATTTATTTAACAATTCTTTTGTATTATTCATCAGAGGTGGCTAATATCATTTCATATTAGCAGCTTTATCAATATACTTTTATTTTTTATTTATTCATCACTGGAGTATGAAATAAATTTTGCTTAATATATCATTTCGCTCTGAACTTCTTCCAAAATGATTGATTCTCCCGTTTACTTTCAAAGTGTTCGATATTTCATAAAATGTTCGGTTTGCATATTATAAAATGTTCAGTTTGCATAAAATATAAGGTTAATTATAAATAAGGTTTGGCCGATTTGCGATGTGGTATCTGTAGTATTTTTTTTTTGCAAACACAATCTATAGTTGCAAAATTTTACATGTTTTTTTTATTTTGCCAAATTTAGTCGATAACGACTTCGAGATGAAAATTTTCAAGAGCTAAATAATATTTTAAGCAATTTTAATTTTTTAACTTTTTAGGTTTGAGGTCATTTAGGTTTGTTTTTTATGAGAGAGAAAAACAATATTTAGAAAGAGAAAACTTCAAAAATGATGATTTTGAAAAATTAAGAATATGGTTCTATAGTAAATATGATACCAAACAAGTTTAATTCTTGAAAATTTTCATTTCGAAGTCGTTATCAGTCAAATTTGGCAAAGTAAAAAAAACATGTAAAATTTTGCAATCATAAGGTTGTGTTTGCAAAAAAAAAAAAATACCACAGATACCACATCGCAAATCGGCCGAACCACAGGGTAGTTATTTGTAATTAACCCTAAAATATAATATTAATCAATCGATTGTAAAAAAAAAAAAAATTAAATACGGAAAATATTTAACCCACCTTAAAATATTATTATATAATTCAAAAATAGATTACTCAACTATAAAACTTTGGGCTTAAACTATTTGACTTTCAATCTATCTAAAATTTTGTTATTTAGTCACATTTCACCCATTCCATATCCCAATTGGTGCAATTCCACATAATTTTAATGGAGAATTGCCATAATTGTTATTTTATTAGCACGATATTTTGACACTTAAATTTTATAAATTTTAACTTAGAGATTTGTTTTAATTTGTTTTTCTTTTTAATCTAATTAATTATTTTGACATAAGAGAGTTTAGGTATCAAATAAACTTTAAGACGTGTGACGTGTCAAACTCATATATCAAAATATCATTACATGTGAGAGGGATAATCGTTTTGTCAAGTTTCCATCCAAATTGGATGAAATTTCATCAATTAGGCCAGAGCTCAATAACACCTTAAGCCTAAAACTTGTTTTCTCTAATATTACAACCTCATTATCCTGATTTTGGTTGTTTTACTTTTTTTAAGACGTGTGTAATGCATATTCCACATTTAACTTACTTTTTTTTGCAATTTAATGATTAATTAATTACATTTTACGCAAGTTCAGTAGGCTAACTGAACATTTTATACAAATTTAGGGAGCTATCGAGATAATTTAAAAATTTAGACGGCCAATCAAACTTTTTCAACAATTTCAAAAGGCAAATAATATATTAAGCCAATAAATTTTATTTAATGTTTCGTCGTATCGTACACATCTTATATTTAAAAAAAATGATATTTCTTATTAAATCAGTGACTTTCAGTATTACATATACTCTTTCAATTTTAAAAATAATGAAATCAATGATTGATATACTAATATAACATTTATTTTTTAGACCTAATACATCATTTGCACTCTGAACTTGTCCAAAAAGTTTGATTAGTTCCTGAACTTTTAAAATGTCCTGATAGTTCCTTCAACTTGCATAAAATGTTCAGTTAACCCCCTGAACTTACACAAAATGTAATTATTTGATCATTCGATTGTAAAAAAAAAAAATTAATTAAATATGGAAGATGTATTACGCGCATCTTAAATGACCACCACCACATACATACCTTAATCCTAAAATTGAGCCTTAGTCCTTCATAGAACGGTCATGTTTGTCACCTCAGTTAACCCATTGCTTTGTGGGTGCGATACTGAAGTGGGTCATTACTTGATTTCCCATTGCTCGCAAAAGTATTGGAAAGAGGTATAATCAAATTGTTTTACATTGTCGACCAGAAAGGAGTGGGGTATACTAAATCATTCTAGAATGTGACTTTGGAGGAAGGCTATGTTGAGATGACGGTTTTGGCCTCGACTTTTACTCATTTGGTGAAGTAATCAATTACCACCACCACATACTTTTGTTATCTAGGTGTCAGGGGAAAAGGGCCAAGAATTTCACTCTCCATATTACAAACAACTAAGGGACGATGATTCCTTTGGAGGTTGTACTTGGGATCTTGTGGTATTTGCATAGAATTGGCAACTATTGCATCGTTTTACCATGATGTTGGTATCTTCGTCCATTGCGGGCCGGAAGAGACCTTACATTCGTGCCTTTTTGGCCAGCATCTTGCCCCCTTAGTGGGACTTGCACGTTCCCTAATGTATTTCTTGAGGCAATGATCTCCTTCTTCTTCGGAGATGCACTTCATCCATGGGTGAGGGACATATTTTTGATACAGTTGTCCTTCATGGATGGCATATCGCTAAGAGTGTCGGATTACCAGGAGGGCCTCAATTCGATCTTCTAGAGGTATTTTATCAGTAAGGTACTGGATAACGGGCTTCCTCCATCTAGGAGTGATCATCAGTTCGGCTTGGTTACTAAATGAATAGAGTTGTTGATTAATCAAACTTAAATATACCTCATTTTAATAACTGAATTGAATTTTAATAACTGAATTGAATTGAAATTAATTGGTAAGCAAATATTATATAACGGGATTTTTTTTCAGTTTGGTCTAGTTACTAAACGGAAATATATAAATTTATGATTTAAATGTCTAAATTACAAAATTTTATGCCAGAAAATATTTGTTTATAAGAAAACATTATATTTCTTCTAAAAAGCAAAACGTTTCCTCCATATTAGAGATTTTTTTTTGATAGAAGAACAAGAATTTCATTAACATGCATCAAAGTACAAAGCTGGTAAAAGAAAATCAGGAGGGTCAAGAGACCACTCCTTTGGTTCTGATATAGAACGAGCCACACGAGGTAAGGCATGAGCAGCTTCGTTCGCAGAACGACAGATGAAATTGACAGAAACGCCAAGGAATGAATACATCAGAAATTTACATTCATCTATAATCAAACCATATGCAGACCGAAATGAAGGCTGCTTAATATGATCCATCACACTTGCTGCGTCGGACTCCACGATAACCGTCTCAAACCCTTTCCTCTTCACCCAACTCAATGCTTCTCTAATCCCAATCGCCTCCCCTTCGCGAGGACTGTAATTACCAGCAATACAAAGGGCAAGCCCACCACAGAAAATGCTAGAACTGTCCCGAATTACAGCACCAATACCGAGAATATCGGATCCTACCACAAGCGATGCATCCACATTCACTTTAACACAAGAACCTAACGGACGGGACCAGCCAAAAAGTGCAGCAGCGGATGATCTGTTCAAGCTATCAGATCCTCCATAACCACAGCCGATAGCATACCGAACCCGTGCGTCGCGCCAGTCCTTTAAAGCATTACAGGCCATATTAAAAATGACCCCCTCAGCAATAGTTACACTATTCCAAACACAACTATTATGTCTATACCATAAACTCCATACCAACATAGCCCAAAGACAACATTTCTCATTATTGAAATTCGAAAAAATCCAACCCATCTAATTGAAAAAAGAGCAGGTATCTTGTAATTGAGTTGCAACCATACGAGCCCTTACCCAAATCGAAACAGCATAACATCAGCCATTAAACGCATGAATAGTGGATTCAAGATACAAACCACACATGGGGCACATGGGATTGATATTTACATACCTTCTCCTAAGAGCTTCGACAGTTGGAATAACATTATTGCAAGCTCGCCAAATGAGATTACAAACTTTTAATGGAACTTTGAGATTCCATAATTTATTCCACCAGCTCGCTTCAGATGAAACCAAATCTCCACTTAGCATTTTGTAACAACTCTTGACTGAGAAATCACCATGATGTTCAAGTGACCAAAATCAGTCATTAGAATTTGACGAAGATAACGGAATACTAAGGATGTTAACCTGATCCGATAGATTGAAGATATCCCGAATGACCTCCACATCCCATCTTCTACCATCTATAGCAAAAAGAGAAGATAATTTTGCTGCTGCTACCTCCGGAGGAAGAGCGGTGGAAGGCTTGCCCAAAGGGTTATTAATTAACCAGGGATCAGACCCGATACACAAGTTATTTCCATTCCCCACCTTTCTCCGATATCCTCTCTTCAAAACTTCTTTAGCACCCCAAATACTACTCTATATGAAGCTAGGATTGCTATGTTGGTCCCGTGTAACGTAGTATGATTAGTTCCAAGAGGGGGTTAGGAACTAATGTAACTTTTTCGCTTAATAATGCTGACTTAATTAAATGTTTGATAATTTAACTCAACTTTAGGTCAGCAAGGATGAGTGAGGTGTGAGACAGCTTTAATCATATACTGATTAGAGCTGTTTCAATATTGAGATAAGAAGTAACACTTTAGGTCAGCTTCCAACTCGACACTCTGATTGCTCGGCGTCGGCTTATACAAATTGTTAACTGAGCAATTTAAGCAAGCAACACATACATATATATATATATATATATATATATATATCAAGTGAAGGGTTAGAGATTACTCAGCAGACTTATCCTGGTTTGGCCTCACCGCCTACGTCCAGACCCCAGAGTCCTTCCGGACTTTTTCAATCCACTACTGAGCTCTTTAAAGGTAGAGCACAAACCATTTACAATAGCAACTGAGTATGCAAGAGTGCCGTCCTCTATTCGTCTACTCAATCCTATCTTCCACTGAACACTATAACCGAGTGCTCAGATTTTCTCTACCATTGAGTACTATAACCGAGTACTCAGCTTCACTCTTCTAACCTCTACAATTGATACAAGATTGTTCTCACAAAATGAAGAACACTTTAGATGAATACAATTCACTCTAGGCTTTTACACAATAATTGGAATTGGGTGTAAGAACTTGCTTTTTCTATTCAGACAGCTTCTCTTTTGGAATTTTTGACTTAGTGAAGATTTTGCTTGTCTGTTTCTCTTGTATGTGTTCTGTAATGATCCAAGTGATGAACTTGTCCATTTATACTGAATTCTGAAGCTTCAATGATTTGGAAATCCGACATAGCCGTTGAGAAGAACGGTCTTCTTCGTCATCATATGGTCTGCTTCCAGAATCGCAGGCCAATCCTATCTTTTGATTTGTGCAGGAGGCAGGCTTGCCAGGTTCGTCTTCTTGCGCCAAGTTCATCTTCTAGCGCCAAGTTTGTCTTCTAGCCAAAATCCAGACGGTCCATGCGTCTCGAAAAGATCCTTGATCATATTTTCCAGGCTTCTGATTTGTTGCAGAGATTTGTCGGACCTTATCTTCTAGTAAACGGATCATTGGCGCTGACTTGATCTTTACTCAGCTTGACTTAACAGCGACTTTGAACGTTGCTCAGCTTGACTCCGCAGCTTCGCCTTCAAGCTTTTCGGAAGAAGACATTTCTTTTGCAACGCTGAGTTGTATTCCACTCAGCTTCTGCTGTGTAATCTGCTCATGCTGACTTTGTTCTGTCTTTCTTTTTATGAACACTTAGTTCCTGTTCTAGTCAGTTTACTTACTCAACATTGAACAACCATATTAGTACAATTAAATCAAAGCACTTGAATTTAATTGTTTAATCATGGGATTAACTTAAATAATTTTGTCAAATCAAAATCATGTGGAAAGGTGTTTCAGCATGCTACCCCTTTCTGCATTAAAGAAATCACAATCTTTAAAGTACCTAGCTTTATAAATTCTGGAGACCAAGGAGTTTGGCTCCGTAATGAAACGCCAACCCTGCTTACAGAGCATGGCTAAATTAAAGTCATGGAGCCTCTTAAACCCCATTCCACCTGCCGATTTTGGCAGACACATTTTGTCCCAAGCCATCCATCGAATACCTGATCCGTCTTTACACCACCAGAAGGCATTAAAAATACATTCGAGCTCTCTGCACAATGTTAGAGGCAAAAGAAAGACATTCATAGCATAAGTAGGTATGGCTTGGAGAACCATTTTTAGAAGAATCTCTTTACCTCCCCTGGATAGAATTTTTGAATGCCAGGAATGTAGTCTTGCCCAAACTCTATCTTTAATGAACTTCAGCACTTCACATTTATTTCTGCCTATCACGGAAGGCAAACCGAGATACCTACCCTGGTCCAAAGTCTCCTCAACACCCAGAACTGAGCAAATATCACTACGACATGCCGCATCAGTACTTCTGCTGAATGAAATTACAAACTTCTGATAATTAACAACCTTCCCAGATGCCAGTTCATATTCTTGCAGAACATTTTGAATCACCAAACTCTCTTCCTGACAAGCTCGGAAGAATAAATAACAATCATCAGCGGAAAAGAGATGGCTGACCCTCGGAGCTCGACAAGCAACCCTGCACCCATGCCAAAGCCCAAGTCGCTCTTTATTTCTTATGAGAGCACTAAAACCTTCCGCACACAAAATGAAAAGATAAGGGGATAGAGGATCCCCTTGTCTTACACCACGATAAGGAAAAATCGGGCATAACCGCTTATTGATGCGCGTAGCGCCTAGTAGTATAATGTGGGACAATGGAATGTGTAGATGGTATATGGGTGATGATAAATGTGATGTGTGCGTTGATGAAAAACTCTACTAGACGCTACTACGTAGGGGCAAGTGTACCCTGTCGTATCAAGTAATAATCCGATTAAGACCGGGTATCGAATCCATGAGATTTATATCTACAAGTATTAAACTACTCGGTTCTATTCGTTATCTAGGTGGTGAATACTTTAGGTTAGTTTGGGTGACAACTACAAACTACTCCTAAACTATGGTGAGACAGACTTATATAACCAAAACTCTACGGGTTATGATAAGATATAAATATGATAAGCAAAGACTCCGAATATGTACGATTGGTGGTTTACTCTTGCAAAGACGACTATGTGTAGTTTGGTCAACCCCGTGAAGTACTTAGACTACATGGTTCCTAGTCAAGGCGTGTCTAATGCGGGGGATCAGAAACTAGGGCCCGTAAGTTCCGTGGCTTGTCAATTCCTACGGTTTTCGGAATGTTACTCCCGGTAGGGCAGCGCATATATGGTTCCCTAAAGATGACCCGTACAAAGGGCGTCGGGTATCGAACTCCCCCTACACAATAATCAATTACAAATATCAAAACAAGTAGTAAACATTAACACGTATAGAGAAACGGGAATTGCAAATCATATATTATAAATGTGGAATGGAAAAATGTGAATACAACCAAGCCTAGTACATAGGAAGGGTGCAAACTAATTAACAAGTAGAAAGGGAAGAATCGGCCCTTGGAACTAGCTAACCGGACTCAAGGCCGTCTCTTAGGTCTTGGAGGTGGAACTTCTCGAGCTTGGTGGAGGAGGGTCGAATGGAACTTCGACGGAGTGATGGAATAAATGAACAAGCTCTCAAAGTGGTAGAGTTTAGTTACATAAAAATCTGAATGAGGAAATGAGTGCTAATCACTCTTATTTATACACATCAAGCTCGGGGTAAAGTCATAATTACACAAGTTACAAACAATAATTCACACTATTTTTGCAGGTTTCACAAGGTACGCCCCGCGTAGAAGGTGGTACGCTCCGCGTATCTGCAAAATCAACCCATCCCGTTGATAATTTCTTCCGCGTGGACTAGATTTAGACTTGTTGACTCAACCACGCCCCGCGTAAACTGGGATACGCTCTGCGTGGTTGAGCTCCTGGAACTTATTTGCTCGAAATATGCCTTGTACGCTCCGCGTGGTTTGGGTTACGCCCCACGTAAGTGAGTTCCTGGAACTTTTGTCTTTAATTCACACAGGAGACGCTCCGCGTAGTATGATTTACGCCCCACGTAGTTAGTGTTGACCATGTGGGAATGCTCAATTGACTGCAGTGTGTTGAGGGGCATTGTTCTACGCCCCGCGTGCCCTGTTTTACGCCCCGCATAACCGTGAATTAGTGCTTGATTGATTTCTTCTTTGTACCTCAAAAATACGATCTTCAAGAACCGAGTTAGCTTGACGTTTGTTTTTCTAAAATTAATCAAATACTAAAGAAATCAACTAAAAATGTAAAATTGATTTTTATTTCATAATTTATTTGAAAACATACTATTTTTGTAATTAAACTTATCTATTAAGCTCGAAATTAAACCGTAAATCACGCTAAAAGATAAGGACAAAATGCCCCTATCACTTATCCTCAATAGCAACATGATAACGAACCGTGGTGATACAGGTCATAATCAGCTCAACCCATTGCTCACTGAACCCAAATCGACACAGTATTGTGCGGATATAACCCCATTCCAGACGATCGTAAGCCTTGCTCATATCGATCTTCAAAGCTACAACACCATACCGCCCTTGTGAAGTGCGATTGAGATAGTGAGTGGTCTCAAAAGCTATCAAAATATTATCTGTAATTGATCTCCCAGGGATGAAGGCGCTTTGAGAATCTGAAATGAGAGAATTCAACAAAGGTTTTAACCTGTTAGCTAGAACCTTTGCAATTACTTTATAAAGTACATTGCATAGGGAAATCGGACGAAACTCAGACATATGCTCCGGTCTTTCCTTCTTTAGAATAAGGACTATGTTGGTGTTGTTGAGACCCAAGGGAAGACTTCCATTCTGGAAGAAATCTCTGCATATCTTAACCACATCAACCCCTACCAAATACCAAAAAGTGCGAAAAAATGTCGGGTTCATGCCATCCGGCCCAGGGGCCTTGCCCGGATGCATGCTAAAAACTGCAGTTCGAACTTCATCCTCCGAGATATCTCTTAACAACAAGGAGTTCTGGTCATCTGTAATGACTGGGAAAATATTTTCCAGGACTTCAAAAGAAAAGGAGTTAGATGAATGAAATAAATCATGAAAGTAGCTTACCACAACATCCCCGAGATTGCCCTCCCAATCTTGCCAACACCCTTCATCATCCTTCAGTTTCGTGACTCTATTCCTTGCCTTCCTCTTAGAAGCATAAGAGTGGAAATATTTTGTATTTGCATCACCTGCCCGGAGCTAATGAGCCTTTGAACGCTACTTCCAATAAATCTCCATGATACCCAAATGCTCAAAATATGCCTCTTGCTTCTTTTTAAACTCTGCAACCCCATTACTGTCTCTCCGACGTCTGAGAGAAATTAGCCCTTACTTAATCACGTTAAGTTTTCGTTTGATTTCACTGATAAAATCCCATCCCTAATTAAAAAGAGCAGAACCACATTCGCTAATTTTAGTCAGCAAATCATCAGTACAAAACCGATTCCACACCTTTTCCACAATCAGTTTAAATCTAGGATTCTGTAGCCAAACATTATCAAATTTGAAACTTTTAACCCAAATCCGTCTGCTTTGCTGTTGTAACTTAAGTAAAATCGAGAGATGATCAGATGAGGAGAAATTTAGTACATGCACAGATGCTTGAGGGAACAAATCCAACCACTCGACAGTGGCCATGGCACGATCGAGTCTTTCCTCAACCCAATGGTGAGAGCCCCGACCCCGTTCCTATGTAAATTGATTACCGACCCATCCCAAATCTACTAAATTGCAATCAGACACAGCTTGTTGAAAAACATTTAGAAGCCCTTGGGGATGAGCGAGTCTTCCTCTTTTGTCTGAAGCTGCTAAGAGATCATTGAAATCTCCCATACATACCCAAGGAAGGTTTGAGTCTCTCGCGAGCGTCCTGAGGAGATTCCAAGAATCAGCTCGACAGTTGCGCTCGGGATGGCCGTAATACTCAGTAAACCTCCAATCCACATCAGTACTTAATCGAACCCTAATGTCTACAAAATGACGGTCTGTTTGTAACATGTGAACAATAACATTTGAGCCCCAAATAAGGCCCAATCCACCACTTTTTCCAATAGTGTCAACACTAACACAACCTACAAAGCCCAACTTTCTGTTGAAACACCTTTCCACAGGATTTTGATTTGACAAAATTAATTAAGAGAAATTAAATATTCTACAACACACTAAGTTTAAATGCTTTGATTTATTGTTACTAATGTGTTTGTTCAATGTTGAGTTTATAATTTATTATAAGACATAAAGATCATAAGGCTCAAGCCCTATATGGAAGTCAAGGCCCAAGTCAAGCAAGCCCAAGATCACTCAGCCCGTGTATTTCAAAACGCTGCCATTGAAGTGATGAAACACATGCTGAGCAAAGAAGGATCCAGAAGATCCACGTAGACAACTTCGGCTAGAAGCTGCTGAGCTGTCTCGACAAAACGTACAAGACAGCCGCTGACCACAAGACAGCTTCTAGACAAAGTATTTCCTCTTTTAGTAAAGATCAGAAGACGCAGCAAGCTGTCTGGTTGACGTTACCTAAAATGGAGGAACATACTGTCACACTGACCGAAGAACAGAAGATGCTGGAATCTGATTGGCCAAGAGAACTGCTGACAGACTGAGTGAAAATGACCTGTAGCCGTTTCCCTCCAACGGTTATTTCGAAATTCGAAATAACCAGAAGCTCTCACAGCTCTCTAGAAATAGAGCATTCAGAATCCACATTCAACAGAGAACTTTGAGCTAAAGCCGTTACGCTGACCAAACGTGTATAAAAGTTCTCCATCAAAAGCAAAGCAAATTCTTACACTACAAGCTTATTCATTTGTGTAAAAGTCTAGAGTGATTGATCCTCAATCATCTAAGGTGTTCTAGCAATTGTTGTTTAGGACACATCTTAATCATTTCTAGGAATAGAAAGGAGAAGCAAGTACTCGGTTTTAGTACTTAGTGAATTAGAATAGAAGTGAGTAGAGGTATAGAGGAAGGTACTTTTGTTATACTCAGCTTCTGACTTGTAAAGGGTTTTCGAGTCTCTACCTTTAAAGAGCTCAGTAGTGAAAACCTTAATTTCTTCAAATAAGTTTGCTGGTTTTGTCGGAGAAAACCAGGTGCTCTGCAGCAGAAAGAGAAAGAGAACACAAAAGAAAGAGAACACATATGATGATTAACCTTAAAAGTTGCAGCATGTTTATAAAACTTCCATTAATTAATGGGAGAATTATAGAGAGAGAGAGAGGAGAGTTAGAGAGAGAAAGTGAAAGTGAAAATAAGAGAGATGAGAGAGATGAGAGAGAAAGTGAAAGTGAAAATGAGAGAGAGGAGAGTTAGAGAGAGAAAGTGAAAGTGAAAATGAGAGAGATGAGAGTTAGAGAGAAATGATATTTGATAAAAATGGAGGAGAGAGAAAATAAAAATCAAGATGTAAGGTTGAAGAAGATGAGTGGGTCCATTTTCATTAAAATATGAGTTAAAAATTGATGATTTGACATGTTGACTGGGTTGACCGGTCATTTTTACCTAATGTACACTTTAGTGGGAGGTCACCAGAAGGTTGTACACTTTAGTGTGAAAAAAATTTGGTTGTACACCAAAATGTGAAAGCAGGTAAATGTTGTACACCACGTATGTAATTTACCCTACAAATATACGTAGATGACATCATATTTGGTGCTACTAATGAATCTATGTGCAAGGAATTTAGCAAGCAAATGCAGACTGAATTCGAAATGTCAATGATGGGAGAACTCAACTTCTTCCTTGGACTTCAAATTAAACAAGGAAAGAATGGCATATTCATCAGTCAAGCTAAATATGCCAAGGAGATATTGAAGAAATATGAACTAGAACATTGTAAGCCAATATCCACTCCTATGGGCACTGACACTGTCCTCTGTGCTGATGAGAATGGTAAGTCAGTAGACAGCAAGTTGTACCGAGGTATGATTGGCTCTTTACTTTACTTAACAACAAGTAGGCCGGACATTCAGTTCTCAGTATGTTATTGTGCTAGATATCGGGCTAACCCTAAGGAATCCCATTACGTAGCTGTAAAAAGGATCCTTAGATATTTGCAAAGCTCAGTAAATGCAGGTTTGTGGTATCCAAATACTCATGACTTTACACTCATTGGATACACTGACGCTGACTATGGACGGGACAAGCTCGAAAGAAAAAGCACCTCTGGAGGATGCCATTTCCTAGGAAGCTGTCTTGTATCTTGGTTCAGCAAGAAGCAGGCGTCAGTAGCCCTGTCCACAACTGAAGCTGAGTACATTGCTGCTGGAAGCTGTGTTGCTCAAGTCCTATGGATTAAGCAACAGCTTGAAGATTATGGTGTTCAAACAAAGACAATTGAAGTCAAATGCGACAACAAAAGTGCAATTGACCTCTCAAAGAACCCAATTCAGCACAGCAGGATGAAGCATGTCAGCATAAGACATCACTTCATCAGAGATCATGTACTCAAGAAAGAAATTAAGCTGACTTATGTGCCAACAGATGAGCAGCTTGCTGATATCTTTACAAAGCCTCTAGCACGAGAGCAATTCAGCATACTGAGAGAAGCCATTGGTATGTTTAATCCACTGTCTTAAAATTCCTAAGTAAAAATGTGATATGATGCATGCTGAATGAGTGATACCATGCTGAGTGCCTAAAGATTTTCATTCAAAATCACATGCCCAGAAATAAATGCACACTGAGTGAGTTATCTCATGCCGAGTAACTAATCTCTATAACTATCCGTTGAACAAAACTGACTACTCAGAATATGAAACGTTTATAACAACACACGCTGAGTAAAAGTAATTATTAGCATTTAATGCCACCACACGCGTAATGACACATGTACTGCGCATGCGCCGAATACGTCTTAAAGTGTCATAAATGTCAGGGTTTCTGCCGATTGGATAACCCAAGGGCAAAATCGACCTAAATTCAAACGGAAACCTAAGTTAAAAAATCTATAAATAGTGGGTATTTTCCCACTACCTTCTCTCTACGCGTACTGAACTTCAGAAAGCTTCAGAATTTTCCTTAAGCACTTAAGAACTTCAGAACTTCAAAAATGTCCTATAGCAAAAGTACCTTCTCTCCAACCCTCAAAACCACTAATCAGGCTGGTCCTTCAACTAGCATGATAAGAAGGATGATTAAGGTACACTCTTGGACCAAGAATCAAGAAGTACTAAGGAGCCGATACTTTCCTTCTGGTTTCGTCTCTTCTGCGAAACCATTCTGTGAATGGACCGAAAAGAACAAATGGAAAGGTCTCTTCTCTCTTTCCGGACAAACCTATCCCACGATAGTGAGAGAATTCTACTCCAACCTGCACGTTGATGCAGATGACTCTGACTACTTAGAGACCACAGTTAAAGGTCAAAAGATAGTGATAACTCCTGATTATCTAGCAACACTGCTAGATATACCAAACACAGGGATCCAGTTCAGGACAACAAAGGAGCCAATACTAAAAGCCATCGCAGAAAAGATGAAGGGGTTCTGTAAACCCAGAGACCACAAAGGAGAAGTACCCAGCACCTGCATGGGCAAAAATCAGAAGATGGTCCACTTCATGTTGACCAACTTCATCTTTCCTAAACTCAGCTCACCCTCATCCGCCTCCAACTTTGAACAATGTTTCATCTGGCATATGCTGACCAGCACTCCATTCAATCTTCCTGTCTTTTTGGTCGGAGCTTTTCAACGAAGTGGAAGGAAGCTCCGTTTGGGTTATCTCATCACAAAGATAATACAGGACAAGAATATAGAGACTATAGGTGAAATAAGTTCATCAGGAAATGTTATCACTGCAGGTCTGTTAAATGGACTATCACATAGTCAACCCTTGAAAGGATATGACGGAAATGGAAACACCGAGAAGGAGGATATTATGGCTGAGATTGAGCAAGCCATTGGAGAAATGGAAAATCTAATAGATCTGGAGCAGTCTTCTGAAACTGCTCAATCTGATGAGGGTACAGAACCAACAAATGAACCTAAAACTGAGTATACTTCTACTGTGCCATCTGAGATTGCTCAAGCTGAGAAGGAGAAGAAAAAGGGAACCTGCTCGAAGGATATTCGTACTGTCCCAAGAAAAGTAAGGCTAATGCAAAGAAACAAGAAGAAAGCTGATCAGGAAATAGCTGAGTCAGCTCAGAAGAAAATGAGAACAGCAGGAGATATGGATAAGGAAGAAGAAACTGTTCTTGAGCCCAACATCACTCAAAAGGATTCTCCACAAAAACAAGCCTCTGTTATTCAAAATGAGAAACAAGCCAAAAACCCTGCTAGTCCATAAGAAGCTCAAATTCCACCTCCAACTTAATACCAGAGCAACTCAGCACCTGAAGTCAACACACCCTGTAGTCCTGTTGCTACTCAAGGCACTCAGTGCGAGCCCACTCCTACCCAATTTGCACACCTAGGTGCTACTGAATCAGGACGGCGTGTCATTGCCTCAGCTCACACTCTTCTTAAAGAACAAGTTCATCCTCCACCAAACCATAACCAGTCCACTCAAGATCAGTCCTCTCATCCATCTGTAACTCACCAAATTCTGCGTGAAATCCATGACCTGATCAACCACTTCTCTTCGGTTCAGGCGCAGCAACCAACCCAAACTCAAATGACCAAAATGACCGAACTCATGTTGACTATGGTCAATCACATGAATTCTTTGGAGGGTCAAATTCGTCTGCTGCAAGAACTCGCCAAGTCCACTGCCCCTACCGAGAATTTGCCTACTGTTGATGCTGGCAAAATGGGGGAGAAAAGTGGCAATTCAGGAGAAGGAACTCAAAGTTAGAAGTTAGGGAAGAATTTAGAAGTTAGGAATTCCCTATGAATGTCCTTTTATTTTTATTTTTATTCAAGCAATTCAATATGCCTAACTTCTTTTCTTATTTATCCTACCATGCTAAGTATTATGAATGCATCTTCTAAGTACAACTTAAACTCAGTAAATGAGTAGAATACCTATTAAATGCATGATGCGTAAAAATTAATGATTGAACCTGTCTAAACTAAACCATTGAACAAATAAATTACTCAGCGCTTTGTCACTATACATTATTTCCGCTGAATACTGAGTAAAATAGAATATGTCCCATAAGCTGACCTATACCTGAAAACTGATCTTAGACTTATTCAATTAAACCTTAGAATGTTTAGAATAAAACTAAGTCAGTAGCTCAGCCCTGACGGGGGAGTTCACTTAATCAAAAAGGTCAACTATCATGGGGGAGCTCAACGCTGAGTTCCTTGCTGATTAGTTTTGCCAACATCAAAATGGGGGAGTTTGTTGAAACACCTTTCCACAGGATTTTGATTTGACAAAATTAATTAAGAGAAATTAAATATTCTACAACACACTAAGTTTAAATGCTTTGATTTATTGTTACTAATGTGTTTGTTCAATGTTGAGTTTATAATTTATTATAAGACATAAAGATCATAAGGCTCAAGCCCTATATGGAAGTCAAGGCCCAAGTCAAGCAAGCCCAAGATCACTCAGCCCGCGTATTTCAAAACGCTGCCGTTGAAGTGATGAAACGCATGCTGAGCAAAGAAGGATCCAGAAGATCCACGTAGACAACTTCGGCTAGAAGCTGCTGAGCTGTCTCGACAAAACGTACAAGACAGCCGCTGACCACAAGACAGCTTCCAGACAAAGTATTTCCTTTTTTAGTAAAGATCAGAAGACGCAGCAAGCTGTCTGGTTGACGTTACCTAAAATGGAGGAACATAATGTCACACTGACCGAAGAACAGAAGATGCTGGAATCTGATTGGCCAAGAGAACTGCTGACAGACTGAGTGAAAAGGACCTGTAGCCGTTTCCCTCCAACGGTTATTTCGAAATTCGAAATAACTAGAAGCTCTCACAGCTCTCTATAAATAGAGCATTCAGAATCCACATTCAACAGAGAACTTTGAGCTAAAGCCGTTACGCTGACCAAACGTGTATAAAAGTTCTCCATCAAAAGCAAAGCAAATTCTTACACTACAAGCTTATTCATTTGTGTAAAAGTCTAGAGTGATTGATCCTCAATCATCTAAGGTGTTCTAGCAATTGTTGTTTAGGACAAATCTTAATCATTTCTAGGAATAGAAAGGAGAAGCTAAGTACTCGGTTTTAGTACTTAGTTAATTAGAATAGAAGTGAGTAGAGGTATAGAGGAAGGTACTCTTGTTATACTCAGCTTCTGACTTGTAAAGGGTTTTCTAGTCTCTACCTTTAAAGAGCTCAGTAGTGAATTGGAAATCTCGGAACGTGTTCTGGGGACAGGACGTAGGCTTAGAAGAAGCGGAACCTGGATAACTCCGCTGAGTTAAGTATTTCTAACCCTTAACTCCTTAATATATTGCTTGCTTAAAACAACTAAAACTGACCAAGTAAAAGAGGTCAAGCTGAGTTGTGCGCTACCAACGAGTTAGTTCAGGAATAGACTCTAAGTGCTATTTCCTGACCTAAGCAACGAAGCTGACCTAGTCACTAGTTGACTAAGCCAGTGTCTTGCTGATTGCTAAGTGCCGCTGTTATATAATCTTTTCTCAAAGGAAAGAAATCTGCCCTAATCATTTAAAAAAAGTAAAATAGTTCCTAACCCCCCCCTTGGAACTATATTTGCAACCTTACAAGGGACCAACACTTTCTTCTTAAAGCATCAAGTCTAGAAATCCCAATTCGAGTTTTAGAAAGAAACACAAGATCGAGTTTGTGAACACAGACAATATCCAACAATATGCCAATTGCACGTGAGTTGCCCATCCCACGGCAATTCAAGGCCAAAACACTCATGATGATGGGCGGGCCTGTCCAGCAAGGCCCGCCAATAATTCGTTTTTTGAAGCCAAATCATCACCTGAAGGAAATTCCAGCTCTACCCCTCCCTTCATGGACTCTTCTTTCCTTCTCCTCTTAGATTAAGTGATAACTACCCCCTCCTGAGAAGCCACGTTTAATGTCTTGCCACTAACTCCACCCACAACATCAACTACCATGTTGCCACTACCAGGATCAGCAGCCTCAACATAGGCATCACTCCCTACCTTCACGCCATCACTACTAACTGCCAAGTCCCTTTAAGTGGTATCCATAACCGTCACTTCCGGCCTACTGTCGTCGAAAAATCGGAGTCCCGCCTCATTCACCAGCCACCTACTGCCTTTCGTGTATTGTTTCCGGCCAAGTTGAACTAACATATTGGCTCCATATGGTTTCTCCATCACAGCAATGTCATTCTCATAAACCTTTGGACAATTGTATTCGGTATGATCCAAAAAAACCACACAGAAAACAGAACCTTTTAATCTTCTCATACTTAAATTCAACCCAAAACCAATCACCAGCCTGCTTCTTCAACTTCATCCTTCTCATAAGAGGTTTCTTCACATCAAGGCTAACCCGGATACACATATACTCCCTCCAGATTCCTTGAAAATTATTCTGATCAGAAGCAACAAAGGAACCCATGTGATTACCGATTGCAGTTGCAACCCGCTCGGAGAAGAAGCCACTAGGAAGATTAAAAGCTTGCACCTAAACCTCAACATGAAATAACGGAATCTCAGTAGGAATATCAGTCGCTGACATTCTTCTACTAAGGAGGATCTTGTTATCGAAAGTCCATGGGCCATTCTCAATAACACGCCTAACATCAATTTCGTGGAAAAATTGGAATAAGAACAAGTTTGCATTAACTGCTCTAATGAAAACTCCTTTCCCAGGCTTCCAGATAGATGGCAGCAAATCCTTCATGGTGGGAAAATCGACCGGACGGTGAGATAGAAATTTCCCGGCCAGGCACCAACGAAGATCCAAATCTCCTGATCTCAAATCATCATCACCTAATGTTATTCCCCGCCTTCCTCTTCTTCCAATGTTAGGTTATCATAAAGAGAAACAATCGAACTTGACGAAGCCATAAACGACAAAGGAAACCTTTTCAAATCCAATAACCAGACTGGAAAAGCTTGTCAAAAGACAACAAAACGCAGGCTTGTCAACAGACAAGAGAGAAAACAATTTAGAATGAAATCTTTGTTAATGTAGTAAGTTAGATTCATTCCATATTAGAGATTTTAGGTTAGTTTCGTACAAATAAAAATAGTAAATGAAATTAAATTAAAATGCATGGGTTTATGGATATATGGATTTTATTTATTTTAGGTTTACTTAATAAAAAAAATAGAATTATGTTTTTTTATATATCTCAACTTCAGTTCGATGTTGATTAAATTGATATTTTTTCTGGAATAGCTAAACCGATAACCGATTACCAGACTAACTCATTATGAAAACGGAACCAAATTAGAAAGGAAAAATAACCAAACCAAACTAAGATTTGGGTTCAGTCATCAGTTGCTAGTTATTTTGCTCAACCCTACCTCGACTCGCAAAGGATGGCGACTCCATCACTTATCTACATTATCTGGCTTTCCACTATGGTCGGGGAGGTGATTCTTTCAACAACTAGTTCGGTAGAGATGAGATCTGTGCCTGCTGTTGCTCGTTGTGGCTAGGCTAGTGCATCACTTCTCTATTTTCTTCTCGTGGTATCAAAACTACATACAGTAGTACTCAATTCCTTTGTTCTATAGATGTTTAATTCCTTTGTTCTATGGATGTTTGAGTACGTTGTTGGATTTTTCAAATTATTTGGCCATTACGTCGTCTTTGGCCTAGTATGCCCCGTCATGAAAAACTGAATCAAATTGATTATGGAGAAAGTGGGCGAAATATACATAGATTAAGGATAGTGGGTGGTTTCTTTTTCTTAAGAAATTCATCTTTATCCATTTAATTTGTTTTAAATGATTTTGTTGATTAATTAATTGATTTACATAATCTAATTATCTTTTAATTTTAATTAACAAAACATTAACATAATCTAAATATAATTTACATACATAAAACTATCTGAAATAGGCATACAAGTCCGCGATGGATGGAGGGCAGTCCATGCCATTGACACAAACAACCAGCTACGAGTTGCGCAGCAAAGTGTAGGATGGCGTCATCCGAAAACTGGTAAGCTAGCCTGCAACGTTGATGCATGAGTGTTCAAGGAGGAAGGGTACTGCTCCTGAGACTCTGATGGATGTTGTGTGTATGCCGCGCACGGAGCACTGGATGGGATGTACGAGCCTATAATTGCAGAAGCCGTAGCAATAAAGGAAGCTCTCTCATGGCTGAAGGCCGAGGCACTCGAAGACGTGGAAGTAAGGTCGGATTGCCTAACGCTAGTTCTGGCAATAAACAGTTCAACAGTTCATTTATCTTATTTATGTGATGTAATCTCCGATTGCATTTCTTTACTTAGAGCATTAGGTAATGTTTCTATTTCTTTTGTTAATCGATCAGCGAATTCTGCAGCTCACACCTTAGCAAGGGTTATAGTCTCAAAGTCTGTTCGAGGAGGCTGGACTAGCCCTCCTCTGTTTCTTTCGACTATTCTTTCTTCAAATATTCTTTAATAAAGTTATTCTTTGATTAAAAAAAAATCATACAAATTAATATCTAATATTAATTTACTTAGGATATGCCGACCTTTAATTTAAATACCTTTAATCAAATTCAATTTGGATAAACATATACTTAGTTAGAAATAATAATCTCCACATTATTATTTAACTTTAAACTAAAGTATTATATTAGAATTTATACATATAACATCTAATGGTATAATATAAAGTTCTAACTATAATATTAAATCCTTGTATATAAAACTACATAAACATATGTTATCCAATTATGTATATTGAATTTACATTTCCAATTTAAGCTAATTAAATTGAAACTAAACTTCGGATTGAATTTACATCTAGGCACATTAACTCTGTTCTAATCATTCTTAAGTAAAACATTGATTCCGTAGTAGTTCCACTCCGCGGGTGATGCAGATAGGTACATCTAAATGTGGTGACCAAACTTCGGGCTCGTCTAATCATATCATCAGTAGGTTTTACCTGGCCTCTATGATAATCAAACTAAGATATTAATCTCGTGTTCAAAGACTCAAAACCTAATAGCAACCTCATAGGAATCTTTGGCTAAATGAGATCATGTTGAACATGGGGCATGGTACAGTCATCATCATATAGTGTTCAGACATTTCTTGGTCTCTTAGTGAAATGATCAGTTTGAATAAGCAATATCTATTGCTTCATTCGGGTGTGGCCAACCTCTTCTCAGTTCCACTAATCAAGTGGTCAGTGATATCTGCTCTTCCTTCAGGTGAGTAGCAATCCTTGCACTTCACTCATAGTCCCTTATCATGATTCAGTACATACATGGCTAACCCATACTTTGCACCAAGTTACTGGCCTGTTAGGCGATAACAAAAAGTATGCAGTGTCTCATCTAGGTCTCATAATGATTTTGGGTCTAAGGATTCATCTATGACAGTTACATGACCACCTGTGACTTTTGATAACCATTTGGTGTTCTCATAGAGGATCAATAAAAACGTTTACTCCCATAAACCCTAATGCCCTTAGTTTGACACATTATGTCTATGACCGGTAAAACACCATCACAATCAACACACAAACTAGTCTTTAGTTATTTTTCGTTCATACGATAATAACAGACTAGGGATATTTAGATTAGTATCCTATTGCCACATGACTTCACTTGACCAGGTCCTCAACCCGTCAAACGTGTGTAGATCACTAATCTCGAATACTCTATTAATCATCTTACACAAAAAAAAAACATGACTTAACATATTATTTCCTTATAGTTAATAATACCATTACATATAACATATTGGGACTAGGACATACCCCAACAATCTCCCACTTGCACTAGTATCGACTAAGCAAGATCATATCCTTGTTGAGTTGATATGACCATCATATCAAAAGTCGATCTGATTACCTTTTATAACTATAGTACTTTCTGCATTGGTCGTCTCTTTCTACTGTCCATGCTCCTCCTCCAGCTTCGGATCAATTGGATTACCTGATCCTAATGCAGTATGAACCTTAACCATTTTCCATATCTTTTTTTTCTTCGTAGCATCTTTAGAAGTGTAATGGAACACACTTGTCGGCCTTATTTTTTTACCCAACGTTGTTCATTGATGATGGGAGGCTAGATGATAGGAGTAATGACTGTTCATCTCGTTGTTTGTGTCTTTGTCATATTGTTGTATGTATTCATCATCTCGCTGTCAAGGTTACACAATATATTATTACAATTCAAATAATAAATAGAAACTTCTATAAATATAAATGACAATATATGTACTTCAACATCGTCCTATCCCAAACCATGTAAGGTGAAAATCTTATCCTCTCATATCTCAAGATGAGGCACTAGATTGGAATCCTTTAATATCTCAACAAGAGGCCCTATATTAGAATCCTCTAATTTATCCACACAAGAACCTAGATTGGAATCCTATAACATACGCACATCTCTCAACAAATCCGACAATTTAGTATCCATCATCGCAAATTACCCTTTGCACCACTCTTAGTGCTCGAGTAACAACATCCAAATCTTAGAAATTGGAGTAGCGGATGCCTGAGATGGATGAGGAGTATTGAGGAGATTATCTTTGCCAATGTGCTCCTTTATCTCATCATCCCTGTTGTCTTCTTCCTTAGCATCATCATTCCCACCATATTGATATTTTTCTCTCATCGAAGATAACAACAAATCCCTAAAATAACTTGTCATAACCAAACTCATGACCCTCGATGTGGTCAACGAGAAACTTACACCAAGTCGTATTCTTATCGGCATCTTCAACAACAATGTTAGGCCATGGAGGAGTAGCATCCTAGAAATATCAAATCAATAAACGATAATTAGTATGATTTTCAAAATCAATTATGACGATTTAAACTTGCTCACCTTGATCATATCGTGCACTTGAGTAAATGTCGGGACTTTAATCGATTTCAATCTAAGCATGCTTGGCAAGAGACAATTTGGTTTCTTCATTAGGTATGTCATTGTCGCCTTCCAAATCTCAATAGCCAAACTTGTACAAAGGATACAATCAAGTAAGTAAACGATATTTTTACAACTCCTACGTAAATAATATATACAATTCATACCTCGACTACGTGTGCTAACCCTCCTAGTTGATTTAGCAGGAGCATGCTTTTCTTTATACTCAATGGCTTACTATCTTTTGGAGATACTCTCATCATGGTCATGTGCGTCTCATACCAAGTCATCTCTCCCCAAGAGAACACATCAAACAATGATGGATAATCAGCAAACATTAGCACATCTGTTTCACCAACCGAGATTTCTCGGTGGTGATCAAACAACAACATATGAAAAAGAACATCGTTATACCAATGGTTTCACGGTCATCCTTCTTCCTCCAATCAGTTTCTCTGAACACTTCAAATAGGTCATGGTGAGTTATAAGATCTACCCCTTTGAAGTACTTCTTGAATATTTTCCTTCTATTTAACTTTTTTATCCTCTTCATCATCTCTTCTAAACAACCAAATCGCAAGCTAGATATAAGCCTGAACTCCCGATCACCAAATCTCAATCCAACTCATACAATGGAAAACCACATATCTCTAGGGATAGAGACAACATGTTTAATCTCCATTGTTAACGACGTATGGACAATGGCGTCAGAGAATGCGACATTATCCAAATCCATTAGATGTCTGAAACATCTACTTTTGAACACCTTTTTCTATGAGGGCGTCAATTTACTTTGCATGTTAATCATCGCTTCAATATCATCTCTTACTCTTATTGTACCTTTTTAACCCAATCTCCAATGATACTTGAATTTATACTACTATCTTTTTTTCATTGACAACTAGACTCTGTAAAAATGAAAACAGTTTATATTTCAGATAATATAATTGCATTTCTGACAATATATTTGCAATTCAGACAAAATAGAAAATATTCGCATTTCACCTCATGGCGTCACATTTAGCTAACTGATACAGATTAAAGTCGACTGAGAGTTTTAATCTTAAACTCACAAAGAATACCAACTTCTCTAGCTAGACTAGAAGGAGTGAATCCCGGGTTTCAAGGACTAAATCCATAGGAATAGTGAAATCCCCATTGTTGAAGGTTTCAAACCTTAACAAACTTCACAAAGAAGAAGATATATTTTGTATTTCATAAAAAGTTAAAAATTACAAAGAGAAAGAGATGAATTTATATCATCTCAAAAACCTAATTGCCAAAATACATAAAGGGTAAAATACATAACTAATTAACATATAAAGACAAAGGGTAAATTGGGTTAGTGGTAAAGGGGTGGCATGATTGTAAATAGGGAGTGGCATGGGTTATAAATAAGGAGTGGCAAAGGTGTAATTAAGGAGTGGTCCCAAGCATGAAGAACTTGGTGAAGAAGTTTACTCCAGGTGGGACACGCCCCGCGTAGGTCTTGCTACGCCTCACGTAGTCAAGTTCCTAGACTTGACGCATCTCGTTGAGGAAGTTCACGCGTGGCGTCCCTGGTGTTACGCCCCGCGTAGTTGACCTCCTGGGTGTAACTTGTTCCGGATGCCTGATCTGCGTCCCGCGTATGAAAAGGCACGCCCTGCATGCATAAGCTCTTGAGCTGTCCTCCGGAAGTAGTATCCTCCACGCTCCGCGCACTGGCTGATACGCTCCGCGTGGAATGCTAGTGACCTCCCTTCCGCGTGTCTTCCCCTTTTCTCGGTGGCCCCGGATTCACGCCCCACGTGTTCTATTTTACGCTCCGCGTAGAGCAAGATGCCCTCATCATACTCCTCTTCTTCAAAAGAGTTGGTCCCCAACTCAACTATAGAACAAGAATGGTGTTTGGTAGGTGCGATCCACTCCATTTGTTGTTGGTTTCTCCTTTTCGTTATGAACTCTTCCCACACCTCAACTTGTGTCTTGACCCCGGTGCTCATCCCTCGTAATGCTCACCTCAATATCCGACCGACATCGAATGGAATATCTCGACGAAGTTGATCAAACCAATCCTCCACAATGCCTTGGAAGCTCCTCCACACTCCCACGACATGTCAAACTGACCAACCCCGGATCTCCTTTTTCTCCACTCCATGAACATGGACATTGATCACAACTTCATTCCGCTCATGGCCGACATCAAATGGGATGTCTCGACGACACTTGTCAACCCACTTCGTAGTGATCCCAAGAAGACTTGTATTGACTCCTTCTTTGCCTTGGGTTAACAATCTCGCAGCTTCTCGAGTCGCCTCTTCACTAACCTGGCCGCTATCCCGCCATTCTTGAATTTCTTCCATTCTCTCTACATCACCCGGACAACCATTCCCATTCACTAAATACTCTTTGAAGCTCAGTCTCTTCACCATAAAGCCACTTCTCATTGACTCCTCATAGGGTTGATGTCCCCTCAACAAGCACAACACATACCCCAACACATGCATCTCAATCAAGAACAAAATAACAAGTTCCGAATTTACCAAGTGGGAGGCTCGGTTCATTCCTAATGTGCATGCGCTAGGAATCTCATTTCTTCCTAGAGGCGTCACAAAGTACCCTTTATCCGTTTCCTTGAAGCTCAAGTGACTAGAAGGAGTGGCATGATTGTAAATAGGGAGTGGCATGGGTTGTAAATAAGGAGTGGCAAAGGTGTAATTAAGGAGTGGTCCCAAGCATGAAGAACTTGGTGAAGAAGTTTACTCCAGGCGGGACACGCCCCGCGTGGGTCTTGCTACGCCTCGCGTAGTCAAGTTCCTAGACTTGACGCATCTCGTTGAGGAAGTTCACGCGTGGCATCCCTGGTGTTACACCCCGCATAGTTGACCTCTTGGGTGTCACTTGTTCCGGATGCCTGATATGCGCCCCACGTATGAAAAGGCACGCCCCGTGTGCATGAGCTCTTAAGCTGTCCTCCGGAAGTAGTATCCTCCACGCTCCGCGCACTGGCTGATACGCTCCGCGTGGAATGCTAGTGACCTCCCTTCCGCGTGTCTTCCCCTTTTCTCGGTGGCCCCGGATTCACGCCCCGCGTGTTCTATTTTACGCTCCGCGTAGAGCAAGATGCCCTCATCACTAACTATGAAGGAAAAATATTTGCATTTACCTTAAAAAGCAAATCAAACAACAAAATGTGAACTCATTCCATGTTTTAGGTTTCATATTTGGCTATATGCGAAACCTTTTTTTTTAAATAGCATCGCATACCATTATAATCTTCACATTTGGATATATGTGAATCTCATTTTACTGGAAAGGATTCACATATCATCAGAGTGTTTCTCATTTACTAGAATCCAAAAGCCCTAGGTATGGGTTTATAGGTTCATCTCTTCGTATTTTTTGAAATGCGGTGTAAAATCATAACATGCGACCTATCGAAGAACAACATTGTAGCCCAAACGAGAAGTTCTAAACCTCAAAATCACACATATATAATCTAAATGAGTTCGAAAATCATCATTAATACTAACTCTAATCAAACATAAAATATTCAGTCCATGCAAAACCTATAATATATCTGGAATAAATAATGCAAAAACCAACAGAGATGTAGGAGATTTACCTTTGATTTGGTTTTATCTACATGTTGCTTCTTTCCAGATTTTGTCATCACCGTCATAAAACAAACGAGGGTGTGATGGGTATTTCAAAAGTCGAATAGTAGCGATGCAAACGGGGCGGGGTAGGGTGGGGAATGCATTTACCTTCCGTCCTCGTCCCACGGGGATCCCTATCCCCATTTGAAAACACTTTTTTCCTATTCCACATCTCCGTCCCTGCGGGGAATCACCATTTATATTTAAAAAAATCCGTATATATTTATTTTTTCTCCTCCTTTCTAATTCTATGTTTTGTCCTAAAGAATGACAGATATTCTTTAGTTTAGTTTATGTTAAGAAAAATATTCATTTATTCCTTAGCTAATATTTTATTTATCCCATTTAATTTTTTTATTTGAAAACAATTCTATTTAATTTACGTTAAATGTTATAAATTATAATATTTAAAGTATAACATTTTAATTACAATAGGGAATAATTGGGGATCCGACCTGGGATTTTCCATCGGGAATTAACGGGGCGGGGATACCATTCCCATCATTGCCTCATCTTCGTGACGGGGGATAAAATAATCCCCATCCATGTCCCATTCAGATTCTTATCGGTGATTCTCCATCCCCGTCGGGACAGGTCACCGATGGAGATGGATAATCTCCGTCCCACTTTTATCCCTATCGAATAGTAGTTTGATGGGTTAAGGTGCAAAAATACCCCTAACGTTTTGGGGCAGGAGCAATTTTACCCCTAACATCTAAAATGGTGCAATTTTACCCATAACGTCTAAAATGGTGCAATTTTACCCCTAACGCTGGAAGCCAAGAGCAATTTTACCCCTAACGTTGATAAATTGGATCAATTTCAGACACTATTATAAAACACAGATATTTTTGTTTCTTATTCTGCACCAATTGTATAACAATTTGTTTTTAAAAAAAAGGATTTCATATATTTTTATAATTTAATAATAGAATTAGAGATTAATATTTATAAATTTGGTGCATTTTTTAATTTTTTTGTCTAGTTCGTACAAAAAGACAATATATTTTTTTTATTTTTTTTTCACATCCCAACATATGTTTGCGATCTGTTACTGATAAAATAACGCACATGTGAAGTGTAAATGACAAAATTCATGACAGAGAAGACAGTTTGATCAATTATTTCTCAAATTGAACCAATTTATCAACATTAGGGGTAAAATTCAACGTTAGAGGTAAAATTGCATCATTTTAGATGTTAGTGGTAAAATTGCTCCTGGACCAAAACGTTAGGGGTATTTGTACACCTTAACCCTAGTTTGATAGTCTATATCTAAATAGGTCTATAAATATAAATGAAAGGTTAATTTTGTAAATTTCGCCACTTAAATGTCGCCTTATTACTCCAGTAAAAGAAAAAGTAAAACACGCGTTAATTAATTTATTTCCTAGAAACTGCAGGTAATCCTTCCATCCAAACACACGACTCTTTCGTTTTCTTTTTTGACCGTTGCATAAAGCACACTAAATTACATCTCAACGGTTCACATTTTACCGTGGTCTCAAATTTTACTACACGTGTACAGTCTGGATTTATTGGACGCTTCATTTGTTCCAGTAAGCAACCAAGTCATTTTGCCTCACCACCGGTCCCACTCACACCATACTCTCCTATATATAGCCCTCTCTTCCCTTCTCTCTTTTCCATTCATCTCATCTCACACTTTCCTCTCTTCTCTCTTTCTCAATTTCTATCTCTTTGATTAATTTGAGAATCAACAAGTAAATAACAATGGCCAGCTCATCCAGCTTTTCTCTTTGTTTGATAATGCTGTTGATGGCCGGATCAGCCATAGCACAGTCGCCGTCTTCTGCTCCTTCAGCTTCACCGACTAGATCGCCGCTTGCTACACCGCCACCAGTATCTGCTCCTACTCCGACTCCAGTTGTGAAACCACCGGTTTCTTCTCCCTCTCCATCAAGTACTGCTACTCCTCCGGTGAATGCTCCATCTCCGGCTACTGTTAACTCTCCTCCATCTCCTCCTCCTACCGCCGGTTCTCCTTTTCCTTCTGTACTCCCGCCGTCTTCAATCTCCGGCTCTCCATCTGATGCTCCTGCTCTAGCTCCAGCTGAAAACGCCGCCGTATTCAATAGATTTGCTATTTCCGGATCTCTTGCTATCGGTGTTTTCACCGCCGTTTTGGTTTTATAGAGTGTATATTATCTGATATTGTTTCTGTTTTTATTTTCACCATTTATTTAGCTTTTTTTTTTTTTTTTGTATTATTCACCACAGGCATATCAGCAGCTTGATCAATATGCTTTTATTTTTATTTTTTTATTACTGTTCAGTATAAAAAAAAATTGTTTAATATTCATATGTGCTGTTAATTTTACTCTTAACAAAAAAATCCTGGATCATTTTGACTAGTTTTATTTAAGCCTAATAACCCTTGAACTTGTTAAAATATTGCAACTATCTCCCTCAACTTTCACTTGTAACAACGTATCCCTTAAACTTGTTTAATTGTAAAGCGTAACCTTAAATTGGGAATTTTTTTACCCCGTACTTAAAGCAACAGTAAAAGCGTTTCCATGGATTCGTATCACGCCAAAGATCTGATTATCACACTACACGAGCGTTGTAGATTTTGCATTTCACCTGTTTCTTCAATTACAGTCCATGTCAGCAATTTGAGGTTATATTTTACAATTTGACAAGTTTAAGGGGTAAATTGTTACAATTAGACAAGTTTGAGGGGTAAGTTGTTACAATTGAAAGTTTGAGGGGGTAGTTGCAACATTTACACAAGTTCAGGGGGTTATTTAGTGGATTACTAAACCCAGTCATGAATTCTCACCCCTAGCCCATGAAAAGACCAAACTACCCTTTACCCAAAATTTGAAAAAACACAAAACCTCTCAAATACCCTACACACTCTTTGATCAAATCCGGACTAATTTGTGAACCAAAACATGGAGTGTAACAACAACCGTAAAAGGAAAGCGAAAATAATAAGATTTACCGTTTTTGTTTTTTGATTTAAGCTTAAAAATTGAATCTGTGGGTGATTTTTTAAAAACGCCGGAATCGCAGTCGGACGTATGAACATCACGCCCGACCTACAGTTCCGGCGTATGAATATCACGCCCGACCTGTGGTTCGGGCGTGAGGCTATCACGCCCGACCTATGGTTCAGGCGTGATGTTCATACGCCCGCACCATAGGTTGGGCGTGATGTTCATACGCCCGACCTATGGTTCAGACGTGATGTTCATACGCCCGAGGGGTTTTAATTAATTTAATTAATTTTTTGTAATTTTTAGTTTGTTTAATGGAAAAACTTCAAATAAAACCCCTGTGGTTTCACTAATTTTCAGATAAAGGACTGTGATTTACTTTTTGTCAAAACGAGGATTGAGGTTTTCAACTTTAGCAAAATAAGGAATTTTTCGATTGATACTATTAAAATCACCATTGACGACTTCAAAAATGACATATTTTAAGAACTACTAATATTCTAAACAACTTTAATTCTTCAACTTTTTTATTTTGAGATTGTTTAGATGATGTTTGGTAAAGAGAGAGAAAGTTAATGTTTAGAGAGAGAAAGTTCTAAAAAAGATGATTTTCGAAAATCGAAAATGTAGTTCCATAAAAAATATGACATTGAACAACTTTAATTCTTGAAAATTTTCATTTTCAGGTCGTTAAAGATGGTTTTAATAGCATTAATCCAAGTGCGAAACCTCAATCCTCATTTTGACAAAAAGTAAACTACAGTCCTTTATCTGAAAATTAGTGAAACCACATGGGTGTTATTTGAAATTTACCCTTGTTTAATTTAGTATAACTAAATTTTTATGTTGTAAATTTTAGTTGTTGTAAATTTTATTTTGTTTAATTTAGTTTAACTAAATCTTTATTTTGTTAATTTTAGTTAAATTTTTATTTTGTTAATTCAGGTATTTACGGGTTAAATTCAATAGCGGACTAATTTTTTTACGGGTTTAATTCAACAGTGGACTAATTTTTTTACGTAACAGGTATTTACGGATTTAATTCAATAGCGGACTAGCTATTTTTTTTTTGCTCTCCCGACACGCGGGCGTGTGCCTATCACGCCTCACCTTGTGGTCGGGCGTGATAGCCCCACGTCTCACCGTGTGGTCGGGCGTGTAGCGATCACGCCCGACCACACGGTGAGGCGTGGGGCTATCACGTCCGACCACAAGGTGAGGCGTGATAGGCACTCGCCCGCGTGTCGGGAGAGCAAAAAAAAAAAGCTTTTTCCTCCCTAAAACCCATGAAAGGGTATTTTCGTCCTTTCACAGGGCTAGGGGTGGGAATTTGGGGCTGGGTTTAACAACACCCTTTATTTAAGTAGAGTTAAGTTGCAAAAATACGTGGGTTTGGAGCAATTTTAGATAATATTATAAAACACATAATATATTTATTTTGTATTATGTACCAATTACATATCAATTCCTTGTAAAAAATGATTTCATTTTTTTATAATTTAATAATAGAATTGAAAATTAATATTTATAAATCTCGTGAAATTTTTGAATTTTTTTTATCCAATTCTTGCAAAAGAGGGTATATATATTTTTTTTCTTCACATCTTGATGTTTTTGATTTGTTACTAATAAAATGACGCATGTTGACGCACACGTGTAGATGACAAGATTCATGACTGAGAAAACAGTTTGATGAACTATTTCTTAATTTTACCTAATTTATCAACGTTAGGATTAAAATTACTCTTGGCTTCGAACGTTGGGTCTAAAATGACGCATGTGTGGCACACGACAAGATTCATGACTGAGAAGACAGTTTGATTAACTATTTCTTAAATTTACCTAATTTATCAACGTTAGGGTTAAAATTACTCTTGGCTTCGAACGTTAGGTCTAAAATGATGCATGTGTGACGCATGTATAGATGACAAGATTCATGACTGAGAAGACAGTTTGATGAACTATTTCTTAATTTTACCTAATTTATCAACGTTAGGATTAAAATTACTCTTGGCTTCGAACGTTGGGTCTAAAATGACGCATGTGTGGCACACGACAAGATTCATGACTGAGAAGACAGTTTGATTAACTATTTCTTAAATTTACCTAATTTATCAACGTTAGGGTTAAAATTACTCTTGGCTTCGAACGTTAGGTCTAAAATGATGCATGTGTGACGCATGTATAGATGACAAGATTCATGACTGAGAAGACAGTTTGATGAACTATTTCTTAAATTTACCTAATTTATCAACGTTAGAGTTAAAATTACTATTGGCTTCGAACGTTAGGTTTAAAATTACACCATTTTAGACGTTATGAATAAAATTACTCCTCACCTAAAACGTTAGAAGTATTTTTGCACCTTAATCTATTTAAGCATGGTTAATGTTTAAAAATATTAAGCAGTTTTACTTCTAAAATTTAAAATAATCATGTTCTAAGTAAATGTTGACATTTAAACGTTATATTTTGTGCTAAGTATTTATTTACTTCATATCATTTTCACCGTACATAGACATAGACTGTAACAAACATATTAGAAGCCGCTTAATAAAATTAATAGGGTTTCAAATCTCATTTGAATTTTTTTAGTACAAACTTATATGTAGTTTTTTTTTTTTTTTTTTAAGGAAAATTATATGTAGTTTTAAAACCTAGAAAATTAATGTTTAACTCAAAACTGCCGTAATTTTCTATTTCTTCATTTATAAAAAATACTATTAGTAGAAAAATAATCAAATTGAATTTGTTTAAAAGTCTGAAAATTATAATTGAGGTTGTTCACATACCTATAACTGAACCTGCTCCCGAACTTTTGATGTGATATTCGTCATGCTAAAGTTCAACTCGTTTATGAATTTAGCTTCAAAATCGTGCTTATTATAAATCGAACCCAAAACAATTGAACTTTTATCGAGTCAAATGTTTACAATCCTAATTAAAAAAATGCTAAAATGAAAAATACATAGAAATTTGAAATTTTATCAAAAGCCACAATTAAAAAGGAACTGATTATAATCTTATTTAAGTGTTTTTTTTTCTTTCCTTATTAATAGGGTGGCAAAGGCTTTGTTAAGTCAATTCGTGAGGGGATCCTCTATCACCATATTTGTTTTTTAATCTGTGCGGAAGGGCTTTCGGCATTGATTAGGAAAGCAGAGAGTAATAGAGGTTTGCATGGTATGCAGGTTAGCAATTCGGACCCTACTATTTCACATCTTTTCTTTACTGATGACTTGATTATCTTTTTTCGAGCCACTTCTACTAAGTGTTCTGCGGTAAAGGAGTTGTGGTGTGTGTATGAAACCACTTCTGGGCAAAGAATAAACTATGAAAAAAATGAAATCTCATTTGGTAAAGAGGTGAGTGTTGAAAGTTGAAACAAGTGTGCTGAGTTGTTAGGAGTGCGAGAAGTGCAGTCCTTTAAAAAATATTTAGGTCTACCATCTATTATTGGACGCTCTAAAAATGCTATTATTAATTTCTTAATAGAGATGTTATTAGAGAGAGTTGGTGGATGGCAAGAGAAGTTCTTATCTCGTGGAGGTAAAGAAATATTGATTAAATCAGTGGTACAAGCGGTTCCCCAATATATAATGAGTTGTTTTTTGCTCACAAAAACATACTGTGATGAATTACGACAAGTCATGGCTAGATTTTGGTAGAATCATGAGACGGGTAAAAAACGCATTCATTGGATTAGTTGGGAGAGATTATTCTATCAAAAGATGAGGGAGGATTAGGTTTTAGGAATATTTATGCTTTTAACATTGCTTCGCTTGCTAAGCTATTTTGGAGAATGATTGAATTTCATGAATCTCTTTATTCCCAAGTTTTTAAGTATAAGTATTTTCCAGGGGTATGTGTTTTGGAGGTTGGTGTGGGTTTTTGTGCTAGTCATGTATGATAGTATCTTATAAAGGCTCGATAAGTTATCATTAATGGCAGCTGTTGGGGAATTGGACAGGTAGATCAGTTAATTTATTGGAATCACGTTGGATTCTTGATGTCTCGTATAACCGTCCACTCTATTTGCTGAATCCTACTCACACACGATGTGTTTTCTGTTTGATTGATTTTGATGAGTTCTGTTAAAAAAGAGATTTGATTAATTTCTGCTTTTCAAAAGATGTTGCTGATGCTATTTTGAAATTTTCTTTAAGTAGAAGAAATATCACTGATACTCTATTCTGGTCCTTTTCCAAAAAGGGAGAATATCTTGTGAAATCATGATATAAGGTTGCAATTCGAGCATTGCGGGTTTTTTCTTCACTGGCCAGTTCATCTTCAAGGTCTAGTGTTTTTTGTAATTCTATGGAAGGTTAAAGCACCATCAAAGTTTATTCACACTGTTTGGAATGCGGCAAAAATGTATTGCCATGTTTTGATAATCTCTTGAAAAAATGTATTAATGTATCTGGTTAATGTTGCTTCTGTGGTTTTTATGGTGAAACATTAATTCATATTTTTAAAGAATGTCCTGACACTTGATTGTATTGAAAACAAGCAAATTTATTATACCTTATGTATAAGATTGTAGGTTTGAATTGCCTATAATGGTTTGCATCAGTTCTAAAAAAATACCATTGATGGAGTTTTCTATGTTTCGGCATGATAGTTCGAAATTGCAATGGCTTGTTTTCACTGTTTGGAAGAAGGCCTATCGGAACCACAATGTCTGCTTTATACGCTGAATTATTAGCAATATTGTTTTCTTTTGTATGGTTAAATATTGCGGTTATTAAAATATCATGGTTGCATCTATCGACAATTACATTAATTAAAGAAGATCAAAATTTGACGAATTTGCTGGGTGTAATCCTTAGTGATATATTTGAAATGGCATGTGCATTTCCATCTATTAAATTTATTTATAATTTATTGCATATAATTTGGCTGCTTGAGGACAATTTTTTTCGTATGAAATTTTTTATTAAAGATTTTTCTGTTTATATTTCTTTTTGTATTCGAGTTCACAGTCATATTTTTTTTTCTTAATTAGTTGATGAGGGCATCTTGCTTCCCTACGCGGGGCGTAAGATTGAACACACCGGAAGTGAATCCGGATCCGAGAGAAGGGATAAAAACCACGCGGAAGGGGGGATCGCTAGGGCATTCCACGCGGAGCGTATGGTCCAGTACGCGGAGCGTGGATCGGGCCTTCAGGAAGAACCAGTCCCAGGAGGACATGTACGCGGGGCGTACTCCCAAGGGCGCGGAGCGTACAGGCCACCTTCGTGAACCTTCAAGCTCAGAGATGCACTCACGCGGAGCGTAAGAAGATTTACGCGGGGCGTGCCTCATCCGAAGAATACTTCCTCCCCAAGTTCTTCATGCTATGGACCACTCCCTAATTACAACTCTACCACTCATATATTTACAATCATGCCACCCCTTTACCATTAACCCAATTTACCCTTTATCTTTGTATTCTAATTAGTTATGTAATTTACCTTTTATGTAATTTGGCAATTAGGTTTTTGAGATGATATAAATTCATCTCTTTCTCTTTGTAATGTTAAAAAACTTTTTATCAATCAAATTAAAATCTTCTTCAAGAAGCTTGTTAGGGTTTTCACCTTTAACAATGGGGGATCTTTGATTTCCTACGGATTTAGTCCGTAAACCCGGGATTCACTCCTTCTAGTTTAGCTAGAGAAGAAATATCATTGTTAGTACGATTAAAACTTTCAGATAAAACCGATCTGTATCATTAGTAATGCAAGTTTATTTATAAAAAAAGAAAAAAAAAAGTTGTTTTTATACAAGTAGTTTATTATTACCAAAAAATAGAATAAACCAAGTTTTTTAGGAAATAGATATAAGAAAGTCTTCTTTAGAAAGTCTTTTTTTTTTCAGAAAAGAATTAAGAAAGGCTTTTTCTTCGCACAGTAATCAATTCTTAATTTCTGCGTATAAGTTTCCAACGAGATCTAATCCATACTAATCGAACGTTTTTATTTGATATTTTTTTTTGGAATTATTTGATAATTTTTGAAATAAATATTTTTTTTGCTGGATTTTTTAAAATAAATTCACTGCGTAATTTTAATTTTTTTATAAAATTTACCGTGTAATTTATAATTTTTATATTAATAACCTGTTAGTCTTATATATTTAAAACCATCTTAAATGATTAGAATATAAGATTAAAAGGATAAGGCGTAAAAATATCATTAACCTTTAATGATTAAAATCAATTTTACTCTAACATCTAAAATGATGTAATATTCTCTCTAATATTATTAATCAAAAGCAACTTTACTCCCAACGTTGACAATTAGATCAATCTAAGAAATAAATTGTCAAAATATCTTTTCGGTAATTAATCGTACCATCTACATGTCATATGTGCGTTATTTTATCATTAATTAATTAGCAAGAGATCTCAACAATGTCAATAGATGTGAATTTTTTCAGAAAGAATTAAAAAATTACTGTATTTTATACGAGCTAGGAAAAAAAATTAAATATTTCATTGTATTTAAAAATATTAATTTTCACCCGGGTGTTGTACACACCGCCTGTCACACTATGGGAGCTGGCCATGTCCGAAGTCGTTACCTTAACCGCAAGGAGGGGGATGCCGAAGGCAGGTTAAAAAAAGAAAGGATTATTTCGTTTCAGATAGTCAGTTCTTTAGTTGTTGGGTAGGGGCATACTTTGGATTGGAATCATGAGGAGCATTTCCCGATCATTTCTACGAACTTAAAGCCCCGATTAATATACTTTTTATCAAAATAGCTTTTTCGATTATTTTTTAAATCTCTATTACTAATCTTTTGTGTATCTTCGTGTTCCTAAAAAAATGTTAAAGTTTTTTTTAAATTTAATTGATAGGTACTGGTACAAAAACTAAATATTGTATTTTATAAACTCAGTTGGGGTTCTCACATAACAGGTAATGTGGGCCTTTCTTTTCCCGAAACGTATCAGTGGGGTTCTGAAATAACAGGTAACGTGGTCGCATGTACATTTTCCAATTTGTAGACAGTTAAAAGTAGAAAATATGGTGTTTTATTCTGTACGGCATCTGTTGTCCCCAAACACAAATTTCAATTCCACGTGTACGTCTCTGATCAATGCATAACCTTTGTGCGAACCCACACATTCCACTCTTTTCTAACTGGTTGTCCACTCATCACAATTTTTAGTACCCCATTCAATTATTACATATTTTTTTCTTTTACAATGTTTTTAAAATATGAATGTACTTATAAGTTAATTGGTTTAATGATGTTCGGTTAGTTTTGTTGGTCGTTTTGTGAATAAGGTTGCTATCTTTTAGTCTGAACAATCTAATTTTATGTCGTGGTTTATGGATTAGTCTGTTCGACCTCATGTTTTTATTTCTAAAGTTTTGTATGTAGATTCTTTATAATTTAGTTCTTTGGTTTAAAAAAGTTGTTAATTACTGTATTAAAATAAGGTGTTGGTTTAAAAAAGTTGTTAATTAGTGTATTAAAAAAGTTGTCTAAAGCTTTGTATGAAATCGAGATATTATCTGATAAAACTGAAAATTAAGTTCTGAAAAAGTAAGTACTAAATTTTAAGTGGTGAATATTATAAGTAGTAAGAATATTGAATGATTTAATTTTTATTAAAAATATTAGTTGATAATGTTTAATTTAAAATGTTAAGTTAAATGTTTTGACTTATCAAAATAAGTGATTTTTAACTTAATTAACTAATTTAAGTGGTGGAGAAACAACCGTTATCAAACGCACTTAAATTAAATAAGTGCTTAACATTTTAATTTAAGCAATTAAGTGGTTTATCAAACAAGACCTAAGTTAATCATATATAATTTACGTAACGATCCGGTCCGAAGTGGGTGTCGCCGGGGTAGAAGGTCTGAGCAAGGAACGGCCCTAAGGGATGACGCTGGGCACAGGAATGAACTGAATCCCACATTGGAAATGGAGAGGGGTGATTGAGGCTTATTAGTGAGATATGAATCTGATAACACAGGAGAAACTTCTGATCGGATCACGTCCCTGTGAGGCGCCGTTGGGATCGGCCGGGGACACTCCGATGCCAAAGTTAGTAGAATATATGGAGGATAAACTATATTGACGAAGCTTAGAGAATGTAAGAAAGTAAGTGTACCTTGATAGCCTAGAAAGATAGGCTATATATAGTTGAGAAATTCGTAACCTCTAGGTAACTAGAAAGTCTCCATTAATGCTCATTTAATGGCGGTTACAAGTTACCCTTAACCTGGCGGTTAAGACAATTAATGATTCATTTAATGATCATTTATGGCCGAGACGGCGGCCAGCCGTTATCAAGGTGAATGGAGAGATTCGCCTTAGAGATCCGCTAGCGGATCTCTTAGAGCTAATCCAGGGAGATCCGCCAGCCAGCTTCCTTTGCTACGTGGCATACTTAAGGCAATTATCTCTTTTGGTCCTCGTGATAATATCTCAATGTTATCAGAAGCCCCCCCCCCCCCAAAATGCCTTTAAAGTCCTTTAGGGCTTTTTGACTTCTGCACGCCGTCATATGCTTCCTCATTAATGTGCACTCTGTTCAACGCCTTTTGATGGTCGACACGTGTAACACACTGCCCTAGGAACGCTCAAAAAACCTTCTTCATCTTCGGGGTTTCTCTTTCTTCCTCATTTTCCATCTTCTTCCGTCTTCGAAGCTTTCCCTCAGAAATTTCAGAGATCCTACTCAAGCTTCTACATTTCCATGTAAGTGCTTTTTCTTTTATCCTGAATGTTTAGAAGTTCATCTTCATCCTCTGGGTCAACTTCTGAACTTTTTAATTCGACACCTCCTCTTAAGATTGAAGTAGATTTTAGTTGGACCACATCTTCGTCGGAAAATTCTCAATCTTCTGTTGGTGTGATTAATTCTGGTTTAGCTGAGTTCAATAACTCGGCGCCTAATCATTACCAGACTCGTTCCACCGGAAATCCTTCTTTCTTTTCCGGTGCTGCTCCGGCCGGTGCTCGTAACCGGTTTCTGGGTTTAATGGCCTCTTCCTCTTTTCCCGTTAGGAAAAAGAATCCTCGAGCGGAGTCCACGCAATCTCACATGAGTGCCGCGGATTTGGCGAATCTGTCGGATCGCTTTCCGTGGATCAAAAATTATGAAACCCAACTCGCAGCTTCTCATCAACGTCCCTCTAATCCGCCAAAAGACTTCTTTACCGTATTTTGTAGTCACGTTGAGAGAGGGTTTCGCCTTCCTCTTCCCAAGATATTGGCGGATATCCTCTCATATTTTGACATTGCCGTCAGTCAGCTACACACTAATGGCTGGCTTGACATGGCTTTAGATTGCTATCTTGCGTCAAATTTGGGCGTAGCGTATAATGGCCGTATCTTTAGAGCCTTTCATAAGTCCTCCAAGAGGAAGTCGGAGTCTTATCTTACATTCGCCAAATTTGGTGTCTATTCGCCCTTTTACGACAAAATGTCCAACGTTCATAGCTGGGATGAGAGTTTCTTCTATGTGAAGATAAAGGAGGATGAACCGTTAGGTTTTCCTTCAGTTTGGAACTCTCGTCCGCTACATATGGCGGGTGACATGCGAATCTTAACACACAGTGATGAAGAGGTGGCGGATCTCATGAAGCAGATTAAGGCGGATGCATGGACGTATGCGGATGCCTTAGCCTTCATGATGAGTGACATTCCTCTGATCCGCCGAGTGGAAGATCAATTCGTTTATTCAAAAATTACTCAGTTTGATCAAGGTACCTTTCTGTTACTTCAGGAGTCTTGATTATTTTGATGTCTTTTTTGGCAGGGGTGTATCTAAGGAAAATCATGCTCTTGCAGAGACGCGCAGGAAATTTCTAGAAGATGAAGCACGCAAGAAAAGTCAAGCGGCTAACCCTCAACCTGATACGGGCAAGCACCCTATAGAGACAGCTGTTGATCCGCCACTGAAGAAGAGGCGGCCCAATACTGTTGGTAGTACCAAGTTAATGGCGGACACGATTAGGTCCGCCAAACCTACTGAGAAAATGGTTCAGGTAATTCGTCTCTTTGATTTTGTTTCCTGCTCATCCGATTTTAAAGCGGCGTATGGCTTTTTCTGGTTGCACAGATGGCGAAGCCCGATATTGGAGGATATTGGTCTGCCAAGTTTGGGGCCCAGGGATCTTTTGAGAATGAATCTCTTCTGAATGATTTGGACGAGGCTTTAGGACAGGTGGGAGAGGTACAAAGGGATTACGACCAAATCCCTGGACCAATCCATGTCCATAAGGGAAAATCGGAGCTCCTATCGGTGAGTATCAAGAGAATATGGGTATTGATGATTTCTTTTACTTCCATTTCGCCCTTAGACTAAATCCTTTTGTCTTTCACAGCTGTATGCCCGCTTGCGTACTTTAGAAAATGGGCTCATCCAGAACGTGGCAGATAGGGCGACTATCAAAAAGTCAGAGAAAGATATAGCGAATGCCAATTCCGCTATTGCCACCGCCAATGCGAACCTAGCTTCCGCCACAGCTGCTCTAGTTCTCCGAGACGAGGAGATACAAAGTTTAAAGGCAAAGATAGCCTCTGATGCTAAAAGCCACGAAGATGCTCTCGGGGAAGCTGAATACACAGCGGGTGAACAGGCATTTTTTTATGGAGAGATGCTTATGGCGTACTTCTCCTTGGCCCATCCTGGAATTGATTTCACAGATCCTGAGTTCACCGTCCCCAAACCAGAGGACGTGGCGAAGTTCAAGAAGATGCCCGATGCCAAGGAATACCTCCGCAACTATGTACGGAGATGGATGAAGGGATCCCTACAGGAAAACAAACCTTCTACCATAGTTGCGGCGGATAAACCCCCAGAGATGCCGTCTAAGGCTGATTCGGAACCAAAAGGGGATAAGGAGGTATCTCCTGATGGCGGATCTGTGACTGTGGATAAGAAGGATCCTCCAGCGAGCATTATGGGCGAAGGAAGCACAGAAGGGGATGCCCTTATTATTTAGCTTTTACTTAAAGATATTTGTAAAAAACCTTCTAAGTACAATTATGCTGCTATTTATTTATTTTATCCTTACACTCGCGTAAAGAAGTATTTTTAAATATAAGCACGTTTAGGATTTTGGTTTGGAGTAGGTGGCCACCCATACTCCATTGTATGAACCTTTGTGAAGGTTTGAAGCTGTTCTATTCCTTTTTAGAGGAAGTAAAGCTGCCCAGGGGTTCAATTTGCTACCTATCTTTGAGGTGAAATGATCCACCCGTAGGACTTGTGAATTCCTCTCTGAGAAGGATAAGAGAGTGTAAAGACCTTGCATCCAAGGATCGTTTTAACTCTTATTGGAGATTGGGATCCGCCCAAAGATGGATCCGCCCATAAGATTGATCCTCTTATGTGCTTTAAGATAACGATGTATTGCGAATGTGGAGAGCGTTAGGTGCCTTCCCTTCTTTTTAGGACTGGAATATTGATATTGCAGCAGTAAACTATAGAAAGAACATGAATAATAAAACCAACAATGTTTATTAATGAGAGAAACATCTTATTACAGCGAATAGGTCTTTATAAATGAGCCTCGTTAAAACCTTTAACAAGAAAAACCACATGGGAAAAAGCTTGTTAAAGGAAAAAGAGTACTCAAGACCATGGATATACTTCATTTTCTAACAAAGTATTTGCGGAGATTTTGGAGATTCCACGTGCGTGGCAGCGTATTGCCCTCCATATCTTGTATTTTGAATGTGGCTGGTCCAACCTTCTCCACTATCTGGTATGGACCTATCCAGTTGATCCCCAACTTGCCCTTGCCTTCTCGAGATTGGACTTTATCAGCCTTGCGAAGCACAAGATCTCATATCTTTAGATCCACAAGCTTGGCATTTTTATCATGATAGGATGCGATCCGCTGTTTATATGCTGCCATACGTACATAGGATTGATTCCTGCGATCCTCAACCTGATCCAGACGCTCCCTTAATCGCTTATCGTTGTCCTTTTCACAATAAAAGGCCACTCGATCACTGGGGACTTGTATTTCAACGGGGATTACGGCCTCCACTCCATGAGAAAGGACGAATGGCGTTTCTCCCGTAGCAGTTCTTGGGGTGGTACGATAGGCCCACAAAACACTTGTAAGCTGGTCCGCCCATTTTTTGTCGTGTTCTCCCAACCTCTTTTTTACCCCTTTACAATCGTTCGATTGGTCACTTGGTCATTCCATTGGACTGGGGATAATAAACGGAGGCGAATTTGTTCAGGATGCCCAATCCCTCATAAAAAGCTTTGAATTTGCCACAGTTAAACTGTGTCCCGTTGTCAGTGATGATGGTATGTGGAATGCCATATCTTCCCACGATGTTGTCCTTGACAAACTCCACTATCTGTTCTGCTGTAATGGAGGAAACAACCTCGGCTTCTACCCATTTGGTGAAATGGTCCACCGCTACTATTACATACCTCTTTTGCCGACGAGTTGGAGGAAACGGGCCAACGATGTCTATTCCCCAAAGGGCGAACGGACGGCCTTCAATAATTGGCCTTTGAATGTGCTTGATAGTGTGTGACTCATTCGCATGAATCTGACAACTGTGACAAGATTCTACCAAACTCTGGGCATCTAACTCAGCTGTGGGCCAGTAGAAACCTGCTATCCTGGATTTCCTCAAGATCGTGGTGGATGCTTCATGCGACACACAAGATCCCTCATGTAGCTCCTTGAGGATCTGCTGCCCTTCTTCTGGTAGAATGCATTTCAGCCAAGGATGACTAAAGGATTTTCTGTAAAGACCATCATCGATCAAGGAGAAGTAAGCTGATCTCCTGACAATCCTCCTCGCCTCTTCCTTGTCTTCAGGTAATGTTCCATTTAGTAGATATTGGCGGATGACTGTCCTCCAATCATCTTCCACCGTTGTGAGTACGGACACTTCTTTAGCAGCAAATGCTGGAGCCATTTTTACTTCGAAGGGACAATCTGGATCCGCCCAGTTTACTTCACAAGAAGCCATTTTGGCCAATTGTTCAGCCTCTGTATTGGATTCCCTTGGTATGTGAACCAATTCCCACTTAGTTTCTTTAGCTTCAAGGTTATCCAGAATCTTTTTGACTTCTGCTACATACTTGGCCAGAACCTCGTCCTTCACCTCGTAATTCTTGATTACTTGGTTGACCATTAGTTTAGAATCGCTGTAGATCACGATCTGTTCCGGGGTGATTTCTTGAAGTAGACGTAAGCCCAATATCAGAGCCTCGTACTCGGCAGCATTATTAGTAGCATGGAAATTTAACTTTGCTGCGTATCGCAATCTTATGTAGTGGGGACCTTTGATCACAACTCCCACACCAGCTCCATCTGCAGAGGAAGCTCCATCGGTATACATCGACCACTCTTCTAATGGAGGCTTGGGATGAGATATCCCCTCGTCAGTGAATTCATTCACGAAGTCTGCCAGGACCTGACTTTTCAAAGATGACCTGCTTTCATACCTTACATCGAATTCGCCCAGGCGAATCGCCCATTCCATCAACCTTCCCGAAATGTCCGGCTTCTGTAATACCTTTCTCATTGGTATATTGGTTCGAACTATTATAGTATGCGCCTGAAAATATGGCCTAAGGCGAATAGCCGTGGTTACGACAGCCAGTGCCAGTTTGTCCAACTTCGAATATCTGGTTTCGGCATCTTTCAAAACTTTGCTCACGTAATAAATGGGGAATTGTTGGCCATCTTCTTCTCGTACCATGACTGTGCATACGGCTTTATCCGTGACTGACACGTACATGTATAGATCCTCCCCCTTTAAAGGTCGACTCATCATGGGTGGTTCTGTAAGGAACCGTTTGATTCCTTCGAAGGCATTTTGACAATCTTCGTTCCACTCAAACGCTTTTTGCCTCTTGATGACTTCGAAAAAAGGCTGACATCTGCGAGCTGAGCAAGAGATAAACCTGCCCAAGGCTATGATACGCCCATTGAGGCATTGTACTTCTCTGATATTCCGAGGCGGTTGCATTTCTAGGACTGCTTTGACTTTGTCAGGGTTTGGGCTAATTCCTCTTTCGCTGATCATGAATCCTAGAAATTTGCCATATGTTGCCCCGAAAGTGCATTTCTCTGGATTCAACTTGATGTTGTGGTGGCGAAGTACGTCCAGTACCCCCCTTATATCCTCTGCATGCTTCTCTACAGTTGTGCTTTTAATGATCATGTCATCTACATAGACAGAATACTTATCATTCTTACTGTCCGCGAATATCTTGTTCATCATCCTCTGATAGGTAGCTCCTGCGTTTTTGAGCCCGAAGGGCATGACTTTAAAACAATAAGTCGCTTGATGCGTTACGAACGAGGTCTTGATCCTATCTGAGGGCTCCATCGGGATTTGATGATAGCTTGACTTCACGTCAGTAAATGAATACATTGCGTGACCAGCAGTTCCATCTACAAGCATGTCTATGCATGGCAAAGGATAATTATCCTTAGGGCAAGCTTTATTGAGATCCGTAAAGTCAATGCACATGCGGTAAGATCCGCCAGCTTTCTTGACTAGCACTACGTTCGCCAACCACTGAGTGTAAAGTACTTCCTCAATGGCATCCTCCTTTTGGAGCTTGGCGATTTCTTCTTCTATCACTTTTTGCCTTTCTGGACCATGATTTCTCCGCTTCTGAGCCACAGGAACTGCATCTTTATCGATGTTGAGCTTGTGGGTGATCACATCTGGGCTGATTCCCGGGAGAACTTCGTCCTTCCATGCAAAGACATCTTCAGCTTCACAAAGTACTTTGGTGATCGCATCTCTGATTTTGCCTTGTAGCCCCTTAGCTATTCGCACCTGCTTCTCCTCTGCCACAAAGTACATTTCGGTTTCGCCTAGGGCCATTGTGACACGCTCCTCTTCATCTTCTTCTTTAGATTGAGTGCGAATCATTAAGGATGCCAAATATGTTTCTTGGGCCACCTTTTGACAACCTTTGACCATCACACCTCCCTTGACCGTGGGAATGTAAAGTGTCAAATGGCGAATAGAGATAAGAGCTGCAACTTCGGAGATAAAAGGTCATCCAAGGATAATGTTATAAGCTAATTGTCCATCCAAGATCGAGAACTCCAAATCTCCTCTCCAAACTTGATCATTATCAACAAGCTCACAATCCAAAGTTACTTGGCCTTTCGTCTGAATGGTATGACCTGTCACTCCCAAAATGTCAACCACCGTTGGCTCCACCTGGACGGGATCAATCCGGAGTCTGGCGAATGCTCCTCGGGTAATGACATTACATGAACTTCCCGTATCGATCATTACCCTCTTCATCTCCCAACCTTCAACCATCATAGTGACGACCAGTGCGTCCGCATGGGGTGGAATCTCAGGACCTGCATCCGAGAAGGGGCGGTTTAGTGATGTCCTATCAAGGGTGGTTGTCTTCGCCTTTTTCAATGCTGGCTGATAGCCAGGTCCGCCTGCTATGACATTGATGGTACCCTTTCCTTTCTTCTTTGGGTCCTCCTTGGATCTATCATCTTCTTTTCCTTCTGTTTGGATGAACCGATCCAATTTTCCTCTTTCAATGAGTCGCTCAATTTCTCGAGCTAACTCCCAGCAAGCGTCTGTATCATGGCCATTTTTCCTGTGATACTTGCAATAATTTTTAGGATTCTTTCCTTTATTGGTGTACTCCCCTCCTTTTGGCTCGGGGTATGAAATGCTCCGTTTGTGCTGACTATTCTCGATCCATATAAGAACCTCGCTCTTAGAAGCATTGAGAGGTGTGAAAGAAGTGACAAACGTCGATTTGTTCCTAGAATCCCTTCGTTTATTCCGAGAAGAAGAATCCTGACGTTTGTCTCTCTCCCGATCCCGGGGACGAGATTCGCCTTTGTCCTTTTTTGGCGATGATGGAGAACCTCGGCGAATATCGTCAACCTCTATAAAGTCTTTGCAACGCTCCATCAACTCTGCCATGCTGGTAGGCTTTTTGCGGATGAGGTCCTCTTGTAAACTTTTACAGGTAGTGTTTCTCACGAAACATTCCACAGCTACGGAGATATCGACATCAACTATTTGTATACACAACTGGTTGAAAGTGTCCACATAATCTCGGAGGGGTTCATTCGCCTTCTGCTTTAATTCGAAAAGCTTTCCGGATTTCACCACTACAGGGATGCAGCCAGCAAATTTTGCACAAAATTCCCTGCTCAATTGTTCGAAGCTGTTTATCGAGCCTGGAGGTAAAGATTGAAACCACAAATAAGCTGAACCTCCTAGCGTGGTGACAAACATTTTGCAAAGCACGAGCTCAATGGCTCGATTGAGTCTGGCCAAGATTCGGTATTTTCGAACATGAGCCTCCGGATTATCTTTGCCTGTGTATATTGCAAGATTGGGAATCTTGAAAGCTCTGTCGGTTTCCTCTGCCTCGATCCAGGCTGCAAAAGGCTAATCCCTATTGGCGAATGGATTGTGCCTAGCATTTTCTTCGTTCATTTGGAATACTAGTGTAACATCCCCAAAACCCTAACATATGAGTCTTCCCACATTCATATATATTTTCATGATTGAATACATACATTTTAGATTCATCTCATTGTCGGTAGAAGTTTTGTATGCATAATGCGATTATCGTGCGATTAGTAGGCGATTAGTGTGTCGTTAAGATGTAACGATTGGTTAATTGAGTTAGGACTTAAATGAATGAATTAATGAATTCATATGTCCTAAATTGATTAACTTACATTTGTGGAGGGCTGGATTGGAGGTTTGTGAGCAAGCACGAGGTGTCACTCAAGTAAGACAAAGTATGCCTCTTTGTTTTAACAATGATTGATACAACTCATTTCTCCTTATTTCCAGCCACAATTTCGACCAAAACTTCAACAAACCTTCCTTTGATATACCCTAACATCCTCCAAACAAAACTCTTCCAATTTCTTCCATTTTCAAGCCAAACAAGTCAAGTTAGGAAGCATACTAGGTGATAGACACAAGTTGAAGGTTAGTATGCTGTTTTAGCTTGTTTTCTATGAGTTGGAGATTCCGAAAAACCTAGGTATGATCATAGGATTTTTTGTGGATGAGTTGTGATTGAGCTTGTTGAGTTTTGGTGTTGTTTTCATTGGTTTTAGGCTGTCCAAATGAAAGATATGTATCAAGTGCCCTAAACAGAAATCTAGGGTACTGCTTTCAGTCATTTTGGAGCCTGTTTTTCATATTGATATTGTTCGAATTTGAAGATACATAAAGAATAACATATGTTTCTATATGTGTTATGAAACCCTCTGTAAAATATGGGACTTTAATTCCATATATAGAGGAAGAAAACCTAGATGGATCATGACTGCCTCGAAATTGAATGTCATGTGAGGTAGCCATGTTGATGTAGCATTTTGAGGATCTTAAGGTCCGAATTGGAGAAAGTTGCTTTATACAAACGTGTTCCTAAATACTTGAAGTATATGTCTGTAAAAGGATTTGGCAATCCATTGTGTTTATTGTGAGCTAGGTTGAGTGAATTATGGTAGATGCAAATCTGAATAGTCTGTTTCTTGGCTGGAAACAGGACCGAATCATTTTGCATGCCATATATTGTGTAGAAGTGATATTAAAGTTAATTTTGGATATGTTCTACCCATATATGTCTAGTTTCAGTAGGTTCAAGAATCAGGGCATTTGGATTCATATACAGAAAGTTATGGCAGAATGTGTGCAAGTAGGTCATGTGATGATCTAAGACAAAAGGATTAGATTGCATGAACTTTGTGGCATTAGTGTCTTGTAAATCATATAGCATTCCTTAGTTTCTATTTTCATTAAGTTTATGTTAAGTCTAATTGTATCAATGTTATGTGACATTAGGAGGGCAAGGTGCAATTGAACGCACACCCGATCGTGTTGAATAGATCGAACCAAGTGCGACGGACTGATATTGTGTGAGATATCATGTGATCCAAATGAGGGGGTTACATTTAGGGCCCTCACCCTATCATCAAAATTCTTCGGATCCGCCCTGGGGCGACCCCTTCGTGGCGATCTGCTTGGAGAAGAAGAAGAGGAAGAACTTAACTCAGACGATGGATCTGATGGCGAATGTCTTCCTGCATTACCACGTCCGCTCCCTCCCCTTCCTCCCCCATCTCCTCCACCGCCTCCTCTGCCTGGTGGAGTTGGACCATTTCCTCCTTGCTGGCCTCCAGACGAGGTGTGTCCAACAGTTCCCGAAGATGGATGTGGCGGTGGTCCACCTATATGAGATGTTATTTCTGGCCTTTTACTTCTTCTACGACCAGTAGATGGAGGTGATCTGCCACGGCGTGGGGATCCTGCTCGCCTATTTTTATCCTTTTTATGCTTTTTACGCATGGGCTCCTTAAATCCGCCAAGAGACGAATTTGTCCGCGGACGCCTGGGTACATTTGGTCCATCAAGATTAAACCTTGGAACCCCTGATCCGCCAGGAGGGACCGCATCATTCCTTCGACTTCCCTCGCCAGGAAATAACTCCCTGATAACCTGTCGTCCGTCACCTGATGCCGTAGTGGTTATCATGGAATCAATATTATGAGCTTGAAGGAATGAAGAGCTATGGGCACCTGGTCCCAGACCAAAGTTTAAAGGAGGTAAGGATGAGACAGCTGTCGTAGATATCGTACTCCAACACGGAGGGACAGTAATGGATGCCCGTAGGCAGTTCCCTATCTCAAGCCCATATCGTGCCTCAATATCCTGAGCACACATATCGATGAAAAAGGCAGTGGGCATATTTCCATCAATATTTATTGTAGGAGCAGTTGTGCTTGTGCGTCCAGCACTAGATGGTGTAATTATCGGTGATTCAATCCCAGAGGAGGGATTTGGTCCTTCATCGGTCATGATGTTTCAATGTGAACGAAAAAATCCTTTATTTGATCAAGGATTCCACGCTCACCGCACCAATTGATAACACAGGAGAAACTTCTGATCGGATCACGTCCCTGTGAGGCGCCGTTGGGATCGGCCGGGGACACTCTGATGCCAAAGTCAGTAGAATATATGGAGGATAAACTATATTGACGAAGCTTAGAGAATGTAAGAAAGTAAGTGTACCTTGATAGCCTAGAAAGATAGGCTATATATAGTTGAGAAATTCGTAACCTCTAGGTAACTAGAAAGTCTCCATTAATGCTCATTTAATGGCGGTTACAAGTTACCCTTAACCTGGCGGTTAAGACAATTAATGATTCATTTAATGATCATTTATGGCCGAGACGGCGGCCAGCCGTTATCAAGGTGAATGGAGAGATTCGCCTTAGAGATCCGCTAGCGGATCTCTTAGAGCTAATCCAGGGAGATCCGCCAGCCAGCTTCCTTTGCTACGTGGCATACTTAAGGCAATTATCTCTTTTGGTCCTCGTGATAATATCCCAATGTTATCAGAATCCAATACATGCAGGCGCGTTTTAAAGCCGTGAGACCTAAGGTGTTGGATTTGGGCCAGAGCGGACAATATTTATATGGTATTGGAACAGGGTGTATACTTGGGTAAAAAAATGCCTTAGAGCTAGTTTTGACTTCGCATATCTGAAAGCTCTATAAATTGCATCTAAATGAACATTTGTTGGAGTTGCTAGAATTTACTCAAGTGATGTACAATAAAATGTGATACCTGGTCTATTAGTTGTCAAATACCTCTATTCCAATAAAAAAAATTACATTTCTTAAGTCCTTTATACTGAAAATGTCATCCAAAAACTCTTATACCTCTTGTTTTTTTCGAAAAGAATGCAATTAATAAGCTTCTACTGGGCAATCAAAGTTAAGTACAGATTGTAAAAAAGACGGAACAACATCAAAAAAACATGGGACAAGAATAAGAACGAGAGGACTTCGCTAAAGAGTGAGCCACCTCATTCGCTTGTCGCCTTACAAAACAAACAGAATAATTGCTGTTAAGAAGAAGAGAGCGACAACAAGACACCAACGAGCCAACGAGCCAAACTCCGATACATCGTTAGTTCTGGAATTGATAGCATCAACCACAGATTTCGCATCCGACTCAAAAACCACCTGACTATATCCCTCCTCTGTCACCTCTTGTTGATGCCTGTTAGAATTATGGCATCAACATAAACTAAGAAACAAGTGATAAGTCACTCATGTTATTTAATTACTAATAAGCAAAACTTAGGATTAATATAAAATTTGTATTAGTTATTAATGTGGTTAATAACCTAGGAATCATGTTCGGATATATAATCGATTACAAAGAATCCACCTAATTAAAGTAGGCATATTTTATTGAGTCTCTCAAAGTGAAACCTGCCAAGATCAATGAACATCGTGACACTGAATAAGGGTGACTGTCCCATGCCACTTGCTGGAATTGATATTGGGAAGCAAGGGATCATGTAAGATTACAATTAGGTACATATTGGCGTATACATTATATTCATCTAATTTGGGTAATCGTAATTACTTGCGCGAGTTCGCTTACGATTTTGGGCCGAAAGCCCATTTCATGCCCATTCCCAACATTAAAAGAACCTATACGATCCCACATAAAGAAAGTCTAATTAGATTAATTTGGATTCATTAATATTTAAGGTATCTTATATATATATATATCAATGTTATCAAGCTCGGACTGGACCGGCCGGTCGGACCGGTCGGATCGGGAACCGGCAAGAAATCCGGTCCGAGCTTGACTGGTTCGATGGATGTTAAAAAAACCGGTGTGAACCGGAGTTGAACCGGCGACCGGAGGTCGAACCGGGAACCGGTGCAACTCCGGTTCAGTGCCTTCCCAGATTCCAGATCTAGAGAAAAGCTTTCCTACGCTGTTGAATCTTCTGTTTGTTCTTGCCCTTTTCAAATCCTATACCTTCTCCTTTTTGTGGTCATAAAAAATCTATAAACAATAACATAAAAGAATTTAAAAAATCAGAAAATGAGAAAGAGAGAGACGGAAGAATAGCAGAGAGAGAGAAAGAGAGGCGGAAATTTTTTTGAAGATGAAGGTGATGAAGTGAAAGAACTTATAAGGACAAATTAGGTTTCTTAAACTGATGGGTCCAAATAATTTCAATTATCCAATTAATTTTAAAGGCCCAATAATTTACTATATTATTCATCATATTCATTAGTCTCATTCCACTAAATATAAATGGGCTTTTTAAATTAATTATATATAAATAATATTTATTTATTTATTACGTCATCCGATCCGACCAATCCGAACCATCCGATCCGACCAAGTGACTCGTGACCCAGTTATAAATCCGGTTTAATGTCCGGTCCGGTTCTGATAACATTGGTATATATATATACATATATAATAGTTATATATAAATTTTAAGCGCGTTAAATTTGTATATTAAGATTCTGTTAATTGGGTGAATTTTAGTCGGAATAAATTCAAGCCCAATAGTGAGAGATTTTCGATTACTACATGTTTGACCTGTAGCAAATTTATTTTTAAGAGTTAAAATAAAATTTGAAAATGAAAATTATAATTATATTAGATATAATTATATAAAGAATAATTTATATATAATTTATATATAATATAATAAGGGATAATTAAAATTTAATTTAATTTGAAATTTAATCAAATAAGATTTGATTTATTCTAATTAAAATTGGGTAATTAATTTATTGGTCTCTATATTTTGACAAAACACACTGTTTAGTCCTTGTATTTTTAAAAACACACGATAAGATCCTTAATTTTTTTCTCGATGAACTGTTTAGTCCCTAACGTTTTTCTGGGTGAACTGTTTAGTCATTTCTATTAGACTTTCATGAAGATTCTGTTAGTCAATTTGGATTTGAGTCAAAATATATTTAAAATAAAAATGTAAAGTCTTAACTACCCTTTACCACAAAATCAAATATATAAGACTATTATCTTCATTGTTTCTCATCTCTGCGTTCTTCGTTTCCTTTATTTTCCTTTCCTTTAGACTCTACTGCATCTGAAATCAACTTTGAGTGTTTTTCTTCTTCATTTTCTTCTTAATCGTTCAGATTTGTAAGCATTGGATCTGTGTTCTTTTTCTTGTTCTCCATACAAATAGCTTCTTCTTCTAAATTGGATTTCCTCTTCTGAAATTTGAAGGTAAATTTTGAATTCAAAATTTAAGTTATTGCTTGCCTTCCTCTTGTTTGACTATATCCTTCAATTCGAACAGGAAGCGTAAGCGAGAGAGATTTGACTCGATTTCTACTTTCAATTCGAACAGAAAGAGTGAGCATGAGTGATTCGATTATGGGTTAGGGATTCAATCATTTCTCCCCTTTTTTTGTGAGCGCGAGTTGTGAGAGAAAGACATAGATGTGTGAATTACTTTTGACCGATAAAAAGTAAAGGGTAATTTAGTCATTTCGGAATTCATAAACGGTAAAAAATCTAACAAACAGACGGAAGGAGTAAACAGTTTACCGAGAAAAAGTTAGGGACCTTATCGTGTGTTTTTAAAAACACAAGGACTAAACAATGTGTTTTGTCAAAATATAGGGACTAATAAATTAATTACCCATTAAAATTAAACAAGTTTAAAGTTAAAAAACTTTATCCTAATCTATCATAAGTGTTCCACCAATAGCAAATACAAATTAGAATTGTTTCAATTACACAATATAGAGAATTAGAAAAATCATGAACATCTTTTCTAAGTCTCTACGTTATACAAAAGCAAAAACCCTAAATCATAACAAACTGATGCTACCACATGATCTTCAGTGTGAGAGATTGTGGAGGAAGGTAGCTGTTGGTCCCGTGTGATTAGTTCCAATGGGGGGGTTAAGAACTAATATAATCTTTTCGTTTAATGATGCTGACTTAATCAATTCTTTGAGCTTCTTTGAGCTTCTTTGGAATTTATTGTTTGGCTTGCAGCATGGATGAGCTGTCCCTGTTCAATTGTACCATGGCTACGCTCTCCAGTTTCTTCTTGTTGGTCAGTAGATCCTTTAGGAATTTGACGTACATGGGCATTTCAGACAAAGCTTCGATGAATGGTATGTTGATGTGCAGTTTCGTCAATTGGTTAAGGAAGCTGTTATGTCTCTTCTCGCAATTCTGCTGCTTCAGCCTGTCAGGGTACGGAAATCTTGGTTCATATTGAGATGCACCTGGTTCATGTTCCATTAACTGTTTATCTTTCTTGTGTTGGGAAACAGGTGGTTGATCATTGGAGCTTGCTCTTTCGGTAGTAGGTTTCACCGTGTGGTCCGATACTTCCTTTCCTCCCCTCAAGATAATGGCATTGACTCCTTCTTTTGGATTGGTTACTGTGTTGCTTGGAAGTGCGCCTTTTTCTTTTGAAGCTATGGCGGTAGCAAATTGTTGCATTTGAGTCTCAAGATTCTTGATGGATGATTGTGTCTGCTTCATAAATTGCATCATCATGGATTCCAAATCCGGCTTTCCTTCTTGTGGAGAGTTTGATGGGCGTTGATATTGTTGATTAGACGAATTGCTTTGTTATGGCGGATATGCTGGTCGTGAATTCTCCTGCCTATAAGGCTGTTGCATCGCTGGTTGCCTTGGATTATCCTGCCAGGAAAAATTCAGATGACTTCTCCACCCTGGATTATATGTGTTCGAATAGGGATTCGGTGGTTGGCGAGCAATAAAATCACACTGCTCTTGCATTGATGCTCCTGGTTTAGTTCTGGGACAATCGATTGGTCGATGAGGTCCACTGCAAAAATCACAGCCATCAGGTGATAAGGTTTCCATTGGAGCAGAGGGTTGCGTGTTCATTGCTGAAACATTCATTTTTCCCATTGTTTTGACCAACTGTTCCATTTGTGAGGACAACTTGCTGATCGCCTCGCTGTTTGCGGTATTCGTGACTCTCTTGCTGTCGGCTCTTACCGAATGCCAGTTGTAACTAGTGCTGACCACTCTTTCTATTAATTCGTATAGGGCTTGAGGTTCCAGTTCCTCCGGATTTCCATTGGCAACCGATTCAATTTGTATCTTGTAGGCATTGGTCACTCCATTATAAAAGTTCTGCACTTGCATCCGCATGGGTATGCCATGATTCGGCACTCGTCGCAATAATTCTTTATATCTCTCCCAAGCTTCAGACAGTGATTCATCCTCTTTTTGAACAAAGTGCGAAACCTCATTCCTTAACTTAATTGCTTGTCTAGGCGAAAAATATTTCATCAGAAAGAGAGTAGCCATTTCCTCCCAGCTTGTGATAGATCCTGGTTGTAAGTTCTTTAACCAGTTCTTTGCCTTGTCTTTCAAAGAGAAGGGAAACAGCTTGAGTCGCATGACCTCGTCATCGTCATTCCTATGGGATCGAAACGTGTTGCACATTGTGATGAAATCTTGAATATGAGCATTAGGATCTTCATTTGGGTATCCCCCAAACTGAACAGCTATTTGTAACATCTGAATCATTGGGGCTTTCACTTCGAACATGCGATTTCCATCGTTTGGTATGATAATGCATGACGAATGTCCTTCAGTGGATGGTCTAGAGTAATCCTTCATCCTCAACCTCGGGTTGACATTATTGTTGTTAATTTTGTTTTCACCATGACCTTCCTCATGGTTCTCCTCGTGTTCTGGGCCAGGTATCTCAACTTCACGGTCCATTCTGTTGTGTTGAGCTTTTCTAAACAATCTTCTCCTTCTTCTGTACGTTCTTTCTATCTCAACGTCTATAGGAAGGATAGGAATACCTGCTCTTCGCATACAAAACTAACAATCGAAATACCCTGATCTGGATACAGGGGGTTAACAGGTAACAAAATAAGCATACAAATTCTTCGATATCTCAGTTTAAACAATCCCCGCCAACGGCGCCAAAAAACTTGGTGTATGGAATAGGGACGCTAGCAAGTGTACTAGATCGTGTGTAATATTGGCAAGACCAAGTGTCGTATTCCACAGGGATTGCACTCGAACAGCAAGAATAAGTTACCTTAAGTGTTAGATGTAAATTCTGAAGAGTGATAGTGACTTAATTCATAAACAGAGATATCAAACAGGCAAGTAAAAGATGCAATCAAAATAAACAAACACAGGCCTAACCATGTGCCTAACGAACAACTGTTCCTATCCTTTTTATACGAAGAAGTGAATTAATATTCCTGAGTTGGGTCTTTCCCTCTTTGGTCACTAAGGTCATGTATCCCATTTCCAAAGTTCCTAAGTAATTGATATTAACCAAGTCTCCTTGCGCTAATTCAAGAACAAGCATTAGGTTTAGGGGAACATTCACGAAGAAACCCCAATATGTGGTGGTTTTCATCTCTGGCTACCACAACATATGCCGATTAACTATTTCTATCATATCGGAGCACTCTCGTGTCATCTTCAATAACTACCAAATAGACTTGATCATCATCTATTCTTTAAGCAAATTAATAACACTCAATCATGGATAAAACACTTCATTCATTTAGAAAGGGATACTTACAGTCGTCGTTAAATGGCTGGCTAGGCCTGCTGAAGAACTACTCACCCATGACTATGAGTGAACAACTTCTTCCTAAAAACATCATCGTTCCAAAATAAAAACAGAAATACTGAAAACTAAGGGTGGCGCTAAAGCCGAGAGATCCCTCTACCTAAAACATTCTTCCTATTTATACTCTTACATCAACCCTAATTACAAGGGCAAAGAGTCACAAAAAGGTACAAAACAAGGACAATGTAATCTTCATACATTTGGCGCGAGATGGAGGACTGTCTTGCCTTCCATGTCTTTCTCCCTTTCTCTCTCCTGTGACTTGCTCGACCCACGCTGTTATCCATTCTCTTCCAACTGACCCGATAACGCTGCATGTTAAGCTGTTTTGTCTACTGAGATGATGTTCATGAAGATTCCTGCTTGAACTGTAATTTCTGGCTGTTTCTTCCATTACTGGTTGAAAACTGGTACTTTTAAGGCTTTTTTCCATGAATGCTTGTCTTCAAAAGTCTGCTCTTTTCACTCGCATCAAAGAACACTTTAGATGAATACAAATTCAATCTAGCTTTTACACAGAGATAGAAATTTGGTGTAAGATCTTGTTTTCTTGTTTGAATGTGCTTTGTATGTATGCTCTTTTTTTCTTTTTATTTCGGCAAAGGATCCAAGAGATGGTCTTGTCCTTTTATAGTTGATTCTGAAGCTCTAATCATTTGAATCTGGAAGTATCCGTTGGATTCAAACGGCTCTCTTGCGTCACACGCTTGGTCAGCATTCAGAATGTGCAGGCCAATCCTGTCGCTTGAAATTGGCAGGCGTCAGGCTTGTCTTCTTCCTACAGGTTTGTCTTCTAGTGCCAGTTCCGTCTTTTAGCCAAATGCCAGTTGACCCATGCGTCTCGAAATTCACTCTGTGCGTAATTCCAAAGCTTCTGTTATTGGTGCAGACAGTTGTCGGATCTTGTCTTTTAGCAAACGGATCATTCGTGCTGTCCTGAAGAATACTCAGTTTGACTTTAATAGCCGTTGTCTTTGATCCTAGTTTCTGACGACACTGACTTGCATTCTACTCAGCTTTCGTGGTCAGCTTCGTCTGCAAGCTTTAGTTTAGAGGAAGACTTTTTGTTGGTCCCTAGTAATTAGTTCCAAGGGGGGTTAGGAACTAATGTAACTTTTTCTCTTTTAATTATGCTGACTTAATGTTATTTTAAGAGTTTGATAATTCAGCGTGTTGGTCAGCACGGGTGTTTGATTAGTCAGACAGTTTTAGTACTATGCTGACTAAGACTGCTTGACTTGAGAATTGGGAATTGACACTTGAAAGGTCAGTTTCCAACTTAGCACTCAGATTTACTCAGTTTCAGTTTTAACAATTTATAGGCTGGGTAAATAGAACAAGCAACACATGCACATATATATATATATTGAGAGAGAGAGTTTAGAAGTTACTCAGCACGACTTATCCTGGTTCGGCCTCTCTGCCTACGTCCAGTCCCCAGTTCCTCCTGGGATTTTCAATCCAATACTGAGCTCTTTCAAAGTAGAGCACAAACCCTTTACAAGGCAGTGAGTATGCAAGAGTACGTCCTCTATTCGTCTACTCAGCTCCTACTAAGTACTATAACCCAGCACTTAGATTTTACTACCATTGAATACTTACAACCAAGTACTCAGCTCAACACTCTCAATATTCCTATTGATCACACACTTGTTCTTTTTAAACTAAAGAACACTTTAGATGATTACAAAACAATCAATCTAGCATTTACACAGAGAATAGAAAAGTTGGTGTAAGATCTTTTTGTATTTGAGTGCTTTCAAGATTTTCTCTCTTGTATTTTTCTTTTGATGCTTGAACAATTATCCAAGGTTCTTCATTGTCCTTTTATAGAAGGAAAACTGCAGATTTGGATCGTTTGAATTGTTGTTACCGTTAACACCAAAACGGCTCTTTTTGGGGGACAGATTCTGGTCAGTTTCAGTCTGTTCCGCCATTCCCTTCCTCTGTTTTCTCCAAGCGTCAGGTTTTGTCTTCATGCATCAGACTTGTCTTTTTGTGCCAGTTGTCTTTTACCAATAATCCAATGACCCATGTTTTTTGGAATTAGTCTTTTGTGTGTCTTCGAGGTTCAAATTATTGGTGTAGAAGATTGGCAGACTTTGTCCTTTAGTAAACGGATGCTGTCCTGACTGTCACTCAGCTTCGTTCTTGTTTGTATAATTCTGAAGGATTCTTCTAATATAGTCAGCTTCGTTCTGGCGACTTTGAAGGAAGTTTCTTATGCTAAGTTTTACTCCACTCAGCTTCTTATTCTTTCATGCTGAGTTCCGTTTCACTCAGCTTTTGACTTATGCTGACTTCTGACCTGTTTAACTTTATATATATATTTGCACTCAATATTGAACAAACATATTAGTACAATTAAATCAAAGCATTAAATTTAATTGCCTCTTAATCATGGATGATTTTGTCAAATTAAAATCTCGTGGAAAGGTGTTTCAACACTTTTCTTCTTTGATACTGAGTTGTGTTCTACTCAGCTTCCTTGGCCAGCTTCGTCTTTAATCATTTGTTCTGAAGAAGACTTTTCTTCTATTATGCTGAGTCGAGTTATACTCAGCTTCTGTGGCTCATGTTGACTTCATTCTGTCGTACTTTTTATTTCTGTTCACTTAAAATTATACTCAACATTGAACAAACACATTAGTACAATTAAATCAAAGCACTTAAATTTAATTGTCCCTTAATCATGGATTAACTTTAAATAATTTTGTCAAATCAAAATCATGTGGAAATGTGTTTTCAACAGTAGCTTGAGTTGTATCTCCTTGCCCGTTCGTGATTGATTCATCTCTCATCTCGTTCTTAATCCGAAGCAGATTAATAATTTTTATTTAATCCAATTATTATCATGCATGTGATTATGATCTATGTAATGGGATATATCGAGTAAGTTTTTTTTTATTTTCTATCGTGATTCACTGAGATAATTTCAACGCAGACATCCTTTAGGTGGATCCATTTTCAATTAAAGTTGTCTACGTACAATAAGATTCAAACTCGAGATCTTTTGTTTAAGAAACTCGATACATTTAACCACTCAAGTCATAATATAAAATCATTATTATATAAAATATTTATATAATATAATTTGATTATATTATAATATAATCAAATTAAAATATTATATTATAATATAATTTGATTATTTATTTTTAATCAAAAATACACTAAGTAATTATATAAGTTTATTAGTAATATTAATTTTCATACTTAGATTAATATAATGATTTTTTTATTTAAATCTTAATTAAAAAGAATTTAGATAAATTAATTAATAATATAAGGATAAATTTGTCATTTATATAAAATTTAGGGATAAAATTTAAAATTACTCCTAATGTTGGCGGCTTTGAGCAATTGTATGTCTAATATTTAAAATTGTACAATTTTACCCTTAACATTAACAAGCTGGGTCAACTTCAAACATCATTATAAAATACATGATATAGTACGAAATAATATAATGGGTTTAAGCACATAAGTCCAAGCCCATAATTTCACATATCTAACCAGTCCATCCAACTGAGAAAGGTCTTTTCAAAATTAATAATAGAAAGGAGCTTCGGATTCCAAAAGACACGTTTAAGTCACTTTATTGCGGAAATATAGGTTCTGGACCAATAACAAGTTGACACATATGCAATGGCACAAACATTAATGTCTATAAATAGCACAAGAAGCAAGAACCAGGTACACAATTCAATATTAACTACTTTCACTAGATAATTCTCAAGTTACATATTTCACATACTAACTTAGACATCAGAGAGGGTTTGTCGGTCTCCGGCCTCCTGTCTGACCGTTTTCTTCCTTCTTAGGTGATCATAAGCTTATTATCAAGAAGTAATTGATATCTCGATATCAATACATATATATTATTTCTTATCCTACATAAGTTGCATATGAGTTGGTTATAAAAAAAAATTCAATTTTTTTGTCATTTAATAATAAAATAAGAGATCAATATTTTTAAATTCGACAAAATAATTGGATTTTTTTCCAATTTGTATAAAATACACTATGATATTTTTTATTTTAATTTTTTTTTCACGTCTATTTAATTCGAAAGTACAGTTTGATGAATTATTTCTCAAATTTCAATTTGTCAACATTAGGGGTAAATTTGCACTTTCCTGCCAATGTTATGAGTAGAATTGCAACATTTTAGACGTTAACATTGGGGATAATTTTACAACTTATGGATGGAGGGACCAAATAATTAATTTTGTCAAAACTCTCATAGATTCTATAATTTGCTTTTTAAAACAGGACTGATTTCAACAAATAATTCTCTTCTGAAAAAAATCCTCAAGAGTTTGCAGGTTCAAGATGATTCAAAGATTTTGGATTAAGATGTAAAGAAGTATGTTTCCAAGTCCATACAAATTAGGTACAACTTGAATGGTTCAATTGTGAATGTAGATGCCAATATTTTGCTACAAAAATCACTCTTCAGAGAACAGGCATAAAAAATAAAAAAAAAATAAAAAAAAAAAAACCAGTTGCTATGTTTAACTTCCGTTTTCTTACACCATAAAATATGAACACAAGAATAGTTGAATGGAAAAGAATCCAATATGCATCTTTTTTTTCTCTCTCCCGGATTTTTATAATTCACGATGAAAGGAATCCAATTTTAGAGAAACATTCGCTTTCTCTCTTTTACCCTTTTGATTAAACAAAATAATACAATTTGTACCATTTATTGATAAATTTGTTTGCATAGACGTGACAATTAAATAAGTGGGTTACTAAACCTAGCCACTAATTCCCACCTCTAGCCCTTAGAATTGACCGAAATACCCTTTGGACTAAATTTCAAAAATTCCAAAACCTCTCAAGAACCCTAAACGTTTTTTGCTCAAATCCGGACAACACATTGAACCGAATCATGGATGGCGAGAGAAGACGTAAAGGAAAAGATAAAATGGTAAGATTCACCGCTTTATTTCGTTGAATTCGAGCTCGTAACGAATCTGTGTGGTTTTTGTTGGAATTCGCCGGAATCGCAGGTCGGGCGTATGAGTATCACGCCCTCCCTACGGTTCGGGCGTATGAGTATCACGCCCTACCAATGGTGAGGGCGTGATAGCCATACGCCCTCACCAACGGTAGGGCGTGATACTCATACGCCCGAACTGTATGGAGGGCGTGGTGATATCACTCCCGAACCATTGGTAGGGCGTGATTCTCATACGCCCGACCAATGGTTCGGGCGTGATTCCCTTACGCCCACGTGGGTTTTTAAATTTTATATTATTTAAAATTTTATTAATTTTAGTTTAATTTATATTATTTAACATTTTATTAATTTTAGTTTAATTTTAGTATAGTATTAGCATGATTTTTACAATTTTATTAATTTAGGGTAATTTTATAATTTTGGTATAAATTGATTAAAACTTTAGTATAATTTATTATAATTTTATAATTATTATATATTTACAATTTTATTAATTTTAGTTTAATTTATATTATTTAACATTTTATTAATTTTAGTTTAATTTTAGTATAGTATTAGCATGATTTTTACAATTTTATTAATTTAGGGTAATTTTATAATTTTGGTATAAATTGATTAAAACTTTAGTATAATTTATTATAATTTTATAATTATAGTATATTTACAATTTTATTAATTTAGTATAATTTTTTTATGTAGACGGAGCGGCCTACTAGGGGTGGAAAATCCATCCCGTCATCTGCTCGTCGTCTAGATATGGAGGACGAGGATGATACACCACGACATACGAGATTGCGTGGTATAGATATATCTGGTCGTAGGCGGAGAGGGGCTGCGACGGAGCAGTTGAGGAGGGGGCCGATTGCGGATCAGGCCGATATTCATGACGCAGAGGGGGCGACTGATTTTGATGACAGAGAGCCCGGTAGCGATTCTTTACAGGACTACCTCGATATGGCAGCCCGGACAGTGCGACAGTCCGCTGTTGCACATGATTGCGAGGTTGAGGAGAGCGATGAGCAGCCGACCCCGGGGAGACAGCCGACCCAACGCGTAGGAGGTCGTTTTACGGGTACAGCTATTTTTTAGTATTTAGTATAATCTAGTATTTTTAGTATAATTTAGTATAATCTAGTATAATTGAGTATAATTTAGTATACTTGAGTATAATTGAGTATTTTTTAGTATTTTTAGTATAATTTTATATAATCTAGTATAATTGAGTATAATTTTGTATAATTGAGTATTTTTTAGTATAATTTAGTATTTTTTAGTATTTTTTAGTATTTATAGTATAATCTAGTATTTTTAGTATAATCTAGTATAATCTAGTATAATTGAGTATAATTTTGTATAATTTTGTATAATCTAGTATAATTGAGTATAATTTTGTATAATTGAGTATTTTTTAGTATAATTTTGTATAATCTAATATAATTGAGTATAATTTTGTATAATTGAGTATTTTTTTAGTATAATTTAGTATAATCTAGTATAATTTTGTATAATTTTTTATAATTATCAGGGACAAGCAAACGTTCCAAAGCTAGTGAGGACGAGAGCTGGGTAGTTAATGGATCGGTTGCTGGTGGTCCCGTTGATGGTTCCGTGATTCCTAGTTTTCTAGGACATGTTGCCTCACGGATGTTGGGAGGGGAGATTCGGTCGTTTCTGACATGCTATAATAGATCAGCAGCATGCAAAGATTTGTGTCAATGGTTTTCTGATGCGTCACCCGAGGTAAGCATAATATAGTGTGTCAACATTTATTGTAATTCGTATTTTTAACTATAAACATACAAAACATTCTGTAATTTTATAATTTTATGTGTCATTTTACAGCTGAGGGAGATGATCGAGAGGACTGGTTTGTCCCACCTTCCACGTGCCATGTTCAGGAACCTCGACACTCCGCTATTGACTGCGTTCGTGGAGCGGTGGCAGCCCGATACGAACTCCTTCCACATGTCGTTCGGTGAGATGACTATCCAGCTGCATGATGTGTGGCACATTCTTCGGATCCTGATCGATGGTCAGATGGTGTCCGAGTCTCCCCCTGTTGACTCGTTTCATGCCATGTGCATGATGATGTTTGGGGTGAGTCAGGCTGAGCTTCTATTGCCGACTAGTCGTTTATGGTCAGGTGGAGGTGTATTTGTTGCGGCTGTACAGAGGCTACTGGGTGAGGGTAGGGATGACGCTACTCGGGCAGCGGCGTGGATGTGGCTTATGCTTGGATCCACTCTATTTGTTGACAAGAGTGGAGATAGGATTAGGCCGGCCCATCTTCATGAGGTTTACAGCGGTGTCAGCGGGGCAGCTGGACTATCATGGGGGTCTGCCACATTAGCCATGTTGTACCGGCAGCTGGGGATAGCGAGCAGAGGAGATTGCTCCGGTATATGCTGATGTTTGACCCTACTGCAGGCATGGATATATGATTGTTTTCCGGTTTTCCGGCCGCATAGAGGAGCTCACCTGATCCCAGCTGACCATGCCCGTGCACTGAGATGGGAGGTCGGGGTCCCAAGCAAGACGACCGCCCGACTAGATACCTTTCGGGGGCAGCTGGATCGTATGACGGCGGCAGAGGTATTTTATAAAATTCTAGAATTTATTTAATTATTATTTATAGTATATCATTTGTATAATTGAGTATTACTTTTTTTTCAGGTGACGTGGTTGCCTTATGGTCCTGTCGCTGATGATGATCGGCTTCGGGTGTCCTACGCCGGTTGGATACGGTGTAGAGACATCGTCGAGCCGTATATGCCCGACCGAGCGCTGCGACAGGTCGGATATACTCAGCCTATCCCAGCTGAGCGTATTAGACCTGATAAAGCAGTACGACCATGGAAGTCGTTATCGTACAAGCTCACGCATTCCTTAGTCACAGTTGAGGACACCTGGCGGAGATTTCCATCGGCTCGGGGCATCGATCGGAGGAGATGCCGACCAGTCGGATACGATCCCACTGCCTCTGATCCTGCTTATATGGGTTGGTATATGCAGTATTCGCATCCCCATCTCCTTCATGCACCACAGGCTGGACCGGTACAACATTCTCGCGCCAACAGCGAATTGGTAAGTTTATTATTTTTTAATATTATTATTTTGTATTGGTTTATATGTGTTTAATTTTAAATATTTATTTATACATTTTTTTTTGTAGTGGGTTAGCTGGTTGTGGCGTGTCACCCAACTAGCGGCTACCCACCGATCTGACGAGGATGTTCCACGCATTAAGAGGGAGATGGATGAGTTTATGGATGCGTGGCGTCGGGCGAACTAGATACTCATATATTTGAACACTTTTTGTATTATATATTACGTTTATAAATGTTTATGTTTATAAATGTTTATGTTTATTAATGTTTATTTTAATTTTTATGTTTTTAAATTTTTTTTGTTAAGTACATTTAACGGACTATTTACGGGTTTAACGGCATATATACGGAATACATAACACAATTTTACGGGATACATAACACAATTTTTTGCTCTCTCGATACACGGGCGTGTGAAGATCACGCCTTCCCGTGTGGCAGGGCGTGATAGCCCTACGCCTCACCGAGTGGTCGGGCGTGATACTCATACGTCCGACCACTCGGTGAAGCGTAGGGCTATCACGCCTGGCCACACGGGAAGGCGTGATCTTCACACGCCCCACCATGTGGTGAGGCGTGATGTCCATACGCCCTTGCATCGAGAGAGGGAAAAAAAGTGATTTTTCTACCCCAAAACCTATGAAAGGGTAATTTCGTCCTTTCACGGGGCTAGGGGTGGGAAAATGGGGCTGGATTTAACATCACCCTTAAATAAAGATTAAATTAGTTCATTTAAATCTTTTTGTCAGATAAAGATAAAATTAATTTGCTTAAAAATATAAATATAAAATTTTATTATTTCAAATGTTTAATTTGCAATTCCTATGGATCTTGACCTTATACTAGCATATTTTGAGTATTAACCAATTTGTGCAATTTAAGAATTTTTCTTAATTCTCAAATTAACTGAGACATTCACATAAACAGAAATGTATAGAACGAAATCCAAAATCTAAAAAGATAGACTATAAATTTCAAAAAATATCATCAATGAATTTCAAATTAACTGAGACATTCATAAACAGAAATGTATAGAACGAAATCCACAATCTAAAAAGTAAATTATAAATTTCAAAAAGTATCATCAATGAATAAACACATAATATGTAATCTAAATCAAACTAATCTAATCCAATCCAATCCAATCCCCTGTTTAAACAATATATCCAAAATAGGCAAACGCTGAATCTACCCTCATCCACACCATTATGTACAATCCTACATAACAAAAACGGCACCGATTAAACCAGCAGCCACAAATCCAACTATGTTTAACCTGTTCAAATAGGCGCTGTTCTCTGCCGGAGCAGGTGCATCGGATGGCGGAGTGGAAATCGTAGGGCCGACTGGAGCTGGTGAAGATGAAGACGGAGACAGAGAAGGTGGAGAATCAACGACGGAAGGAGAAGGTGCAGATGCAGAAGGAGTCGGCGAAGATGCCGTCGGTTTAACAGAAGGACCGATCGGACGAGGACTCGAAGGCGATTTGGAGGGCGACGCCGCCGGAGACTGACCTACGGCTGAAGCCACCAGCAAAGCCGCCATCGCTAAAACAACAATGCTACTGAAACCCATTCTGTATTTCTAAATATCAATAGAAAGAAAAAGTGGTTGGAAGAGAGTGAAGTCTGCAGAAGAATTCAAGACTAGTATGACCTGAAAAGACAACGAAGCGGGGGTATTTATAGCGGTTTGACTGGGCCTTGTGTGTGTGAAGCTCACACGGTTACTTGTGTGATTGTTATCTTGGAACCGTTGGATAGCCTTCGGTAGAAAATAGGGTTAGGATGAGTCCGATTATGATGATAGGAAATGAGAGTGGGCCAACTCAGCGATGATAGGGTTTTGTCTGGCAATATGGAAAAGGGGTTGGTGAACAGAAAGGTAAATCAAGGACGTACACGTGGGATGTGATTGTGATTTCGAATATAGAAATAAAATCATAACCGTTTGGGAAATGTTTTTAATACTTTCTTTATAACGGTCGGAAATGGTGAATGTGAGATGTACGTTACCATCTCAAACGGATACATTAATTGATTATTTTTTTTGGTTAATGTTTTTGGATTTGTCCGGAAAGAGGTAAGAAAAAACAAATTATATGCTTTGGCACTTGCTTTGAACAAAGATTTTTTTATTTTTTTTTTCAAAAATAATTTTTAAAGGATTGAGAATCCCATTTTCAATCTCTACTCTTTTATATTTTCTATTATTGTTTTTTGTGAGTTATGAACAATTATCCAATGTCAAGTTAAGAGATTTTTAAAAAAAAGCTCTTGCTTCACTTTTTAAAAATAACTAGACGAAAATCCGTGCGATGCACGGGATATGAACTTTTATATAATTTAGATAAATAAATAAATTTACATATTTATTTTTAAGTAATTTTTTTTTTTTTTTGTAAGAAAGGAAAGAAAAGACAAAAGGAAAAAAACAACAAAAAGACCTAACCCGGGATTAGCATATGGAAGCTAACCCCCACCACATCATCCAGGAGGAGAGAAAATAGTAATTTTATATCATGTTATGAAATTTTTTTATATTATATATATTTGAAATCAATATATTTTTTTTATTGAAAATTCAAATTAAATTAAATTGATTTTGAAAATAATTGATTAATTTTTTATAGAATTTTAATTAAAGGTGAATGATTTATTTATTTTTACAAAATTCAATGATTTGTACTTTATAATAATTTTAATATATTTTTATATTTTTTTATAACTGGAATTCTGTGAAACAATAATAATAAAATATAAAATTAATTAAAAAATATATTAGAATATAATGAAAAATCAAAAATTGAATTAAACTACAGTTAAAATTAAATATTATATCTACGATATAAAAGAATTACAATCTATGTTAAACAAAAATTGAATTAAACTATAATTAAAATTAAATATTATATCTACGATATAAAAGAATTACAATATGTTAAAATGGAAGCAACATCAATATATTATGTTATAAACTATTACAATCAATACTTTTCTAATGTTGCATGTGAAGAAACTTTATCAACTCAATATGTTACATATAAAAAAAATAAAATTCATAACAATTAGTCACAAATTTATCTTGATGATAATCATTTTGCTTGATGGAATTTCATGATCACCAAGTATTCGAATTCAATTATTCATTATGCTATAATAACCCAATATATCGAATTGAATCGGCTTAAGGTGATTATTTCTCTCATTTTCATCTTGTAATATCTCATCAAGACATTCAATCAATTTGTTCTTCATTCTTTCACTATATAGAATATCAGTCACGCTCGCAGATATCACTTATTTGACTTAATTAATATTTTCTAATAATTATATATTCTTGAATTTCGTAAGCAAGAAAAACAAACAAAAGAATAGAAAACAAAAATGAAGGGACAAAAATGATAATTAGGAGATAACTATTTTTCTCTTGTTTTTTTTCGAAAATAAGAGAGAATGTCAAGATATAAGCATATAAAAAGGAGAGTGGAAATATTTTTTGTCCATTAATTAAATTTTTTATTTTTTTCTTAATGAAGTAAGAAGTTCATAAATTAATTTTAGTTAAATAGAATTAAATCGCAATTGTAACCACTCAGTACAAAAAAAAACGTTTTATAATTAATATGTGAAATTAATTCTATTAATTAGAATCATTATGCTCAACATTTGAGAATTTGAAGAGATTCAAATAATAATATTTTTTTAATTAATATTTTCCAACAAATTCTCATATGATCATGTTTAATTTTCATCTGTTAAAAACTCTTGAAATACTAACAATTTTGTACAAACCATAATATAATAGTTAAAAACTATATAAGTCAATGTTGCAAAAGCAATTATCTCAATATCCCATAATTAATATACATTTTTAGGATTTTGAGCATCAAAATTTATTTTTATTTACCTTCATTTTGAATTCACATCTAGCATATCCAAATTCTTCAAGAATAAACATCTTATCAAGTGTATTAGATGCTTACAATCTCTTTTTTTTTTTTTAAAATTTGCGCAATGCGCTTACATTAAAAGAAGAAAGAAAAATCCCCACCAGACCCGGATGTGATTCAAACCCATGACCTCCCAAGGCATAGGTAAGCTCTCAACCACTAGGCTAAGAGCTTCACCACAAGATGCTTACAATCTCTTTATCTAGAGAACTGAGAAAAAATAACTTCTTGATAATAATAATAATAATAATATAACATAATTTATAATTGAAATAAACTTCATTGTAAGTATAATATTTCAATACATCTTTAATATTTTCTTCAATATGTCTCTAACTTCAATGAACAACTATTGTGTGATTTTATATCTATTTGTACCAAACTGCATAAAAATAAAAAATATAAACTCAAACTAAAAAGATGAGTGGATTTCAACAGGTTCCGAATTAGAAAAATTAATCTAACTTCAATTAAAGATAACAATTGAGTTCATATAAAGCCGAAAATCTAAATTTTAGTTAGAGTTAACAATCGAAACGATAACACTTAGCAACATATACTAAAAAAGAGTGCAAATATACAAAATCTTTATTTTAGTCATTGTGAGAAAAAAAGACAAATAAAAAAGAAAACATGGATAAGGTAGCGAGAGGTAACAGAAATTGATTTAATCTCTGAAAGATGAAACTATGACAATCATCATTAATAAAAATAAAACAATGACACAATTGAGAACAAAAATAACTACAACATATGGAAAAAAAATTGAATAATTACCTTGAGAAACATAAGAATTTCTTGTAATTTTTGACACTTTTGTGTTTCTCGATTTTAGTTGTCCATGCATCTTCTATTTCTATCGAATTTCTTCAATTGGAGATATCAGTTTGAAAAAAAAGACAAATAAAAAAGAAAACATGGATAAGGTAGCGAGAGGTATAAAACCTGGGTAACAACAAAAATAGATCTGAAAATTGAAACTATAACAACTATTGTTTAATAAAAATAAAACAACAACACAATTGAAAACAAAATAACTACAGTATATGAAAAATCTAATAATTACATACAGAAATATAATACTATCTATCATGGCCAATGAATATAATGGTGGAATATTATCTATCATGCTTTATATAGAAGTTTATTTGTGACTTTTGGATTTCTTTTGCTTTGTGTTTTTCATCTTTTTGTAACTCTTATTTTTTTTATTATTTTAATTAATGGGCTAGTAATTGTTTAATATATTATAAATATAAATATGTTATTTTTAATTAATTAAATCTTTTTAATTTTGATTTTTTACTACGTTGACAACTCATCAAAAAGACCTCTAAAATACTTCTCTTCATTTCTCCCTGCTTCCGCTATTATATATAGTATAGATATAAACAATTGAAAAAAAATCACAAAAATAATATCCCTTTTGAAAATAATTATAATAAAATTGTTTGGTTTAATTTTTTTTATGCATGTAATGTTCGATTTATTCTCACGTGCTTAAATGAAACCGGTGAATAATTCACCGGTTTATTTTTGTATAAATCCTAAACATCGGGATTATAATTTATACTCATGCATCGGGTAAATTTCACCAATGGTGTACAACCTTTGACCTATTTCACACTTTGGTGTACAACCTTCATTTTGTCACACTAAAATGTACCACCTTATATGTGACCTCCCATTATGGTGTATAGCAGGTAAAAATGACCGGTCAACTAGAAGTCAACGCGCCACATCATCATTTTTCATCATATTCATTAACAAAGTGGGACCCACAAATTATATAAAAAAAAATAATTTTATCTTTTTCTCTCTTTTACCCCTATCCTTCAATCTCTTCATCTTCTTCATTCAAATTTCCTTCTCTCTCTAACTTCTCTCTCTAATCCCCCTCTCACTCTAACCTCTCTTCAAATTTCAACAAATTAGATTTAGAAGATTAATGGGACTTCAAAATTTCAGCAAGTTTGATTTAGAAGATTAATGGATGGAATAAAGTTAGAAGAGCACCACTATCAAATCCAAAGGTCTCAAATTTCTTAATCGGTAAAAACCCCATCAACAGCCACAAACCATATGCAATGGTCAACAACTTCGATGGTTTTCAAGACACGTTGAATTCGTTATAGGATATCATCAGGAAGAGGTAGTCGATTTGTCCAAACACCATTATTCGTAAAATCAGAAACTCGATCTTGCAGAGCACGTTGCTTAGAAAAAGGGATAACGTAGTATTCAGCGATCATTGGGAGAATCTAGAGACCAGTCCAAAAGGAAATACTCGAGTTTGACCTAGCCACCAGAATCTGTTCTCCCTTAAATCTGGAAAAGGTCCCTTCAGTGAATGTCAGGTAGGTAGTCGATCTTAACACTACCAACTGATTTAATAATACTTAAATGGTCAGCCATTGAAAGACTTTTTCCTTTCCATTTATCAAAAATTTCAAGGATACAATCAGCTAAAGGCTGAGAAAAAGGAAGAGCCAGGAGCTCCATTAAACAACTGAATGTCGAGGTAAATAACCCACACAAATGGAGGCAATTTTAGACAAAGCTTCTCACATGGATGCCATTCTCGTATTCTGGGAAATGTGATGGAGTTATTTACTACCATATGAATATGATTCTAGATTTTGTGTATCATATTTGACGGAATTCATATCCATAGAAATTTGTTAGATTCTAATCATAGGTAGAGAGAAAATGAAAGAGAGAGAGAGGAGTTAGAGAGAGAAAGAGAAAGAGAAAGAGGGAAGGCGGAAGAAGAGGGTATAGAAGTAATTTTATATTAGGTGGTCAAATTTTGACTTTTTTAACCGGTCAAACTGCTGACGTGGCGCATTGACCGGTCATTTTTACCTGCTGTACACCAAAGTGGGAGGTCACCTATAAGTTCGTACATATTAGTGAGACAAATTAAAGGTTGTACACTAAAGTGTGAAATTGGGCAAAGGTCGTATACAATTGATGAAATTTACCCCTCATGCATCAATATACTTATGACAAATCATCAAACCCAATTAACACTCTCACCCTTAGGAGTTTTAACAATAGAGTCTAATTATTTTTTTTATAATAATGTATGATGCTTTTATTAAATAAGAATACCTATGTTTTTTTTAAATAATAAAAAAAAGCCCTAGATCGGTAACATCTGCTGCCCCCAACCATATATTGCAAACAAATCTGCTCCCTTTAGGTGTACTAAAGAAAATGGATAAATTCAATAGGAGGTTCATTTGGGGCAGCAATGACCAAGAGAAGCGAATGCATCTTGTGCCGTGGGAAATAGTTTGTTGACCTAAAGAAAAAGGCGGGGATTGATCTTTATAGAGCCAAGGATAACAACAAAGTTTTACTAATGAAGATTATGGGGCAGATTCAGAAAGAGCCACAAGCCCTGTGGGTCCGTGCCCTCGCCTCCAAGTATAAGAAAACTATAATTTTCGGAGGAGTAAAAAAGCTAGCTAAGAACTGGTCACACCTATAGTGAAATATTAATTCAGTTTTCGACGAGCTTGCAAATGGTCTAGCTTGGAGCTTAGCAGATGAAAAATCAATCTCATTCTGACAGGATGTTTAGCTAAATAGTTTAAAATTGAAGGATTTCACCTCATTTCCAATAGGAGAAGAGGATTTAAATTAGAGTGTGGTAGACGTCTTTACTATAAATGGTCAATGGAACTGGGAAATTCTGGATAAATATTTTGAAGAAAACATTCTACTTCGTCTAAAGTGCATCGTCGACCGAAGAGAAGTAGATATTAGAGACATGCCTAGATGGAGGAATTCAACGTCTGGGCTCTTTCTTGTAAGACGGTCTACGAGCTCCCAAATAACATTGGAGATGATTTGGAAGTTAACAGAAGCTTTAAAACCATTTGTGATGTGATATTGGTTATGAAAAAGAGATAATAACCAAATCAACAAGTTTTCCCGATCTATCTTAAGGAATTAATAGAATCAAATAACAAACATAAATTGGTGATAACAAACCAATCCCAAAGAATTAAAGACAATGAAAGGAGATCTGACCTTACACCTTCGAATAATTAAATTGGAACCTGAGTGTTTGGCGATTCACAAGTACCTTACCAAAATACTTGTTCACGATCAAGATAATATTGCAAGAATGATGACCCGGTCTCTCAAGCTCACAATAAAGAATTCAATCCCGGATTGAAAATAATTCCCAAAGGAAAAGAAGAACTTTTGTTCATAAAAATATTGATTTCTGATTGATGAAAATAATGAAGAATACAAGCCTTTATATAGGCTACAAAATAAACCTAAACCTAAACTAAAAAGGAAGTTGAATCCTAGTGCACCAAGGTAAAAGAAATCCTAATTAGACAAGGAAAAACATTAAATTCGTTTTTGTCCTTTAGAGCCCAATTTCAGCCCACTAATTAACATTATTTGGGCCTTTTAATTAGCTAGAAATAAGCCCAATCAAACCTATAAGGTTATAGCATTAATTTTAATGAGTCCCAATGGGTTTTGCACATGCCAAACACATGCAAGTCCAAAGCTTCTCTTAAAATATGATCAACCTTTTTACATATCACTATTATGGGCTTGGGCTTGGATACAACACAAAAACACACCATCTTTAATGACTTCGCTAGAATTCATTCCTTGTTTAAAGAAGCTCAAGATGAGTCCATTAAGCATTTGTTGGTCTTTCTTTGCACGATTCTTCGTCATAGGTCCAATTGACAGCTCCAATGGATCCCTCATGCTTCTACTAGGCTCCTTAACTCCAAGCTCCTTTGTTCCATGCTCTTGTGCTTTTGATATCACATCAATTTGGGAGCTAAAGATTCTGCGATGAATCAAGACATTCTCTTGGTTATGCTTTCATAATCATTCGCTTAGCCAATTTAGAAAGGCAAAGAAGGCATTTGATTGAAGCTGGAATCTGCACTCGATGTTGTGGTAATAAGAAATCGATGGTTCGTGCTCTCAGAGATTGAGAAACCAGCGCTGAAGTTTGGAAGGATCTTGTCCTGACAGCCAGCCACGGACGATTTTTCTCCATTAATGGCAATAATTGGTTTTCCAATTGCATCTCTGCGACTGAGCCTCTATTTGGGATTAACAATTGGCAAATTATCTTTGTGTTTACTTCCTACTTTATTTGGTCCTAGAGGAACATAACCATTTTTAACTTAGGCAATAATATTCCTAAGGATAAAAAGAATTTTATTATAAAGAGAGTAAATGGGAATAGGATATGTTGGGATTTGTGTTTGGGGAATAAAAATAGGCAGGTGAAGCAAGATGTGTTGCTGGGTTGGCAAAAGCCTTTACAAGGAGAGAAGGTTTGGGGAAAATTACAATAGGAGGCTTAGTCCGAGATAACCATGGCAATTGGATTGGGGGATTTGTTCATAACATCGGGGTTGGCAACATCTTTGAAGCAGAAATTTAGGGAATTCTCACCGGCTTGAAAATTGTATAAGAACTTCATGTGCAGAAGATTATTGTGGAGTCCGATAATTTGGAAGTGATTAACAACATAAAACACAATTGCTTGTTACAGCACCCCTCGTGCTCCTTAATTCAGAGTATTCAATCGAATATGAACGCATTCGAATCAGTATATCCCATATTCATCGAGAGCGAAATCGTTGTGCTAATTTTTTAGCATCTTAGCCGCATAAATTCTAGCTGGGAATTACACCTCTTCAAGAAGTAATTACAGGAATTGAAGACCTGCTGAGAATGGATTCTCTAGGAGCCAACACTTAGTAATCTTAGTGTAGTTTTTTCTTTTTTTTCTTTGTATTTTTCTTCCTTCTGTCTTTGTTGTTGTTTTTTTTTTTTTTGGTTTTTTTGTTGTTGTCCTTTTTAGCTTCTGTGTTCACAAAAAAAAATAAAAATCCTTAATATTTTTTCTACATTTATTGGCAGGTTCTTTTGCTTACAAAAAAAATGTTTTTCTCCGTTTAAATATGATAAATTTATATTAAGGAGAATATGAAAAAAAAAAAAAAAAAAAACTCATAATGTTAATAGTAAGAAGCAATTTTATATCTAATATCTAAAATAGTGCAATTATATCCTTAATGTTGATAATCAAGTGCAATAATCTCAGATCACTCAAACTCACAAACTTATGCAAATAATAATCTCCAATTCTATTATGAAATTACAAAAAAAAAAACGTAAAAACTTTAGTTTATTTACAATTGATATGTAACTAGAAAATAATACATAACGTAATATATGTGTTTTATAATGATGGCTGGAATTGATCCAATGGCTAAAGTTACACCATTTTAGACGTTGGAGATAAAATAACTCATAACCGTCAACATTTTGAATCTAATCCCTTTAAATTAGGGATAAGGTATCAAAATAGGCATAAAGTTTTTGGGAAAGTACCAATTTAGGTTCCACGTTCAAAATAGTACCAATATCGGCTTAATGTTTACAACATAACATCGATTTAGGCTTAACATTTACAACATAGCATCAATTTGGGAATTACTAACAGAATGTGACACATCATCCGTTAAGTCTGTCAACTCAGCGCCACGTCACATAAGGTACCAAAATAGGCCTGAGGTTTGTAGAAAGTATCAATTTAGGCTTAACGTTTACAAAATAATACGAATTTAAGCTTAACGTTTGTAAAATATATCCAATTTAAGCTGTGTCAAAAAAAAGATATTTTTATTTTTCTAGCATGGTAGAAATTAAGAAACTGATATTAGGCATCTTGGATTTTGTGTGGCTGTATGGTATACATTTTGGATGAGTGTCAGTTGGCAATTGATATTTGTGTGTCAATGTGGTTATATATCAATATCATTTTAACTAGTGTTCGAAATTTTATGGATATTCAATTACTTTTAGCTTGCATATATTACATGAGCCCATGGAACTTAGGAGTCATGGAGTTATTGATGAAAAATAAATATAAGGTCTTAATGAGCAAGAATAATAATTAATTGTATTATAATAAATAAGAAAACAGGACTAAATTATTCAAAAAAAAAAAAAACAGGACTAAAAAAACATATAAAGTTAATAGGCAAAGAATATAATATGATTAATTGTGACGTTTAGCTTAAATTGGATATATTTTGTAAACGTTAAGCTTAAATTCGTATTATTTTGTAAACATTAAGCTTATATTAGTGCTATTTTGTACGTGAGGTCTAAATTGATACTTTCTACAAACCTCAGGCCTATTTTGATACCTTATGTGACGTGGCACTGAGTTGGTAGACTTAACGGAAGATGTGTCACGTTCTGTTAGTAATTCCTCAATTGATATTCTGTTGTAAACGTTAAGCCTAAATTGATGTTATGTTGTAAACGTTAAACCTATATTGATGCTATTTTGAATGTGGAACCTAAATTGATACTTGCCCAAAAACCTTAGACCTTTATCCTTTTAAATTAAGGATTTTTTTCATAAAATAATATGGAGAGCATGAAAAGAAATCATAAAATATTAAGGAATTTTCTCGTAATGGTGCATGCATGCATTTCACAAATCATGCAAAAATTAAATATATAAATTGCATACCATATGTATTGTTAACACTTGACAATGTAAAAAAACTATAGGTTTTCTAACACCGATGATTAGATCACCAGTGTCATAATTAATTTGTTGTTGCAACATTGTGTTAGAAAAAACGAAACCTAGTGATTGACAAACTGTGATCTATAAAAAAAATAAAACTCGTCAATCATTCATCGGTTTTATTTAACTATGTCAAAAAAAAAAAAGTAGAGCATTATAGAAGTAAAAAAATTAAACCAAACTTTTTTTTACTAGAATTATTTTTTAAAGAGACATTATTTTTAGGAATTATCGAGTAATTGACTCTTAGTGATTTGAGAAGTGACCAATATATATCATCTCCAACAATCCTCTTTATATTCACTCGTTATTTATTATTTTATCATTAAAACTATTAAGTATTGGTATATTTACCAATAGTGAGAGGGAAGAGAATCCTTAATAATAAATTATTAATAAAAAATGAAATAAGAAGTGGACTAGGAGTGAAGAGAGACTCCTTAATAATAGAGAGAGTGATGACGCTCTTAGTGATTTTGAGGAGTCACTGAGAGACTATTGGAGTTAGTTTTTAATTCTCTTTCCTCAAATTTCATCTTAAGATCCAACTAATAGATTGTTGGAGATATTCTAAGGTTGGGAAAAAAATTTAGCCAAGAACACCGTAAAATTTCGTTGTTTTAGTGTATTGGCAGCTGAAAAATTAAAAGTGTTCAGGTTAAATAGAATAAACATCTTTAATATTTTATAAGTCCAATACTAATTTCTTTTTTTTAACCCAAACTCAATATATTAACTCAAAAAGCACCGGTTACATGAGAGATAGCAATAGACCTCAAAAATTGAGGAGATGGATCCTAACAAGACAAACTATTACGAGAATAAATAGATTTAGCTAAAAGATCTGTCATTCTATTCGCATGCCGCTTGACATGATCCAAAGTAAACCCCGAGCACATGTAAGCAAGGATGAGACATTGACCTGTGATCAAACCACACTCTAAGAAATCATCTTCCTTGTTGTTGATGTTATCAAAGATTCATTCGGTATATGTTTTCGCTATTACCCAACATAAGCTTTCCTTAAAAATCCAACTAAGGACTTTGTTAAGGTATATAACTTGATATTAATTCAAAGAATTTCACAAACTCTTTAGTGAGCTAAGATCTCATATAGATAAATTTCACCTTGAGTGACTCAATAAGTTACGCCTACTTCGATTAGGTAGATTCTTCTAATTGGTCATATTATATGATTCATAGATCATTAAGTTATTAACTACATTAATAACTAATAAACATGATGTATTGCCTATCAAATATTAAACAATATGTGCGGTCAAGCTTCGCAGGCCGCGCAGGCCAATCAAGCCATTCTGCCTGCTCTGGTTCCGGGGCCGGCGCCTGTGCATGTGCCTGCCGCCTCGGTGTCACAGGCAGCGCTTGCGGCCCTTGGCAAGCAAGCTGCGTCTGCCCCGCTGGCCGCGCGAGTTGTGCAGTCCGAACAGGCTTCTGATGTAATGTTCGAGGAGGATGGAAAAGGATGAGGGAATCCGGTTGCTTCGATGGTTCCCGAGATTATTCCTACTGATAGGGTTAGTCCTGGGAAATCATCATGGAGAGACAAAGTTTTAGGAGTGATTGAGGAGGACCCTATGGTGGAAGACGTCAGTAATGAGGAGGCTTCTGAGGCTGAGTTGTCTGACTCGGATACCGAAGAAGAAGGGGTGAGAGATGACCCCCTTTGTCCGATGATCCGTCTGTCTTCGGAGGACAAACGTGTCCTAAGGGCAAAATGGAAGCATTCCTTAATTGTTACCGTTCTAGGTAAAAGGATAAGTTTTAAATATTTTGCTCAGAGGATTCAGGCCCAATGGGCAGGGAAAGGGAAGGTCACCATTACTGACCTGGAGAATGACTATTATGTAGTCAAATTCACTAAGGCTGAGGATTATAATAGAATTGTCAATGGTGGCCCGTATATTATATCCAATCATGTGTTGGCCTTGAGACCTTGGGTCCCAAATTTTGACCCTCATGACTGCTCTGTGAATAGAATTCTTACCTGGGTTAGGTTTCCAGGTCTGCCCTTAGAATATTATAATGAAAGATTTTTATACAAAATTGGTGGTCTTGTCGGTAAAGTCCACCATGTGGATAAAACCACTGTTGGGGCAGAGACAGGCAAGTTTGCCAGGGTCAGTATTGATATTGATTTGGCTAAGCCTCTTCTGTCTAAGTTTATGATCCGAAATAAAGTCTTTCATATTGGATATGAAGGGATCCACAATATTTGTTTTGAATGTGGTATGTTTGGTCATACCTTTGAAGGATGCCCTAGGAGATGGAAGGCGGTCGATGAGATGGTGGAACCTATTATAGGTAGAGCTGAGCCTCAGATGGAAGAGAAGAATTTTGGTCCTTGGATGCTGGCCAAGAGGACGGTGAGACGGAAGCCTCAGGTTGCTTCTGTTCATAATCAGAGCTCCGAAATTAGTAAGAAGTTAAACGCTTTGCAGATTAACCCTGAAGTCAAGGTTAGACCCCCTGATTTAAGGATTGGTGCTGAGGTTGTTCCTACTCCTGGTTCTGGGTCGAGATTTGGGGTCCTGGCCCTTGATGTAAGCCAGGATAATGCTTTATCTAATGAGAATTTGGAGATGCTTAGCCTGGTTTCCGCAGAGCAGGATTTCGCCTTAGGGGACTCTTTCAACCCTCTTTTTGATCCCATTTCTTCTAAAAGTGATTCCCTTGTTGTGGGCCCTAGAGGTGGAGCAACAACCAGTAAAGTCAGTAATTCTAGATCCCCTGTGGAGTGTCCTCCTATGAAAGCTATGGGTGTTAACAAGGTTAGTTTGAAGAAGCCTAAAGTTAACCCTAAAAAGAGCCAGAATTCTTTGGGTTCTTGGGATAAGAGGGGACCTGCGGGCTCTTCCTCTAGGCTCTCAGGAGCCCCTAATAAATACCTTGCTTAAGGTTTGGGTCTGGGCCAGTTTCCTCTTTTCTGATGGACTTTTGCATTTGGAATGTTAGGGGTGCGGCTAGTAAGGCTACCCGCATTCATGTAAACGATCTTATCAAGCAGTTTAATCCCTCTTGTTTTGCCCTTCTCGAAACTAAGGTTAGTGGAGTCAAGGCTGATGAGGTGGTGAGTAAATTTAAGTCTTGGAGTTGTATCAGATCTGAGGCTACTGGTAGGGCTGGGGGGATTTGGCTGTTTTGGAAGCCTAATCAAATTAGGATTGATATTATTAATCTTGATAGACAGTGCATCCACAGCAAAGTTTGTTATCCTGGTGGTAACCCCTTCTATGTGTCTTTTGTTTATGCCGATCCAGTTCTTTCTAACCGTAAACGCCTTTGGGAGTTGTTGTATTCTATTAGCACTAGCATGGTGGATGCTTGGATTGTTGCTGGAGACTTTAATGATATTGCCCACTTGAGTGATCAAAAAGGGGGGGGGGGGGGTAATCATTATGTTAACCGGTGCCTTAATCATAAGCAGGATATGGACCGTTGTGGGCTGTCTGATCTGGGGGCCGCTGGTCACAAATTCACTTGGAAAAGGAATAGTGTGTTTGTGAGACTGGATAAAGCTTATGTGAATATGGCTACTCTTTACAGATTTCCTTATTTATATGTGCTGAATCTTCCTTTCCGGCACTCTGACCATTGTCCTATTCTGGTTAGGTTGGTTAAGAGTAATAAGCTGAAAGGGAATAGGCCGTTTAGGTACCTTGTTGCTTGGGATGTGATGCGGATTCTTGCGAAGAACCCGATCTGAGGGATAAGTGTACCCCGTCGTTATCAAGTAATAAATTTCTGGGTTTAAGTCCAGGTTATCGTCCACAGGATTTATTTCTGCAAGTACCGAATTACTAAGTCTCGGATGTTATCTAGGCTTAAGGGGTTTGAGTTGGTTTTGTTTAATTAATCTACTCCTAGGTTGGTTTGCACTAATCCTAACTAGATTATCTACTTCTGACTAAGTTATTCTAACCCTAACTAAATTACTCTACCCCTAATTGATCTTTTACCAAAGCAATTAACTGAATGAACATGAAGGAATACGATGATAACAATGGTAGAGTGTTTAAGCAATTGAATTGAAACTAAGTCGCTTATGTCTAAGGCGATTAACCCGACCTATCCTCCTAAAGTCCCTAGTTCGTGATTCCCTTGTAAGGCCGAAACTAGCTCTAAGGCTCAATAATTTGGGCTTAATCTTCTATAGGGTCGTCAATCCTATAGGCACTGACTAGGTCAGATTCAGCTCGCACTATGTGCCAACCTAATTTTGGGATTATCGAATGAGTTAAACCAATCAGACAAAGCGTAAGACAAAGATTAAAACATCAAAACAGTTGAATAAACAAAATCTATATTATATATCAAAGATGAAGGAATTGTCACGAAGTTACAATAAACCTAGAATTCATAGCATGTATCAGAGGCTAGACAGAATATAAAAGAAGAAAAATCCCTTTCAGGGAACCTGTCTACCAATGCAGGCGTCTTTCTAGGATTTAAGGATGGAGCTTGAGTAATCCTCGGTGAATGGAGCTTCGGAGGTGTCTTCAATGGAGGGTTGAAGGTTATGGAGGAGGTGGAGAGGATTTCTCAAGGTGGAAGCTAAGCTAATTACAAAAGTAAAAGATATCTAATTTACAATTGGAAATTCCTATTTATAGCCGCGTCTCGGGTCTCATTTTGACCTAATTTCGTATCCTTGTTGGTGTAGGAAGATGTGGGGCCGAACGTGGCTTCGTGGGGGCGGAATTGGTCTTTTTGACCAATTCCCGCAGGTCTGCTCGCCGAGCAGAATTGCGACGAGCAGCCCCTGCTCGCCGAGCAGGCGCCTGGCGCCCTGCTCGGCGAGCAGGCATAGCCTGCTCGGCGAGCAGGCCACCAGGGGCCTGCTCGGCGAGCAGAAATGGCCCGTGGGGCCCTGCTCGCCGAGCGTTTTCGCCCGAAGCGCGCTCGATCCGTACCGGATGACTTCCAAACCCTTTTTCGTCTGAACTTACACCTGCACACACATAAAAACTCCAGAAAACATTAGTCCAAAAGCCGAATTGATCCGTCAATCGCTTATTTTGAGCAAACGCTTCGTTTGGTGCGACTTTTGACGGACCAATTAGCTTCAAAAGATAACGGAATTCTATTATGCGTGTTATTTCGGCCGTATTTGCCTAAATTGATCACAAAACGAGCCTAAACGACGAAAAGTAAATAGAATGCTTCCAATTTCTAACTAACTCACACAAAAGCATTTAAATGCGAGAATTGCTCGCTTATTAGCCAAATAAACCTAAAAACCGTCCTAAAACCGTACCCAAAGATAGGGGTTTTTGACCCCTATCAAACCTCCTCGCACTTAAAACTTTACTTGTCCCCAAGTAAACTAAAAAACTAAACCCGCCATCACAAGCAAGCTAGAAAACTTCCCAGTTTGACTAGGTGCTTGACACAATTTCGAGCATCTGTAATTACATGCATTCGGAAGTACAAAGTAGATACACGATATCCAAAAGCCGCATTTCAATTACAATAGGTCATAGTTTTAAGTAAAGGAACACATGTTCAATTGAACGAGCTTGAGGGGATCGCTAAGTAAAACACCTCACCATAGGTAGTTCACTCATTCACACAATTTTGGTGGCTAAAGTGTTTACTCTCGGCTTATATTCTTACTTAGGATTACGTTGATTTTGAACGTTCATCCGAGTTCCTCTACTATGCTAAATGACTCCGATGATATCAAAAACAGCCTCTAATTGGGGTTGTAATGTGGTTAGAGGGTTAAAGGTACAACAAAGGTTAAGTGTTCTAGCGCTACAACAACAAAGTTTAAATGGCTTTAGCAAATATGAAGTGATTGGGCTTTTTATTCGTCCCTTATTGTTTTCTTTTTGGGATGTTTTCTTTGAGACATTTTTGATTTTTCTAAGAACTAGGGAATGGGGTTCTTCCCTTTTGTTCGTCTCTTTTCTTTTCTTTTTCTTTTTCTGTTTTTCTTCTTCTCTCTTTTTTTTTTTTTTTTTTTTTGGGATAGTGATGCTCATTCACTTCTTAGCCTTTTGACTTGCTACTATAATGCCATAAACAATGATAAAGCGCTAGAGAAAAACAAAGGCTCAATTTGAGCTTTGCAAAAACAAAGGTTAAGTAGCGAACCAAGTTGTGGTTCGCAAAAACGGGTTAGAACGAAAGAAAAATCTACAAACTACAAAAATGTCGGCTCAAAGGGGCTTCCTAGAGTGGATGAAAAAGAAAAACAAGGTAAAGAAAAGGTTAATTCTAATAAGGCTGATTCATCGTTTATCATCTCAAATCATTGCATGTAGGTTCAACACAGTATTAGGTGCAAAATCTGTAATCTTCCACAAGTCAAAGCATTCACACAAAAATGTCAAGAAAAAGAGCTTTTTGATGTTCGCTCTTAGGCTCAAATTCAACTCACAATTCTTTGGGTTTCAATTTTGTGTTTACTAGTTTTCCCCAAACTCAAGTTTAATATTACATGCCTTCAATTCTTAAGTTATCTACCTAAGTAATGATTTTAGCATTTCTTCAAAAGTAGGGTCTAAATGCAAACTGTAGCTCATGCTTTTACAGATACAAGAGTTGTGTCCCACACCTAAACTAGTTGTCATGCAATTTTAGATTCGGTTCTCAGCCCTCAAAGACAAATAACGAAGTTTAGATTCGAAGGAGGTTCACGGTTTTAGGTCCTAAACATGCAAAAACATAATAAAACGCCAAAACGCAAACCTAAACTAGACACGACGCAACAAAAATTTAAAAATTTATACAATTTTTGTAAGTTTGTCTACCCCTCCTCCTCACACTTAAAATATGCAATAAGTTCCAACATTGCATTATAGATCATGAAATACGAGTGTAAAAAGTTAGGGTGGAGAAGACAACTTACTGATCGGCCGGGGGATAAGGCCAAGGCATGTTGTAGCGCTCGCAGTAATCAGCCGCTACGTATTCAAGACCCGAAAGCCTTCGGTCCATATTCTGCTCAAAGTTGGTGAACCGTTGGTCCATCTGTTGAACAGTGTTAAAAGTCTGAAGGTTAAGATCCCGCATTTCTGCCATCATGGTGTTGATGGCTTGGAACTGGGCCTCCGTCCCCGACGCTTGGTGTTCCCTTTGGTCTCCTGCCGTTGCAGGTTCTTCTTCCTCACGTTCTTCATCCCTTCTCTGTTGTGGAACTCGTGCCCTTTTTCTTCCTCCTCCGCTGGAGCTTGCTCCTCCAGTTGTGTTCCTGTTAAAAACTCCTTGAAAAGTAGATTTCTCCAAAAACTTGGAGTTTAGCAGAGTAGGATAAATAGCAACTTCGGGATTATCTAAGTTCTTGAATTGGCTCTCGAGCAGGTTGGTAACTAGATGCCCAAGACCTAGGGAACCACGTTTTCTACTTGTTTGGCTCGAGAAGCCTTCAAATACGGCCTTGACAGTGTCCACGGGTTTGTGGTTGGCCACACACCATAATATGAGCAATTCCGTCTTTGAGACTTTATTACTCTCGTTTTTGCCCAACAAGTTATGGGCCACAAACTTGTGGACGAGATTGAGAAGCGGGTCTCGGAGAGCGCCCGGGCTAGCAGTCTGGGAGTTAAAGCTGGATATGCCTGTGAGTTGCTCCCAAGCTATATCTTTTGTTAGAGGCAATTCAAAGTCTGAGATTGTCTCTGGGTGATTATAAACCCCCATTAAGGCTGCTAGTGTGGTGGCATCAATGCGGTAAGGTTTACCGTTTAGCCTAAAGGAATGCTTCCCACCGCCCAAGGGCAGCTCCTTTTTCCAAGTTGTCAAGAATTCAATAGTAAAATTGTGATAAACCGGAGTCTGGGTTGTGGCTAGTCTATACCAGCCGTGGAATTTGAGGAGTTCATTGAAATCCTTCTTTAAACCTAGACTCGACAAATAGGTTTGATCGACAATTATATGTGTAGCAAGGTCTTGTTTGGAAAACCTATCATACAAAAGACCCTCACGTTCATCAACAAGGCCAAAGGGTGGATCATACTTAGCTTGGAGGTTCTCGTCGAACTCGACCTCCGATTCGGCTTCGTTCTCGAAGACGATCTTAGCTTTTCCTTTCCGACCCATATCTCCTGAGGAATAGACCAAAAATGGGAGAGTTAGAAAATATTTACAAGCTTCAACATAAACCCTCAATAAATCATTCATATTCATAGGCACAATCATAGCTTTAGGCATTTAGGGACTAAATCATAAGCATTTGGTCCCTAAATGTTTTACCCGAAATTCACAAAATTCATGCAAAATTGGAGATACCCAATGACTAAAACACAAGAAGAATGCAATTCCCAACCTTTTTGACAAGTTTCTAACTAATTGAATGGTTGAACTTTGAGCTAAAATGGGGATTTTGCCCAAATTGAGCAATTTCTCCAAATATTCACAAAATTAATAATAGGAAGCATACCTAAACTATAGATTAATCATAAATTGCAAGGAAATCAAGAATTTAGAAGCAAACAAGACATTAATTTGAGAAAAGGGAACCAAAACTTAGGTTTTCCTTAAATCTCAAAAATTATCACCCTAAGCTAAAATCTAAGTCTACAAACACGTTAGAAATCAAAAATAGGTAAAGATTCATACCTTATATCTTGAATTCGGGTTAGAATGAAGGATTTGGGGGAGGTTAGGTTTTGAAGAAAAGAAAGGGAAGGAGAAGAAAAAATGGTGGAATAAAAGAAAAGAAAGAAGAGAGAAGGAAAGAAGAAGGTGGGGAAAGGGATGATGAGTCATCCCCCCCTTTTTTTTTTCTTTTCTTATTCTTTTCCTTTTTCCAATTCCTTTCTCCTTCTTTTTTTTTTTTGGCTCGGGATTTTTAAAATCCCGAACAGCCCTTGTCGTCCGAGCTGGCTGGCTCGGCCGACCAACCCGGTGAGTTGGGCAGTGCCCAACTCGCCTAGGCTGGGCGAAATTTTTTTTTTTTTTTTTTATATATATATATAGAGTACGGGGGAAACAAAGTTTGACAGTTAAAAAAAAAAAAACAAGATCAAAATTCAATTATTCAAAATAACAACAGGAAATAAGAGCAAATTGTTCAAACTTTGGATTAAAACCGAGGAGAATCCGATTTCTCCCCCTTACTCAATCCTTTCTCAGGATCTTTGGATTCTTCTCCGTTGTGCTCGGGAGAGAACCCTGTGGCCTTTCCTGCCTGTCCCTATTAATCTGAGCCACCTGATTGCTCAAGTCCTTGCAGAAGGCTTCGTTGTTGGCGAGCCTAGCTGAGATCTCCTTCAGAAGAGTGATCACTTCGTCAGATTCCTTAGGGTGTTGCATTGGCCCTTGGTATGGGGGCATGCCAAGCCCTTGATCTCTATGCTCTTGAACAAATCCGTTAGGAGGTCGGAGCACATTCTGATTTGAATTCCCGTAAGAGAGGTTCGGGTGCTGAGGCCTCCTGTAGTTGCCATTGTTGTTGTAGGAGTTGTAGTTGTTGGGGTTACCGTTGTTGTAATTCTGATTGTATCTTGGTTGCCCCCCAACATAATTTACCATCTCCACCCCATCTCCAGCGAAAGGGCTACCTACTTGACAATCCTTACCATTGTGGTCACCGCCACAGTGCACACAGGTGGGAGGTCGGCTAAGCGTAGCCAACAGTACATCCATCTTCCTGCTCAAATCTGCAACAACTGGATTTTGCTCCTGTTCTTCCAAAGCAAATACCCGCTGCCTAGTGGGGCCGGCGAGCTTCTGTTCTTGCCACTGCACACTCTTTCTGGCCAGCTCATTGATCATGTCATATGCCTCTGCTGCTGTCTTTCTAAACAAATCTCCACCCGTTGCGGAGTCAACAATGGCTCTGTTGGTGGGTGTCAGTCCGTGATAGAAGACGCTCACTAATTGATGCGTGGGTATGTCATGATGAGGGCACATGCGTAGCATTTTCCTGAATCGAGTCCAAGATGTGTGGAGCGCCTCATGTTCAGGTTGGTGGAAGGATGTGATCTCACCCCTGAGCATTGTTGTTTTTGAGGGAGGGAAGTAGTAGGACAAGAATTCCTTCTCCAACCCTGCCCATGTTGTGATTGAACCAGGCTCCAGTGTTCTCAGCCATTCCAAAGCTTGCCCCGTCAGAGAGAATGGGAAAAGTTTCAGTCTAGCAGCATCTTGGGGGACCCCGTTGGTCCTTGCAATGTCTGCGCACATTAGGAAGCGATCCAAATGATCATTCGGGCTTTCATGTGCTTCTCCTCCAAACAATCCAGTCTGTTGGATCAAGTGAATTAAACCAGACTTGATTTCGTATGTGTTTGCCGGAATGTTTGGAGCAGCAATGCCTGACAGATGCTGATGTCGGTGGGGTGCCAGGATCTCACTCATCAGACGAGTGTCGCTCTCTGGTCCGGTGTTCTCATTGTTCCGTTCATTGTCAGTCAACTTGACGGGCTTGATGGGCTCGATGATCTCGTCTTGCTTCAGCTTTCCGATCTGTTTGCTCCTGCGAAGAGTACGTTCAAGTTCAAGGTTAAGAGGGACAACCGGTATTTTTGCTGATCTCGTAGGCATACGCTGAGAAAAGATAAATATAGAAATAAATGAAAGCTGAAAGAAGATCATACAAATCATATAGTTTTGTACAAGTATAAGAATGGTGCAGATAAACATATACAGACACGTATAGGTGAAGTTGATAGCTACATATTCGTACAAACGAATATACACAAGCGTAAGTATAAATAAGGATGGCTATCATAAATGAGTATATATAAATAAGTGTATACAAACAAATATAATCGGTATAGGTATATAGTACAAAGAATCATGATTATAAACAAGTATATATGATATTAACAAGGAAAGTATTCACAAAGAATGCCTAAACTAACAAGTTGACCTTTGGTTCGATATTGCAGAAGAAATAAATCCCCGGCAACGGCGCCAAAAACTTGATGCGGATTCTTGCGAAGAACCCGATCTGAGGGATAAGTGTACCCCGTCGTTATCAAGTAATAAATTTCTGGGTTTAAGTACAGGTTATCGTCCACAGGATTTATTTCTGCAAGTACCGAATTACTAAGTCTCGGATGTTATCTAGGCTTAAGGGGTTTGAGTTGGTTTTGTTTAATTAATCTACTCCTAGGTTGGTTTGCACTAATCCTAACTAGATTATCTACTTCTGACTAAGTTATTCTAACCCTAACTAAATTACTCTACCCCTAATTGATCTTTTACCAAAGCAATTAACTGAATGAACATGAAGGAATACGATGATAACAATGGTAGAGTGTTTAAGCAATTGAATTGAAACTAAGTCGCTTATGTCCAAGGCGATTAACCCGACCTATCCTCCTAAAGTCCCTAGTTCGTGATTCCCTTGTAAGACCGAAACTAGCTCTAAGGCTCAGTAATTTAGGCTTAATCTTCTATAGGGTCGTCAATCCTATAGGCACTGACTAGGTCAGATTCAGCTCGCAATATGTGCCAACCTAATTTTGGGATTATCGAATGAGTTAAACCAATCAGACAAAGCGTAAGACAAAGATTAAAACATCAAAACAGTTGAATAAACAAAATCTATATTATATATCAAAGATGAAGGAATTGTCACGAAGTTACAATAAACCTAGAATTCATAGCATGTATCAGAGGCTAGACAGAATATAAAAGAAGAAAAATCCCTTTCAGGGAACCTGTCTACCAATGCAGGCGTCTTTCTAGGATTTAAGGATGGAGCTTGAGTAATCCTCGGTGAATGGAGCTTCGGAGGTGTCTTCAATGGAGGGTTGAAGGTTATGGAGGAGGTGGAGAGGATTTCTCAAGGTGGAAGCTAAGCTAATTACAAAAGTAAAAGATATCTAATTTACAATTGGAAATTCCTATTTATAGCCGCGTCTCGGGTCTCGTTTTGACCTAATTTCGTGTCCTTGTTGGTGTAGGAAGATGTGGGGCCGAACGTGGCTTCGTGGGGGCGGAATTGGTCTTTTTGACCAATTCCCGCAGGTCTGCTCGCCGAGCAGGAAAGGCTGCTCGCCGAGCAGAATTGCGATGAGCAGCCCCTGCTCGCCGAGCAGGCGCCTGGCGCCCTGCTCGGCGAGCAGGCCACTAGGGGCCTGCTCGGCGAGCAGAAATGGCCCGGGGGGCCCTGCTCGCCGAGCGTTTTCGCCCGAAGCGCGCTCGATCCGTACCGGATGACTTCCAAACCCTTTTTCATCTGAACTTACACCTGCACACACATAAAAACTCCAGAAAACATTAGTCCAAAAGCCGAATTGATCCGTTAATCGCTTATTTTGAGCAAACGCTTCGTTTGGTGCGACTTTTGACGGACCAATTAGCTTCAAAAGATAACGGAATTCTATTATGCGTGTTATTTCGGCCGTATTTGCCTAAATTGATCACAAAACGAGCCTAAACGACGAAAAGTAAATAGAATGCTTCCAATTTCTAACTAACTCACACAAAAGCATTTAAATGCGAGAATTGCTCGCTTATTAGCCAAATAAACCTAAAAACCGTCCTAAAACCGTACCCAAAGATAGGGGTTTTTGACCCCTATCAGGATGCCCATCCTGGTTTTGGTGACTTTGTTAAGGATAATTGGCAACCGCATTCTGATGTTCTTCTGGCAGTGGAGGAGTTCAAAAGGGAGGTGGAAGGATGGAATAAAAACATCTTTGGCCATATTATTCAAAGGAAGAATAAATTATTGAGTAGGATGGGAGGGCTTCAGCGTTGTTTGGAGGCTCGTTTCGACCACAGTCTGAGTTGTCAGCTTAGAGCGCTCCAGAATGAATTGGAAGCGGTTCTTAGACAGGAGGAGCTCCTCTGGTTCCAGAAGTCTAGAAAGACGTGGATTAAGGATGGTGACCGGAATACTAGATTTTTTCATCTTTCTACTCTTATCAGGAGAAAGAGGAATCGAATCGACGCTATTAAAGATTCCTATGGTAATTGGATTTATGAGGAAGAAATCATTCGCCGCCTTGCTCTCGATTTCTATAAAAACCTTTTTGAAGCTGAAGAGGTGGATCTGAGTAGAGCTCATTCCGGGATTTCCTTTCCTAGTTTACAGGAGGATGTTATGGATGAAGCTTTTCGTCCTATTAGCATTAAAGATATTGAGATTGCCTTCTCTAGTATTGGTGCTACTAAAGCTCCTGGGATCGATGGTATTCCTGCTTGCTTTTACCAGAAGCACTGGGATACGGTCAAGGATGGCGTGTACAACTTTATCCTTGGGGTATTTGGGGGCTCCATTGACATCAGTCTGGTTAATAAAACTCTCCTCGTCCTGATTCCTAAAGTTGAGAAACCCTCTTCTTTTTTGCAAATGCGGCCTATCAGTCTTTGTAATATTATTTATAAAGCTGTCATAAAGATTATAGCCAATCGTCTTCGGATTATCCTTCCTGGGGTTATTAGTCAGAACCAGGGTAGCTTTGTCCCTGGTAGGCAAATGATGGATAATGTGGTTATCGCCCAGGAGATGATTCATTCTATGAAAGTGAGGAAAGGTAAGAAAGGGATTGTGGCCCTTAAGCTTGACTTGGAGAAAGCGTATGATCGCTTAAATTGGAGCTTTCTTATGGATAGCTTACATAGAGTGGGTATCCCTGAGAACTGGAGAAGGCTGATCGAAGATTGTATCTCTTCTCCTGTCTTCCAAGTCCTGATTAATGGGGATATGTCTGAGGAATTCTCTCCGTCTAGGGGTATTAGGCAGGGGGATCCGATGAGCCCTTTTCTCTTTGTGATAGCTATGGAGAGGCTGGCCCTCCTTATTCAAGAAGCGGTGGATAACGGTTCCCTCCACCCTGTGTCTATTAATAGGTTTTGCCCTCCTATTTCCCATTTGTTTTTTGCAGACGATGTGATGCTGTTTGTGGATGGGAATGAGGAGCAAATTGGTGTTATCATGAATATTCTAGATAATTTCTGTGCTGCCTCGGGACAGAAGATTAACATCCATAAGTCTCGAATGCTTTGTTCTAGAAATATGAATAGAAGTGTTTGTAAAAGGCTTAGTGAGTTGTCTGGTATTCCTCTTACCCAATCCTTGGGGAAGTATTTGGGGGTTCAACTCCACAGTGAAAGAGTGACCAAAGCCTCTTTTAAGGAGATTCTGGATAGGACAAATGGGTTATGTGCTAGCTGGAAAGCTAATTCTCTATCCTTGGCTGGGCGCCTTACCTTAATTCAGTCGGTCAATAGTGCGGCTCCTAACCATATCATGCAGGCCTGTAATCTGCCCATGCCGGTTCTTAATGACCTTGACAAGATTAATCGTCGCTTCCTTTGGGGGGAGTCTGGAGAAGGGAAGAAAATCCACCTGGTTCCCTGGAAGGAAGTGTGCCAGCCTAAATCTATAGGTGGGCTCGGTATAAGACAGGCTAAGGATAATAATAAAGTCTTATTGATGAAGCTCCTTTGGCGTATGTGGCAGTCTCCCTCTTCTCTTTGGGTGCGGTTGCTCCGTGGTAAATATAGGAAGGATAAGATCTTTGGAGGTTCGAAAGATAGAGTTGCTAATTGCTCTTTTACTTGGAAAGGTCTTAGTGTTGTCTTTGTTGAGTTCTGCTCTGGCGTTGGTCTGGATGTGGGGAATGGCAAATCTATCAGTTTTTGGTATGACTCCTGGATTGGGGATAGACCTCTTATGGATATCTGCTGCTCCCTCCCGCCTTCCAGTATTCACCATTGGAGGATTGCTGATGTGGTTGACGCTGAAGGAGAATGGAAGTGGCCTATGTTTGAGTCCTTCTTTGGCCTGGATATTCTCCTTAAAATCAGGGGAGTCAAGGTTAGTACTCAGGAGGAAGATTTGGATAAGCACTGTTGGGCTCTTTCCAATAATGGTATTTATTCTTGTAAGTCTGCTTTTGAAGCTTTCTCGTGTAATGGGTCTGGTCAGCTCTCCTCTTCTTGGAAGTCCATTTGGGCTTTGAAGATCCTTTACAAAATCAGGAGCTTCATTTGGCTAGGAATGAAGGACAGATTGCTGACCAATGTTGATAGACACAGAAGGCATCTTGCAATCTCTGGTGCTTGTAGTAGGTGTTCTGGACATGTTGAGTCCCTTTGCCATGCTCTTAGGGATTGTTCTAAAAGTATGAAGGTTTGGAAGGAAGTCCTTCCTCCTCACATTCTTCCGTCCTTCCTTGCCCATCCAGAGGCTGATTGGTTCCAATCTGGGGTGAGTGGGAAGCTTCTGGTTAATGTTGAGCATGGGGAGGTTATCTTTGCTATCATTTGTCACCAAATCTGGAAGTGGAGGAATGAGGATATCTTTGGTAGTAAGGAGAGGTACGTTCATAACTTATCTGAGTTTTTCTCAAGGAAGCTCTCTCTAGTTATTGAAAGTTTTAAAGGGGACTCTCTGGTTAGAGCTTCTCAGAATAAGGAGGAGCGTCTTATCGGTTGGAGTAGGCCCAAGGAAGGGGTGGTGAAGCTCAATACAGATGGTTCTTGTCTGATTAGTGGGAGAATTGCGGCGGGAGGGGTTTTAAGGGATGGAGGGGGAGCCTGGCTGTCTGGTTTCTCTCATAACATTGGTATGGGCTCGTCCTTTTCGGCGGAATTGTGGGGTATCCTCTCTGGTATGAAGCTTGCCAAGAGTCTGGGTGTCAAGAGGCTCTCAGTGGAGTCTGATAATAAGGAGGCCATTGATATGATCTCCGATAATCATGCTATTTGTTTTAATAGCCAAAACCTTATTAAAGCCATTAGGAGGCTTGTCTCCGGTTTTGAGTCTGTGGATTTCAGACATATTTATAGAGAGCAAAACCGTATTGCTGAATGCTTGGCTGCTGCTGGTCATGAGAGGATGCTGGGAGTCTCCATTCTTTCTAGCCCTCCTTCTTTTCTCTTACCCCTTCTGCTTGAAGATAGGATCGGGGTCAGCTTTCCTAGGCTGATCCCAGGCTAAGCTTTGCCTGTTTCGTTTTGTTTTTTTTCCTTCCTTGTTTACCAAAAAAAAAAACAATATGTGCGGTGGGGCTTAAGGACGGTGCCTGGCTTAAGTTCTTCTCCTTTGATGAAGACAGGCTTTCGCTTCTCCATTGTGGCCATTATCAAGATGGAGATCGAGACTGAGATTGAGAGTTTGAACCCTAGCAAGCAAGTCCTCTGGCCCGGGTTAGAGAATAGAGAATTTGTTTTTTACATGTATTTTTAGAGAGAGAAAATAGAGAGAGAAAGTAAGTGTATTTAGAGAGAGAATGATAATAAATTAAAGAGAGATGTGGGAGAATGAGAAGATGGTGAATTTGATATTTTATTTTTATTTTTGGGTTTGTTTGTAATACATAGATAATAAGGGGGTTAATTTATAAATAAATAAATATAAAGATCAAAATAGCTCTTTATTATTTGACTTTTGACTTTTTTTAGCACCGCTAGTCAGCTTGTACTGCCTTTGCTAACGAAATGAACCACATAATATCAATTTGCAAACTTTTAAACCACGTAGTTTATGTTTGAAAATGATTCAAACCACATGGTTTATTTTTGTACTTTTTCCTTTTTTTTTTTTGTCATAATCAAAAATCACTGTGGAAATCATGTTTCAACAGTGGGAGATGATTGCCAGTAGCGACGAAAACTGTCTTAAGAAGACTGCTAATACAATACTCAGATTTGCCTAACTCTATTCTTTTGGTTCCAGTTTTGTTGTTTATATACTTTTCTGCGTTCGTTTTCTTTTTTCGGTTAATCATATCTAACACTTTGCTTGCTAACAACTTATTAAGTATGTTTATCAATTATATTCATTTGAATTTTTCTAACACAAATTTACATAGTTTTGAAATGGGATAAAGACCAGATTACTTTCTCTCCTAAAAAACAACACCTAAGTGACCTCAAACCTAAAAACTTGAAGAATTAAAGTTGCTCAAAATATTATTCAATTCTTGAAAATATTAACTTTGAGGTTGTTATCGGCCAAATTTGGCAAAGTAAATCCAAAATGGCTAACGATGTCAACCACATGGTTTGTTTTGTAACAAAAAACCACATGTACAAATCTATAAAAACGTGAAACCACGTGGGTTTTATTTGAAATTAAACCTTAATTCAATAGAAAACTATTTATGACATGCCTAACAAATTGAAAAGAAAAAAAAAGATAGAAAAATGATTTTTCTTGTTCGATTTATTATACCAATAGGGTCTACCACTAGAGTTAAAAAAAATAAACTTAGGAGGTGTTTGGTTGGGTAAAAAAGCACCAAAGAATGAGAATGTGAATGAGTTGTTTTCATTTAGAGTGTTTAGTTAAACAAATTTAATACTGGAATGAGAATGTGATTCTTCGAACGACTTATTCCCTCCTTAATATATGTTAATCAAATTGATTCTTTTTGGAATCAAATTAAAAAACAGTTTTTTTTTTCATCACTCACTTCCACGATGTATATATAGATGGTTTTTATAAATTTAACTCATTTCAAATTTTTTTTGTATGTTAGTTAAGTTTTGTATATTATTTTTTGTTTTCTAGTTCATACCATATCAAATTTATATTAATATATTATCACATATTACTTTATTGATAATATTATGTTTTTAATGTTTTATATAAAAAAAATTAATTTTTGTTTTTCAGGTTTGTTAATTATTAATAGTTTTTATTTTTAACTTACGTGTTAAATATATTATTATCTAAGTAATTTTAATTTTATCGCATTTTGATTGCGATTTCAACATTCAAACCAAACACTTGTAAATAAATATGCATTCTGATTCTGATTCCGTAGTATTTTGATTCTGAAGATTGAATCAAACATCCCCTTAGAGTAATTAATTCATCGGAAACCCATTTATAATATGCCTAACAAACTGAAAAGAAAAAAAAAGTGATTTGCTTCTCCACTTTAATATACTAAGAGAGTCCACCACTAGAACCAACAAACAATCAACTTAGAGTAATTACTTCATTGAAAACTATTTATGTCATGCCTAACAAACTGAAAAGAAAAAATATAGAAAAAAGTGGGTTTCTTATTCAATTTAATATACCTAAAACACCCACCACTAGAGTCATCAAATAAACTTAGAGTAATTAATTTATTGAAAAATCATTTATGACATGCCTAACAAACTGAAAAGAAAAGAAAGATAGAAAGTCCGATAAAAATGAGATTAAACACATTAGTCCATAAATGACGAAGATGCAAAATCTATATTAACCATAATAGCAAAAAAAAAAAAAAGTCATGTTGTGTGTATCATCAAGATTAAGCATATTAAAATCTCAAAAATTACAGAGATAAAAGAGAAACTTAATAAAAGAAGCATTGTACCAAAAATAAAGAATTCATTAGAACAAATTAATAAAGCATATCCTGTGTGTTGCTTCTAAGCCTACTCAATTAGAACAAATTAACAAATCCTATATATGTTGTAGATTTAGAATTAAAAACAAAAACATAAATGCAAGATTTCCTTATGTCATGTCATAAACTTTCCCTGTCTATACATGTTGATTTAGAATTAAAAACAAAACAAAAAATACAAGATTTCTTTATCTATACATGCTGACTTAGAATTAAAAATAAAAACAAAAACACAAAATGTCCTTATCTATATAGTCTACTTAGAATTAATAATAAAATACATTCTAGATTCCATTCCTATTTTCTTTTAATTTGTTTTTTTTTCTAGCACATGGAATTGGCTAAAGTTGACAAGTCAGGAGTCTGGTCCGAACAAAGGCATTAGATTTACATGTTCCCAACCACATAATTGTCTATCAAATAAAAAAAACAGAATGGATCAAACGAAGAGCAATACCAAGAGTTTCCATGTCATAAGTAGCATCTTTTATCATTGGTTCATTGTTTACTTCGACAATAGATCATCATGAGTTGATGGAGATATCTGAATCGTTGGAAAATTTGTATTGCCATTGAGATCGATAATGAAATCCTCTACAACAACATTAAAATCTGACAGAATATGCTATGTTTCCTCTCGTCTAAATTATCCATTACTAATATAATCATTTAGGTTTATTTTAACCACTTCGCCCATGGAAATTCGTCACTAAAGAATAAAAACAAATAAAAAGGAATAAAATATCAATTTGTGATGAACATAAGAAACATGTTGAAGGGGTTTTTATACGGGGCTCCCGGTTTCCACGTAATAGAAACACCCCCCATACATTTATCAACACATGTCTATAATTAATCTACCTGTCAATTAAACAAGAATCTTCGTAAAAAAATAAAACCGCCAAATTAGGGATAATCCCTAAAACCTCCACCACATCCTCTCCATTGTTTTTATTCTCTACCAAGTTTGTTGCCGATCAAATTCTTTCGGGTATGAACAAGTTCCACCATCGGTTCAACACTATTCTCCCCTCATTCCATCGATTCAACACCATTCTCCTCTCCTTCCACCGGTTCAGTCTGTTTGGTTGTAAAGTTTATTCCATTTTAGCAATACAACTGAAAGCTATAAGGTCGACTTAAACCTGGAAACATCAGAGGCTTGAGGAAACGATTGCAGTTCGTCATAGTCGGTCGATTGCAGTTCAGGTTTACTTTGTCTCTCTATCTATTTTGTTTCTTTGATTTGGTTTTTAAAACCTCTGCTTGGTGATTCAAATTGGTTTAGGGATTCGATAGTTTTAGGTGATGAGAATATCAAAATCCAAAAGAAGTTTGAACGGAAAACTAATTAACCCGCATTGCATGGGAATATTGAATAAAAAGTTTTTTTTCCATGGTTGTACAATGTTTTAATTTCTATTATCAATTAGCTTTTGAGCATATCTTTGTTTGCTTGATTCTGAACTTGATATTATATGGTGTGACTTAACCCGAGGTTGATGCTTTGTAGTCGTTGTTTCCCTTGATATGTTTGTACTTGAAATTTAGCTAATCCCATATATTCTCTTCAAGAAAAATGGTTGGTTCTTTTGAACCTTAATTTCGATTAAGGTTTAGAATCAGCTGATGATTTTGGTACAGAAGTGCACATGTTCTGTTTGCTGGTTGGTTGTTTGTTTGTTGTTGCACATGTATTTCTTGAATGATATTTTTTCTATTAGTGGTCTGAATGTTTCTGCATATTTTGATGTGTGAAATGCTTTACCTAATCTACAACCTCTATAATTTAAGGGAGATGTGCTCACTATTTGCATCTGGAATTTTAAAAAATATCAATTTATTTGTGTATAAAGTATACTGGGAACAGAGAAGGGAAACTAATGCTAGGAATGATAATGGCAATTGAAGCTTTTTCGTTTCTTTTTTGAAAAAAAGTGAATGAAGTTATATACTTGCACATGTTTCATTTGTTGGAGAATAAAGCTTCATTTGTGTAATTTTTTGGTTAGTTTTCAACATGTAATTTTTTTATTAGTTTTGGCATGTAATTTTTTGGTTAGTTTTTCTATGGGGTGCAAACACTAAAGTAAAGTTAATGCATGAGATTTACTATTTATATATTGAATAAATTGCAACACTTGACTTTGCTATTTATAAATTTCCTATAAGTACTTTAGCTATAATTGAACTTGTTTGTTAGTAGAAGTCTGCCTACTTAGCTTTCTTTGTGTTATATTATGAGGCTTGACCTTATTTCAATTATTTGGATTTTTTTATCATGTTTGAACCAATATACAAGTACTACTGCTTAATGAAGTAGGAAGTTCTCTAGAATCATGGATTCCTATAAGATGCCTAGTTATTTTTGCTCAAATTGCTTTCAACTCAAACATTTTAAAATAATGCTTCTGAACGAATACATGATTTTGTGGTATGCAAATTCATTTTCTAGCACTAACTATCATTGGTCTTCTTTTTGCTAGGTATCATGTCATATTGGAAAAACAAATATTTATGGTCCTGAAAGAGTAGTATTGCAAAATTTTAAAATTGTCGCTTTTGGTAACTTAAAGTACCATTTTCGCACGCTTTAGGCATCTTTCGAACATTCGTACATGGGTTCTACCTCAGTAATGTAATGTAATAAAAAGCCTCCCCTCGAAGCAGCTTGAAGCCATCTTTATTATTCGAGACATAGTGACAGGCCGACCAAAGGATCCCAGTGCGTTGAAAAGGGACATAAGTCATGTGTAAGAAATGATATTTTTGGGATTCAGTTAGATTGTTTCACCACGGTTAAAGCTATTAGTGATCCTTCCCCGTATATTTCTTATCTTTCTAATGCAATAGCAGAATGTGTAGTTTTATTATTAAGAGATTTAGACCAAATTTCTTTCTCTTTTGTTGAACGTTCATTGAAGTCATAAGTTAGCTAAAACAATTTGTTGTTATAATTTGCTTAATATAAGGCTGCTTCTTTTAAAAAACACACAAAGTTTGTTCTTATAATCTGCTTAATATAAGGTTTATTCTTTTAAAAAACACACAAAGTGGTAGCATAATAGTCCTCAGAGATATGTTGTAGGTCCAAGTCTTTATAATATGTCCAGATTGTCGTTTATGTAATATATGTTGCTGCAATATCTGGTACAATTAAAGTGAGGTACGAATATATATATATATAGTAGGTATTTTGTACAAGCAACAAGTTGAATGACAGATCCAAACAAAATGAAAAGTGCACCTTAAATGCTAAATCACATTCCTTCAACATTCTTATTCTCTCTAGATATTCATAAATAAAGAAATTGAAAAGCATTATAAAGCATTATATAATGAGAAAAATTTAGGTCTCTAATAAGAATAAGAACAAGAACTGTGAGTATTTAGAATGAAGAAAAACCTAAAACAAAACAAAATTTAAAAGCTAACAAGTCAATATTCTTATTTAATTAAAGTTGGTTGCGTATAATTATATACAATATGTTGACAATCCTTTTCAGTGTTCTTTCCTTGACGAACTATCAAATTGAGTTTGTGATTTAAAATCCTACAAAAATAAGCACAATTAATTCTAATAACGATATTTTATACAAAAAAAAAGTTAATATAGTCAAGCGCAATTATAGTAACTTACTTTATCCAAATTTTTTAGTGGCTCAATTTTTTTGTCGTGCATCCGATAGACTTCTCAAATATTCCATATGTGTTGCATTTGGTAGCGTGATATTGGTAGCATGATATTGGTAGCATATGGAACATTTGAAACTTCAATATTCCAATACTAAATAAAAACCATTTTTAGTTCATAAAGTGATAGATAAAAAAAATAAATTACATAATAACATAAAACATACCGGTGATGGTACACCATATGGATTCGGGACATGCATATATGGCGACATTTGATATATAATTTGTGTTGAACTTGTAAATTTATATTCGGGATTGTATGAAGGATACGAGACTATATTCATAAAGAGTAATCCTTATAATATAATATAAAAATTGTTGTAACAATCCCTAAAAATAATCTATATTATCTTATAAAAAGTACTTACATTATGTTGATTGATCACATTTGAATTTCCCAAATTCTTGTCTTTTGAAGCCTTCTTTTTCTCTGTTATTCAAGAAAAAATAAACAAGACATGATTGTTGGTCCCGTGTGATTAGTTCCAGGGGGGGGTTAGGAACTAATATAATTTTTTCAAATTAATTAAGCTGACTTAAATGATTTTCTTAAGTTTGTCAACTCAGCTTTGGTCAGCACTGCCGATTGTAACGTAAGATAGCTTTAGTCAGATATTAACTAGAACTATTTTACATATGAGTTGGGATTTGACACTTTTGTGGTCAGCTTCCAACTCATCACTCTTATTTACTCAATATCAATTTAGACAATTTATATGCTGAGTAAATATAACAAGCAACACATACATATATATATATATATATATATAGAGAGAGAGAGAGAGAGTTTAGAGATTACTCAGCGCGACTTATCCTGATTCGGCCTCTCCGCCTACGTCCAGTCCCTAGAGTCCCTCCGGGCTTTTGAAATCCAATACTGAGCTCTTTAAAGGTAGAGCACAAACCGTTTACAAGGCAGTTGAATATGCAAGAGTACCTTCCTCTATTCGTCTACTCAACTCCTACTAAGTGTTATAACCGAACACTTAGGTTTCTCTACCACTAAGCACTCAACACCGAGTACTCAGCGCAGTTCTCTCAATAATACAATTAATATAGACTTGTTCTTTTTCAGACAAAGAACACTTTAGATGATTACAAAAAAATCACTCTAGCTTTTACACAAGAATAGAAAATTGGTGTAAGATCTTCTTTTTGTTTTGATGTGCTTTTTGCTTGTATTTTCCTCTCTAGTATTTTCTGTAATTCGGCAATGATCCAAGAGGTATACTTGTCCCTTTATAGTTGCAATCTGAAGATCAAATCATTTGAATTTGATTTTCCCATTGAATCCAAAACGTCTCTTTTGGGGACAATGTTCTGGTCAGCTTCAGATATGCAGGCCAATCCTATCGTCTGAATTCTTCAGTCGTCAGGCTTATCTTCTTCTTGCAGATTTCGTCTTCTTGTGCCAGTTTGTTTTTTTTGCTAATAGAACAGTTGACCCATGCATCTCGAAATAGGCTTTTGCGTCATTCCAAGGTTCTGGATTAGTGCAGACAGTTGTCGGATCTTGTCTTTTAGCAAACGGATCATTCATGTTGTCCTGAAGATCACTCAGCTTGACTTTGATAGCCGTTGTCTTTGATTGTTCCCAATTCAGATACTGAGTTCCCTTTTACTCAGCTTCCATGGTTAGCTTCGTTCTGCAAGATATGGTTTTTAAGAAGATTTTTCTACTCTTGATACTGAGTTCCGTTCTACTCAGCTTCTTGATCGTTAAGCTTCTGTTCTGAAGATGACTTAACTTCTCTCACGCTGAGTTCCACTCTACTCAGCTTGTGCTGTGATCTCATGCTCACTTCGTCCTATCTTACTTTTTATTTCTATTTGTATTTATATTTATACTCAACATTGAACAAACATATTAGTACAATTAAATCAAAGCACTTAAATTTAATTGTCCCTTAATCATGGATTATCTTAAATGATTTTGTCAAATCAAAATCATATGGAAAGGTGTTTCAACAATGATTTCTCTTATTATGAAAAGAAATTATAAAAAATAATTAAAAATGCATACTAGTGACTTTAGCCTTTGTTGCTATCTTAGCTTTTGTCTTTCGTTCTTCAAAGTGCCCTTTCAATCTAGCATTTGAAATCCTTCACGCTTCACATGAGGAGGATTTAAGATATGATCAATATCATCTGTCTCTTGTAGTACATCTTGCTCATCAAGCATTCTAAATTCCATTTCTTCATCATCTGTAGACATATTCAATTTATCCAATGCAACTTCCCCATCCCTATAAATCTTATGCAACCCATCTTGAATAATTGTTCTTGTAACTTCATTAGTTTGATTCTTCAAAATTGTATCATAAGCAAAACGAATTGTGTTGTTACGATAAACAATCTCGATATCTTCATTGCTAATTTGAGTAAATTCACTTTTCATCCATCTTTTTTTCGCTTCTTTACTCTATGTACGCAAAATATATTTCTCCGGAATAACATCAAAGTTTTTTAACTATCAGAATTTTTAAGATATGACAGCAAAACAAGCCACTAGAGTCAAACTTTTTACAAGAACAACTTATATATGTAGTGAACATATTTAATCTAACATTATGAACTTTTGAATTCTCCCCTCATTTCACTTGAAACACACAAACATTGTCAAGACAAGATATTTCTAACCAGATAAATCCAATGGAGTACTTGAACTCATCATCAAATAACTTAAAACTTTTCTGGGTATAAACATTTGCAGCATGATTTAAAATCCCACTATTTTTTATATATAAAGGAGGTTTTCCATAATTACATTGAAAATCTTCTTCATCCTTAGTAGAACACCATCATTCAACCATTTTTTCAAATAAATCGGGTTAATGAAGCAGTTCTATTTGCCAATCATCCCAAAACGCTATTAGTACTTTCACTCCTTTGGGTTGATAAACTTCCACAAAAAAAACATCTTTTGACAAGGCCATGCTCCACTTATTCTGTAGAGCATATAACTTTTGCAACCATTTATGTTCTTTAAAATCAAATATATCCAACATCTTTTCCCATGTATCTTGAAACTCACTTTCTGATTCACAATCGTACAAGCATTTCTTGAAGAATTTTTTGGAACTCATGATCTGAATTTAAACCACCTAAGTGATATAGAAAATGTTTCGCCAAATGCCATAAACATAAACGATGACAAGTATTAGGAAAAGCAATTTCAATTGCATTAGCTATTGCTTGATCTTGATCGGTAAATATAGTCTTTGGTGATTTCCCTCCCATACAGTTCAAAAATGATTTGAAAAGCCAAACAAAGGAATCAGTTGTTTCATCAAGTAGAAAGGCACAACCAAACATAATGTTTTGGCGATGATGATTCAAACCAATAATGGAGCACATATTAAGTTATACTTATTTGTTCGGTAGGTTGTGTAAAAAATAACCACTTCTCTAAAAAATATCATAATCAGTTGCTGGTTTTTCATCTGTCCAAAAAAAGTTAGTCAATCTATTTTCTTTTGATTGACTTGAACATCATAGGAAAACATTGAGTCCTTAGCTTCTTGCTTTTCAAAACAATTAATCAAACTTTGTACATCTCCAACTTCAATTATCATCATCTTTTGCTTATTGACAAAGTTATAGCAACCTCTCTTAATAAATTCAACATTCTCATTTCCCCCGACCTCTCCTGACATATAAGCAAAAACATCGTTTGTCATTGTACCAGCATTCACCATTGAACTAATAACATTAGCTTTTGGTGCATTAATTGATCTATTAGATCTCAATAAATATGCTTTAGAAGGTGAAGAAAACTCATGATTATGCTCCACAAAAAAGTGACTAACAATCCATAATTGTAAATCTAATCATTGCCTTACAATCACTTTTTGTTTCGAATTTGCTACGATGAACTTTTGATGAAGAGTCGTTTTCAATTTTTAAACCTGCCTTAGAACACTTGAATTCCTTTTGACGAATTTCTTGTGTGTTTGGTTTTCCAATAACATATCTAGTTTTTGAACGTCTCACACTAAAACTCTTCCTAATAGCATATTCATTATACAAATTATATGCATCGTTTTCATTATTAACCACCATTCGCATTAAGCTATCATTGTCAACATGATTTTGGTTAATGTATGCACTATTTTTAATATTTTTTTTCTGTGATATCAATGTTTTCTGAACAATCAACTAAAACAAAGAAAATATTTTCATTAATTAAATTTTTAAAATAGCTAGTTAGCAAATTTTTAAAATTTTTGACAGTTCAAAAGGTAAAACTTACTTGGACTGTGATTTTGATTGTTTGCACCTTTAGCCACCATAGTTAGAAAAGAAGAGTTCTTTCGATTTTTGGAGATCCTAAATACAAATTATACACGTGAAAATCTAATAACCAAAAACCAAGTAAATAATTTTTCCAATTCTAACCAACAAATCAAATGAAACTTCTAACAAATAATGGAATAAGAAACACAAATATGGATTGAAGAGAGCTCAGTCAAATTAAAATAAGATTCATGTATTAAAATAATAGGACTAATTGAAATATTAAGTCTTCAAGTTAATGTGATAAATCTAGTCCAATATATAGTGGAGCTTTTAGGTGAGTGTATGTGCTTTGTGTCTAGTGCAATATGGAGACAAGGTAAATGAGTTAATAACCGGGTAATTGTTATCAGATGTTTCTTATTTTTTCTCATTTTGCATTCACATTGACCTGACTAGTTAAATTTGTTTGCAACATAGGATGCTATATTCTCATTCTTTATATTTGTGCTTGATTTAGAAGCCATAAATTACTACATGTAAAATATTGGATTCTTATAAATTATTTACATATTGTATTCATATAAAAAAAAAGCATTAAACAATACAAAGTGCTTAAAGAATGAGAACAATTAAAGTGATAGTAAAAAAACTAGTCAGATTGATAGCTTGAAACAACGACATAAAGTCTAATGAAGAAGGAAAGTTATAGAAAACAATCAATAATGGAAAGAAAACAACTCAATTTCTTACTCCCTATCTTATTTTGAGACCCATAAAACCTAGAAACTTGCAAAGAAACTTGGAAAGTCAAGCCTCTGTGTATTAGTAAAAGACACTCCCTAAATACAGAAAAGAGGCATGAGATGATCATTACATAGAAAGCACAATGCAAACTGAAATTTATAGCAAACTACTTTCAAGCGTGGAAAAAAATTAAACTCTTCTGCCTAATTGAACCCTCCAACTAAAACAAATTCTTATATACATGTTTGCTTGCTAATTTTAATTCAAAGAAATTAGGAACCAAACAGAACAAAAATGCAGATTGAAAATAAAAATTACATGTTCAGCAGCCAACGATGGTGGAATTAAGAGGTGATCTATAGTGGAGTTGCAATTGATTTTCGATGCAACAAACAAAAAAAGGATTAACGAAGAGTAGAGCAGCCAACTACGATGGAGATAAGAGGCGGTTGCGACTGGTTCTGGTTTTGGAGGCTTTGATGTGTTAATTCCTAATTAGTGTTAATTCCTAATTTGGTTTTTCCTTTTCCTTGTGGGACAAGATTTTGTACTTGTATAAATATGTGAATGAGAAAGAGGGGATTTTTACCAAAATATCATGGTATCAGAGCCTTGAGAGAAAATTCACGTGAGAGAAATTTTTAAACCCTAGCCGACTTATAGGGTGTGACCGAAATTTTGAGAGAAAATTCCTCAACCGAAGCTACGGATTTCAAGGGAGAAAACGAAGGCGTTCTTGACAGAGTTGCTCTACGTACGCTTTTCGAGATGACTGAAGGTGACAAGAAGGTTGATATTTATTACTTGGGTTCCAATGATAATCCAGGTAATCTTATAACTCCGATTCAATTGAAGGGAGATAATTATGATGAGTGGGCAAGGGCTATTGGGATGGCCTTGAAAGCGAAACGTAAATTTGGTTTTGTTGAGGGGAAGGTAACAAAACCAACTGATGAAAAAAAATTAGAAGATTGGGGAGCTGTTCAATCTATGTTGGTTGTATGGATTTTGAATACGATTGACCTAAAAATTCGATCCACACTACCTAACTATGAAGAGGTCCATGATTTGTGGACTTATCTGAAGAACCGTTTCTGTGTGGTTAATGGCACCAAGATATGTCAATTAAAAAACGCCTTTAGTGACTGTCGCCAAGGAAAGAATGAAGATGTAGCGTCCTACTTTGGGCGTTTTTCGAAGATCTGGGATGACTTGACGACCTATGTGACTTTACCTGAGTGTAAGTGTGAAGGTTGTAAATGTGATATGAAAGCGCAAGTCGCGGCTATTCAAGCAGAAGATATGCAACACCACTTTCTTATTGGGTTGGATTCTACTTTGTATGGGACGGTTCGGTCCAATGTGCTGTCTATGGATGTTCTTCCTGGAATGGATAAAGCTTATGCTCGAGTTATCCAAGAAGAGAGGTTGATAAAAGGAGAACATACGACAGTGGAACGGGATCAAGCCATAGCGTTCAAAGTTCAGTTCGATTCCCGAAGCAAACAGACTGATAATTCTGGGAAGTTTTGCTATCACTGCAACCGTGAGGGTCATGATGAAGGAAGCTGTTTTCAATTGATCGGGTTTCCGGAGTGGTGGGGAGATCGACCCAAAGGAGGAAAAGGGGCTGGACGGACTGGAAACGCTCATGGCAGAGGCGGTGGAGCTGGGCAGCGTGGCAGAGGTGCTGGCAGAGGCGCTGTTCGCGCCAACAAAGCAGCTGGAGCGAAACCCGACGTTGGAACCTCCGGGTTCTTCACAGAGGAGGCTGAAGGTGCTGGTTTGGCAGGAATCACGACTGCACAATGGAGCCAGCTTGTTGAGTTGTTAGGGCAGGTCAAAACTAATGAAAAATTACATGGTAAGACTGAAGATTTTAATTGGATAATTGATACGGGTGCTACACATCATGTAACTGGTCATCAGGATCAGATTTCCAACATCCGCAGAATTTTTACATGTCCAATTGGCTTGCCTGATGGAGAAATTGCCGTGGCCACTCGTGAAGGAGATGTGACATTACCCGGGGGCTTGAGTCTGACTAATGTTTTATTTGTTCCCAAATTAAACTGTAGTTTAATTTCTGTGAGTCAGTTGCTTGGAAAATCTAAATTTATCATTCAATTAACTGATGAGTTGTGTGTTATCCAGGACCGCAAGACGAGGAAGGTGACTAGAATCGGTGAATTGTGCGACGGACTATATTTCTTTCGTGGGGTTCCGAAGAGCAAATCAGTTGCAGTTGTGGGCAGAGATTCGTTGGAATTATGGCATAAGCGTCTTGGGCATCCGGGGAAGGAGATTGCTCAATTTTTACCCTCGAATATGGTATCTAGTAGAGTTAATGATAAAGAACCTTGTGATGTGTGTTTAAGTTCTAAACAAACTCGTAGTAGTTTTTCTACTAGTATAAATAAAGCGGATGATATTTTTCAACTTGTGCATTGTGATTTATGGGGTCCTTATCGGACTGTTTCGTCTTGTGGTGCTACTTCTTTTTTAACTATTGTGGACGATTTCTCGCGTGCGGTCTGGGTCTATCTTTTGACTAGTAAAACTGAAGTGTATGCATGTTTTATGCGATTTGTGGCTATGGTTGATCGCCAATTTCAGAAAAAGATTCTGACTGTCCGAAGTGACAATGGAACTGAATTTAATTGTCTTGGTAAATATTTTTCTGATCATGGCATATTGTTTGAGACTTCTTGTGTGGGTACTCCACAACAGAATGGACGGGTTGAACGTAAGCATAGACATATTCTTAATGTGGCTAGAGCTTTACGGTTTGAAGGTAATTTACCAAAGTATTTATGGGGTGAGTGTGTACTTGCGGCGTGTCATCTTATAAATCGCACTCCTTCCTCTGTTTTGAAAGGGAAGACGTCGTATGAGGTTTTATTTCATAAATTGCCTTCTTATGAGATGTTGAAAGTGTTTGGTTGTCTTTGTTATGCACACAATCAACGCACTCGTGGTGATAAATTTGAGACGCGAAGTCGTAAATGTGTTTTTGTTGGGTATCCATTTGGGAAAAAGGGGTGGAGATTGTATGATTTAGACACAAAAGAGTTTTTTGTGTCTCGTGATGTGAGATTTTATGAGCATATTTTCCCATTTGGATCACCATCAAATATGGACAATGAACCTGTTTCTGCACTGTCTGATACACGGATCAATGATGAAGAGACGAACAGTTCAGAACTGGACAGTCCTACGTCAGAAAATAGGACAGAACCAAACCCGGAGATTGCAGTACCAGGTTCTTCAGAAACCGAAGCTGAACCAAACCCGGTGACTGAATCTCCGGGTTCTTCAGAAGCAAGGCAGGAACCGAATCCGGCAATTGAAAATCTGGGTTCTTCTTTACTGGCAGAATCGGGTCAGAATGAGACAGAACAGTTTGCGCAGAATGAGGAAGAGGAGCTAGGAAGGGGCAAACGAACAAAAGTTCCTTCATCTAAGCTCCGGGATTTTGTGACTCACACTGTAAAGAAATATAGTCCACCCCAAGCTTCATCAATTTCATCATCTCCCTCAGGTACACTATATCCTCTAACTCATTATGTTAATTGTGATAAATTTTCTGCAAAACATCGTAGATTTCTTGCAGCAATTACAAATGCAGTAATCCCACGTAATTACAAAGAAGCAGTCAAAACTGAAGGGTGGCGTGGTGCAATGGCTGCGGAAATCAGTGCTCTTGAGGAGCAACATACTTGGGAACTTGTGAAATTACCGCCTGGGAAGAAGGCTCTAGGCAGCACCTGGGTTTATACAGAAAAGCGAAATGAGAAGGGTGAATTGCTGCGTTATAAAGCGCGGCTGGTCTGCTTTGGCAATCATCAAGTGGAAGGGATTGATTACAATGAGACTTTTGCTCCAGTGGCCAAAATGACAACAATTCGAACTTTCTTATCCATTGCAGCTGTGAAAAAGTGGTATGTACATCAGATGGATGTTCATAATGCATTTTTGCATGGTGATTTGGAAGAAGAGGTATATATGAAGCTTCCACTTGGGTTCAGTGCAGATTCGCAGGGTTTGATATGCAGATTGCGCAAATCTCTGTATGGATTGAGACAAGCACCACGGTGTTGGTTTGGGAAATTGATGGAAGCTTTGAAGAGATTTGGTTTCAAACAATCTTATTCTGATTATTCTCTTTTTACCTTTACAAAAGGGAGTATTCAGATCAATGTGTTGATTTATGTCGATGATATGATCATTGCTGGAAATAATGATGCTGCTTTGAATGCTTTTAAAGCATATTTAGGGCGTTGTTTTAAGATGAAGGATTTGGGAGCCTTGAAATATTTTCTTGGCTTAGAAGTTGCTCGTAACTTTGAAGGTTTCTTTATAAATCAACGGAAGTATGCACTTGAGATTATTGCTGAGACTGGTCTTCTAGGCGGCAGACCTGCTGTCTGTCCTATGGAGCAGAATCATAAACTTGCTCTTGCGACGGGGGCATTACTGGAGGATGCGACAAAGTATAGACGGCTGGTGGGGAGGCTCATTTATTTGTCTGTTACTCGTCCTGATTTGGCTTATGCTGTGCATATTTTGGCGCAATTTATGCAACAGCCTCGTATAGAGCATTGGGAGGCGGCCCTGAGAGTGGTGCGCTACTTGAAGAAAAGTCCTGGTCAAGGTATTCTTCTTCGGTCTACTAGTGATTTGAGGTTAGTTGGATGATGCGATTCTGATTGGGCTATTTGTCCTCTTACTCGGAGATCTTTGACTGGTTGGATGATATTGTTGGGTTATTCCCCAATTTCTTGGAAGACGAAGAAACAGCACACGGTTTCTCGCTCTTCTGCGGAGGCCGAATATCGGTCGATGGCTGCTACTACGTGTGAGTTGAAATGGCTTAAGCAGTTATTGAAGGAGTTGGGGGTTAATCATCCAAAGGGTATGCACTTACTCTGTGATAGTCAATCTGCAATTTACATTGCGAAAAATCCAATTTTTCATGAGCGAACAAAATATATTGAAGTTGATTGTCATTTTGTTCGTGATGCAATTCAAGACGGGCTTATTTCGCCGTCCTATGTGCCTACAAAAGTACAATTAGCAGATATTTTTACTAAAGCCTTAGGACGAACGCAGTTTGATTTTTTAATGCGCAAGTTGGGCATTTGTGACTTACATGCTCCGACTTGATGGGGGGTGTTAATTCCTAATTAGTGTTAATTCCTAATTTGGTGTTAATTCCTAATTAGTGTTAATTCCTTTTTATTATTAGATTAGGAATTGTTTTCCTTTTGTGTTAATTCCTAATTTGGTTTTTCCTTTTCCTTGTGGGACAAGATTTTGTACTTGTATAAATATGTGAATATGTGAATGAGAAAGAGGAGATTTTTACCAAAATATCAAAAATACATTCTAATTTACATGTTCCTAACCACACAATTGTCTATCAAATAAGAAATGGAATGGATCAAACGAAGAGCAATACCAAGATTTTCCATGTCGTAAGTATCATCTTTTATCATTGGTTCATTGTTTACTTCGACAATAGATCCTCGTGAGGTTATGAAGATATCTGAATCAGTGGGAAATTTATATTGCCATTGCCATTGAGATTGATAATGAAATCTTCTACAACAATATTAAAGTCTGACAGAATATACTATGTTTCCTCTTGTCTAAATTATTAATTACTACTATCATCATTTAGGTTTATTTTAACCACTTCACCCATGGAAATTTGTCACTAAAGAATAAAAAACAAAGAAAAAGGAATAAAATATCAATCTGTGACAAACATATGAAACATGTTGAAGATATGTTGAACAGAGAACATATTGTTAAAAATATGTAATATATTTCTACATAAATTGGGACTCTTCAATTTCAATTTTTGTGACAAATTTCAAAACTAGAGCAATAATTTTTTTTTTTTTTGTAAAAGTTTAAATTTCAAAGAGACAATATTTCTGAATTTAAAGAGAAAAGATGAACAGTTGAGAAATAAAGAGTTTTTTTATCAACGTATTTTGTGGTGTATTAATGAGAGAGAGTTTTTTCTTGAGTTAGACTACATTTATTAAGGGAGTATTAATATTAAGACTTCTATTTGGAGAAATATTAAATAATGAATTAAATGATAAATTAATACTTTCAATTTATATTAATTGTATTTCTTAATTTGTGTGAAAGACATTAGATGGCTTGCATAATGGAATGAAGAGAGTAAACATATATAATTGGGGATCGTTTTTAAAAGAAATTGTTTGTATTATAATTGAAATGATAGAAAAAGAACTTTGTGAAATATAAATATAAATTAAAAAGGGAGGAAAGATAAGAGGACATGACAACAAAGTTTTTGATCAGGTATTAGTGATAGTAATTAGGGAAAAAAATATTGCTTAAAAAGAACTTTTAACATAAACTTTTTGATGTACTTATGGAGTTTATGGCAGGCTAGAAACACCCGTCTTTGGCAGTATGAGATTCACACAACAGACCAGGTAGTGGCTCAAGCTCGCACTATACTTACCGACTGGTCAGAAGTCAACGCCTTGCGGAATCAACCTGATACAGGAGAACAACAGAACGTAAATATAGCAACATGAAATATTGCAGTTGCTGGTTGCACAACATGACACCCGCCGTCGGGAGGGTCGCTCTCGTGTTGTGTCGATGCAGCATGTTTTAATGTCGATAGTCGTGCAAGAATAGGAGCAACAGTACGGGATGCAAATGGGCAGTTCGTAATAGGGAGATGTGCGGGTCTGCTATGCTGTTTGACGACACGAGAATGTGAGGCCGAAGCTTTATTACAGGCTATGCAATGGCTGGAAGCTGATGGAATTATGGATGTGGTTTTCGAATCCGATGCTAAACAAGTGATTGATGCAATAAATTCTAGTTCTGGTGATGATTCTGAATTTGGAGATAGAATCATTCAAATACGGTTGATTCTAACATCAAATGACTCTTACTTGGCCAAATGGATACGACAGTAAGCAAATGGGATGACGCATGTGTTAGCACAGTCTTCTCGTTTATCCACTTGCCCTTCATTTTTTAATTCATTACCGAGTTTTATTTCTGATTCATTGTTACAATTTTGTCAAATTATGACTCATTAATTCATTGATTAAAAAAAAATTACCTATTTAAACCCATACAACTATTCACCAAATTATATTATTAATTTTTTTTGACTAATTAAACCCGTAAGATAACAAAATCTCTAATTTTGGAAAATAAAAAACCTCTGTATGGCAACCAAAATCTCCAAAAAAATCAGAAAAAAGTTAGTAGAAAATAAACAATGGAAAAAAAAATTAACAATAAATAAAAGGGTAAAGTTCAAATAAAACCCTTGTGGTTTCACTAATTTTCAGATAAAGGACTGTGGTTTACTTTTTGTCAAAACAAGGATTGAGGTTTCAAACTTGAATTAATACTATTAAAACCATCTTTAACGACCTGAAAATGAAAATTTCCAAGAATTAAAGTTGTTCAATATCATATTTTCTATGGAACTACATTTTCGATTTTCGAAAATCATCTTTTTTGGAACTTTCTCTGTCTAAACATTAACTTTCTCTCTTTTTACCAAACATCATCTAAACAATCTCAAAATAAAAAAGTCGAAGAATTAAAGTTGCTTAGAATATTAGTAGTTCTTAAAATATGTCATTTTTGAAGTCGTCAAAGGTGATTTTAATAGTATCAATCGAAAAAGTCCTTATTTTGTTAAAGTTAAAAACCTCAATCATCGTTTTGACAAAAAGTAAACCACAGTCTTTATCTGAAAATTAGTGAAACCACAGAGGTTTTATTTGAACTTTACCCTAAATAAAATCCATAAAAGGAAGGTATTGGCTTGAATTTGAAAAGAAAAAAAAAAAGGTTAATTAGCTCCTAAGCAAGTACCGTCAGCTTACCTGAGTTGAAAAAGACAAAAGGTTGCCCTTGAACCTGTACAAATTTTGTTTTTGATCCCATGTCAACTTTCAAAGTATCTGATCGTTTTTTTTTTTTTTTTAACCTGAAAGAGACGACTTAAATAGATGATGGATTTGCATCCATGTAAATAATGTTCACAAGCCACTCTGGTACAATAGTTGAAACAAAATCGCTAGCATTGGAACAGGCAAGCCTAGCTACCAAATGAGCCGCACCGTTCGCTAAGCGAGAAATAAAAACTAATTTAAAAGAAGGGGTGGATCTTAGCAGGATTCGACAATCTTCTACAATCATACCAAATTCAGAAATGTCCTGCTTTTCAGAGTGAATAGCATCTACCACAGCCTTAACATCAGATTCAAATATAACAGCAGAGTAACCCAAATTAGCAATCCATAACAAACTTGTGCGGATTGCAAGAGCTTCAATGGCACGTGGCTCTTTAATGCTTGGGATAAGACTGCTACTACAAAAAAGGAATGCTCCCCTTTCGTCCCTAATAACCGCTCCCATGCCACTACTCTCTAGTTCATTGAAAATGGCCCCATCTATATTGCATTTGATAAAGCCCGGGCAAGGCGTGTTCCATCTATGAAGAGGATTTGGTAAAGGGTGGTTACCTTTCTTTTTTTTAATTTATATAAAATACACAAGATGTATTCCACGCATTTTAGAATGTTATTATATAATTAAAAATTGATTAAAAAGAAAGTTATTGTTTGCTTAATTATACAACTTGTTTTCTCTAATCTAAGAATTGTATTTCTGATTTCAGTCGTTTTACTTTTTTTTAAGACTCGTGTAATATATGTTCTACATTTAACTTATTTTTTTTAACAATCGAATGATCAATTGATTATATTTTGTACAAGTTCAGGAAGCTAACTGCACATTTTATGTAAATTGAAAGAGCAATCAGGACACTTTGAAAGTTCAGGAGTCAAATCAATATTTTTAAACAAGTTCAAGGTCCAAATGATGAATTAAGCCTTAAATTAAACATATACAAAGAGAGAGAAAAGCACGGCGATTTTACAGAGAAAAGAAAGAAAGAGAAAGACACCACCAACTTTAACTGTATGCAAATTCAATTCCAATTCATCCTATTTGTACTCCAATTCTAACACACAAACACTCTCTCTCTCGCACACTCTCATCGATCAAATCAAGACTATGTTTTTATGCCTTTACCCTTCTTCTTCTTCTTCGTCTAGGGTTTTTCTCTACTCTTTGCTATGACCATGGCTCCTTCCCCAAGCACCTCATCCTCCTCTTCTACCCGCCACCGCCAATTCCGCTTTCCTCATTCTCATGCCTCCTCTCCTTTTCACCACTATCACCGCCCTCGCCAGCCTCATGTTCCTATTTTTGTAGTTAAACTTCTTTCAAACAACAACACTCCCCAAAATCACCGTTCACTTGATTCAATACTTTCCGAATGTAACCCCAAACCTGTTAAAATTTTCCCCAAACCTTCTGCTACTATCTTCGCCAGTCTTCAATTTCAGCTACAGTCTGACGCTTTTGATGCCGTTGTTTATCTCTGGGAGCGACGGCTTGCCGGGGATCATATGCTTACTCCCGTCGTTTATTTTCGTGACTCTGGTGATGTTGATGAAAGAATCCTGAGTTTATTCCTGTTGTATGTGCAGAAGCTCTTCCATGGGGACTCTGTTGAGAAATTGGAGAGGAAAGTCCGTGATTTATCTATTGAGATTGAGAAGGCTGTTGTTCCTCTGCTTAGGAGGCATTTGCCGCTTCACACTTTCAAAGAGCGTGATGCGAGGAGGAAGAGTTTGCGCGGGGAGATGGACGGACTTCTCAAGAGGATTGAGGAGTTTAAGTCTGCGTTGAACTCCGTGATGGATTATCTCGAAGGGAAGGAGGTTGAGGAGTTTGCTGTTTTGGGGTTTAAAAATGAGCAGGGGTTTAATTGGAGTAAGATACATTGTTTGTTGTTGAGGGAGTGTAGGCGTCTTGAAGATGGCTTGCCCATATATGGGTTTAGGAAGGAGATTTTGGAGCAAATACATTTGCAACAGGTACCTCTCGATTTTAATTGAACTCAGAGCGTGGTGTTTGCTCTATACTAATTTTGTGAAAGTATGTGAATCAAATTTGTTCTTTGATGCCTTTTTGTGGATAATGGTGCTGTAGTTTGTACTCTGTAATTTGACAACTGGATGATAATTGGTTGGGCAGTTTATTTTGTGCTATGAGTAAGTTCGCCAATGCTGTCTAATCTATTCAATTGAACTGTGTTATACGCGGTTGCTTTTATAACTTTGGGAGAAGAGTTAAGTGTCTGGCGCTTACTATTTTCTTTCACAAATGTCTATGTGTTCACTCTGAACATATTCAATTTATATCAACACATCTCTTGCAACATTTAAGAATTGTTTTGAATGTCAATAAAAAATTTGGTCATTTTGTTTTTCTCACAGGTAATAGTCTTGATTGGAGAGACAGGTTCAGGAAAGAGTACGCAGTTGGTACAATATCTTGCTGATTCTGGAGTAGCTGTCAGCGGTTCTATTTTGTGTACTCAGCCTCGTAAAATTGCAGCAATATCTTTGGCAAAAAGGGTTGGAGAAGAAACCGGTGGATGTTATGAGGATAAATCAGTTACCTGCTATCAAACTTATTCATCTTCCCATCGTTTTGATTCCAAGATAATATATATGACTGATCACTGTCTAATGCAGCATCTAATGGAAGATAAGACTTTGTCTGGAGTTTCCTGCATTATTGTAGATGAGGCTCATGAAAGAAGCTTGAGTACTGATCTTTTGTTGGCTTTGATCAAAGAACTACTTATCAAGAGGCGTGAGCTAAGGCTTGTTATAATGTCTGCAACAGTTGATGCAAGCAAATTATCAGAGTACTTCTTTGGTTGTAGAACCTTCCATGTGATAGGGAGAGGTTTTCCTGTGGAGATAAAATATGTTCCTGGTGCCTCTGAAGGGCCTTCTGGCTTTCTAACCAGCAGCAGTAGTATTGCTCCATATGTTTCTGGTGTTGTCAAGATGGCATTGGAGATCCACCAAGTAGAGAAGGAAGGGACCATTCTTGCATTTTTGACTTCTCAGCTGGAGGTAGAATGGGCTTGTGAGAAGTTTCAGTCACCCTCTGCAATTGCAATGGCATTACATGGAAAGCTTTCTCATGAGGAACAATGCCGTGTTTTCCAAAACTACCCTGGGAAAAGAAAAGTTATTTTTGCCACAAATTTAGCAGAAACATCCTTGACAATTCCTGGGGTTAAGTTTGTGGTTGATTCTGGAATGGTGAAGGAAAGCAGGTTTGAACCTAGCTCTGGTATGAATGTCCTCAGAGTTTGCAAGATTAGTCAAAGTTCTGCCAATCAACGGGCTGGTCGTGCTGGTCGAACGGAACCTGGAAAGTGTTACCGGCTTTACTCGGAATCTGATTATCTGTCGATGGAGTTACACCAGGAACCTGAAATTCTTAAAGTGCACCTTGGTATTGCCATTTTAAGGATCCTTGCTCTGGGCATTCAGAATGTGCTAGACTTTGATTTTATTGATGCCCCTAGTGAAAAAGCAGTTGACATGGCCATCAGGAACCTTGTTCAGTTAGGTGCTATTGTCTGCAGAAGTGGTGATTTTGAACTAACTGCAGATGGAAACAACTTGGTTAAGTTGGGCACTGAGCCACGACTTGGAAAGATTATTCTTGAAAGTTGCCGTTATGGTTTGCGTAAGGAGGGAGTTGTTCTTGCTGCTGTTACAGCAAATGCAAGTAGCATATTTTGCAGAGTTGGGACAGATGATGACAAACTCAAATCAGATTGTCTTAAGGTGCGATTTTGCCATCCTGATGGGGATCTCTTTACGTTGCTTACTGTCTATAGGGAATGGGAGAATGAGTCCCCAGATAATAGAAATAAATGGTGTTGGAACAACAGCGTTAATGCTAAGACTATGCGCAGATGCAAAGATACAGTAGTAGAGTTGGAGAACTGTTTGAAAAATGAACTTCATATCATTATTCCAACTTACTGGGTTTGGTCACCCCATGTTGTCACAGAGCACCATAGTTGCATGAAAAAGATTGTGCTATCTTCACTAGCAGATAATGTAGCGATGTATTCTGGGTATGATCGTCTTGGTTATGAGGTGCTCTCAAGTGGGGAGTACTTTCAGCTTCATCCTTCATGTTCATTGCAAGTGTACAGCCAAAAGCCAGACTGGGTTGTCTTTGCTGAACTTTTGTCTATATCATGTCAATATATGGTGTGCGTTACTGCCATCGACTTTGATACTGCGTCTGCATTTAGTCCTCCTCTATTCAATATCTCAAGTATGCAAAACAGAAAGTTGCAGTTGAATGTGATCAAAGGATTTGGTGCCACTCTCTTAAGAAGGTTCTGTGGAAAGGGAAACACTAACTTGCTCTCTCTTCTTTCTCGCATACGGGCAGATCTTATGGATAACCGGATAGGTATTGAAATGGATGTGGAAAATAATGAGGTTTTATTATACGCCTCTGCACAAGACATGGAAAAGGTTTATGCCATTGTTAATGATGCATTGGAATATGAAGTAAAATGGTTGAGTAATGAATGCCTGGAGAAGTGTCTATATCATGGGGGACGAGCTGGTGCTTCTCCCCCTGTTGCACTATTTGGACCTGGTGCAGAAATTAGGCATCTGGAATTGGAAGACAAGTGTCTCAGTGTTGATGTGTTTGTTTCAAATGGAAATGGTCTGGATGACAGGGAAATTTTGACATTCTTCGAAAAATCTGTGTCTGGGGTTTGTGGTTGTCACAGATTTTCAAGCGGCAGACAAGATGGTGACCTTATTGAGCACTGGGGCAGGGTGACATTTCTTAGTCCTGAAGCTGCCAAGAATGCTCTAGATTACAATGGATTTGAGCTATCTGGTTGTTCACTTAAGTTGTCCCCTGCTAGATCATCAGTTGGAGGTGGACATAAATCATCATCATTTGCTGCCTTAAGAGCCAGAGTCACTTGGCCCCGGAGGTACAGCAAAGGGTTTGCAGTTGTCAGATGTGAAATAAATGATGCTGAATTTGTCGTTCAAGATTGCCATAATCTGCTGATTGCAGGCAGGTTTGTTCAGTGTGAAGTCAGCCTAAAGGAAGCAAATTGTGTTGTCATCAAAGGATTGGATAGAGATACTTCTGAACCAGAAATTCTAGAAGTTCTTAAAAGGACCACAAATAGGAGAATTGTGGATGTATTTCTGATTAGAGGGGATGCTGTAAATAATCCTCCTCTTGGTGCTTGTGAAGAAGCTATTCGCAAGGACATTGCTCCATTCATGCCAAACGAGGCACCCCTGAGTAATTATTGTCATGTTCAAGTCTTCCCCCCTGAGCCAAAGGATAGTTTCATGAAGGCTGAGGTCACTTTTGATGGGAGACTTCATCTGGAGGCAGCAAAAGCATTGCAACATATTCAAGGGAAGGTTCTTGCTTGTTGTTTCTCATGGCAGAAAATCCAATGTCATCAGGTGTTCCATAGTTCTGTATCATGTCCTGCTTCTGTTTATCCATTCATTGAGAGGCAGCTTAAATCGTTAGTCAATAACTTTGCAAACCGACCTGGTAATTCCATTCTCAGTGAATATTTGCTTGAATGTATTTATGTTGTTGCTACTCTGGTTCCATCTGCTTTTCAAATTATAATTGCTCTATTCTTGTTTCATTCATTTACAAAATGGCTCTAGTTATGTGTGTTCTCTTTTTGTGCCAGTTATATGGTGATACATCTGTAATTTATATTTTTCTGGGTGATGATGACTAGAATGATGAGTGTTTGTGGTGCCATTGATTTCATTAGCCGTGGTAAGGAAGTTAAAGCATATTTGTGGTGTGAGGCCTGAAGTTTCATAGCATATATAGAAACTGCATAGCTGACCTTTAGATAATGATTTGAAGCTGGCTCTTTGTCTTGTTCTGGTGTGCTGTTCTTTATGGTTCTTTCATCATCATATTGGAATAGATTTTGTTTCAACCTATTGAGGATGTGGTGCTGTTATTTGATTGTGCTGAAATGCAGTTTTCATTATTTTGTTCAGATTTGGAGTTCTGTTATATATATAGGCCCTGTTTGGTAAAGAGCTTTTTGGAGTAAAATTAGAGGTTTTGACTAGTCAAACCTCTAATAGTGGTGTTTGGTAAGGAGAGGTTTGAAAGAGCTTGTTGGGTCCAAAAAGCTAATTTTGAAAAAGCTCATTTTAGGAGCCTTTTCAATTAGCTTATTGCTCCATCTCTTTTTATGGACATTTTTACCCCTATTAATAATCTTTAATTCCAAATAAATCCTTTACCATGTCCTTATTTGTCATTTTACACAAACAACTATTAGCAATCAGCTAGTTCACACAATCCGCTAGTCAAATCAGCTAACCAAAAAGGTAATGAGCTAACAGCTAATGTAATCAGCTATCAGCTAACAGCTAATGTAATCAGCTAACAGCTAACAGCTAATTGCCAAACAGGGCCATAGACCAAACGGAATCCTTCTATTTCAAGTGAAAAATACCATTTTATTCTCACTACTATAAAATTAATTACATGTTATCCCAAGGCCTCTAGTTTACCAGTAACTAGCCTGTCAAGTCTCCAACTTCCATTTTATTTTCCAATCAGTGAAAAACTTCTACTTTTTTTTTTTTTATGTATTACTAGTTTTATGAGTAAATAGGAGAAAGATATTTGTTCTATTTCAGAAACTGGCTGAAATAGGTAAATGTTGCCATAGCTTAGGCTTAAATAGAGAAGGTCAAATAATTGGGTATCATTGCAAAATGGTCAAAGGTGTGAAGTCAGTTGGTGTTTAGATTTCAGATTCTTTCCCTTCTAGTTTTCAGTCTTCAATAACCAGATTAAGTTGTCTGACCAAAACTGGTTGCATATGGTTTAAGGTAATTCGGTTCACTTCTGGTCAGACAACTTGATCCTTTGAGTCTACAGGATGGAAAAATCGCACCTTAAGGCAATCTGTTAAGAAAATGCAAGTAGCATATTTTGCAGAGTTGTTACAGAGGTTGACAAACTCAAATCAGATTGCCTTATCCTAGCTTCTAGAGCTTAAAGTATGACATCTTGTGTTAATTAAGAAATTGTTGGCATTTTTTATGCACTGTAGCAGAATATCTCACTACTAGGGAGTTTTCTTCAATAAGGTGAATGGCTTGTTTTTGGAAAATAACAAGTAAGATTCTGACAGAAGTTCAGAAACTGGTACTTTTTTAGTTTTAAAAAGCCTGTTACGGTTGTCTTATTTTAGGTTATATTATTTAGGGTTTTTTTTTATTATTTAGGAGTCTTTAATATTTAGGAGTCTTTTATTATTTAATATTTATTAATTTATGTTCAGTATTGCTTATTTAATCAGGTTAGTTTTCGTCTTTCTTTTTGCTGGTAGTATTTGTTAGTCTTTTTAATTTTGGTAGAATCCTAGTTGTGGTAGAATCCTAATTGTGGTAGGATCCTTTTGGCTAAGGATACCTTGGGTGTTTAGGAATCAGTGTACCTCTTTATAAAAGGGGATTTTCTATTGATTAATTTTATGCAGAATTTTATATAAAAAATATCAGGAAGAGCTGGTGATCTCTTAAATAAAAAAATCCACCATCGATTGTTAAGAAAATAGGTCCTTCAAAGAAGGGCAGAAATATCAACGAAGGAATCACATCTGATTTCATTGCGGGAAGGCCCGTGACGAGACCCTATTCGCGTGCTCATAACAAAGCCTTATCAATATCAAGTAGTTTCGGAATGCATTTTACATGTCTTTCCTTTGGGATTCAAGTTCTTTGATTTTTTGAAGAAATGGGCCAAAATATCAATGGTATTATAAGAGGCTAGTTGCTGTATGCGTCGTTCTCTGTTTTCATTACATGCAATGGATGGATGTAATCGTTAGTTATTTGTTCTCATTTTCTTTTGTAGATTCATGTCGTTCTCTCTGGGGATTCTTTTGTGTTATTTATTTAGTGACAATTGGAGTGCATCACTGTGGCTTTTAGCATCTCGTGTTAATTTAGGATGAACTTTAGATTTGTATGTGGAGAACTTTTAGTTTTCCATTGTTATATATTGCAGTACGATACTTAGTACTATAACAATACAATGCTAATGGTTGAATTTTTACAGGTGTATATTGCATTTTGAAAAGGAATTGGAATGGCTCGTATAGAGTTAAGATCTCAGCTAATGCAACAAGGACAGTGGCAGAGTTGAGGCGTCCCCTGGAGCAGCTAATGAATGGAAAAATGTTGGATCATGTTAGCCTCACCCCAGCAATTCTCCAGCTTCTCTACTCCAGAGATGGAAAATCAATTATGAAGTCACTGCATCAACAACTGGGAACTTACATTTTATTTGATAGGCATAACATCTGTGTTAGGATCTATGGTCCAGAGAACAAAGTTGCTCTTGCTGAAAAGAAGTTGGTGGAATCTCTTTTGGCTCTCAATGGTAACAAGCATGTAGATATCCCTCTTCGAGGTAGAGTTCTGCCACATGATTTAATGAAAAGAGTGGTTGAGAAATTTGGACCCGACTTGCATTTGCTCAAAGTAAAGTTTCCTGAGGCTACGTTAACACTAAATACAAGGATCCATGCCATCTCATTCAATGGCAAAGAGGATCTGAGGCTGAGAGTGGAGGAACTAATTCACGACTTTGCACGATCTCTGACTGTTGGTATTACTGATCAGAAACCAGATGATAGATCTACTGCCTGCCCGATTTGCTTGTGTGAAGTTGAAGACTGTTACCAACTTGAAGCGTGTGCACATAAATTCTGCCGTTCTTGCTTGATTGACCAATTAGAGTCAGCAATGAGAGGACATGATGGTTTCCCAATACGTTGTGCCCATGAAGGGTGCGGGATGAACATTTGGCTCACTGATTTGAGGGCATTATTATCATTTGAAAAATTAGAGGAGCTTTTCAGGGCGTCATTGGGAGCTTTTGTGGCGTCTAGTGTTGGCAGGTACAGGTTTTGCCCTTCCCCCGACTGCCCTTCTGTTTACAGGGTAGCTGAACCAGATATGGTTAGAGGTCCGTTCGTATGTGGAGCATGCTATGGGGAGACATGTACGAGGTGTCACTTGGAGTATCACCCGTACGTATCGTGTGAAAGATACAAAGAATTCAAGGAGGATCCTGATTTGTCCTTGAAGGAATGGCGCAAAGGAAAAGAGCATGTTAAGGGCTGCCCAGTATGTGGGTACACAATTGAGAAGATAGAAGGTTGTAATCACATTGAGTGCAGATGCGGCAGGCACATTTGCTGGGTATGCTTAGAATCATTTAGCTGCAGCGATGACTGTTACGGGCACTTGAGGGCTATTCATCAAGCTATCATTTGACGATCAACCTAACGACAGAATTAGCTGGTAACCTCGTTGTACATTCTTGTATATATACATAACCTATATATATAGTATATGTGAAGTTAAGTAGGAGTATTCCTTTAGATTAGCTCTCAGTCTGTTGTTTCGGTTGGCTTATTAGGCTTGTGGTGATACTTTTCTGCAAATGACCCCTCGAGTTTAACATCTGGTTTGCTCGTGTTTAGATGACTTGATTAAATGTTTGCGAATCAATATGCACTGATGCAATTTAGCTTGTCGATAATGTTTAAAGATGGAATTTACCGAATATCAGCTGGCAGGTAGATAAGAGATACAAACGCATCAAATGATTGTTTTGATGATCAATTCTGTTAAAAAAAATGATTGTTTTGATTATTAAATCATTGGGTATATTGCATCTATGACCATTGAACTTTGCCTATTTTCATGATGTCAGCACTGAACTTCAAAACATAACATAACACTGAACTTCAAAACATAATATAAAAGCCAATGAATTTTATACGATTACTAAATTATACCTATGATTACTATTATTGTTGATTAATCTTTTTGATTTTTGACTCTTGATTCTTTTTTCAATAGGTTAACTTCTCTCTCCCTGTTTTACCCTTAACAAGCTCTTCCCTCTCCTTATCTCTTTCACTCTCTCCATCTGTTTATTATGAAAATCATACAGAGTTAATAATACTATTTTTTTTTCTTTCAAAATTCAAACCTTATTGGTTCCTTTCGAAGTTCAACTGGTTCGTTGGATATAATTTAATAATCTCAAAATGTATTTGCCAAAGAAATATTAGTAGATGCGCATTAAATAGATATAAGTAATTCTTCCAAATGTATGAACCATTTGATTGGAAAACTTATTTGAGTCAAATCCTATTGGTTTCGTGTGACGATGTGCATCTATGTAAGACTTTTGATTTTCCCAGATTGCAATTCCGCGACTACAATCCCGCGAATAGAAGAAATATGGCGATAATCAACCTGAATTCCTCCACAGACTGAAGCTTGAAGTGTATTGTATGGCGACAATCAACCTGAATTCCTACACAGACTGAAGCTTGAAGTGTATTGTACGGCGACAATCAACCTGAATTCCTACACAAACTGAAGCGCATTGAGTTAACAAGCTTCCAAGATGGGGAATATGCAATTTTGCCATCTAATTTCCTTCAACATTTTCCCAAATTGGAAAAGCTTGCTTTAAGTGATGCTTTGATTGAAGAATTGAGCTTTCACAAGGTCCAAGATAAGAGTCAGTTGCATTGTTGACAAACTTAAAACTATCAAATCTGCCAAAGCTCAAGCATCTAGTCCGTGATGATTCTCGACTAGCCCCCTTATTTCAAAATCTGGAAGATTTAGAAGTAGATTGGAGATCCTATGCCTTCATCATTGTCATTTCAAAATTTAGAAGTTGTCAAAATGTGATGGACTGATAGAAACTGAGTAGTATTTCAATTGTGTAAATAAACAGATGAAGAGAGAGAGAAACGGATGAAAGAGAGAGAGAAACAGACTCAACATTTTTGCCACCATACCGGTGTCGACGACACAAATGCATATATGAAATCCGTGTCAGATATGCTAGATAATAGTCCGATATGGTGATGAGAAGAATTTGAAGAGTCGTACAAAAGGAGGGAGTGATGAGAAGAATTTGAAAAGTTGTAAACCTTCGAAGAGTCGTACAAAAGTATCAGCTTTTTTGGAATAAAAAGCAAACCGTTTTCCCTTTTAAATCCTAATTGCTCTTACGGTGTAAAACCTTCACCAAATATCAATCCGAAATTGCAGTGCTGCAAGTCTCAAATAGAAATTCTCAGCAGGTAATCAATAAAAAAAAATATTTTCAGAGTTTATTTTTAAGTGATTTGCTTCATACCGCCTCTTATTTCCCACATACCGCCTCCAAATTACAATTTTGCCCTTTTCCTTTATATTTGAAAATTTAAGTTCAAATTGACATTCTAACTCCCTAACACATTAATTCAAACCCGAAAAAGAACCCGAACTAATTATGGTTGGACGTGGAGGTAAAAGAAAAGCAGTAGGGATCATTCCGGTATGTGTTTGAACTTAATAGTTTTTGGACATTTATTTTTAATTTTTTTTTTTTAGTTTTCTGTCCCGAAAATCGGGTGAATTTACTCATGGCGGGTCCAGGACCCGCCATGAGTAGCTTGACGGCGGGTCCTGGACCCGCCCGTCAAGAGATAGTGGCGGGTTCTGGACCCGCCGCTATGAAAACCGGTCGGTTTTCTGTCCCGATTTTCGGGACAGAAAACTAAAAACTAAAAAAAAAAATTTAGTAGTTAGCGTATTGTTTTTTGAACTTTAGCGTGTTGTTTTTAGAAATATTTAACGTATTTTTTTTGTAGAACTTTAGCGTGTTGTTTTTAGAAATATTTAGTGTATTTTTTTTTGTAGAACTTTAGCGTGTTGTTTTTAGAAATATTTAGCAGATTATATTTATAAATTTAGCTTGCTGTTTTTAGAAATTTAGCGTATTGTTTTTAGAAATTTTTTTATAAGTAACTGTTGAATGTTTATTTTCCAGCGTGACATATATACGTTATGCAGATTAGGCGCCAAACGGGTCCGTGGACCTCCTGCACATCTGCAGGCGGGTCCAGGACCCGCCAACATTCAAAGGGAGGCGGGTCCAGGACCCACCTCCCTTTAGTCAGGGGCGGGTCACGGACCCGCCCCGCTTTAGACGAGGGCGGGTCCTGGACCCGCCCCTGATGAAAATTAAAAAAAAAAAACTCTACAAAATTAAAAAAATTTAAAAATACATTAGATTGTTACCTCGTCTTCGGAGTTTTCGTGTTCCGACATTCTCGGATCCATAATTTTTGTGATTGTGCTTTGTTCGGGAGAGAGAAAGAGAGAGAGGAGGGTGATTTCAATTTTTTTTGAGAAATAATGGAAGGGGCATAATGGGTATGTAGGGGGGCGGGGGCTGTAAAAAGGGGGCGGTATACGGTAACACCCATTTTTAATTGTGTTAACCTTGATGCGGTATATTTTTTTTGGATTGGATAAAATTTAAAAAAGCACATGTGCTTTCATGTTTTTGTCTAAATGGGGATTATGGTTTTCGTTTTGTTAAAAACAAGGATCATTTAGTTTGACATTGTAAAAACAACTGTTAACGATCTCAAAGTGGAAAATTTAATTAAAATTGTTTAGTACCATAATTAACATGAAACCAAATTTTTTATTTTCTAAAACCATCATTTTCGGAGCTTTCCCTCTCTAAACATTTATTTTCTTTTCTCACCAAACAACACCTAAATGATCTCAAAATTAAAAAGTCGAAAAATTAAAGTTGCTAAGAATATCATCAAGTTTTTGAAATTTTTAATTTTGAATTCGTCAACCGTCATTTTATTTTTGAGGTCATTGTTTTTAGTAAAGCTAAAAACCTCAATCTCGCAAATGAAAACTTGATTCTCCGTTTGGACAATTTTTGTATGGATACCAGTTTAACAAACGTGAAAGCACATGGGTTTTTTTGGGTGTACCCTATATTTTTTAATTACTGTATCTCGTACTTGAATTCAAATTTAGGACGGTGTAACCGTTTGCAAAATTTTCAAACTTGCCATACTGAATATTCGGATCCGTGCCATAGGGTGTAATTTACCCGTTAATTCATTACAAATAATGGGGAAACACATAAATTCTATCAGACTGCAAGCTAAAATTATTGGTATTACATGTGCATTGAAATCTGACATAAAGATTCAGTTATTTAACATGACTGCCTGGTTTTTGTTTTAGAAGCTTTTCAATTACAGGTTCCACCATTGTTTCCAAGTCCTCTACGTCATGCATCAGATCATCCACCTGCGTTTCATCGGAGAGATAATTCATTAGTTCAATTGGATCCTCTATATGGTATCAGCGCTTCTAACATCAAGTGATCGATAGTTCTAATCTTGGCAACAATATATGATAAGATGAGTCTGTGTTGTATACACTTAGTTCAATTGTTTCATCGACATATGAAATTGATACTTGATCTTATTAGACCAAATAAAAGTTTTGTGTATGGTGGTACCTTATGAATGAAATTATTGGTTAGGTGAGCATCATGAGCAGTTGCTTTAGAAAGGTCTTGTATTAGAACAGCAGCTTGCTTAATTTTGGCATTATCAGGGAGATTTTCTGCGAGTTGAGATGATGCATTTTCTGCCAATGTTGACACCTTCTCTACTGCTGCTGCTACTTTTTCAGCTGCTTCTAGCCCTATTTCCACCTCCCCTATTCATATCCAATATTTACTTTCACATTTAACTCATAAGGTCATCAAAGATTTATTAACCATTTTTACTGATGCATATACCCCATATTTACCTTCTATCTTTTTCACTGCCAACCATTTTTGACTCCAGAATGGTAGTATAATAGATAATATACTGCCCAACATCCATTTTGCCCTGCATTGCATATGATGATTTTAAGCCTAGTTTTTATAAATATGTTTTTAAGCAAGAGAATTTCCACCCATTTGAAATTGGACCTAACTTTATTATAATAGCGAGTGCAATTCCTTAGGTCAATTTTAACTGTTTTTTCAATTCTATATGCATTTTAACTTTTTCAGAATCTCTCTTCATTTCGTTACATGATTTTAAAAAACAAATAGATTATTTTAAACAAATTTAAATAGTAAATTGGATATTTTAAAAATATAAGAAGAATTGATTTTTTAACAAATATAAAAGGCTAGGATATATTAGATAATTGATGGAATTGTCAATTTTAGGAATAATTTTAACCCTTAATACATTTAAAATGTAACAAAAGGATAAAAAGGGAATTCCAAAATAATAATAATAAAAATAAAAAAGCATTTTCAATATTGTCAATGAAATTTATGTATACATACCAGGCTGAGAAGTTGGGCCTTGGAGGATCTGGTGTTGTTGGCCGTGGTTTAACCGTGTTATCATTGGCTTTCACTCTAGTTTATGAACAAATATAAAATCAAAAGCAATTAATATTGTAATTAAGTTAAATGGATAAGAGCAAAATTTACTTTTTATCTCTACTGACAAGTTTATTATGGTTTGATTACATTTAATTTTTCAAACATCAAATTTAAAATATTTATTATGTTATAATTAGTTATAAACAATGAGCTAAAATGTTAAACAAGATAAAAAGTATAAATTATGACTCTGACCTTTACTTGTTTTAAGATCATCAGTTTTCTTGAGGCAAAACTAGGAATTCCTATTTTTTTTGTTACTGCATCGACCATAGACCAATTCCTCTTTTATTGGGGAGTATTGAATACACCCATAATTTTGAGCTTTTTTTTTTTTTTTTTTCTAAATCGTGTCATTGATCATTGATTCTATTATGAATCAAATATTTATTTAACTTTTCCATCCGAGTTTGGGCTCCATTAATTGTTAGGGTAATTCGGCTTACTAATATAGACAAATAAAAATAAGAAAACCTTAATTAGGAGAGAGAAAAATTTAAAAGTAAAAAGAAATTATAGAAATTAATTTCCAGTAGATTCTTCCAAACTCAATCTTCTTCTCTCCAATTTTACGATTTCCAAAATCAGAATCGTCAAATTGATCTTCTCCCATAACACCAAAATCTATTTCGAGCAGATTCTTTCAATCTGGATCTCTCTCTTAGTCAGGAAACTTATTTTTTTTATTTGTCCAGATGGAAGTAAAAACATCCATGTTAGCAGGCTGAATCCCTTAACGCATCTTGTCGTCTAAACTCGATGAAAAAGTTAAATAAATGTTGAATCCATAACAAAATTAACGCTCAATGTGAAAATAATAATTAATCAGGGGCTTAGTTATGCTTTTTTCCGTAAATCAATTATAAACAACTTATCAAAATACACAAAATTGTTTCAGTTTATCGACAAAATTATTTTGGAAGATCCGATGTGACATTCGAATAACTATCAAATCTGTCCGTTTAAAATTTCTGGATAAAATTAACCTTGCTTGGTGAGTAAAATTATACAATTTCGTTTGTTAAAGATAAATATACACATTGTCCTAGGAAAAACATATAAGAAACTGAGCCAAAATAATATTTTAGTATGGACCGAGCAAAAAAAAATAAGCCTTGTAATATATAAATAAATAAAATAGAAAAGTATATAAATAAAATTTGTGGTTTGGCCGATTTATGAAGATAACTTCATAGTTTAAAAGTTTACAAATACTTTATACAATTTACAAACGCTTGCAACAGTTAAAAAAGATTCATTTTACAAATTATACCATATATAAAATCTAATTTTGCAAATTAACTAAACTACGAATATTAAAAAAAAATTGACTTATAAATCCTGTAAGAGCTAACTTCACAAACCTCAAATCCTGTTCCAAATTAAACCAGAAAACTGTTTGTACAAATGGGTAAAACTTACATGTTGGTATGAAGATTATCTTTGGAAACAGTTGCAGTTGAATCATGAGGTCTGATAATATGCAATCCTTGATACCCATGTTGACTCTTGTTAGAACCTGTATTATATCCAACACAAACATTGGTGGAACTAAACCTGTATCTATAAATTAGTTGCAGAAAACTTAGTAGGTTGTAAGAAGAAGACATTGCTAATATTAATTAGTCTCTCTCCTCCTCCTGTAACCATAAATATATATATGAAAAAGTAGGATAAGTCATATGGTTTTTGCTTATTTGGTTGCTTCAAGTTAAGCTCTTTATACATTTTCTAGATTTTGTTTGCTTGTAAGCTATATATATGTTTCTTACTCCTTCAAGCAAGGAAATTCAATATAATATGCATATATCTTTAACTCTTTTTTCATGTATCATATTTGCATAAAATTGAAACAATAATATGGGAAAGTAATTATATTAAAAGAAGAAAAAAATATGAGGGCTAAAATCTCAATTTTTGTATATTACTACTCGAAATATATAGGACTGTAATTGAACCGAGACTTGGTCTGCTCATGCATTGGCTTGTCAGAAAATTTACGAGTTCGAGTTCGACACTCTGTTCGTGACTATCTTGTTAATTCATTCATGAACTTCGCTCGAACAACTCATTAATTATAGTTCTATTGATTTGAAATTTGTTTAACACAAAACCACGTAACTAAAATTTTACATTTTCCCATTTATAGAAATATTATTATTAAAAAAAAATCGAACAAAGCTTGCTCAGTAACAAGTTCATGAACATTATAATCGAGCTTGTTTATGAGTTTATTCTAATCACGAGCTTTCAAGTCGAGTTTCACTGTACTCAATCTCGACTCATTTATAAATCAAGCCGAACACAATCAATTTTGTTTACCAGACGGGCTTAACTCATTTACAGCCATACCTGGAATTATAGTGTTCTTTTTTTTTGATGAAGGGGAATTATAGTGTTCTACTCGCTGAACAATAGCATAGCTTATGGGATATGGGTTGGGCCAAGGATTTGAACACACTATTTGAACAAAGTTGGGCCCAATTTCAAATGGGTGGAGATCCTCTTCCTTAAAAACATGATATCATGCAGAACTCATCTAATACACTTATTTATAATAGGAAAAATTACACAGAAATTCATATCTTAAAAACTATTTACAACTATGTCAAGTCATCATTTTGGATTACGCCAAACTAGTAAAATTAGTACTTTTAATATATTTTAAGGATTAGAATTTATAAATTAGAAATCTAGAATATATTTTCTAGGGTTTATGGTTTATGAATTGGAGTCTAGATTTTTTAAATTATAATGTAAAATCATAATATATGAAGAATAATGATATATTAAGAATTATGTTTGGTGATATGACTTAGTTGTAATTTTGTAGTTAAATATGATATTCATGTAATTGACCCTTTATAATAATTAGGCCTAATGCTTCTCCAGCCTCCTTAACTTGTCCAAATTGGTCATTTTACCCCCTCAACTCATCGAATGTCCTATTTACCCCATTAACTCTATAAAAGTGGTATTTCTCACCCCCTCAACTTGTCCATTTATCCCTCCAACTTATAGAATGTTCTATTTACCCCCCCTTAACTCCATAAAAGTGGTATTTTTCACTCTTTACAATCCGTTATCGAAGCCTAAATTGATAACTTTTTTAAAACGTTAAACCTATATTTATGCTATTTTGTAAGTGGAACCTAAATTGATACTTCCCTAAAAATCATAGGCCTATTTTGGTACATTATCCCTACATATAATGTATTTAACTTGTTTGTATTAATGTTCTTGTTATTTGTATTTTTTATTCGTTCTTTCTCTTTTCAACTTTTTTGACTACTATAAAAGGATAAGAAATACCATTTTTATGAAGTTAAGAGGGTAAATAAGATCATAAGTGGCGAGAAATACCACTTTTATGGAGTTAAGGGAGTAAATAGGATATTCGATGAGTTGAGAAGGGGTAAAATGATAAATTTGGACAAGTTAAAGGGGTGAGAAATACCATTTTTATGGAGTTAAGGGGGTAAATAGAACATTCGATGAGTTGGATGGGTAAAATGACCAATTTGGACAAGTTAAGGGGGCTGAAGAAGCATTAAGCCTAATAATTATTTGATATATACATACTTTTTAAAATATAATCATGCAGTTTTTTTTTTTTAAATATCATGTGCTGAATATATATATTTTTATCTTTTATATCCAAAATACTAATCTTTCTTGTTTTATGAAAGTCACAAATCTTCAATTTGTTCAAAAAGGGTTTGAACTATTTCAATGTATCCAAATTAAATATTAACATGTTTGTCACACCAATGTTGCAAGTGACACCTGACTTGTCAATTAGTTCATAAATTCCAATTAGATATAAAATATATTTAACGGGAATATATAACTTTTTATATATTATAATATTATAATTTCAGTAGACATTAAAAGCAACTAATTACTGAATAACAATTTTTATATAGCAGTAAAAACTTGGTGGTCATGACAACTTAGTGAAACTTTATGAAAATTTAACGAACACGGTGAAACTCATATGAAGCTATTTTGAAATATTAACATAAAATTTCCATTAAATTTCACTCCAATCTCAGTAGATCTGAAGTGAGTTTCACGTGAGTTTCAACTAGTTTCATCTTTTGTGTAATTTAATGAAACTTATTATGTGAAACTAATTGAACTTATTCTAAAACATTAGTTCAAAGGTTTTATCAAGTTCAGCATATTTAAATCGAATTTAATAGATATTCTACTCTGTTTCACTTTTTGTGAAACCCGATTAAAATCATGTGAATCTATAAACATTAACATAAATTTTTCATGAAGAGTTTCAACTAGTTTACTTTTGTGAAACCAATTAGCATTAACATAAAAGTTTAATCAAGTTTCATTAGGTTTTAATTGAGTTTCATAGGAATTTTCACATGCACCTGAATGAGCAAGTGAATTTGCTCATTCACCGTTAGATATAGGCTTATTAAATCTAAGCCTCGGGATGCTTTAAATCTACACCTTAGGATTCTAATAAGCCTAGATCTAACGGTGAATGAGCAAATTCTACATGCTTATTAAGGTGCATGTAATCAAGACTGGTGAGTTTCAACTAGTTTCACCTTTTTGTAAAACTAATTGAAAATATTTTGAAAATTAACACAAAGGTTTAATCTGTGTAATAAAATCAAAATAAATTTCTAATTTGTTGGCTTTTATGTGATTTTTTTTCCTGATTCGAATATATTAGTACTCTTCAAGTTTTATACACAACTTTCTATTAATAATACAAGTGAAAACACCATTAATATATTACAATTATATAAATTTGATTTTCTTTTTCTTTGTTGGTTATTTATTTAACATACTAATATGATTACAAATACACCCTCATTTTTTGTGTGTGTGTGTGGGGAAAGTCTAATCTGCTGAATATAATTGTTCACTTTTTTTTTTTCAAAAAAGAAAAAATAAAAAGAATCCATTGACTGAAAGGATTGACTAAAAAGCATATATTAGCTTTTTCATAATTTAAAGCTTGATAAGGAGATAAAGAATGAGATTGCAAAAGAGAAAGAGATGGCAGCTAACTCAATTTAATGAAGCATCTTCAGAATTCTATCTTGTTCCAATTTTGCTTATTTAGCTTCTCAATTGAATTTTATTATATTAAAATTATGCATATTATATTAAGTCTCCAAGTACTATTATGAAAAAAGATGCAATTATTATTAAATATTTTTAAAACTGTGTCACTCGCATTTCATTTATATTTGAAATTATATTTTTAGCATTTTTTACTTTGTTATCGAATGGTAGAAAAAAAGAAAATAATGGTTACTTTGTTAAAAACAAAGTAACCATAGTGTCTACTTAAACCTTTAATGATTAAAAAATCAGTTTTACACGTAAAACTTAATTAGATTGTATAATATATGCATTCAAAATTTCTATTTTTAAAAGTTTAAAATTAGGGTTATTCTCTAAAAATATCAGGTTGTTATATATTTAATTTATCCATAAACAAATTGTAAAAATCTTATTTTGATTTGGTTTTCAGATGTCCAATGCATCGAAATCAAAGCAAACACTTGAAAAAACACAAAACATGAACAACGCAAAAAAGTGAGAAAACACGAATTATACAAAAACGTGAAAAATACAAAAAAACACGAAAACGTGAAAAAATACGAAAAACAAGAAAACATGAAAAATGCTAAAACACAAAAACGTGACAATAAGTAAAAAACACGATAAACATGAAAAGGCAAAAAATGCAAACAAAACACGAAAACGTGAAAAATACGAAAAACATGAAAAAACGAAAAAGTAACAAAATACGAATAATAAAAAACGTGAAAAGGGAAAAACCGAAAAACTAAACGTGAAAACACGAAAAAAGGAAGAATAAATGCAAAAAAACACAATAACGTTAATAACACGAGAAAATGTACAAAAAATGCCAAAAATGTGAAAATGTGAAAAAACGTTTTTCGTGTTTTTAACATTAATTTTTTTCACATTTTCGTGTGTTTCCACTTTTTTCCCCATGTTTTTAATATTTTTTTACTTTTTGTGATTTTCGCATTTTTCAACTTTTTGTGTTTTTAACAAATTTTCACGTTTTTTTTGTGTGTTTTCACGTTTTTAGTGGTTGGAAAATATTTTCCAGTGTTGTTGCCAAACACATAAAAATATTTTATTTTCCTGCACAATATTTTCCCTGCATAAAATTTTCCAGAACACAATATTTTCCCCAAACAAACAGGGCCTTAAGTAAATTTAAAGCTGTAAAATTATCTATTGGCATTGGTATTTATTGGCATTTTTTTTTTAAAGCTTTATTGGCATCATTTTTGCTTTGGCGATAAGTAAATTTAAAGTTGTAAAAACATTTATATGTTATAATTAGGGTTAATTTAAAAAAAACGTGTGGTTATATATATATATATATATATATATATATATATATATATATATATATATATATATTTTGCAGATCGGTACCTGTAGTTTTTCCCTAAAAATAACATCATAGGTTCTGCTGTTAGCAAAATCGCGGTAAATGCTTTGACACCGTTATGTCTGTCTACGTAGTTAGGGATACTTTAATCATTCCAATATTGACTTACATATAAGCTCGAAAATTTTCAAACGATTAAAACCTTTAGTCTAACTCTTTATCTTCTTCCCCAAAAAAGCAACCTTCAACGATTTTCTAGCCATAATTTACACCTAAATATCTACTTTGTTCGTGTTAACACTACAACCAACGACCAAAAGAGTTACAAATAAAAAACATGTGAGCCGGAATTTGGAATTAGAAAGCAAAACACTTGCTTCGATTTTGCTTCGCAAAGGGAGAAGGTCGTAACAAATTTTGGGGCTTCTTAGTTTGGTTTACGTGTAATAGGAGGTACGGAAATCATCCATGTAAAAGTTCATCGTTTTCATTTCTATTGTGTGAGTTAAGTTTTTAGATTTTGTTTCGTTATTGTTCTTAAATCATTCCTCTGAGTTTTTGTTCATTTTAGATTAGAAATGGATTTTATGTCAGTATCTTATTATTGCATGTGATGATTGCATCTTAGGGGGTGTTTGGTTCAAACTTCGAAATTAGAATCGGAATCGGAATGTGATGGAATCAGAATCGAAATAACTATGTATTTATTTTGTTTGGTTTAATCCAGAATCGAAATCAGATTTCCTTTGAATTTGTTTGATTCTTTAATGACCAGAATCGAAATCAAAACAATACTTAATAATAATAATATAATTTAAATAAATAAAGCTATTAATATATATATATATATATATATAATTTAAAATATATTTTTTTATATATCTAAAACACTTTATTTATCATGGTAAATAAAAAAAATGGAATTGTGGCACAATGATTTTGAGTGAAGACATTATTCTGCAAAATGTTACAAATTTTATATTTACTTAGTCTAGGATGTGGTTGAAGTTTTATCTCAATAATTAAAAAAAAGATAGATAAAATCATGGGAGTGAGAAAGATGAGGGTGGAATCAATTATGATCACTTAGAATGTAGATGGGAATGAGCGATTTCCATATATAAGTATGATTCTCATTAATAGATTCAATTTACTTAAACAAACATTAACAAAGGGAAATAAACATTTCGATTCCCATTTCCATTCCATGCTAAATTATTATCACACCAAACACTGATTTAGTGTAGAATGTTGATCCTATGATATTTGTTATGGTTTAGGTTAAATTTACCGAGGATTTGAGATATGTGATTATTGGGTATGTAAGGAAAATGTGTTTATTGTTCTATATATGTGTTGGAATTTGATTGGTATGTATATTTACTGCGTTTTTATCCATGTTTGATGATATACATCAGTGAGTATGACTAAATACATGAATTTGGTGCTTCATTTTGAGGGGAAGTGGTCTTCATATGATGATTCAATGAAGTTTGGGGGGAGGGGGATGTAGCCATAGTGGATGTGGATAAATATTTACGCTCTTATTTTCAATTGTTAGGTTATTATAGGGACCTAGAGTATAGATATGACTGTTTATGTGGTATCATGTGATTGAGTTGATAAGGAAGATGTCTTATGAAAAGATGGAGGATGACAAGAACATAAGATTCATGTGTCTGGTTAACAAAGATCATGATGAATGAGATATCTACTTTGAGAACTTTAGACCGTCATTGAATGTGTGATAAGAGAAATATAGACAAAGATTGTGAGGCAGAACTTTCATGGAAAAGAACCTTAAAGTCCAAGCTTTCTCAACCATTTAAGGGTGAAACAACCAGAAATCACAGTTCATTGAGGATTCCTCTCGAACAGCTATAAAGAAAGGCAGAACAACACCGTTGCCAGCAGAAAAGGGTCCAAAAGATGGGTTTTCGGACTTTAGCGCAGGTCAAGCAAGGAGATTGAGAGAGAAATGTGGATGACAACTTGCATCCACCTTGTGCACAATGGAGGGTTTAGATTCATTTGTTTTGATGTAATGAACATTTAGTTACCTTTTGCCCTTACTATTTATGGTAAAATTTTGTTCATATAAATAGTTAGTTTTGTGGTTGGTGAAAAGGATCTCTCTTTCAGACACAAAGTTATTACAGTTTTAAAAGCTCTCACCTTTAAAGGAGCATTTTTTTTTTGTCTAAACAACCTGTTCACTCATGACAATGAGTGAGTAGTCACTTTTGCAGGTCTAGCCAGCCATAAATGGTGATTGTAAGTATGACAGTTTTGTTAATGAAGCATATTTTATCCATGAATGGTTATCAATGAGGTGTTTAAATGCTTAGATTAAGATCAAGTCTATGTAGTAGCAACAATGGATGACATGATAATGCTCCTGAGTTGTGGAAACATTCATTTAGTATATGTTGTTATGGACAGACACGAAAATGACCATATATCGAGGTTTCATTTATGAATGCCTTCTGTTGTTTAATGCTGGATTGACCTTAACTCAAAGACACTTGGTTAGGCTCTATTCTTAGGATCTTTGGAAATGGGACACCGGTCCTTAGTGATAAATAAGAAACATACCTGAACCAGGAAATTTATATATGCTTAAGTTAATGAAATAGTTGTGCAAGCAGTTGCCTGTTTGGATTAGTGCTAGACCTGTACCTGTTTAAATCTGTTATACACCATTTCATCTTTCCTGTTATTTACTTGTTTATTCCATTATCACTCAACAACTCTCAAATATTGAATACTAGCTGTTAAGGTAACTGTTCACTAGACTTAAACCTCAATCCCTATGGAAATGACACTTGGTTTTATCCAACTACACACGACCTAGTGCACTTGCTAGAGTCTATATCTAACACACCAAGTTTTTGGCATCGTTGCTGGGGATTGATAGACTAAGTTTAAGTGAATTCGTATGCTTAGCGTAGCTACCTGCTAACCAAGTGTTTGTTCAGTACTGTTTGGTTTCGATTTCTAGTTGTTGATGCGAAGAACATGTATTCCTATCCTCCCTATGGATTTTGAGATTGACAGAACCTATAAGAGGAGAAGAAGGCTATTGCGGCAAACCAGACTTGCTAGGATGGACAACCAGAATCGTGGACCAGAGAATGCTGAGGGACCAGAGAATCATGAGGAGGGTTATTATGATAATTTAAATAATGAGGCATATAATGATGGCCATCGGAACAATGGAAATCAGCGGTTACAGATAAAGGATTATTCCAGACCATTCACTGAAGGCCATTCTTCCTGTATCGTCCTACCCAATGAAGGGAACCATCTATTCAAAATCAAGGCATCAATGATCCAAAAGCTTTAAATAGCCGTTCAGTTTTGTGGGTATCCAAATGAAGACCCAAATGCCCATATTCAGGATTTCATCACTATGTGCAACACCTTTCTAACCAATAGGAATGAGAGTGATGCTATTATCAGGCTAAAGCTATTTCCTTTCTCGCTGAAAGATAAAGCCAAGAATTGGATGAAGAACCTACAACTAGGCCCCATTACTACTTGGGAGGAGATGTCCACACTGTTCTTGATGAAATACTTTCCACCGAGACAAGCAATCAAGTTAAGAAATGAAGTATCTCATTTGTACCAAGAAGAAGACGAGTCATTGTCAGAGGCATAGGAAAGATACAAGGAATTGTTGAGAAGGGTTCCCAATCATGGGATACCCATGTGGATGCAAGTCCAGAACTTTTACAATGGCGTAACCAATGCTTATAAAATTCAAATTGAATCTATCACCAATGGGAATCCAGAAGAACTAGAGCCACAAGCTTTGTATGAGCTGATAGAGAAGGTGGTCAACACTAGTTACAATTCGCATTCCGTGTGAAGTGATAGGAAGAGAGTTCCAACTGACTCTAATAATGACGCTATTACTAGATTATCCGCTCACATGGAACAACAGGTTAAGACAATAGGGAAGATGAATGTCTCTACTGTTCAAGCCCAAACACTTATTCTAAACGAGATGTCATCACTTGATGGCTATGATTTTTGCAATGGTTCTCATAGACCAATTGATTGTCTAGGAATAAAGCCGGGAGCATCCCAGAAAGAACAGTGTGATTTTATCACAAGACAATCACCCAATCCTTATTCGAATACCTACAACCCTAAGTGGAGGAATCACCCCAACTTTTCATAGGGTGACAATCAGCTGTTCAACAATCTTATCTTCAGAACAACTAGAGAGAACCATACCAACAGCAACATGCTGCCACGTCCAACCAGAAATATCAGAAACTAGCTGTGCATCATCAAGAAGACAAACCGGACCTAGAATCCATGATGATGTAGTTCATGAAACAGACTCAAACATCCATCAAGAATATGCAAACAAGCTCTGTTCATTCAGCCTCAACAAACTCCATATCCTCTAACTCCAATGTAAACAACTCATTAGATGATGAAACTCCACCAGGAAAACTCAGACCATTAAAAGAAATTTATGAGGCTCCACAAGCCTTATCTATATCTGACCCTACAAACTTTGGAGAAGCTAAGACAAAGAAGAATTGTGGAAAGCAATGAAGGAGGAATTGGAGGCAATTAAGAAAAATCCAACCTTAGAATTGGTGGAGCTGCTGGAAGGGAAAAATTCTATTGGAGTCAAGTGAGTATTCAAAATTAAGTATAACTCTGATGGAGAAATTGAAAAACACAAGGCGAGACTTGTGGTCAAGGGATACTCACATCAACAAGGTATCGACTATAAAGACGTTTTCTCTCATGTAGCACGCCTTGAAATTGTGAGAACTTTTATAGCCTTGGCTACTCAATTCATGTTAACTATTTATCAATTTGATGTTAAGTCTGCCTTTTTAAATGGTGAGTTGGAAGAGTATTATGTAACCCGACCAGATGGATTTGTTGTTCATGGTGAAGAAAAAAAGGTGTACATGTTGAAGAAAGCTCTCTATGGCTTAAAGTAAGCCTCACGTGGTACAACAAGATTGATTCTTAATTTCAAGAAAGTGCCTTTGAGAGAAGAAAAAATGAGCCCACACTTTATTTGAAGAAAACTGGCAACAAGTTTCTTATTGTTTGCCTATATGTAGATGGTATTATTTACATGGCTTCTTCTTCTTTTATTGAAGAAGTCAATGTTTATATGAAGAACAAATTTGAGAAGCGAGTTACATTATTTCCTTGGTTTGGAAGTGAAACAAGTTGATGATGAGATTTTTTTTTATCAAAAGAAATATGCTACTGATCTTCTTAAGAGGTTTAACATGCTCAATTGTAAAGTTGCTGCTACACCAATGCATTTGAATGAAGAATTGCAGTTTGAAGATGGGACTGAATGAGCTAATGTAAGATATTTCAAAAGCTTGGTGGGAGGTTTGATATATTTAACTCACACACGACCAGATACTGCTTATTGGATGTGGGTAATTTCTAGGTTCACACATTCTCCATCAAAACATCATCTTGGAATAGCAAAAAGAGTCACATGTTACATTGCTGGAACACTTGATTTTGGCTTATGATATAGTCACATTATTAATTTCAAATTCATTATTGGCTTTACTGACAACGATTAGGCCAGTTGCTTGATTGATCGGAAGAGTACAACAAGTTTTACTTCAATCTTAGTTCAAGTGCCATTTGTTGGAGCTAAAAAAGTAATAATGGCATTCTCATCTTTAGAAAGTGAATATGTAGTTGCAACTTCAACATCATGTCAGGCTCTATGGATGAGAAAATTCTTGAAGAACTTGGTCATGAACATAGAGAAGCAACTCAGATTTTTTTTGTGACAATGAATATCAATTTTCATGACTAAAAATCAAACTTTCCATAGTAGAACCAAGCATATCAGGATTCATGTCCACTTCATTAGAGAATTTGTAAATGAAAGGAAAAATTGGTTTATTTTACTTCAACACATAGGAGAAAGTTGCAGACGTCCTCACTAAGTCTCTTCCTCGTGAAAAAATATGTTTATTTTAGGTCTCGACTTGGTGTTTACAGATTTGAATTAAGAGGGGGGAGGGGGTTGAGAATTAACTCAAACGTGATTGAGTCTTTTAACAGTTGACTTAGTCTTTTAATAGGATAGCAAATGTGTTAGTCAAGTTTCTTTTTCTCGGCGTAATTTACTGAGATTTAAGTCTTTGGTTACTAAAATCTATAATTGTTACTGATTTTTTTACTATTTTTTTTAAATTACTGATTTTTTTACTATTAATACATTAGTATTTTTTTTCTTTCTAAAAAATGAAAAGAAATAATGCTACATTCTTAGCAATTAGTTAATTAACTAGTCGAAACCACGTGCGATGCACGAGGTATGAAACTTTTATATAATTTAGATAAATAAATAAATTGACATATTTACTTTTAAATAATTTTATATCATGCTATGAAATTTTTTTATATTATGTATATTTGAAATTAATATATATATTTTAATGATAATTCAAATTAAATTAATTTTAAAAATAATTGACTATTTTTTTTATAGAATTTTAACTAAAGATGAATGATTTATTTATTTTTACAAAATTCGATGATTTGTACTTTTTAGGAATTTTAATACATTTTTATATTCCAAATATTCTGTGAAAAAATAATAATAAAATAGCAGATTAATTAAGAAATATATTAGAATATAATAAAAAACCAAAAATTGAATTAAACTATAATTAAATTTAAATATTATATTTACGATACAAAAGAATTACAATATATGTTAAACAAAAATTGAATTAAACTACAATTAAAATTAAATATTATATCTACGATACAAAAGAATTACAATCTAGGAAAAATGCCTGTGGTATACCGGATTTGCGAACTGGGACCTGTGGTTTTTTTTTTACAAACTCAGGTCTGTGCTACACGCCGTTAGCAAACAGAGGCAAAATTGACTAACGATGTTAAAATTCAAAGCGAAAAGAGTTAATTTGATCCTTATATTTATTTATTTTATAAATTAACACCCCTAATTATCTAATTATCACAAATAAACCCCAAAATTAAAAATAAAAATAAAAAACACCATCTTCCATCTCTTTTTAATTTTTAATTTTCCTTCTTCTTTCTCTCTCTTCTCTCTACCATCTTCCATCTCTTTTTAATTTTTAATTTTTTTTCTTCTTCTTCTTCTTCGATTTCAAATCCTACATGCTCCAAAAAGCCACTTCCGTTCATCACGCTTTAGACACCGCTGTTTCCCTCCGAGAACCCGCAAAAATCCACGAATCTATGCGGTATTCTCTCTTGGCCGGCGGAAAAAGAGTCCGCCCGGTTCTCTGCTTAGCCGTGTGTGAACTCGTCGGAGGAACCGATTCAATCGCGATGCCAGCTGCTTGTGCGGTGGAAATGATTCACACGATGTCATTAATCCACGATGACCTCCCGTGTATGGACAACGATGATCTCCGCTGAGGGAAACCTACAAATGACATCGTGTTCGGAGACGACGTAGCAGTTCTCGCCGGAGATGCGCTATTATCATTCGCATTCGAGCACATTGCGGTGTCCACTGTAAATGTGTCGTCGGGGAGGATTGTGAGAGCAATTGGGGAATTGGCGAGAGCGATTGGGGCGAAAGGTTTAGTTGTAGGCCAGGTGGTTGATATAAGTTCTGAGAGAGTTTCAGAAGTGAGTTTAGAGACGCTTGAGTTCATTCATGTGCATAAAACTGCTAAATTGCTTGAAGCTGCGGTGGTTTTGGGGGCGATTTTGGGGGGAGGAACGGATGAACAGGTTGAGAAATTGAGGAAATATGCGAGAGGAATTGGGTTGTTGTTTCAAGTTGTGGATGATATTTTGGATGTTACGAAATCATCAGAGGAATTGGGGAAAACTGCGGGGAAAGATTTGGTGGCTGATAAGGTAACTTATCCTAAACTTATGGGGATTGAGAAATCAAGGGAATTTGCAGAGAAATTGAATAAGGAAGCTCAAGAACAGTTGGATGAATTTGATTCTGAAAAGGCAAGAAGAAGAAGAAGAAGAAGGAGGAGGAGGAGGAGGAAAATTAAAAATTAAAAAGAGATGGAAGATGGTAGAGAGAAGAGAGAGAAAGAAGAAGGAAAATTAAAAATTAAAAAGAGATGTAAGATGGTATTTTTGATTTTTATTTTTAATTTTGGGGTTTATTTGTGATAATTAGATAATTAAGGGTGTTAATTTATAAAATAAATAAATATAAGGACCAAATTAACTCTTTTCGCTTTGAATTTTAACACCGTTAGTCAATTTTCCTCTGTTTGCTAACGGCGTGTAGCACAGACCTGAGTTTGTAAAAAAAAAAAAAACCATAGGTCCCAGTTCGCAAATCCGGTATACCACATGCATTTTTTTTGTACTTATCCCTACAATCTATGTTAAAATGGAAGCAACATCAATATATTATTCTATAAACTATTACAATCAATACTTTTCTAATGTTGCATATGAAGAAACTTTATCAATTCAATATGTTACATATAAAAAAATAAAATTCGTAAGAATTGGTCACAAATTCATCTTGATGATAATTATTTTGGTTGATGGAATTTCATGACCACCAAGTATTCGAATTCAATTATTCATTCTGCTACAATAACCCAATATATCTAATTGAATCAGTTTAAGATGATGATTTCTCCTATTTTTATCTCGTACCATCTCATCAAGACATTCGATCAATTTGTTCTTCATTCTTTCACTATATAGAATATCAGCCATACTCGCAGATATCACTTATTTGACTTTATTAATATTTTCTAATAATTATATATTCTTGAATTTTGTAAGTAAGAAAAACAAACAAAAGAATTGAAAAAAAAATGAAGGGGCGAAAAAGATAATTAGGAGAGATCCATCTTCCTCTCGGTTTTTTTTTTGAAAATAAGAGAGAATGTCGAGACATAAGCGAATAAAGAGGAGAGTGAAAATATTTTTTTGCCCATTAATTAAACATTTTATTTTTTCTTAATGAAGTATTAAGTCCATAAATTAGTTTTAGTTAAATAGAATTAAATCGCAATTGTAACCACTCAGTACAAAAAAAAAACGTTTTATAATTAATATGTGAAATTAATTATATTAATTAGAATCATTATGCTCAACATTTGAGAATTTGAAGAGATTCAAATAATAATATTTTCTTAATTAATATTTTTCAATAATTTGTCCTATGATCATATTTCATTTTCATCTGTTAAAAACTCTTGAAATACTAACAATTTTGTACGAACCATAATATAATAGTTAAAAATTATATAAGCCAATGTTGCAAAAGCAATTATCTCAATATCCATAATTAATGTACATTTTTTAGCATCAAAATTTATTTTTATTTACCTTGATTTTGAATTCATATCTAGCATAATCGACATTCTTCAAGAATAAACATCTTATCAAGCGTATTAGACGCTTACAATCTCCTTGTCTAGAAAATTGGGAAAAAATAACTTCTTGATAATAATAATAATAATATAACATAATTTATATTGAAACAAACTTCATTGTAAGTATAATATTCCAATATCTCTTTAATATTTCATTTAATATGTCTCAAACTTCAATGAACAACTATCGTGTGAAACTTTATATCTATTTGTACCAAAATGCATAAAAATAAAAAATACAATCCATATCAATTAGCTAAACTCAAACTAAAAAAAATGAGTGGATTTCAACATGTTCCGAATTAGAAAAATTAATCTAACTTCAATTAAAACTAAAAATTGAGTTAATAAAAAGCCGAAAATCTAAATTTTAGTTAGAGTTAACAATCAAAACGATAACACCTAGGAACATATACTAAAAAAGAATGCAAATATACAAAATCTTTATTTTAGTCATTTTAGAAAATAAATAAATAAAAAAGAAAACATGGATAAGGTAGCGAGAGGTATGGAATCTGGATAACGACAGAAATGGAATTTCATCTCTGAAAGATGAAACTATAACAACAATTGTTTAATAAAAATAAAACAACAGTAGAATTGAGAAGGCCAAAAATTGAGTTCATATAAAGCCGAAAATCTAAATTTTAGTTAAGACTTAGCAATCGAAACAATAACACCTAGCAACATATACTAAAAAAGAATACAAATTTACAAAATCTTTATTTTAGTCATTTAAAAAAAAAGACAAATAAAAAAGAAAACATGGATAAGGTAGCGAGAGGTATGGAACCTGGGTAACGACATAAATGGAATTTTATCTCTAAAAAATGAAACTATAACAACTATTGTTTAATAAAAAGAAAACAACACAATTGAGAACAAAAATAACTACAACATATGAAAAAAAATCGAATAATTACCTTGAGAAACATAAGAATTTCTTGTAATTTTTGACACTTTTGTGTTTTCCAGTTTTAGTTGTTTCATGCATCTTCTATTTCTGTCGGATTTCTTCAATTGAAGCTATCAGTTTAGAAAAAAAAAAACAAATAAAAAAGAAAACATGGATAAGATAACGAGAGGTATAGAACCTGGGTAACAACAGAAATGAATCTGAAAGATGAAACTATAACAACTTTTGTTTAATAAAAATAAAACAACAACAACTTTTGTTTAATAAAAATAAAACAACAACATAATTGAGAACAAAATAACTACAACATATGAAAAAAATCGAATATTTACCTTCAGAAATATAATACTATCTATCGTGACCAATGAATATAATGGTGGAATACTATCTATCATGCTTTATATAGAAGCTTATTTGTGACTTTTGGATTTCCTTTGCTTTGTGTTTTTTCATCTTTCCGTAACTCTTGCTTTCTTTTATTATTTTAATTAATAGGCTAGTAATTATTTAATATATTATAAATATAAATTTGTTATTTTTAATTAATTAAATATTTATTTTTAATTACTTAAATATTTTTAATCTGATTTTTTACTACGTTGACAACTCATCAAAAAGACTTCTAAAACATTTCTTCTCTTTTTTCTCTGCTTCCGTAATTATATATAGTATAGATATAGATTAATTAACTATAGTTGAAGGTGAAGACATTTTTGTATGGACAGAAGAGAATATATGAGATTAGTTGCGTTTTATTAAATGATTTTGACTTTAATATTTAATTTCAATTTCTGCTTCCCACTAGACAAAAACTATAACAGTAAGGATTTGGAAACTGAATGTGAAACCATTTGCGGACATGTGCTTTGATTGAGGATTTCTATTTGACCATTTCCTAATATTTCGTTTAGAATGCTTTTCGATATCTAAGTGTTAATGCATTTGATATCAATATCTGCTCCTGCTGAGAGCTTGCTCCTTTTGAGAGCTTTTATCGCCGCCGCTGGAATTTCTAGGGTTCACTATTCTCTTTACTCCGACTCCGATTCGCCGCCCCCACCACGGCGAAGGCGTCTTGTCTTACCGGTGTTGTTTTCGCAAAACCAAGATGGAAGGCCAATTTCAGAATTTAACAATAGTAGAAGATGGTTTCGAGTTCAGGGAGGCAGAAGGAGTTAATTCAATCGATTACAAATTCTGTCTGGTCGGTTCGTTGGTGACGGACAGGAACTTCAACTTCGAGATTTTCAAACACCGGATGGCTAGCCTGTGGAGGCCAGGCAAAGGTATGGCGATTTTAGAACTTGGAGGAAAACTTCTTCTGTTTCGTTTTTTTCATCCTTTTGATCTGAAGTGGGTTATCGAGAACGGACCTTGGACTTTTGACAATCATCTGCTGATATTACATGCATTACAAGAGGGGGAAATTCCATCCGAAGCGCCGATGACTCATGTGAATTTCTGGGTCCAGGCTCACGGGCTTCCAGCAAATCTTTCATCTGAAGTAGTGGTACAAGCGCTGGGCAATTTTGTGGGAGAATATGTGGCTTCCGACGAGAAAAACAAACGGAATTATGATCAGGGCTTTGCCAGAATGAAAGTTCGGATTGATATAAGGAAGCCTCTGCCAAAGGAAAAGAAAGTTAGACGAGCTGGAGGGGAATGGATTACAGTGAAGTTCCGCTATGAGAAGCTTCCAACCTTCTGTTTCATATGTGGTCTTATAGGCCACTTAGATAGACACTGTGAAATTTTCTTTCAAAGCTCGGAAGAGGAGCTGATCAGGAACTGGGATGTTTCGCTCAGGGCACCAGCCAGGCGTATGAATTTGTTAGGGGGCGAGCGCTGGTTGAGAGAAGAAGAAGGGGCATCTAAGAATTCCCAACAAGCTCCAACTATGATAGTGAATGAGCAGAACCAGACTAATCCACCTCACTCAATTCCGAGACAGAATCTTCGACACCTAGCCCGGAACTTTGGGACTAGCATCTTTGAGCAAGGAACAATAAGGGAGGCGGTTCAGAAAGGGAAACAGCCGGAAGTAGGGATTGAGGTAATCGATGAAAGGAAAAGAAGAAGGGGAGCTGAAACACCGGAAGCATCTCGGTCAGCCGTTTACCAAAGAAGAGTTTCGCCGTGCCTTATTTGAGATGCATCCTGAAAAAGCCCCGGGGCCAGACGGCTTTAACCCGGGCTTCTATCAGCATTTTTGGGATTTGATTGGTGATGAGATCTTTACTGCAGGATCACTATGGCTTGAACAAGGTACGTTCCCTCCTGGGATTAATAATACCGTCATAACTCTAATCCCTAAGATTGAAAACCCCACTGATATGACAGAACTTAGGCCTATCGCGCTTTGCAACGTCATTTTTAAGATTATATCCAAGGTTCTGGCTACTAGACTCAAATCTATCCTCCCTTCCTTAATTTCTGATAACCAGTCAGCTTTCATAAAAGGGAGGTCTATTCATGATAATGTCCTGATTGCATTTGAAGTTATCCACAGTATAAATGGGAATTGCAGTAAAAAGAAAGGGGATGTGGCAGTTAAAGTTGATATGAGCAAAGCCTATGATAGGGTGGACTGGAATTACTTACAGGGTATGATGACCACAATAGGTTTTGACGACAAGTGGATTAAATTAATCATGTTATGTGTGACATCAGTGCAGTACATGGTTAAGGTTAATGATGCACTTATTGGCTCTATTATCCCCAAGAGAGGTCTAAGGCAGGGAGACCCCTTATCCCCGTATCTATTCCTTATCTGTGTGGAGGGATTGACGGCTTTGTTACGAAAGGCAGAAATTTAGGGTCAGCTTCATGGATGTCGGGTTGCTAGGGGCGCTCCAACTATTACGCACCTTCTGTTTGCCGATGACGCATTCCTTTTCTGTCAGGCCAATATTGCGGAAGCCAGGACTCTGAAGGAGCTCCTCAGTACTTATGAAAAGGCTTCAGGTCAGGCTATCAATCTCTCAAAATCCGGAATCATGTTCAGCCGCAACACTGCACCTGAATTGGCTACTGGGATTTCGGCAATCCTCGGGATTACACAGACATTGAACACTGGAAGATACTTGGGCCTTCCGTCCTTGGTAGGAAGAACTAAAAAGGCCATTTTTGCTCACTTCAGGGACATGCTTTGGCAACGTTTACAAAGATGGAGAGGAAAAGGTGTGTCTAAAGCAGGTAAGGCTACCCTTATTAGAGCGGCTGGCCAAGCTATCCCTATCTACTTTATGAGTGTCTTCCTTCTCCCTGTTTCTACTGCTGATGAACTTCAGAAAATGTTAAACTCCTTTTGGTGGGGGAATAAGAAGTCGGGTGAAAGGGGGATCAATTGGATGTCATGGGACCGCTTATGCGCCCCAAAGCTGTTTGGGGACCTCAATTTCAAAAATTTCACTGCATTTAACCTTGCTATGTTGGGAAAACAGGGGTGGCGACTGTTCTCCAATCCATCTTCGCTAGTCAGCAGAATTTACAAAGCTAAATATTACCCAAAAGGGGACTTTATGGGAGCCGTGTTAGGGCATTCACCTAGTTTCATATGGCGAAGCATTTGGAGTTCTCAGTTAATAGTCAAGGAGGGAGTCAGATGGAAAATTGGAGATGGGAGCAGTGTGAATGTATGGAGGGATCGTTGGCTAAGGGATGAGGATAGCGGGTTTGTTCAAACACCGATGATTGAGGGACTAGAAAATTTAAAGGTATGTGATTTATTCATTCCGAATTCACGCGAATGGGACTTTGAACTTTTAGAAGAATTGTTCACTGAAAGAGATATTCGGAAGATGAACAGGCTTCCGGGTCATAATGCACTCACAAAAGATAGTATTGTATGGTCGGCTCACCCCTCGGGGAGATATTCTGTCAAGAGTGCATACCGGTTAGCGGGAACGATGGAAGGTTCCGAAAGGCATCATGTAAGTGGTGCGTGGAAGAGGGTCTGGTATGCAGAGGTTCCTCATAAAGTCCGGTATTTCGCATGGCAACTAGCAAGAGGCTGCCTTCCTACCCACGTTAGACTCCAACAGAAAGGGATTCAAACTATTAGTAATTGCGTGGTCTGTAATGGCCCATGGGAGGATGCGTGGCATGTGTTTATTGAATGCAGCCCCTCGAGACAAGTATGGCAGCTAGCGGGTTTACTGGAGAAGATATCAGCGGCTTCAGAGGAGGCAACTAACCTATCTGTCTGGTTTTGCAGGGTTTTAAATTCGCTATCGCCGAACTTGGGGGCGACCTTCATGATGCGGCTATGGAGCCTATGGAAAGCCCGAAACAATAGGCTTTGGAACCAGGAGGTAACGGAACCGGTCAAAGTCGATTGGATCGCTGCCTGTACGTTGAGTGATTGGGCGCGAGCTCAATCCCCCGCAAATGCAGTAGTTGGCACCCGCCAGATCCTGGAGTTTATTCGTGCTGCACAGATGCTGCAAAATTCAGCAACACGGAAATGGCGGGATGTGGAGCTGCTGTCCGCGATTCTGGTGGCAATTTTGTCATGGGGAGGGCGAAAAAATTATCATGCTGTCCAACGGTGCAGGAATGTGAAGCAACCGCTCTCCTTCAGGCAATGCAATGGACAGTAAGCCATAACCTCAAAGAAGTTGTCTTTGAATCGGACGCTAAACAGATTGTCGAAGCGGTTAACGGAAACAAAGCGGATGATTCAGAGCTAGGAGACATCATTGCTCAATGTCGGGCAATCTTAATAGTAAATGACCATTACTCAGTCATTTGGATCAGGCGACAAGCTAACGGATTGGCTCATGCTATTGTACAGTCTTCTCGTTTTATTACTTGTCCCACATTCTTTTATTCTTTACCGAGTTTCGTTTCTATTGATTTGTTGAACACTTGCCAATTAAGGCACATTGATTAATTCATTAATTTTTTTGATTCAAAAAAAACAAAAAACTATAACAGTAGAATCCTAAAAGAATAGGCCATTTTCTATTAAAATATTTTTAGAAAAAAGCTCTAGAGAATCTGATTCTTTTTCTCAATATAATTAAGCTTGTTTTCTTTATTTTCTTGTAACGTGCCTTGCAACAGACTCTGTCTATCACTTTCAACCACTATTTCCATTGATCTTCATAAAATTGTCGTAAATCCATTTTTCAATAATAATAATTTCTTCTTCATATAAATGCATGCCATATCATTTACTCTTCTTTAGAGGCGAACCGGGGACGGATACAGAGATTTTAGAGGGTTTGTGTATTCACTCATCGTCGGAAAACGCTGAAAATTCTATGAAAAATGTGAACGAGATTTTTATACGTAAAAATACTAAAAAAAAATATCAATATGATAAGTACCCCCTTAATGAATCTTGAATCCTTAAAATTGTCGTTCTGGAGCTTTTCAACGGGTAATACTCGAAAATTTTATCCTTAATCCATTCATGAACCTCTCAAACTAAGGGGTATTTGTTAGCTTTTCAGAGGAGCGTTTAACATTTCACTCCAAACCGCATGAAATGTAACGTTTGGTTAACTTTATATAACAGTAGCGTTTAACATTTTCTATGGAAACTGCAACGTTCTGGAGCTTTTCACGAAAAACTTACTTTTGGAGTTTTTCATGAACAACTGTTTGTAGTTATTTACTATTGACAAAATTATCCTTCTTATTTTCACAAAATATGTTTATTCTTTAATAATATTTCTATTTCTATAGCATCATTGCCGGAAGAATTTTTTTTTTATTTATTAAAATTATTTTTATTAATTTGTGCAATATATTTTTTATTTTATTTGTTGACTAATTTAAAACATGCCCGTATTAGACATTTTATATACTAACAACAACATTTCAATATAATTTTACCAATAATAAACAGCTAATAACAAACAACTAACAACAACAACAAATAGCTTACTGCAACCGCAAACAACTAACAACAACAGCAACAACAACATCTGTTAGCTAACACCTAAACCAAACATGCCAAACTATTAACATATGTACTTAAGGGTCTGTTTGGTTCAGCTGTTAACTAATAGCTGTTGCGGTTGCTGTTAGCTGTTTGCAGCTGCAATACCCTATTAGCTGTTACTGTTAGTTGTTTGTTATTAGCTGTTTAATTATTAGTGTTTGGTAAAATTATATTGAACTGTTGCTGTGCAGATTTAAAATGTTTAATATGGATATGTTTTAAATTAATCAACAAATAAATTATATGTTTGTGATATGTTATTAATGATGATAAAATAATGCACATTTGAAGTGTAGATGACAATATTAATGACCAAGAAGACAGTTTGATGAATTATTTCTCAAATTGACCCAACTTATCAATGTTAGAAGTAAATTGCTATTGGCTACCAACGTTAGGGGTATAATTGTACCATTTTAGACGTTAAGGATAAAATTGCTCATAGAAGTCAATTCAACCTTCCCGCTTACTAGGAGAGGCAACCGACCATTACATATTAGCAAGCCCGATTCAAGTACTTTACCCGGATTCATCAAAGGGATTTAGGCTATAAACGTTAAAGGTATTTTTGCATCTTATCATATTATAAAATAAAAATTGTGCTACATAAATTAATAAAAATAATCTATATAAAAAATAAAAAATAACTTTTTTTTATTGATTGCAACAAAACATTGTTCTTCCGGTAATTATGTTGTAGAAATATAAAAAATGTTAAAGAAGAAATATATTTTATAGAGAAGGATAATTTTGTCAATAACAAATAACTATAAAGAGCTGTTTACGAAAAGCTCCAAATAGAAGATTTTTGTGAAAAACTCCAAAACGTTGCAGCTTCTAGAGAAAATGCTAAACGTTGCGGTATATAAACCTAATCAAACCCTATATTTCCTGCGGTTTGGAGTGAAACACTATATTTCTTGCGGTTTGGAGCGAAACGTTAAACGCTCATCCGAAAAGCTGAAACAAACACCTTTTTAAGTATGTAATATTGGAAGAGAAGTCACCTTAAAAGATGTCTTACCAATATGAAATGAATTTGTAGTAAATATTCGGACCGAATATTTATCTGCCAGTACTTCAAATGTGTCAGATCCATGGTTTAGGTATACAATTAGGATTTGCTCTAATTAACAGCTAAATCACTTACCAAATTCTAGACACAATACAGAGAGAAGCTTGCCAGTGTCTCTCCCTCTTCAAGCTGCCATTAGACTTGTTTAAAAATACTTAGCCTACAACTAGTAGAGTCCATTGTTAATTTAGATAGACTCGGACTTAAAAATAAAATTCCAACCTCAGGCCACATAAGCCACTTCAAATAGAATATATAATTTTTTATAATAAAAAATAAAATATATATATACTTAAAAATAAATATTTAATATATAAATATATAAATTTAATAATTAATATTTGATAGGATGGGACTGGCCGAGCCAATTTATGTTATTTATATAAATACCAAGCTCGTCCAAGTAATAGGCAGGTTTTAGCAGGTCTGGTCCGACTGTGTGTAAGGTCAATTTTTCTTATCCAAGTCCAGCTTAGAGAAAAGCATGAGCGGGTCGGGCAGGTACATGAACCCGTGCACAGGTCCAGCTTCCACTTCCCTTCTCTCTCTCGTATGTTCTTAGTTCATGGATTAATTGTGTTTCCTCTCGAACAACTTCATCGTAGGAGTTGTGAGATTGCTAATACGAGATCGTGGTTTTCACACTTCCGCTACAATCATCACAACAAATTATCATCGCTACAAAAGATAGCGCAATAACATGTGTTTTATATTCGGATTTAGTATGCTATAAATTTCTTCAAAATTATTTAAATTTACTTAGAGAAAAAATGGAAAGAAATAAATACGTTTAAGTTTGATAATATTGTAGATTTGGAGGTGTTTGATTATCTACTTTTTTCCCCATGTTTGTCTTTTTATTTTAAAAGAGAGAGTTTTAGGTGTTTCATTAGACATATATTGTTTGTTTTTTATAGTTGAAATTAGTTTTGTACAAAAGCTGAGAATCAATGCTTTTTGGAAAAACAACTTTTTTCCAACAGCAAACAATGGATACACCAAACATGCACATAATTAATTTAATCCTCTGGTAAATTATATTTATGGTCCCTCAATTTTATCTTTATTTTGATTATCGCGTTTGAATTTTAAAATCAAACATTATAAATCCATCAACTTTGCATTTTATTAATTAACATAATGACTAATTTTATCGTTGACCGAGTAAAAAAAAAATCAATGACGATCTCAAAATAGAAAGCTCAAGAATTAAAGTTGTTTATAACCACATATCTTATGGAACCATCATTTTCAATTTTTCCAAACACAATTTTTGGAGTTTCCGCTCTCTAAACAACTAGTTTTCTCTCTTACGTAAACAACATCTAAATAACTTCAAAACCAACAATTTTAAGAATTAAAATTGCTTAAAATATCATTTCCATCAGTTTTCTTACCTATTATGAGTAGTACTTGATCAATAATAAGTGGACTACTATATTAATAAATGCAAAGTATAGGAGTCATAATGTACGTTTTGAAGACTAGGAACTATAATGAAAGTAATAATAAAGTTGAGAAATCATTGAATATGATTTATCAAATTTTTTTTGAAAGGATAATTTATCAATTCTAATTAACAAGGTTTATAATTTTTTTTAAAATTATAATTAATTAACAAGGTTGGTTGTTTTATAAAATTCATTATATATTGCACATTGCAAGCGTATCAAATAAAGTAGTAAAAGTCTTTAAATAAAATAAATTATTTCCCATTTTGGACAAAGGATTCACATTCCAAATAACTTGTTTTTGAAATAACCTTACCACTAAAACATTTTTTTTTATTATTATCGCAAACAACTTGGAATTGTGAATATAATAGTAGTCTAGTAGATATTAAATAAAAGGCTATATATTATCCTCTGTTTCTGCTCATTTGGTAAGATGTATAAAAGTGTTGATTCATCTTTTACGTTTTTTAGATATTGAGATTTTATTGGTGAAGGCTCAAACATGTTGGATTCACGACGCATTAAATAGTGAATCTCGTACCTCTTAAAAACCAATAAATAAATAAATATATACTCTCGCACCAAATAGATTATAAGGATGTTTGGTTACCTACTTTTCATTTTCTGTTTGTCTTTTCACTTTAAAAAACAGAGTTTTAGGTGGTTCGTTAGACACTTTTTGTTTGCTTTTTACAGTTGAAAAGTAGTTTTTTACAAAAGCAGAAAATCTCTGCTTTTTGAAAAAGCAGCATTTCCAAAGACAAATAGCAAACAACAAACAAGAGCATGAACCAACAAATAGGAACAACAAACAACAAGTGGCTAAACGCACCCTATATTTGGCTTAATACATCCCCATTTTTTCAGCTGCAAGTAAATTCTAAACTTCAAAATGTTATAACTAACTCATTTAATTTATTCATTTGGACAAATAAACTTTCAAGTTGTTTATTTGGAACAAATAACCTATCAAATAATATCTAAACCCAAAAAACATTCAACATAATATTACAACAGAGATAAAAGATGTCTAAAATATCTGCTGCTACATCTAACTAAGCTGCTGATACATTAACGAAAATGCAAAAAAAAAAAAAAAAAAACCCCAAAATAACAGATATTAACCTATTTGAAAGGTTATTTGTTCTAAAGAAACGAAAAAGTTAATTGTAATGTTTTAAAATTCAGGGAGTCAATTGCAGTTTTTGGGTAATTTAAAAAGTTAGTTGTAATGGTTTTTTTTAAAACTCCCAGCGGACACGAACCTGTATAGGTTGGATCGGTACCCGACCTTGAACATGCCTACTCTTTGTACTTTTCCTAAAAAGTAACTGCATCCATTTACTTTTAGAATATCTTATTTACCATCTTAATTTGTTTAAAGTGATCTATGACCCTCTAAAAAGTTAAAGTTGAAGTTCATATACTTTAAGTAGAGATTTTAGAAAAGTTGAAAGTTTATAAACATGGATTTGAGGTTCGTGATGTTTGCAGTAAAAAAAATTATGAGTTAATTTTTTGATCAAATAATACCCATGATTTAGTTAATTTACAAATTATACGAGGCAATTTGTAAATCCAGTTTTTTTTTTTTAATTCTTCCAAACCGTTCCCTTTTAGAGTAATAGCCATGATAATTTTTTTTTTTATTGAATGTCTCAATTTGTAAACTAATCAAAATACAGATTCTAAGGGGGCGTTTAGTTCACAAGGGGTAAGGGAAAATGAATCAAGAAAGGGAAACTAAAGGAAAGAAAAAGAATAAACATTAATTTCCCTATGTGTTTGGATATGTTTAGAAAAGAGAATGAGGTAAAGGGAATCCAATTCCCTACAAGGCATGGGGTAATGAGCTAACTTAAAGTGAGGTGAACCCATAATCTAAAATGGGTAAAGAGAATGAGTTTTTTTTAAACAAACAACTCCCATTCCCATTCCCATTCCTGAAGACCCCGAACCAAACACCCTCTAAGTGCCAAACTTTTAAACTATGAACCTCTCTTTACAAATTCACCAAACCTGATTTATTTTTGGAAAATTTACATAGAAATTCACTTTTAAAAACTTATCTACAATTATGTCAAATAATACTTTAAATTATATCAAACTAATAAAATCATCACTTTTAATATATTTTAAGGATTAAAGTTCATAAATTAAGGGTTTACGATATATTTAGTAAGGTTTAGAATTTTATGAATTTATATACCAAATAAAATATGTTTTTACACCTAATTTAAAAAGTTTAAACCCCAATATAAATCCCAAATTTTTAACAGGTGAAGATCGACAATGTATAATACAACTGCCAATCTCCTCGTGTGATAGGCAAAATCAAATATGTTGGCGGAGAGATAAGAAAGGGATGTATAGTGTAAAAACAGCTTATTTCCAATTAACAGAAGCTCTTCCAAGCCCCCCGGAGGCGGTGAGGATGGCTCCGTGGAGTAAGATATGGCGATTATCTTGTCCCCCGAAGGTGAAAAATTTCCTATGGCGTGCAACCTGGAACATAATCCCAACAAAGGTAACTCTCTACAACCGTCGTGTTGATACGGATCTCCGTTGCCCATTCTGTCAAATACAAGACGAATCGATATCCCATTTATTTTTAAATTGCACGGTGACGGCTCAAATCTGGAATGCATCTACATTAGCTCAACACCGCACAAAATTCCCACCGGATTTCAATCAGTGGTGGTCATTAGCAGTTAATGAAGACTCACCGGAGTTGGCGGGACAATGGGCAACTCTAATCTGGTATATTTGGTATTGGCGTAATCAGAAAATTTGGAATAATAAATCAGCAGTGATCAGGGAGATAGCGAGCCGGGCAACTTCTTTTCTCCTTCAATGGCGAGGAGCGCAGGCGATGAATAACATGATCAGTTGCCCTCCTACTCCAAATCCGACGATCTGCTGGACGCCGCCATTACATGGTCTCAAAATGAATTTCGATGCATCGGTTAGACCAGGGATAAATCATATCGGTATCGGTGCAGTGATTAGAAACAGCAATGGCTCATTCATAGCGGCTAGGTACATGAAAATCGAAGGTCAGTTTACCCCGGAACTAGCCGAAGCTATGTCATGTAGGGAGGCGTTAAGCTGGATTAAAACACGGGGAGACAGTATAATTTGCGTGGAGGGAGATGCACAAACCGTAATAAACTCGTTGAATCAAGGACATGATGAAGATTTCTCTGTGTTCGGTCTTATTCTAGCTGATTCTCGTGAGATAGCAGCATCAATCTGTTGTTGTTCTTTTCAGTTTACTCGAAGAGCAGCAAATATAGCAACGGATGAAACGGCTAGACTAGGATTTTACACTTCGGACCTTGTTGTAACGAACTCTATTCCTCCAACTCTTGTTAGCCTATTAGGCACTTGATATGTTTTAATAATACAAATTCTTTCATTCAAAAAAAAATCCCAAATTTTTAACAATATATTCTAGACCCTTGATTTATAAATTTTAATTTTTAAAAATAATAATTATATTAGTTTGATATAATTTGAAATTATGGCTTAACATAATTGTAAATAGTTTTTCAAAATTTTCCTAGTTTTTTTATAGAGGAAATTACACAGGAACTCATTTTTAGATTTTTTATTACAATTAAACATGTTGCTTTTTTAGTTTTTATCAGAGATTAGCTATCATATACAACTAAGTTTTAGTATGCAAGATAGCAGTCCCACTGATGAGTGCAGGGAGTACAATACTAGAACCTTGAAAATCAATAACCATAAAGACTGTGTAGTTGTTGGTTATAAGATAAACATGTACAGTAAAAATTAAACAAATAAAATAACGAATCGGGCTCAGAGACATCAACAACAAATGATGTTAATTAAGACAAGTGACCCTGCAAAATGACTCGAAACAAAGTATTTAAGGAATATAATTACTTACTCTTTGAATTCGTAACTGTCTCATATCATCCCATGTCTGTTGAAACATAGAGAAAGGAATTCTATTAGGGAAACATAGGCATATAAAAATCTCTACAATGCGTTGCAAAATATTACTCATAAGCAGGATGAGTCTGACAATTCAATTATTAACATACTAACAATTTCACCATAATGAAGAATTTACCATTTTAATTTCACGTCTCAAGAGTCTTGTGTGCTTTTCGAAAATAAAGAGTCAACAATCTACATCCCTGATCAACTCATTCTAGAACATTATATTCTGATTTTAAACTTAAACTAGCAATTCAATCCATGGAAAGTCTGAAAACAATAACAATACAATAATTTGCACAATATTATAAAATGTCTAAAAATTAAATTTGCTACAGGGATGAAAACATTAACAACTCAATAATTGAAATTTAAAATATCCAAACATCTGATCAACAATGTTAATTCACATGACTATGTTACTATTAGCTCCATTATTGCATGACTTCCTATTATGCCCTTTTTTTTACCACACCGAGAACACCTATTTTGTGCTTTAGATTCCCAAACCGATCGATATCGTCTTTTTTTTGGTCGGCCAGCTTTGTTTCTGCAATTCGGAGGAAGCATAATGATACCTTTCACATTAGTTGGAATATCCCACGTAATTTGCTTTGGTATTGGAAAAATGCTACTTCCATATGTTGAAATCATTGCTTCTTTGGTGAAATATTCTGAACAAAATAGATACGGGTCCATATGTTTTGTACATGTTACAGCTAACGCATGTGCATATGGAATTTCATCTATTTGAAATTGGTTGCATGTACATTTTCTTGTAGTCATATCAACAACAAAGTCATCTCTACCAACACTGACTTTAAACACTTGATGATTCGATTCCTTCACCTATTTAGAAATAAAATCAACATAAATGTGTAAAACTAATATTGTAATGATGGCATACTTTGAGTAATAGTAATATATACGAATAATACATATTATAATATAATTTAAAGTAATGCATAATGTTTTCCTAAAAATTATAATGCATATTATTAATATGATTTTCATCTAAAAAAACATTAAAATCTAAATAATTGACATACCTGATATTTTTCAGCATCAATGTAGTTTTTCTTCAATTTTTCTTCATGCCTCCTTGTTAACTTTGTGAATGTAGATTCTGCAACTAATCTATTTTTTACAAACCATTCTTGTGTCAAATCTCTTAATTGTTCATTCATTGATTCTGCTATATTTGAAGTCATATTGTAGCTCCTATTGGCAAACTGATAACATCTGGCCCATTTTTTGAATCCAATGTTTGATAAATAAGCCCTAATTTCTTTATCAATACTATCCAATTGAGTCATGTTCATTTCAAAATCTGCAATTGTATATGACTTTGCAGCACGTTCAAAAAATATCCCCACTTTTTTAGGCTCTTTCCGGAATCTAGACTTCAAATTACATCTCAAATGATACGTGCAAGCATAATGATCTAGTTCTGGATAGATTTTGCCTAATCCTTTTGCAATACTTTCATGACGATCTGATACAAAAGACATACCATTTCTCGTCCCATATGATTCTCTAAATTTAGTGAAAAACCATTCCCAAGAAGAATCATTTTCTGAATCAACCACACAAAATGCCAAGGGGAAAATTGCACCTACATAAATTTGTATACATTTAGTAGTTGGTCTAGTTGAAATCTTATTTAAGAAACAAATGTTTATTACGCATTAGAAGATTATTTTTGTTTAATTAAAAAGAAAAAAGGATGATAACACATATTATTTCTTCTAGTTTGAAAAACAACAAAGAGTTAAAAGTTAAAAATTGAAACAACGTAATCATAAATTAAAATAACTAAAGTAAATGAAATAGGAATATTTGAGCGGTTTTAAAAACAACATAAAATGCTTTTTTACATATGCATTGTATGTACATTGGAGTATATATATGTATGCATAAAAAAAATTACCTGAGGCATCTTGCGTACAAGCTGTTATTAATGTACCACCATAAGCTGCTTTTAAGAATGTGCCGTCAACAACTACAGTAGGCCAACAATATCTCCATCCATTAATTGTTGCACTAAAAGCAATAAAAACATATAAGAATGCGTTAGAAGCATCTTTTATGTATTCAATAATAGTCCCCGGGTTTGTTTGTTGGAGCATATGTAAGTAGCTTGGTAACAATGTGTACGAATCACTCGACTTTCCACGTATCAATTCTAATGCCTTTTCCTTCGAATTCCAAGCCTTTTGATAATTGATATTAACACCAAATCCATGTCTCATATCTTCAATTATATCTGCAGGTGTATAGTGAGACTTTGCTTCGACATATTTCAATTTTATCACTTCACCAATAAACTTCCTAGTAGCCTGCCTCTTTCCCGAAAATCTAATATCCAAACAACAGGAATGACTATTCACAAATTTCTTAATCTTAAATGTACTTGATTTTCCACACCTACTGGCTCGAAGTATCCAACAACAACTTGTATCAATACATTTTACAAAAAAATGTTGTTGACTTGATCTCTCGGTTCTAAATTGAAAGCGTTCTTCAATTGCATAAAAGCTTAATGCACTTTGAAGTGTTGCTTTATCAATAAAAATTTGACCCTTTTGAAAGTTTTTGGACCTTTTGTCTGAAATTATTGATGAATCTCCTTCAATCTCTTTCTCATATTCAATTCTAAGTGGATAATCTAGTTCCTCCAAAATTGATTGTGTCAATTGATGGATATAATCCATCATATCCAAAGGAGTTTCTTGATTTTGGACACTAAGTAAATCTAAATCTTCTACATTTTCAATGGCCAGAGGTTCATATGTGCTCACTTCCAAATTTATATTTTCCTCCATACTAATATATAATGGATAGATCATCACATTTTGCACGCTACTCCTCATTTGCATATAAAATTGGAAATTCATCTCATTTGAGATATTCATTGGGACTAGGCCTTCCTTTAACTGTATAAATGGTAAAATAATATAATTTTAGTAATTTAATTATTTTAAAAATATGCAAATAATATTTTTTTAATGTTTTAGCCTATTGAAATTACTAAACAAAAATTAACAAAACAATATGCATCTAATTTTACCTGGAATTGAATCTTCAATGTAGTTGTGTCCTTATTAATCTTCAATTGATTCGATATAATATCATACATCATTATGAAATTATCATTTTCTTGCAACACAACTCCATCTGTTTCATAATTTTGATATTTGTAATCCGACGACCAAAATCCATTGAAATGGATTAGTAACGGAAATACCACCATTATTTAATCTACAAAACAGATTCAATAAGGAATTATTAATCAGTATAGAATGACACAGTATCCCGAGTCCACTAAGTTACATACAACATAGGAATTTCATAAAAAAAAATATAGAGCTACTAAAAAAACACAGTCTTAAAATATAGTAAAAATCAAAGAACTGCATTGAACACTAAGACTTGAATTCTGTAATTTAGTTTAACAACTTGTTCTAAGTACATCACATAATATTGGTTTAAAAAGCATAGTTAAATGAAAGTCCACTTGAGATTTAAACTTTGATAGGAAAACATATCTAGATTGTGTTTACTACATCATAATTGGTTTAAATAACTTTGATTGTTAATATATCAATTATCTCACAATACTTGTTTCAGCAAATGGTGGATATAAGGAAAAAACCTTCATAAACAAACACTGCTTTATGAAAAATTTACAGCAACCAATATAGTAAACCTTAAAACAAGACAGATGTATTCACATGAATATCAATTTTACATAACTAAGCAAAGGAACCATATTGTTTTCATAAATGAAAACTTCTAGTTGAGAAGAGTCACTATGAATTTTCTATTGATTAAAAACATGTAAAACCAAGTTTCAAAACTTAAAATCCAGCTAAAATAAGTAATTTCAAAAATTTAAAACATTAATATGAATTTTGACAAAAGTATCACGAAACACATCCAAACTGAAATCCAAATCCAAATAATGAAAGCAAAAAAAAAAAAACTTGTTCTAGAAAATATAAAGGAAGTATCTTATGCCTGATGAGTCTAAGAAATATCAGAAAATAGTTTCTTGGTGCCAACCTTTAATTTCTTAATATAGGTCATTCATATTTCCAATAAGGAGAGTGTGATTCCAAAAGGAGAAAGACAATGCCATCCATTGGGAACTTGTTCTGATTCATAATACTATAAAACATAATTCAGAAACCCATAGGTGTTTGTTGTCTGAGATTCCCAAACTTCTAAATTCAAGATTCTCAATTAGCTATTATACTTATAAAATCATGAACTGCTTTTGGGCGCAAAAGCTTGTAGCCCAGTCAAAATAAAGAGGCAGAATCAGAAAAGTATTAACATGTTAATAGTAGCTCAACTTTCAGAAGCTTAGCATAAAATAAGGAAAGCAATGAACATGTTCCAATAATAAAAAGCGCCTCCACCTGCAATGCCTAATCTTTTTGGCAGGAAAAAAAACTTCTACATTTCTTTAAGAAGGAAAAGCGCAAAAATGAGGTCACCATACTTATTTACAGAGCCAGCATAACAAAGAAAAAAAAAGATGTCACGCCAACAATCAACGGTTTTGTACCAAGAACAATCACAACCACAGTTAAATAGAAAAAATTTGTCAAAATCAGATTTTTTTTTTTCAGATATTCATTTGAGTAAGAATTTCATAATCAGACAAACAAAAGTTCGGACATTCATTTGTAATCAAATGTTTGCATTATCTTAAACATCCACAAATTTGTTATAATATGAATTACATAACATGAGTTTGAATTTGAAATCACAAATATAAAGAATGATGGTTTTAGAATAGAATGGTACTTACAGGTTTTAAATCTTCTGAAACGCCAGTTCACAGAAATGCTTTTGCTACCTATTATGATCTTGTATCTTTTTCTTATCATGATTCTTTGAATTTGAATGTTGGAAGTGAAGATGAAGATCAACTTTAGTATTTAGTTTCAATTTTCTATTCCCCACACTGATGAGAAGCCAGGAAGATGAAGTACGATAGTTTTTTTTTTTTGAAAGAAGATGCGCGGTAGTTTATTTTTTATAATCGTGTTTTTTTTTAATTCTTCATTTCAAATTATTATTAAAAATTTAAAAAAGAAATCCACCCCTATTTTAAAGGGATGTGTTGGTTAGTGATAAAAGTAGTTAGAGTTTAAATTATTTGACAAAGTTGGAATTTTGTTGATAGGTATGAATAATGTGTAATATATCAACTATTTCTTGATATCTATGTAACTAACCCAAAATAGAATCATGGGCCAAAAAGTTTACCATGTGGGCCTAAACAATTCAATAGGCCCATTGAACACCGCAAGTAAATAAACCCCACTAAACTAGCAACAAAGTCAAACAAAACGAAGAAAATATGAAAAGCAAAATTTATTAAATCTTTCATAAAAAGAAATTAAAAAAATTATTAAATTTAGTCCTCAAAAATCTTTTATATGAAATATTCATTTTTCAATTCAAAGGCAGGCAGCTGCGTAGAAAATCACCAAATTCTCACCTTCTCATCTTCTCTTCTTTCCTTCCATCTAAAAAACCTGCAACTCCTTTGACTTAAACCTTTTCCATTTCCTCCATTTCATGCTCTCTTCAACTCCAATTTCTCCCCTTTCGCTTCTTCTTTAATGGATTTGCTGCACAGAAAGCTATTATATGACACTGTCAACTATACTGTTGTTTGTATAGCAGGATGCGATCCTCCAGATGATTACTGCAATACCGATTGTTGTGGTTTTTCTTTACTCAAATGCACAGCATCTAGACTTCCTCCTTTTCCACCAGCATCTCCTGAGCATACTCTTCCCAAAAGATTCTTAGTCCTCGCTCTTGTTCTCGGTATAACTGTGATTTCTCTTCTTTGTTTGACGATTTATTACAAATTCTATTCAGGGCCGTGTATGAGGAGAAGAAGGAGAGATCCAGAGCAACGAAGAAGTGAAATCCGTGAGGAATTTCTTGATGAAGACCATGGACCTGTGCTTGATCATCCGATTTGGTATATAAACACTGTGGGTTTACAGCCATCTGTGATTAATTCGATTAGTGTTTGTAAGTTTAAGAAAGGAGATGGTCTTGTTGAAGGAGCTGATTGTGCTGTTTGTTTGAGTGAATTTGAAGAGGATGAAACTCTTCGGCTTTTGCCTAAGTGTAATCATGCTTTTCACATCCCTTGTATTGATACTTGGCTCAGATCTCATACTAATTGCCCTATGTGTCGAGCTCCGATTGTTGTTCCGAATCCAATTGCAGAAGGTTCAGCTAGTGGTGCCGCCGGAGTAGTAGGAGGAGAAGAAGCACAGATTGGGGTTTCGGAAACTGAAAGTGGAGATGGTGAATTGAGGATTCAAACAGAGGAAGGGGATGAGGAAGGGGGTGATTTTCATTCACAGGATGAACAGGATAGAAGAAAAGGAATTGAAGAGGAGGAGGAGGAGGGGATTCAGCCATTGAGAAGGTCAATTTCTTTGGATTCATTATCAGCTTTTAAGATCCATCAAGCTCTTGCTTGTGTTTCTGATACAAATTCAGTGGTGAAAGAGAATGAATCTGGTGCTGAAATTGCTCCAAAAAGAGTTGATAGTAGCAATCAGAGTTTGATTAAATTTATGGCTAGTTCATCAATTGGAAGATCATTGCAAATTGGGCCAAGTTCATTGAAGAGATCACTTTCTTGTGGCGGGAAATTGTTCCTGCAAAGATATAGCAGGAACAGTAGCAGCTCTGTTCTTCCTTTGTGATTGCTCCTTCAATCTTCGTTTTCAGGTGAGAAAGAGTTTTTCAATCCCAGTTGATTTTGAATCTCTCTATAAGCTGAGAGTTCTATATTGAGTATAAATTTACAACAAGAAATTAATTAATTGTATTAATAAATATTGAAACTATAATCCATCAAACCCGAAAACCGGGTGATAGTGTTGTTTGTTACAAATACCATACGATATGTAAGTAACACTTTTGATCTTACAACACGCTATATTTAAGACCTGTAAGTGATACTATTATTTGTTGTTCATATCAATGTTCAGGCAGATTAATACATTAACGTGCTAATCTGTACTTATGCCTGTAAATGGATTGAACCGCTCATGAAAGGTTCGATATTCAGCTCTATAAAAAATTGATCATGTTTGGCTTGTTTTATAAACGAGCTTAGTTTAAGCACGACTTTGAAGCTCGATTTGCAAACATGGCGAGTTTGAGCATGGAAAAACTCGTTTTGAAAGCTCCTAAGCATGTTCAATTATAAGTTCCTGGACAAGTTCCATTCTTTTGTTCACTAAGAGTATTCGTGTAAAGGGGAAATGTAAAACTATCTTGTTTTGTATAAAAAATTTTGTTTTATAGATTTCAAACTATATAGTTTATGAACATAGTTAATGAATTATGTGAAAGTAAAGTTAATAAATAGAATTAACGATCTATCCTAATAAATAAAGGAGCCGTTCTTGAGCAACTCATGATTAGATACATTTTTTAATGAATAAAATTCAAATAGGATATTAAGTTCGGTTTTTTTTTTTTTATGAATAAAGTTCAAATAGGATATTGAGCTCGATTTCAAATTCGTTCATCTTCTATTGAGGTTAGCATGAAGCTGGTTCTACTTGGTTAGAGAACTATTTGAACCGAAAACTTTGATAAGAAGAGCAACAACTTGAGGCACATAGATGTGTGATCTAAGAGGAATTGGATTTGTATATTTTTTTTTTGACAGGGGATTTGTATATGTTATTTGTGAAATAAACAGAATTTGATGGCAGGCAGCAGTTTTTGGAAGTGGAGCAAGTAGACAATATCCTGACAAAGATAGAGGAGAATGAGGCTGAGTCAGAGAAAGTACAATCTACCTATAATTTTGGTGAGGGAAAGGGGAAAAAAAGGAAAAAAACTTTCTTTTCATAAAAAGGAAAAAACTTTCTTTTCATAAAAAAGAAAAAAAGAAAAAAAATCAAATGAAGAAGTTATCTTCAATTGATAGACCCATTTGTTTTTTTCTTAGCATAGAAGTAAACCATTTGTTTGGAAATGTTAGAATAGTTTATTTGAAGATATCTTATTGCCTAGGATAGAAAGTGACTCTTAGAATGGTTTTCATCTCACCAAATCACTCCATGTGAGATTCAAGTTAAGAAATAAATGTATACGAGTTGATTAATTGTAAGTATTTGTTCCGCGAGGACTTTGTATTAATGAGATTGAAAAATTTACATTTTTAATAAGCAATCTCTATTTATTTAATCTCTATCATTTTTTTGAATCAAAGAATGCTTTATTAATCAGAATCTAAAGAATTACACAAAAATGATGGTGGGCTTAAAAACCACTCCCTCTCATTGGTGCCTATGGTTGCTTGGTGTGCCAGCTCATGTGCTGCGACATTAGTAGACCGTCTTATGAAAGAAATTGAACAATTTACTAGAGACTTGATGATAGACTGACAATCGCTGACTATGACAAGGAAAGGCGAGGATGCCTTGATTTTGTAATCTGGGAATCTGATTCAACGAGGACATTTTCCCAGTTGTTCGTCTTGATCCAACCAAGGGCTTCTCGGATCGAAAGAGCTTCAGCCATTCTAACGTCACATGCACCAGTTAGCGCGCCACATTTTGCTGCTATAAACGTTTTGTCATGGCTGCGTATTAGGAAACCAAAACTCGCAGCAGCGGGATCTGACATCCAGGAAGCGTCGACATTCAGCTTGAGGGAGCCCATGGGAGGCGGAACCCAACTGGTCACAGCAGCAGCAGTACTGTCCGATCCAATGATAGCGGCTGCAGCTCTCGCCTGTTTCCACATATTCAGAAAACTAGACGCCCGTTCAAAGACCATCTTAGGCAAAGAACTACGGTTATTCCACGCCCTGTCATTCCGATTCCACCAAATCTACCAGCAAAGAACTGCATCAATCGCAGCAACGTCCCTAGGACGGGAAGCCAGGTACAACCAAAAATCCCAATAAGACGTTACCTGGTTACTAACATCTCCAATTGGCGAAACCATCCACACAGCACGGGCAACTGGGCAGCAGACCATCGCATGAAAAGTGTCCTCTATTGCTGCTGCACACATATTACAGACTACATGAATCAGTACCCTTTTCTGATGAAGAGCCTTCATGGTCGGTAAACAGCCCGCAAGGGCCCTCTAGACCAGATTTTTCACCTTTGGCGGGATATGTAAATTCCATACTAAGTTCCAGGCGTAGTTATGCTGTTGGCTATACTCATCTGTCGATAGTGAAACCGCAAGTCTATAACCACTTTTAACTGGGTATAAACCCTTCCTCTCTCCCATCCAGTACCACGAGTCTGCCAAATTCCTCCTACTCAGTGGGATGCGCAAAATAAGCTCTTGGTCACAGGGCAAAAACAAACCTCGTATTAATTCTGAATCCCACACAAGTGAACCCGGTAAAAACAGGTCACTAACCACCTCCACATCGAGATTAGCTAGCCTTTCACTGCTAATTCACGGCTTCAGCGCATCAGGCAACCAGGGATAAGACCATATGTTTACCGTTGTGCCACTACCAATCAGACAGCGAGTTCCAGATGCAACTAGCGGCTGAGCCGCGATAATTCTTCTCCACAAGAAGCTGGGATTAGTACCAGTATCAGCATCCAAGAAGGAACAGTGAGGAAAATAGCGGGCTTTGTACACCTTTGCTACCAGGGAATCGGGATTGGTGAGTAGACGCCAACCCTGCTTGCCTAACAGAGCACGATTGAACTGTTTGAGCTGTCGAAAACCCATTCCTCCAAACTTCTTTGGGACACATAGGCTCTTCCATGATTTCCATCTAATACCCCTACAGCTGTGTCTTTCCTTGCCCCACCAAAATGCATTCATCGTCTGCTCTAACCGGTTACACAAGCCATCCGATATTAAGAACATGCTCATATCGTATGAAGGTAGAGCCTGTAGCACTGACTTAATGAGCACTTCCTTTCCCGCTCTTAACAAGAAGCGAGCTTTCCAACTTCTCAGACGAGCCTCAAACATTGAGGAAATATAATTAAAGACCTGTACCTTGTTACGACCAATTACCGAGGGCAGCCCTAGGTACTTTCCAGGCACATCTGATCCCGAAACCCCTAGGATGGCGCCAGTCAACTCTCGATCAGCCCCAAGACATCTTCTGCTAAAAGAAATAGATGATTTATCATAATTGACCTTCTGTCCGGATGCCAGCTCATAATCGGTTAAGCACTTTTTAATTGCTTCAGCCTCAGCTCTTTTTGCACGAAAAAATAGGTAACTATCGTCAGCAAAAAATAAGTGGAAAACCGACGGTGCTGTACGAGCTACCCGATAACCCTGTATCATGCCATTTTCCTCCAGCTTCGTCAGAGCTAGAGATAGGCCTTCAGAGCAGATTATGAACAAGTACGGAGAAATCGGGTCCCCCTGACGAAGACCCCTCTGGGAAATAATCGGCCCAATCGAGTATTGACCCTGCTGAATCATATACCGCGCCTTACACACACACTGCATTACTAAGCTGACCCAGTTCTACGAAAAGCCCAACCGTAGCATCATTTGTTCTAAGAAACCCCACTTGACCTGATCATATGCCTTGGCCATATCAAGCTTCAAAGCAGCTATGCCAGACCTTCTAGATGATTTTTTGTGGATATAGTGGTTGATTTCATAAGCAAGCATCACGTTGCCTGAGATTAGCCGGCCCGGAATAAAGGCACTTTGGGACGGAGAGATAATTTTATCCAAGATCTGTTTCAGGCGGTTGAATCTCTAGCACTTAATTTAATAGATTTTCATTTTGCTAATATTTTTTTTATTAAAAGATGGGGTCAGAAAACTGAATCCGAATTTATTCAAACAACGAAGAAAAAATAAAGGAACAACGAATAGCGGAAATTAAGTGAAACGAAATAAAGACGTCCTATTTCATTATCACGAATAAGCAACGAACAGAAACTAGGTGCTGAATCCCAGGAGTGACGGTATGTGCTGACACGACCAAAATTAGCAAGAGGATCCGCAACCTGATTACCCTTTCTGAAGACATGAGAAGTAACCACAATCATATCAGCCATAATCTCTAAACAGGAATACCACTCCGCACGCAAAGTCCAAGGTACCAATGTAGAACGAGAGCGAAAAAGATGGATGACATAACTAGAGTCACTCTCAATCCAAAGACGTCTCCAACCCATGGAATGAGCATTCAGAACAGCAAAAATGGCAGCCTTAAATTCAGCAATGTGCACCAGAGAGCAGTCAAACGGAAAAGCAAAAGCACCAACAGCCCAACCACGATGATCCCTAAAGACACCCCCGCAACCCGCCAAACCCGAGACCACCGAGGCGTCAGTATTAGCCTTAATCAGATTTTGCTAATATAAAACAACTACCATTTTCCTTTTTTAATGTGTGATTTAATTTATTTCCACCATATTAATCAGATTTAAAAAAAATTGCAACATCTTTTTTTTTCTTTTTTGAAATTTAAATGGGAAAACTAACTAAAGAGAATCATGGATCAAAACATCAGTGATATCATATGAATGTTGAATATAGCTCACATCGACCAGACGAGCTTTGTATCTTTTGATACTTCCAACCGCCTTTTTTCTTAACTTTGAGAACCCATTTGTTCTCAATAGTTCCACATCCTTCTTGTAGATCAACAACTGCCAAACTTGGTTTGTCTCATGGAAAAAATTTCTTACTCCATTGTTTTAATCCACTTGTCTTTTGCACGACATAATAGAGTCTCTTAGACATTCTTGGACTCCGCGTCGTCTTGAGTGACTAAAAGAGTTATACCTTCGGTACTAAATTGACGACATTCGACTTTTTTCCTTTTAGTGCGACGTGACTCCGAATCTTGATAAACATGTTGCATATATTCATCATAGTTCGGTATGCTTCCATCCGGAACATGATCCATATTCTCATGAGAATTAGGAATCACACTCCCAATTAAGGTAGGATATAAACCATTCTTTACGTTTTGAGGTACTAGATCTTGCCATTGTTCCTCAAAATTTCTCCCACACGAATGAGGAGATTCGTTTGATTCTAGTTCCTTAAATAAAGTATGCCCAGCTACCGACTCCTCCCGAAATTATGTTATCGGAGCCGAGACAAGAATGGCCGTTAGTGGACACCCACCACCTCCGAGCGGTCAAAAACACCGAAGCAGCAGAGATGTTATAGGCGTATCGCAAGCTAGAGCAAGAGCAGTAAGAGAAGAAGATTATGACCATGTGCTCTTTGATGGTCCTTGGATGGTGGTTGACCAGTACATTACGGTGAGGCAATGGCAACCCAATTTTAACCATGAGGAAGATTCTATTGAGACAATGGTGGTTTGGGAGTGATTCCATTTGACTTAACCTATGGCCACAATGTTGTACTTCCAATGGAAATCACAGTTAAGTATATTAGAGCAGTCGTCTATGAAAAAGAACTTGACTTCAGGAGAAAAAATGAGGCTACTGGCCTTGGATCATCTTCGCTTACGCCCCTTAGATGTCACTTCCTCTATCAAATCAAAGAGCGGCTATTCACCATCAGGGAAGGGAAAGACAGTAAGGTGTTGTTTGATAAAACTGAAAATTAAGTGCTGAAAAAATAAATACTGAATTTTAAGTGCTGAATATTATAAGTGTCGAAAATATTGAATGATTTAAGTTTTATAAAAATATTAGTTGATAATGTTTAACTTAAAATGTTAAGTTAAATATTTTGACTTATCAAAGTAAGTGGTTTTTAACTTAATTAACTAATTTAAGTAGTGGATAAACAACTGTTATCAAACGCACTTAAATTAAATAAGTGCTTAACATTTTAATTTAAGCAATTTCATTCCCATCTCACTTCCTATATGCGGATGACATGTTGGTTTTTGGCAAGGCTACGTTGCGTAACGCTAAAGCTCTGAAGGAGCTATTTCGGTTCTATGGGGAGATATCTGTGCAGGAGGTCAGCTGGGGGAAATCGAGTGTTTATTTTGGGAAGCACGTTTCTCGTGTCAGGGGAAACAGGCTTGCATGTTTTCTAGGAATCCGCAGGGACAACTTGCCCTTCTCTTACCTAGGTGTACCACTGTTCAGAAAAGCTCCGAGAGCGCGGTACTTCTGTAATCTAGCTGACAAATTCCTATCCCAATTCAGTAATTGGAAAGGTAGTGCTCTATCGCTCGCGGGTCGCCTTTCCCTGGTTAAATCAATGGTTACTGGCTCAATTGTCCACTCGGTTTTTGTTTATAAATGGCCATCCAGTATAATTCGACGGATTAATAAAGCCGTTCGGAATTTTCTTTGGACCGACTGTATTGATCAAAGGAAACTGATTTGTGTAAAATGGGAGGTCTGCTATCTTCGGATTGAGGAGGGTGGACTTGGCGTGAAGAATTTTTGGGTGTTTAACTCAGCGTTGTTGGAAAAGGTCTGTTAGAGCCTGATACAAGGAGAAGGATTCGTGGTTGATTTGTTAAAACGAAGGTTTTTAACAGTTTCTGGACTTCCTAAGTTACGCATCTCCCCCTCCTCCGTATGGTCATCTTGCAAATCAATGTACTCCGTCATTACTAACAACACACGTTGGTGGATTGGGAGCTGTTCGCGTCTTAAATTTTGGATGGGTCACTGGATTAATCCCTCGGCTGCAGACCAACTATGCATTCCTCTTGCTGAACAGCGGCATCTTACGGACTTGGTAGAGAATTTCCTCTCTGGAGATGCCCGGGAAGGGCTTGATCAGTTACCTGCCGACATCCAAAATCAGTTTGAGCATGTTCATCGGGGACTCGACGAAACCGATGTCTGCGTTTGGGAACCTAGCACGAAAGGATGCCTCACTATTAAAGAATTTATACTCTTCGATTATCGGCTCGGTTCAAACGGTAATTTAGCCACAGTTTATTTGGGGGAAAAATTTCCCGCCATCCCGATCAGGAACCTGCTGGTGGGTTTTACAGGGCCATATCTCTACCCTCGATCATATTTAAAGGCGTGGAATACATCTCGCATTGCGCTGCGTGCTTTGCAACTCGGCTACTGAAACCATGGATCACCTCTTCGTAGGTTGCCAATTTATAGCTAGGCTTTGGCGAGAACTGTGCGCCATGTTCCAGAAATCGGTGCCTATTAGTGTGGATATTTACACTTTTTTTCTAACCTATGTGATTACAACTTTGGCTCGCAGGTTAAAATTTTTTGGCGTGCTGCAGTGGTCAGCTGTATATGGCTTGTCTGGCGTACGAGAAACAGGGCCATATTTGATTCTGAACTCCCTTCAATCCAAAGTTCCATTATATCGCTTCGGCTTTTCATTCGGGAATCTAACAGCAGCAACTCCAGATTCTGCAACTCTGGGATGGATCCGCTCGTGCTCGAGCAGCTCCACATCGCCCCAAGACCACCGCCGACACCAAATATAATCACAGTCGTTGGATATCACCGCCATTCGAATGGTTGAAAGTGAACACAGATGGTTCGGGGTTAGGAAATCCAGGCCCTGCCGGCACATGGGGTATTTTCCGCACTCACAGGGGCTTCGCTAGAGGCTGTTTTGCCTTCGCAATCTCGGACTTGTTCGCTTACTTGGCGGAGCTAAGGGCGATCATTTTTTCCGTGGATGTTGCATAGGAAAAAGGGTTATGGATCGAATCGGACTCAACATACATCGTGAACCTTCTGAAGTCCAGATCTACGTCTGTCCCCTGGAATATCCACCAAGATTGGCTGAAGTGTTTGTCGCAATGCTCGGGAATTACAATTACGGTAAATCACATTTACAGAGAAAGTAACCGGGTGGCGGATGCTTTAGCTAAATTCAGGATCACCACTCAGGGCATCTCATGGTGGCCCGTGACACCGTTTTTTTTTTTGCAATTCTTTCATTCTTGATGATATTGGCAATGTTTGCCATTTTCGTATTTCTTAGTTACGCTTTTATTCTTTTATTCTTTCCTTCCTCCTTCGTGTATACACTTTTAATTTATTTTATTCATTCGGGTTTTCTTGGTTAGCGGCTGGGGTGCCAACCTGGTTGGAATGTCAACCATAATCGAGTATCGTCCCTACCTTTACTCAAAAAATTTAAGCAATTAAGTGGTTTATCAAACAAGCCCTAAGCCACAGAAAGGAATAATTGGACTTCTACTTCTAAGATGGCATAAGGGATTCATAAAAAAAAGTACTAGGAAGAGAATGCAAGTTTGGGAAGCTCGAAAAAGATAGAAAGAAAGATGTCCACTTCTCCTAATTTAGAAAACATGTTTTACAGAAAGATAGCATCTCATGGTTCTAATTTTGTCACATGTCTATCTTTATTTTCTCCCATTAAGGCATATCCTTTTGATACATTTGGGTATTTCTAGGAGGGACTCGACTTAGGCAGATTATTTGACAAATTTTGAGTTCTTTGTGTTTTCTTTAATCCTTGTCAAGCTAAGTATTTAGGGACGTGGTGTACAACCTTTACCCATTTCACACTTTGGTGTACAATTTTCAATTTTGCACACTAAAGTGTACAACATTCTGGTGACCTCCCACTAAAGTGTACAACCGGTATTTGTGATCGTCAACGCAAGTCAATGTTGCCACACCAGCAATTTGACCACTTTAAAAGTAAAAAATTTATACCCTATTATGAAATTACTAAAATAGCGTTATCCCCTTCCTTGCAACTCCTCTCTCTCTCTCTCTCTCTTTTCCTTTCTCTCTCTAATTCTCTCCCTGTAAAAATAGTACGAAAAACATGTATTCATGCCCCATAAATACAGATCTAATACAAATATCAATCATAGCATACAAAAACTATGTTTTTCTCCATATTCAAGGATAAAAAATGATAGAACACGAGATCTGTGGCTTTAATACTAATAAAGGATAAATATCACATATTCTATATGGGTTATCAAATTATCTCTTGTAGCGTGGATAACCTCTGATGTGATTTACAACAGAAGTATGAATCACCATGACCTTCGAATTACTGGTCATGCTTCAAGTATGCCGAAATTAATTGGAATATGAAACAACTGATCAACGAACTAAGAGCAATTGTACAAGAGAGAGAGAAAGAGAGATGCAACTTTTGTGGCTGTCTTTTTTAGTATTCACTGTCTTATAGGGTTAGAGCATCTCCAACAGTCTCTTAAGTTGGCTCTTAAGTTAAAATTTAAGGAGGGAGAATGAAAAATCACCTCCAACAGCCTCTTAGTGGCTCCTCAAATCACTAAGAGCGTTTTCATGCTCTCTATTAATAGAGAGCATCTCTCAACCTCTTAGTTCCATTTAAGTCATTTTTCATAAATAATTTATTATTGAGTCTCCCTCCTCACACTATTGGTAAATGTAATAACAAATAACAATTTTAATGATAAAATAATAAATAAGGAATGAATATAAGGAGTATTGTTGGAGTTGATATGTCTTAGTCACTCTTAAATCACTAAGAATTAATTATTTATATTATTTTTAGAGAGTGTACTAAGAGTCTCTTGAAAATGCTCTTATACATTCAACTATATTGGGTTAGGTCATTCTATCTACGGGCCAACTTTTTATTCGGTCCAAACTCGAATAAGTCTAACATAATATAAAAAAACAATGTAACCTTTTGAAGCCCATGTGTGAAACTTGATAAAACATGATTTAATCTATGACCTTCAAAAAAAAAAAAAACCTATGACGTGTAAAAAATATTAGTGTTTGCATCCTATATATAATTTGGTAATATTTACACTCTAATCTATCAAAATCAATAAGAATATGAACGAATTTTAACAAAGCTATTATATAGAGAGCTAATTGAACTTTTGATTATACATACTGGAATAAAAGAAATTGAACTTTTGATTATACACGTAGAAGTGAAAATTACGATCAATGATAATGACACATCACATATTTTAGACCACGGGTAAATACATTAAGTTAAAAATTTATTTCATTGTTAATTAGAATAATATTTCTCAAATATTTGGAAAACTGTAATAAGATGAAGATTATTTATTTTTCAATGAAACCGACGTAGTCCCTTTAAATTAAAGTTTTCACGATAGTCACTTTCCTTTGATAAAAGATCTTTTTATATTTTTCAACTCACAATTAACCGCAAGTTTTTTAAAGTAAGAAACAAGAAAGTCCAATAATAAATGTTTTTCAACGAAATTGATAATAAGAAAAATCTCTAATAAAATCACAATCTGTATATTTGCTACAATTAATTCTTGTTTGTAACTTGGATCTAGGGATGCAAGTGGAGCGGGGATTCCCATCTCCATTGGTGACCCGTTCCAATGGAGATGGGGAATCACCGATAAGAATCCTATGGGACGAAGATGAGGATAATTTTATCTCCCGTAATGGGGATGGGCGGGGATGGGGAATGGTATCCCCGTCCCATGGGGATCACCGATCCTGCCCCATTAATCCCCGATGAGAAATTCCTGACAGATCTCAAATTATTCGCCATTATAATTAAAATTATACTTTAAACATTATAATTTATAACATTAAACTTATACCAAATAGACTTATTTGTCAGGAGTTTTAGTTTTAATATATACTTATTTTTTTTTTAAATATAAATGGTGATTCCCCACGGGGATGAGAATGTGGAATAGGGAAAAAATGTTTTTAGATGGGGATGGGGATCCCCGCGGGGACGGTGATTGCCCATAGGACGGAGATGTGGGACAAATCTGTCCCCGTTTGTCTCGCGGGGGTGGGGACGGGGATGAGAAATACATTCTCCGCCCCGTCCCGCCCGTTTGCATCCCTATTTGGATCGAAAAAAATAATTTATTTCCCTCAAAAAAATAATTTAATAATAATAATTTCCTTTGGTAAAATAATAATAATTTTTCTTCAAAAAGTAATTTCCTGTTTTGGAATACTGGTTATTGAAATAAATTTAAATCAGTAATTAATAGATTTTTTCCTCCTTTTATGGTAATTTTTTCCTCCTTTTGAATTGCACATCTAAGATAGAAATGGAAATGCTAAATCAAACAGAAAATGCGGCAAAAAGCATCATGAGGCCCATGATCTTTCATTGTTTGGTGCATTAAGCCCTCGATCTTTTATTTAGACACATTGAGCCCCTGATCTTTCACCATTTGGTGCATTAAGCCCTCGATCTTTCATTTAGACACATTGAGCTCTTGATCTTTCATATATGGGTGTATTAGGTTCTTCCATAAATCAATTAATATATAGATTTATTAATGACATGTTTGGTGTGACAACAAATGATGTTCTAAAAATAACAAATTCTAAAATAAAAAATATATTATACAAATTAATAAAAATAATTTAAATAAAAAATAAAAAATTATTGAACACAATAAAACCTTGTTTTTCGATAATTATGTTCTAAAAATAAAAATAATGTTAAAATTGAAGCACATTTTGTGGAAATAAGAAGGATAATTTTATCAATAACAAGTAACTACAAACAACTGTTCATGAAAAGAGCTTTTCGTAAAAAACTCCAAAATGTTGCAGTGTCCAGAGAAAATGCGAAACGCTGCAGTTATATAAACCTAACCAAACATGCCCTTAATAAACCTATATATTAATTGATTTATGGAAGGACCTAATACACCCATATATGAAAGATCAAGGACTCAATGTGTCTAAATGAAAGATCGAGGGCTTAATGCACCAAATGATGAAAGATCGGGGGCTTAATGTGTCTAAATAAAAGATCGAGGGCTTAATGCACCAAATAATGAAAGATCAGGGGCTTCAGGATGCTTTTTGCCATTTTTTTTTATAAAGATAGAGAATAAAATTAATTGGAGAGAGTAAAATAAAGACTTAATACATTCGTCCCATGAACTATATTAAAATTGCCACTTGACCCATAAACTAATAAAAACTCTGATGTAATCCATAAAGAAAATAAAAGTGGGAACTAATTAACCCTTTTCCGTTGATAACAGCAAGCTAGATAAAGAAAAAACAAATAGTGAGATATTTTATTTCGACATAAATGAACCTTAAACTCTAACATTGACCTCATTGATTAATATTTTTTTTGTGAAATTTATTTTAAATCATATTTTTTAAACTTTATTGAGCCTGGGTGCCAACCTAGTTGGAATGTCAGGTCTCTTGTTATGGGATCGTCCCAATTCTTAAAAAAAAAAATTAAGAAATTAAATTATATTCTTAATACTTTGATGATAATATTTTATAAAAAAATAATATTTTGCAATTGAATTGAATATTAACTCTAAGTAATTTCATTCATTTTTTCTATTAAGTGATATTATGTGAGATTGGTCATCGTATATTTAACGTTGTTCGAATTTAACTATAATGTAATAAAATGTGTAATAAAATGTTCGAACTTAACAATAATGTAATGAAATGTTAGATTATTATGTCATAATGGTTTTCATAGAAAAGTAGACTATATTTCTGATAATTTGATAAAAATAAATTATATATATCATTTGACCTCACTCTTTGCTACGTGGTTCTATCACTTCGGGGTCACTTCTTATAAGGGAGGTTAAGTTTGTACCATCTTTTTCAGTGGCGGAATCAGGACCCCAGATGATACAGGGTTCAAACATATCAGTAAAAAAATTTCAAAACGTAAAAAAAAATCGAAATTAACCGTGCAGTTGACGGTAAATTTTCAAAGTCCAGCCTGTTAGGGCTAGACAAAAATTTTTTAGCCTCCAATGCGTTAAAACTGTAAAAATGTTATCATTTTTTTAGAAACTAGCATTGAATTAATAGAAAATTAAACATGTTTACTTTTTTTTAATGGTAAAGACATATTAAAAATGATTTCAAAAGTGTTATCAAAATAAAATTAAAGAGTCCATTTAAGTTGAACATAGAACCTCTCAAATAAAAGCAAGCATCCTTAACCATCTTATCTATCTTGAAACATTGAAATAATACTACATATAGTTCTTTTTAAAATATTACCAGACACCATTACTAAAAAAAAATTTCTCAATTCTTTGGCGGCCTGCCGGAGCTCGAGCCCACCCAAACCCCCCTGGTTCCGCCCCTGATCTTTTTTATTTTTATCGGTTGAGTACTGACTTTACTTTCGATAGGCAAAAAAATTGTGCATCTTACTTGTTTTGGCTTGGGTAGGGGAAAAATAATGGGATAATGTATCAAAATATGCCTAAGGTTGTTGGAGGAATATCAATTTAAGCGCTACGTACAAAATAACACAAATGTAAGCTTAAAGTTTATAAAATAGTACCAATTTAGTATTCGATAACGAAACATGACACATAATTCATATTATTCCATTAAGTTCAAATTTCTCTCTCCACATACTTAATGAAGATAATATAAATGACGTATCATGTTTCGTTATCGAAACCTAAATTGATACTACTATTAATCTAGATTATTTTATAGGTGTAACCTAAATTTATATTTCTCAAATACCTTAACCTATTTGGTACATTATCCAAAACATAATTAAAAGCCAACACATATGAATTGGGTTATTTTTTTTTTCTCACTTCAATCGGTCAAAGATTTATTCCGATAGTATATAGATTCAAAAAAATTCCAGCTTATAAATATTAAAAAAAGAAAATTACGTTAGACGCTTCCCAGAAATATTAAATGCAGATATGAATTTTATTCCTAAAATATATGAAGTCATATATTCACAATGGAGACAATAAGAAATCTTACCTAAAATCAAGAGTTTAATGCACTAAATAATTTTTACCAAAAAAACAAAAGACGTTTTAAAAAAACATAAATATTTATTTCCTAAAAAAATGAATGAAAAATGACTATTAAATAAGAAAACCCGTAACCTTCTCCTTCCCTCTTAACATAAGAAACTCATATTCAAATAGTAAAGTTTCAGTAAGTGGAAAAGATAGTAAAATATCTGTAATGGAGATAATTGATCGACACCCTATCCCTTCTTCTGTAAATGCTTTTGGTACTCCTTTTTTACTTCCCCAATTCATTTTTCTCTTTTGCTTCTATATTATGTTAAAATGCTACAATAAAATAGATTCATGTCAAAACCCTAATCTTTTGAGTTCTTCTTTAAATTCATTATTTCTGCATTTAATTTGGTCTTATTTCAAAAAACTAAGATGAATTATTATTATTATGTTATACCTTCATCTTTATTCAAATTAATTCCAGATTGTTAATGGAAATGGGAATCATTATATTATATTTTTATAAATTTATTTAGTTTTTCACATTTTCTCCATCCGTTTCAGTCGGGGTTTTGTATAACTTTTTTATAAATTTATTTATTTGGCAGAGCCAGAAATCAGAAGATCATCATATACAGATGTACCACCTGCTCACTATACATTAAAGGTGAACTCGTTCTCCAGTTTGTGTGATATAGTGAGACATTCAGGAACTGAAAAGTATGAATCAGGTGAATTTGAAGCTGGTGGTTACAAATGGTATGTGACATAAATCCAATAAATTGTTTTTATTTTGTGACATATGATATATAGGAAACTAATCAATTCTATGAACAAAATATATAGGAAACTATTGCTGTATCCTAATGGAGATGCAAAAAGGAATGGAGATGGCCACATTTCTCTTTATTTGGCTTTAGTAGCGGATACTAATTCAATAATTAATGGATCCCCCCGTGTAGTTGATGTTGTCGTTAGATTTTTTGTTTACGATCATATTCAAAATCACTACTTAATTATCCAAGGTAATGTCTTTGTTTATTAGTAATCGGTTCCAGCTTTTACTTCAATTGGTTCCATAACCAGTAATCGTGAAAATGTGCAGATGGGGAAACTAAACGTTACCATGCGTTAAAGACTGAGCATGGTTTTCACAGATTGCTGCCACTTTCAGCTTTCAAGAATTCAAGAAACGGATTTCTTGTGGAGGATTGCTGCGCATTTGGTGCGGAGGTTTTTGTGATTAAAAATACTGGGCGTGGACAGGAGCTCTCCTTTATAAAGGATCCTCAAAATGGTTTCTTTTCCTGGAAGATTGACAATTTCTCAAATTTGCAAGATCGATATTATTACAGTGAAGTTTTTAACGTTGGTGGATACAACTGGTACGTATGCACGTTTGTTTCTGTCTTTATTTCCTGAGATGACTCAGATTGTAATGATTGAAGAACCGATTTGTCAGGAAATTATTGTTTCATCCTAAAGGAGATTCAAATGAAAAGGGCAGAAGTCTGTCATTATATTTAAAATTAGACGAAGATCAACAAGTGTTTGCTGAAGTTAGCTTGGTGGTGAAAGATCAAGTCTGTGGGATGGATCGTAAGAGTAATGGTAAAGTAATATAGATTTATAATTGGTACTAAAAATGTTCATAATTATATAATTATATGTTTATTTATCTAAAACGACTCAAAACTACAGTAAGCATGTGGTTCGGAGCTTGGGGATCTTCGAGTTTCATGCCGCTGAGCGATCTCGGAGATGCATCAAAGGGATTTCTAGTGAAGGATAGTCTTGTTCTTGAAGCCAAACTAACATTAGTCTCTTCTATTAAAAATTTCTCATGAGACATTCCAGTCCTTAGTATATGTTTTCTTAGGGATGGAGTTTTTGTGAGGCACTGTTTTAATATTTTTATAATATTTGGCATATCTACTTATTTAGTAAGGTTTTGGCCCCTTCAGTTTTATTTATATATTGCGTAATTTAGTCCTCAATTAAAGATAAAATATCTTGTGGATGCAACATATAATATAACGTGTGAATTAATTTGAATCTTTATGGTGTACAACCATGAAAATAGTTGCGATTATATAACATGTGAGATAATGGCTAAAACACTATATAACAATTTTTTTTTATCTATAAAGATGTTTACACTCTGATTTACACATTTGATATAACTTAAAAAGAAATTAGTGATTAAATGTTTGGGTTTGATTATTGCTAATCAAACATGTTTGTTTATTCCAGTTCTTCAATAACTGTCTGTGGCTTCATTCACATGTCCAATAATTCTCTCATTTTATAGGAAAATTTACATAGAAATACAGTTTTTAAAAAATATTTACAACTATATCAAATTATTATTTGAATTATTTCAAAACAAGAAAATCATTATTTTTAATACATTTTAATGATTAGGATTTATAAATTAAGAGTATGATATATTTTGTATGGTTAGATTGGGGTTTAAAATTTATAAATTATGGTGTAAAAATATACTTATTTGGTGAAATATAAAAAATAATGACATAGTTAGAATTAAGTTTTGTGATAAGATATGATTGTAATTTTTATAACTAATGTGATTTTTATATAAAAAGTCCCATTTTCTATCACCCATTCTCTATTCCTTTGAAGACTTTCATGTTTCTGCTCCACGGGAAAATTTCAGGGTACTCCTGGAGTAACACTCCCGACCAATGAATTCACGATACGTACATATATAGTTTTTTTTCCACCAATCATGTCCATATAGTGGGATTCAAAATGATTTTTATTAGTCGGGAGTATTACTCCCGGAGTACTGTAAAATTTCTCCCACTCCACGTCTGGGTTCCATTAATTTCCTTAATCCATTTTTTCATAACTAATTAATTTTAATCAATAATTCATTATTGAATTAATTAAAACTAATTACGAAATTAAAACATAAAAGATGACCTAACCCTTGCCGGCGCCGCCACCCCCTTCATCCTCTTTCGCCGGCCTACCCTATTTCAATGGCTGCTAACTGCGATTCCCCTCCGGAAGACCATGTTAGCATTTGAGTTCTCTTCAATCCAAACCTCAGATTCAACAAACAACCTGTATTTCAACCTGCGACAGAAATTGAACAAGGAATGGGGAATCAAAGAACCATGGAGGCTAATTTCTGTAGGAAGAGGATACTTCTAGGTTTTTCTTAGCTCTAAGGAGTCGAAGGATCTAGCGCTAAGCAAAGGGATACTGAACTTGATGCCGGGTACGTTCAGACTCCAACCTTGGAAACCCGATTTTAATCCTTATGCAGAGAAATCCTCCCACGCACAGGTCTGGGTCCGGCTCTATGCATTACCATGGGAATACTGGGACACAGATCCTGGCAGATATTGCAAAGGGACTGGGAGGCCTCATCAAGCTGGATAGAGCAACTCTTGAGGGAGATTTTGGGCACTTTGCCAGGCTCCTTATTGATATTGACCTGGCGGAAGAAATTCCTACTCAGCTGGGAATCGAAAGAGATGGTAAGCAATTCTGGATCGATGTTTCTTATGAAAACTTGCCTTCTTTCTGTAAAATTTGCTCAAATATTGGACACATGCCGTATGAATGCCGAAAAAACATGAAACCTAGTGAACCCAATAAGCGAACAGATCATGAAAAGACTAGGGGAATCCAAAAGCAGAAATTGGAATGGACAGATAAAAGAAATGAAGTAGGAAAGGCAGAACAGGCACTAATCCCAGTTACAGCTATCACAAATAGGATCATCACAGCACTAGAGGCAGACCCCAAGCCGAAAAATGCTGAAGTAAGTGGAACGGTTCTACACCCGGCGCGGTTAGAATCAGATGAGGAAATGGAAAACTGGGATGAGGAGGTGGAAAACTGGGAGGAGAGATGCGACAAAGCAGACTCACCAGGGAATTCCAACATTGTAGAGACCACTACAGGAATTGACTCACCGGCTCACTCTGGAAGCTCGCATGAAAGAAGCACAGAAAAAACTCCTTCTTCAATCCGCTGGGCTGATCAGTTGGAAGAGGAAGAGCAGGAATGGGAAAGAGTGACTTCAAAACAAAAGAAAGGTTCAAAAAATCAAAGCAAGACAGAATTTTCCAAAGCTCGTGCAAAAAGAGCCATTAAACCGCCGGCCCGCTTCCAATGACTGTCATCTATTGGAATTGCAGGGGGATCCTGAACGTGGACACCCAGAGGTATGTTTATAACTTATGCAATACTCATAAGCCGGATTGGCTCTGCATTGCTGAACCAATGGGAAATTTTAGCTCTATTGACAGTCGTTATTGGAGGAACCTTGGAATGACTCTCTTTGCTGAGAACCAGGGTAGCAATTCAACACTTTGGCTATTTAAATCTGATAGAATTACTTACCCTGTATCGATCATCATAAGCCGCGATCAATTTATCTTAATCCAATGTCTTCTTATGGGACAAGTTCACCATTTTTGCTTCGTTTATGGCAGCGTCTGGGCTAACAGACGGAAAATTATGTATGAGGAAATTGCAGATCTCTGTGCAGGTGCTCAGGGAAATTGGTTTGCGATTGGTGACTTCATCGCGGTTCTGGGTGCTCATGAGAAGACGGGCAGGACACCTGCACCACGACCCTGCAGAGAATTTAGAGCTTTTCTTGATGAAGGAGAATGGCGTGATGTCCAGGCGTTGGGTTCTTTCTTTACCTGGTCTAATAGCAGACATGGTCAATCTCGGGTGGAGAGCAGACTTGATAGGGCTATTGTTTCAGGCGAGTTTGTAGAATTATGGAATTATAGCTGTACCGTTTTAACCAGACACCACTCTGACCATCATCCCCTGCTTTTCGGTTTGATCAAGGCGCTAAAATATCGGCCCGTTTTCGCTTCCAATCAATGTGGGTGACGCACCCCGGTCTGCGGGAAGTAATAAAAAAATTCTAGGATGACAACAACCCTGCAATGGGACCGATGCAGTTACTCTGTTTTAAATTACGGGGTCTCCGTTCTGTCCTTCGGCAATGGAATAAAGAAGTGTTCGGGAATCTTGATAGGAATATTGCGGTCAGCCAAGCCTCTCTAGACTCCATACAGTTAGAGATACACAATTCAGGTTTCACAGATGACCTTCACAATCAGGAACTGTTAGCTCATGATTTACTTGACCATCATCTTCTTCAAAAAGAGATATATTTGAAAGAGAGAAGTCGCGTGAAATGGTTGGAAGCTGGGGATAGGAACAACTCTTTTTTTCACAGAATGGCCAATCAGAGACGGGCAACGGCAGGTATCTCTTCTTTGACCATCGAGGGAGAAATCTGTACTTATAAGGATCAAATTGCTACGCACATCACCGATTATTTTGGCAATCAGTTCAAAAATCCGTTGGTTGAGCCAGCGAATCTCTCAATTGTCCATGAGATCATCCCGAACTTGGTCACGCCGGAGATGAATGCAGAGTTACTGCGCTGCCCGCTAGAAGAGGAGATTAAGATGTCAGTTGACAGTATGAGTGCGGAAAGCGCCCCCGGGCCAGACGGTTTCACTGGGAAATTTTTTCAGGTTTATTGGGACATTGTCGGTGCAAATGTTTGTCAAATGGTGCAATGGTTCTTCCACACAGTAATAATCAGTACAGGTCTGAACTCAAATATCATGGCCCTTATCCCCAAGACTGCGGATGCTGTGAGCATTGCCCAATACAGGCCAATCGTGATGAGCAATTTCGGTTTCAAAATCATCTCAAAAATTTTAGCTGACAGATTAACAAGAGTGGCCGGCTCGATAACCTCTCAGAACCAATTCGGTTTCATCAAAGGACAGAATATACATCATTGCATTGCCTTGGCTTCGGAAGGGATAAACAATCTGCAGAAAAAGAGATTCGGGGGGAATATGAGTCTCAAAATCGACATCTCAAAGGCGTTTGACACACTGGACTGGAATTTTATCTTAACAGTGCTCGAAGCTTTTAGGTTTTCCTTGCAGTTCCGTGATTGGATGCTGAACATTCTCTCCTCCGCAAGGATTTCTATTATCACAGGAGCTGGCATTAGAGGATAGTTCCCCTGCTCTCGGGGTGTGCGTCAGGGGGATCCCCTTTCTCCAATCTTGTTCAGCCTAGCAGAGGATTTTTTGAGCAGGATATTGACTCGGTACACTGAAAGAGGGGAGCTGATTCCTTCTGCTTACTCTAGCAAATGCAACATGCCAACTCATCTTATGTATGTTGACGATATTCTGATATTTTGCAAATCCTCAACTTCCAACATTCAAATCTTGAGGTCAATTTTCGACCTCTATGGCAATATCTCGGGTCAGATGTTGAACTGGAGCAAATCCGAAGTGTTTTTTGGGGATAGCATTACACAACGGCGTCGAAACAGACTTGCTGGGATCACGGGTATCAGATCTGGCAAACTCCCCTTCCTGTATTTAGGGGCTCCGCTGTTTGTTGGGGCTCCTAGAGCTCGTTTTCTCTCCTCCACAGGAGATAAAATTACAGATAAATTTGCCAGATGGAAAGGCAGTGCGCTGTCTATGGCGGGAAGGCTTACTTTAATCAAGACGGTAATTACGGGCTCTCTAACTCACACCTTTATGTTATACAAATGGACATCCAGCTTAATGAAACGTCTTACCAAATATATGAGGAACTTTCTCTGGTCGGGATCAATTACTGAAAGGAAGCTTGTTATCCCTTCCTGGGACTCTTGCACTAAATCACTAAAGGAGGGAGGTCTAGGCATTAAAAAACTTGAGATTTCGAATACAGCGCTCACTGGGAAGCTTGCTTGGGGAGTGCTGACTGAGGATTCCTTATGCTTCAATACCTTATGATCTCGTTTCATAAACTTGGCTGGCTTACCAAGGAAGATCCCTGCTGTTAGACGCGGTGCCGCGGCCTAATCTCCCGGGCGGACCGGGGGGTGGACAACCTCATGGCGACGTAAGCGGTGATTGGCACCGAAAGCAACCAATCGTGGAATCAAGCTGCTCGGCATGACCGGAGCTCGGAGATATGGAAGAGTCGCCACCCACGAATGGGAAAATGAACACCGATCCCTTGCGGGAGACCGGTGTGGGTTCGGGAAACTTAGGTACGAGCCGAGATGGCTAGCTCCTTTCCGGAGAAAGGCTACTAGGCACCCCGACATCGCCCGGTTATGAACCACCGGCCTCCTACTCATCATGTTAGGCGATAACGGACTAATCGTATACTTCTTTAAGTTTAAAATTCATTTGAAACCCTTTTCTTTCTCTTTTTAGAAACCGTTTTGAGCATATGATATTGAAAAGCCACATCAGTAAAGAATCACCCATTTATGTTTATACATACACAGAGAGGGGGAAGAAAGAAGTGATTTATTTGCAACCGTATTAAATATTATGTCGTGTGTTTATTCTACACTAACTTATTTCCCAAAAACGGATTTATTTACATGGTTCGCACCTTAATCGCCGTTGGAACGATTCAGGTGCGTTTTAAAACCCCGTTTGATGAAGTTTACCCGAATCGCCGTTGGAACGACTCGAGTATTTGAAAACGTTTGAGATAAAAAACCTTTTAATGAGAAAACATGGTTAAACATACAAGTCAATTTTATTTTGTACAAATTCTTTAAGAAAATGGTTCAAAACTCTATTATTCGCAAAGAAAACGATTTTAATTACAATGATCCCTTAATCCGCCTTTGGAACGGATTAGGGTTTTAAAACTTGGTATTTTGAAGACGATTTGAAATATTAACAAGAATGACTCCATTTATTTACATTACAAATCTAAAAAAACATTAGTTTAAATAATTCAATTCAAAACTCTCTTTTTGGTGATTTATTTTCCCCACTTACTTAATAGACTCTTTAACTATTAATTACAATAAACTAACATTTACACTCAAATGAAGCCCTTTTGGAACATGGACCCATGAATAGGCCAAAAGAATAAAGAAAATGGTTTTAGACCATATATATATGTATACATTTAAATCAAAAAGGAAGATAAGAAAATAAGATTTAACCAAAAATCACTATATGTATATGAAGATAATAAACACAATATATCTTATACTTTGAAATGTGAAAATAATAAGTGAATCCTATAACTAAGAAAGTAATACTTATCTAAAAATAACTTAACTCAATAATCACTAAAATAACCCAAATATTCTAAAAAAAACTATACATATATATACATAATTAATATAGTTTAAATATCAAAAATACCATATGCTAATGTCTATTCATTATTTCTCAAAATATAAGTAACTAATATTTAAATATAACCTAAGTTAATAAAAAAGGGAAATACATATATATATATTTACACTTATATTACAAAATAGAATAAAAAGAGATATACAAATATTCTAAAATAGATATATATACTAAAGTTCTAAAATAAGTTGAAAAACATGTATTACATAATCATATATATATATATATACTAAGGATTAAAAGTCTAAAAGTTAAGAAAAAGGGACTGAAATGGCATTTTTTACATTTTGGCAGATTTACCGACGGAGCCTTTAGTGACAGAATTGGCAAATTACAGCAGCACTCCAATATTTTCCAGATTTGTTCAAAAGCCTTAAATTAAATCTAATTCAATCGTTTTGGACTTCCGAACTACCAAAAATGGATCATAGTCGAAAACGGAAGTTCCTAAAACGATGTTTTTATTTTAAAACATTATTTGGAAATTTCTTTTAAATTAAAAAACTTATAATTACAACGTTTTCGACACCCGAACTACCTTTTTATCGGATCACGGTTCGTATTGGGATGTCAAAACGAGGTTTTTATTTTAAAACAAAACCGAATTTTATTTAACACGAAACGAAAATTAAATAAATATGCTAACTAAATAAAACGTGACAAAATAAATAAATGACTAAAGGAATAAAAAAATAAATAGAAGGAGAGAAATAAATTAAATAAAATAAAGAGTCTAGTCCTCGGATAATACCTTTAATTCGGTATCTGACAGTCGAAGCCGATTGATTCCACGAACCGCGAGCTTCCATTTTTTAATGAAAATTTAGTAAAAATTGAACTTAGGAAATTTGGAATTTTTGAGAAAAAAAAATATTTTTCTCAAAAAAATCCACTCTCTCTCTCTAAAAATGTTTAGAGTGAGAAAGTTTTCCTCCTAAAAAAAATCCTCCCCCTTTCACCTTGGGATCCGTGCCCTTATATAGGGAAACGGATCCCGGAACAATGGGCGACGCCCAAAAAAAATTGGGCGTCGCCCATTGTGGTTGGGCGGGCGCCCAACCTAGTGTTGGGCTACCGCCCAACCTTGTTGGGCGGCCGCCCAACAATGTTGGGCGATCGCCCAACGGCGTTGGGCGAGCGCCCAATCCTCGTCGGGCGTCCGCCCGACGTGGTTGGGTGCCCGTCCGGCGACCCTCGGGGCGTGCCCCGCACCGTCGGACGCGTGCACTCCGTGGCCGCCGAGCGCGCGTTCCGCACAGCCAGACGCTCGCACGTCGCGGCCGCCGAACGTGCGCCTCACGCTGCCAGGCACGTGCGCTCAACGACCCACGAGGGCGCGCACCGCCAGCGGTCCCATGCATTGCTCGGACGTCGAGAGCGTGCCACTCGCGGTGCGTCCGATGGACGTCGTGCGCACGTCTCGAGCCGTCAAGCGGGCGTTCGACCATCGTCGTCCGCGTGCGGGATGCCGTCGCGTGCCCGCGCCGTGCCATTAATTTTCCTCCGCTTATTATTCTTTATATATTTTAAAAACTTCCGGAATCAATCGCTTCGACCGTCTTGTTTTCAGGTTTTCATCACAGGTCCTCCGACTCGGTGTCTACAGTTGCCCCTACTTTTCTATTTTGACAGTGATGTGTGTGTTTCGAAAACGTTTTTTGCTAACGTACACATGCAATGTAAAACATATAAAAGTAAAAGACACGTAACGAGTAGGAGGGAACATACCTGACCTTTGCGCTGCGCGCTCCGGCGTTGTTCTCTGACTTTTTCAGACTCTGCTTCGGGCTGCACCCTAATTCACAACTGCGGGGATAATGGCTAAACAGCTACCCTATTTCAAGATTGCGGGGATAATGGCTAAACAGCTACCCTATTTCAAGATTGCGGGGATAATGGCTAAACAGCTACCCTATTTCAAGATTGCGGGGATAATGGCTAAACAGCTACCCTATTTCAAGATTGCGGGGATAATGGCTAAACAGCTACCCCATTTCAAGATTGCGGGGATAATGGCTAAACAGCTACCCTATTTCAAGATTGCGGGGATAATGGCTAAACAGCTACCCTATTTCAAGATTGCGGGGATAATGGCTAAACAGCTACCCCATTTCAAGATTGCGGGGATAATGGCTAAACAGCTACCCCATTTCAAGTTTGCGGGGATAATGGCTAAACAGCTACCCTATTTCAAGATTGCGGGGATAATGGCTAAACAGCTACCCCATTTCAAGATTGCGGGGATAATGGCTAAACAGCTACCCTATTTCAAGATCACGGGGATAATGGCTAAATAGCTACCCTATTTTAAGACTGCGGGGATAATGGCTAAATAGCTACCCTGATTTGCGACTGCGGGGATAATGGCTAAATAGCTACCCCGATTTACGATCTTAGGTAAATATGGCTCAAAAGCAACTCCGGTCTGCGACCATGAGTCAGATGGCTCAAAAGCAACTCCGATCTGCGACCGTGAGTCAGATGGCGCAAAAGCAACTCCGGTCTGCGACCGTGAGTCAGATGGCTCAAAAGCAACTCCGATCTGCGATCGTGAGTCAAATGGCTCAAAAGCAACTCCGGTCTGCGACCGTGAGTCAGATGGCTCAAAAGCAACTCCGGTCTGCGACCGAGAGTCAGATGGATCAAAAGCAACTCCGGTCTACGACCGTGAGTCAGATGGCTCAAAAGCAACTCCGGTCTGCGACCGCGAGTCAGATGGCTCAAAAGCAACCCTGGTCCACGACCGCGGGTCAGATGGCTCAAAAGCAACCCTGGTCCACGACCGCGGGTAAAATGGCTCAAAAGCAACCCTGGTCTCTAAATCGACCGCAGGCAAAATGGCTCAATAGCAACCCTGGTCTCTAAATCGACCGCAGGTAAAATGGCTCAATAGCAACCCTGGTCTCTAAATCGACCGCAGGTAAAATAGCTCTTTCTAGTGACCCTAGTCTCTAAATCGACCGCAGGCGTGTAGTGATGCATATAGATGGGTGAATGTAGCCTAGTCTATGGATGGATGTAAACACCTATGTGTGTGTGTGTGCAGGTGACTGTGCGTGTGTTTGAGTGTGCATAAGTGTGGCTTATGTGTTTTGCTTTATGCGGATGTATGGACATGTGTGTATGCAAACTATGTATGTGTGGATGAGATGGTCGAATGGATTCCCTTTTCATAGGCTGGAGGATTTCGATAGCTTTAGATCGATAAATGATGCTTCGGGCCATCCCCAAGGTGTGCAAGGACGAGGGTGAGGATAAGTTTGAAACCAAGGGTTATAAGGACGGGAATTTGGTTTCGATGAGCTTGTGTCAAGGAAAGGTATGTGGCGATGCATAGAGATGGGTGGATGTAGCCTAATCTATGGATGCATGTAAACACTTATATGTGCGTATGCAGGTGACCGTGCGTGTGTTTGAATGTGCGCACGTGTGGCCTATGTGCTTTGCTTTATATGGATGTATGGACATGTGGGAATGCAAACTATGTGCACGTGGATGAGATACTCGGATGGATTCCCTTTTCATAGGCTTGGAGGATTTTCGTAGCTTCAGATCGAGAAATGATGGTTCGGGCCGTCCCCCAGGAGTGCGAGGATGAGGGCGAGGTTAAGTTTGAAACTAAGGGTTGTAAGGATGAGGATTTGGTCTTGATGAGCTCGTGTCAAAAGGGCTCTCGCTTTTAACCAGAGTTAGTTGTATTCATTTTTTCCCTAATTTTTGCCTGAGCCGCCCTTTTCGGGTTTTCAACTCAACGGGATCTCTCCGATATTCTCTATCTCTCCTTTTGCATGAACTGCCCCTAGGGGTTTTCAATTCATCTTTTCTATATCTCACTGATTTTCTCTATCTCTCCTTTTGCTTGGATCGCCTCTTTTGAGGTTTTCAATCCAACTTTTTTGTTCAATCTTTCTTCTCTTTTTCTTTCTTTCTTGATTGTGAATGATACCGGATAGCACAGGGGGCTTATATCCACGGGCCATTTCTATGCTAATCATTTGACGATGAGTTCATGCCCGATGCCTTCGTTAATAGAGAAGCTTCCGAAGTGAGATGGATGTTGATCTGATTGTAGGGCCGTGCCCCCGATTAAAGTTACCGTCTTGGCGTAGGTTAGAAGTTGATGCTAGCGTATGCCCCTACCAACTCGAGGTGAGATTTCATGTGCGCCAAACTAGGGATACTGCCGTTGGGAGTAGCTATGGAGGAGAGACGCTTCGGTCGAAGTTTGACCCTTGAGAGGACCACATAGGAGCAGAGGAACCAGACTTCATGGAGCATGAGAGAGAGGAATAGTCTTCTTTTTTTTTCTTAGTTTTTCTTTTTTATAGATTTTGGATTGGTTTATGGGTGTTGGGGTGATTTCAGTTGAGATGAGGTGTCTATTGATGCGGGTGTTTTCATTACAAATGCAACCGTCTAGCTTAAATAAAGCACCTGGCAAAGATACATTGAATTGTTTACTGCTCAGTTTATTAACCACTGTCACCAAAGCATGCCCTTTCGGGTTTTCACACTTCAGTTATTTTAACTCTCTCCTTTTACCCCGGAATTTTCAAATAAGCGCCCCGTGGGGTTTTCACTTATTGGGGTGTCCCTTATTGTTGCATAGGCCGTCCTTTGCGGATTTTCAACCTATCGGGATTTTCTTTCTTTCTTTTTTTTTTATTTTCATAAGAAGGATTCCTCGGTTCCCTCGAGATTGATTAAAGTTCTGAACTTTGTTGCCGCCTTCGGCTTCCCTTGACTACGCATTTGATCTTTCTTCGTTACAGTGAGCTTTTCTCGTACATTTGATTACACATTTGTTGGACAATGTCAACCGCTCTTACCACCTTGACGCCTCTTGGCTGATCACGTCAGCTTTCGATTTATTTTCTTTTACTTCCGATTGACTTGACTTTGCCCCAGGGCCTTTTTAGCATCATTTTTTTCTTTTTTCTTCTTCCTTTGTTTAACTTTGAGTCATCATAAGTCTAACCCTTTCGTTGATCCTGGAACAAAATACTTTATCGCTGATAGGTTAGTTGCCCCCGCCTCGTTCTAAATGGCGCACTCCTATACTTGTGTCCCCCTTTGGGGGGGAGAAATCTTTGTCGGTGCCTCAGTGTAAGTATGGCTCTGAGGGCTTGTTGCTTGCTCCATATTTTCTTTTCTTTTTCTCTCTTTTGGACTTTGTTGATTGTCGCTCAATCTTCTTCTTGGCAAAAGCCGGTGAGAACCCTTCGTTTGATGGGTCTACGCCCGACTTATCATCGTAGAGTCAGGGAATCGCTTCTCATGACTTATTTTGTTTTTTTTTTGTTTTTTTTTTTTTTTTTTTACCCTCTTAATTTTCTCTCTTCAGTGGTTAAGTATTGAACAATAAGTATATCCTAGATCTTACGTCCGTGCCATGATAGAAGCGGGAATATCTCAATTGAGTAGATATCAAATGTAAGTACGTATGTTTAGGATAAATTTGCGGAAACGAAATTTCATTGAATTCAAAAGGAGGTTAATAACATCTTGTGGAATAGAAGATAAAATAAAAGACAAGGATAAAGACTACAAGTGCAATCCTCTCTCTCATACTACTTCAGGAAGCTTCAAGTTCTCCTGCTTCATAAGTGTCCTCAATCTAGAGAAACTCTTCTTTCGTTTATCCTGATCCGTGGTAGACCTCACCGTTCAAGGAACAAGTCGAAGACTTCATCCGCTGAGAAGGATCTGGGTCACTTATCTTCCCAGCTTCGATGAGATCTTGGATTTCAAGCTTCAACTTCATGCAAATGCTTGTTTCGTGACCATATTTCTGGTGGAAGTGGCAGTAGCCCCTGCGTTTGACTAATTCAGTGGTTGGACCTTCCGTGGCTGGTAGGGGATGAAGTATATCATGCATTTGTAGACCCTCCAACACTTCTAATAAGGGTTGAGTGAAAGTGGAGAATTCCCTTCCCTCCCTTCTATACTGAGTGGGCGACGGAGGGCGAACAACCCTGGTAATCTCATGTCCCCGATGGTGTGGATCTTGTTGTGTTCGTGAAATATGGTGTGAGACTACCCTTGGTGGAGTGAATATTTGTGGATTAACTTGTGACGCGAGCTGGAACATAGGTTTCTCCACAATAGCTTTCGGGATCTCTACGACCAGTGACTCGCTCATGACCTCCCTGACCAACCTTTTCAGCTCTATCTTGAATTCATCTGAAGCAAGGATATCGGGAAGAATTCGCTCGATTTCTGCTCTGAGATTGAAATCTCCTATCATCTCTTGGGAATTTTCAACCCCCTCATGCTTAGTATTCTCCGGATCATTAAGAGCACGTTTGAACTCATCAGAAAAGATGTATTTGGCTAAAGCCCATTGCACACGGCTCTCAAGATTGTGGTTTGAATTGCTGGACTGGGCCATGAGTTGGGTTTCTAACAAGGAAAGAGAAAGGATCGGTGAGTGGAGCTTTTTAGGCATTATGAATTTTGATGATGCACGTGCGATGCGAATGCTAAAGCTATCTACTTGTGCCTCCTATAGATGGATGTATGATTTATGCATGATTCGTGGTCTGCGCTTTATTTCTTACAACATAAACACGATTTGACTGGAGCTAAACCCCTTTTTTTCTTTTTTTTTTACCAGAGCCGTCGGCAGTACCTCGATCGTTTGTGCTAACTTACCTGTTTGGAAGTGCCGATGCCTAAAACCATTTCAACTGTTATACACACCTTAGTACGAACCCTACAAGTTCACCTTGCAATGCTTTACAAGATGTACAATGTTGAATGACGCTTGACACGACTGACACTTGTGAGCTTGAGACGACCCTCATGATGAGTAAAGTTCCCTAGGACGCTAGGTATTGGAGGGGTAGCGGCATGAGTGGTGGGAATGACATACTTGGTACATTGATACGACTCACGATCTAAAAAGAACAACCTAAGTGACCATGCATGAGGTGTATGTGAGGGATTGCCATCCTTGGTGGCAATGACGTACTTCGAAGATAGGCGGTGTTACACGGACTGATGTGACGCTCATGGCATGTCCGAGACTCAAACAGACCGTGATGGAGGCATGCGGGGCATTTGTCCATAGTTTACTTGGTATCGATACTGATAACAGGGAACCGTCTTTCTGGGAAACACAAGTTTCCTGAAACAGACCGACGTAGAGGGTGTGTCCTAAACTAGAAGCAAGCGGGATGAGACCACCGCATATGGGGTGTGGGTCAAGGGTTAGTTTAAACCCAAGACACGAATACGTAGGTGTACCAACGGAACCTTGGCGTGTTATGCAGAAAGTGGTGATGCACGGGACATGCCCTAAATAGGTTAAGGAATAGGGGAGGCTCGAGTGACATATGTGATGTGCGCTAATCGTCAGCTTCTCCTGGAAAGCAACTATTACGATGATGGGTATTATCTGACGGGATAACGAACACGGAATTCCCGACACTCGAGGTACGAATAGGATGCATATGTCAACGTACGAGGTACGTGTCAATTATTAACTCCTACTTGGCTCACTAGCATCTTGACATAGTGGTTTGAAACGTGGTGCATTCAGGAAACACGATGACGTACTTGGTATGCCTTTAGAGGTAGCCAAAAGGCATGATGGGAGTCCCACTTGATGTGCCCCCACGATTGACCTATACGTAACTCACGAACGATGTGATGGCTTGATTTTGGGATTTCGACCATTGTGGGGGAAATCCAACATGCTAGGTACGAGACACGAATAGGGTACGCATATGACACACGTATTATCTGACCAACTTTGGGTACAGAGATGACTCGAGAGGTACCTTCTAACAACATTGGAGGTGTAAGCTCGACACGATACCGACACGCAGGGTGTGGTTCAAGGATTAACTTAAGCTAGGGACCCAAATACCTCGATGGATTTGCGGACATCAGTGCGTCCGGTAGAATGAGAGGTGTCCTAATCCGATCGAGGTATCAACGAGACGGAAATGAAGACTTACCTGGTACGTGTCGAAGGTCAATTTGTTTCATAGCGCAAACCCGACGAAGATATGTTTTATGAGAATCACTAAAGATCTTACGCGGATATGTCTGACGTATTCGGTCCATCATTGATATTTGAGATACCAACGATGACACACAGGGTGGACATCCATAGTTCGACGGGAACCTATTACTATGAACAACTCGAGGAACAACGAGGACGCGAACCAAGACCTTCAAGGTAAGTGCCAAATGTTGGACTTAGCCGCGGTATGAACAACTCGATACTACTGATACGAGTGAGACTCAAATAGCGACACATAGGGCATGTTCCGAGGGCGGTTACTCATTTTTAGGCCATGTCCCTTTCGTGGCTTTCGTGGCAACAAACGTGGTATCGTTTGTTCTGAGTGGGAGTTTTGATGCTCCATTTAGGAATTCGGGGCAGTTACTTACTTCACCCGCTTCCTTTATTCGGGCTCTATTCGGGTCCCATCCGATCCTAGACCATGGGTCTAAGTATGGGCTGGGCCCGTGTAATGAATTCGGCCCGGTTTGGCTTCGCGGTTCATCACATGCCTCCCCCTTAGTTTGGCAAGAGCCCTTTAGGGTCTTTTTATAGGGGACTCTTCGTTTTTGTCTGGATATTCAAAATTCAAAAATTGTGAATTTCCTTGTCCATCGTTTCTTTTCCGGCATCGTCGTTTCTTTTCCGGCATCAACCTCTTCGCGTTCATTCTTCTCTGTGTAGTCTTTCATATGTAAGTTTTCCTTTCCACAACTTGTACCTCGCTCGACTCTTTACTTCTGTTCATTTTTCTTCATCAATATGTCGAACCCTGACCTCGACTTCGCACCGTTCGACGAAAATTACGTCCGCGAGGTATCTCATGAGGTCGATGAGATGGTTGATGAAGCTTCAACCAGCTCTCCTGGGTCTGATTCTCATCCCGCCGACTTCCTCCACCTAGCGAATACATCCGATGAGGGTTTAGGTTTTGACCCTAAAAAGTTGATTCCGCCACTTGTCCCAACCCCTCGTTTACTACCGAAGAAGGACAGATCGGGAAGCCTAGTTTGTCAGGAGACAATTGATGACTTGCGGGAGCAGTATTCTTGGCTTCAAGGTCTCGAAGCCCTCATTCCCGGGGAGGATAGAGGACCGGGCGACTACCCAAAGGGGTATTTCACCATTTTCGTCGCCCAGATTATCTGCGGTTTCACGTATCCGCTGGCGGATGAGATTGCCTCCGTCCTTGGCGGCTACAGAATCGCCCCTGGTCAATTGCATCCCAACGGATGGGCCGACTTAACTCTGGACAAATTTCTGGCGGATTGTCTGGAGGTTCCCTTCTCGCTCAAAATTTTCTCCAAGCTTCATCATTTCAAAAGTTCGGCGGGGTATTTCACTTTCATCCGTCAGAGCGGTTACTATGGTTTCGACGAGAAGCTGAACAAGATCCGCGAGTGGGACCGATCTTACTTCTTTATCAAGTTTAATGAAAGGAATCCAAACTTCCTTCGCTGCTGGGGCCGGCCCAATGTAAAGAGTTTGAACTTCGGTTACCCCAGTGAGGAAGAATCCGCTGTTATAAAGTTCTTGAAGAGTACGCCTCCTTTCGTATGGACATATGATCAGGCCTTCCATATGCTAAGGAGCCGAGTAGCGATTACCTACCGCGAGGGAGATCGCGTTGTCTATATCCCTTATCGCGTTTTTGTTCAAGGTATTTTTTTATTTCCAAGTTGATGATTTCTTTTAACCCTTTGCAGGGGTGATCCTTTAGAGGTAGCCAAAAGGCATGATGGGAGTCCCACTTGATGTGCCCCCACGATTGACCTATACGTAACTCACGAACGATGTGATGGCTTGATTTTGGGATTTCGACCATTGTGGGGGAAATCCAACATGCTAGGTACGAGACACGAATAGGGTACGCATATGACACACGTATTATCTGACCAACTTTGGGTACAGAGATGACTCGAGAGGTACCTTCTAACAACATTGGAGGTGTAAGCTCGACACGATACCGACACGCAGGGTGTGGTTCAAGGATTAACTTAAGCTAGGGACCCAAATACCTCGATGGATTTGCGGACATCAGTGCGTCCGGTAGAATGAGAGGTGTCCTAATCCGATCGAGGTATCAACGAGACGGAAATGAAGACTTACCTGGTACGTGTCGAAGGTCAATTTGTTTCATAGCGCAAACCCGACGAAGATATGTTTTATGAGAATCACTAAAGATCTTACGCGGATATGTCTGACGTATTCGGTCCATCATTGATATTTGAGATACCAACGATGACACACAGGGTGGACATCCATAGTTCGACGGGAACCTATTACTATGAACAACTCGAGGAACAACGAGGACGCGAACCAAGACCTTCAAGGTAAGTGCCAAATGTTGGATTTAGCCGCGGTATGAACAACTCGATACTACTGATACGAGTGAGACTCAAATAGCGACACATAGGGCATGTGTCTCAGACTCGTGGATAAGGCAATTCGGAGTTTGGGGGCACATGGACAGCGGTACCAATGATGTAGGGAGAGCGTGTCGAGGATTTGACAATAGAAACAAACCGATGTTTGAGACGTACTCCAGATATGAGTGACAATTTACAGGGCCTACGTCAAGAGTTTGATAGGAACCTCATGACATGAACGACTCAGTGTGTCAAGGTATGGGCGGGATGCCCGAGATGTCCCATAGGGTACGTGCCTAAGGGTGTAACTTGGACTCGATGACATGAATCACTCTATATGACAGGTACGGGCCAAAAGTTCAACTTGAACTTGTCGATACAAATGACTCGACATTGGGGGTGTAAGCAAGATGCACGTGATGACATATATGAACTTGCCCCAGATTCGACTGGAACTCAATGACATGAGTGACTTGACATTTGACATGCGAACAAGACGTACCGAACCGCGTATGTGGGTGTGTGCCACAAGCTTAACCCTGACTGGATGGTATAAACGACTCAGTTTTCGACATGTGAGTAAGGTGCGAGGGATGACCTACGGAACGCGCGTCAAAGGTCGGTCCAGAATTGGATAGCCTAATGACATACTCGCGGGCTACAAATATTGACAAGGCAACATGTGGGGCACATTTTGACAAGGCCCAACGTATGACTAAAGCGCAAGTGGTGACATACAGGATACGCACCGAAAGATGATACGTGTTCGAAGGACTAGTGTCACATGTTTGGAATACTGAGGTGTTACAATATATGATGACACACCTGGTATGTCTCATATCGATTTGCCCATTTTTGAAGATGCGACAGTGTGTCTCAAGAAGGCCGAGGATGCGCGGGTTACCTTAGTACAATGACGTATCGATATACAAAGTACGGTCGAGAGTACCAATGGGGGCATGAGGATGACCTACTAGCTAAGAGTTTAGTGCAATGACGCATGGATTTATTAGATGTGACGAGGTGCCATATAAGGTGCCAGTTAAAACGCGGATGTGACACCATGACTTCGTGTGAAGCGTGCGTCAGAGGGTTAATGCGAACCTGGGGTCCGGACAGTGGGATGGTGTAAATACGAGGGGACACTATGATGACCCCCATGGCGCACCTAAAGGTACAAATGGGAAGCGTGGACAACATACCAGTCAAGGGTTCGTTTCGAAGCTCAGGGTATTGCCCATAATTTTGGAAATACGGAGGTGCTACGTATGGAATACCTCCCCAAATGCGAATGATGACAGGTAAACGAGATTCATGTGAAACAGTTCACTCGACCCTAAGGTTTTGATCTTACAACCACGTAACTTTGGAGTATAGGTGCACGGCGCACCGACACGCGTGGCATGTCTTAGCGTGCGAAGGTCATGATGGCAACCTACGAGGTGAGGGGCATGGATAATATAACAACATATATTTGGAATCACTTGGGCATTATGTATAGCGTGGCGACATTCGTGGGTATGTTTTGAGATACGAAAGGGAGGTGACGATGGCCCATGAGATTATGGTTCTATTTGAGATCAAGGTATCAGTCATAATCTTGAGATGTGTTGGCTAAGGCGTAGCGACATACCTGGTATGTCTTGAGACATAAGTAGGACGTGTGTGAGACATGTGACGAATGGTTAATTCGAGTCTCGGGGGGAACCGATGCCATGACAATGTTTCTTTTTTTTTTTGAACTATCGATAAGTTGTAAGTGACGTGGCGACACACATAGTATGTCTCGAGTCGACCATGTGGAAAGTGAACGGAATTTTCCCCACGATGTGAATGTTAGGACAACAAGGTACGACCACCAAGCAGTTTGGTATTGTTAACCATGACAGAGGGAGGCGGAGTACGTCACGACATATGGGATATGTCTCCGGATGACTTAAACACGATGGCGAAGGTGCGTGTGGCAGGTCACGATGCAGGCGGTATACCCCCTAATGGTATGAACGGGACGATAAAGATATGTCCGACCCATCCCACGCAAAGTATAACTTGGCGAAGACGTAGAGAACACCTCGGGGTCTAGAGGTAGACCACTTGACGGGTATGCAAGACCTGGTAAAGACGTGCGAGATTCATCATGACATACGGGGTATGTCTTTCATTAGGCACCTAACAAGGTGAGAACTCAAGTCGTGACATGTGGGGTATGGCTCTGGACTAGTGTATCTGATATGGACGACGCATTTGTGACCTATCACGATTTACGACCTTGACAATGCCTGGATGTACGCGGTGCACGGTGGCGCATTGAGTACACGTCTTGACTAGCGTATAGCTGACGTGATGGAGACACATAAGACACTCCACGATATGGAAGATGGGACAGGGTAAGGATGTTTGGGCTACGCCACAGCCCAAATGGTATGCCTTCCGTCTAACATACATAACATGGTGAACAAGCATCGGATATGCCCTGACATATGGGGTATGCAACTCATGCCCCTTGCTTGGCGCAAGGAATGAGGCGAAGATGTACATGATGCGTTATGACACACATGGTACCCCTTCTGACATAATAATCTAACATTTCATTACATTATTGTTAAGTTCGAACATTTTAGGAATAAAATTCATATCTGCATTTAATATTTCTGGGAAGCGTCTAACGTAATTTTTTTTTTTAATATTTATAAGCTGGAATTTTTTTGAATCTATATACTATCGGAATAAATCTTTGACCGATTGAAGTGAGAAAAAAAAAATAACCCAATTCATATGTGTTGGCTTTTAATTATGTTTTGGATAATGTACCAAATAGGTTAAGGTATTTGAGAAATATAAATTTAGGTTACACCTATAAAATAATCTAGATTAATAGTAGTATCAATTTAGGTTTCGATAACGAAACATGATACGTCATTTATATTATCTTCATTAAGTATGTGGAGAGAGAAATTTGAACTTAATAGAATAATATGAATGATGTGTCATGTTTCGTTATCAAAGACTAAATTGGTACTATTTTGTAAACGTTAAGCTTACATTGGTGTTATTTTGTACGTAGCGCCTAAATTGATATACGTATAAAATGGCACTAATGTAGGTTTAACATTTATAAAATAGTACTATCAATTTAGATTTCAATAACGAAACGTGATGCGTCATTTATATTATCTCCATTAAGTATGTGGAGACAAAAACCTGAACTTAATGGAATAATATGAATGATGTGTCATGGTTCGTTATCGAATCCTAAATTGATACTATTTTGTAAACGTTAAGCATACATTGGTGTTATTGTACGTAGACCCTAACTATTTCGATACCTTATCCCATTATTTTCCCCTGCCCAAGCCAAAACAAGTAAGATGCACAACTTATTACCTATCGAAAATAAAATAGTACCCAACCGATAAAAATAAAGAGATTGTACGAACTTAACCACCCTTATAAGAAGTGATCCCGAAGTCAGGGCCGGCCCTAGGCCTAGGCCTGGGGTGCGCCGGCCTAGGGCCCAGGACTAGAGGGGGGCCCAAAAAAAATTTAGAGTATACATAAATACCTTGTGTTTTTAAGTATAATAAATATATTTAAAGTAGCATAATGGTATTACCTTGTTCTTTAATAAAAGAGGGCATGAGTTTGATTCTCACCTTTGTAATATTTTTCAATATATAAATTATATATATTTTACTATTACTTTGTTTTTTTTGTTACAAAGTAACCACAGTGTCTATCATATTTTTAATATATAAATGATATGGATAGTTAAGCTAAGAAGACAAGTTTCATTTTATTACCTCATTTTAAAAAAAAGTTTCATTTTATTACTTAATTTGATTAAATTTAAAAATTAAAAATTAATTTATGTAATGACATGAATAAAAATCAATTTAAAATTTAATAACAAAAGCAACAAAAACAATATCAATGATAACAATAAATCTAAAAAAATTAATAATACCGCTCTAAATAATTAGAGAAAAGATTTTCTAAAATAAGGAGAAAAATAAATACATAAAGTATATTATTATTATCATTATTTAACTCCTACAACTGAATGCGTAGGAGAAACAATTATTTGTATGTAAGTTATGGAGAAATTCTTCCCTCCAAAAATCTCATATAACATTTTACGTTTCCTACAGAACATGTTTGTAGGAAAAAGTGTAGTTGTTTCTTATATTTCCTATAAGGAACCTAAATTGTAAATTTTATATTAAAAGACCCTTACTGTTTATTTTGCCTAGGGATGGAGTTTTTATGAGGCACTGTTTTAATATTTTATAATATTTGGCATATTTATTTAGTAAGGTTTTTGGCCCTTTCAGTTTTATTTATATATTGCTTAATGTAGTCATCGATTAAAGATAAAATATCTTGTGGATGCAACATGTAATATAATCGTGTGAATTAATTTGAATTTGTATGGTGTACAACCATGAAAAGATTTTTTTTTTTTTTTGTTGAACCATGAAAAAAATTGCGATTATATAACATTGAGATATGGATAAAGCACTATTTAACAATCTTTTTTATCTATAAAGATGTTTGCGTCTTGATTTATCACATTTGATATAGCTTAAAAAGAAATTAGTGATTAAATGTTTGGGTTTGATTATTGCTAATCAAACACATTTGTTGTGATATTTGAAATGAATAGAGAATACAAAGTTTCCTTTATTGATTGTAAATTCGTCATCTGGAAAAATATATAAACTCAGTTATTTGGTCTTATCTATCTAAAATTTTATCATTTAGTTCATGACCTATTATTTGGTTATATTTGGCCCCAAATCTATCTCAATTGGTAAAATTTCATCGATTTGTATTCAAATTTAACCGAATCATCATCTCATTGATAAGTAACGATATTTTGACACTTGAACTTAATAGATTTTAGTTCAGGATTTGCTTTTTATTTTTTTAATATAATTAATTATTTCCACATAATGTGGCAAAAAAAAAACTTTAAGAAATATCAAGTTTCAAGTTCAAGTATTTTAAAATATCATTACTTGTCAATGAGATAACAATTCCGTTAAGTATTTATCACTCCCTTCCTAATCTGTGGACGCCAACTGAACCTATTCTAGTTTGATCAACTAGGCTTAATTTGATTGGAACTTTGTGGAAAAACTTACAAACCTTTTTGTGCAAAATGTAAATAACTTCTAATCAGTCATCATGAAAACTAAAAGGACGACTTAATTCGAAGGATAGAAATCTAATTGAAAACAGGACACCAAAGATAAATTGAAATACATTTGGGGAAAAGTAAATCCAATTGTTGGAAAAAGAAGTTAATTACAAAGAAAGCTTTGAAAATTAACTGAAAATGCCAATACAATTCTGAAATTATAAACTTGGTTGAAATGGATTTGATGGATTCTGTTTAAAAGTAAATTCAATAATTACTCAAAGATTCATTAATTAATTAATTAAAGCTAATTAATTTTATTAAAATACCCAATTAAGCCCGAACTTTCTTATAATTACAAATTCAGCCTGAAAATAAATAAATAATTAAGTCAAAAATTATTTTTAATTGTAAAATCAGCTATAACATAAGGTTTCAACATGGTTTTGATCAATTGCTTCCACTTGTCGATTTCAATGATCCAAGCAATGGATACGTCGTCGTTGATGATTGTTGTCTAGTTGGTGTGGAGGTTCATATTATTAAAAATATAGTTAAAGGGAATGAGTTCTCTTTATAAAGATCCTAACATTGGACAATAGCATCATTTCACTTTAGTGAAGTATTTAGTTTTAGTGTTGGTGGATCTAAATGGCACATATCCAATACAGTTTTTTAACATTTTTAAATATCTTTACTTGTTTAAAATTTTCAACTGTTTTTTAATATTTTAAAATATTCAATTTATCGAAAGTAACTTATTAATCTAACAATTGTTTAAAAATTCATAGCGGTTAATAAGTACATTTTAAAAAGTCAATTGGTCATTTTCAAATAGTTGAAGAGGTAAATAGATTTTTTCAACGTATATGGATAATTGACTTTTTTGAACAAGTACATTAAATATAAATATGTACTAAGCCAATTTTTAAACTCTAATTTGATATTTATTTTTATGCGTCAGCATATATTCGCTACAAAAATTAAACTGAGTTTCTTGTGTGCAGCTAGTAATTGGGTGCTGATTTGTTCATTGGCAACGATTGTTTTAATGACCGTTGCCATTGATAGCCAGTGCGTGATGAAATGGTTTTTGACAACAGTTGTTTTAAGGACCGTTGCCAAAGCTTTTTCCTTTTGTGCTTACTAGCAACCGTTGTCAAACCGAATCCAATAGGCAAAAGAACTGTTACCACAGACCATTTTTGCACTAGTAACAATCAGTTAGGGCTATTTTAAGTTCTCCAAGAAAAAAGCCGTTTTGGAGTGTAAAATATTATATTAATGCTGAATTGCAAAATATTCTAACATTTGTGTTATCACTAGTAATCATCAAACATAAATATTTAACACGTCTCCTTATATATGCACTATAATTTCCTTCTAGATTAGATCCAATGTGATTAATCACTATATATTAGAGAATAAATATCACAAAATAATCGTTCAATAACCAAACACGAACACTTTCAATAGGTCAAAAATTCAATTAACAAAATAATAAACCAGAAACAAATTGTCAAAAGGGCTAAATAGTGCCTTCAACCATTACCCAAAAGGGCTAAATAGTGTAGAAATTCCAAGAAAATGTTGGGTGCACATAAGCAGTGCCTCACAAAAACTCCACCGAAACAAAACCATAAAACAAACACAAGTAGGAATGTTTTGAATGGAAAAGGAAATGGTTCAGGAGAAATCTTTAACAGAAGAGACCTGTGTTAATTTGGCTTCAACAACTAGAATATCATTCACTAGATATCCCTTTGATGCATCTCGGAGATCACTCAGCAGCATAAACCTCGGAGTTCCCCAAGCTCCAAACAGCTTGCATACTGCAGTTTCGAGTCTTTAGATAAAGTAACTTCGAAGAAGAAAGATATAATTATAATCATTTTCAATGTCAATTTTAAATCTATATTACTTCACCTTTGTACATATGATCTACCCCACCGAGCTGATCTTTCACCGACAGATTAGCTTCTGCATAAACTGATTGATCGCCGTCCAATTTTAAATATAAGGACAGACTTCTGTTCGTCTCCCCTGAATCTCCTTTAGGATTAAGCATCAATTGCCTGACGATTTGGGTTTCAATCATTACAATCTGAATCATCTAAATCATTGAAGACAAATAGAAACATACGTACCATTTGTATCCAGCAGCATTAAATACGTTACTGTAATAATATCGATTTCGCAATGTTGAGAACCGGTGAATCATCCAGGAATAACTACCGTTTCGAGGATCCTTTACAAGAGAGAATTCCTGGCCCAGCCCTGTACTTTCAATGACATAAACCTCCGCACCGAATGCGCAGCAGTCCTGAACAAGATATCCATTTCTTGAATCTTTGAAGGTTGGAAGTGGGAGCAATTTGTTAAAACCATGTTCAGTCTTTACCACATGGTAACGTTTAGTTTCCCCATCTGCATATATTGAATCAAACATTGAAACATTCATAATTCTATCAAGAGATAACAAAATTTAGATAAATATTAGCTAAATAAACAATTTACCTTGGAAAATTAAGTACTGATTTCGAATATGATTATAAACGAAAAGTCTGACAATCACATCAACTACACCGGATTCATTAGTTATTGAATCTGTATCTGCTAAAGCCAAGTAAAGAGAAATGTGGCCATCCCCATTCCTTTCTGAATCCCCATTAGGATACAACACTATTTTCCTATATATTTGGTTCAATGAATTGATCAATTTGCTGATATGAGTAACGAAATAAAACAATTGATTCGATTTATTAAGATGAATACATACCATTTGAATTCACCAGATTCAAATTCATCTGATTCATACTTGCCAGCGCCTGACTTTGTGACTATATCAGACAAAGTGGAGAATGAGTTGATCTTTAATGTATAGTGAGCAGGTGGTGCATCTGTATATGATGGTCTTGTGCTTTGCAGGCCTGCCAAAAAAAAGTGGAAAAAGTGAAAAAAACCAAATAAATTTATAAAAATATAACAGAGAGATCGGAGGAAACAGAATATTGCAGAGCAAACTTTTCCAATTTCCATTAACAATCTGGAATTAATTAGAATAAAGATTTGATAATCCTTTTTTCAGTCAAAGCAAAATTGCAGATATTCGAAACCAAAAGAGATAAAGAAATTGGGGAAGGAAGCAAAAAGTATTACCAAGAACATCTGGAGAAGAAGACATAGGGTGTCGATCAGTAGACTCCATTACTATCTGCATCTTCAGACCACGGAAACTTAAGAGGGAAGCTAAGTGAGAGGAGAGTACGGCAGAATGTAGGTCTTTTTAATGGTAATTTTTCATTGATTAACTATTTAAGTTTTTTTTTAGCTGTAAGTAAAGAGGAAAGTAAGTGATGCCAAGTTATGGTAAGATTTGGTTTACACCTTAATTCATAGGAGAATCATAATTACAAATTATAATTTTCCTATATTACTCTTAACTTTTTATTTTATTTCCATTATTTTCTGCTTAACATAAATATTTTATTGTAAGGATTTCTATATAAATAGTGCCTAGTGGCGAATCCAGGATTTGAGGGAGCGGGGGGCAAAATTCTACGTAAAAAATTTGTAGACAAAAATGTAAAATTGTTCAATTTTTTATGACAATAAATGCAAAATTGTTCAATTTTTGGTGACGAAAAATACAAAATCGTTCAATTGTCATGCATTATTTTCATGATTTTTTTTTATAAAAAACGTAAATTATAATGTTTCCGACTCGTAATCATTCATTTCTGGGATTCTCGGGTTGTTATCGCAAAATGTTAAGAAAGTAAGAGAAGGCCAACATAATGTAAGGTTTTTTTTGTATTAATAATTTTAATTTATTAACTATTTATAAGTTTTTTTGGGGAATTAACTATTTAAGTTTTTTTAAAGGTGTTTTGTTTATTTTATTTATTTTGGGGAAAAAACACCTGATGTGTCTTTTTTTTTTGTTTTCATTGAGCCTTTATTTGATCAAATCAAACCCCTAATCATTTAATTTTTTTTTTTGTAACATGTTAAAAAAACATTATACCTGTTTGGAGAAATGTAGGTGAATAGTGAAATTTCGTCGCAGATGACAGTCACCTACGAATCTCATACAGACACAAATATATCGCAAAACATATCATAGGAGATGGTTTCCGATATAAATTACGTTATGTCGGAGAACTCTCCTACATAAAAATCACCTATACAATGTTTATAGGAGAAATCTCTACTGAACAATGTTGTCCGAAAGGCTTACATATAACTCTTATAGAATGTTATAGAGAATCTCCTACAATTTCTCTTCCATAACTTGATTATAAATTTTTGTTTTTTTTAAATATACAAAATTAAAAATAATGTTCTAAAAATTATTATTAAAAATAATATTTGGACTGAAGGGAACTCAGTATCATGTAGAAAGCTTAAAACTTAAAAGATCTGGACAACTTGGATTTTTCTCATAAAACTGGAGCAGAATAAAAAAAAAAACAAATGGTTTTAAGAAATGATTTTAACACAACTATTTATCCTAAAGATAATGTTCTTGTTTGGTAAAGAGTGTTTTAGGGTAAAATTAGAGGTTTAAATCACTTTTGAAGTTTTGACCAGTCAAACATTCAATAATGGTGTTTGGTAAATAGAGGTTTGAAAGAGCTTATTGAGTTCAAAAACCATAGTTATCAAAACCGGACCGGTTAAAGAACCGGAAAATATAAAGGGTCAAAGGTTAGAGGTTCAATCGGGGTTCAAGCGAAGTTCAACCGGTATTAAAAAAATTATGTGAAAAATAATATTTTATCCATTTTTTAACTTATAAAAATTATGTAAATAAAATTAAAAATATTAAATTTATAAATCCAATCATGAATTAAAAATATAATAAAAATTCAATTTATAAAAAGACTAAAAAATATAAATTACATATTTTTAAAAACTAAATAATTAGTATTATTATTAACATAACATATAAATATAATAAAACAGTTATTGTATAATTTTTTTAAAGTTTTAAATTTTATTTTATAAAATATTTAAATATTAATAAAATATTATGAGTATTGAAATGATAAAATAATGTTTGTATAATATTTATAGAAATATATATAAAAAATATTTCAAATATTTACTTTTTATAATGATTATATATATCTATATTGTTAAGATTAAACACAAGTTAATAAGTGGTCTAGTGGTTAAGCAGTCATTTCTTATTCAATTATCCTATGTTCGAATCCTTGGGAAATCAATTTTTTTTATTGAGTATAAAGTGTAACCCGACCAGCCCGATTAACCGCGACCGGTTCAGACGGGTCATGGTTCAACCGACCGGGTTGAACAGTTCTAGCCGGTTTTCAAGCATTTAAAAACCGAACTACCTCCGGTCCAAAATAATGACCGGTTCCGTTCGAACCGGATCGAACCGACCGGTCCAGTTCGGTTCTCAAAACCATGCCAAAAACTAATTTTGAAAAAGCTAGTTTTAAGAGCATTTTCAATTAGCTTAGTGCTCCATCTCTTTTGAAGGACAATTTTCCCCCTAATTACTACCATTTAATCCAAAATAAAAGCTAGACCATATTCTTATTTGTCATTTTACACAAATATATATTAAAAATCAACTAAGTTTTACCAAACAAGTTTACACAGTCAGCTAGTCAAATCAGCTAACTAAAAAGGTAATCAACTAATATTTTTCACATAGGACTAACAAGAGATAAGGTTCAAAAATACCTCAAACATTTACACCGATGAGCAATTTTATATCTAACGTCTAAAATTGTGTAAATTTAACCCTAACGTTGGTAGTGAAGAACAATTTTATCCTTAACATTAACAAATTGAGAAATAATTCATTAAATTGTCTTATCGGTCATGAATTATGTCATCTATATTTCAGATTTGCATCATTTTATCACTAATTAGTAACAGATAACAAACAAATGAATAGACGTGAAAAAAATATATTATCTTTTATACGAGTTGGAAAAAAAATTCAATTATTTCACCGAATTTATAAATATTAATCTCAAATTCTATTATTAAATCACAAAAAATATGAATTTTTTTTTTATTTTGAACCAACTAATATGTAATTGGTGCAAAATAATGAACAAAATATATGTGTTTTATAATAATGTCTGAAATTGAACCAACTTACCAACGTTATAGATAAAATTTGCTATTGATTGCCAATGTTAAGATTAAAATTACACAATTTTAAATGTTAAAGATAATATTACTCTTAACGATAAACACTACTCATCCCAGATATATAATAAAGCATAACCTTAGGTTGGTTTTCAATTTCTGATTATCTTCAACAGGAGCAAGAATAACCGGGCTCTAGAAAGTGAGTCCTCGGAGGGTGTTTGTTTCAGCTTTTCGGAGGAGCGTTTAGCATTTCACTCCAAACTGCGGGAAATATAGCGTTTGGTTAGGTTTATACAACCGCATCATTTAGCATTTTCTCTGAAAACTGCAGCGTTTTAGAGTTTTTCACAAAAAACTTTTGTTTGGAGCTTTTCATAAACAGCTGTTTGTAGTTATTTGTTATTGACAAAATTATCCTTCTTATTTACACAAAATATGTTTATTCTTTAACATTATTTATATATCTACAACATAATTACCGGAAGAACAAGGTTTTGTTGCGTTCAATAAATTTTTTATATAGATTATTTTTATTAATTTGTGTAACACGTTTTTTTATTTTATAATAGGATAAGGTGCAAAAATACCCTTAAGATTTATAGCTAGGAGCAATTTTACCCTTAATGTCTAAAATGGTGCAATTATACTCCTATGGTTGGCAGCTAAGCGCAATTTTACCCATAGCATTGACAAGTTGGGGCAATTTGAGAAATAATTTATCAAACTGTCTTTTTGGTCATCAATATTGCCATCTACACTTCACATATGAACCATTTTATTATCGTTAGTAACAGATCGCAAACATAAGATTAGACTTGAATTTTTTTTTAAGAAAATAAAAAAAATATATTGTCTTTTGTGCGTGTTGGGCAAAAAAAATTCAAATATTTTGCCAAATTTATAAATATTAATTTTCAATTTTATTACTAATCACAAAATATAATATGAAATCTCTTTTTTAGAACTACTGATATGTAACAATTGGAGTAGAATAAGAAATAAAATATCTATATTTTTGATAACTTGATGAATCCGATTTGATGATCTCCGCCGGAGTTACCTGCAAAACAGAACCGGAGACGGGATCTCCGGGAAAACTCTCTGACGATCTAGTCAGTTCTTTGTATGAAGGTTGGTAATAATAGCATTACGGGGAAAAATGTGAACGTACCTCTTCCCTTTGGGCTTATGGCTTTTTATAAGTGTTCTTAAGTAACCGCCGAGGGCGGTTACTCCTTCCAGGCCACGTTCCGAGGGCGGTTACTCATTTTTAGGCCATGTCCCTTTCGTGGCTTTCGTGGCAACAAACGTGGTATCGTTTGTTCTGAGTGGGAGTTTTGATGCTCCATTTAGGAATTCGGGGCAGTTACTTACTTCACCCGCTTCCTTTATTCGGGCTCTATTCGGGTCCCATCCGATCCTAGACCATGGGTCTAAGTATGGGCTGGGCCCGTGTAATGAATTCGGCCCGGTTTGGCTTCGCGGTTCATCACATGCCTCCCCCTTAGTTTGGCAAGAGCCCTTTAGGGTCTTTTTATAGGGGACTCTTCGTTTTTGTCTGGATATTCAAAATTCAAAAATTGTGAATTTCCTTGTCCATCGTTTCTTTTCCGGCATCGTCGTTTCTTTTCCGGCATCAACCTCTTCGCGTTCATTCTTCTCTGTGTAGTCTTTCATATGTAAGTTTTCCTTTCCACAACTTGTACCTCGCTCGACTCTTTACTTCTGTTCATTTTTCTTCATCAATATGTCGAACCCTGACCTCGACTTCGCACCGTTCGACGAAAATTACGTCCGCGAGGTATCTCATGAGGTCGATGAGATGGTTGATGAAGCTTCAACCAGCTCTCCTGGGTCTGATTCTCATCCCGCCGACTTCCTCCACCTAGCGAATACATCCGATGAGGGTTTAGGTTTTGACCCTAAAAAGTTGATTCCGCCACTTGTCCCAACCCCTCGTTTACTACCGAAGAAGGACAGATCGGGAAGCCTAGTTTGTCAGGAGACAATTGATGACTTGCGGGAGCAGTATTCTTGGCTTCAAGGTCTCGAAGCCCTCATTCCCGGGGAGGATAGAGGACCGGGCGACTACCCAAAGGGGTATTTCACCATTTTCGTCGCCCAGATTATCTGCGGTTTCACGTATCCGCTGGCGGATGAGATTGCCTCCGTCCTTGGCGGCTACAGAATCGCCCCTGGTCAATTGCATCCCAACGGATGGGCCGACTTAACTCTGGACAAATTTCTGGCGGATTGTCTGGAGGTTCCCTTCTCGCTCAAAATTTTCTCCAAGCTTCATCATTTCAAAAGTTCGGCGGGGTATTTCACTTTCATCCGTCAGAGCGGTTACTATGGTTTCGACGAGAAGCTGAACAAGATCCGCGAGTGGGACCGATCTTACTTCTTTATCAAGTTTAATGAAAGGAATCCAAACTTCCTTCGCTGCTGGGGCCGGCCCAATGTAAAGAGTTTGAACTTCGGTTACCCCAGTGAGGAAGAATCCGCTGTTATAAAGTTCTTGAAGAGTACGCCTCCTTTCGTATGGACATATGATCAGGCCTTCCATATGCTAAGGAGCCGAGTAGCGATTACCTACCGCGAGGGAGATCGCGTTGTCTATATCCCTTATCGCGTTTTTGTTCAAGGTATTTTTTTATTTCCAAGTTGATGATTTCTTTTAACCCTTTGCAGGGGTGATCCTTTATCTCAACTCGCTGAAAATCGGGAGGCGAAAGCCCTAGCGAGAAGGAAGAGGCGGATGGCGGGGACCACCTCCGTTGCAGGGGCGAATTCTCCTGGAGGGGCGATTACTTCTATTGAGGCGGCTTCTCCCGTAAGGGCCTCCGTTTCACAAGGTCCAGCTTCTGCTTCCGAGGACCTTCCCTTAACTAGGAAGCGAAAGCATAATGCGGATACAGAGTCTTCTCGTCCCAGAAAGAAAAACACCTCTGTGTCCCTCACTGTTGGCGGCACACCCGTATCCGCCTCGTCCAAAGGAAAGAGCAGTACTCCAATTCACGAGGTATCTCAATCCATTCCCCCCCCTTTTTATGTTGTTAACTTTTCCTCATGAGTTATCTGCTGTTCTCCTGATCTTTCTCCTTATGCATTCGCAGCCGATTCCCGACATCAGCGGGTGGTGGACTAGGACCTTTGGTATGGTCGTGAGCTTTTCTTGTAAGGACATTGTCTCTTCCATATGCAATGTCCTTGGGCGGCTCCCCTCTGCTTCCCGTGTGCGAGAACAAGTACCGCTTCCTACTGCAATGGAGGGCATTGAGAAGCGTGCCATAGAGGTATATTGTTGTTTTGGGGGTAGAGGCTTGTCATTCCCTTTCAAGGATCTTGTGTCCATAGTAATCGCATGTTTCTATTCGCCCTTTTTATTCACGAGCCGTCTTATATGCAGATTATCAATTTCGCGGAGGGCGCTCTCCAAAGGGATGCTGAACGAGCCAAAGAGTTGGAGAACCTTGGTACTGAATTGGCGACTCAGAAGTCGCTTTATGATGATGTCCAAGGGAAGGTAAAGGCTCTTGAAGGCGCTTGTCAGAAGGTTGTGAGCGAGAAGGAGGAAGCTCTCAGATCCCTCCAGGCTAAGTCCGACGAGCTGCAAAAGGTCCTTGATGATCTAAATTCATCCAAGGAGGCTCTGGAGATGCAAAAGAAGAAAGCTGAGGAGATTTTAGCCGAAGATGGTGCTCGCATCTATTGGTATGGGGAGCGAATTCATGCCGCTTATGAGCATGGGCATCCAGATCGAGTACTTAGCCGCCCCAAGGTTCCCATCCCCGAAAAGGATCTAACTGAGAAGTGGGACAAGCTGGAAGCCGAGGATGCTGATATGGATGAGGTGCTCTTCTTAGATTGGCAGAGTTTTCAGAACTCTCCAATTAGCTGCGAGATCCCTACTCAGAACGCGGAAAAAGAGGCACCACAAGACCTTTCTCAGCCTGAGCAAGAGGTACCGCCCTCTGAAGCGGTTACTGATTCGAGGGTTGAGGATTCGCTTGAAGCAGATCCGCCTACTGGAGGAGATGAGGGAGCCGCTGAAGGCGAGGAGGGCCATAGGGGTGAAGGAGAGGAAGCTGTAGCATAGTTTGATTTATATCTGGACTGTTGTATGTAACAAACTGCCCGTATATATATATTTTCTTTTACTTGCCGCTTTACCTATACGTGCGATTGTTGTTTTATTCCTTATTGCCCTTTGTTTTCATACGCGACCCTTGCCTTTTGCCGACTCCATATTTGTATTTCCTCGTAGTTTAGTTTCGTTTCCGCTAGGGTGGCCAGACCCTTTTTGCAATTTTTTGAGTACTCGTTAATTCGCTTAATTTTATGCCTTATCTTATAATTTTTCTTTCGAAAATAATATAATCATAAGGTTTTGCGAGTGATGCGTAATCATGCATCCGCCTTTCTTTAAGAGGCAACACATTTATGTGTTTTTAAGTTTAACCATAAGGTTTTTGCGAGTGATGCGTAATCATGCATCCGCCTTTCTTAATAGGCAACACATTTATGTGTTTTTAAGTTTAACCATAAGGTTTTTGCGCGATTTATCCGCCTTTTGTTTGTAGATAACACACTGAAGTGGTTGTCCTAAAAAGGATCCGTACTCAGACGCTGTATGCAACAATTGAATATCTTTATTGATAAAAGAAAAGACTTTTTGTTACATTGGTATATGAAATGTGTGGGATCAAAGCCTCATTAAAACCTTTTATCAGAAAACCCAGTGGGAAAAAACTCATAAAAGGAAAAAGAGTACTCGTCATTTCCCTGAACTACCCAGCCCGTTTATATAGGCGCAGATTTTCTAGATTCCAGGTGCGCGGGAGCTTTTTTCCGCTCATTTCTTCTATTTCAAAAGTTGATGGTCCCAGCTTCTTGGATACTCTGTATGGTCCGATCCAGTTGACGCCTAATTTGCCTTTGCCATCTCTGGATTGTATTTTATCCGCTTTTTTCAAGACCAAGTCATTCTCGTTGATTATCACTTTTCGCACCCTTCTGTCATGATATTTCTTGACCCTATTGCGGTATACTGCCATTTGCATGTAAGCTTTTTCTCTTCGTTCTTCAACAGAATCCAATGCATCTCTAATGTTGATAGGATTTTGTGTGTCGCAATAATAAATTATTCGATCTGTAGGCGACTTGATTTCAACAGGTAGGACTGCTTCGGCTCCATAAACAGGCGAGAAAGGTGTTTCGCCAGTTGCTGCTTTTACAGAAGTTCTGTATGCCCATAACATATGGGGTATCTCATCCGCCCAACCTGTTTTTTTATCGCCTAGCCGCTTCTTGATCCCTTGAATCATGGCCCTGTTGGTAACCTCTGTCATACCATTCGATTGGGGATGGTTTACGGAAGAAAAATGATTCTTGATCCCCATGCTTTCGCAGTATGCTTTGAACTTGACACAGTTGAACTGGGTGTCGTTGTCAGTTATAAGCTTTTGCGGGATTCCAAATCGCATGATAATGTTCTCTCGTAAGAACTCGATCATTCGTTCAGGTGTTTGAGCGGTTACTGCCTCCGCTTCTACCCATTTGCTGAAGTGGTCAAATACGACTACCAAGTACTTCCTTTTCTTTGTCGTTTCTGGGAATGGACCCACTATATCGATTCCCCATGTTGCGAATGGCCATGCCGTCATTATAGAGATTTGTTCGGCTCCGGGAACGTGCTTTTCATTCGCATGGATTTGACAGCTATGACATTCCGCTACCATCTTCTAGGAATCCTCCATCACCTTTGGCCAATAGTATCCCATTAGCTTGACTTTTCTTACCAACGCCGCGGATGCTTCATGTGCGCCGTACATTCCTTCATGGAGTTCTCGCAGTACGTAGTCTCCTTCATTGCGGCTAACACATTTCAACCATGGACATGTATATGATTTTCGATACAAAGTTCCATCTCGAATTGAGTATCTCGCTGATTGTCCAATTAGCTTTCTGGCTAGGCTTTTGTCATCCGGCAAATCTCCCTGCTCCAGATATTGGCGGATGGGTATCCGCCAATCTTCATCATCTTCCAGCTCTTCAATGACCATAATCTGATCGACTTCAAATGCCGGTGCGGATCTTATCTCCAAATTGCATGCTTTTTGATTCCATGGTTCTCTACTCGCCGCTGCTTTTGCCAGTTCATCAGCCTTTGTGTTTTGGCCTCTTGGAACATGCACCATTTCCCAGATGAATCCCTTGTGTGTTAACTCCTGCGTCAATCTGCCTACTACCTGATGGTATTTGACCAGATCTTCTTGTTTCACCAGATAGTTTTTTGTGATCTGATTTATCATGAGTTTAGAATCGCTGTAGATCACCACTCTTTCTGGCGTAAGTTCATTAAGCAGCTTCAATCCGCATATCATTGCTTCATACTCTGCGGCATTATTGGTAGTTTCGAATGTTAACTTTGCCGCATAGTACAGGCGAATAACCTCCGGACCTTTGATGATGACTCCTAGTCCAGCTCCATCCGTGGATAATGCCCCATTGTGAACATGCTCCACTCTTCTTTTTGTGCCTTTGGACGTTCATCTTCATCCCACATGAATTCGTTCACGAAATCGGCAAGTACTTGACCCTTTAGTGCTGGTCTTCCTTCGTAGCGAATATCGAATTCCCCCAGGCGAATTGACCATTCCATTAATCGGCCGGATGCGTCAGGTTTCTACAGTACCTTCCGCATTGGAATTCCGGTTCTCACAATGATAGTATGCGCCTGAAAGTATGGTTTTAGCCTAGCCGTCGTGGTTATCACCGTGAGAGCCATTTTGTCCAACTTCGAATACCGAAGTTCTGCATCCTTCAAGACTTTGCTAACATAGTACACTGGATATTGTTGGCCCTCTTCTTCTCGCACCATCACAGTGCATATCGCCATACTGGTGACGGATACATAAAGAAATAAATCTTCTCCATCCTCCGGCCTGCTCATTAGGGGCGGATAGCATAGCAGTCGCTTTATCCCTTCGAATGCTTCTTGGCAATCCGCCGTCCATTCAAAGGACTTAGACTTTTTGATGGCGTTGTAAAAAGGTAGACATCTCCTAGCTGAGCATGATATGAATCGCCCTAATGCCACCAGCCGCCCGTTCAGTCTCAATACTTCCCTTATGTTCCTCGGTGTCTTCATCTCCATTACCGCTTTAACTTTCTCGGGATGTGCCTCAACTCCTTTGCCACTAACAATGAAACCCAGGAATTTTCCTGCTCTTGCGCCAAATGTGCATTTCTCTGGATTCCATTTGAGGCCATATTTGATTAGCACTTCCAGGATTTCCTTAATGTCCTTCGGGTGGTTCTGCATCTTCTTGCTTTTAATGATCATGTCATCCACATAGATCGAGAAGTTCTCGCCCGATTTGTCTGAAAATATTTTGTTCATCATTCGTTGATATGTTGCTCCCGCATTTTTCAGTCCAAAGGGCATCACCTTGAAGCAATAAGTTGCCTGATGAGTTATGAATGATGTATTGATTTCATCCGCCTTCTCCATGGGTATCTGGTGGTAGCTGGATTTCACATCGGTGAACGATAAAGCCTCAAATCCTGCAGTTCCATCTACTAATATATCAATGTTAGGCAGCGGATACATATCCTTCGGACATGCTTTATTCAGATCTTTGAAGTCGACGCACATTCTGTACGTTCCATTTGGCTTTTTGACTAGCACCACATTGGTTAGCCACTCCGGATACGTGACTTCTCGAATCGCATCCGATTTTAGCAAATCTGCCACTGCTTTTTCAACCGCCTTCTGCCGCTCTGGAGCGTGTCCTCTCTTTTTCTGTCGCACTGGGGTTGCACCTTTGTCCACATTCAACCGATGGGTTGCTATATCTGGACTTATTCCTTTCAGCACTTCATTCGGAGCGGCCAATGCCGACTCGCATTGGATCAACACCTCAGTAATGGCTTTCTTCGTTTCCTCGGGGAGTCCTGCCGCTATTCGTACATTCTTGTCATTTGAGATGGCGAATAGTTCTGTTTCTCCTAATGCTTCTGCCGGCAACTTCTCATCAACTTTATCATCTTCATCTGGCTTTGGTTCAAGTGACAATGTATAGGCTTGTTGAGACACAAGTTGATCTCCTTCAACTATGACTCGCCCTTGGTGTGTTGGCAAATGCAATGTCAAATGCTTCATTGAGATGAGCGACTCCGTTTCCGATAGGAACGGACGCCCTAGAATTATGTTGTAGGCCAACGGGAGATCAACAATTGCGAATTCTAGATCACCTCGCCATTTTAGATTCTTATCGCCCATTTCTGCTTCCAACACCACCTGTCCACTTGTTTGAGATGATTGACCCCCAAAACCAGTTACATCCATGAATGTATGTTCCACTCGCTCGTCATTAATTCCCAACTTGTTGAATGCAGTCCGAGTAATAACATTACAAGAACTTCCGGTATCAATAAGGACCCGCTTAACGTCCCATCCTTCTATGGCCATCGTAATCACCAAGGCATCCGCATGCGGCTCCGTGATTCGCGCAAATGAGTAATTGAGGGCATCCCCCCTATGCGTGTTGCTTTTTCGCTGTTCACGGCGAGCCCTTTTTGTTGGTGGCTCATAGATCCCGCCAGCTATCACGTTTATCACCGCTTTCTTCTGTTTCTTTTCGGGCCTTGCTTCTCCCTCATGCAGGAGCGTTGTTTTCTCATCAATCGTTTCTTTTCTTACGAATTGGCTTAGCTTGCCCCTCTCAATCAGCTTTTCTATTTCCTTCTTCAGTTCATAGCAATCGTTCGTGTCATGGCCGTTCAATCTGTGGAACCTGCAATATTTGTTAGGATATCACCCCAAACTAGTTCGGCCTTTCGCCTCGGGGAACCGCACATCCTTCTTCAGGGGGTTCTTTTCGATCCAAAGTAACACCTCCTGGCGAGTCGTATTCAATGGTGTTTGATATCCTCCCCCTTGAAAGGAGTGATCGCTTCTGCGAACAAAATTACCATTGGACTGGGTCAGGCGCCGATTGTCCGAAGTGGATCTAGCAGCATCTCTCTCTCTCCGGGTTTGAGCTCTATGTTCTCTGTTGACATCGTCCACTTCCATGAATTCCTTTGCTATCTTCATGAGTTCGGCCACTGTGCGCGGCTTGTTACGGATGATTTCCTCCCGCATGCTCCAATCCGTGGTTCCATCCGCCATGATGTTGCGAATGCTCACGATATCCGGGTTCTGAAACCGCACCAGAATATGTTTGAATGCGACAACAAATTCCCTTAGGGAATTATAGTTCCTCTATTTGATCTCCTTCAGCTGCCTATCGGTCACATCCGCTGCTTTACAGCCCACGAACTTTGCACAGAAATCACGACTGTATTGATTCCAGTTGTGAATAGATTCAGCAGGTAAAGACCGAAACCAATCAGATGCCACTCCGCCCAAAGTGGTCGAGAATAATCTGCAAATTATGCTTTCACTCGCTCCGGCAACATCCATTAATTCTCTGTAGTTCCTGACATGAGCCTCAGGATCAGAATTTGGATCCCCACAGTATTTAGGTATCGCCGGCGCCTTTATCCTGTGATCTGGTATAAATTCCCGCAACGACGGAGCAAAAGGCGAATCACTCTGCACCTCTGCTCTCGCCTTAGGCGTGTACCCCATTCGCTCCATCATGTTCCGTAGTTGATCTTCCAACTCAGGATGGGGTATTCGCCGAATCTCCTCCATCTGCTGCTGGTGAACTCTAGGTGACATCCACCCGCCAATTGATGTTGAGATTTGTTCTCGCCGTGGTTCTAGCCGCCGTCCGGTTATAGGATCAAAGTTCCAAGTGTGCCCCTGCCCAGACGTATTCGCCCCAGACGTCATTAACTCTGAATGCCCGCAAACCAAAGGCTCCGTGTGTTGTAGTGGAAGGATTCCTGGTATTCCCGACGTCGGTTGGGATGTTTGCCAGGTCGGATGGATCGTCATACTAGGATCGTGATACGAGTAGTTGCCTGGGTGGCTGTGTGGGTTCATGCGACTACTCTGACCTATCTGATTTGGCTCTCGAGATGGCTGCGGAAGCGCAGATATGGTGGCAGTAGTCGATGGTTGTGTGGAGATGACAACAGGTTGTTGAGGAGCAGCCGCCACGGCGTTATTGTGATCAGCGATTGTGGTTAGTAAACCAATCATCCGATCCCCCGTCGCTTGGCTCATATTTGAAGCCAAGACTTGTCCTGCCATTTGGACGAAATCGCTATTAGACATCTCCATCTCAGTTTGCACTTGGACTTCCAATAATGGACTCAATTGTCCCGAAGGGTTCGTCGAGCTAGGCACCACAGGTTGTGTACTCGCAGGCTGCGAATTCGCAGTCCGTGGACCCTTTGAGTTCATACTAGTTGATCTGGTTGTAACGCCGGTCGTTCGTGATGGTTCTGACATGTTCTTTGTGTACCTTTAACCAAATGTTGGTAAAAAAAGGTACACGTTCACCGCACCAATGATAACTTGCTGAATCCGATTTGATGATCTCCGTCGGAGTTACCTGCAAAACAGAACCGGAGACGGGATCTCCGGGAAAACTCTCCGACGATCTAGTCAGTTCTTTGTATGAAGGTTGGTAATAATAGCATTACGGGGAAAAATGTGAACGTACCTCTCCCCTTTGGCCTTATGGTTTTTTATAAGTGTTCTTAAGTAACCGTCGAGGGCGGTTACTCCTTCCAGGCCACGTTCCGAGGGCGGTTACTCCTTTTTAGGCCATGTCCCTTTCGTGGCTTTCGTGGCAACAAACGTGGTATCGTTTGTTCTGAGCGGGAGTTTTGATGCTCCATTTAGGAATTCGGGGCAGTTACTTACTTCACCCGCTTCCTCTATTCGGGCTCTATTCGGGTCCCATCCGATCCTAGACCATGGGTCTAAGTATGGACTGGGCCCGTGTAATGAATTCGGCTCGGTTTGGCTTCACGGTTTATCAATTTTCTAATAATATCTCAAATTGACCCAACTAGCCAATGTTAGAGGTAAAATTGTTCTTAGTTGACAGCATTATTGGTAAAATTGCACCATTTTAGACGTTAAGAGTAAAATTATTCCTAATTGAAAACGTTATGAGTATTTTTTTCACATTTTCCCTTTTATAATTTCTTTTTTAATTAATTTAAAACATGTCCATATTAGATATTTTAAATCTGAACAACAACATTTCAATATATTTTTACCAAACACTAGTAATTAAACAGCTAATAACAAACAGCTAATAGTAACCGATAACAGCTTACTGCAACTGCAAACAGCTAATACTAACCGTAACAGCTATTAGTTAACAACTGAACCAAATAGCCCCTAATCTATATTCTACGTGATCAAGGCTCTACCATGTTAGGGAAGAATTTGGTCCAAAACAAAAGCTACCAAACAAAACACAACTTTGAGGCAACTATTGTACATTAATTGTGTCGCAATGCAAATCTATCAATTAAATATATAATAGGTTTACTTTTTGTGGCACAGATCCGTTGATTTGTAGTGGAAAAAAACTGTGATTCCATATTACCGATCGAGATAAAAGCTATACTAAAGAAGCAATCTTCGTAGGTTCACGAACTAAGAACACACCGAGACTCTAAGAAGGCTGCGACTATATGAGAGATGAGATAATTCACTATATTGTTTGGTTGAACATTTAATTTCCTGCCTTTCTATATTTTTTAGTATGATTAGCTTCCTTTAACTAGCTAACTAGACAAAACTCGGGTAAATTACATCTATGGTCATTGAACTTTACCCATTTTCATATTATGGTCACTGAACTTCATTTCTTTCCGATATGGCCACTGAACTTTACACTTTTTAACACCGGTGGCCACTTAACGTCTCAAAACGACCGTTGACGGCTAAAAATAAAAAATCCAAAGCGTTAATGATATTCTAAAGAACTTTAATTCTTGAAAATTTTCGTTTTAAGGTCATTTGGGTGTTATTTGGTTAGGAGAGAGAAAATGAATTTTTAGAGAGAGAAAGCTCCAAAAAATCTGATTTTCGAAAATAAAAAATGTGGTTTCATGGTAAATGTCGTTCTGAACAACTTTAATTCTTGAATATTTTCATTTTGAGGTCATTAACGATCGTTAACGGTGATTTTGAGAAATTAGTTAAAATTGAGTGGTCACCGGTGTTAAAAAGTGTAAAGTTCAATGGCCATACCGGGAAAAAATGAAGTTCAGTGGCCATAATGTGAAAATTGATAAAGTTCAGTGGCCATGGGTGTAATTTACCCGACAAAACTCTAACCTACATAAGATTGCGTATGGTCTTAATAGATCGCCTTTGGGCCAAGACCCATTCGGCCCATTAATTTCTACATATTCTAAACTGAGGTTTTTTGTGCTGTGTGCAGCTAGCCGTTGGATTAAAAATTGGGTAAATTTTAACATTGTGGCCATTGAATTTCAAATTTTAACGGTATGACAATTGAACTTTACCGTTTTTAATACCGGTGGCCACTCAATTTTAACTAACTCCTCGAAGTGATGACCTCAAAATGAAAATATTCAAAAATTAACATTATCCAGAACGACATTTACCATGAAACAACATTTTTTATTTTCCAAAATCACATTTTTTAGAGCTTTCTCTCTAAAATCTCACTCTCTCTCCTAACAAAACACCACCTAAATGCCCCTAAAACAAAAAATTTCAAGAATTAAAGTAATTAGAATATCATTACTCGTTGGATTTTTATTTTTAGACCCTCAACAGTCGTTTTGAGACATTAAGTGGCCACCGATGTTAAAAAGTGTAAAGTTCAATGGCTATACTGTTAAGAATTGAAATTCAATAGCGATAATGTTTAATAGGTAAAGTTTAGTCGCCATGGGTGTAAGAATTCAACCGCTTGGGGCTGTCGAAGTTTCATGTTGTTAAAGATAGTTTGATCATTGAAGCTAAAACTCCTCTCTGTTTCTCAACATTTAATCTCCTCAAAATATGCAGCAATATTATGGACATTTTCTTTTGGATATTAGTTGGTGTTTTTACTTTCTGTGATACTTTTTGGTGCAAGGATACTTGGTTTTTTATAATGAGAAATCTTATTATGATTGTATCTTATTGAGTTTTCGCAAAGAAAATGTAACAATGTTTTAATATTTTTTTTTTCTTTTATAAAAAAAAGATTATCAGATCCCTAATCATTTTGATTTTGGTGTATTGAACTTTTTATCTTTCATTTCAATACATAAGTCCTTACTTTCAAAAAAAAAATACACGAGCCCTTTAACTTTTTTTTTTTTTATTTGTGGTCACATTAAGTTTGTTATACTAGAAAAGTCAATTTTTAAACATAGTGATGCGGGGCATCTCCTTTAAGGATCAAGTCCGGGCGAGGAAAGTCAGAGGAGGAACGAAACACGAACGATCACGCGACAAAAGGAGCAAAACAGTCCCACACGGCGTGCCAATCCTTCCACACGCCGTGTGAAGTATGATCTGATCCGGGGAGAGTTGGTACAAAAGAAATTTCGCGCACGCAGTCAGAAACTGATCCAGATATCGTGTGGGTTAAGTGACACGCCGTGTGGGGTTGCTCCTGTCCAAAAAAGATGAGTTCGGAGCTGGGCGAAGTGGCTTCACATTTGGCGATAATGTGATTCTTTCAGCGACGGAATGCTAATATTTAGCGACGACAAATCAGCTTTTCAGACAACATGAAAAAAGACACACAAGGTTAGGGGACAATAAGACCAAGGGTGCCACAATTACTTACACCCTTTAATTACAACTATGCCATTTAACCTTATTGTTTGTACTTTTGATTCAATTTCCTAAATGCTATTTTGGCATTTCCTTCGTACTCTACCTTTTATCCCTTTTTATTAATTGTAACCCTAGTTAGTCTTTTTAGTCTGTTACAGTTCTTTTTGTTGAGCTATATAAGCTCATTAATTGATTTGTTAGGATATTCAATTTTTATCAAATATAATTTCTATCTTCTTCATTGAAACTTTGTTAATATTTCTAACCTTCAATAATGGGGGAATCTATGATTTTCCTACAGATTTAGACAGTAAACCCGGGGTTCACTTCTTCTAGTTTAACTAGAGAAGAACATCTTTGTTAGTTACGATTAAAACTAACACGTCCCGAAACCGATCTGTAACACATAGTGTTATGTATTTGAAAATTCCATTTTTAATAGTTTTAAATATTTTTTTATATGTGATATGGTTTTAGAGAAACTGTGAAAATTTATTCTGAAATATAAAAATATAATTTCAAAAACAAATGAAAGGAGTAACTCTCATTAACTGAGCTGATTAATTTGGCGAACATAGACTTAGTATCCGTTTGATTCAATTTTTCGGAGTTACTTTTTACGGAGATAAAAAGTGTTTGGTAAAATTTTAAAACATATGCTTTCAGCAGAAAAATCAACTATATATTTACTGCTAACAGCAACAACAAACATGAACATATGAATAAAATGAGCCCTTAATATGATAAAAAGAAATAGACAAAGATCCGTTTAGTTTACTTGCTGTTTGCTTTTGGAAAAAGCTGATTTTCAACTATATAAGGCAAGCAAGAAATGTCTAACCAAACGCATAAAGCTCATTCATTTTATAGTAAAAAGACAAATAGGAGGAGAAAAAGAAACACCCTCTTAATTAATGTATTTAAATGAAAGATAAAAAACACAATGCACTAAAATTGAAATGATGGGTTTTAGGATGTTTTTAGTCATTTTTTACGTCATTCATTTTTTTTACGTCATTCATTTTTTAAATAAAGTAATGTGGATCTAATTTATTTTCAGTTTCGGGATATAGTCGAAGCACCATCGAATTAGGGGCGTACATATATGACGTGAGCGACACGAATACCACATCGAAATGAGGTCCTTTGACGGGTCTACTTTACTATAATATCAAAAACTTATTTTATTGTTGAAACCTAATGTTTCACATCATTTGATCTTAGGTCCATTAAGCAAAAAACGAACAAGTTCAATCATTTTGCCAATTTTTAATTAAAAAAATTCCCTAGGTTGAATACAGAGTTAATTTCATCAAACCGGATTTTATTTTATTTTAAATGATAAAAACAACCTTTTTTAATAAATAGCCAAAAAACCTGGTGTTGCACCGTTTCAACCCCGGTTCGTGTCAGTTTATTGAGGATTCAACAAACCAACTTAGCTCGGACAGGACTTCTTGCTAGTTCTCGGTTCAACCGGCCAAACTAAATAATTATTAAGCATACTTTTAGGGAGAAAAAATTATTAAGTATACTTTTAGGAGAAAAAAAAAAGTGTTCTTAGGATGAAAGATTATGGTTTTTATTCTAGCATTAATGTAAAGTAAAACACTTAAATGTTAGACTATAAAAAGCTAAACCTAACAAGCTCTTGTATACTTGAACACATCCATACTCAGAAAAACCATCAATAATAAAAAAGAAAATGTCAAATTACATCGAAAAACCATCTTTAATCCAAAAGAAAACGTACATTTCAGGAGATCAAATCAAATCTTGAGAGACAGAGAGTTGTGTTATTTTAACTTCAATAACCAAAGAATCATTCACTAAGAATCCTTTTGATGCATCATCCAGTTCTTCCAGCACCATGAAACATTGAAACCCCCAACTGTCCCACTTTTCAAACCAACCACTATCTGTACACAATAAGAAACACAGTTTGATCATTCAGGATCCAGATGAACGCTACTAATACTAATACAATATGTAAAATTGAAGTTTACCTTCAACCTCGTGATGGATCCCGTTGATCTGATCTTTTACCAGCAACTTATATTCAACATAAACTTGACTTTTACCAGGATTGGCATCTAAACCGTAATTGAAGGACAGGTAACGGTCCTTTTCTTCTAAACATAAGTACAAGGACAGACAACGGTCCTTTTCCTCTAATTCACCTCTAGGATACAGCAGCAAATTCCTGATAATTAATTTCATTTCAGCCATTAGATTTCATACAATTTAAATGAATTTAGATATTAAAAATTCAATTGTATACTTACCATTTACGTCCAGCAACAGTAAATACTTCACTGTAATACTCTATATTTCCCAATTTTGAGAAGTTGTCAATCTTCCAAGTAAAGGTTCCATCTGGAGGATTCTTTATAAGAGAAAACTCATCCGCTTTAACTGTACTTTTAATAACATGAACCTCCACACCAAAAAGACAGCAATCATCATCCACATATCCGCTGGCTGGGTCATTCAACTTGGCAAGTGGAAGCAGTTTATCGAAACCATGTTCGGTTCTTAAAATATTGTAACGCTTGATTTTCGCATCTGCATTATTTAAGTAATTAATCCAACCAATCATTTCTACCTAATTAGAAGATGAAAAAAGATTAATTAAGAATTATTTTACCTTGGATTGTCAAGTAATTATCTCGAATATGATCGTAAATGAAAAAGCTGACAAGCACATTAATATTGCATCCACTAGAAACTGTTCTTTTATCCGTTGATGCCAAATACAGAGAAATGTGACCTTTCCCGTTTCTTTTCGCATTTCCGTTAGGGTACAGAACCAGTTTCCTAACAGGTTAAAACATGCATCTATCAGTAATTAACTTATTCATATATATATAAATCAGTAATTAATTGATTTTACCATTTGTAATGAGCAGCTTCAAATTCATCAGACATGTACTTGCCATCTCCAGTTTCTTTGAGAATTTCTGACAATTGGGAGAAAGATTTGATTTTTAAAATGTAGTCAGCAGGTGGAGTGTCTCTCTTTGATCGTTTGATTTCTGTGTGAAAAATGACAAGCAAACAGAAAACAAATTAAAGAAATTTCTGTGTGAAAATGCCAAACGAATTTCTGAGAGTATGTCATTTAAGTACCATTTGATTCCATTTGCTTTTTTATAAAACAATTCAGAAAACAATACACTTTAGGTTTAGCAACATCACCTATAAGGTTTCATATATATGTATATATATACATAGCAAGGACAAGTAAACGTATGAAGGCGTTTCATGCGGATTCTTAGCCAATTAATTAATATATAATTAATCATAGCATGGAATACCTGCTTAACACATCTTGTGAATCTTTGACTCTCTCTCTCCAGTGAGATGGTTCAAACTCGCATTAAGGTCCCTTTTGACAATTAGTAAAATTGTTTGGTAAAATTTGATCTGATGGCTAATAGTTATTTATATAAAATGATAAATAAGGATATGATAAAAAGAGATTGAGTAATAAGCTAATTAAAATGAGCTTTTTGGACGCAATAAGTTTTTAAGCATTTCTTCACCAAACACCACTATTAGATGGTTGACTAGTCAAAATCTTTAAAGTGTTTCAAACCTCTAATTTTACTCCAAAAACCTTTTTAGCAAACATGATCAAAACCAAAAAAAAAAAAATCAAATTAAAGATTGGTTTGAATGGTTAATAATTTTATATTCTTAAACTAGATATTTTTTGTTCAGTTTTAATATATGCCAAAAAAAAAAAAGGTTTAATTGGGAGAGACTTTTTATCAAACCGATTAACTATATAATTTTGGATCGTCTGGACCTCATTTTTCTTCTTCTATCAATCAATTTTAATTTTTATAAAATCTACTACCTCCCATTTTTATTATATAAGTATCATTTAAATTTTTTCATCGAAACAAATAAACTTTTAAGTAAGAAAACTCTTTTTCTTTCTAAATATTGTACATAATTAGAATTTTTGACATTAATGCTAACACTCTCTCTTACAATGAATAACAGAAAACTTGTGAATTTTTATATATTAGTGTTAAATCCACTTGATTGACACAGAAACAATATTTCTTATTGACTACTATCAGTAAGAAAAATAACACTGGCTAGGTTCCGCAGCGTTACCAATAGAGGTTGAACCCAAAATCTCTTCTAGAGGTTGAACCCAAAATCTCTTCTAAGAGCATGTTACGAATTGTAAAAATTATAGAAACTATGATGTGAAATAGACATTTGATAAGAAAATGTTACATCAACTATTGTAATAATAATAGAAAAATCTTAAAACCCTTTCATTAAAATAATATTAATGTTTTTCTTAAAAAAAAAATATTAATGTTCATTCCCACTATCGGTTACAAAAGTCTTACAACCTTTTAATTCACATATTTGCCCGTTACAAAAAAAAAAATTACTTTAACACCTTTTATTCTCATATTTATCGGTTATAAAAAAACTTTAAACCATTTTATTCTCATATTTGTTATATGACTTAAAACTCCTTGATTAAAAAAAGATTAATGTCCATCCCCTCCATTGTCGGTTAAAAAAAACGTAAAACCCTTTGATTCATATATATGTCGGTTACAAAAAAAAAATTTAAAACCTTTTGATTCTTTTATATGTTAAAAATAAAATACTATGAATTATTTTCTGAGTTTTCTTGAGATTCAACAATCTTCTCTCAATCATCCTTGCATATAAAATTAACATTCTTAAAACCAATTTGATATGGTTAATGTCGTAAATTTTTTTTTTAAACAAATGCTTCAATATGGACTATTAGGAATGTGAGTCATAAATTCAGCGTGCTTAAAAAGCTTTAGAATACAATAATACTTTTTTCGATATTTATAAAATGAAAAAACAATTTATTTATCCAGAGAAAATGTTTAACCTATCCTATTTTCATGAGAAATTTTACGGTATGTCAGGCATACCACCTCAACAGTATGAGGTGGTATGCCTGGCCAGTAAAATAAAAACATATGTCCTAATAAAGTAAGCAATGTGTTAATTTAACCTAAAATTAATGATGTTGCTTCTCTTTCCTTCTTTTTACCAATGTAACCCTTCTTTCTGCGACTAGCTTTTTCTAATTTTTCTTCCTTCTCATTGGCCGGCGCTGTTCTCCTCCAATAACTGCCATTACTGATTTGTTTTATTAAAATAATATGAAGATTTTTTCCGAGTTCCATTAATGGAGTGCTTGTCTTTTTGAGAGGTTCATGAACATAATTGCTTTCTGAAATCAAAATTCATTCTAAAATATTTTTTTTCAATTTAACCATTTCAGCTTTTCATAGATTGCAACTAATTTGGTTTTTCATATAATCATAGTTAGTATAGTATGTTTATGGGGCTTATGAATATGATAATTTAAGAGCAATAATTACTGCAATTCCATTCAATAGTTTTTCATCTCTTTCTTGTGTTCCTCAATAAAGATCTAATTTCAACTTATTATAAACATTTTCTGGCAGTGAAGACTGAAAAATGGTGGTGGTGGTTGCCGGTGGAAAAAAATGAGCGGAGGTAATGGTGGTTACCGGATGAGAAGAATAATGGAAAAGAAGAGAGAGATCTCTAATTTGTTTACGTAGGTGGAAGAAACAATAAAATCAGTATTTTTTTAAAGGGAATGTTTTTATTTTACTGGCCAGGCGTACCACCTCATGCCGTTGAGGTGGTATGCCTGACATACCGTAAAATTTCTCTATTTTCATGAGGAGATTGCTACCTTTTATTGTCTCTATTGTTTTTTTTGGCTTAATACATCATTTGCTCCCATAATTTATAAAAAAAATTGATTGATTCCCTGAACCTTCAAAGTGTCCTGATAGCCCCATCAACTTCCATAAAATATTCAATTAGTTTTCTGAACTTGCGCAAAATATAATCAATTGATCACTCGGTTGCATAAAAGTAAGTTAAATGCGGAAGATATATTGCACACATCTTAACAATGTAAAACGACCAAAATTGGGATAATGCGGTTCTAATATTAGAGAAGACAAGTTTATAGTTTACCAAATAATAACTTTATTTTTAATCTATTTTTAAATTATGTAATAACATTTTAAGATGCGTAGAATATATTTTCCGCATTTAATTTACTTTTCCGAAATTTTGATTTTTTACTATGTTGACAACTCATAAAAAGAACTCTAAAACACATAAGAATAAAGTTATAAGACTATATTATTAAAAGGAGAGAACAAAATTATAAAATTATATTATAAGAGTATAAAAAACAAAACTAATACATCATCAAAATTAAAGGTCAAAGTCTCGATTGTTAATGAATATAATGGTGAAATACTATCTATTATGTTTTATATATAAGTTTATTTGTGACTTTTGAATTTCTTTTGTTTCGTGTTTTTCATCTTCCTGTAACTCTTACTTTCTGTTATTAATTTAATTAATTAGCTAGTAATTATTTAAAATATTATAAATATAAATATGTTATTATTAATTAATTATTTTGAGTTTGATTTTTTACTACATTGACAACTCATCAAAAAGAACTCTAAGACACTTCTCCTTATTTCTTTCTACTTTCACTGATATATATAGTATAGATTACAAATAAAATTCTATAAATCATTTTCTCATTCTCATTCTCATTTTCCTTCGGACTCAACGGTCTTCTCTCAACTTCTGCTCCTTCTACGTAATTTTCTTCCTTTTCTCCTTGAGTTGAACATGCCAAGATGAAAATCACACAAACACCCAAGTCTTGCAAAAAAAAATCATTAGATCTCAGGAGTATATGATTTTCCTAGCTAACCCGTCTTTCAGGTTGCACTTCGGAGATGAGATCTCATCGTACTTCCAGCTAGAGACCCACACGATTTCAAACCTTATTTGTGCCTAAATTTGTTTTATATTTACGCAAATACCATGAAAATTGACGTTTGACACATTTTCAACTAAGATTTTTGGAAAATTAGAGTGGAAAAGTGGATTTGGATCATTTATAATTGTCTGGAACGACATAGATTCACTAGTAATACAAATAGAGTCGGTCTGTCTTGTCCCCATCTCGAGAATTTTGATGGGGGGTGATCGAGTTGGGTTCAAGAAATTTTTTTGGGATCGTTGGGGGGTCCCTAATTGACCCACAACCTCGAAATTTGCAATATTGGGGTGGAACAATAGAATGCTTGGGTATTTCGGAGCTCAAATGATAAGGAAAATTGGTTGATAGGTCGAATTTTTGCGGAAATGAATGTTTATATATGAATTATCCCGGAAAATATAATATGTACACTAATTTTTCCAATGGAGAATGATATATGATGATTCTACATGTTTTATTTATGTTATGCAGCTCCAAGATGACTGCAGAAGGGTGGACAATTTGACCCTCTCACGAATGTGGTTTGGGCGGCTTTCTAATCGCCTAAAGGCCAGGATGGTCTCCACAGGGATGCAACTAGTAGTTGAGCTTACCAAAATCCTCACTCTCCTCTGACTGTTCGAGAGGTGGGGATGTCATCGGTGGAGCAGTGAACTAACTCTACCCACACATTCCACCTTCCGATCAGGGAGTTTACCGTCACTCCCAATGACTTTGCTGCCATCACTGGCTTTGGCATTTCTGGAGAATAAGTGTCATTTAACTACATTTGGAGTGTTGATGACCCTCTATACGAGGTTCTCCTATCCCTTCTCGGGGGAGTTGGAAGATTGACCGCATATGTGTGAATTGTAAGATTGGAGGGCAAATATTTCTTGATAATGTTAATCAACACAAGTACATGAGTATTTATACACAAAGTATTCGTCCTATACAGTTGTGGTGGCTAAGACTTCCTAAATAATACAACTCCCATATCATGAGTACTTCGTATACAAGTATAACTCCATCATGAGTACTTCACATACAAGTATAACTCTATCATGAGTACTTCGTATACAAATATAACACTATCACCCTCACCCTCCCTAAGTTGTGCAGGTCGGCCATAAACTATAAACTTGTCACGTAAAAATTGAAAATGTCATCGGGCTAACGACTTAGTAAACACATTAGCAGTTTGATCCTCAGTAGAGATATAACGAACAACTAATGATTTTGAACGAACCCTATCACGAATAAAGTAGAAATCAATTTCCAAATGTTTTGTTGAATTGTGGAAAACTAAATTAGCTGAAAGATAAACTCCACGAAGATTGTCACACCAAAAAATTGACAGTTCCTTGACAGAAAACCTAATCTCCTTCAGTAACATCTGTAACCACCCGAATTCTGAAGTAGTCATAATAATCGAATGATACTCGACCTCTGTAGAGGAGTGAGGCACCGTTCTTTGTTTTCTTAAAGTCCATGAAAGTAAATTGTGCCCCAAAAAGATCGTATACCCACTAATTGATTTCCGATTATCCTTATCACCTCCATAGTCGAAATAAAAAAAATAATGCAATCTATAAATATGGCCTTTAAAAATGCTCAATCCGTAACCTACATTGTCATTTAAATAACGTAAAAATATGTTTCACAGCTCCCCAATATACTTCAGTTGGTTGATGCATAAATTGTGACACTTTATTCACAACAAATGCTATATCACGACATGTAAACGTTAAATACTGAAGACTGCCCACAACACTCCTATAAAGGGTCAGATTATCAAACAAAGGTCCATCATCCAACTGTAGTTTCTCGGCTGGATTAGTTGGGCTAGCCACTGCCTTCGAATTCGGCATATGAGATTTGTGAAGAATCGCTTTACAATACTTAGACTGGTGCAACAATAAACCATCCGGCAACACGGACACCTCGATCCCCAAAAAATAACGCACCTTACCCAAATTACGAATAACAAAGTTATGTTCAAGAAAACCAACCAATTTCTAAATCAAAGATGGTGAATTTCCCATGATCAGAAGATCATCAACATAAATTAGATAATAGATTCGCACTATACCATGTATATAACAATACAAGGAGCTATCAGTCTTGGAAACTCGAAAACAAAACAAGTTTGGAGATCAACTTTTCATGCCACATACGCGGTGACTGTTTGAGACCATAAAGAGACTTACGAAGTTTACAAACACTGTACGGTTGAGTATGATCAACAAAACCAGATAGTTGGCTCATGTCAGGGCCGTCTTAAACATTTACGGGGCCCTGTGCTAAATGAAAAAATTAGACTTTATTTATTAGAAAAAATTAATATATTCACACATAATAATACTGTTTTTACAAAATAAAACACAAAAATACTTTAACTTTATTTTTTGACATAATAAATATAACAAAAAAAATTGGATCGTCTGTTAGACTTTAGATATTTCCTGAATAAGTAATATTCACTTAATTTTGAACATAATAAATAATAAAAAAATTATTTAAATGTTGTATAATAAAAAAATTAGACCCCTTAAATTTGGGAGCCTTGTGCTGTAGCACACTTTGCACACCCTTCTCCCCTGGAGAACATGTTGATTAAATTGTTCCCACATTTCATCCACTGAATTAATAGCGCCGGAGGGCTGCAATTTGGAGGGTGGAGCAGTTCCATCAATATGAGAAGCCAATTTCTATCCTCTCAACATAGCCATGAGTTGAGTTTTCCGCAGAAGGAATTTATTTTCAGTTAGCTGAATTGACAATTGTGTGGGGATATTGTGGGTGGGAAGAGAAGGCATAACAGAGGGGGAAATATTGCTGGTAATGTGCTGGTTTGCCATTGGGAGCCATCTTAATACGCAGAGCTTTTTGTGGAAAAATCATGAAATTAAGAAACAAGAGGTATAAAAGGAATTTTAGGGTTATTAATCATCTTCCTACTCTTATCCCTAAAACAATATGATCACCTATATTGTTTATATTACTTTATTTATTTTAAATAGCTTGTTACATATAATTTGTTACAACATAGTACAATTTGAATTACAAATATTTGACTAAATGATATAATTTACAACTTAAGCTTTACAATATATGGTTATCAGTTTGAATGGAGAAAGCTTTTACTTTTTTTTCACAATCATGTAAAATTGCACCTTTTGATTCATAACATTTTTTATTACACTAATACCATTGTGTATTTGTTACTTTTTCTCTTAACTCACAAACTTGCATTAAACAGAAGGATAACCATCCTTGTTTAATACATCGCCAAATAGAAATACTAATAGAAAGAAAATAGTTAGCACGGGACTGGAAATATTCAGAGGCTCTGTTCTTTTTTATTGAAATTAAATTAAATTAAATTAAATTAACTGAACTGAATGCTACTGAACTGAACTTAACTTAATTTAACTATACCAAATAATTAATTGAACTTAACTTAACTTAACTAAACTGAATGCTGCTGAACTGAACTGAACTGAACTGAACTAAACTTACTTATGCTGAAATTAAGTCAAAAAGAACAGGGCCGAAGTGAGGTCTAATACAAGCTTTTTATGGAGATGCATTGTTAAAGGTCCAGGTCTGATGCAGACTGGGGTGGAGCGGCTAGTGTCTGATGGAGCCACAACGAAGTTTAAGGAGATGCATTATTAGTTGCATTGTTAAAGCTTAATTCTCCCATCTTCCTAGCATTAAACTGCTTTCGATCTAGAAAGTAGGTAATATAAACGCGTGAATATATTAAAAGCATAAACACAAAAATGAACAAGCCATGAATTAAAAAGCCACTAGCATTATATCAAAAAAGTCCCAAGGAACGACAGCAACTAATATCCGAACAGATACATATGCGAAAGAACCTTTTAATCAAAAAGAAAATATCCATATTTTCAGGATATCAAATCTTGAGAAACTGACATGAGAGTTATTTTAGCCTCAACAACCAAAGTATCATTCACTAAGAATCCCTTTAATGAATTTCGCAGATCCTTCAACAGCATGAAACTTCTATAGCCCCAATTCTCTGAACTTTCAAACCAATGATTAACTGCACACGACAAACTCAGTTTAAACAAAAATGTCAAATATGAATTGAGGTTCTCCAAGTGTCGTGGAAGACCGGATTCTTAATTTAATATAAGAATTTACATGCTAATAGAAAATGTAAATTAATTCACCTCTCTTACGCTCACAATGGATCCCGTTGACCAGATCTTTTACCAACAAATTATATTCCACATATACTTTACTTTGCCTAGGATTGGCATCTAAAATTAAGTACAAGGACAAACTACGGTCCTTCTCCTCTAATTTTCCTTTAGGATGGAGCCCCAATTTCCTGATAATTCCATTACAGTCATTAGATTCCATACAATTTACATCACCTAAATCAATTTACACATAAAAAGTTCCATTGGATTCATACCATTTACATCCACCAGCGCTAAATAATTTACTGTAATAATCTTCTTTTTCCAATGTTGAAAACTTGGGAATCTTCCAAGTAAAGGTTCCATTTGGTGGATTCTTAGTAAGAGAAAACTCATCAGCTTTAAGTTTAACTGTGTTTTTAATAACATGAACATCCGCACCAAAAGCGCAGCAATCATCAACCACATATCCATTGCTTGGATCATTGAAATCAGTGAGCGGAAGCAGTTGATCAAAACCATGTTCGGTTCTTAAAACATTGTAACGCTTGATTTTCTCATCTGCATTATTTAAGTAATTAATCCAACAAAGCATTTGTATTTAATTAGAAAATGGAAAAAGATTAATTAAGAATTTTACCTTGGATTTGTTAGATAAAATGGCTTTAGTGTTGAATAAGAAATAGCTTTAAAAGTGTGGGTATATTTGTCATTAACCTCTTTGCTCTCAAGAGCACATTTACAATCCCACATGGGAAACAAACAACCCTTTGAGTGGGTATATATAGAATTGGGCTTTAGAAGCCTTTAAATTGTGTTAAGAAAGTTTTAGCAAATATACCACACGCGCTCGTTCGCGCGACGCCCGCCCGACCGGACTGGGCCCGAATTTTATTTTTATTTCTATCCGTTTTAACTTGTTTGAATTTTTCTTCAACGTTTTAATCAGTCAAAAACGGAACCTTATTTTTCTCCTGGTCTTACTCCACCTTCTAACGTGTAAGTGAACGTTCCAACGTTCTTATTTCAGAAGGCTATAAATACATGAGTTTCCAGTTTCTTGAACACACAGTTTTTTCGATATTCCTCTTTAATCAAACTTTCTGGGCACTTAAAATAACCTTTTGCTGTTCTATTATCTTCGACCTTGAGTGCACAGGTTCGAAGGCTTCTGTGTTAACCTTGGGGAGCGACCGGAATTACAGATTGCACCTCGGTCTGCCGAAATCGCTTTCAAGGCAGTGGCAACCGCCACGGCACAGCTCGATTTCTGTTCATTCCAATCGTATTTTCTGTAACCCTTATATATTTTCTCTCAATTTGAAAGCGAGTTTCTATTTCGCAATCATGTCTGCTTTAATTGCGAAATCCCTTCCTGACCTTTCCAAACTTGAACCTCTGGACGGTCTTAACTATAAGAGATGGTCGCAGAAAATTCTGATTTTCTTTGAACAGCTCGAACTGGACTATGTTGTTGTCCAGGAACCACCCACTGACCCAAACGCTTCTGCCATGTCTCTGATTGTTCAGCAGTACGACACCCGTTTTGCAAAATACGAAAAAGACAACAAAACTGTTAGGGGTCATCTGCTGAATCATATGTCGAACCCACTGTTCGATATTTTTGTCAATAAGAAATCTGGGATACCCTCAAAGAAAAATACGGGTCTGATGATGCTGGAAAACGTAAGTATGTGGTTGGAAGATGGCTCAATTATCAAATGGTTGATGAAAAACCCATCATTGATCAGATTCATGAATATGAGAATCTTGTTGCTGAAGTTCTGGGTGAAGGCATGACAATGTCTGATTTGCTGCAAGCAAATGTCCTCCTGGAAAAATTTCCACCCTCCTGGAGTGATTTCAGAAACAATCTGAAGCATAAGAAAAAGGACTTCAGTCTTCAGGAGCTTGTCAGCCACATGAGAATTGAAGAAGCAAATCGAATGAAAGATAAGCAACTTTCCTCTAAGTCTGTTTCAATTAATGCTAATATTGTTGAATCTGCTGTGGTGCCAAAAGACAGGAACAAAGGACCTTCAACCAAATTCCAAAAAGGCTCAAACCAAAACAAGCCTTTCAAGAAGAATGGAAGAATTCAGAAGAAGAAAGTAGTGGAATGCTTTGTGTGTGGTAAACCTGGCCACAAGGCATTTCAGTGCTACCAAAGGAAGAACCAACAGAACACCAATCATAATCCAAACAACAGAGCTGCTCCACAATCCAATCTAGTAGAAAATGAAGAAATTATTGCTGCTGTTGTGGTTGAAGCTAATCTGGTGGAAAACAAAACGGACTGGGTTCTAGATACTGGAGCTACAAGGCACTTATGCTCAAACAAGGACCTGTTTAATCACTTTGAGGACGCTGCCGATGGGGAATGCGTCTACATGGGAAACACCACTACTGCTGGTGTTGTCGGTAAAGGAACAGTTTTAATTAAGTTAACTTCTGGAAAAAGCTTGTCTTTAAATAATGTGTTGTATGTGCCTGCTCTTCGTAGGAATCTTATTTCTGGTAGCTTGCTAAACAAGGCTGGTTTAAAAATTATCTTTGAGGCTGATAAGGTTATTCTCACTAGGAATGGGACTTTTGTGGGAAAAGGGTACCTAGCTGATGGCCTCTTTATTTTGAACACTGTCCATGTGAATTCTGTTGGAATTAATGCAACTACATCTGCTTCCGTTTACTTGAGTGAATCCATTGATTTGTGGCATGGTAGATTAGGACACGTAAATTTTGCTTCCATTAAAAAATTGGGAAATATGCATGTTATAAATGTTACTAATTCTGAAATTAACTCGAAATGCTCTATATGTGTGGAAGCAAAATTTGCAAAGAAACCTTTCTTACCTGTTGAGAATAGAAGCACAGAACTGCTTGGTTTAATTCACTCTGATTTAGCTGATTTTAAAAATTCTGTTAGCAAAGGTGGCAAAAGATATTACATTACTTTTGTTGATGACTTCTCTAGATATACCAAAGTGTATTTATTGAAATCAAAAGATGAGGCTGAGCATATGTTCATTAAGTTTAAATCAGAGGTAGAAAATCAATTAGATAAGAAAATAAAAAGGCTTAGGTCCGATAGGGGAGGAGAATATGGAACTTTTTTCCTTTAGTCCTTTTGTGAAAATAATGGCATTGTACATGAGACTAGTGCACCGTATACACCTCAACAAAACGGTATAGCTGAAAGGAAAAATAGAACTCTTAAAGAAATGATGAATGCCATGTTAATTAGTTCTGGGTTATCTGATAACATGTGGGGGGAAGCTGTCCTATCTGCATGCTATATTCTGAATAGGGTTCCTCATAAAAAATTAGATAAAACTCCTTATGAACTGTGGAAGGGGTTTGCACCAAATTTGAATTTTTTGAGAGTTTGGGGTTGTCTTGCTAAAGTTGCATTTCCATCCTTTAGAAAGCCTAACATAGGACCCAAGACCTTTGATTGTGTTTTCATTGGTTATGCCTCAAATAGTGCCGCTTATAGGTTCATGAATCTGAACGACTATAGCATATGTGAATCTAGAGATGTAGTGTTTTTTGAAAACACCTTTCCCCTAAAGAAAGACAAACAGTGCGAGGCAACTAGTGCTTCTACTCCATTACCTTTTCCTACTCCAATTGTGTCTGCTTCATCTCTACCTCAGGATGAGAATGAAAATGATGTTGCTTTTGAACCTAGGAGAAGCAAAAGGAGAAGAATAGAAAATAGCTTTGGACCAGACTTCATTTCAGCCTTTCTATTAGAAAATCCAGATAACATTACTGATGAGATTATGTCTGCCTATCTAATAGAAGAAGACCCAAAAACATATAAAGAAGTTGTTACCTCTATAGATGCTGATTTTTGGAAAGAAGCTATTAAGAGTGAAATAGATTCCATTATGGCCAACCATACATGGGAATTAGTTGATCTGCCAAAAGGCTCTAGACCTATAAGGTGTAAATGGATATTTAAACGAAAATTGAGGCCTGATGGATCCATTGAAAAATTTAAGGCTAGATTAGTTGTAGTGGGCTATAGTCAAAAGAAAGGAATTGACTATTTTGACACATATTCTCCTGTTACTAAAATCTCTACTATTAGAGTTCTTATTGCAATTGCAGCAATTCATAACTTGGTGATACATCAAATGGATGTAAAGACGGCATTTCTAAATGGGGATTTAGAAGAGGAGATCTATATACAGCAACCAGAAGGACACGTCATACATGGACACGAGGACAAAGTGTGCAAATTGAAAAAATCACTCTATGGGTTGAAACAAGCACCCAAACAATGATATGAAAAATTTAACAGTGTTTTACTTTCCAATGGGTATGTGGTTAATGGATCGGATACATGTGTCTATTCTAAATCTTGTGATTCGAACTATGTGATTATATGCCTATATGTAGATGATATGCTTATCTTAGGGACAAGCTTAGATGTGGTTAATGACACAAAATCCTTTCTTTCTTCTCACTTTGACATGAAAGACATGGGAGAAGCGGATGTAATTCTTGGCATCAAAATTACTAAGACAGAAAATGGGTACTCATTAGGACAATCACATTATGTTGAAAAACTGTTGAAAAAGTTTAACAGTTTTGATGTAGTTCCAGCTAGAACTCCTTATGATCCTAGTGTAAATTTAACAAGCAATAAGGGAGGAAATAGTGTCTCCCAAGAGGAATATGCTAAGATCATAGGCAGTGTAATGTTCCTAATGAATCATACTAGACCGGACATAGCTTATGCTGTTAGTAGATTGAGTAGATATACTCACTGTCCAAATAATGAACACTGGAGTGCACTTTATCGCTTATTGAAATACTTAAGAGGTACCATGAATTATTGTTTGCACTTTACTAAATTTCCTGCTGTTTTAGAAGGATATACTGATGCAAATTGGGTATCTAACAATGATAAGGTGAGTTCCACCAGCGGCTATGTTTTTGTTCTAGGTGGTGGTGCAGTGTCTTGGAAATCATCCAAGCAAACTTGTATTGCTCGATCAACTATGGAATCTGAATTTATAGCTCTTGAACTAGCTAGTCAAGAAGCAGAATGGTTGAGGGCACTAGTAGCAGATGTTCCATTGTGGGGGAATTCTTCTGCACCCATTTCAATGCATTGTGATTCACAGGCAGCTATCGGTACTGCAAAGAATAGTGTCTACAATGGAAGGAGAAGACCTATTCGCATTAGACATGGAATTTTGAAACAACTCTTGAAGAATGGGGTAATTGCCCTAGACTATGTGAGGTCGGAAAAGAATCTAGCAGATCCGTTTACCAAAGGATTACCTAGAAGAGTTGTACTTGAGTCGTCGAGGGGAATTGGACTAAAGCCTGTTGAATAAAGGAAATATGGTGGACACCATTCGTGGTCAAACGAAGCCATATTGTCCTCGATATGCACTATATCTCTCCCATTCCTATGGCAAATAATAGTGATTGTGTAATCCATAGCCCGATTAAGTGGTGGTTCATGTTCATGGACTTGATGGATGTGTTTTGAAGGTTGAGTTACGAGAAACTCTTAATGATCTCATTTTGGAGATCACCTACTTGAGTGTGGAGGTGGGCCGCCTTCTATGAAAGACTTAGGCAGTCTTTCTAGAGCACTCATAAGATCCAAGGTGTACGCATGGCCTTCAAAAGCGTTGTAAAGTTTTATCGCGGAACATCAAAAGTTTTTTTAAGGTTATTTACGTGTTGTGGGGGTCTCAGATGAAGTTTCAAAAGTTCAAGAGCAATTCACTTCCAAAACGTCACTTTGTTGCCTCATCTCACTACGTATCAATTCAATCGAAAGACATTGATACTTAAGTTTTCATAACCTTGTCCTACTCGTTTTATTTGCCCAGAAAATTATTTCCTTTGTACTATTTTAAATGTTTTTATAAAGCCATTTGTGGGGGATTGTTAGATAAAATGGCTTTAGTGTTGAATAAGAAATAGCTTTAAAAGTGTGGGTATATTTGTCATTAACCTCTTTGCTCTCAAGAGCACATTTACAATCCCACATGGGAAACAAACAACCCTTTGAGTGGGTATATATAGAATTGGGCTTTAGAAGCCTTTAAATTGTGTTAAGAAGGTTTTAGCAAATATACCACACGCGCGCGCTCGCTCGTTCGCGCGACGCCCGCCCGTCCCGACTGGACTGGACCCGAATTTTATTTTTATTTCTATCTGTTTTAACTTGTTTGAATTTTTCTTCAACGTTTTAATCAGTCAAAAATGGAACCTTATTTTTCTCCTGGTCTTACTCCACCTTCTAACGTGTAAGTGAACGTTCCAACGTTCTTATTTCAGAAGGCTATAAATACATGAGTTTCCAGTTTCTTGAACACACAGTTTTTTCGATATTCCTCTTTAATCAAACTTTCTGGGCACTTAAAATAACCTTTTGCTGTTCTATTATCTTCGACCTTGAGTGCACAGGTTCGAAGGCTTCTGTGTTAACCTTGGGGAGCGACCGGAATTACAGATTGCACCTCGGTCTGCCGAAATCGCTTTCAAGGCAGTGGCAACCGCCACGGCACAGCTCGATTTCTGTTCATTCCAATCGTATTTTCTGTAACCCTTATATATTTTCTCTCAGGATTGTCAAGTAATTATCCCAAATATGATCGTAAATGAAAAAGCTGACAAGCACATTAATATTGCAGCCACTAGAAACTGCTCTTTTATCTGTTGATGCCAAATACAGAGAAATGTGACCTTTCCCGTTTCTTTTCGCATTTCCATTAGGATACAGAACCAGTTTCCTACCAGGTTAAAACATGCATCTAATAATTAATTGGGAATGATTGATATGTAAAAAAATTAAAAAAAAAAGACTAATTTGTTTAATATACCATTTATAATCACCAGCTTCAAATTCATTGGATTCGTACTTTCCATCTGCAGTATCTCTGACAATCTCCGAGAATTGGGAGAAGGAACGTAACTTCATAATGTAGTGAGCAGGTGGTGCATCTCTCTTTGATCGTCTGATTTGTGATTCCATTTCTGTGGAGTTTCTATATTACTATTGTTTTTATAGAAACTCAGAAACAATACACGTTAGGCTTAACAACATCAACAGAATGTGAATGTTGCATTTATATATACCAGAAAAAGTAAGTAATGTTGTTGAATGCTGCAACTTCAATTCAGCCAATAATATATATGAAGGCGTTTCATCTGGTTATCACCCAATTTAGTACTATTATTAATTGTAATTAATTAGCATGGAGTGCCCCAATACACATCTTGTGAATTGGGACTCCTTGATGGGCACCCTAAACAAGAAACAAAAGGGAAATGAAAGGTTGTGGACCGTTTGACTTCATTATTATACTTATCATTTGCATTTTGAATTTTAATCTATTTTTATTTTTATAATTTGACTTCATTCCTTTATTCTTTATATTTTTAAGTATTATATATTCATGCTATATTATAGAATTTCTCCATAAAGAAAATAGGGGGAAAAGTAATCTAAACTATATAGTTTAAAAGTTCACAAATAAATATATTGATTCCGTTTGCAAACAATGTCCAAAATTAGTGACAGTGTTAAAAAAGCTGAGGTGACAGTTAAAGACAAAGGTTTAGGGGAGTTTTTATACGTTTATTTATTTTATAATTTATTATATTTTTAAAACCCTAAGGCTTACCAAGCCTCTTTCTCTCACATGTCTCTTCTCTGGGTCTTCTACCTTATTTTGCAATGGTGGTGAAATTTTTTATGTAACAAGCAGGTTATGGGTAATAAAAAATAATGGAACAATGAATCTACAAATAGTAGGATAATGCTCTATCTCATATTTTTTTCATCCAAGGACATTTATGGATTCTTGAGAAAACCTTGCTGCGAAACCAATTTGGAGAGCTCCTGCTCTCCTGCTCATTTTCTTTTCCAGTCCGCATCCAAAATCAACAAATGCCACTCACTCTATTCAAATAAAAACTTTCCTGCTTCTTTTTCTCTTTCAGAAATTCAAACAAACACGTGGAAAAAATATGTTACTATTAGCGATATTTTACGAAAATACTAATTTTCAACTTTGTCACGTGTGGTTTGGGTATGGGCATGTCAGAGAAATTATTTCTCAAATAAAGTGAATGGTTAAGTTTATGGAATTGAGCATCAAAACTTGAAATCTAATTAAGCGATTGACGAGAGATACAAGGATTGAAAAAGTCTCTCTTGGACCTCTAGCGTCGTTGTAGAAACTTTGCTAGATAAATTATTTTTATTTAAACTAATGCGATTAAATTAAAGACAGGTAAAGTAAATGAAATGAAAGTGTGAGATTGTCGCAAATTTGGGAAAAATAGTATTTATTGATATAAATGTGAGTTTGAATACATGTGTTCAAAGTAAAAGAATGAAGTTGATTACAGTTGAAATATTTATATACTAAACATATTGATAAATTAATTGAATTGGAAAAACAAATCAATACATAATTATAATGCAATAAGAATAAAAATTGAAATTCAACGACAAACTCGGAACAACAATAGTGATGACTGGTGGTAGTATCTCGATCGGAATCCTTCCCTGCGGGGGGCGCCGTTGGGATCGGCGGGGGAAGCTCCGATGCTAAAGTCAGTATAATATAGTAGAATAAACTATAAGCACGAAGTATGGTTAAGGAGAGCGTGAATGTGTACCTCAATAGCTTGGGATGCAAGCTATTTATAGTCGTGTCGTTGTAACCCTCGGTAACTAAAAAGTCTCTATTAATGCCTCATTAATGGCGGTTACTGATCTCATTCAAGTATGACCGTTAGCTCATTAATGGTTTATTAATTGTCTTTATCGGGAATCAGCTTAGCCGTTGAGCCAGCGGATCGAGGCGAGGGCGGGTCTCCCGTAGGTTTGACTACAGATAGCGTATGGAGGAATCTATATGATCCACCATCCAGGTGATTTGCTTGATACGCCATAGCTTTCCCGATCATTGTCATACGCAGTCGTTTGGTTAATTTCCCTTTTAGTCCCGTAAATAATATTAGGATGTTATCAGAAGCCCCTTCGAAGTATCACTAAAGTCCTTTAGGGCTTTTAATCTTCCTGGCGTGCCGTCAAGAGGCGTCTCATTAATGGTTGCTCTGTCCCAGACCATCCATCACGCGACAGGTGTCCTGGACACACCGCTCGAGGTAAGTGGCGGTATTTCTTCAAACTTCTTCCTTCTCTCACTTCCATTATCCTTCTTCTTTTGCTAATACTCTTTTGACTTTTACCTGCATTTCCCAGAGTCTTCCTTGTGTCAAGAACTTGCGGAGCTTCCGATTTCTCATGTAAGTTAACCTTTTTGTTCTATTTTTCTATCATCTAGCTTTTATGAGTTCTTCTCCTGGCTCTACCACCGAACTTTTCTATTTGACTACTTCCTCTGAGCGTTCGTTCAGTTGGACTTCCTCTGAGAGCACAAATTCCTCTGAGAGCACTCCTAGTTGTGACTTATCGGAATTGCGTAATACGGTGAGGGAGCGTAGGAATCGTTGTTTTGGTCTAATTAAAAACCAGAACCCCTCTGCCGCGGTAGCCCCTGTTGCTCCGGCGATAAACCCTGGAGCTTTTTCGGGAATGGAGGCTTCTTCTTCAACCCCGATTAGGAAAAATAAACCTCGTGCAGAGATCACTTCATCTCGTATGAGCTCCACGGATCTTACCGACTTGGCGAATCATTATCCGTGGATAAAAAATTATGAAACCACATTGGCGGATGCTCACCAGCGACCCGCCTATCCCCCTAGGGGATACCTCTCTGTATATAGGAGTCATGTTGAGAGGGGATTCTGTCTCCCTCTTCCCCGGATGATGGCAGAGATTTTGGATTTCTTCGGGATCACGGTTAGCCAGCTGCATCCGAATGGCTAGTTGGATGTAGCCTTAGATTGTTTTTTAGCTTCTAATCTAGGGGTAACCTTTACTCCCCGGGTCTTCCGATCTTTTCACAAGCCCTCAAAGCGCCAAACCGAATCTTTCATCACCTTTGTCAAATTTGGAGGCTATTCGCCATTTAGCGACAAGATGTCAAACGTCCACCTCTGGGACGAGAAGTTTTTCTTTGTCAAAGTAAAAGAGGGCGAATCTCTTGGATTCCCATTGAATTGGAATTTTAAGCCTCGACATATGGTCGGAGATTTGCGTCTGCTGACCGACGCGGAGGAAAAAGTGGCGAACCTCATGAGGAGTATTAAAACCGATTTCTGGACATACGCCGATGCCCTGGAATTTATGATGAGTGATATTCCCTTGGTCAGCCAAGTAGGAGCTGAAATTACTTATGTGAAGTTTACTCAGCTTGATGAAGGTACTTTTATTCTTCCTTGAACTTTGATTATTTTGTTGTCCCCTTGTCAGGGAGTTATCTGAGGCAAGTCGTGCCCTTGTAGAGAGGCGTAAGAAGGCCAAGGAGTTGGAGGCACAGAAGAATGTGCATGTGGCGAATCCCAGTAGGCGGGACGAGAAACGCCCTTTAGAAGGTGCCGAGATCCCTCCAAGCAAGAAGACGAGGTCGGTCGCTGCGAGTGGAGAGAAATTACTGGCGAATGCCTCAAAGGCTGGCAAACCCAAAAGGGATTGGTTTGGGTTTAACCAAGAGCAGGTATGGTTACTTGGGCATTATTTGTCTTTTGCTATGGATTTTGATCTTTGCCCCTTTTCCGCGTAGGTGGTCAAGCCTGATTTGGGGGGATACTGGCTCGCGAAGTATGGTGATAAAGGATCTCTTGGGAATGAATCGGTCATAAATGACCTTGATGAAGCCATTGGCCAACTCAGTGAAGTACAAGAGAGCCAGAACAAGTTCACCGGATCAGCCCATGCGAAGATGTGGAAAAGGGATTGTTAGACGAGGTGCCGCGGCCTAATCTCCCGGGCGGACCGGTGGGTGGACAACCTCATGGCGACGTAAGCGGTGATTGGCACCGAAAGCAACCAATCGTGGAATCAAGCTGCTCGGCAGGACCGGAGCTCGGAGATATGGAAGAGTCGCCACCCACGAATGGGAAAATGAACACCGATCCCTTGCGGGAGACCGGTGTGGGTTCGGGAAACTTAGGTACGAGCCGAGAAGGCTAGCTCCTTTCCGGAGAAAGGCTACTAGGCACCCCGACATCGCCCGGTTATGAACCACCGGCCTCCTACTCAGCATGTTAGGCGATAACGGACTAATCGTATACTTCTTTAAGTTTAAAATTCATTTGAAACCTTTTCTTTCTCATTTTGGAAACCGTTTTGAGCATATATTATTGAAAAGCCACTTTAGTAAAGAATCACCCATTTACATCAGTTCAATATACATATAAAAGAGAGGGGAGGAAGGAAGAAGTGATTTATTTACCACGTGATTTACATTTCGTGTTACATGTTAATTCTATACTAACTCATTTCCCCAAAACGAGTTTATTTACATGATTCGCACCTTAATCGCCGTTGGAATGATTTAGGTGCGTTTTTAAAACCCCGTTTGATGAAGTTCACCCGAATCGCCGTTGGAACGACTCGAGTGTTTGAAAACGTTAAGGTAAAAACCTTTGATAAGAAAACGTGGTTAAGCATACAAGTCAATTTATTTTATATAAATCATTTAAGAAAACGATTCAAAAACTCTATTATTCACAATGAAAACGATTTTAATTACAAGGTTCGCTTAATCCATCGTTGGAACGGACTAAGGTTTTAAAACGTGGTGTTTTAAGAAACGATTTGAAATGTCAAGAAAACACTATTTATTTACATTAGGAACCTCTAAAAATCCATTAGTTAAATAATTAAATTGAAAACTCTTTTTGTGATTTATTTTCCCTTTTTCACTCAATGGACTCTTTACTTGTCATAATTACAACCATAAACATATTAAATCAAAATTCACTCCCAAATAAAGCCCATTTGAAACATGGACCCATAAATGTCGAAAGAATAAAGAAAATAATATAGGTATATATATACATTTTAGCCAAAAAAGGAAACATGAAATAAGGATAAGTGAAAAGATACTATATAATACATATATAAGGAATAATAAGGAAAATACTAAGTATAATACATGTTTACTTTAAATATGTGAAAATAATAAATAAAACCTCTAAATAAGAAAATATTATTTGTCCCCAAAATAGTTTTATCTAATAATAACTAATATAGCCCAAATAGTCCAAAACTATATATATACATACATAATGTAGTTTAAATATCAAAATAATACCCATTTATCCACAAAATATCTACAAATTAATTACTTTCAAAACACCCAAGTAAATAACATTCTAAAATAAAACCCATTATCACTTAAATGAATAAAAAAGAAAATATATATATACATATACTTATATTAGATTAAATTAAAAAATGATATATAAATATTCTAAATAACTATATGCACCAATTATCCAAAAATAATTTGAAAATATTTATTACATAAATATACATATATGTACAAAGGATTGAAAGCTTAAAAATTGAGAAAGAGGGACCAAAACAGCATTTTTTACATTTCAGCAGCTTTACCGACGGAAATTCCGTCTGTAAACAGCCTTTAGTGACAGAAAACGGAAAATTACAGCAGCACTCCAATTATTTTCAGATTTATTCAAAAGCTTTAAATTAAGTCTAATTCAATCGTTTTGGATTTCCGAACTACCAAAAATGGATCATAGTCAATAACGGAAGTTCCTAAAACGACGTTTTTATTTTAAAACATTATTTGGAAATTTCTTTAGTTAAAACTTATAATTACAACGTTTTCAATACCCGAACTACCTTTTAATCGGATCACGGTTCGTATTGGGATATCAAAACGAGGTTTTTTACTTCAAAACAAAACCGAACGTTTATCTAACAAGAGACGGGAATTAAATAAATATGAAAAATTAAATAAAACGTGATAAATAAATAAATGACAAAATAAATAAAATTATAACATAAAAATAAATAAAGGAAAAGAAATAAATTAAATAAAATAAAACGAGTCTAGTCCTCGGATAATACCTCAAGTTCGGTATCTGACAGTCGAAGCCGATTGATTCCACGAGTCGTGATTTTCCGGTTTTTTGTGTTTTTTAGTAAAAATTTAACTTTGGGAAAATTTGGATTTTTTTGAAAAAAAAAATATATTTTCTCCAAAAAATTGACTTTCTCTCTCTAAAAATGTTTAGAGTGAGAAAGCTCCAAAGAATCCACGCCCCTCAAATGCATGGGGATTCGTGCCTTTTATAGGCATTTGGATCCCCGGAGAAAATGGGCGACGCCCGAGAAAGATCGGGCGTCGCCCAAAAGGGTTGGGCGGCCGCCCAAGCCATGTTGGGCGGCCGCCCAACCTTCGTTGGGCTATCGCCCAACATTGTTGGGCGATCGCCCAACAATTGTTGGGCGAGCGCCCAACTATCGTTGGGCGCGCGCCCAGCCGACGTTGGGCGTTCGCCCAACGACCGTTGGGCGTTCGCCCAACGGCCGCCGGGGCGCGTCTCGCGCCGTCAGGCGCACACGCCCCGTGGCCGCCGAACGCGCGTTCCGCGCTGCCGGACGCACACGCCCCGTGGCCAACGAGCGCGCGCTCTGTGCTACCGGGCTCGTGCGTCGCCTGGACGTTGAGCGTGCGCCATTCGCGGTCGGACGCGTGCGTCCGATGGACGCCGAGCGTGCGCCTCGTGCTGTCGAACGGGCGTCCGACTGTCGTCGGACGCGCGTCGGCTTCCGCTAGGTGCTCGCACCACGCTGCTAAGCACTCGCGAGCCATCCGATCGACAACAGCGACCCGTTGTAACTTTTCCTTCCTTATTTTATTTTTATTTTTTTATTTTTTATTTATTTTTTTTTGTTTTTCAAAACTTCCGGAATCAACCGCTTCAACCGTCTTGTTTTCAGGTTTTCGTCACAGGTCCTCCGACTCGGTGTCTACAGTTGCCCCTACTTTGCTATTTTGACAGTGATGTGTGTGTTTTGAAAACGTTTTTTTTTTTTGCTAACGCAACACATGCAATGTAAAACATATAAAAAGTAAAAGACACGTAAAGAGTAGGAGGGAGAATACATGATCTTCGCGCTGCGCGTTCCGGTGTCGTTCTCCGATTCTTTCCAGCCTTACCTCCGAATCGGCCGTCGGTGGATGTTCTTCTCTTGGAATCTAGCCTATGTTGACTATGGGTAAGAAAGGCTCAAGAGTAACCCCGATCTAAGATCGTAGGTGGAAACGGCTCAAAAGCAACCCTGGTCTACGAGCGTGGGTAAAATGGCTCAAAAGCGACCCTAGTCTACGGCTATGGGTAAAATGGCTCAAAAGCGACCCTAGTCTACGGCTATGGGTAAAATGGCTCAAAAGCGACCCCGGTCTACGACCGTGGGTAAAAGGGCTCAAAAGCGACCCCGGTCTACGACCGTGGGTAAAATGGCTCAAAAGCGACCCTAGTCTACGACTGTGGGTAAAATGGCTCAAAAGCGACCTCGGTCTATGACCGTAGGTAACATTGCTCTCTCTAGCTACCCTAGTCTCTAAATCAACCGCAGGTAAAATTGCTCTTTCCAGCTACCCTAGTTTCTAAATCAACCGCAGGTAAAATTGCTCTTTCCAGCTACCCTAGTTTCTAAATCAACCGCAGGTAAAGTTGCTCTTTCTAGCTACCCTAGTTTCCAAATCAACCGCAGGTAAAATTTCTCTTTCCAGCTACCCTAGTCTCTAAATCAACCGCGGGTAAAATTGCTCTTTCCAGCTACCCTAGTCTCTGAATCAACCACAAGTAAAGTTGCTCTTTCTAGCTACCCTAGTTTCTAAATCAACCGCAGGTAAAATTCTTTCGTTCGCATATCTCGAAATCAATCGTTCGACCCTAATCTCTATATCGATCGCAGGCGTTTCCTTGTATTGTAGATCTCCAAATCGAATATTCGACCCTAATCTATACATCGATCGCAGGCGTCCTTTCGTTTGTATATCTCCAAATCAACTGTTCGACCCTAATCTCTATATCGATCGCAGGCGTTTTCTTGTATTGTAGATCTCCAAATCGAATATTCGACCCTAATCTATACATCGATCGCAGACGTCCTTTCGTTGATGATAGCTGGGCTTTATCACTCGTCCGAGAGTTTGTGACCGCAGTCGCTTTGATATTCGGGCTTTATCACTCGTCCGAGAGTTTGTGACCGCAGTAGCTTTGATATTTGGGCTTTATCATTCGTCCGAGAGTTTGTGACCGCGGTCGTTTCTTTTTACCAGAATCGTCTGCGTTTGACCGGAGTCGATGATGTCGTAGACCGAAGTCCGTAGCAAAGCCTGTGCCTATTGATGATGCCGTGGACCGCAGTCCGTAGCGGGGCCTGTGCCCATTGATGATGCCGTAGACCGCAGTCCGTAGCGGGGCCTGTGCCCCTTGATCGAATTTTAATTTACCTATCGGAGCCTGCCTAAACTCGCACGGATTTCTTGGAGCTATTCGAGTATTTCTGCATGCGGCTCGACTTGAGTCACGCCCATCACCTGGTGAATATTTTTATGGTATGACCTAGTATAGTGATATGTATGCACATGATTATGAATGAACATTTTTCTCTCTTTTTTTTTCTTTCTTTTTTTTTATACATGTTTCCCACCTATTTTCTTTACAGGGAAACCTCCATCCTATTGACCGAAGATTACAAGAGAATGTGGCGGTTAGGCAAGAGGAGTGGCCACTGGATGCTGACACTTAGATCAGACGTCGTTGTCGGGATAGGGAGGATGAGCGCTCCGACTGGGAGGAGCGAGGCCGAGCTGCCGAGGAGAGGGGCCGTGTGGATATAGAAGCCCAGTGAGCTGCTGAGGGGAGTTTGCGGATTGCGGTGGAGAACCGCCGAGTTGTCGAGGAGCGGGAACCTTACTTCGGAGGCTTTGATTCGTTTGAGGGCTTTTGGGACTTTGGGATTCCTTCTCATTGATAGTCCCGTCATTATTTCGGTTTACAACTTTATTAGTACTACCGCGATGTATGGAGGGTATATGTGAGAAAGATATTTGGGTAGACTTTTTATTTGGTGGTGGGGAAAAGAAGTGTATAACTCATGACTTACAATACCATGCATTCAGTCGATCATAATAATTCCAATCATTCTCTTCAAATATATTCATGCCTTTATTTATTTACAAACAATAGAAATACTTAGCCTCTTATACATTGTTTTTGTAATTGCTCAAGTTATAACTACTGTTACCAGGACCCGCCTTTCGGTTTTCGGATCCCGACGATTTTTCTCCTCTCCTTTTACTATCCCGGAATTTTCAAATGAGTGCCCTTTCGGGTTTTCACCCACTGGGATGTCCCTTATTGTTGCATAGGCCGCCCTTGACGGGTTTTCAACCTATCGGGAATTTTTCTTTCTTGTTTTTTCTTACGAAAAGTATTTCTTAAGCCTATCCAGGTTGGTAGGTTCGGAGAATTCCATGCCGTCCATGGTAGTTAACTTCACCGCTCCTTTGCTTAGTATCTTCTTCACGATGAATGGCCCTTCCCAGTTAGGTTTAAACTTGCCCCTAGGGTCGGTGTGCGTCACACGAATCTGTTTCAGCACCAAATCTCCTTCTTTGATAGGACTGGTCTTTACCTTTTTATTGAAAGCTCGAGCCATCCTTCTTTGATATAACTGTACATGGTAAAGGGCTTCCATCCTTTTCTCATCAACTAAAGCCAACTGCTCACATCGCCTCTTCACCCATTCCGTCTCGGGGATTTCTGCTTCCACTGCGATTCTCAACGATCGCTTTTCGATCTCAATCGGCAGGACTGCTTCTGTTCCGTATACCAAGGAGAATGGCGTTGCCCCAGTCGAGGTTCTGACTGTCGTGCGATAAGCCCATAATGCGAGTGGGAGCTGCTCATGCCAATTCCGATGTGATTCCACCGTTTTTACGAGAATCCTCTTAAGATTCTTATTAGCTGCTTCTACTGACCCATTAGCTTGTGGACGGTACGGAGAAGATCTGTGATGTTCAATGCCATATTCTCGGAAGAGACTTCTTACTTCCCCCTGAAACTGGACCCCATTATCCGTGATCATGTGATGAGGCACTCCGAACCTGGTGACCAAGTGTTTCTCAATGAACTTTCTCATCTGCTTGGATCCCAATTTGCTAAACGACTCTGCCTCTACCCACTTGGTGAAATAATCGATGGCGACTGCAATAAACTTGTGCCCGTTCAAAGCATTAGGCCTTACCTCACCAATGATGTCAATGCCCCAAGCCGCGAATGGCCAAATAGGTGCTAACACATGTAATTCCATGGCTGGAAGATGACTACAATCGCCGTGGATTTGACAATCGTGGCATTTCTTCGCATACTCGCTACAATCTCTTTCCACGGTGAGCCAATAGAAGCCTTGTCTGATGATTTTCTTGGCTAACACTGCTCCTCCTATATGGGCCCCGCAAATTCCTGAATGTACTGATTCCATTGCCTCGCGGGCTTCTCCCGCATCCAAGCACCTTAGTTGTAACCCATCGATGTGCCTTTTGTAAAGTAAGTCGTTGTGGATGACGAACTGCCGAGCTAACCTTCTAATCACAACTTGATCCCTCGGTTCTGACTCTGCCGGATATGTTCCATGCTTCATGAAGTTCACGATATCGAAATACCACGGTTTTTCATCTGTCCCTAACAACATTACGTCCTCGTAGCATGGTTTGTGAGATCTCCTCAATACCAACGGTTTCGAGGCAAGGTTCCGGGGGTTGTCCCAAACTGACACCAAAGTGGCCAAAGCATCCGCCGCCTGGTTCTGCGCTCGAGGAATGTGATAGAAACGACACTCCTTGAATCTTTGTGCCAACCCTTCTAGCTGATCTAGATATGTGTTAAGCCCAAAATATACCTAAAATATCATTAATATTTATATCATTTTTATTACAAATTCGTGTTGTTTATATCTGTTTAGATTACTTTTACTTTCGAATATCTTTCTTTCTTGCAAGGTACTTGAATATTCGGTAAAATCCAAATAGGAACGAAAAAGGATCTAAAACAGAAGAAAAACCCTACAAAAGGAGTCAAAGACGACGTAAATCGAAAGCGCCAAGTCGAGGACACGAACGAAAGCAAGAAGTAAGAAAACCTGCCGGGCCGCGACAGTGGATCCCAGGCCCGCGACCGCGACACGCGTGGTATAACCTTTTCTCCCCTTCGTCCGCCGCTCAGCTCAGTGCTACGTCATTCACGGCCGCGGATTACTATCCTCGGTAAGTGCAGAAAATTCACCAAGAGCATTTAACACATGCTGAAAATCCAAGAAACGCGTTCGTTCAAGTGGATAAAGACGTCCTTTCACAACGGACACGACTCTTAACCAACGGATACATCACTTCAAACACAACCCTTCAACATCTATAAATAAAGAGTTGATGTGGAGAAAAAGTGTAATGAAATGCTATAATATAGATATAGAAATCAGAGCGTAGAACTTATGTCGAAGTTCTAAGTAAAAACATTTCGAGAGTTAGAAATTAGATTCTGTACAAAACAAGATGAGGTACACATATTGTTTATAGTTTAATTACAACTCAGTACCGTTTAGACATTGTTCCAGTTTTAGTTTGCATCATGGTAGTGGCAGACCGAATCCCTATTACGAAGTTACAGCGAGAAGATTGAGTAAAGTGTTCGCCCCCGAGCCTGACAACCTCCTAGGAAACCCAAGGAAGCGGAACCGATCAAGCCCTTCACTTGCACGCCCTCGAAGAACTCGATGCTCCTTATTCTCTGTAAACTTGTATCAATTTATTTCTCATCTAATAAAGTCCGTTCTATTCGACAAATCGTTATGCAGCACTTATGGTAACCAATCCAATATAAGTGAGGCTGGTGTTTTCATTAATATGCACTTGAATTCAAAATCATTACAAGGAAACTTTGTTGAACACTTAGGCAAATTATCATCTCGAAAGAGTTTCAATTTGAGTAAGGGCAACTATCCCGAAAGGGTTTTGTCGCGTTCAAAGCCAATTAATTAGAGGTTCCGTCATTTATTTCATCATCATAATTGACACAAAGTTTAAGTTGTTTTCTTTGCTTAATGCAAATGAATAAATTCATTCGTTTTTCTAATAAGTTCTAAATGTTCCTGTTTTGTAAAATTCATCCTTAAAATCAGATGACCTTTCTAACAATCGATTTATTCTAAATATAAAATCTTATTCCAGCATTTTCAAGTACTCAAAGTTCACAAATTCAATTAAACAAATTTCCTAAATTCAATTAAACCAATTTTCACTTTTCATTTACATTTACATTTAATAATAAATCCAACTAGTTCGAAATTAATAATTCAAAAATAAGTTTTTCGTTAAAAAACGTATCTTTGTGGGATCGATATTTTTATTACTACAAGCGAAATCGTGCACTTGCGGAAATCGCTCAACAAGTTTTTTGGCGCCGTTGCCGGGGATACGCCAAAATTTTTGACAAAATTTTTATTTTTCGTATTTTATTTTCGAATCTAGGTTTACACATTATTTTTATACAATTTTTATATTTTATTTATTTTCAGTTATATAACATATTTGTTTTCAATTTTGTTTTGAAGGTAGTTTGGCTCGTGTAACAATTTCAAGTTCATGCGCAGTTCGCGAAATTCGGGCACGCCACCAGATCCTTTTGATCCAGAAATTGAAAGAACACTTAAGAAAAACAACAAAAACAACAAAAACAAAGACAAAACACCCTTAAAAATCAAAGTAGTCCAGCCAGAAATCATGGCCGATCCACCGACACTTATGGATTATGCTAGGCCAGGAATGGCCGGTGTAACTAATAGTGTAGTTAGACCCCGTATAAACGCAAATCAATTTGAAATTAAGCCTGCTTTGCTTAATATGTTGCAAAACAACGTAACGTTTTATGGACTACCTAACGAAAACCCTAATGCACATTTGACAAATTTCTTAGAAATTTGTGACACATTTAAAATTACTGATGTAACAGCCGAAGCAATCAAACTTCGCCTCTTTCCTTTCACTTTGAAGGATAAGGCAAAAATTTGGTTAACTTCTATGCCTGCTGCAACATTTGAAACTTGGGACCAATTAGCCCAAGCATTTTTACAAAAATATTTTCCCTTAGCAAAAACCGCAAGAGTCATCAAAGAGTTGACATCTTTTACACAAAATGATAATGAAACTCTTTATGAAGCTTGGGAACGTTTTAAAGAACTTCAACGTTTATGCCCACACCACCAATTGCCAGATGCACTTTTAATGCAGACATTCTATAATGGATTAAATCCTACGACTAGAGGTTCATTAGATGCTATGTCTGGAGGGTTATTTATGAAGAAGACGTCCGCCCAAGCAAGAGAACTTTTGGAGGAAATGGCAATCAACAGCAGTATGTGGCCCGCAGAGCGTGGACATATACCAACGGCGAAACCATCATCCTCATGTACATCATCGGTTAAAGGTATAATGAATCTTGATCCTGTAGCAATGTTACAAGCCCAATTTTCTGCCTTATCGCACAAAATTGATAAATTTATGGCACCATGCGATCCTAATGATCCGATCCAGAGAGACATTGACTACGAAGGTATGAATGAGATAGAACAGGTAAATTTTATCCAAGGACAAAACCAAACTACTAATCCTTATTCTAATACTTATAATCCTGGATGGAGAAATCATCCTAACTTTAACTGGAAAGATGGTAATAATAATAATAATGCAAATGCTAATCAATATCGTATAAATAATTATCAAAATCAAACAAGAGATACGATTAGCACTTTATCTTCAAAAATCGACAAATTTATAGATGCTATGAATGGAAAGGTAAGTAATCAAGACGATGGTTTTAAACGGATCGAAAATAAATTCGATCAGCTTATCAAAAACCAATCATCTAGCATCCATAATTTGGAGGTTCAAATTGGACAACTTGCTAAATCAATTCCATCCCGCAAAGAGGGAAGTCTTCCCATCCAAACGGAAGAAAATCCGAAAGAGCATGTTAAGGCTATCACTCTTCGTTCGGGGAAAAACTACTTAGGTCCGGAAATGCCCGGAAATTCAACTTTACCTGGAAATGATTTACCAAAACCCAAAGAAGATACGTTAAAACAAAAAGATACACCAATTGACTCTAATCCAAAACCTTTTGTACCAAAGCCACCTTTTCCACACAGGGTCCGAAATAAGGACCATGATAAACAACTTTTATCATTTTTAGACAAACTTAAAAATTTGCATATAAATTTAACATTCATGGATGCAATTACGCAAATTCCTAATTATGGAAAATTCTTGAAAGATTTAATTTCAAAAAAAATTAGTTGGGAAGGAATTTCATCCATTTCACTTTCTGAAGAATGTAGTTCGATAGTATCAAGCAAATTACCTACTAAACTCAAAGATCCCGGATGCTTTACCATTCCGTGTACTTTGGGAAATATGGAATTCCCAAGTTGTCTTTGTGATTTAGGAGCTAGTATAAACTTGATGCCATTGTCTATTTTTGAGAAATTAGGATTAGAAGAAGACATCAAGCGTACCAATATGGTTTTGCAATTAGCGGATCAATCCACTAAAAGACCATATGGTATAATTGAAGACGTTTTGGTAAAAGTTGACAAATTTATTTTTCCTACTGATTTTGTTATCTTAGATTTTGCTTATGATGCTAATTGTCCGCTAATCTTTGGTAGACCATTCATGAACACGGGACGTGCTCTAGTTGATGTGTCGGAAGGAAAAGTAGTTTTACGAATAGGTGACGATAAGATCGAGTTCGATATGAATCAAGCAATGAAATATCCTATGGAGGATTTCGCTTGTATGAAGCTTGATTTAGTTGAAGAATGTGTTAATGAAATTGTTCAAAGAGAAGAAATAATGGAACCTATAATGGGTGAAGAATTAGAAGATAAGGACTCAGAGCCTTTGATTCGAGAAGATGGACCAGTTCCGCCTTCAGTCGTAATTCCACCTAAATTAGAACTTAAAGAGTTACCAAACATTTGAGGTACAACAAAGAATATTGGGCTAGTAGGGAACTTAACAAAATTTATTATGAAAATATTTCCGAAATAGGAACTAATTTCGTAACAAGATTTCCTGACATATAAATCATTTTATTTTTCTAATAGTTAGTTTTTATTTATTTTTATTTTTATTTTATTTTAGATTATATCATTTTATTAGAATTTCAGATATAGAAAAATATATTCGAGTCATGATTTTAATTAATTTTTTGGAATTTCATAAGAATTAGAAGAAATTCAGTGATTCTCAGTTGAGAATTTGAAATTCTCAGTTGAGAATTCACATATATAGAATTCTTAAGGAGGTAAGAAATTTCTGAACTTATAGAGAATTTAAAATTCTCAGTTGAGAATTTGGGTATAACTAGCAGCCAGGAAAATTTCTGGACTTGTAGAGGATTTCAGATTCTCAGTTGAGAATTCTGATTAAAAATTGAAAGGAAAATTTCTGAACTTACCGAGGATGAGGATTCTCGGTAGAGGATCAGAAATTTGGAGTTTTGACAACTGATTTCCGCAGGGAAATCAGCGTGTCGCGACCGCGGGTCAGCATCCTCGGTCGCGACACGGGGAAATTATGCCCAAATTAACCCTTTTTCCAGCAGATGCAACTCTTCAGAAACGAAAAATTGAGTTTTTTCATTTTTAAGAGATTTGTTTCATGCCTTTTCACCTCAAAATAACACCTCTTTTCATCCTAGGATTTTATAAATAGGTTCTAGAGGTTCAGTTTTCTGTCACTTTCTTTTCATCTCTATCAGAACTATCTCTGATTTTCTTACCATTCACAAATCCAGACACTAAGTTCAGAACTTTTTTTTCTTTCCAAACATCATGGCTTCCTCAAGCACTTCATCTAAGAAAGTTATTGCTTCACGCAATAAACGTGTTGATATATCAGAGCGTTATGGATGTCACTTTCCTATCTTCAATCATGAAGAGGGAAGGCGCTTCTTGAGGCTCCGATACACATTCTTTGTCGGAATGCTATACATGGATGACTTTCTTAACGATCAGTTGGGAATTAAAGATGATATGAGTCGCTACATGGAGTGATTAGGATGGACCAGATTTGTTGATATGAAGTTTCCTATATGATTGAAAATAGTGCCGTAGTTTCTTTGTTAGCCATATTACTGCCACGCACGTCTTTTCGATCATGTTGTACCTGAGCTCGTACTCCAAGAACTTCTTACTCAGATAATACACCGCGTGCTCAACACCGGTGTCTCCCTCTTGGGCCAGCATTGCCCCAATGGATCGCTCCTCGATTGCCACATAGAGGAGCAGCGGTTTTCCCAGTTTAGGAGGTCTCAGAATTGGCGGATTAGACAAGTAATCCCGGACCTTCTCTAAGGCCTGCTGACACTTATCATTCCAAATCGTGGGTTGATCTTTTCGTAGCAACTTAAAGATCGGCTCGCAGATTGCAGTGAGTCTTGCTATGAACCGGCTGATATACTGAACCTGCCCCAGAAACCCTCTCACTTCTTTCTCATTCTTTGGTGCCGGTATTTCTCGTATGGCCTTCACTTTGTCGGGATCTACCTCAATTCCCTTGTTTCCGATTATATAGCCTAAGATTTTCCCCGATGAAACGCCGAAGAAGGACTTCTTCGGGTTTAACCTTAGTTTGAATTCTGCAATTCGGGCCAAAAATTTCTCGAGTGCAGCAAAATGCCCCTCTCTCGTCTCTGATTGGACCATCATGTCATCCACATAAACTTCTACCTCTTTGTGTATCATATCATGGAACAGTGCTGTAGCCATTCGCTGGTAAGTTCCCCCGGCATTCTTCAAACCAAACGGCATTACCCTGTAGCAGTATGTTCCCCACTCAGTTGTGAACGAGGTTTTTGCTTTGTGTTTCTCGGCCATCTGAACTTGCATGTAGCCCATGAAACCGTCCACATTCGTGTGTAAGACGCTCGATGCTACACTATCGATCAATACGTCAATATGGGGCAATGCGAACTCATCTTTTGGGCATGCTTTGTTAAGATCTCTATAATCAACGCACATTCTTACTTTACCGTCCTTCTTTGCGATGGGCACCACATTTGCGACCCAAGGGGGATAGTCAATTACTTCGATGAACCCTACTTCTAACTGCTTCTTCACTTCTTCTCTGATCTTATCTGCCCATTCTGGTCTCATGCGTCGGAGCTTCTGTTTTACGGGCCTCGCCTCGGGATATGTTGGAATGCGGTGAGTTACGATTGATTGATCAATTCCTGGCATGTCTTCGTATGTCCAAGCAAACACTATTTCGTATTTTTTATTATTCTCTCAAATTCTTTCCTCTCTTCAATAGTTAATTCTTGAGCAATTTGTATAAGTTTAGGATTTTCATCCGTGCCAAGATTGAAAGTTGACATTTCTATTGCATTGATTTCAAATGTAGGCATGTTATATGAATGAGAATGCATGGAATGATCACGATCAACATCAAGCAAGTAAGCAAAATCAGAATTCATTTCATCGATAGTGTTGGCGAGTACATCATCAGATTCAAATAAAGCAGTAATACAATTTTCATCATGAGGGTTCTCGGGTTTCTTATAAGCTTTGGAGGTACTGGGCTTGTCCACCGCTCCCGCAGTTGGTTCAATAGTAACGACCTGCTCCTCGGCATTCAAATCTAACATCATAATCTCCTCGACGAAGCAGCTTGCCTTTCCTTTGCCCCAGTCGGCAACATCATCGAAGATCTCAAAACCTGGCAGAACCTTTCCTTCGGCGCTAACAGCCACTTCTGACTCATCATCAGACTCATCCCAGATGTTGATCGGAACCCTCTGATTGATACCTTCCTCGTCGGAGGAACTTCCCCAAATGTCCACGACCATCAGATCCATTATGTGAGGGACATTCGGATTTATGTAGGAAGGGTCTGACAATCCATACCGAGCCCAGCCTATCAGTTCTTCATAGTCCTTGAGGAACACTCCATTCATTCTTCTAGCCACGAGTGGAATAGCACCCTTCCGGATGCACATGAGTTGCTCCTGATCACTCAAGGTGACCCGACACGAGGCATACTTGAACCTCCATCTTTTAGCATAATCCACGAATGCTTCCTCAGGAAACTGCTTGATTCTTTCTAAATCTTCCAACGACCCTGTCCACGGAATGTACCTCTCATACCTCTGCACAAAGGCCTCCATGAGGGATCCCCAGTCCCCTTTTGTCTTTGCCGAGAGCATTCGGTGCCACGTCAAAGCTTCTCCTATGAGTGTCTTTGGAAAATGCTGGACTAACTCACTTCGGTAGAGTCCCGCGTCAAACATGTAGGCACGGAAACGGTTTATGTGATCGATGGGGTTCTCACCTCCTCCGTACTTAGCCATGGTTAACCCCGCCTCAGGTGTCTCCTCATCGGGTATCATCGGCACTTCCTCTGGGTATCCCCCTGCGGTGTACTTCTTGATGAATCTCTTACTCATTTCAGCCCAATTCACTTTAACGTTCATTGGAAGAGACATATACCACACTAGTGACTCTCTCACCAACGAGTTGCAAAACAAACTCGTGATTTCATCCTCTTTGAAGCCCAAAGGACCCATAGCGGATAGGTAAAAATGCAAGTGCTCCATGGGGTCCTTGCCTTCATTATACTTGCTGACAGTCGAAAACGGACGTTTGATAGGCCCAATTTGCATCGTGCTATGTTCCCCCACCTGTGTTTGGGCTTTTCGATACTTCACCAAAAACAAGCTTGACGTCAGTGACCAATCATGCTTAGTCGAGTCAGGTAGCGATTGAAACCACTTCAAAGGTTCGCCCACCAGCGAGAGATAAAACCATGGAGCGACTTCTTCCACTTTGTATGGATCCCCAAACATAGCGCACACGTATCCATACACATGAGCTTCGGGGTCTTCTACCCCACTAAACAGTTTCAACACAGGCATGATCCTCCGAGATGATACTTCCTCGGTTTTCTCAGTTTTAGTTCCATCATCCATCACTTCCTCCATTGGCTCTTCCTCCAAAACAGACACATATAAACCATTTCCCACATTACTTTTCTCATTGGAGTCCAACAGCTCCTCCTTAAACTCGCAGAATGACTCCATCAAAAAGCTCTCTTCCAACCCAGATCCAATTGCGCTCACCCTATGACTAGGCGATGGATTGCACCTAAGGGGAGAGTTTGCTGACGATGGGTCGACTATTTTCTTATTATCAATCAGATCCTGGATCTCATGCTTTAGCCTCTCACAATTTTCAATGGTGTGCCCGTAGTTACTATGGAACTCGCAATACCCCCTGGTCATCATCCGTGGTGTGGGCCCTGTCTTATTTTTGGGAGTAAGGGCTTTCAGCAACTCCTTTTTCTGTAATCGTTCGAAAACTTTAGGTCAGATCAAATTGGGCGAACTGCCTTTTCCCGATAGCGTTAAGTTTAAGCACTTTCACTGCGGTAGGTTCTATATCAGTACTTGGCCCTCCGGCACTATATCCCGACTTCGTACATTTAGTATAAGCTCTTTTCGGCTCTCCATTCCCCTCAACTGTCAAAGCATAGCCATACATCTGATTAACATCGGTGAAAGGCATACACCGCAGCTCATTCCTAACATACGGCAAAGTATTACCGATTACCGCCCGGATCTGGTCCTGCTCCGACGGCTTCTGTTCCATAATTGTCGCCTTAGCTCTCCACCTACTCACAAAGTCGGACAAAGACTCCCCAGCCTACTGCCTGGTGCTCTCTAGCTCCCTCAAAGTGACCTCAAACATAGTGTTGAAGCTATATTGGGCGATGAATGACTTCACTAACTCCTTCCAATCCCTCTTTGTCACCAGCGGCAACGCATGAAACCACACGAGGGCACCCCCCCTCCAGATAAGCACTGAACAGCCCTAAGATCTGTTCCTCCGTCAGAATTGTGTGCTCTATTGCTGCCACATATTGGTTCACATGGGCGGTAGGATCCCCAGTTCCATCAAACTTCTTCATGTCAGGAAGCCGGAACTTCAAAGGAAAAGCCGTTGCCGACGAATAGTTTTTCAGATTTTAAAAGACTTGACCCCCAGAGCTTACCCCACGTAGATCATGCACTTCCTGAGTGATGTGCTGCTTCCATTCCTCTTCCCTTTGCTTTCTCTTCCCCAAACTTTTTGTTACGCAATCCTGATAGTTATCTCCAAAACGGGGACCCGTGCTCACAATGTTCTCAGCTGGTTTACTGCTACTATTGTTACTCTTAATTGCAAGCTCGTCCAGCTGGACTAAAATTGCGGTTAACTGATCGTTGAGGTTGTTTACCACTCTTTCTAACCTTGATATTCTCTCATCCAGTGTAGACATATTGACTGAAGACTGAGCTGATTCGGACAACGATGATTCGGACGTCACAACTGCTGATTCGGAACTGACGATCCGTAACTGATCAAACTGCCTGACTAGCCGGTTACTCTCGCGAAACCACAACCGCTTAATGATGAAGTCCGCGCGAACGGTATCCATTAGCATGTATGCATGATTTTATATGCATGATTCATGGTGTGTGCGTTTATTTATTTACGGATATATAAGATAAGGAGAACAAACGTCAGTCTAATTACACGTAACACAACATCTCTCTTCCACCCTTATTCCTCCACACACTCGATAGTCCAAGTCTCTTTCCTAGGATTTTGGTTTGGGGCTCACATTGCGGTCCAGGGGACGCGTGATGCCGTCGATTATTGCAGAAAAGTAAATCATCCATCAGACAATAAAGTTCGTTTTGACGTATCCATATCCAGTGACTAAGATATCGACCAAATGGATTGTCCTTTCGAATAACTCATCTTTTGTCATTTCGCGAGATGCATTAGTTCGGGTTTTGATTCCCTTTTAAGCGTATCTCGAATTTAGACGTGGTATGAGTTATTTTTCTGGTTCAATCGTTCGTTATTAACAATGACTCGTTCCCTTTTATTCGCGTGGGTTCGTGTCTCGATTACAACGGGATCTTTTTGGATCTATCGAGAGACGTAACCACGTGTTTATTTAGTGATGAAATCACTTTTGGATTTTGTTTTAGGGAACGGACTCATCATGTAACGTGTTTGTTTTTAGCGTTAAGAATTCGTTTGCTCGTTTTGGCTACGTAAAAAGACGGCGAGTCTTATTCGAGCGCACGGTAATCTTTCGGCTATTAACAACTTTTATTTCTTCCCATCTACGGGATATATCACCCTAGCGTGGTTATAGAAAATCAACGTTTCGTTGAATCGCATGCTTATTCGAAGCAGGGATATTACCGTTCTTTTTCATTTAGGCACGAGTCCAGCAAACACACAGATCGGGCCATACTTCTTGTAGTTTTGGTAACGGTCGAAATGATCGAGCCATTAGTCAAACCCACAGTCTCGTCCATATGGCGCAATTATGCGGTTTAGCTTAATTCGGCTTTACGATTTTAAACGGCGTATACACTGACTCGAGGCACGTATTTAACGGCATTGGTTCATTTTCTTTAACTACCCTCGGGACGGATATATATCGTAGATACAGAATGATTTTAGTCATTTCATTTTCTTTTATTTTCTTTAGTCACTTTTGCGGATACATCCATTTCTCTTAAGAACAACACAAGGCGTAACATAAGAGTTTTTTATTCAGAAGGGATGGGCTGCGTTTATAAAACTCTTTACGTTACAACGGGGTCATTCGAAACAGAAATGTTCTTTGTTTTCATTTTGTCATAATCTCGTTTTATCCCAACTTATTTAAAGAATGTGAATAACGGCTACTGTTAATATAGTCTTTTGAATCGAGATATAACTATCCTTAATACCAAACCGATTCATACTAATACGTGCTTACGTCATAACGCATTTCCTGAACATGTGCCTTCTTCGAGACATGGAAAGGGACCAGGCGGGTCGCACAAGTTCATTCGTACGAGATGACTAAGTCGTCTTTAGTTCGATTCGTTTCGATGTTTTGGGCGTAGTTTATATATCGGTTTAAGAGTGTATATTAACGCATCGTTTCATTTTCTTTACATATTTTAGGATTAGACACGTATCATGGCAATTTGAAAACACGAAATGATTCATTCATCACATCAAAAATAGTAACGGGTAATCCTATGGCAACTTCTAAGGCTACTATATGCTGACACGGCTGATCGCGGGACCTCACAGGACCGCACAAATTCACCCCTAACGAATGGATGGGGACCCTTTGGCGCCTTACTGTAAGGGGGAACTTACACTAGCCTCTTTCGAGCGACGAATGGACTCTCGCTAGAGGTTTCGCGGAAATTACCCAAAAGGTTTGCAATAATGCTTATGAATGCATACGAAAAGAAATAATACGATCCGTCCCCATTAAGGGCTTAATACACGCCTTCCGGAATCAAATTTCTCGCTTCCCCAGCAGAGTCGCCACTTGTTAGACGAGGTGCCGCGGCCTAATCTCCCGGGCGGACCAGGGGGTGGACAACCTCATGGCGACGTAAGCGGTGATTGGCACCGAAAGCAACCAATCGTGGAATCAAGCTGCTCGGCAGGACCGGAGCTCGGAGATATGGAAGAGTCGCCACCCACGAATGGGAAAATGAACACCGATCCCTTGCGGGAGACCGGTGTGGGTTCGGGAAACTTAGGTACGAGCCGAGAAGGCTAGCTCCTTTCCGGAGAAAGGCTACTAGGCACCCCGACATCGCCTGGTTATGAACCACCGGCCTCCTAAACCTTTTATTTCTCATTTTGGAAACCGTTTTGAGCATATATTATTGAAAAGCCACTTTAGTAAAGAATCACCCATTTACATCAGTTCAATATACATATAAAAGAGAGGGGAGGAAGGAAGAAGTGATTTATTTACCACGTGATTTACATTTCGTGTTACATGTTAATTCTATACTAACTCATTTCCCCAAAACGAGTTTATTTACATGATTCGCACCTTAATCGTCGTTGGAATGATTTAGGTGCGTTTTTAAAACCCCGTTTGATGAAGTTCACCCGAATCGCCGTTGGAACGACTCGAGTGTTTGAAAACGTTAAGGTAAAAACCTTTAATAAGAAAACGTGGTTAAGCATACAAGTATATTTATTTTATATAAATCATTTAAGAAAACGATTCAAAAACTCTATTATTCACAATGAAAACGATTTTAATTACAAGGTTCGCTTAATCCATCGTTGGAACGGACTAAGGTTTTAAAACGTGGTGTTTTAAGAAACGATTTGAAATGTCAAGAAAACACTATTTATTTACATTAGGAACCTCTAAAAATCCATTAGTTAAATAATTAAATTGAAAACTCTTTTTGTGATTTATTTTCCCTTTTTCACTCAATGGACTCTTTACTTGTCATAATTACAACCATAAACATATTAAATCAAAATTCACTCCCAAATAAAGCCCATTTGAAACATGGACTCATAAATGTCCAAAGAATAAAGAAAATAATATAGGTATATATATACATTTTAGCCAAAAAAGGAAACATGAAATAAGGATAAGTGAAAAGATACTATATAATACATATATAAGGAATAATAAGGAAAATGCTAAGTATAATACATGTTTACTTTAAATATGTGAAAATAATAAATAAAACCTCTAAATAATAAAATATTATTTGTCCCCAAAATAGTTTTATCTAATAATAACTAATATAGCCCAAATAGTCCAAAACTATATATATACATACATAATGTAGTTTAAATATCAAAATAATACCCATTTATCCACAAAATATCTACAAATTAATTACTTTCAAAACACCCAAGTAAATAACATTCTAAAATAAAACCCATTATCACTTAAATGAATAAAAAAGAAAATATATATATACATATACTTATATTAGATTAAATTAAAAAATGATATATAAATATTCTAAATAACTATATGCACCAATTATCCAAAAATAATTTGAAAATATTTATTACATAAATATACATATATGTACAAAGGATTGAAAGCTTAAAAGTTGAGAAAGAGGGACCAAAATAGCATTTTTTACATTTCAGCAGCTTTACCGACGGAAATTCCGTCGGTAAACAGCATTTATGACAGAAAACGGAAAATTACAGCAGCACTCCAATTATTTCCAGATTTATTCAAAAGCTTTAAATTAAGTCTAATTCAATCGTTTTGGATTTCCGAACTACCAAAAATGGATCATAGTCAATAACGGAAGTTCCTAAAACGACGTTTTTATTTTAAAACATTATTTGGAAATTTCTTTAGTTAAAACTTATAATTACAATGTTTTCAATACCCGAACTACCTTTTAATCGGATCACGGTTCGTATTGGGATATCAAAACGAGGTTTTTTACTTCAAAACAAAACCGGACGTTTATCTAACAAGAGACGGGAATTAAATAAATACGAAAAATTAAATAAAACGTGATAAATAAATAAATGACAAAATAAATAAAATTATAACATAAAAATAAATAAAGGAAAAGAAATAAATTAAATAAAATAAAACGAGTCTAGTCCTCGGATAATACCTCAAGTTCGGTATCTGACAGTCGAATCCGATTGATTCCACGAGTCGTGAATTTCCGGTTTTTTAGTAAAAATTTAACTTTGGGAAAATTTGGATTTTTTTGAAAAAAAAAATATTTTCTCCAAAAAATTGACTTTCTCTCTCTAAAAATGTTTAGAGTGAGAAAGCTCCAAAGAATCCACCCCCCTCAAATGCATGGGGATCCGTGCCTTTTATAGGCATTTGGATCCCCGGAGAAAATGGGCGACGCCCGAGAAAGATCGGGCGTCGCCCAAAAGGGTTGGGCGGCCGCCCAACCTTCGTTGGGCTATCGCCCAACATTGTTGGGCGGCCGCCCAACAATAGTTGGGCGGCCGCCCAACATTTGTTGGGCGATCGCCCAACGGAATTGGGCGAGCGCCCAACTATCGTTGGGCGCGCGCCCAGCCGACGTTGGGCGTTCGCCCAACGTCGTCGGGCGCTCGCCCAACGGCTGCCGGGGCGCGTCTCGCGCCGTCGGGCGCACACGTCTCGTGGCCGTCGAGCGCGCGTCCCGCGCTGCCGGGCGCCCATGTGCCGTGGCCGCCGAACGTGCGTTCCGTGCTGCCGGACGCACACGCCCCGTGGTCGAGGAGCGCGCGCTCCGTGCTACCGGGCTCGTGCGTCGCCCGGACGTCGAGCGTGCGCCATTCGCGGTCGGACGCCGAGCGTGCGCCTCGTGCTGTCGAGCGGGCGTCCGACTGTCGACTGCCGCTAGGCGCTCGCACCACGCTGCTAAGCACTCGCGAGCCATCCGATCGACAACAGTGACCCGTTGTAACTTTTCCTTCCTTATTTTATTTTTATTTTTTATTTATTTTTTTTTTGTTTTTCAAAACTTCCGGAATCAACCGCTTCAACCGTCTTGTTTTCAGGTTTTCGTCACAGGTCCTCCGACTCGGTGTCTACAGGGATCTCCTTTCGGTAAGCTTTATTTTCCTTACTTTACATTTTTGGATGAAAGGGTGATCTCCATGAAAGAGACTTTGTTTTTAAATTGTCATTTGCTTTGTCAGGCGTATGCTCACATGCGTGCAATGGAGGCAGATCTTCTCCAGGAGGTAGCTGACAAAGCCACCATAAAAAGGTTGGAGAAGGAAGTGGTTGTTGTTGGTGCAAATGCGGCTGCCGCCATTGCCCTTAATGAAAGCAAGGATGCTGAGATCCGCAGTTTGAAGGAGAAGATGGCGAAAGACGCTAAGAACCATGAGGCTGTTCTAGTGAACACAAAGATTATGGCGGGTAGCCGTGCCTATTACTATGGCGAGCGGATCATGGCCTATGTTAGGCTTACTTATCCAGAGATTGATTTTGTTGATCCGGAGTTCGTGGTCCCTGAGGTTGCAGATGCCATCAAATATGATAGGGTACCGAATGTTCGTGACTTTATCCGTGATTAAGTCCGGAAGGAGCTGAAAGGATCGAACGAGGAGAGCAAGCCTGTTGTCAACCTGGAGACGGATGATATTAGCGAGGCATCCAAAGAGGCGGGTGACAAGGCTAATGATACGGTGGTTGATAGCACAGTTCCTCAGGCGGGGATTGTTGATATGGGAAGTGAGGCTCCTCCAGAGGGCGTATCTTTAGAGAAGGATGCCAAAGAGGATGCCGTTGTGAACATTTAACTTTATTGTAACCAAGTACAATTACGTTTTTTGATGAATCCTTTTGACCATTAATTTTACTTTATGCTTTATATCTTTTAGCAAGTAAATTTCCAGGTTTTAGGACTTGTTTTGTTTGCTCAAGGTATGTGGCCAGCCATACCACGGAGTATAAACCTTTTTGAAGGCTTGAAGCTTTTATTCCCCTTGAGGGAGTTAAGCTGCCTTAGGCGATCGATTGCTTCCTATCTTTGAGGTAAATCGATTCGCCACCAGGACTTGATACTCTTCCTTGAGAAGAATATTTGAGGATGTAAAGATCTCACGTCTGAGAAATTTTTAATCCATCTCTAATGGCGATTAATAATTTCCTATCTTTGAGGTAGATTGATCCGCCATCCGAGCTTGTTGTTCTCCTATTTTTGAGGAGAAGGTAGATATGCTATGATGGCATTGTTCTACCATGGGAATGCTTTTTTTGCCTCCCTTTATTGAATGGCGATTTGCCTTATTACAATAACTAGGTCTTTTACGTGAGCCTCATTAAAACCTTTAATAAGAAAAACCTCATGGGATAAAACCTTACTAAAGGAAAAGGAGTACTCAAGACCTTGATTACATTTTACTCTTTGGCGAAGTATTTGCGGAGGTTCTGGATATTCCACGTCCGCGGTAGAGTGTTCCCCTCCATGTCTTGAATCTTGAAGGTGGCGGGTCCGATCTTAGTGACTATCTGGTATGGTCTCGTCCATGTGACTCCCAAATTTCCTTTACCCTCCATGGATTGAATTTTGTCAGCTTTCCGGAGCACTAAATCTCCTTCATTCAGATCCACGAGCCTGGCATGTCTATCATGATAAGCTGCGATCCTTTGCTTTTATGCGGGGATTCTGACATACGCCTTCTCCCTTTTTGCCTCTAGTTGATCGAGATGTTCCCTCAACCTTTTATCGTTCTTGTCTTTGCAATAGAATAGAACTCTTGTAGACACCGAGTCGGAGGACCTGTGATGAAAACCCACGATAAACGGCTAAAGCGGTTGATTCCATTAGTTAAGAAATTTAAAAATCAAAGGGAAACTCGGAGAGCCGGCATGTGATAATCCCGCTAACGAATGCAGCGTCTCCTGAGCGAGGTCGGGCATGTTCATCGTCGTGTCGATGTATGAGAGGGCCCCGAAAGTCGGACGTTAGCGGACGAGTGACCAGTGTCGCTCCCCGCGATAATCGTCGTTACGTAAATAACGGCGCGCAACGCGTCGAATGCCCGCCCGACGGGCCGGGTGTCGGACGTCGCCTGTCGGACGACGGGCGTCGCTCGTCGAGCATTGGGCGCAGCCCGAGACACGTTGACGTCGCCCGACATTCGATGGAAGGACGCCCCACGGTGTCGGGCGGATGCCCAACAACGTCGGGCGAACGCCCAACATTCCTTGGGCGAACGTCCGACGAGGTTGGGCGAACGCCCAACGGCTGTTGGGCGCGCGCCCAACAACAGTTGGGCGTTCGCCCAACTTAAGTTGGGCGTCCGCCCAACTATTTTGTGCGTACGCCCAATGTGGTTTGGGCGTCATCCAATTCCCGTCGGGCGACGCCCAAACCGTTTTGGGATACGTGCCTATAAAAAGGCACGGATCCCTATGCATTTGAGGATGAAGATTTTTTTGGGGGACTCTCTCACTCTAAAACATTTTTTAGAGAGAAAAAGTATTTTTTTGGGAAAAATATTTTTTTTCCTAAAAAATCCGAATTTCCTAAAAGTTAAATATTTTACCAAAACATCAAAAACACCGAAAAATCATAATTCGTGGAATCAACCGACACCAGCTGTCAATACCGATCTTGAGGTATTATCTGAGGACTAGACTCGTTTTTATTTATTTTGTTTATTTGTTTATTTATTTATTTCCTTTATAGTTTTTATTTATTTGGTTAGTTATTTATTTATCACGTTTTATTTATTATTCCGTATTTATTTAATTTTCGTCTCATAATAAATAAACGTTTGGGTTTGTTTTGAAATAAAAAACCTCGTTTTAACATCCCAATACGAACCGTGATCCGATTTAAGGGTAGTTCGGGATTAAAATGTTGTAATTATAAGTTTTGAAAATATTTCTAAATAACGTTTAAAAATAAATCATCGTTTTAGGAGTCTCCGTTATAGACTATGATCCAATTTGGGTAGTTCGGAGGTCCACAACGATAGAATAGATCTAATCTAAAGTGTTTGAATAAATCTGGAAAGTATAGGGACTGCTGTTGATATTCTGCCTTTTCTGTCACTAACAGCAGATTAGCGACGGAGTTTCCGTCGGTAATCTGCTGGAATCCGAAAATCATCCTTTTAAACCCATTTTCTCAACTTTTTGATATTTGATTCTTGTATATATAAGTATATAATTATTTAATATATTTATGAAAATTATTTTTTGGGTCCTATAACTATTAATTATGTATTATATAGCTATTTATTTGATATTGAAATTTAATTCGTTTGGATTTAATTTTATAAAGTAATATATGTGTATATATATATATATAGTTTTTGGGTTATTTGGGTTATATTAGCTATTATTAGGTGAAACCATTTTGGGATAAATAATATTCTCTTATTTTGGAGTCTTGCCCATTATTTTTACATAGCTTTAACTAGGATAAAGAAGGTATTATATTTAGTATTTCCTATTTTCATTATCATACATATACTTAATAATGTAATATAGTATCTTTTATTTGTTTTTCTTTAAATCTATAAATATATCATTATTTTTAGTTAAAAATATATATATATATATATGTATATATTCTTTTTCTTATTCTTTTGACATTTATGGGTATATATTTTAAATGGGTTTTACTTGGTGAATTTTGGTTTAATTGGTTCATTATTGTGATTGTGTTTAAGTGAGGAGTAAATTGAGTGAAAAAGGGGAAAATAAACCACAAAAAGAGATTTTAACTTAATTATTCAAGCTAATGGTTTCTAGATGTTCCTAATGTAATTAAAAAGTTTCTTTCTAATTCTTTATCGTTTTCAAACGACTCCTCAAATGTCATGTTTTAAAACCTTAATTCGTTCCAACGACGGATTAAGCGAACCTTGTAATTAAAATTGTTTTTTTATTATAAATAATGGAGTTTTGAATCGTTTTCTCAATTAAAAGGTTTTGTACAAAAATAAATGGACTTGTATGCTTAATCACGTTTTTGGTTAAAAAATTTCATTTCACATCTTCAAACACTCGAACCGTTCCAACGGCGATTCGAGTGGATATCATAACGGGGTTTTGAAATGTACCTAAATCGTTCCAACGACGATGGGGGTACGAACCATGTAAATAAAAACTCGTTTTTGGGGAATGAGATTAGCGTAGAAATAACATATAAATCGAAGCATAAATCACACTGTAAATAAATCAATTCTTTCTTCTATCCCCCTCTCTCTCCTACACGCTTTAAATTCATACAAAATGGGTGATTCTTTAATAAAATGGCTTCAATAACATGCTCAAAACGGTTTTCAAAGCGAGAAAGAAAAGGTTTCAAATGAATTTTAAACTTAAAGAAATATACAATTAGTCCGTTATCGCCTAACACGCTAAGTAGGAGGCCGGTGGTTCATAATCGGACGATGTCGGGGTGCCTTGTAGCCTTTCTCCGGAAAGGAGCTAGCCTTCTCGGCTCGTACCTAAGTTTCCCGAACCCTCACCGGTCTCCCGCAAGGGATCAGTGTTCATTTTCCCATTCGTGGCTGGCGACTCTTCCATACTCCAGGCTCCGATCCTGCCGTGCAGCTTGATTCCGCGATTGGTTGCTTTCGGCGCCAATCACAACATCTTTCGTCAATGGTGTCCACCCCTCGGTCCGCCCGGGCGAGGCCGCGGCACCTACAAGTGGCGACTCTGCTGGGGAAGCGAGAAATTTGATTCCGAAAGGCGTGTATTAAGTCCTTAACGGGGACGGATCGTATTATTTCTTTTCGTATGCATTCATAAGCATTATTGCAAAGCTTTTGGGTAATTTCCGCGAAACCTCTATTGAGAGTTCATTCGTCGCTCGAAAGAGGCTAGCGTAAGTTCCCCCTTGCAGTAAGGCGCCAAAGGGTCCCTATCCATTCGTTAGGGGCGAATTTGTACGGTCCTGTGAGGTCCCGCGATCAGCCGTGTCAGCATATAGTAGACTTAAAAGTTGCCATAGGATTACCCGTTACTATTTTTGGTGTGATGAATGAATCAATTCGTGTTTTCAAATTGCCATAATACGTGTCTAATCCTAAAATATCTAAAGGAAATGAAATGATGCGTTAATATATACTCTTAAACCGATATATAAACTACCCCAAAGCATCGAAACAATTCGAACTAAAGACGACTTAGTCATCTAGTGGGAATGAACTTGTGCCACCTGCCTGGTCCCTTTCCGTGTCCCTAAAAAGGCACACGTTTAGGAAACACGTTGTTACATAAGCACGTATTAGTACGAATCGGTTTGGTATTAAGGATAGTTATATCTCGATTCAAAAGACTATATTAGCGGTAGCCGTTATTCACATTCTTTAAATACGTTAGGATAAAACGAGATTATGACAAAACGAAAATGAAGAACATTTCTGTATAGAACGACCTCGTTGTAACGTAAAGAGTTTCGTGAACGTCGCCTGTCCCTTCTGAATAAAAAAACGAACTCTTACGTTACGCCTTGCGTAGTTCTAAAGAGAAATGGACGTATCCGCAAAAGTGACTAAGAAAATAAAATAAAAATAAAAACGACCAAAATCATTATGTATCTACGATATATGTCAATCCTGAGAGTAGTTAAAGAAAATGAACCAATGTCGTTAAATACGTACCTCGAACTGGTATATACGCCGCTTAAAAATCACGAAGCCGAATTAAGCTAAACCGCATGAATGCACCATATGGACGAGACTGTGGGTTTGACTAATGGCTCGATCATTTCGACCGTTACCAAAACTACAAGAAATATGGCCCGATCTGCGTGTTTGCTTAACTCGTGCCTAAATGAAAAGAACGGTAATATCCCTGCCTTGAATAAGCATGAGATTAAACGAAACGTTTATTTTCTATAACCACGCTAGGATGATATATCCCGTAAATTGGAAGAAATGAAAAGTTGTTAATAGCCGAAAGATTATCGTGCGCTCGAATAAAACTCACCGTCTTTTCATGTAACCAAAACGAGCAAACAGATTCTTGACGCTAAAAACAAACACGTTACACGATGGGTCCGTTCCCTAAAATAAAATCCAAAAGTGATATCATCACTAAATAAACATGTGGTTGCGTCTCTCGATAGATCCAAAAGATCCTGTTGTAATCCAAAAATCGAGACACAAACCCACGTGAATAAAGGGGAACGATTCATTGTCGATAACGAACGATTAAACCAAAAGCATAACTCGTACCACGTCTAAATCCGAGATACGCTCAGAAGGAAGTCAAATCCCGGACTAACGTATCTCGCGAAATAACAAAAGACGAGTTATTCCGAAAGGACAATCCCATTTGGTCGATGTCTTAATCACTAAACGCTGATACGTTAAAACGAATTGTATTGCTTGATGGATGATTTATTTTTCCGCAATAATCGACGGCATCACGCGTCCCCTGGACCGTAATGTGAGCCCCAAACCAAAATCCTAGGAAAGAGACTTGGACCATCGAGTGTGTGGAGGAATAAGGGTGGAAGAGAGATGTTGTGATACGTGTAATTAGACTAACATTTGTTCTTCTTATCTTATATATCCATAAATAAATAAACGCACACACCACGAATCATGCATATAAAATTATGCATACATGCTAATGGATATCGCTCACGCAGACGTCATCATTAAGGGGTTGTGGTTCCGCGAAAGTAGTGGGCTAGTCAGGCAGTTCGACCAGCTACAGTTTGTCAATTCCGAATCGAGAGTAGTGGCTTCTGAATCATCTTCGTTCAAGTCAGCTCGGTATTCCGTCAGTATGTCTACGCCAGATGAGAGGATTGCAGGGTTAGAAAGAGTCGTAAACAATATCAGCGATCATTTGACTGCAATTTTAGACCAGCTAACTAGGCTGGCACTGAAGGATAACAAGAGTGGGAGTAAGCGCACTAAGAATGATGTGAACACTGGTCCCCGCTTCGGGAACGAGGATGACTATCAGGATTACATCCAGAAACAGCTTGATAAGGAGAAAGTTAAAGAAGAGGAATGGAAGCAGCACATCACTCAAGAGGTGCAGGATTTGCGTGGAGGAAGCTCCGGGAGTCAGGATTTTTATAATTTGAAGAACTATTTATCGGCAACTGCTTTGCCTTTGAAATTCCGGCTCCCGGACATGAAGAAGTTCGATGGAATGGGGGATCCTACCACTCACATGAATCAGTATGTTGCTGTGATGAAACGCACGATCTTGACTGAGGAGCAAGTCTTGGGTCTGTTTAATACTTATTTGGAGGGAGCTTCCCTTATGTGGTTCCATGCGTTACCGCTAGTGACAAAGAGGGATTGGAAGGAGTTAGCAAAGTCATTCATTACCCGATATAGCTTCAACACTATGTTGGAGGTTACTCTGAAGGACCTAGAAAGCACCAAGCAGCAGGCTGGGGAGTCCTTGTTTGACTTCGTGAGCAGGTGGAGAGCCAATGCGGCGGTTATGAAACAGAAACCGCTGGAGCAGGACCAGATCCGAATGGCAATTGGCAACACTTTGCCGTATATTAAGGAGGAGCTGCGGTATATGCCTTTCACCAATTTCAATCAAATGTACAGCTACGCCTTGACAGTTGATGAAGAGCCGAAAATATATCATACTAAGCGGAGGAAGTTGGGGAACGGTGCCGGAGGGCCGAGTGCTCACGTAGAACCCGTCATAGTAGGAGTGCTTGAACTCAATGCCATGAAGAAAACTAGCCATGGGGCAAGCGCAATCGGATCTGGGATGGAGGAAAATTTTGTGGTGGGATCATTCTGTGAATTTAAGGAGGAGTTGTTGGACTCCCATGAGAAGAGGAACGTGGGAAATGGTTTGTACGTGTCTGTTTTGGAGGAAGATCCAACGGAAGAAGTGATGGACGATAGAACTAAAACTGACGAAACCGAGGGGGTATCATCTCGGAGGATCATGCCTGTGTTGAAATTGTTTAGTGGGGTAGAAGACCCCGAAGCTCATTTATACGGATACGTGTGTGCTATGTTTGGGGAGCCATACAAAATAGAAGAAGTCGCTCCATGGTTCTATCTTTCGCTGGTGGGCGAGCCTTTGAAGTGGTTTCAAGCATTACTGATAGCTCCCATTTGTATAGGGTTTTTAGGCCCCTTTTAGCTTCCTTTTGCTTTATTTCCTTTCAGTTTTATTATCGTTTTGTTATCTTTTAGTTAGAATTAGTAATTTCTCTTATTTTTGGCATTTTCTGTGTTTTCAGGTGTTTTGGGCCTATTTGAGCATTTCCGAACCAGACCCAAGCCTATTGGAGCATTTCCGGATTCTTCAGGGACCATCAGAGCACTTTTGGGATTCATCAGGGACCATTAGAGCACTTTTCGGAAGCCCATGGACCTAAACAGATAAAAGCCAGAGCAAAATCGCCCCATTTAGGACCTGTCTCGTCGAGACAATACATGTCTCGTCGAGACAGGCCCTCGTCTCGTCGAGACACTCATCGTCTCGACGAGACGAGGCGGGGAAAGGCGCACCAGCGCCTTCCCCCTTGCTGGAATGCGCAGATTTGGGCCTAAAAGCCCATTTGAACACTTTGTTAATGCCCTTGTTACCCTTGAGGCATTAGGGTTTCCTTCCTAACTCTATAAATAGGGAGCTAATCCTAATCTTTCAGGGGGGGGGGGGGGGGGGGATTAGCCATTGAATAAATCAGAGAGCCGCTAGGGCTTTCTCTCCTCCATTATGTAGATTTTTAGGTTTTAGATTAGATTTCCTGCTTTCTAGGTTAGGTTTATTTTCTGTTTTGTCTTTTCTTTCAAGAACGATTGATGGGAGAAGCTCTTCATCTTCTATTTTTATAATCGAATCAGACAAAGCGGGTTTCAGATTTCTATCTCTCTCTTTTATCTTTTGCTTTTATAATTTATTGTGGATGTTTTCCGTTATTCTTGATTTCCTCCTATTGTGATTAGTTTGTCTATGAACTGATATCCATCCAATTTGGGATGGGGATGAAATTGATTGTATGAATATGTATGATTAGGGATCTAGGACCTTTGATTGATCAGTTTATGCATGCTTAATGCCTAGATATTGTTAGGAACATGATTTATGCTAGAATGAACATTGATAATGATCAACTAGCCTGTTTATGTATATAATGTGCTTAATGCCTGTGACCCTGACATTAAATAGGATTATAGATAGATGAGAACCTGACCATGGAATCGTCTATATCGAAATTGTGTAAATCTGACTTCGCTAGAGACCACTAGGAATGAGGCTTTGTGGCTGGGCTACGGCTTTAGCCTTAGTTGTCAATAAACCTAATGCTTTGCATGACCTAGGGTATATGCCTAATCAAGCCGTCACCCGAATGCATGTGAATAGGTTAGACAAATCCCGTACAAATTTGTCTTTCACTTAGGACAATTACCTTCAATCATTGGTAAAACACAAATCTGAACTCCCTAAACCCATACATAGGATTTAATCAAAGGATTCCTCAGCCTAGGTTGTGTCATCCATGAATTCACCTTCTACCCTATCAATTGTTCACTTTATTTTGTTATGTTTATTGCTTTTAATTCAATTAGTTAGTTATTCAAAAACCCAACATTTATCCAACCCTCTAAACAATTAGATCATTCTAGGTAGATTTGCTAGTTATAACGAATAGTCCTTGTGGTTCGATCTCGTGCTTAGCACTTTATTACTTGTTGCGATAGGATACACTTGTCCTATTAACTGCTATATACTTTACAAGCATCAAGTTGTGGCACCGTTGCCAGGGACTATTTTGTTTATAATTAGATTAAATTTGCTTGGAACTATTTTATTTATAATTAGATTATATTTCGAAATACCCGACAACAACACCATCAAGTGTTGCCAGGGACTATTTCGTTTATAATCTGTGTAAATTGAATAGGTTGAAACAATTGTTTAGATTTGTATATAAAAATTTAAAAAAAAAATCTGTCTCGTCTCAGCGAGACACTGTTCATCTCGCCGAGACGGACACAAAAAAAAAAAAAAAAAAATTAAAAAAAAAAATTAAACGTTTTTTTTTTTCTTTTCTGTTGCTTTCTTTATTCTTATGTTTGTTTTCTTTTTTTTTCTATTGGCAGAACCGTCTAATCGGAATACTCACCGAAGCCGGTTTGATTTTCAGGACTGCAGCTTGGATTGAAAATTTAGCATCGGAAATTCGGGGTTGGATTGACAAGCCACCCCTGAGGGAGTTTTTCTATCCTATTTTTTTCTGCACTTTATGTTTTACTTTTATGTAATGATGGAAGTAAATGCATGTTGTAAGTGTGAGGAGGAAATACTAGGATATGACGATTTTTGATTCTGCCATTTGAATGTTTTTAATTTCTTTTTGTTTTTCTATATTAGGTTTCATGTTTTAGTTTTAATTTTAGGATTTTATGCTTTTTGTTTTTGTTTGCTTTTTAATTCTAGGAATAAACAGAATCTTAGGCAGTTGAATTTGATACATTTAGCTATCCCGCAATACAGTTGACAATGCGCTTAAAAATTTGCACATTCTAAATGAAATTTATGCATGCGAAAAATCTTGAACAACGTTTGAGTCTCCAAAGAGTATTATTTGCCTAAAATTGACATGGAACGGAACGTTAGTTGAGGCTAGGATTGATACCAATAACCCTTAAATTGTGAGTTAGAGCCAGAAAGATCAATATTTTAGACTCATGATTAAGAACAATTGATCTCTTAGGTGTGGGATTACATTTATTGTCTTTGTGCTCATAGAAATTGCATCCAATACTGATTGAATTTTGTGTTTTTATTAAACTTGAAATGATTAGGCAACCTAGGTATATCCCTTTGTGAATTTAGCCTATTCTTTGTTTAGCCAAAATCCCTTAACAATTCCACTAGATAAGCCCATTTGAGCCTTTTACCCCTTTCTTTGATCAACCATGTTACAAACCTTAGCCTTCTTAAATATCCTTTCTCACCCAAGTTAATTGACTCAATTTAGTTTTCATAAATCCTTAGACACACTTATCATTCAAATTCTCGCAAGCAATCATTAAAAGGTTGTAATTTTAATAGAAAAAACAACTTTTACCCAATTGAATTTCACTCTTTTTCCCCTCTATTCAAAGAAAAAAAAATGGTTAAAAACCAAATAAAAAAAAAATAAAATAGAGGAAAGGATAAAAGACGTGTTTATATTTTTAGTTGCTTCCCGAATACTTCATTGCCTCATAAACACAACCTTGAGCTTCAACCTTCATATACATAGCGGAAACAGTGTCCCTTTTGGATTCTGAATTGCTTGAGGACAAGCAAAATTTTAAGTGTGGGGAGGTGGTTTATAGCTCCCTAATGCGAAAAATTTGTCCTTTTTGCAAAAATTTTAACTATTTGAGTCATTTAAACTTTTTGCCTATAAATTCCCTTTTTCCTACCCCAACCTTTAGCCAATGTTACAACCCTTAAAGACCTATGATTTTGTTTAATTTTAATACATTAATTTTGACCGGATGGATGATGCAATCCCAACGTGACCACTTTGTACAATAACATGTAGAGCGTTTACAAAAAAATTTTACCCAAACACTTGAGCGTTAGAGTGACCACTTGTGAGCTATCAATTTTAGTTATCTTCTTTCGTTTTCATGAAGTGTTGATTGATAAAACCAATTAATCAGTTTTGGAGACTCATCTGAGGTTCATTATGTTTTTAATTGCAAAATAAGTAGTCTGAACTGTTGTGAATAATAAAGTGTAGTAGATTCTTGTTTTTGTAAGGGAGCTATTTGTTGATTTTTCTCTGCTTTAGATTCTGTCTTGCTTGAGGACAAGCAAGATTCAAGTGTGGGGAGGTTGATAGCTCCCATTTGTATAGGGTTTTTAGGCCCCTTTTAGCTTCCTTTTGCTTTACTTCCTTTCAGTTTTATTATCGTTTTGTTATCTTTTAGTTAGAATTAGTAATTTCTCTTATTTTTGGCATTTTCTGTGTTTTCAGGTGTTTTTGGGCCTATTTGAGCATTTCCGAACCAGACCCAAGCCTATTGGAGCATTTTCGGATTCTTCAGGGACCATCAGAGCACTTTTGGGATTCATCAGGGACCATTAGAACACTTTTCGGAAGCCCGGGGACCTAAACAGATAAAAGCCGGAGCAAAATCGCCCCATTTAGGACCTGTCTCGTCGAGACAATACATGTCTCGTCGAGACAGGCCCTCGTCTCGTCGAGACACTCATCGTCTCGACGAGACGAGGCGGGGAAAGGCGCACCAGTGCCTTCCCCCTTGTTGGAATGCGCAGATTTGGGCCTAAAAGCCCATTTGAACACTTTGTTAATGCCCTTGTTACCCTTGAGGCATTAGGGTTTCCTTCCTAACTCTATAAATAGGGAGCTAATCCTAATCTTTCAGGGGGGGGGATTAGCCATTGAATAAATCAGAGAGCCGCTAGGGCTTTCTCTCCTCCATTATGTAGATTTTTAGGTTTTAGATTAGATTTCCTGCTTTCTAGGTTAGGTTTATTTTCTGTTTTGTCTTTTCTTTCAAGAACGATTGATGGGAGAAGCTCTTCATCTTCTATTTTTATAATCGAATCAGACAAAGCGGGTTTCAGATTTCTATCTCTCTCTTTTATCTTTTGCTTTTATAATTTATTGTGGATGTTTTCCGTTATTCTTGATTTCCTCCTATTGTGATTAGTTTGTCTATGAACTGATCTCCATCCAATTTGGGATGGGGATGAAATTGATTGTATGAATATGTATGATTAGGGATCTAGGACCTTTGATTGATCAGTTTATGCATGCTTAATGCCTAGATATTGTTAGGAACAGGATTTATGCTAGAATGAACATTGATAATGATCAACTAGCCTGTTTATGTATATAATGTGCTTAATGCCTGTGACCCTGACATTAAATAGGATTATAGATAGATGAGAACCTGACCATGGAATCGTCTATTCCGAAATTGTGTAAATCTGACTTCGCTAGAGACCACTAGGAATGAGGCTTTGTGGCTGGGCTACGGCTTTAGCCTTAGTTGTCAATAAACCTAATGCTTTGCATGACCTAGGGTATATGCCTAATCAAGCCGTCACCCGAATGCATGTGAATAGGTTAGACAAATCCCGTACAAATTTGTCTTTCACTTAGGACAATTACCTTCAATCATTGGTAAAACACAAATCTGAACTCCCTAAACCCATACATAGGATTTAATCAAAGGATTCCTCAGCCTAGGTTGTGTCATCCATGAATTCACCTTCTACCCTATCAATTGTTCACTTTATTTTGTTATGTTTATTGCTTTTAATTCAATTAGTTAGTTATTCAAAAACCCAACATTTATCCAACCCTCTAAACAATTAGATCATTCTAGGTAGATTTGCTAGTTATAACGAATAGTCCTTGTGGTTCGATCTCGTGCTTAGCACTTTATTACTTGTTGCGATAGGATACACTTGTCCTATTAACTGCTATATACTTTATGAGCATCAATTACCTGACTCGACTAAGCATGATTGGTCAATGATGTCGAGCTTGTTTCTAATGGAGTGTAGGAGAGCCAAAGCACGGGTGGCGAAACATAGCGCAATGCAAATTGGGCCTATCAGGCGCCCGTTACCTGCCGTTAGTAAGTATAATGAAGGGAAGGACCCCATGGAACACCTGCATTTTTATCTGTCGGCTATGAAGGAAATTAAGGCTAAGGTATAGTAGCGAAAATATAAATTTTTTAGCCTACTTCCTTTTAACCATAGGATCCGTTAATCGTTATTTCATATAAAGAGGGATAAGAAGGAATACCTTTCGATGAATAATCTACCGTTGTTAAAGAAGCGCCCACAATTCTTCTCCGAGATTCCAACCACAAAGTTTAATACGGTGAGGCTAAGATGAAATCAACCCTTATGAGATGCAACCAAAATAGATTGCCTCTAATAAACCAACACAAGATCAAAGAGAAAGAGGGATGAATAAGATTAATCAATCGATGGAATGCCGAATTAATTCTTGTCCACGAACTTGGGGAATAGAATTCTTTTTCTCTCTTAATTAAGCAATTTCGAAAATCACTTAAGGGGAGGGATATAGGCTTAGTCGAAATTCATTAGGGGAGGGGTATATATATTAGCTTGTATCTAAACCCTAGTTAGATAGGAATAGGTTACTTAATAGGAATCCAATTCGAAAAAGGATTCGTAATTATTATCTCACTATATATCTAATATATTTAGGATAATAATAAATAACCTAATTGGATAATAATAGGAGAATATTAATCTAATTAAAACTCCTAATTATATTATCTCTTAATTAATTTAATTCATAATCCTAATCAAATTAGGATTAATGGAATAAAATTAATTCCTTACTAATACATATAAATTTCGGCCCCCTCCTTGTATTTGGGCCTTACTGGGCTTAATTGGGCTTCCATCTATTAATCATATCCATCTCTCTTTTGGTTCCAAGTCTTATGTGTGATCCATTAGGTCCTTACTACTTCTGGCCGTATGCAACCTATTAAATTAATTTCTTCAAGAATTATATTTAATCCCTTGCATAACGGAATGATGTACAGAGTATGTTATTGGCAAGTCCGTAATCATTCCCCCAGAGTCCGTTAAGAAGACAGGTTGATTCTGTCGTTAACCCTTCCGTATTAGTTACGGTATAATACGATCCTTTATCAACTACATCCTTGAACTGAATCTTATGACTATGGGTAATGTCAAGTCACATATAGCGAGACGTTCGTTTTACTTGTTATTGGCCGAGTCAACTCAAAAAGATAGGTTAAGTGAAATCTGTATTTCTACTCTTAAGCTATCACCTTGCAAGGGTTTAGAGTCAAGTCTTCCACAAGCGATCATTGGATGTATCTCCAATTAATCGGGAGTGATAAATGCTCAATCCAATGTATAACTACCCTGAAATTACTTCATGTGACACCCAACCTTTGCAGTTCACACCCCAGAGTCATCTCTGTTAAGGATCGTGGGACCACAGGATCAAAGTCTCACATTCAGTAATTCAGGATGACCAATTAACATTCCTTTGAGTCTGAGGATTAGTTATACCTATTAATACCAATGAGATGAACAGTTGACAAGGATGAATCTACCCATCCTGTTATCTCAAGTCGGATCCCCAATCCTAATGAACAACGTTTCACCGGATCTATGTAACTGTCCAGATATCTATATATGTGAAGCTTGTGAGATCAGCTTTCTGTCGGACAGAAGACATTGTTACATACAAGTCTCAACTGTGATATATCAATCCTAAATATATCACTTGACTTGGGGTGGTTTTAAGTTTATTAGTTTATTATAAAGTTTTGTCTCACTTCATGCTTGTATGAACACTTTATAATCACTTTAAACAAACTTACGGATTTCCTTTTATTAGACTTTATTTAGTGCTTAAAAGGGATTGCCTTTATATAGTTATAAAACATATATCTCATTAAAACAAATGATATAAAGAACAATTCATTTACAATAAGTTTGTATCCTGCAACAATTGACTATAGGACACAAAACCCCAACAGGCTATGGGTCCTCTAGGCTTCAAAGAGGAGGAGATTACGAGCTTGTTTTGCAACTCATTGGCAGGAGAGTCACTGGTGTGGTACATGTCTCTTCCAATGCACGTTAAAGCAGATTGGGAAGAAATGACTAAGAGGTTCATCAATAAGTACACTGCATGGGGACGCCCAGAGGAAATGCCTGAGTCACCCGATTAGGAGACACCGGAGGCGGTATTAACCATGGCTAAGTACAGGGGAGATGAGAACCCCATCGACCACGTAAACCGTTTCCGGACCCACATGTTTGATGCGGGACTCTATCGAAGTGAATTGATCCAACACTTTCCAAAGACGCTTACGAGGGAAGCTTTGATATGGTACCGAATGCTCTCGGGGAAGACGAAGGGGGACTGGGGATCCCTCATGGAGGCCTTTGTACGAAGATATGAGATATACATTCCGTGGACAGGGTCGTTGGAAGCTTTGGAAAGGATCAAACAGTTTCCCGAGGAAGCATTCGTGGAATATGCAAGAAGATGGAGGTTCAAGTATGCCTCATGTCGGGTCACCTTGAGCGATCAGGAGCAACTCATGTGCATCCGAAAGGGTGCTATTCCGCTCGTGGCTAGAAGAATGAACGGGGTGTTCCTCAGGGACTACGACGAGCTGATAGGCTGGGCTTTGTATGGATCGTCGGACCCCTCCTATGTGAATCCGAATGTCCCTCATGTGATGGACCTAATGGTCGTGGATATTTGGGGAAGTTCCTCGGGTGAGGAAGGTATCAATCAGAGAGCTCCGATTAATATCTGGGATGAGTCTGATGATGAGCTGGAAATGGCTGTAGGGGCCAAAGGAAAAATTCTGCCAGGCTTTGAAATTTTCAACGATGTTTCCGACTGGGGCAAAGGAGAGGCAAACTGCTTCATCGAGGAGATCATGATGTTTGATCTGAATGCCGAGGAGCATGTCATCACAATGGAAGCCACTGTGGGAGCGGTAGATGAGCCCGGTACCTCCAAGGCCTATGAGAAACCCGAGAACCTTGTTGATGACAATTGTATTACTGCTTTATTTGAATCTGATGATGTACTCGCCAATACTATCAATGAAATGAATTCTGATTTTGCTTACTTGCTTGATGTTGATTCTGATCATTCAATGCATTCTCATTCATATAATATGCCTACATTTGAAATCAATACAATAGAAATGTCAACTTTCAATCTTGGCACGGATGAAAATCCTAAACTTATACAAATTGCTCAAGAATTAACTACTGCAGAGAGGAAAGAATTTGAGAGAATAATTAAAAAATACGAAATAGTGTTTGCTTGGACGTACGAAAATATGCCAGGAATTGATCAATCAATCGTAACTCACCGAATTCCAACATACCCCGATGCTAGACCCGTGAAACAGAAACTCCGACGCATGAGGCTGGAATGGGCAGATAAGATCAGAGAAGAAGTAAAGAAACAGTTAGAGGTAGGTTTTATCGAAGTAATCGACTACCTTCCGTGGGTCGCTAATGTAGTGCCAATCGCAAAGAAGGACGGTAAAGTGAGAATGTGCGTCGATTATAGAGATCTCAACAAGGCTTGCCCCAAAGATGAGTTTGCGTTGCCTCACATCGATGTATTGATTGACAGTGCAGCATCTAGCGTCTTACACACAAATGTGGATGGTTTCATGGGCTACATGCAAGTTCAGATGGCCGATAAGCACAAAGCAAAGACCTCGTTCACAACTGAGTGGGGGACGTACTGCTATAGAGTAATGCCATTTGGTTTGAAAAATGTTAGGGCAACTTATCAACGGATGGCTACGGTACTGTTCCACGACATGATACACAAAGAGGTGAAAGTCTATGTGGATGACATGATGGTCAAATCGGAGACGAGAGAGGGGCATTTCGCCGCACTTGAGAAGTTTTTGGCCCGAATTGCAGAATTCAAGCTGAGATTGAACTCGAAGAAGTGCTTCTTTGGTGTTTCATCGGGGAAAATCTTAGGCTACATAATCAGTAACAAGGGGATTGAGGTGGATCCCAATAAAGTGAAGGCCATACAAGAAATGCCAGCACCAAAGAATGAGAAAGAAGTAAGAGGATTCCTGGGGCAGGTTCAGTATATCAGTCGGTTCATAGCACGACTCACCACGATCTGCGGCCGATCTTTAAGCTGCTACGGAAAGATCAACCCGCGGTTTGGAATGATAAGTGCCAACAAGCATTGGAGAGTGTCCGGAACTATTTGACTAATCCACCAGTTTTGAGACCGCCTAAACTTGGAAAACCGCTTCTCCTATACGTAACGATCGAGGAGCGATCAATTGGGCCAATGCTGGCCCAGGAAGGGGACACCAGTGTGGAGCATGCGGTGTATTATCTGAGTAAGAAGTTCCTGGAATACGAGCTTAAGTATAACATGATCGAAAAGACGTGCGTGGCAGTAGTATGGCTAACAAAGAAGCTGCGGCACTATTTTCAGTCTTACAAAGTGATCATTATTTCCAGGATGGATCCCGTGAAGTATCTATACCGAACTTCGTCCCTGACAGGGAAGCTAGCCCGATGGTTGTTGTTATTGTCAGAATTCAACATCGAGTATGTAACGAAAAAGGTTATCAAAGGGAGAGCTGTAGCAGAGTTTCTGGCCAATCAGCCTCTAAATGCGGAAGAGGAGGAGATAAACTATGATTTCCCCGATGAGCACTTGAACGCAATAGAAGTTATACCATGGAAAATGTTCTTTGACGGAGCGGTTAACTCGAATGGAGCCGGGGTAGGAGTGCTACTTATCTCACCGGAAGGGGAAAGGATTCCAATGGCGAAGAAGTTGTCGTTCCCTCTCACTAATAATATGGCCGAGTACGAAGCATGCATCTATGGGTTAGAGTCACTAGTGGCACTGGGAGCGTCATATGTCGAAGTCTGGGGCGACTCAAAGTTAATTATCGAGCAAGCCCAAGGAAATTGGGAAGTAAGAGAAGAGAGATTACGCCCGTACCTAGATCAGCTAGGGGGGTTAGCACAGAGGTTCAGTGAGTGTCGCTTTTATCATATTCCTCGAGCGCAGAACCAAGCGACGGATGCTTTGGCCACATTAGTGTCAGTATGGGATAATCCTCGGAACCTGGCCTCGAAGCCTTTGGTGTTGAGGAGGTCCCACAAACAGTGCTATGAAGACGTAATGTTGTTGGGAGCGGATGAAAAGCCTTGGTATTTCGATATCGTGAACTTCATGAAAAGTGGAACGTACCCGGCAGAATCAGAACTTAGGGATCAGGCTGTGATCAGAAGGTTAGCTCAGCGATTTGTCATCCACAACGATCTGCTTTACAAAAGGCACACCGATGGGTTACAATTGAGATGTTTAGACGAGGGAGAAGCCCGTAAGGCGATGGAGTCGGTACACTCGGGAATTTGTGGAGCCCATATGGGAGGAACAGTGTTGGCAAAGAAAATTATAAGGCAAGGCTTCTATTGGCTCACTATGGAAAGAGATTGCAGTGAATATGCAAAGAAATGCCATGATTGTTAAATCCACGGAGATTATAATCACTTGCCGGCTATGGAACTGCACGTGTTGGCACCCGTTTGGCCGTTTGCAGCTTGGGGCATTGATATCATCGGAGAAGTGAGGCCTAATGCATCAAATGGGCACAAATTCATCACAGTTGCCATTGATTACTTCACCAAGTGGGTAGAGGCAGAATCATTTAGCAAGTTGGGATCTAAGCAGATGAGGAAGTTCATTGAAAAGCACCTAATCACCCGGTTCAGAGTGCCTCATCACGTGATCATGGATAATGGGGTCCAGTTTCAGGGGGAAGTGAGAAGTCTCCTCCAGGAATACGGTATCGAGCAACATAGGTCTTCTCGATATCGCCCGCAAGCTAACGGGGCAGTAGAAGCGGCAAATAAGAACCTTAAGAGGATTCTCGTAAAGACAGTGGAGTCGCATCCGAATTGGCACGAGCAGCTTCCGTAAGCTTTATAGGCTTATCGCACGACGGTTAGAACGTCAACTAGGGCAACACCGTTCTCCTTGGTATATGGGGCAGAAGCCGTTCTCCCGATTGAGATTGAAAAGCGATCGCTGAGAATCGCGGTAGAAGCGGAGATTCCCGAAGCAGAATGGGTGAAGAAGCGGTATGAACAGTTGGCATTGGTCGACGAGAAGAGGATGGATGCCCTTTACCATGTGCAGCTGTATCAAAGGAGGATGGCCCGAGCCTTCAACAAAAAGGTTAAGGTTAGTCCTATCAGAGAGGGAGATATGGTGCTAAAACAGATCCGGATGACGCACACTGACCCTAGGGGCAAGTTTAGGCCAAACTGGGAAGGACCGTTTTTTGTGAAGAAGATCCTAAGAAAAGGGGCGGTGAAGCTAACTACTATGGACGGCATGGAGTTCTCCGAACCTACCAATCTGGATAGGCTTAAGAAATACTTTTCGTAAAAAAAAAAAAAAAAAAGAAGAAAAAATTCTCGATAGATTGAAAACCCGCAAAGGGCGATCTATGCAACAATAAGGGACATCCCAATGAGTGAAAACCCGAGAGGGCGCTCATTTGAAAATTCCGGGATAATAAAAGGAGAGTTGAAAAATCGCTGGGATCTGAAAACCGAAAAAAGGCGGCTCCTGGTAACAGTAGTTATATCTTGAGCAATCATAAAAATAATGTATAAGCGGCTAAGTATTTCTGTTGTTTGTAAATAAATAAAGGCATGAATATATTTGAAGAGGATGATTGGAATCATTATAATCTACTGAATGCATTGTATTATGAATCATGAGTTATACATTTCCTACCTCTTTCCCATAAAAAGCCTACATCCTATCCACCCATCTCTCTATATACAAGCTATACATCGGGGTAATACTAATGAGAAAACTACGAATAATGGGCCTATCAAGGAGGAAAATCCCAGAAGTCCTCGAAGTCCCTCAGATGTGAAGCCCGCTCCGCGGCTAAGGCCTCCTCGGCAACCCGACGACCCTCCTCAGCGGCAAGACGCCCCTCGGTCTCCACTCGCATCATCTCCGCCCAATAAGCATCTCTCTCTCGGTAGACGCGTCCGACCCTAGCATCGGCATCCCGCTGCGACTCGCTGAACCGCTGATCATTAGCATGAAGATCGCTCTGCAAATAAAAAAAAGGAAAAGAAAAAAAAAACACCAAAATATACAACAACGGAAGTTACACATACATAGGTGCATCACATGCATACATTTCACTACACTATAACAAAATAAGAATACTTACCAGGTGGCTGGCGCAACGCAGGTTGAGCCGCTCTCAAAAATAATCGGATAATCCCACGAAGTCGGTGCACGTCTCCCTCGAGGTATGGAGGGCATCAGGGGGATCGAACGACACCATCGAGGTGAAAACCGGAGGGGCTGTCTCAATACCGGAGTAGGCCACGCCCGCCTCGCCATAACGAACCACCGAATACTCTCTCCTTGAGGTCGGGATGGGTGCACCAAGGTAGAGCTGCTCTCGTCGGGCGGCGCCTGAGGACTCGCCCGCATGATATGAAGGCTCGCTCGCAGACGTCCGGGCTCGAGTACCGTCAAAAAAATCCGACGTCCGAGCACTCCTCAAGGAACCCTCCTGCAAGCAAAGGCAAAATGAGTACCCCTAACTATCTCGTAAATAAAGAATAAATCAGTCAAGCACTCACCGGAACCTCCTCTAGGCCGAAAACCTCAGCGACGGCCGCCGCCGAAAACACGTCCTCCGCAGGATCCATGTCCATCGCGACCTCAGGAGGGTCCAACGGAGTCAACAGTGTCGATAAATAGTGGGCACGACCCCCTGCGTGGTCCCACACGTCCCGAGGCGCAAATTGGCGAGTCAAATCACGACGTATCTCCTGCAGCGGCATGATCCTCACCGCGAACATGGACACGGGGATCTCGCCTAGAGTCCAATGTGTGGCGTTAACCCCAGTAAAACTCATGTCGCCCAAATACCACGCTCGCACGCACGGGCCGGTGAGTACACACTGCTGCCCCTGGATGCGGGTGACATAGGCGTAATCGGGACCGAAGTCGAGGTCGTCCCATCTGAAAGAGATCTGAAACATAAGAAAAGTCAGACAAGAACGAATAAAAATCTAGCATAGTCAGGTGACGTTCACCTGTCCCAGGCTCCGTGTGTCAATCCATGATAGGAATCGTGCCACCGTCCGCCTCCTCTCGGTGCTCAAGTCAAAGTCCCTCCACCTCGCCATAAGTGGAAGCGTAGTCTCGCGCGGTCTACTCCTGCGGGCGCTCAGGAGAATCCTCCTCTCATAGGCCCAAACCTGCCCGTAAAAATCGGCGTCAGAAGCGGAAATCATGAAAAGAATAAAGGATAAGCCAGGGATAGAAAACGCACCAGGAGGGTGAAAGTATAACCACCGAAGTCCTTGCGCCTCCGGCAAGTCAGATCCAGGAATCGATAAAGGTACGCCAAGCCGGCTCTAGCCCAATCGTATGAGGACACCGCATCTAAGTCACGGAAGGCCTGGATGAGACCTGCATGTATGGTCCCGCTCTTGGTGTGGAAAACTGTCTCGCCCAAGGCATACAGGAGAAAACTACGAGTGGCCCGGTCAGTATAGTCTCGATCACAAAAGTCTCGACGACTCAACAAGCTGTAGGTGGTGATAAACTTCGCCGGTGTAGACCCGGCACCTGTGAAGACTCCGAGGCCAATCAATGCGGCCAACTCATCAGGGTCGACCCTGGGACGCACCATATCGTAGCAAAGAGGGACCGGAGTACCACTACCTCGTAGTCCGGTCAGTAGGGAAAAGTCGCGAGGCGAGATCGTCATCTCTCCAAACGGAAGGTGAAAGGTGTGAGTCGAATCCACCCAACTCTCACAAAGGGCGCACAAGCCGCACTTGTCGCACACACCGTTGGCACGAGGCAACGCCAGAATAAAAGGCTCGAAACCTAACCCTCGCACGCGGGCTCTGACCGCCGTCGGAAGCAAGGCATACCAGGAGCGGATGCCCTCGGTAGATCCAGAAACACCAATAGTCTAGAAGAAACGGTACAAGTGAGAGATGGACTAAGCCTAAGTCATTCAGTTTACCTAGTCGTTCTTTAAATTTCGTCTAAATTTAACCTAGCAAGTTCTCGTGGTTAAGATAGTCACTCTCTAGAGTTTCGTCCATAGGGTCATTCATTTAGGGTTTGATTCATTATTTTTTGGGGTTCCACTCTCTCGCGTGCTTGCGGAGAGCTTAGGCCTATACAAGTTTCTAAGGATGGCTTAGCATTATTCACATTTTTACTATTCACATGCATTATTCACGTTTTTACTATTCGCGTGCATTATTCACGTTTTACTATTCACGTGCACTATTCATGTTTTTACTATTCACGTGCACTATTCACATTTTTACTATTCACGTGCACTATTCACATTTTCACTATTCACGTGCACTATTCACGTTTTTACTGTTGGCATGCATTGTTCGCATTTTTACTATTCACATGTATATAGTTCACATTCTTTCCAAAAATCGTAAAGTATTGCTCACATGCATAAGAGTTCGTGTTTTCTAACTAAAAGACCTATAACCAATTTTAAGGGTTAGCATGCGAATAACGTTCAAATGGGGTTGCCAAAGCCTAGAAGTCTTGACAAGTAAGAAATAAGGAGGTACTTACCCGATTAATGTTGGTCCGACTAAGGTGAGAATCAGGGTTCTGGAAAGGAACCACTCTAGCCAAGTCCTCGAAAACCGCCTCCATACCCTTCGTGCCATCGTATCTACTCGACCCCATCACGAGAATACTCTAAATGTTAGTGAGAGAGAGAAAGAAGAGAGAGAAGGTGTGGGGTTGGAAATGAACCCCACCACCCTTTTATAAGGAAATGGAATGGCATTTTCGTAATAAACGAAAAAGGTACGACGTGACAAAAAGGTAAAAAGTAAGTAATTAATTACCAGGTGCACAGACCTTTGATTTGCAGTCCGTTTCAGCCTGCGTTTCTGCCAGGAGGTGACCAATACCCCAAGGAAGTGACTCCAGATGACAGCCAAAATTTACAGAACAGTGGTGCCAGTCAAAATACAGACAACAGTCAATAGAAAAATAATTTTAGTCTAAAAAGTTCCAGACGAAAGGATAAGGACCTTCCTACCAACAACTCAAATACACGAGACAGTAGCTCCAGTAAAAAATGCAGACGTCAGTGTCTTGAAATTCAGAATTGCTAGAGAGAGCCATTTTACCTGCGGTCGATTTAGAGACCAGGGTTGCTATAAAGAGTCATTTTACATGCGGTCGATTTAGAGACCAGGGTTGCTATAAAGAGCCATTTTACCCGCGGTCGATGACCGAGGTCGCTATTGAGAGCCATTTCACCTACGGTCGATGACCGAGGTTGCTAGAGAGAGCCATTTTACCTACGGTCGATGACCGAGGTTGCTATAGAGAGCCATTTTTACCACGGTCGATGGCCGGGGTTGCTATAGAGAGCCATTTTACCCGCGGTCAATGACCGAGGTTGCTATTGAGAGCCATTTTTACCACGGTCGATGACCGAGGTTCCTATTGAGAGCCATTTTACCTACGGTCGATGGCCGAGGTTGCTATAGAGAGCCATTTTACCCGCGGTCGATGACCGAGGTTGCTATTGAGAGCTATTTCACCTACGGTCGATGACCGAGGTTGCTAGAGAGAGCCATTTTACCTACGGTCGATGACCGAGGTTGCTATAGAGAGCCATTTTTTACCACGGTCGATGACCGAGGTTGCTATTGAGAGCCATTTTACCACGGTCGATGACCGAGGTTGCTATAGAGAGCCATTTTACCCGCGGTCGATGACCGAGGTTGCTATTGAGAGCCATTTTTACCACGGTCGATGACCGAGGTTGCTATTGAGAGCCATTTTACCTACGGTCGATGGCCGAGGTTGCTATAGAGAGCCATTTCATATACAGTCGATGACCGAGGTTGCTATTGAGAGCCATTTTACCACGGTCGATGACCGAGGTTGCTTTTGAGAGCCATTTTACCACGGTCGATGATCGAGGTTGCTATTATGAGCCATTTTACCACAGTCGATGACCGAGGTTGCTAGAGAGAGCCATTTTACCTACGGTCGATGACCGAGGTTGCTATAGAGAGCCATTTTACCTACGGTCGATGACCAAGGTTGCTAGAGAGAGCCATTTTACCCGCGGTCGATGATTAGGGTTGCTAGAAAGAGCCATTTACCTACGGTCGACTTAGACTAGGGTCCCAGGAGAAGCGTCCGCCGGCCCCCGATTCAAAGGCAAGGACGGGACAGACAAGGCGAAAATCGAAGACGAGGCAGGAGCGTGCGCCGCGGAGATCAGGTATTCCTCCTCCTACTCTATATGTGTCTTTTACTTTAATATATTTCCATTGCATGTGCTGCGTTAGCAAAAAAAACGTTTTCAAAACACACACATCATTGTCAAGATAGAAAAGTAGGGGCAACTATAGACACCGAGTCGGAGGACCAGTGACGAAAACCCACGACAAACGGCTAAAGTGGTTGATTCCATTAGTTAAGAAATTTAAAAATCAAAGGGAAACTCGGAGAGCCGACATGTGATAGCCCCGCTAACAAATGCAGCGTCTCCTGAGTGAGGTCGGGCATGTCCATCGTCGTGTCGATGTATGAGAGGGCCCCGGAAGTCGGACGTTAGCCGATGAGTGACCAGTGTCGGTCCCGGCGATAATCGTCGTTACATAAATAACGGCGCACGACGCGTTGAATGCCCGCCCGACGGGCCGGGTGTCGGACGTCGCCTGTCGGACGACGGGCGTCGCTCGTCGAGCGTTGGCCGCAGCCCGAGACATGTCGATGTCGCCCGACGTTCGATGGGCGGACGCCCCGCGGCATCGGGCGGACGCCCAACGCTCGTTGGGCGGACGCCCAAGAACGTCGGGCGAACGCCCAACATTCGTTGGGCGAACGCCCAACGGTTGTTGGGCGCGCGCCCAACAACAGTTGGGCGTTAGCCCAACCAAAGTTGGGCGTTCGCCCAACAGAAGTTGGGCATTCACCCAACTATTTTGGGCGTATGCCCAATGTGGTTTAGGCGTCGCCCAATTCCCGTCGGGCGACACCCAAACCGTTTTGGGATCCCTATGCATTTGAGGAGGAAGATTTTTTTGGGGGACTCTCTCACTCTAAAACATTTTTTAGAGAGAGAAAGTAATTTTTTTGGGAAAAATATTTTTTTTTCCTAAAAAATCTGAATTTCCTAAAAGTTAAATATTTTACCAAAACATCAAAAACACCGAAAAATCATAATTCGTGGAATCAACCGACACCAGCTGTCAATACCGATCTTGAGGTATTATCCGAGGACTAGACTCGTTTTTATTTATTTCGTTTATTTGTTTATTTATTTATTTCCTTTATAGTTTTATTTATTTGGTTAGTTATTTATTTATCACGTTTTATTTATTATTCCGTATTTATTTAATTTTCGTCTCGTAATAAATAAACATTTTGGTTTGTTTTGAAATAAAAAACCTCATTTTAACATCCCAATACGAACCGTGATCCGATTTAAGGGTAGTTCGGGATTAAAATGTTGTAATTATAAGTTTTGAAAATATTTCTAAATAACGTTTAAAAATAAAACATCGTTTTAGGAGTCTCCGTTATAGACTATGATCCAATTTGGGTAGTTCGGAGGTCCAAAACGATAGAATAGATCTAATCTAAAGTGTTTGAATAAATCTAGAAAGTATAGGGACTGCTGTTGATATTCTGCCTTTTCTGTCACTAACATCAGATTAGCGACGGATTTTCCGTCGGTAATCTGCTGGAATCCGAAAATCATCCTTTTAAACCCATTTTCTCAACTTTTTGGCATTTGATTCTTGTATATATAAGTATATAATTATGTAATATATTTATGAAAATTATTTTTTGGGTCCTATAACTATTAATTATGTATTATATAGCTATTTATTTCATATTGAAATTTAATCCGTTTGGATTTAATTTTATAAAGTAATATATGTGTATATATATATATAGTTTTTGGGTTATTTGGGTTATATTAGCTATTATTAGGTGAAACCATTTTGGGATAAATAATATTCTCTTATTTTGGAGTCTTGCCCATTATTTTTACATAGCTTTAACTAGGATAAAGAAGATATTATATTTAGTATTTCCTATTTTCATTATCATACATATACTTAATAATGTAATATAGTATCTTTTATTTGTTTTTCTTTAAATCTATAGATATATCATTATTTTTAGTTAAAAATGTATATATATATATATATATATATTCTTTTTCTTATTCTTTTGACATTTATGGGTATATATTTTAAATGGGTTTTACTTGGTGAATTTTGGTTTAATTGGTTCATTATTGTGATTATGTTTAAGTGAGGAGTAAATTGAGTGAAAAAGGGGAAAATAAACCACAAAAAGAGATTTAACTTAATTATTCAAGCTAATGGTTTCTAGATGTTCCTAATGTAATTAAAAAGTTTCTTTCTAATTCTTTATCGTTTTCAAACGACTCCTCAAATGTCATGTTTTAAAACCTTAATTCGTTCCAACGACGGATTAAGCGAACCTTGTAATTAAAATTGTTTTTTTATTATAAATAATGGAGTTTTGAATCGTTTTCTCAATTAAAAGGTTTTGTACAAAAATAAATGGACTTGTATGCTTAATCGCGTTTTTGGTTAAAATTTTTCATTTCACATCTTCAGACACTCGAACCGTTCCAACGGCAATTCGAGTGGATATCATAACGGGGTTTTGAAATGTACCTAAATCGTTCCAACGGCGATGGGGGTACGAACCATGTAAATAAAAACTCGTTTTTGGGGAATGAGATTAGCGTAGAAATAACATATAAATCGAAGCATAAATCACACTGTAAATAAATCAATTCTTTCTTCTATCCCCCTCTCTCTCCTACACGCTTTAAATTCATGCAAAATGGGTGATTCTTTAATAAAATGGCTTTCAATAACATGCTCAAAATGGTTTTCAAAGCGAGAAAGAAAAGGTTTCAAATGAATTTTAAACTTAAAGAAATATACGATTAGTCCGTTATCGCCTAACACGCTAAGTAGGAGGCCGGTGGTTCATAACCGGGCGATGTCGGAGTGCCTAGTAGCCTTTCTCCGGAAAGGAGCTAGCCTTCTCGGCTCGTACCTAAGTTTCCCGAACCCTCACCGGTCTCCCGTAAGGGATCGGTGTTCATTTTCCCATTCGTGGGTGGCGACTCTTCCATACTCCAGGCTCCGGTCCTGCCGAGCAGCTTGATTCCACGATTAGTTGCTTTCGGCGCCAATCACAGCATCTGTCGTCAACGGTTTCCACCCTCCGGTCCGCCCGGGCGAGGCCGCGGCACGTACAACTCTGTCACTTGGGATTTGAACTTCTATTGGAATGACAGCTTCCACATCGTATGTGAGGGCGAATGGAGTTTCACCTGTTGTAGTTCGAGGAGTGGTTCTATATGCCCATAGGACATTCATTAGCTGATCCACCCATTTCTTGTTATGCTCACCCAATCTTTTTTTATGCCTTTCACGATTGTTCGATTGGTGACTTCGGTTATTCCATTAGATTGAGGGTAATATACTGAGGCAAATCTATTTTGGATGCCTTGGCTTACGCAAAATGACCTGAACTCCCCACAACTGAACTGTGTTCCATTATCCGTGATAATTGTGCGGGGAACTCCAAATCTTCCGACGATGTTATCTCTTACAAACTCGACCATTCGCTCTGCACTTATGGAGGAGACAGCTTCGGCCTCTACCCACTTTGTAAAGTGAGCAACGGCTACCACCACATATTTCCTTTGTCTCTTCGTAGGAGGAAAAGGACCGACAATGTCGATGCCCCAAGTGGCGAAAGGTCGTCCTTCAATGATGGGCTTTTGTGGATTCTTAGCCATATGAGATTCATTCGCATGAACTTGACAATTATGATAGGACTCCACTAACTTCTGAGCATCAAGCTCCGCCGTAGGCCAATAGAATCCAGACAACCTGGACTTTTTGAAAATGGAGGCGGATGCTTCATGAGCTCCGCAAGCGCCCTCATGTAGCTCTTTCATGATCTTATGTCCCTCTTCTGTTGTAACACACTTCAACCAAGGCTAGCTAAAAGATTTTCTGTATAGGTGATCATTTATTATGGAGAAGTATGCCGATTTTCTTACCGTCCGCTTAGCTTCTTCTTTGTCTTGAGGCAAAGTTCCATCTGCAAGATACTGTTGGATCGGTGATCTCTAATCTCCAATGGCGGATGTAAAAAGAGCCATAACTTCTGTGGCAAACGCCGGTCTGGTTTTCACCTCGAATGGGCATTGTAGATCCGCCCATTGATCTTTACTAGAAGCCAGCTTAGCTAAGTGATCCGCTTTTGTGTTTGATCCTCGAAGCACATGGACCAATTCCCATTTTGTTTCTTTATTTTCTAAGTGGTTCAATAGCTTTTTATCTTCCTCCACGTACTTGACCAGAGTTTCGTCTTTCAAATCAAAGTTTTTGATTACCTGATTGACCATTAGTTTGGAGTCGCTATAGATCAGAACTCGTTCTGGTGTAATTTCCTTCAACAGGCGTAGCCCCAATATCAGGGCCTCGTATTCCACTGCATTATTTGTCGCGGGAAACTCTAACTTCGTAGTATAATGTAATTTGATGTAATGAGGTCCCTGTATTCCACTGCCTATTCCTGCACCTTCTGCTGAGGAAGCCCCATCGGTGTACATCGTCCACTCTTCCAATTTTGGCTTAGGAAGTTGAAGGCCCTCTTCAGTGAATTCATTTACAAAGTCTGCCAAGGTTTGACTTTTCAAGGCGGATCTACCTTCATAACGAACGTCGAATTCGCCCAGGAGGATTTCCCATTCCATTAACCTCCCCAAAGTTTCTGGCTTTTGCAATACCTTCTTCATAGGTATGTTGGTGCGAACGATGACTGTATGAGCCTATAAATAGGGTCTTAGGCGAATAGAGGTGGTGACCACAAGCAATGCCATCTTATCTAATCTTGAATACCGAGTTTCGACATCCTTTAGGACTTTGCTTACATAATAGATTGGATACTATTGGCCATCTTCCTCCCTTATCATGACACTACAAACGGCTTTGTCTGTGACAGAAACATACATGTATAGATTCTCACCTTCCAAGGGCCTGCTCATTAGAGGCGGTTCTAAGAGGAAGCGCTTGATCCCTTCGAAGGCTTGCTTACAATCTTCATTCCACTCGAATGCTTTCTGTTTTTTAATCACCTCATAGAAGGGCTGGCATCGACGAGCAGAGTATGAGATGAACATGCCAAGCGCTATGATCTGCCCGTTAAGACGTTGCACTTCCCTAACATTTTGTGGAACCTTCATGTCCAGTACCGCTTTGATTTCATGTGGGTTGGGACTTACCCCCTTCTGACTGATCATATATCCTAGGAACTTTCCATAAGTTCCCCCAAAGTGCACTTCTCAGGATTCAACTTAATGTTGTGATGGCGAAGTACTCCCAAGACTTCTCTTATGTCCTCTGCATGCTTCTCTATGGTGGTGCTTTTAATGATCATGTCATCCACGTAGACTGAGAAGTTATCCCATTTTCTTCCTTCGAATATCTTGTTTATCATCCGCTAGTAGGTAGCTCCAACATTCTTGAGCCCAAAAGGCATGACCTTAAACCAATAGGTTGCCTGGTGAGTTATAAAGGAAGTTTTGATTCTGTCAGATGGCTCCATGGGAATCTGATGATAGCTCGACTTCACATCTGTGAAGGAATATATGGCGTGCCCTACAGTTCCATCGACTAGAATATCAATGCAAGGCAAAGGATAATTGTCTTTGGGACAAGCTTTATTAAGATCTGTGAAATCAATACACATGCGATATGATCCGCTTCCCTTCTTAACCAGGACCACATTCGCCAGCCATTGTGTATAAATAACTTCCTTGATGGCGTCCGCCTTTTTTAGTTTAGATATCTCCTCCTCGATCACATTCTGCCTCTCCGGACCATGATTCCTTCTCTTCTGAGCTATAGGAACCGCATCTTCGGCGATATTGAGTCTATGAGTAATCACATCTGGACTGACCCCTGTGAGGATCTCATCCTTCCATGTGAACACGTCTTGTGATTCGAGGAGGACCTTCGTAACACTCTCCTTAATTTCAGCTCTTAATCCTTTGGCGATCCGCACTTGCTTTCCATCTGTAATGAGGAACATTTCTGTATCTCCAATGTCCGTTGTAACAAGCTCATCCTCTTCATCATCTTTAGATTGTGGGCGAATTGATAAAGATGTCGAGTATGTCTCTTGAGCAACTTTCTGATTCCCTTTGATCATCACTCTTCCCTTGGTCGTAGGGATGTACATCGTCAAATGGCATATCAATATTAGAGTCGCCACTTATGAGATAAAGGGGCACCCCAAGATGATGTTGTACGCCAGTTGTCCATCCATAATGGAGAATTCTAGATTTCCTATCCATGCCTGATCTTCATCCGCCAGCTCACATTCCAAAGTCACTTGCCCCTTCGTTTGGATTGTGTGGCCTGTTACTCCCAGGATGTCTACGATGGTGGTTTTGATCTGGATAGGATCAATCCTAAGTTTGGCGAATGCTCCTCTAGTGATGACGTTGCATGAACTTCCAGTGTCTATCATCACTCGTTTCATTTCCCATCCTTCTACCATCATGGTGATGAAGAGAGCATCTGCGTGTGGGGGGATCGCTGGGCCAAGGTCTGCAAATGGGCGATTAAGTGACGCCCTATCAAGAGCTGTAGTTCTTGATTTCTTTACTGTAGGCTGATACCCTAGTCCGCCAGTGATGACGTTAATGACCCCCTTAGCCTTATTCTTTGGATCATCTCTTCGTTTATCACCATCTCATTTCTTGTCATTCTGGACGAACCTGTCCATCTTTCCTCTCTCAATAAGCCTTTCAATCTCCCTGGCCAGCTCCCAACATGCGTCTGTTTCATTGCCATTTCTTCTGTGATATTTGCAATAATTTTTGGGGTTTCTCCCCATATTGGTGTACTCCCCCCCCTTTTGGTTCGGGGTATGAAATGCTCCGTTTGTGTTGGCTGTTCTCTAGCCACATCAGCACTTCGCTTTTAGGGGCGTTTAATGGTGTGAACGATGGTGTATATGCTGATTTGTTCCTGGAGCCCCTTCGCCTGTTTCTGGAGGACGAACCAGGGAGCCTTTCTTTCTCTCTATCCCGTTTTTGGGATTCGCCTTTCCCTTTTTTGGGAGGAGAAGCGGATTCTCTTTGGATATCATCGACTTCCATGAAATCCTTACATCTTTCCATCAACTCTGCAGTTTTTGGCTTGTACCTGATTAGATCTTCTTGCAAACTTTGCAGGTCGTATTTTTTATCACTGCTTCAGTGGCTGTGGAGACGTCCACATCTACTACGCGAATGCATAATTTGTTGAAGTTATTGACATAATCTCTTAGGGACTCCCTTTCCTTTTGCTTTAATTCGAAAAGCTTCCGTGATGAAACTACTGGCGGAATACTTCCTATGAAATTTTCGCAAAATTCCCTACTCAATTGATCCCAGCTATCTATCGACCCTGGTGGGAGAGACTGGAACCAGTCATACGCCGGACCCTTTAGTGTGGTTATGAACATTCGGCATAATACTGCTTCACTGGCGCGGTTAAGTCTGAGCAACATGCGATATTTCCTTGCATGAGCCTTGGGATTATCATCCCCCGAGTAGCCAGGTATATTCGGGATTTTGAACTGTCTGTCAGTTTCCTCATCTTCAATCCAGCTGGTGAAGGGCGATTCCCTGTTGGCAAAAGGATTGTGCCTTGCATTCTCTTCATTCTGCCTACGTATTTCTGCTCTGATCTGTTCGGCTATAGAGCCCTAATTCCTTTGGGGTCGTCTTTTACTATGAGATCTACTCCGCTGAGAAGAGGAGGAGCTTGACCCTGATGAGGGATCAGATGGTTACCTTCTTCCCCCTCGGCCATGTCCTCTTAGTCGGGGACGTCCGCCTTCCATTGGTTCAGGTGGAGATTGTGGCATCTCTTGGCGAGGTGGTCTATCTCCTCCTTGCTCTAAAGGTGGTGGTGATCTTTCCCTGCGAGATGATCTAGCCCGATGCCTACAATGAGAACGAGATCCTGACCGCCTTCCGTGTCTGCGATCATTACGTCCATCTTGTGGGTGACCAGGATTCATGCCCTCATTGATTCGCGTCTGGCCAGCCTGCGTTCCAGTTTGCACCGGTGGGATTCGGGATCCGCCAATAGTGATTCCTGGATTCTCCATATTCCTTGGGGAAACCTGATCATTCCTTCGGCTTCCCTCTGGTACATCCGCAAATAACCTTCTATTTATTGGTACATCACTTGCTAGCTCTGGGTTGACGACCACCGACTCCGTGGGTTGAGAAAGGAGAAACGCTGAGTCCCGGTAAGCCCCTGGTCTGAGATAGGCAACTTGCTATCCTGACGCACTCGGTCTAGGCGGGTGGCGATTCCGACGGCGGTCTAGATGGGGGATATTCCCTGTAGTGGGTCCACTTACAATAGGATTCGCCAAGGAAGCTCTTAAACGATCTTCCATGACTGTTCCGCAGATGCTCTACTGCTTCTGCACAAATTTCCATAAAAGATTCAGGTGACATTTCCCGCTCATCATGAACAACTGGCGCATCTGGATCAACTCGGCCAGAGTTTGTCTGAGGATTATTGGCTGAATTTGGTATGGATGGTGTTGATGTTCCGGTCGAAGGGTTAGACCCTCCACTTGCCATATTCGCAATCGTGAACTAAGTCCTTTTGATTTAGAACTTCCACCTTCACCGCACCAATTGATGACTGGTGGTAGTATCTCGATCGGAATCCTTCCCTGCGGGGGGCGCCGTTGGGATCGGCGGGGGGAAGCTCCGATGCTAAAGTCAGTATAATATAGTAGAATAAACTATAAGCACGAAGTAGGATTAAGAAGAGCGTGAATGTGTACCTCAATAGCTTGGGAGGCAAGCTATTTATAGTCATGTCGTTGTAACCTTCGGTAACTAGAAAGTCTCTATTAATGCCTCATTAATGGAGGTTACTGATCTCATTCAAGTATGACCGTTAGCTTATTAATTGTCTTTATCGGGAATCGGCTTAGCCGTTGAGCCGGTGGATCGAGGCGAGGGCGGGTCTCTCGTAGGTTTGACTACAGATAGCGTATGTGTTGAAACACCTTTCCACATAATTTTGATTTGACAAAATTGTTTAAGTATAATTGAAAAACATATTCTAAACACACTAAGTTTAAATGCTTTGATTTATTCTACTAATGTGTTTGTTCAATGTTGAGTTAAATTGTTTATAAGACACAAGAATTAAAAGGCCCAAGCCCAATACGAAAGTCAAAGCCCAAGTCAAACAACTCAAGACAACTCGGCCCGCGTTTATCAAAACGATGTCGCTGTGTGCAAAACGCAACTCAGCATGAGAAGGATCTAGAAGACCTTCAGGGGACAACTTCGGAACGAAGCTGCTGAGTTGATTCGACAAAGCGTACAAGACAGCAGCTGGCTAAGGAAAACTTCCAGACAAAGTATTTCCACTTTGGGTAAAGTTTAGACGACACAGTATGCTGTCTAGTTGACTTTACCATAAAAGGAGAGACATTCTGCCGAGCTGACCAAAAGCTGATCGAGAACAGAAGATACACAAATCTGATTGGCTGAGAGCTCTGAGCAAGTCAGGATGACAACGACAGGAAGCCGTTTCCCTCCAACGGTTATTTCAAAATTCGAAATGACCGATGCCTCAAGACGTCTCTATAAATAGTGCCATCAGAAGCTTCATTCAACACAGAACTTGATCAAGCCATTACGCTGACCAAATTTCTACACAAGTTCTGCAAGCAAGAAGCAAAGCAAATCTTACACTACATTTCATATATTTGTGTAAAAGTCTAGAGTGATTATTCAATCATCTAAGGTGTCTTAGCAATCATTGTTTAGGACAAACACTTATCATTTCTAGAGATTAGAAAGGAGAGGCTGAGTACTCGGTTATAGTACTCAGCAAGAGATTAGGATTGAGTAGAGGTATAGAGGAAGGTACTCTTGTTATACTCAGTTGCTAAGATTGTAAAAGGTTTGAGGCTCTACCTTTAAAGAGCTCAGTAGAGGATTCGAAATCTCGGACCGTGTTCCGGGGACAGGACGTAGGCTTAGAAGAAGCCGAACCTGGATAAATCTGCTGAGTAACGTATTTCTTACCTTAAACTCCTTATATATATTGCTTGCTTAAATAACCAAAAACTGACCAAGTAAAGAGGTCAAGCTGAGTTGTGCGCATCGAACATCTGAGCTCAGGAATAGACTTTAAGTGCTATCTCCTGACTCAAGTCAAGAAACTGACCTAGTCACCAGTTGACTAAGCCAGTATCTTAGTGATCACTCAGCGCCGCTGTTAAAACCTTTTCTCTTAAGAAAAGAAGTTTGCCCGAAATTAATTAAAAAGTTTAAATAGTTCCTAACCCCCCCCCTTGGAACTATACTTGCAACGTTATAAGGGACCAACAAGTGGTATCAGAGCCTAAAAGCTCACTGTAAAAGGTCTAACAACCTTGAGCTGATCCCTACTATGGGCGAAAACAGTACTCAGTTTCTCCCAGGAAACCAAACAACTCAGATATTGCCTGAGGGGCTGTCCATCACTCGGCCTCCCCTATTCTTCGGGTCTAACTATACCTTCTGGAAGAATAGGATGAAAAATTTCATTCAAGCTGCAAATATGAGTGCCTGGCTATCTATAGTGCAAGGCCCATTTGTACCTGTCGAAGTTGTGGCTGGCCAAACAGTTGTAAAAGCTGAGGCCAAATGGACAGAGGATGATCTTAAGAAGCTTCAAAATCACGCTTCGGCTATCAATATGCTTCACTGTGCGCTCGATGCTGCAGAATATAATAAAATCTCAGGTTGTGAGTCGGCGCAAGAGATCTGGAAAAAGCTGGAAGTCACCTACGAGGGAACCAATAAAGTAAAGGAGTCCAAGGTGAATCAGCAGATGAGACTGTACGAGCTGTTCGAGATGAACAATGATGAGGGCATTTCAGACATGAATGCAAGGTTTACCAACATCCTTAATGAGCTCAAGAGACTTGGGAAAATCTTCACTGAGGAAGAACAAGTCAAAAAGATACTCAGGAGCCTTCCTAAAGACTGGCAAGCAAAGAAGACCGCTGTTGAGGAAGCTCAGGATTTAACCACCTACAAATATGACGAACTCATCGGCTCGTTGCTGACCCATGAGATATCTATGAAAAACTTCGAGGTGAAGGAAAAATCTGAAGACAAGAAGCAGAAGTCTCTTGTCATGAAAGCTGACTCCACTGACGGGAGCTCAACTAATGATGAGGAGATGGCTATGTTCACAAGGAAGATGAAAAGGCTATTCAGGAAGAATGACAAATATTCTAAGAAGCCTTACAGAAAGATTGATAAGTATAAAGCTGACTCAAGCGACAGCAAATACAAAAAGGACAGCTCAAATCCCATTACATGCTTTGAGTGCCGTCAAACTGGCCATATTAAGTCAAGCTGCCCCACACTGAGGAAAGACAAGAAGAGCGTCAAGAAGGCAATGGTGGCTACATGGAGCGACAGTGATGAGTCCTCATCTACAGAAGCTGAGGCCACCGAGTTAGCGAAGATATGCTTCATGGCTGACGAACTTGCTGAGCCGTGCGTCTCTGAGCATGCTGACCCATCCGTCGCATCAGATGACGAGGAGCAATCAAATGAGGTAATTACTCTTCCCCAGCTCAGAAACGATATGGTTAATGCCCTGAGTGATCTCTACACACTTGTCAAGAAGTGTAATAAGAAAGTTAGAGCACTCAGCAGGCGCTGTGACGAAGTGGAAGAGGTCAAGCTGAGTGACCTCAGATTCCTTCTTCAGGACAATTCAACTCTGCATGATAACATGAAGATCATACACGAGTCTGTCTCTGAAGTCCAATCAGTTTCAAAGAAACTGAGAAAGGACGTCACAACTATCCAGAACCAATTAAAGGTTCCAAATAAAAGAAACATTCCTCTGAGAACTCAGTACCAAGGTATTCATCAGAGATGGAATCCCCAGTGAAAAGTCCAGTGTGACTTTTGTGGGAAGAAAGGACACACCACTAAGGTGTGCTGGCACGCTCAGCACTGGGGTGCTGACAAATCAGTGAAACATCCTAAACAGAAGGTCAGCTGTGACTTCTGTGGAAAGAATGGCCATACTGTCCAAGTATGTCGCCATAAAATAAAATATGATGTTTTACCTGTTGCACCTAACAAGCAAGGACCCAAAAAGAATTGGGTACCTAAAAGTAACTAGTTACAATGCAGGTAAGCCTGAGATGTGCCGAGAAGTCAAAGATGTGGTATATTGACAGCGCATGCTCGAGGCATATGACTGGTGATGAAACTCAGTTCATCACGTTTGAGCGTAAACGAGGAGGAAGTGTAAGTTTTGGAGACAACAAGAAGGGTAAGATAGTAGGGTCAGGAACCATTGGAGGTAATCCTACTATTGAATCTGTCTCCCTAGTCAGCGGACTCAAATATAACTTACTCAGCGTAGCTCAGCTATGTGACAATGGGAGAAAAGTTATATTTGATGCTACTGGATGTAAAATATACGAGGGTGAATCAAATGAGTTAATTTTAACTGCCCCTCGCATAGATAATGTCTTTATGCTAGACTTAGAGAAAAAGTTTTCAAAAACTGTATGCTTAGTATCAAAGGAAGAAAATTCCTGGCTATGGCACAAGAGACTTGGTCATGTAAGCATGGACCTCCTGGCCAAATTAGCAAGAAAGCAATTGGTTAAGGGACTGCCTGAACTTAAATTTGAAAAATATCAATTATGCCACGCTTGCCAAGCTGGAAAACAAACCAAACAATCTTTTCACAGCAAAAATATTGTCTCAACTAAGCGTCCGTTAGAGTTACTACACTTGGATCTCTTCGGTCCAGTCCAGCCGCTGAGTCTGGGTGGAAGAAGATTTTCCTTGGTCATTGTAGATGACTTCTCTCGGTACACGTGGGTCATCTTGCTGAGTAGCAAGGATGAGACCTTTGAGACATTTTCAAATTTGGTTAGAAAAATTGAAAATGATAAAGACCTAAAATTAGCTCACATCCGTAGCGATAATGGTGCAGAATTCAAAAACCAAAAGTTTGTTGAATTCTGTGAATCCAGCGGCATTGACCACAATTTTTCTGCTCCTAGAACACCTCAACAAAATGGGGTTGTTGAAAGGAAGAACAGAACTCTGGTTGAAATAGCCAGGACAATGCTGGATGAGCATAGGCTTCCAAAGTATTTTTGGGGAGAGGTTGTCAACACAGCGTGCTATATTCTTAATAGGGCTCTAGTTAGACCTATATTAAAGAAAACCCCCTATGAACTTTGGAAAGGACGAAAGCCCAATATTGGATACTTTCGTGCCTTTGGTTGTAAATGTTTTATTTTAAACACCAAAGATAGCTTAGCAAATTTTGATTCAAAAGCTGATGAGGCTATCTTTTTGGGGTACTCAACAAACAGCAAAGCATACAGAGTTTTTAATAAGCGAACTCAAGTTCTAGAAGAGTCAGTACATGTGGAGTTCGACGAAACTAACCCTGCAGGTAGATACCAGCCGCTGACCGAGGATGATCCACACTCAGTAACCGCTGACCAAGAACTAGCTACTAAGTCATTTACTAAAAGGCTGACCAAGAGTAAGAGTGAACCTAAGATTACTTTCACTGACCCATCTACTTCTGCAGAGATTGTTGAAACACAGACAGCACAAGACATAAATCTACCTAAAGAGATAAGGATTCCAAGAGGGCACTCAGAGAGTGCAATCCTTGATTCTACTGGGAATACCCTGATGACAAGGAATCAACTCAGGAAGTACCTCAGCAATGTAGCCTTCGTCTCAGTTCAAGAACCGAAGAATTTCGCTGAAGCTGAGTACGATGAATTCTGGATGATCGCAATGCAAGAGGAGCTCGATCAATTCAGAAGAAACGATGTATGGGAGCTAGTGCCTCATCCAAAGAGTCAGAAGACCATTGGAACAAGATGGGTCTTCAGAAACAAGATGGATGAACAAGGGAACGTGGTCAGAAACAAAGCAAGACTTGCAGCTCAGGGCTACAGTCAGCAAGAAGGTATTGACTACGGTGAGACCTTTGCCCCAGTGGCAAGGCTAGAGGCAATAAGAATTCTATGTGCATATGCATCTTACATGAACTTTAAATTATTCCAAATGGATGTCAAAAGTGCATTTCTTAATGGAGTTATAAACGAGGAGGTTTATGTTAATCAACCTCCAGGTTTTGAGGACCCTAAATTCCCAAACCACGTTTATAAACTCAAAAAGGCTCTGTACGGCCTCAAGCAAGCACCACGTGCTTGGTATGAGAGGCTGACCAGTTTCCTGCTGACTAGAAATTACGTCAGGGGCAAAGCTAATACAACCTTATTCATTAAGAGAAAGGGTAAAGATACCCTGCTGGCCCAAATTTATGTTGATGATATAATATTTGGTGCAACTAACGAATCAATGTGCAAGGAGTTTAGCAAACAAATGCAGACTGAGTTTGAAATGTCCATGATGGGAAAACTCAACTTCTTCCTCGGTCTTCAAATTAAACAAGGAAAGAATGGCATCTTCATCAGTCAAGCCAAATATGCCAAGGAGATATTAAAGAAATATGACTTGGAAAATTGCAAGCCAATATCCACTCCTATGGGCACTGACACTGTCCTCTGCGCTGACGAGAATGGTAAGTCAGTAGACAGCAAATTATATCGAGGTATGATAGGCTCTCTACTTTACTTAATAGCCAGTAGACCGGACATTCAGTTTTCAGTATGCTACTGTGCTAGATATCAATCTAACCCTAAGGAATCTCATTACATTGTTGTAAAAAAGAATCCTTAGATATTTGCAAAGCTCAGTGAATGCAGGTTTATGGTATCCCAATACTCATGATTTCACACTCATCGGATACACTGACGCTGACTATGGACGGGATAAGCTGGAACGTAAAAGCACCTCTGGAGGATGTCACTTCTTAGGAAGCTGTCTTGTATCCTGGTTCAGCAAAAAGCAGGCGTCAGTAGCCTTGTCTACCACTGAAGCTGAGTACATTGCTGCTGGTCATTGTGTTGCTCAAGTCCTATAGATTAAGCAACAGCTTGAAGACTATGGTGTTCAAACAAAGACAATTGAAGTCAAATGTGACAACAAAAGTGCAATTGATCTTTCAAAGAACCCAATTCAACACAGCAGAATGAAGCATGTCAGCATCAGTCATCACTTCATTAGAGATCATGTACTCAAGGGTGAGATCAAGCTGACCTTTGTCCCAATGGACAAGCAACTTGCGGATATCTTCACGAAGCCACTGGCTCGTGAGCAGTTCAGCATACTGAGAGAAGCTATTGGTATGTTTAATCCTCTTCAGTAAATTCCTGAACTAAATGAATATGCATGCTGAGCGAATTATTATGCTGAATGATTGTTTTTGCTGAGTACTCATTGAAATTAATTAAACAGCAAATACTGAGTAAATTTGCACACTGAGTAAGTTAGTTTAAACTTAGAAATCATCCTTTTATGAAATACTGACCACTCAGAATATGAAACGCTTAGTATTCTAAACGCTGAGTGTTAGATCCGTTAGAATAAATGCAAAAGCACGCGTATAGCCACATAGGATGACGTACGCGCCGAATGTGTCATAAATGCCAAGATCATTGTCGGTTCACAATCCCGAGGCAAAACTGACACATGGATTCGTTAAGATCCACACTTCACCGCTATAAATAATGGGTAAATCCCCATTGTTATCTTCTTTACGTCTACCGAATTTTAAGGCAAAGAGCTTTCTCTAAAATTCTCAAAGCTTCCCAAACGCATCCTTCAACTATGACTAAAATTTCCTTTAACATTTCTGGTGTCGGCCACCCTAAGCCCAGCTCCGATGAAACTTCCAGGCAAACCTCTGTGCCAGAATCTACCAAGGTCACCTCACCGAGCAAAGGAAAAACTGGCCAAACCTCCTCTGGTAAGGGAAAGCCTGAAAAAGTCAGGACATATTCTAAGGTCTTTGAAAACGTCCGAGAATGGAAGGTTGAGCCCTCAAGATGGGTATCTGAAGCCTTCGTACAATCCGAACAACCCTTCTGTGAGTGGATTTCGCAGAATGGATGGACTGAGCTATTTTCGATTAGGGATCCCACCTATCCTGACCTTGTAAAGGAGTTTTACCACAACCTTCGCGTTGCCAATGATAACCAGGACTACTTGGTAACCGTGGTGAAAGAGAAAACCATCTTCATCAACCCTCTCTACCTAGGGAATCTGCTCAAGTTAAAAACTGAGGGAGCAAGGCTAAGGAGATCTGGAGATCAGGATGGTACTGGGTACGAGGTCAACTTCTGTAAACCTGCAGGCCACTCAGGAGAAGTATCCAGTTCCTCCATGGGTCAGCACCAGAAGATGGCTCATTATCTGCTGAGTTATTTTATCTATCCCAAGATTAACTGCACCACCTCAGCAACAAACTTCGAGCAATGCTTCATCTGGCATATGCTGACGTACAAGCCGATCAACATGCCAGTATTCCTCGTTGCTGGCTTCCTAAAGAGTACCGGAACTCTAAGGCTAGGATCACTCATCACCAGGATCCTCATTGATCATCAGGTAGACCTAACTGATGAAGTAGAAGCTAAAGGATCTGAGATCACAGCAGCTTCACTGAGAGCGTTGAAGTTCAGTCAGCCTCTAAAGAAAGGAAAAGCTGCTGCTGCTGCGAGTGCTGAACAGCAAGCTGAGGAAACTGCTGTCCCAAAGAAAGGGAGAAGGACTAAGGCCCCAGCTTCCCGAAAAAGAAAAGCTGTTGAGACTACCTCACATGATGCTGAGTCTCCAGCTAAGAGGCAGAAGTCAGCTGGTACTAAGGGTCAGGAGAGACCTAAGTCAGCTGAGAAATGGAGCAGGCAAGATGAGCCTGAAACCGAGGACACTAATGAGCAACCTCAGAAGAAGCAAAAGCCTTCTACACTGACTCCCCTCGATGCTATCCCTACTGACATTGTTGTGCCTGGTGACTCTCACTACACACAGTGTTTAGGAACTGTGTTTGAGGAACAAGAAGAAGAGGTGCATCTGGACGACCAGTTCATTGCACAAGTTGAGGAAGAATTGGATGGGGATTCTGATGACGATGATGAGAACAACGATGATGCTGACTCCGAGGAGACAACTAGTGAAATCGAAGCTGAGCAAGCCAATACTGGGTTGGCTGTTGGAGAAGAGCAAGAACTTGACCAACACAATGTTGATCAAGTCCAAGAGCAAGCTGACCTCCCTCACCATGATCAGGAAGAAACTTCTCCTTCTCACTCCGGCAATTCTATTCAAGCTGACAATCCTCCTCCTCGAAGAAGAAAACTCATCAAGGCAAGTCAGAAAGAAGTCAGTGAGACTCCTGTTGAACTATCAACTCTTCCTAACTTTGCCATTCAACAACCAACCAAAGACCCTTCTGCCCTAAAACTCAGATTTGTTGGTAGAAAACCTGCGGCATCCATCGAAAAACAAGCCTCTGTTTCTTCCCAATAGGAACATTCCGACCAAAATGCTTCTGCCACCTCAACAAGTCAGGTTGAGACGAGTGCTGTCAATGTTCTCCATCCAAGCATTATGCTGACTCCAAACACATCTGCCCCCGTCAGCACAGATAGTATTCGAGTTTCTACTTCTCCAATTAACATCTCTGCCGATCAATCAACCCTGCCAGAACCTCAAGTGCAGATTGGAACAACACTTCCAGTCACTAACCATGTCATTCCCTTGACTCCTCCTCCCACCGGTCATACTAATGCATCTGGACAATTGAATGAAGGTTCTTTAAGCTACATGAATGTCACTGAGTCTGACAAACGCATCATCGACTCAGTACAAACCTTGATCAAAGACCTTGAACAATCGTCTACTCCTGCTGTTGGGTCTTCTAATGTGGAGACTACTCAGCTTTCCCAAGTAACTCAGCTTCTGAACGAAGTTAAGGGATTTAAGGACTTGTTGAGTATCATCATCTCCTATCAAACACAGCAAGCTAAGCAGGATTCCATCGCCAAGCTGGCCGAGATCCAGCTGACAACTGTGCAACACTTAAACGCTCTACAACAGCAAGTACAGAACTTGTCAGCTGTGAACCCTGGATATGCAACTTCTGATGAAGTAAAGATGCTCTTTGCTCAGCTTCACACCGAGCAACTCAAGACCAATGAGCAAATGGTTTCTTACTCTCAGTGCTCAGTGGAGCAAATTGGTGAAGCTGTTCGATTGCTGAATCTAAACAAGCAGGAGATGGACACTGACGCAATGAAACAAAACGAGATGTTGTCTATCACAAGACAAACCTTCAATCACATTCGTCACAGTAATGTTCAGCGTCAGTACTTTGACACCTACTTACTCAAAACCTTTCATCAAGTCATTGCTGGACTGACTGACGTGCTTATATGGATTGGTAAGTCTAAAGCTTTCATCGTCAGTATGATCAGCGCTGCCGCACTCAATATACCTGATGAAGTCTCAAATCAGGGAGTTGCCATTTTTGATGGTGTCAATGAAAGTGCTGACCGACTTAAAGCGCTGTCCAACAAACTAACCAGGGCTGTCTTAACCGACAGCTTTAGGATTCCTCCTCCCGATGCTGACAAAACGGGGGAGAAAGAACAAGCGAGAACATAACCAAGAACACAGCATGGATCTAGTCAATCCCAACAAAAGAAAAAGAAATAGATATAGGCTAGCTCAGTATAGACTAAGTATGATGTAATCTATATGCCTTGTCTTTAAGTTTTGTTTGTAAACACTGACTATCGATATCAATATATCATACATGCATCTTTCATTCTATTCCTGAGCTATGATATATGTTGCTGTGTACTGAGTTATTATGTATCTTCAAATTGAATCAGCTATGTCTAACACTTGTAAAACTTATTGATTGAACCCAATACTGATAACATGTTTGACATTGACTTATATGTTTATAAAACACTGCCTTATAAAACTCATTGAACAACAAATTACTCAGCGCCCTCTGAATGATAAAACCTTCCGCGTAAACACTGAGTAAAATAGAATATGTTCCATGAACTGACCTATATCTGAAAAACTGACCTTAGACTTACTCGATTAAACCTTTAAATGTTTAGAGTAAAACTAAGTCAGTAGCTCAACCCTTACCTATCATGGGGGAGCTCAACACTGAGTTCCTCGCTGAATAGTTTTGCCAACATCAAAATGGGGGAGTTTGTTGAAACACCTTTCCACATAATTTTGATTTGACAAAATTGTTTAAGTATAATTGAAAAACATATTCTAAACACACTAAGTTTAAATGCTTTGATTTATTCTACTAATGTGTTTGTTCAATGTTGAGTTAAATTGTTTATAAGACATAAGAATTAAAAGGCCCAAGCCCAATACGAAAGTCAAAGCCCAAGTCAAACAACTCAAGACAACTTGGCCCGCGTTTATCAAAACGATGTCGCTGTGTGCAAAACGCAACTCAGCATGAGAAGGATCTAGAAGACCTTCAGGGGACAACTTCGGAACGAAGCTGCTGAGTTGATTCGACAAAGCGTACAAGACAGCAGCTGGCTAAGGAAAACTTCCAGATAAAGTATTTCCACTTTGGATAAAGTTCAGACGACACAGTATGCTGTCTAGTTGACTTTACCATAAAAGGAGAGACATTCTGCCGAGCTGACCAAAAGCTGACCGAGGACAGAAGATACACAAATCTGATTGGCCGAGAGCTCTGAGCAAGTCAGGATGACAACGACAGGAAGCCGTTTCCCTCCAACGGTTATTTCGAAATTCGAAATGACCGATGCCTCAAGACGTCTCTATAAATAGTGCCATCAGAAGCTTCATTCAACACAGAACTTGATCAAGCCATTATGCTGACCAAATTTCTACACAAGTTCTGCAAGCAAGAAGCAAAGCAAATCTTACACTACATTTCATATATTTGTGTAAAAGTTTAGAGTGATTATTCAATCATCTAAGGTGTCTTAGCAATCATTGTTTAGGACAAACACTTATCATTTCTAGAGATTAGAAAGGAGAGGCTGAGTACTCGGTTATAGTACTCAGCAAGAGATTAGGATTGAGTAGAGGTATAGAGGAAGGTACTCTTGTTATACTCAGTTGCTAAGATTGTAAAAGGTTTGAGGCTCTACCTTTAAAGAGCTCAGTAGAGGATTCGAAATCTCAGAACGTGTTCCGGGGACAGGACGTAGGCTTAGAAGAAGCCGAACCTGGATAAATCTGCTGAGTAACGTATTTCTTACCTTAAACTCCTTATATATATTGCTTGCTTAAATAACCAAAAACTGACCAAGTAAAGAGGTCAAGCTGAGTTGTGCGCATCGAACATCTGAGCTCAGGAATAGACTTTAAGTGCTATCTCTTGACTCAAGTCAAGAAACTGACCTAGTCACCAGTTGACTAAGCCAGTATCTTACTGATCACTCAGCGCCGCTGTTAAAACCTTTTCTCTTAAGAAAAGAAGTTTGCTCGAAATTAATTAAAAAGTTTAAATAGTTCCTAACCCCCCCTTGGAACTATACTTGCAACGTTATAAGGGACCATTAGTGATCTAGTCACACAAAGTCAACTAAAACCCAAACAATTCCAGCACCCTTGATAAGAAATTATAATCGAGGGTGTCGAAACATACGTTGTGATTCAGAGAAATCACATGCTTTACACAATGAGCAAATGAAAGAATTTGTTCAATATGGTTGTGTTTCAGTTGGCGATATTTTCGAAATATCCCAATTTTCAACCTTGATATGCCTGTGTCCATTAAAGAATGGTAAAAATAATGCGGGCATGCCAGAGAAGCTAGTTCTCAAAAAATAAAATGGTAATTGAATAAAATAAATAAATAAATGCGTGTAAGATTTGAATTCTAAACGAAAAAAGCGATTGACGACCGTTACAAGAACTGAAAATAAAACAACGGTCTTGGGTCCTGACGTTGCTTGACATGTTAGTCGGAAAACAATTCTTTAAAATATGGTACCAAAAATAAAAGCAATAAGCAACACAAAGATATTTTTTTTTTCTTTTATATTTTTTATTGATTTCATTATTTTTTCAATGCGTTTAGATTACAAATATGAGCACAAGCTATGAAGATTACAACTTGGTAATAATACTTTAAACCTAAAAACATAAAAAAAAGGTATAAAAAAAATATGTACATTGTTAAAACGAAAACAAACAAACTTGTTGACGTTCGGAACGTCATGAAATTCGGATCGAAAATCGTCGCATTGTTTGGGTAATTCTAGGCAAATTTGGTGCAACTAAAAATTTCAGGAACCAAACTAGTAATTTGCCATTTAATAGAATAAACAGCATCAATTTATGGAAAAAAGAGTGATGTGTGGGACTTTGCGGTTCGATTTCGAAGGATATAAAGATCGGATTTGAGTGAAACGAAAGCTAAGATTTAAACTTCATGTGTAAAAGGAGGGGCTGGAAGTGAAATCTTGGAAAAATATTAAGTAACGAGTTCAGAATAAATTTTTGAAAATAGCTCTAACAGAATAGTTGTTTGGTGGTTGGAAAACCAAAAATTTTAATCTGTTTTGTGGAGGCTACTTCAATGACGTTTTTGAAGGCTATAGAAGGCATATTTGAGTGAAATGAAAAACAAGATTTAAAGTTCACGTGTAATAGAAGAATTTGCAAGTGGAATATCAGGAAAATTTCGAGTAACGAAGTCAGAATAGTTTGTTGAAAATGACTCTAACAGAATAGTTGTTTGATTGTTGGAAAACCAAAACCTTGATTATGTGTTGTGGAGGCTATTTCAAGGACACTTTTGAAGGCTATAGAAGGCCGTTTTTCACGAAATTAAAACTGAGATGTCGAGATTTGATGTAACTAAAAGATTAAAATTAGTTCGGGACAAAATGATGGAGTAACGAGCTTGGAATAGTTTTTAGAAAATGGCTTTCCAGAAACGACGTTTGATGAATCTTCAAGAATGAAGAATTCAAAAGCTTGTTTATTAGTCTTTTTAATTGATTGTAATCAATAAAAAAAGTTCCTAAATATGATTTAGAACAAGTGTAAACTAAGAATGACTCGAAAATTGAGTTTCAACGATCTTGGTTTCACGAAAATTGCTTGAAAGCTTGTGATGAAGATGATAATTGTGGATTTTGATATAGACTAAGAGAGCTTGAATTGATTGCTGGATAATGTTGATAACGATTAAACTAAAAGATCGCAAAAATCGGATTGAGATTTGCTTGAGTAAACTAAGAGAATTAAAGTTTCTAAAATATGAGATTTGCTGGAAAGTCTAAGAATTTGATTTGAAAAAAATAGAATGAGATTGATCAAATTTATCTAAGAGGTCTAATTTGGGATGTTGAATATTGATAATATGATCCCAAATTAGATTTCAAGATTGATTTGTTGATTGATTTTTCTTGGTTGATTTGGTTTGAAGTTGGTTCGGATTTTGGAACGAAGGATTCAATGCTCATATTTACAAGTTTTTTTTACTATTTCTTTATCATTTTCTTTTACTTTTTCTGTGTTTTATATATTTTTTGATATTATTTTTTTTATTTATTTTTATTTTGTTGATATGAAATTAATTAATTAAATTTAATCATAGAATAAAATTATAATCTATGTTAAAAATATAAAAATTAAATTATCATCAACCGTTTTACTAACTCAAATCAAGTCAACATATCATGTTACCATCCAAGTCAATATGAATATTATGGAAGATTAGCATAGTTAGGCATTTATGGGTGTTGTTAAACCTAGTCCCATTTTCCCACCCCTAGCTCCGTGAAAGGACGAAAATGCCCTTTTATGGGTTTTGGGAGGGGAATTGCTTTTTTTTTTGCCAATCCGACACGCGGGCGTGTGGCCATCACGCTTCACCTCGCGGTCGGACGTGATAGCCTCACGCCTTACCATGTGGTCGGACGTGATAGCCTCACGCCTGACCGCAAGGTCGGGCATGTGGCTGTCACGTCCGACCACGCGGTGAGGCGTGAGGCTATCACGTCCGACCGCGAGGTGAAGCGTGATGGCCACACGCCCGCGTGTCGGATTGGCAAAAAAAATAGCTTTTTTATCCCGTAAATAGTTCCTTAAACCCGTAAATAGGCCGTTAAACCCGTAAATAGACCGTTAAACCCGTAACTACAGAATTGTACTCAAAACCAAAAAATAATATAAGTTAATTAATAAATATTATTAATCACAACATATAAAACTAATATAATCTAGTCCAAGCCTCTCTCCTTTCAGCGTATAGATTCTCCAAGTGACGAACACTATGATGACAAAATAATCGTCATTGGGTGGCAATGGGAGGCACTGGAAACGCAGGATGTAAATAAAGACGTATGTAGTGACGATAACTCCCCAAATGACAAATCACAATCTCTCGCTCTGGTGGTCTTCCATCGTCCGAATGCATCGGCAGTATAGTGCAACATCCTAATTGTTCTGTAGTAAAGAGAAAAATTACTGCGTTCAATACAGATGCAGCAGCAAATAAGTCATCCGGACTCACCATCCAGTGGGACTCACCACAACCCGCTCCTGCCCATTTAATACGTGTGAGGGCAGCATCAAATCCGTTCCCGTACACTGGCGCATACAGATCACGGTTTGCCCGCATCTCATTCTCTATGAGCACTCTCATCAGCTTCCACTCCTCTTGGTTATAAATGATGGCATCGGCTAAAACACGAAATCCACAGTTACCATCTGCTACAACATCATGGAATCCAGTAATAAATGGTACGATGAGACGTTGAACCCGATGTAAATGGTGGTAACTGGCGATATCCGCATCAAATCCGACTGAAAATATTAATATATGAAATTTATCAATAAAAATATATTTACTTTAACTTCAACATATATATAAATGAAATAAAATATACCCGGCATCTGGCTGTTATGCACAGATGAGGATGAAGAACGGCCTCGACTACGACTACTCCTCGAACCTGAGGACCGTGCTCGACCTCGTGGTGACTGACTGTACTCCCATGCACTCGGATTTCGTTTTGTTGATGAATTTCCCTTTGGTCTACCCCTAACAGTGTCTTTGACCTCAGGTTCTTTAAAGCCACTTTGTTCCGGGTTTATCTGATCATGAATCATCATCGATATGCTACGCACCATTGAAGGATCTAATTTTTCAACCTTTTCCACAAGAGATTGAAAAAATCGATGATCCTCAGACCCGTCAGCATATACTGGAGCAGTAACTGGTGTGTCACTCAACCCTTCAAACGCAAGAGATCTCCAGAAAGGATGGATGCGGTCAACACGGACCGATTCATTTGTGTCAATATATGTTTTAAGCTCACATGCACACGGAATGCCATGAGTCATGGGCAACACGCATCCGCATTCACTTACCACATCCATACTCAATCCGTGCATACGTTTGAGCTCATCATTTAGTACAGCAAAGCAGTAATGTGAAACGTGTAAGTCGAGATACGTGAAAGGTTCTCCACATTGATTCACCGCAGATCTTCTTCTCGAGTCCTCGAGTGAGTATCTGATTATATACAATGAAGGATTACAAAACTAATGTATTAAATTTTAAAAGATTAAAGCAAATAACAGAATAAATGTCTTACTTGATCGCCTCGATCTGAGCCTCAATGTCCCTGTGCACCTTCGCCCACACTGTATCAAGTGCACCAGTAGATGAATTCAACCACTGTTTCAACTGTGCATGTGAACTCTCCACTCGACAGGTTGTGGTGTTTCCTAAGTGCAACACCTTGTTCGTCCATGCTCGACAAAACTTCTCTTTATGCACTAGCCACGTGGCCTCCACGTACTGAATCACACCAGGCCAGTTGCCAGTAGTATTCTTCATGGCTACCACTGTCGCCTCATATTCAGCTTCTATCGGGGCGTCAATTATACGTTTCCATTTGGAATTCTTAAAAATTTCACCAAACTTCTTCATTCCACTCAACTTGCCAACTCTATCCTCCACATCTTTATTAATATGCCATGTGCACAATAAATGATGAGAATGAGGAAATACCTCACGAACCGGCCGCATCAGTCCTAACTCCCGGTCTGTAGCAATGGCTGTCGGATGCACATCAGGTTGGAGCAAAAGTTTCAATTTTTGTAACACCCACATGTAACTACCCTCGGTTTCATCCTTCATGATTGCATAGGCGATCAAGAAGTTTTTGTTTGAAGGCGTCATTCCAATGATTTCAAAGAATGGCATCTTATACTTGTTTGTTTTATATGTTGAATCCATACCAACAAACAAGTAATAAGATCGGAACAGTGTGATCGATGTTGGATGTGCCATAAATAAGTGAGTCACGACATTGCTGCCCGGCACCGCTTGCGTCCAATGTATATAGTGCTTATCTATAGCAAGCCGATAAAACTGACCGATTACATCCCGACCCTCAAAGCTCTCAGTCCTGATTTTCTCCCTGTAGTTATAGATATGTCTTTGTGTCGGGCAATCCTCCGGATGTTTTTCTTTGATTGCAGCAAAAATAGCATAAGGCTTAGCTTGCGCTGAACTCATTTCACGAACAAGTTTTTTGGAAGCCGGGCTTAGTCCGCTCATCTGTCTGTAGCCCTGACGATATACAGCCAACTGATGACAGTGTTGTCCTCTATCTCCAGGAATCCCATTCACCACCCAACCGCCCAATTCGCCGATTTCCATAACCTTTATCTGGAATTTGCAACCACAGTACTTTGTTTTTGTATTCTTCCGTAGTATAACATCCATATCCACATCCTTTTTCCTTTTATAATTCTTAACACCACGAGCACATTTAACCAATATCCACTTTGACTTGCGCCCCGTCTTGTGCGACGATGTGGTTAACTCAAACCCGATCCCAATTGCCGTCTGTTTTGCCCAGTTAACAGCTTCATGATATGTTTGAAATGTTTGTTTGGGAAAAAACTGCGAGCTGTAATCTATGCCGTTTCCGTCAAATTCTTCCCATGAAACCTCCTGTAAATGATTAAAAATGAACATTACATTCCAAAACGTGACATTTCTACAGCGTTTCGGTGTCTAAACCCGAAAAACAGCCACAAATATGCTTGGGCGTGTGAGCATCACGCCCCACCATATAGTGGGGCGTATGAGTATCACGCCCCCCTCATGGTGGGGCGTATGAACATCACGGCCCACCTCATGGTGGGACGTGTGAGCATCACGCCCCACCTCATGGTGAGGCGTGTGGCTATCACGCCCCACCACATGGTGGGACGTGATACTCATACGCCCCACCATGAGGTGGGGCGTGATGCTCACACGTCCGAGTGCCGAACCAGATTTTTTTTTTCCAATTGAAATTACAGAAATGTAAGGAAGTTAAATCGGAAAAATACCTCGAATTCGGACGTAGCATCACTCCCGTCTACTCTCGGTGATAACAGATTGTCTTCCATCAAACGTGTTGTCTTTGATTCGGATGAAAATGACTTTGAGAGAGTTTGGGAGGGATTCAAATTTTCAGTTTTTGTTCAAAGGGCGGTTAGGTCTTTTTTCGGGGATGGAAGTGTGAATATGGGGCTGGGTTTAGTAACCCACTTTTTTTTCCACTAATTTTGTAAAATATATAATTTTTGCAACATTACATTCTCCGTCTCCTCCTTACAAATCAACAAAACTATATGAATTATGTATCCGTTTTTATTTTTTTAATTTTGCAAAAAGAATAAAAAAACTTGGACTCATTAAAGTTATTTAAGTTCTAGACACATGTATATTTTTTTTTTTTAAGGAACAGAAACAAGAGGTAAAGAGAAATTCATTTCCTACACGGTGATTTAAAAAAGGTATTGCCCATGTTTGGTAAAGAGCATTTTGGGATAAAAAGAGCAGTTTTGACCAACTTTAAAAGTTTGACCACTAAAACCGCTAATTGGAGTATTTGGTGGAGAGAGGTTTGGAAGAGAGTTTTGGGATTAAAACGCTAATTTAGAAAAAGCTCTTAAAAGGAGTTTTTTCAATTAGCGTTTTGCAATATTAAAATTAATGGACTTCTTTAACCCTAATAGATAGACTCCCTCTTCTATTGCGCCAAAATTAATGCCCTTATTCGTCTTTTTGCACAAACCGCTCTTATCAATCAGCTAATTTTTACCAAACAGGTCTACACAAACAAACAGCTAGTCAAATCAGTTAATGTAATCAACTAACAGCTTATGTAATCAACTAACAGATAACAGCTAATTCCCAAACAGAGCCACATCATTACACCGAAAAGTTGCATTGAATGTTAAAACACCAACTTATATCCAAACATATACATAGGAAGAAAGACCTTCAATCCAAAAGACAGTCCATATTTTCCCGCTCAGGATATCAAATCTTGAGAAACAGAAACCAGAGTTATTTTAACTTCAATAACCAAAGTGTCGTTCACTGTGAATCCCTTTGATGAATTTTGTAGATCCTTCAACAGCATGAAACTTTGATAGCCAAAACCGTATGAACTTTCAAACCAATGATTAACTGCACACAACAAACTCAGTTTAAACATTAATATTTGTAATGCTAATAGAAAATGTAAATTACTTTCCCTTTCCTACGTTCCCAATGGATCCCATTCACCTGATCTTTTACCAACAAGTTATATTCCACGTATACTTTACTTTGACGACGAGTAGCATCATTCGCATCAAAGTATAAATATAAGGACATACTACAGTCCTTTTTCTCTAATTGTCCTTTAGGATAGAGCCTCAATTTCCTGATAATCCATTTCAGTTATTTTAGATTTCAAACAATCAATTTAGAGATTAAAAATTAAATTGGATACGTACCATTTACTTCCACCGACGCTAAATACTTCACTGCAATAATCTTCCTTCTCCAATGTTGAAAATGTTTCAATCTTCCAAGTAAAAGTTCCATTTGGAGGATCCTTTATAAAAGAAAACTCATTCCCTTTAACTGTATTTTTAATAAAATTAACCTCCGCACCAAAAACGCAGCAATCATCAACAACATATCCATTGCTTCGATCATTGAACTCGGCAAGTGGAAGCAGTTGATCAAAACCATGTTCAGCCTTTAAAACATGGCAACGCTTAGTTTTCCCATCTGCATAACATTAATTAATTAACCTCCATAGCTAATTAAGATTTAGGTACATTTAAATAAAACCAACCTTGGATTGTCAAGTAGTTATCTTTGATATGATCATAAACGAAAAGGCTGACAAGCACATTAATATGGCCTCCACTAGTCTCAGAAATAGCTTTCTTATCTGTTGATGCTAAATAGAGAGAAATGTGACCTTCCCCATTTCTTTTCCCATTTCCATTAGGATACAGAACCAATTTCCTACCAAGTTAAAACATGCATCTGTCTGTCAGTAATTAACTCATTCATATATATTTATATCAGTAATTAATTGGTTTTACCATTTGTAATCAGCAGCTTCAAATTCATCAGATTCGTACTTCCCATCTCCAGTCTGTTTGAGAATCTCGGACAGCTGGGAGAAAGATTTGATCTTCAAAATGTAGTGAGCAGGTGGTGCATCTCTCTTTGATCGTTTGATTTCTGTGTCAAAAATGCCAAACAATGAAAACAATTTAGTAATAAGATTTAAAAAGTGTAAACAAATAGAGGATAGATGATTTCAGTACTTGGTTCATCAGATTCCATTTGCTATTGCTAGTATTATTTTGCAAAAATAAGAAACAATCCCTTTAGGCTGAATGTTCTATTTATATCAAGGAAAAGTAATGTTTAATTTCCAATAAAATATATGAAGACGTTTCATCTGATCACCCAATTAATTAGCATCAGCCAGTCTTGTGAACTGTGATTGGGTGGCCTTGAACTAAACAAAATAGAAAAATGAAATGAAAGGTTTTTTACTGTTACAAATTAACTTTAACCCTTTGTTTAAAAGTTTGGAGGTTAATGGAAGTGAGAGTTAAAGGAGGTAATGGAAAGGGAGAAGAAGTGTTGGAAAGGAAAGTTAAAAATTAACATTGTTTTGGAGTATATAGAATGTAAATGAGGTTAAATGTTTAACTTCGTTTGGGAGTTTAAATATGAAGGGAAAGGAAGGTTTAATTTACTCTTTAGAGACAAGAAATTTTAAAAAACTTTACGTTACTCCCATTAACCCTCAATTTGAAAGTTAGAGCTTGAAGGTTAGAGGAAGTAAACATTTAACCTCATTAACCTCCATTTACTCTCAAAAAATAAATGTATTAACCTTCCATTACTCCCATTAACCTCCTCCCAAACAAGGGCTAAGTTTATGGCTTAATATATCTTTAGCGCCTTAAAATTGTCAATAGAAAAGGTTCTATTAGCCCTTCAACTTTCTTAAACTAGTCTATTAACATCCTAAACTTACTTAATAGGTACACGTTGCAAATTTTTCAAATCTCTCCTTACTCCGTCATGTGCATTTTAAGAGGTTAAATTATTCACTTTAAACAAATATAAGGGTATATTATAAAATCGAACTGGATAAGTAATGAATTAGAAATTGATACTCATCAAAGTGTACAATTTGAGATGGTTTTAAAGATGATAAAAAAAAAAAAATTAAGCTTCCACATCTCAAATAAGAAAGAAATGAGAATTTTCAATAGTATACAAGTCTTTAACCAATTAATAAGAGAAATGCTCTCTCGCGCACAGGAGGAGCACTCACTGGTGAATATAGGAATGTTCGGTTGGGAGAGGCGATTTTACACGTGGTGTGTAAATCGAATTAGTTCAAATTTTTCTATATATATATATATGTGTTATAATCTGACTGGTCAAGAACCAATTTTTAAGTACCAATGTAAAACTTCTCAAATTTAAGCTATATTGTGTTTAAGATTCTTAACTTGTAAAAAAATGTATCTAATAGAAAAAATCGGATTTAGGAACAGTCTAATAGGCCAAAAGAATTTAGAAATTTAGATTTTTCCTTATGAAAGAAATTTAGATTTAAGAACGACATAGCATGAAAAAAAAATAGAATTTTGGATTTAAAAAATTTTGGATTGAGATAGGGCTAACAGGCCCAAAAAATTTGAAATTTTGGATTTAGACCCAAGCCAATTTTGGGGTGCTAATTCAGCACTCGATCAATTTTTTTTTTTTTTTTGGAAACAGGGGGCCGGGAACTACCACAGCTATAATATCTTCAAGATCTAAGAAAAAAAATAGCGTCTCTCGTTCCTCTTCTGAGGCATAATATAGAGCCAATGGCATCCGCATCTTGCAAACTCCACTGGTTGATAAACTTGCTTCGCGATCTCAAAGTTGCCTCAAACACTTCAGCGTTGCTTTTCTGCAACAACACATCTGCACTTCAAATTGCTCAGAATCCAGTCTTCCACGAGCGTACCAAATATATTGATATTAATTGTCATGTCATTAGAAAACGGGTTCAGTCAGGTCTCATAAGATTGATGTCAATTGCTTCGGCTTTACAATTGGCATACCTTTTCACTAAAACACAACATGTACCCCATTTACGATTCTTGTTGAGCAAACTAGGATTGTTCAATTTGTACCAAGCCGAGTTCGAGGGGGTCATGAGTTTTGCCCCAAACGGTAACTTTGGGATCCAATTCCCTAATTTCCCATTTTTCCCAAACTTCAAATTACAACGGTCTTCTCCCTCACACCAGAAACGATGACGTTTTCTGTTCCTGTGAGTCACCAGCTGATCTTATCTTCTATCATCACTCACCGTTCATCACGCTTTGTACAAGTTCTCATCATCAATTCTTGGATTACCGTTGAGTGCAGTCTAACACATCATTCTGATTTTCTTATTGTTACAACCGCTTTTGTCGTTTTGTTTTTTTCCTTAACTGTAAATGTTGCACTTGTCTTCTTTATATTTGTACCAAGTTCCTCTTTTGTTTGCAATGAGAAATTAATAAAGAATTGAAGCAATTTTTAAACTCATTTCATTATTAGATAAAAAAACTAAACTAAAAATTCTTAAAAAACTAAAATGATTTATATTTTGAAAAAAAAAAACTTATTTGGTAGAATGATATAAAATGGAATGAAGAAGAAGACATCATACAAAAACCCCAACAAAATTTCAAAAAAAAAAAAACTGAGACTAGAAAAAAAATAAGCGAATTAGTTAAAAAAACATCATAAAAAAAACCCAACAAAATTTCATAATATTCCTAATTATTTTGGTTTCATTCATATATAACATGGGGTGTAGGAGGAAGTAAAAAAAGCTCTTCCACACTGTGCCCAAAGTTAAAAGGCAAAAGGATAAATGAAGGTGTGCAAGGAGCCCTTCCGCACAAGGTTCCCAAATTTAAGACGTACTTAGTTAAATATAGATATTAGCTTAAATAAAAAAATAATAATATAATATAATAAGATTTATTTACACAATTTCAATGCATTGAGTGCATATGTGATTTAAATATTCAACAATTCAAAATTCACAACATATTCTTTTTATATTTTCTTAATACGGAATTCTATTAAATATTAACGATTTGATAAAAATTTAGCAGAGGCGCCCCAACAAGTTTAAGATGGCCTATTAAAAGACAATTTTTTTTATATATATATATATACTTCCTCCATTCCTTTACATAGATCATTCTAGTAAATTAGTTTTTTCCTTAAATATAATTAAGGCATCTATGATTCCAAGAACTTTTAGTTTAATTTTTTTATCCAAAGATTAAATTTTTTGTATTAATACATGTGTTTTTTAATATTCCAATGTTTACTCCCCAATAATGATATGAGAGATAATTTTTTTAGTTAACCAATATATTTTTTAATTTGTGTAAAATACTAGTACCTTAGAATGATATATATAAGCGAATGGAATGGAGAGAGTAATATTTAACTAAATTGTTTTTATTGTTTATCATGTAAAAAAAAACAAATGTTAACTTATCCAAAAATATGAAGAGTCATTTAATTTAATGAATTCTATAGAAAATGAGTTTATTAACAAAAAGAAATAAAAATTAGTATTTTAGTACATGTTTAATAAATATAATACAAATCTAAGAATTTTTTAAAACATTTAATTTGGCCAAATGTGATCTGGAACAGAGAGTATAAATAAACTAAAATTTAGAAACAACTGGAATAGAAACAAAAGAGGTAAAGAGAGATTCATTTCCTATGACACCAAAAAGTTACATGGAATGATTAAACACCAACTTCAACAACCAAAGTATCATTCACTAGGAATCCCTTTGATGAATTACGTACATCTTTGAGCAGCACAAAACTTCGATAGCCCCAATTATTCGGAATGGTTGAGTTTCGAAAACAATGACTTTCTGCACACAAGAAAAGAAACCCAGTTCAATTTATGAAGGCACTCTCATACTTTAGAAAATTCAAATCACTTCACCTTTACGCTTATGATGCAACCCACCGACTTGATCTTTTAACAACAATGTAAATTCCAAATATTGACGACTAATGTTATTGTCGTCATCCGAACATAAATACAAGGACAGACTTCGGTCACTTTCACTAAGGTGTCCTTTAGGATAAAGCAACAGTTTCCTGGTGATTCCGATTTAGTACGTAGTTAGTTTTGAAACAATTTGCATCATCTAAATCAATTTTGCACTATATATAGGATACTTACCATTTACTTCCACCAGCACTAAATTCTTTACTGTAATAATATTTATTTTGGAACGTTTGAAAACTTGTCAATCTTCCAAGTAAATGTTCCATTTGGTGGATCCTTTATAAGGGAAATCTCATTCCCCTTCGCTGTATCTTTAATGACATGAACCTCCGCACCAAAAACGCAGCAATCGTCAATAAGATATCCATTGTTTGAATCATTGAACTTGGCAAGTGAAAGCAGTTGATCAAAACCATGTTCAGTTTTTAAAGCATGATAACGCTTAATTTTCCCATCTGCATAACATTAATATTAATTAAATCAATCCAATAAATCCTTCATAATTCGTATCAAAAGCATTAGGATATTAACAAACCTTGTATCATCAAGTAGAATGTGATCATAAACGAAAAGGCTGACAAGCACTCTAACATGGCTAGATGTAGAAATAACTTTTTTATCTGTTGATGCTAAATACAGAGAAATGTGACCTTCCCCATTTCTTTTCCCATTTCCATTAGGATACAGTACCAGTTTCCTACCAAGTTAAAACAGGCATCTATCATTTGATTGGTTTAATATGAGTAATTGGGAACAAATGATATGTAACAAAAAAGAATTAATTGGTTTAATAATATACATACCATTTGTAATCACCAGCTTCAAATTCATCAGATTCGTAGATTCCATCTCCAGTCTTTCTGACAATCTCCGACCACTTGGAGAAGGAATTTATCTTCAAAAGGTAGTGAGCAGGTGGTGCATTTCTCTTTGATCGTCTGATTTCTGACTCAACAATGGGAATAAAAATTCTATAAGAAAACAGATAACAGATAGATATACTAATTAATCAGATAAACAAAGAGGAAGTGATTTCAGTACTTGTTTTGATAATTCTTGCAGCACTAGATGACTTCTGTGTTTCCATTTGATTTTACTATTTTGTAAGAACTCAGAAAAAAACTGGCTATAGGCTTATCAACTACACCTGCAGGAATGTTCCATTTTATACCAAAGAGAAGTAATTAATGTGAGGGTGCCTCAACACAATCAAGAAAATATATGATGGAGTTTCATCATCTCGGCCAATTGAGTGCCTCAATATATCGTGTGAATTGTGATACCAGTGGCTTTGGTAAATGGGTCAAACCCACCCTAGACGAAACTGTGAACTGAAAGGTTTTGGACTGTTTGAATTCTTTTTTGGGTAAATTACACCCATGGCCGCTGAATTTTATCCATTTTCACATTATGGCCACTGAACTTCATTTCTTTCCGGTATGACCACTGAATTTTACACTTTTTAACACCCATGACTACTCAATTTTAACTAACTTCTCAAAATGACCGTTAACGATCGTTAACTACCTCAAAATGAAAATATTCAAGAATTAAAGTTTTTCAGAACGACATTTACCATGAAATCACATTTTTTATTTTCGAAAATCACATTTTTTGGAGCTTTCTCTCTCTAAAAATTCACTTTCTCTCTCCTAGCCAAACAACACCCAAATGATCTCAAAACAAGAAATTTCAAGAATTAAAGTTCCTTAGAATATCATTAACTCTTTGGATTTTTTATTTTTAACCGTCAACGGTCGTTTTGAGACGTTAAGTGGCCACCGGTGTTAAAAAATGTAAAGTTCAGTGACCATACCGGGAAGAAATGAAGTTCAATGGCCATAATGTGAAAATGGATAAAGTTCAGTGGCCATGGGTGTAATTTACCCATTCTTTTTTATTATGTTCTCTATTAATGAATTTTAATTTTCAATATACCTTTCTTTAATAAATCCTATTAATAGATTAGATTTTAATAATTAAATTACACAAAATATGATTGTTTCAAGAAAAAAAAATTACACAAAATATAATGATTAGTCGGTAAAGACTATACTTACTTTGTTTTTGACAAAGTAAGCCTTACTTTGTGTGTTTTCACTATTGAATTAATTTTACACTCTATCATCCAATGGTGAAAAACACCAAGTAATGGTTACTTTGTATTTCATTTATTAATTAGGTAACTTAACTTGTTTCAAGCTGTCTTGCAATTTTGTTGTAATTGTTTTTTTTTAAAGGTATTTTGTTGTTGTTAAGACTTTGTATTGAATTTAAAAAAAAAAATTATATTGAACAGAGTGATACTATAAATTATAGTGCACTCTTCATAAGCCTATAAACGAGTCTAGCCGTTCATGAGCAGTTTGGTGATCGGAGCAATAAAAGCTCGTCTCATGAACCATCATTTAACTTCCCTTTTTTTTTTTTTTTTTTGCCTAAATTAGTTTTTCTTGAGTATCTGTCCTCCTGATAACATTGTTGGTACTTGTTAATTAATGGATAACTTTGTTGATAATGAACATCATAGTAATTGGTGGTTTTCTTATGGCCTAATACATCAACATCTCCTTAAACTTGTCCAAAATAGTAGATTGGCTCTCTGAACTTTGCAAGTGTTTCACCAGCTTCCCAAACTTGCTTATCACCAGCTCCTTAAACTTGTCCATAAAAATAGATTAGCTCCCTGAACTTTGCAAGTGTTTCACCAACTCCCCAAACTTGCTTATTCCGTAACAACTAAATACAAAAACCATAATACTAACTTTTGATTCTCATCCATTCAATCTCTCAAACATGCAACACTAACTCTTATAATAGGTTGAAAGGTAGGAGAAGCGAAAAATTACCTCTCGAATAGATGAAGACGTATTTTTAGAATTTAGGTTTAATAAGTTTTTGTATTTAGTTGTTACAGAATAAGCATGTTTGGGGAGTTGGTGAGACACTTGCAAAGTTCAGGGAGCTAATCTAATTTTATGGACAAATTTAGGGAGCTGGTGATACGAAATAAGCAAATTTAGGGAACTGGTGAGACACTCGCAAAGTTTAGGGAGCCAATCTACTATTTTGGACAAGTTAAGGGAGCTGGTAATATATTAAGCCTTTTCTTATAGGTTTATTTCAAAGCAACACATCCATAATGAGATGTGGCAATCATGATCATGGGAAGTAATTAGGATTTGTTGATCATTTCAACGTGTTTTATAGTTGGAGACCAACATTTGTTAATGTTTGGTTTGGTTTGCTAATTTAGGAATTGTTGATTATTTTTTATTTGATGACTAAAAACTGAGCTTTGTAATGTTTAAGTGTGTAAATTTATATTATTTCATTTATTAAACTTGCTATTAATTTATTTAATATTATTTTATTCGCGAGTAAAATAGACGAGCAATGCTCGTGAGCAAAATAAACGAGTTGCTCGCGAACAAGCTCATGAGCAAAATAAACGAAATGTTCACGAGCTAAGGTCGTGAACAAAATCAACGAGTTGGCCTGTGAACATACGAGCTCATGTTCGAGCCGAGCTTGAACATAATTTTGCGCTTGAAGCTTAACTCAAGCTCGTTAAAATAATGCTGAACCGAGCCCGAGCAGACCAAAACTCGGTTTGACTTGGCTCATTTATGGCCTATGTACATGTATAATTTGTACTTAATAAGTAATACTGTAACTAAAAAACTCTCACTAAATAACGTGGAATAGTAGGTCACCAACATGTTACTATTATATTTTGGAAATTATATTTCTATTCAAAATTCAAAATTATATGGATTAAAATTAATAATTAAACTAATTACTGTTATTGAAAACTTTAAGAAGCATATGAAAATATTAGGTTTTGTTTTAGTAAAATGTTAAACTAATTGGCATATATTAGAATATATATTATATAATATTTAAGACACTGTTAGCAATCTAAGTCCAATTTTTCCAAATCTTCTCATAACAATTAGCATTAATCAATTAAGCTTACTCATTTTACTTTAACAATTATTATTAGATATTATATTAAGTTTTCATTATAGAGAATTCAATGATCTTTTTGTCTCATAAACAATTAATTTATGGTTGTAATTTGTACAAGTTTGTGGCTTAAAAATAATTGAGAGAGTGTGAGCAACTAATAAAAATAAATTGAGTGTAGTGTGATTGAGTGTGGTGAGTTGGATCATAATATATATTGTGTAAAAATTTCAATTTAATATAATAAATAAAAATTGTTCAATTTTATATTTAACATATTAGTAATGTTATATTTACATGTTTCGGTAAATATTACTTGGTATATAAAGCGAATCATGAAAGTTAACGATATTTGACGCTCTACCACAAGATAAGGTATCATCAATCAGAATTTCATAGTGCAAATCCAAGAGACTCTCAACAAATTTTAACGGTGCTCATTCTTTTTTTAGGAGCTGTATTTAAAGGGTATTTAATATTTTGAAAGAATGATGGAAAATATTAGAGATAGTGCGAAAATACTCGTTGCAAGATAAAAATATAATAGTTTGTATTGCATTTGCACTACATAAAATTAAATAAAGTTCTTGATTCAGTATTTAGAATCATAGTTGAAGATCTTGTTTTTATTATTAAGAACCTAAAAGTAATTTCATTTGTTTAAATGTATTTTTAGGGTAAATTATACTCGTATCAAATGAACTTTGTCAATTTTCATGGTATAGTTACTGAACTTTAACATAATATAAAAGTCACTAAACTTTACATTAAATTATATCCATGAGGCCTAACACATTACTAGCTCCCTGAACTTGTCCAAAATAGTAGATTGTCTCCCTGAACTTTACAAGTGTCTCACTAGCTCCCTAAACTTGCTTATTTCGTATTACCAGCTCCTTAAACTTGTCCATAAAAGTATATTAGCTCCCTGAATTTTACAAGTGTGTCTCACCAACTCCTTAAACTTGCTTATTTTGTAACAACTAAATACAAAAACTTATTAAACCTAAATTCTAAAAATACTTCTTCATCTATTTGAGAGGTACTTTAATGGCTTCTCCTACCTTTCAACCTATTATAAGAGTTAGTGTTGCAGGTTTAAGAGATTGAATGGATGAGGATCAAGAGTTAGTATTATGGTTTTTGTAGTTGTTACAGAATAAGCAAGTTTGGAGAGTTGGTGAGACACTTGCAAAGTTCAAAAAGCTAATCTGCTTTTATGGATAAGTTTACGGAGCTGGTGATACGAAATAAGCAAGTTTAGGGAGACGGTGAGACACTTGTAAAGTTCAATGAGTCAATCTACTATTTTGGATAAGTTCAGGGAGCTGGTGATATATTAGGTCTATCCATGATCATTGTTACCGTTGAAACGCCTTTTTGAGCTTTGACTCCCTCTTCAACACGTTAACTTCTCGATCTCCCTAATTTACACAAAGTTCAATGATTTTTATGTTAGGTTTTGAAGTTCAATGGTCATATCATGAAATTCAACAAAGTTCAATGATAATGGATGTAATTTACCTATTATATTTTTATGTATTATAAATATCCAAGTCATAACATAACATGTGTATATGATATTTTTTAGAAGGTTAATATTGAGAAACAAAATAATAATCATAAATTACCAATATCCTTATTTGTCATTTTACATAAATAACTATTAGAAATTAACTAAGTTTTACCAAACACGATCAATATTTAACATTTCATTAATGCCCATTTCAATTTTCTAGTTATTAATTCGTTCATTCCTTTTTATAAATCATTCTAGCAAGTTGATTTTTTTTTTCTAAATATAAGTCACTCTAGCTTTTCAATAACTTTTTAGTTTCATTTTTTGGTCTAAGCATTAAACTTTTGTTTTTATCCATGTGTTTTTTTTTAATTTTCTAATGTTTATTTATTCCCCAAACACTATATGAGAGAAAATTGTTTTTAGTTAACAAATACAAATTCATTAATTTAACTTTATATTAATTTCATTTCTTAATTTGTGTGAAATAACTTAGAATAACTTGGAATGGAGTGATTGATACTTTTAGTAGTAGGCCAGCGAAAAACAGTTCTCTCTAGGAGTTGTCAAAGCTAAAACTGCAAATCTTCATTTTTATCAATCTTTCTATTATGTTGATCTACTTTGAGGAGAACAAATGATCTTCCTTCTTCCTCCCCACATCGGGTTAGATTTTTGTATTTTTTATTGCTTTTTTAGTTTTAGTCTCTATTCATATATTTCATCGGAACTCTTTATCTGTCTGATTGTATCTGCTCTCTATTATTCTCTCGTTTATGCTTTTTTCGGATTTAGCAAGAGCGGAAATGGGTTATCTTGTCCGTAGATCCATAAATCTACGTGGTTGCAACAAAAAAAGGACTCAAATCCGAAAGTTCGGAATGGTCTAAAGGATGAAGTTTGGATTGAAGATGTCTTTCTACAGATTTGGATTTACAAGTTGTTTTATGTTTTTTTATGCGTTTTATAGGTTCTTTTTGCTCTTTGTAGTCATTTTTTCCTTCCCATCACTGTTTGTCACACCAATACCAAACCGCCATATATATATAGGATTTAACTAAATATAGTAATTTAATAAGCTCCAGACACATATTTTGACTTGTAACCAAAACAAGAGGTAAAGACAAATTAATTTCCTAAGAAATTAATAAAAGAGTCAGCAGCCCACCAAAGAGTTGGATGGAATGACAAAACACACACATCAATCCAAAAGAAAATTTCAGGAGATCAAAAGTTGAGAATCAGAGATTAGAGTTATTTTAGCTTCAACCACCAAAGTGTGATTCACTAAGAATCCCTTTGATGCATTATGGAGGTTTTTCAGCAGCATGAATCTTCGATAGCCCCAATAGACACAGTTTCTAATCTCAAACCTTTGACTAGCTGCGCTGCGCACAAGAAACTCGGTTTAAATTTTGTAGGCAGACGCATAGTGTAAATATTGAAATTACTTTACCTTTGCGCTCACTATGTATCCCATTGAGTTGATCCTTTACCAACAACTTATATTCCAGGTAAATTTTACTTTGATGAGGATGGCCATCCAAGTATAAATATAAGGACAAACTACGACCCTTTTCCTCTAATTATGCTTTAGGAAAGAGGAACAATTTCCTGGTAATTCCATTTCCGTCATTAGATTCCAACAATTTATATCAGTTTATAGATTAAAAACTCTATAGGATACATACCATTTACATCCACTATAACTAAATACTTCACTGTAATAATGTTTATTTTTCAATGTTTAAAACTTGTTAATCTCTCAGGTAAAGGTTCCATTTGGAGGGTTCTTTATAAAAGAAAACTCATTAGCTTTAAGTGTAGTTTTAATCACATGAACCTCAACTCATCAAGTGGAATCAGTTGATCAAAACCATGTTCAGTTCTTAAAACATTGTAATGCTTATTTTCCCATCTGCATTCTGGCTAAACCAATCCAATGAAGCCATCCGCAACCGATTATAACATCAAAAGACAACATTAAGATTACATTTAAATAAAACATACCTTGGATTGTCAAGTACTTATCTCGGATATGATTGTAAATGAAAAAGCTAACAAGCACATCAACATAGCTAGAACTAGAAATTGTTTTTTCATCTGCTGATGCTAAATACAGAGAAATGTGACCTTCCCCATTTACTTTCGAATTTCCATTAGGATATAGAACCAGTTTCCTACCAGGTTAAAATAATATTTATCAGTTTCCTACCAGGAGAAAAAAAGACTTAATTGGCCTAGTACATATAAATATAAATACCATTTATAATCAGCAACTTCAAATTCATCAGAATCGTACTTACCATCTCAAGTGTTCCTGAGAATATCGGACAACTGGGTGAATGATTTGATTTTCAAAATGTAGTGAGCAGGTGGTGTATGTCTTTTCGATTGTTGGATTTATGAGTCAACAATGCAAAGAAATTTTCTATGAGTAGAAAACAGAAAAGTTTTGTTAAACATACTAAAATGTGAAACAAATAGAGGATGTGATTTCAGTACTAGTTTTGATCATTTTTGCAGCAGAAGAAGACATCTCTACTTCTATTTCCTCTAATATCATTTTGTGTAAACTCAGAAACAATCGGCTGAAGATGTTGCCAAAAATTGGCAACTTTCCTTGCACCCACAATCACTCTAATAGTGGACACACTTTAAAAGTTGCCAAAACTGATGCCACGTCAGCTGGCACTCTTTTGGACGCCCTCTATTGGAGATGCTCTTAGCAATGGAATGTTGAAATGATGCAAAGGAAAAGGAAAGTTCAATTTCCAATAAGGCGTTTCTTATCAGCCAATTAAATTAGCATCGACTGCCTCACCACATCTTGTGAATTCTGATTGATATTAGGCAAAGCCCACCCTAAACAAAGAAGGCGAAATTAAATTATAGGTTTTGGACCGTTTGACTTCCTTTTTATTTTCATTATAAAAAAATTTAATTTAATTTTAATTTTAATTTTAATAGGGAAAAGTTATTAAAAATAAGGGAAAATTATAAAATTAGGTCAAATAGGAGATCCATTTACATATTTAATCCATTTACTCAACATACTACATATCTAGACTATGTTTGTGTGACTTTCCCAGTATACACTTAACCTTTCATCTTCCCCCTTCCCATTTCTCTTCCTTCGCGAACGGTTGCTCTTCCCCAGATGATTCTCAGACCTTTGATCTTCCTCTCTTCCTTTATATTTCGTGAAATCTGCACAATTTCTCTATATCACCATGTCTTTCTCTTCTTCCTCTGTTCATCTCTTGATTCTTCATCTTCCTATTGCTAGAAAACAATGTCATGGTTCTTCATCTTCCTGTTTGTGCTCGTCTTTTGGTTTCTTTCTTCTTGTGCGGATCGAAGCAATCTACTTTTATAGATAAGTTTACGGAGCTGGTGATACGAAATAAGCAAGTTTAGGGAGCCGGTGAGACACTTGTAAAGTTTAAGGAATCAATCTACTATTTTGGACAAGTTTAGGGAGCTGGTGATATATTAGGTTTATCCATGATCATTGTTACCGTTGAAACACCTTTTTGAGCTTTGACTCCCTCTTCAACACGTTAACTTCTCGATCTCCCTATTTTACACAAAGTTCAATGATTTTTATGTTAGGTTTTGAAGTTCAATGGTCATATCATGACATTCAACAAAGTTCAATGATAGTGGATGTAATTTACCTATTATATTTTTATGTATTATAAATATCCAAGTCATAACATAACATGTGTATATGATATTTTTTAGAAGGTTAATATTGAGAAAGAAAATAATAATCATAAATTACCAATATCCTTATTTGTCATTTTACATAAATAAGTATAAGAAATCAACTAAGTTTTACCAACGATCAATATTTAACATTTCATAAATGTCCATTTCAATTTTCTAGTTATTAATCCGTTCATTCCTTTTTATAAATCATTCTAGCAAGTTGATTTTTTTTTTTCTAAATATAAGTCACTCTAGCTTTTCAATAACTTTTTAATTTAATTTTTTGGTCTAAGCATTAAACTTTTTTTTTATCCATGTGTTTTTTTTAACTTTCTAATGCTTATTTATTCCCCAAACACTATATGAGAGAAAATTGTTTTCAGTTAACAAATACAAATTCATTAATTTAACTTTATATTAATTGCATTTCTTAATTTGTGTAAAATAACTTAGAATAACTTGGAATGGAGTGATTGATACTTTTAGTAGTAGGCCAGCGAAAAACAGTTCTCTCTAGGAGTTGTCGAAACTAAAACTGTAAATCTTCATTTTTATCAATCTTTTTATTATGTTGATCTACTTTGAGGAGAACAAATGATCTTCCTTCTTCCTCCCCACATCGGGTTAGATTTCTGTATTTTTTATTGCTTTTTTTAGTTTTAGTCTCTATTCATATATTTCATCAGAACTATTTATCTATCTGATTGTATATGCTCTCTATTATTCTCTCGTTTATGCTTTTTTCGGATTTAGCAAGAGCGGAAATGGGTTATCTTATCCGTAGATCCATAAATCTATGTGGTTGCAACAAAAAAAGGACTCAAATCCGAATGTTCGGAATGGTCTAAAGGATGAAATTTGGATTGGAAATGTCTTTCTACAGATTTGGATTTACAAGAAATATATTGTTGTTTTATTTTTTTTATGCGTTTTATGGGTTCATTTTTCTCCCTTCATGGATATTGTATTTGTCTGTAATCGTGTGAGGTTTTATTCCTTATATTTTGCTTGTTGTACTTCTTCTTTTTCCATCCAATGAATTTACAAGCAATTTCTCAAAAAAGAAAAAAAAAATAATAGTTTTAGTAGGAAAAGCAATGTCAAATGACCATTATTGTTTGACATTACTTTTCCAAACCCTAAAAACATGTTTCTCGGCTTTCCTAACTAAAAAGCAAATTTTGATAAATGTAAAACTACTTGCCTTAAATTTCATTTTATTTATGAATTTACAATTTGTAGCTTTTGAGAAAAGTAGGTTTCACACCCTATTTAAGAATGTGAATATTAATTTTTTTTTTACAAAAATAGTGATATCTTTTAATTGTAACAATTTATATGCATATATATATATATATATATATATATATATACTTTGTGAGAATTCACTTTTCTCTACAAATTTTCCTTCCCATCACTGTTTTTCACACCAATACCAAACAACCACATATATTAGATTTAACTAAATATAGTAATTTAATAAGCTCTAGACACTTATTTTGACTTGTAACCAAAACAAGAGGTAAAGACAAATTAATTTCCAAAGAAATTAATAAAAGAGTCAGCAGCCCACCAAAGAGTTGGATGGAATGACAAAACACACGCATCAATCCAAAAGAAAATGCCAGGAGATCAAAAGTTGAGAATCAGAGATTAGAGTTATTTTAGCTTCACCCACCAAAGTATCATTCACTATGAATCCCTTTGATGCATTATGGAGGTCTTTCCGCAGCATGAATCTTCGATAGCCCCAATAGACACAGTTTCCAATCTCAAACCTTCGACTAGCTGTGCTGCGCACAAGAAACTCGGTTAAATTTTGTAGGCAGATGCATAGTGCAAATATTTAAATTACTTTACCTTTCCGCTCACTATGGATCCCATTGAGTTGATCCTTTACCAACAACTTCTATTCCAGTTAAATTTTATTTTGATGAGGATGGGCATCCAAGTATAAATATAAGGACAAACTACGGCCCTTTTCCTCTAATTCTACTTTAGGGTAGAGCAACAATTTCCTGGTAATTCCATTTTCGTCATTAGATTCCAACAATTTATATCAGTTTATAGATTAAAAACTCTATAGGATACGTACCAATGATGTGATATCAAAAGCACAAGAGCATGGAACAAAGGAGCTTGGAGTTAAGGAGCCCAGTAGAAGCATGAGGGATCTATTGGAGCTATCAATTGGACCTATGATGAAGAATCGTGCAAAGAAAGACCAACAAGTGCTTAATGGACTCATCTTGAGCTTCTTTAAGCAAGGAATGGATTCTAGCGAAGTCATTAAAGATGGTGTGTTTTTGTGTGGTATCCAAATCCAAGCCCATAATAGTGATATGTAAAAAGGTTGATCATGTTTTAAGAAAAGCTTTGGACTTGCATATGTTTGGCATGTGCAAAATCCATTGGGACTCATTAAAATTAATGTTATAACCTTATATGTTTGATTGGGCTTATTTCTAGCTAATTAAAAGGCCCAAATAATGTTAATTAGTGGGCTGAAATTGGGCTCTAAAGGACAAAAACGAATTTAATGTTTTTCCTTGTCTAATTAGGATTTCTTTTACCTTGGTGCACTAGGATTCAACTTCCTTTTTAGTTTAGGTTTAGGTTTCTTTTGTAGCCTATATAAAGGCGTGTATTCTTCCTTATTTCATCAATCAGACATCAATATTTTTATGAAAAAAAGTTCTTCTTTTCCTTTCGGAATTATTTTCAATCCGGGATTGAATTCTTTATTGTGAGCTTGAGAGACCGGGTCATCATTCTTGCAATATTATCTTGATCGTGAACAAGTATTTTGGTAAGGTACTTGTGAATCGCCAAATACTCAGGTTCCAATTTAATTATTCGAAGGTGTAAGGTTAGATCTCCTTTCATTGTCTTTAATTCTTTGGGATTGGTTTGTTATCACCAATTTATACTTGTTATTTGATGGTGTTAATTCCTTAAGATAGATCGGGAAAACTTGTTGATTTGGCTATTATTTCTCTTTCATAACCAATATCACATCAATTGGTATCAGAGCTTTGGCTCTTAAGGAATTTGTTGTTTTTATTTTGTTTGTCGAAATCAAGAAAGAAAAAAAAAATTACCCCAATCTAGAGTCTTTAATTATTGATCGAGTTCCTCATACCTTTGCATCTAGTTATTTAGGTTCTTAGTTGTAGCGAATTGATTTTTGGATTCTATTCTTACTAGCCAAACCTATTTATGTGTGTGAATTTATTCAGATTTTTGCATGCTAAATCATTAGTGCAAGTTTAATTTGTTAATCAATTTCAGTCTAGTTTTAAAAAAAAAAAGGAAAAAAAAAATCGGCACATTGTTTGTACTAAAGTTACAAGTTTTCTAGAATTTGCATGCTAAACACACATTCTTAAAATTTCTTTCAAACCTTTGTCTCTTCTTCGAAAATCGTCTTTTATTCTATTCTTAGTGTGCTAAACTTTGGTTATCGTTACAATATTAGTCTTTGCTTCTAGTTTCTGCCCTACTTTATTTTGTCATTCTTTTGCTTTATTGGCATTTATATTACCCGAGATAATCCTTGTGATCTATCAAGATAATATAAAAGAGTGATTGAACCGATTGTGAGGTACTTCTTTTACTTTATTTTTCTTCTTTTCTTGCTTTAGACTAGATTTCACTTCTCTTTCATTCTTTATATATTTTGTTATGTCTAACGGACCTAAAGAGGACAACGTTAACGACGTTGATTCTAAAGAATGGCAACAAGCTATTGTAGGTGAGATGAAGAGGTTAGGGGCTATTGTGGCTGATTTGGTTTCAAACCAAAAGAAATCAAGCCAAAATAAAGGAGGGCGGGGGAGATTGAATTTTGATGATGAACTATCTGAGTCTGAAGAGGAGGAGCAGTTTGGATACCGAAAAAGGGGTAACGATCGAAAAGATAGTAATCTTAATGTTATCAAACTTAAAATGCCTACTTTTCGAGGAGCTAGTGACCCAGAGGCGTATCTTGATTGGGTACGAAAGGCTGAGACCATCTTTGACATACATGAGTATTCAGATGAGAAAAAGGTGAAACTTGTAGTATCCGAACTAACTGAATATGCGGCTGTTTGGTGGGACCCATTAAAGCGCACAAGAAAGCGAGATGGTGATGAACCCATAAGAACATGGGGTGAATTGAAGAAGGTCATGAAAAAGAGATTTATGCCGGCTCACTATTATAAGGAGCTGTTGAAAGAACTCCAATCCATGTCTCAAGGTAACCAATCTGTTGAAGATTATCACAAACAATTGGAGATGGCACTAATCTGAGCCGATATACAAGAAGATGAGGAAGCTACCATGGTTAGATTTCTCATGGGAATGAAGAGGGAGATTCACAATCCTCTTGAGCTACAAACTTATTTCCACATGGAGGAGATGCTCCATAAAGCGATAAAAATTAAGAGACAACTTCAAGAGGTTGAGAAAGGGAGATCAAAGTTCAAAGGCACTACTTCCACTCCATGGGAGTCAGATCTAAGAGGTAATTTCAAAACTAAATCCGAATTTAGCTCTAAAAGTGACCAAAAGCCTCAAGTTGATTCAAAAGCATTTAGGAAGTTGCAAATTGGTGGAACTACTCCAAAATACAAAACTACTGAAAAACCCACAAGAACTCGTGAAATTGTGTGTTTTAAGTGCCAAGGGAGACGACACTATGCAAGAGAGTGTTCGAATTAAAAGGTGATGGTTATGAAGCATGGTGAGTTAATATCCGAAAGTGAGTCCGAACATGAATCAGATGATATGTCCGCCTTAGAAGATTGTAGTGATATAGAAGAGGTGGATAGCAAAGGAGGATATGGAGTTAATTTAGTCACTCGTAGAACATTGAAGATGGGAGTGAGTGGTGACATTGAGCAACAAGAGCACATCTTTCATGCTCATTGCAAGGTACTTGGAAAAACATGCTTACTAATTATTGATGGAGGAAGTTGTTGCAACGTGGTGAGCAATGTGTTAGCAAGCCGATTGGGGATATCAACAATTCCACATCCCAATCCTTATCGGTTACAATGGTTGAATGATAGTAACGAACTCAAAGTTACTAAACATGTGCTTCTGAACTTTTTCTATTAGTTCTTTTTCTGATGAAGTATTATGTGATGTAGTACCCATGCAAGCATGTCATGTGTTATTGCGGAGGTCTTGGCAATTCGATCGATCAACACTATATCATGGCCAAACAAATAAATTTACTATTGCTAAGGATGGGAAGAAGTATATTTTGCCACCTTTGTCACCTGCTGAAGTGTTTGAAGATCAGCTCTACATGCAAAGAATGTTACAAGAACAATCTGTGAGAAGGGAAACGGTTAAGGCAAGAGAAAATAAGAGTGATAAAATCAGTGAGGGTGTGAAGAGAGAAGAGGTGAGTGAAAAGGCATTAGTGAGGTTGAGAAATGAGGGTGAGGGGAGAGAAAAAGATAGGAGCATTAACAAAAGCCAAAATCTATCTTTATATGCTAAATTGAGGGATGTAAAGCAAGCTAATTTTGAAAACAAAAATTTATTACTATTTTATTGTAAGAGTTTTTGTTTATCTTATGTAAGTCAGTTTAACCTTCCTTCTAGTATTTCCCCTCTTTTGCAGGAGTTCAAGGATTTATTCCCCGAAGAGATGCCTAATAAGTTACCCCCGATTCGAGGAATTGAGCATCAAATTGACTTTGTTCCCGGAGCACAAATTCCAAATCGACCAGCCTATAGAAGTAACCCTGGGGAGACAAAAGAAATTCAAAGGCAAGTGGAGGAGATAATGGCAAAAGGGTTGATTCGTGAATCTATGAGTCCATGTGCTGTACCAATCATCCTAGTACCAAAGAAAGATGGAACTTGGCGGATGTGCATTGATTGTAGAGCCGTCAATAAAATCACGGTAAAGTATCTTCATCCTATCCCTAGGTTAGATGATATGTTGGATGAACTAAATAGGGCTGTTATTTTCACTAAAATAGATCTTAAGAGTGGTTACCATCAGATTCGCATGTCATTAGGAGATGAATGGAAAACGGCTTTCAAGACTAAGCATGGTTTATATGAGTGGTTAGTTATGCCTTTTAGTTTAACAAATGCACCTAGTACTTTCATGAGATTAATGAATCATGTTTTGAGAGAGTTTATAGGTAAATTTGTTGATGTTTATTTCGATGACATTCTTATCTATTCTAAATCTGAGGCAGAACACATAGAACATGTTAAGGCTGTATTAAATGTTTTGAGAGAACAGAAATTATACGCTAACCTTTCTAAGTGCTCATTTTGCATGGAGAAAGTTGTGTTTTTGGGTTTTATTGTTTCAGCACAAGGAGTTTCTGTTGATGTCAAAAAAGGTGAAAGCCATTCAAGAGTGGCCAACGCCAAATTCAATTACCGAGGTGAGGAGCTTTCATGGCTTGGCGAGTTTCTATAGGAGGTTTGTAAAGAACTTCAGTACCATTGCCGCACCACTAACCGAGGTAATAAAAAAGAATGTTGCCTTTAAATGGGGCAAAGCACAAGAGGATGCTTTTGAGATGCTTAAAGCAAGACTAACTTCTGCCCCCGTTTTAGCACTTCCAAACTTTGATAAATCGTTTGAAATTGAGTGTGATGCATCGGGAGTGGGGATTGGTGTTGTTTTAATGCAAGAGGGTAGACCTATAGCCTTCTTTAGTGAAAAACTTAGTGGTGCGACCTTAAACTATCCCACTTATGATAAAGAACTCTATGCATTAGTTAGGGCTTTGCAAATGTGGCAACATTATTTATGGCCTAAAGAGTTTGTGATCCACACCGATCATGAATCCTTGAAACATCTTAAGGGTCAACAAAAATTGAACCGAAGACATGCCAAGTGGGTGGAATTTATAGAGACGTTTCCTTATGTGATTAAGTATAAGTAAGGGAAGGAAAACGTAGTTGCTGATGCATTAAGTAGGAGAGTTAGCTTATTGAATGTGATGCATGCTAAGTGTTTAGGATTTGAGTATATCAAAGAATTATATGTTGATGATCTAGACTTTGCATCTATGTATAAAGCTTGTGAACTTACTACTTTTGGAAAATTTTATAGACATGAGGGCTACTTATTTAGAGATAATCGATTATGCATGCCTAAATGTTCACATAGAGATTTTCTTGTGAGGGAAGCCCATGGTGGAGGCTTGATGGGGCATTTTGGAGTTGCTAAGACTTTGGAGATGATTTCTGGACATTTCTTTTGGCCTCATATGAAACGTGATGTGGAAAGAATATGTGCTAATTGTATTAATTGTAAGAAAGCTAAGTCTAGAGTTATGCCTCATGGTTTATACACTCCTTTTACCTGTGCCGAATGAACCTTGGACTGATATATCCATGGATTTTGTGATGGCTTTACCTAGGTCTAAGAGAGGTAATGATTCCATATTTGTGGTTGTAGATCGCTTTTCTAAGATGGCACATTTCATACCATGCCATAAAACTGACGATGTTATTAATATTGCTAACTTGTTCTTTAGAGAGGTTGTTCGTCTGCATGGGATGCCAAGGAGTATAGTTAGTGATAGAGATCCTAAGTTTTTAAGCTATTTTTGGAAGACTTTGTGGAATAAATTGGGGACTAAACTGTTGTTTTCTACTTCTTGTCACCCCCAAACTGATGGTCAAACCGAAGTAGTAAATAGAACTTTAGGACAACTTCTTAGGGCAGTCATTCAAAAGAATCTTAAGTTATGGGAAGAATGCTTACCATTTATTGAGTTCGCTTATAATAGGGCTATGCATTCATCTACTAACTTTTCACCATTTGAAATTGTATATGGTTTTAATCCTTTGACACCATTAGACTTGATCCCTTTGCCTTTTGATGAAAGGAAAAGTTTAGATGGAAAGAAAAAGGCAGAAATGGTGCTTAAGTTACATGAACAAGTGAAACAACAACTAGAGAAGAAGAATGAGCATTACGCAAAGCAAGCTAACAAGGGTCGACAATGTGTGCTATTTGAACCCAGTGATTGGGTGTGGTTGCATATGCGCAAGGAAAGGTTCCCCGCTCAGAGAAAATCAAAGCTACATCCTAGAGGCGATGGTCCATTTCAAGTAGTCGCATGAATTGGGGATAATGCATACAAACTCGACTTGCCAGTTGAGTATAGTGTGCATGCAACTTTTAATGTGGCTGATTTATCTTTGTTTGATGCAGGAGATGAAGATTTGAGGATAAATCCTTTTCAAGAGAGAGGGAATGATGTGATATCAAAAGCACAAGAGCATGGAACAGAGTAGCTTGGAGTTAAGGAGCCCAGTAGAAGCATGAGGGGTCTATTGGAGCTGTCAATTGGACCTATGATGAAGAATCATGCAAAGAAAGACCAATAAATGCTTAATGGACTCATCTTGAGCTTCTTTAAGCAAGGAATGGATTCTAGCGAAGTCATTAAAGATGGTGTGTTTTTGTATTGTATCCAAACCCAAGCCCATAATAGTGATATGTAAAAAGGTTGATCATGTTTTAAGAGAAGCTTTGGACTTGCATGTGTTTGGCATGTGCAAAACCCATTGGGACTCATTAAAATTAATGTTATAACCTTATAGGTTTGATTGGGCTTATTTCTAGCTAATTAAAAGGCCCAAATAATGTTAATTAGTGGGCTGAAATTGGGCTCTAAAAGACAAAAACGAATTTAATGTTTTTCCTTGTCTAATTAGGATTTCTTTTACCTTGGTGCACTAGGATTCAACTTCCTTTTTAGTTTAGGTTTAGGTTTCTTTTGTAGCCTATATAAAGGCGTGTATTCTTCATTATTTCATCAATCAGACATCAATATTTTTATGAACAAAAGTTCTTCTTTTCCTTTCGGAATTATTTTCAATCCGGGATTGAATTCTTTATTGTGAGCTTGAGAGACCGGGTCATCATTCTTGCAATATTATCTTGATCGTGAACAAGTATTTTGGTAAGATACTTGTGAATCGCCAAACACTCAGGTTCCAATTTAATTATTCGAAGGTGTAAGGTTAGATCTCCTTTCATTGTCTTTAATTCTTTGGGATTGGTTTGTTATCACCAATTTATGCTTGTTGTTTGATAGTGTTAATACCTTAAGATAGATCGGGAAAACTTGTTGATTTGGTTATTATTTCTCTTTCATAACCAATATCACATCAATTTACATCCACCACAACTAAATACTTCACTGTAATAATGTTTATTTTGCAATGTTGAAAACTTGTTAATCTCCCATGTAAAGGTTCCATTTGGAGGATTCTTTATAAGAGAAAACTCATTAGCTTTAAGTGTAGTTTTAATCACATGAACCTCAACCCCAAATACGCAGCAATTATCAACCATATATCCATTGGTTGAATCGTTGAACTCAGCAAGTGGAATCAGTTGATCAAAACCATGTTCAGTTCTTAAAACATTGTAACGCTTACTTTTCCATCTGCATTATGATTAAACCAATCCAATGAAGCCATCCACAAATAATTATAACATCAAAAGACATAACTAAAATTGCATTTAAATAAAACCAACCTTGGATTACCAAGTACTTATCTCGAATATGATCGTAAATGAAAAAGCTGACAAGCACATCAACATAGCTAGAACTAGAAATTGTTTTTTCATCTGCTGATGTTAAATACAGAGAAATGTGACCTTCCCCATTTACTTTCGAATTTCCATTAGGATATAGAACTTGTTTCCTACCAGGTTAAAATAATATTTATCAGTTTCCTACCAGGAAAAAAAAGACTTAATTGGCTTAGTACATATAAATATAAATACCATTTATAATCAGCAACTTCAAATTCATCAGAATCGCACTTGCCATCTCTAGTGTTCCTGAGAATATCGGACAACTGGGTGAATGATTTGATCTTCAAAATGTGTGAGCAGGTGGTGTATGTCTTTTCGATCATTGGATTTTCTGAGTCAACATTGCAAAGCAAATTTCAATAAGTAGAAAACAGAAAAGTGTAGTTAAACATACTAATCAGATGAAAATGTGAAACAAATAGAGGTCGTGATTTCAGTACTAGTTTCGATAATTCTTGCAGCAGCAGCAGAAAACATCTCTGCTTCTATAATTCCTCTACTAAGCATGATTTTGTATAAACTCAGAAATAATCTGCTGAAGGCTTAGTTAGCAAGAAGGTTCAAATTATACAAAGGAAAAGTAAAGTTCAATTTCCAATAAGAAAGAAGGCGTTTCATCTTAGCCAATGAAATTAGCATCCACTGCCTCACCACATCTTGTGAATTGTGATTTATATTAGGCAAACCCCACCCTAACAAAGAAAGTGAAATTAAATTATAGGTTTTGGACCGTTTGACTTTTTATTTTCACTATAAAACAATTTAATTTAATTTTAATAGAGAAAAGTTATTAAAAATAAGGGTTCTGATATTTACAACCCTTAGGGTTGTAAATAAAAACTTATTAGTGATTTTTTTTTCATGTTATTAGTGTTAATTTTTTTTCCAGTACATAAATTTGTTGATACTTTAATGTTTAAATATTTAAATGTATTTGGGTATAACCGTAACAAAGTGGTTTGGGAGCAATCGGTTTTCATCCCCTCGGATATTGCAACGCGTGCTGTTCGCTTTTTAGACAGCTGGAAACACGCCCAGAAACGCTACAACCCGGAGCCCTGGGATACTCGTGTTATTACCTGGTCTCCTCCGCGCTCGGGGCTAAAAATTAATTTCGATGCAACGGTGAGATTAGGGGATGGTAGATTTGGGTTTGGAGCGGTAATACGAGACTCCAGTGGACGCTTTGTGGCAGCCAAGTTCGGAAACTACGCAGGGACGTTCTCACCACTATTGGAAGAAGCAATGTCATGCCGAGAAGCTCTTAGCTGGATAAAACTAAAGGGAGACAGTAATATTTGCGTGGGAGGTGATGCTCAGATGATCATTAATGCTTTACTTCACGATGAGGAAGATGATCGTTCAGGTTTAGGACTCGTTCTGGTAGATTGTAGGAATATTGCTAAGGACATCCCTACTTGTAGTTTTCATTATGTTTGCAGAGAAGCTAATCGGGTAGCGGATGAAGCTGCTCGGTTGGGTTTCTATGCCACTTCGTTGGTTGTAACTTACTCAACACCTCCATCCATTGTAAGCCTATTGGCTAGTTAATTGATTTATTCAAATATTCTTTCATTCAAAAAAAAATATTTAAATGTATTTATCATAATATATTGTTATATTTTTAATACAAATAAATGTTTATTTTAGAATTAAAATTCTTTTTCTTTATGGAAAATATAAGAAAACATATGGATAATTAATGCATATATACAACTCTTAGAGTTGTATATATCATTTGCCTAAAAAAATAAATCATTGTAGCTAGTATTGCGTTGTTTTCTTTACAAAAAATTTGCTTAGTACATCAATATCCCTCGACTTGTTCAAAAAAAAAAAATTAATTATCTTAAAAGAAAATAAAACTTTGGTGATCTAGAAAAACTCTTTTAAGTTAAAATTTAAAAATTTGAGTAGTGAGAGTTAAAAATCAATTCCAACATTATTTTAGTGCCTCATCAAATCATTAAAGGGCATTTGGACAAGTTCAGGGGGCAAATGATGTATTAAGCCAAAAATAAATGATCAGGGACTTAATGTATCCAAATAAAAGATCAATGGTTTAATGAATCGAAAAATGAAAGATCAGGGGCCTAATGATGCTTTTTGCCTAAAACTTTAGATTGAGTTGGGGGATGAGATTAGAGAAATTAGAGGTAAATCTAAAACAAAAATTGATAAAGAGAATCTTCTTTCCTTTATCCTATCTCAAACCCTCAAAATAAATGTCCCCCAAGAGTCTTCATTCCCTTATCTTTATTGAAGAGTCTTAGATTCACTCAGAGTGACTCTTCAAATTATTATTTTTATTAATTATAGGGCTAATACATCACCAGCTCCTTGAACTTATCCATAATAATAGATTTAAACGTGCAAAACACAGGCCCAGATTACCATGTCCTGCAATTAAATCAACAAATGAGCCTGTCATGAATCGAACCTTAGACCACTTGGTCACACTGGCTCTGATACCATATCATTGAACCGATTGAACTAAAATCTCGAACTGATAGTTAAAGGCCCACTCCATATTAATATCTGACACTCACCTTTCATCCTGTTATTAGAGTTAATGTTGCAGATTTGAGAGATCGAATGTGTGTGAATTGATAGTTAGTATTATAATCAAGTTCAAAGAGTTGGTGAGACACTTGCAAAGTTCAGAAAGCTAATAGACAAGTTCAGCGAGCTGGTGATGTATTAAGCCTTGACAATACATTTTTTTTAATGAAATGCTGGGACACGGCCAAGGAACCAGACATCCCGACTAGGTCGGCACCTCCGGTAGCCTTAGCCAACCCGAATATTATTAAAAAATAGAAAGAATTAAAAAGCGAGAGTTAAAGAAAACGAATATGAGCTATGTTACAGGGATCATCAAAAATAAAAGAATTGCAAAATGGAGGGGTTGTGCTCCACCAAGTGATATCTACAGAAGATTTTCCAAAGTTTGCAAGGCTGTCAGCAGCTTGATTTCCTTCTCTATAGATGTGAGAAATCTTACAGTTCATCAATGCACAGCGCTCAAGACAACGGAGCCAGTCCTGTCGGATTATCCACGGAACGTTTTTAGACTTACTTGTGAGCATTGAAAGTGCATAAGACGAATCGGACTCAATCCAAAGGTTAGTCCATTCCCGTTCCCAAGCTGACTCAATAGCAAATATAATGGCCTTTAATTCTGTGATGTGAGCATAGGAGCCGGGGATATTGAATGCAAAGCAGCCCCTTACGAATCCTCTAGAGTTCTGAAAAACCCCACCAGCACCTACCATTCCAGGGGAACCTGATGCCGCCCCGTCAGTGTTAACTTTGGTCCAGCCGGCGGGAGGAGGTAGCCATCTGACCACCGTGAAATTTGGCTCCGGTGGGGGTCTGATACGATAACCGGCACCCGGTTCCAGCTCACGGATAAAACGGTGTAGAGTGAGCCTTAACATTTGGATTGAAGGTAGCTCTTCCTCAAAGATGGCTCTGTTTCTGATGTGCCAGATATACCAAACACAAGTGACAACTGCCCCTTGCCACATCCTTCTTACCTGTTTACGGATCCTCAGCTCGCATAATTGATTGAAAAGCTCAGGGAAAGTAACTGCAGTATCCACCATTACTGAGAACAGGTCTAAAACCAATAACCATAAATTCCTTGTGAACCAGCAGGTAACGAACAAGTGATCCAAGCTCTCAATTTGGGATTTGCAAAGTTCACAGCGAGATACTAAGATGCAGCCACGGTGCTGGAGATTTACTTGGGACGCTAGCTTCCGCTTTATCAACAACCAGCAAGCCATGGAGCGACGGGGCGGGGTGGATGAATTCTAGATAAAATGGTGCCAAGAGACCGTTTTCGATGGACAGAGCGACTCATAAAGTTTGCGAACAGTGAGGATGCCAAAATCTGTTTTTGTCCAGATGCAAATGTCGTCTACATCCTTGCCCTGATAAACCCGCTAAATGTTCTGTTGAACCATTTCCGGAAGATGGTCAATGTTGATCCATTCATTGCCGTTTCTAAATTTCTGGACCGCCTCATACAGATGCTTCTGATTACAAAGCGGAATATCCAACGGTTTGCTACGGAGGGGACTATCCAACCATCCGTCCAAAAATTCAAGGCAGAGTGTTCACCAAACCACCACAAAACATCCTTTTTAATGCTCTCAAAAATTGGCCTTGTGGAGACCCAAATAGAGGAGTTGGTAACGTATCTCTTAGAGAGACCAGAAGCTGTTAAAAACCGCAGACAAAGCAACTTAGGGATAAAGAGTTTCCCAAAGATTAAATCCCAACTCAGCTTACCAATTAAAGCGTAATTAAACAGACCAACATCTTTTATTCCCAAGCCGCCGCTACCAACAGACATGCAGCAGGTAGGCCAAGACACCGTAATGATTTTGCGGTTATCTCTGTTGCCGGTCCAGAGGAAGTTGCGGATCGCCTTATTAATCTTAGCAAGAAGTGCTGAAGGCCATCTGTAAATCAGAAAAGAGTGCACTAATTCCCCCGTCAGTGCAGATTTAATCAGTATGAGGCGGCCCGCCATAGACAACGATTTGCCTTTCCAAAGGCTGAATTTCTCAAGAAACCGATCCGCTAGGGGCTGCAGAAACCGGGCGCGGGGGGCGCCTTGAAAGAGTGGCACACCCAGATAGTTGAAAGGAAGGTAAGCAATACAGATACCAAGAACCCCAGCCAGTCTCATCTGTCTGTTCCCAGTTATTGAGTTGCCAAAGAAGGCTTCTGATTTATCCCAATTGACCTCCTGACCTAAAATTGAAGTATAGAAATTGAACAATTGTTTAACACATCTCATGTTGCGCAGTGTAGCCTGTCCAAAGACCAACATATCATCTGTGTAAAGCAGGTGAGAAGGGAAATGGGCTTGACTGGTGTAAATCATAGGTTTGAACCTTCCCTCCCTTTCCAATTTAGAAATCCATCTGCTAAAGAAATCTTCCGCAATGCTAAAGAGTATTGGAGAAAGCGGATCACCCTAACGAACTCCACACGAGCATCCAAAATATCCCTTAGGATTACCGCCAAGCATAATTGAAATTCGTAAGGATCTGAGGATCTCCAGAATCCAATTTCTGAACTAAAGAGAGAAACCAAAAGCTTCAAGAATAGCCAAGAGGAAATTCCAGTTAAGAGTGTCAAAGGCTTTTCTGATGTCAATTTTTAAAGCCATATTACCTCCAAAGCAGTTTTTTCTCAACATGTTTACCCCTTCCAAAGCCGCAGCTATACAGTGGTGAATGCTTCTACCCTGAATAAACCCGAATTGGTTGTCTGAAACAATTTTCACCGCTACAGGCGCCAATCTGTCAGACAAGATCTTAGAGATAATCTTGTAACTGAAGTTGCCCATTACAATTGGATGAAATTGGCTAACCTCATTGGCTCCCACGCTTTTAGGCAATAAAGATATGATACTGGAATTTAGCCCAGGGAGCATGTAGCCTGAGGAAAAAAAGCTTTGGACCATTTTACAAACGTCAAGTCCAATGATATCCCAGAAATCCCGGTAGAAAGAGCCTCCAAAACCGTCTAGGCCCGGAGCACTGTCACAATTCAGATTGAAGACCGCAGCTTTTACTTCCTCTCGCGAGGGAATCATGATAATAGCATCATTGTCCGCATCAGAAACCGTATGAGGGATCACATCAGTGACCACGTCGAGGTTAATAGGGTTATTGCTACTAGTAAATAAAGCCGAGAAGTAATCAATTACATGTAAGGAGATAGCATCCTCATCTCTAGTAAGAATTCTGTCAATAGAGAGAGATTGGAGGTGAGCTTGAATTTTTTTAACTTTAGCACAACGGTGGAAGAACGTGGAATTACGGTCCCCTACCGCCAACCATTTCGCCCGGCTTTTATCCCAAAGTAACAACTTTTGTCTGTATAATTGCAGGTCTAAATCCCGTTGAGCCTCTTCCTCAGAAGTTTGATTATTCTCATTCAGCCCTTCTTCTGCGATGTCTTTTTGAATCCTTTTAAGATTTACCTTAGCATTGTTGATATTAACTTCTACCCACCCGAAAACCTCTCTATTCCAAATCCGCAACTTTTGGAGCAGAGATTTTAGCTTGAAGCAGAACAACTGCGCAGGGGGGAGGGAGAATTGCACGCTGTTCCAGTGATCCGAGACCACCTTCTTAAGGGACTCATGCGTATTCCACACAGTAAGATAGCGGAAGCGGCATTTTCTACTTATACCCGAGGTGCATGAGAACAATAAAGGGCTGTGATCAGAACGATGTCGAGGAAGAGTCGAGCAACTAAGCTTGTCCCAGGAATCCACAAAAGCTTCATTCACTAACACTCTGTCAAGTCTGCTGATAGGGGCGTTTCGTCCCTATCTTTTAGCGTGATTTACGGTTTAATTTTAGATGAAATAAATAAGTTTAATTGCAAAAATAGAGTGTTTTAATAAAATAATGAAATAAAAATAAATTCTGTACTTTCGGTTAATTTTCCTTATTTTTGATTAATTTAGAAAATAAAACGTCAAGCTGACTCGGCTCTCGAGAATTGTATTTTAGGTACGAGCAAGGAGCGAAAATCTACCGACATACGCGGGGCGTATCACCCTTCACGTGGGGCGTGGAACACTTGGTTAGAAATAATTGTTCAATCCACAGGCACCACGTGGGATGTATTAACCACCACGCGGGGCGTATTAACCTCCACGCGAGGCGTGTGACATATGTCAGAAATGATAAGCCTAATCCTGAAAGTTAGACTGCATGGTCTCCCAGAGTCAACTGCTCCTACGCAGGGCGTCCCACCTTACACGCGGAGCGTGTAAGGAAATTCTTCAAGCAATAAAATCTCAGAAACTCAAACACGCGAGGCGCACCCTAGTCTATGCGGGGCGTGGTTAAGACAACAAGATCTGGATTCGGTCCACATGCAGGAGATTTTTGACGGAATGGGCAAATACGCGGGGCGTCCCCCACCATACGCGAGGCGTGTCATGGGAAATCTGCAGAAAATCATGTTCCTCCATGCTTGTATCTTGTGAAATTACAACTCTACCCCTAGCTTGATGTGTATAAATAGGAGTGACTAGCACTCATTTAAGCCCCCAAGCTTTTGATATACAATTGTTACTATAGTTTAAGTTATTGTTATATAGTTTGAGATTTTATTTTTCATAGCAAAACTCTCCCACCTTGAGAGCTTGTTCGTTGATTCCGGCATTCCGTCAAAGTTCCGCTCCATCTCCGTTCACCAAGCTCGAAAGCTCCACCTCCAAGTCCTAAGAGACGGCCTTGAGTCCGGTTAGCTAGTTCCGATGGTGGATTCTTCCCTTTTCACTTGCTAATTAGCTTATACTCTTCCTATGTACTAGGCTTGGTTGTATTTCATATTTTCATTCTCCATATTTATAATTCATGATTAATAATCTATTTTTCTATATATGTGTTGATGTTTGCTACTTGTTTTGATACTCGTAATTGATTATTGTGTAGGAGAACGCGATTTCCGATGCCATTCGGGCTATCTTTAGGGATTCATATAGGTGTTGCCTTACCGGAAGTGACGCTCCGGAAACCGTAGGAATTGACAAACCACGGAACTTACGGGCCCTAATTTCTGGTCCCAAGCATTAGACACGCCTTGACTAGGAACCACGTAGTCTAAGTACTTCACGGGTCGGTCACACTACACGTAGTCGTCATTGCAAGAGTAAATCATTAACCAGGTGTTGAAACACCTTTCCACATGATTTTGATTTGACAAAATTATTTAAGTAAAATTAAACATATTCTAAACACACTAAGTTGAAATGCTTTGATTTATTACACTAATGTGTTTGTTCAATGTTGAGTTAAATTGTTTATAAGACATAAAGACTAAAAGGCTTAAAGCCCAATACGGAAGTCAAAGCCCAAGTCAAACAGATCAAGACCACTCGGCCCACGTGTGCAAAACGCTGTCATTGTGTACAAAACACAGCTCAGCGTAAGAAGGATCGAGAAGACCTTCGTTAAACAACTTCGGAACGAAGCTGCTGAGTTGTATCGACAAAGAGTACAAGACAGCAGCTGAGCAAAAACAACTTCCAGACAAAGTATTTCTACTTTGGGTAAAGTTCAGAAGACACAGAAAGCTGTCTAGTTGACCTTACCATAAATGGAGAGACATTCTGTAGGACTGACTAAAAGCTACTCAGTACTGACCGAAGACAGAAGATACTTGAATCTGATTGGCCAAGAGCACTGAGCAGGACTGAGTGGCAAAGACAGGAAGCCGTTTCCCTCCAACGGTTATTTCGAAATGACTAATACCTCAGACGTCTCTATAAATAGGGCCTTTCAGTTGCTTCATTGCATGCAGATCTTCACCAAGCCATTACGCTGACCAAAATTCTACTCGAAGTTCTGTGAGAAAAAGCAAAGCAAATACTTACACCAAATTCTATATCTTTCGTGTAAAAGTCTAGAGTGATTATTCAATCATCTAAGGTGTCTTAGCAATTGTTGTTTAGGACAAATCTTTATCATTTCTAGAGATTAGAAAGGAGAGGTTGAGTACTCGGTTATAATACTCAGTGAGAGATTAGGAGTGAGTAGAGGTATAGAGGAAGGTACTCTTGTTATACTCAGCTTCTAAGTTGTAAAAGGTTTGATGCTCTACCGTTAAAGAGCTCAGTAGAGAATTCGAAAGCTCAGAACGTGTTCCAGGGACAGGACGTAGGCTTAGAGGCCGAACCTGGATAAATCTGCTGAGTAACATCTTTCTAACCTTAAACTCGTTAATATATATATTGCTTGCTTAAACAAAACTGACCAAGTAAAGAGGTCACGCTGAGTTGTGTATATTGAGTATCTGAGTTCAGGAATAGACTCAAGTGCTATCTCCTGACTCAAAGAAAGAAGCTGACTTAGTCACTAGTTGACTAAGCTAGTGTCTTAATTTACTCAGCGCGCTATGTAATCCTTTTTCAAAGAAAAAGAAGTCAGCCTTAACGAACTAAAATTTAAATAGTTCATATACCCCTCTTAGAACTAACTTGTTACGTTATAAGGGACCAACAAGTGGTATCAGAGCTTAAAAGCTCATTGTGCAAGGTTTAACTACCTTGAGCTGATCCCCACTATGGCTGAAAACAGCACTCGGTTTCTCCCAGGAAATCTGACAACTCAGATTCTACCTGAGGGTCTGTCCATAACTCAGCCTCCCCTATTTTTCGGGTCTAACTATACCTTCTGGAAGAATAGGATGAAAAATTTCATTCAGGCTACAAATATGAGTGTCTGGCTATCTATAGTCCAAGGCCCATTTGTTCCTGTTGAAACTGTTGATGGCCAAACGGTTGTCAAATCTGAGACCAAATGGACAGAGGATGATCTCAAGAAGCTACAAAATCATGCTTCGGCTATAAACATGCTTCACTGTGCACTCGATGCTGCAGAATACAACAAGATTTCATGTTGTGAGTCAGCGCAGGAGATCTGGAAGAAGCTGGAGGTCACCTATGAAGGAACCAACAAGGTGAAAGAATCCAAGGTGAACCAGCATATGAGATTGTACGAGCTGTTCGAAATGAACGATGATGAAGGGATCTTTGACATGAATGCAAGATTCACAAACATCATCAACGAGCTCAAGAGACTTGGGAAGATCTTCACTGAGGAAGAACAAGTCAAGAAGATTCTTAGGAGTCTTCCTAAAAGCTGGCAAGCAAAGAAGACCGCTGTTGAGGAAGCTCAAGACTTAACCACCTATAAGTATGATGAACTCATCGGCTCACTGCTGACCCATGAGATCTCGATGAAGAATTTCGAGGTGAAGGAAAAGTCTGAAGACAAGAAGCAAAAGTCTCTTATCATGAAAGTGTTGGGGTTTTGTGTCCTATAGTCAATTGTTGCAGGATACAAACTTATTGTAAATGAATTGTTCTTTATATCATTTGTTTTAATGAGATATATGTTTTATAACTATATAAAGGCAATCCCTTTTAAGCACTAAATAAAGTCTAATAAAAGGAAATTCGTAAGTTTGTTTAAAGTGATTATAAAGTGTTCATACAAGCATAAAGTGAGACAAAACTTTATAATAAACTAATAAACTTAAAACCACCCCAAGTCAAGTGATATATTTAGGATTGATATATCACAGTTGAGACTTGTATGTAACAATGTCTTCTGTCCGACAGAAAGCTGATCTCACAAGCTTCACATATATAGATATCTGGACAGTTACATAGATCCGGTGAAACGTTGTTCATTAGGATTGGGGATCCGACTTGAGATAACAGGATGGGTAGATTCATCCTTGTCAACTGTTCATCTCACTGGTATTAATAGGTATAACTAATCCTCAGACTCAAAGGAATGTTAATTGGTCATCCTGAATTACTGAATGTGAGACTTTGATCATGTGGTCCCACGATCCTTAACAGAGATGACTCTGGGGTGTGAACTGCAAAGGTTGGGTGTCACATGAAGTAATTTCAGGGTAGTTATACATTGGATTGAGCATTTATCACTCCCGATTAATGGGAGATACATCCAAGGATCGCTTGTGGAAGACTCGACTCTAAACCCTTGCAAGGTGATAGCTTAAGAGTAGAAATTCGGATTTCACTTAACCTATCTTTTGAGTTGACTCGGCCAATAACAAGTAAAACGAACGTCTCGCTATATGTGACTTGACATTACCCATAGTCATAAGATTCAGTTTAAGGATGTAGTTGATAAAGGATCGTATTATACCGTAACTAATACGGAAGGGTTAACGACAGAATCAACCTGTCTTCTTAACGGACTCTGGGGGAATGATTACGGACTTGCCAATAACATACTCTGTACATCATTCCGTTATGCAAGGGATTAAATATAATTCTTGAAGAAATTAATTTAATAGGTTGCATACGGCCAGAAGTAGTAAGGACCTAATGGATCACACATAAGACTTGGAACCAAAAGAGAGATGGATATGATTAATAGATGGAAGCCCAATTAAGCCCAGTAAGGCCCAAATACTAGGAAGGGGGCCGAAATTTATATATGTTAGTAAGGAATTAATTTTATTCCATTAATCCTAATTAGATTAGGATTATGAATTAAATTAATTAAGAGATAATTAAGTTAGGAGTTTTAATTAGATTAATATACTCCTATTATTATCCAATTAGGTTATTTATTATTATCCTAAATGTATTTGATATATTATAAGATAATAATTAGGAATCCTATTCCGAATGGAATTCCTATTAAGTAACCTATTCCTATCTAACTAGGGTTTAGATACAAGCTAATATATATACCCCTTCCCTTAATGAATTTCGACTAAGCCTATATCCCTCCCCACTTGTGATTTTCGAAATTGCTTAAGAGAGAGAGAGAAGAATTCTATTCCTAAGTTCGTGAACAAGAATTCATACGGCATTCCATCAATTGATTAATCTTATTCATCCCTCTTTCTCTTTGATCTTGTGTTGGTTTATTAGAGGCAATCTATTTTGGTTGCATCTCATAAGGGTTGATTCTAACTTAATCTCACCGTGTTCACGAAAGAAGGAAAAACAATCAAAAGGGAGAAATTCGTTTTTCTTCGCCTACATCAGGTCAGTTCACTATTTCGAGGATTCCCGGAGATTGAACCGTCGGATCGTCGCGATTTTTGGACAGTAGCTTCTAGACATATTCTTCCACGTTTCCACCGAAGGGATTGTCGTTCGGAGGTCTGGAATGTCTGTTTCGGATAGGGGCAGATTGGTAAACAGTTTACATCTCCTTTGAAGTTGTGGGCACTTCGTTTGCAACGGTAGATTGATCATCGAAAGGTATTTCTTCTTATCCCTCTTTATATGAAATAACGATTAACGGATCCTATGGTTAAAAAGAAGTAGGCTAAAATTTTTATATTTTCGCTGCTATACCTTAGCCTTAATTTCCTTCAGTGGTATCAGAGCCATCGTTAAATCCGTTATTTCATATATGAAAATATAGAAGTTTTCAATAGGATTGAATAAATATTTATGGTTAGAATTAATTGACAAATAGTATTGATTGATTAATTCTAAAGATAAATAAAGTTTTGATTAATTGTTAATTAAAACTGATTATGCTTATGTTCCTAATTATTTCGGTTGATAATCATTATAACAAAATCTATTAGTTTTATAGTTAGGTTGATAAAATTAGTTTTATTAATTCTAAATGATAAAACGGAAATCTATTGTAGATTATCCTATTTCTGAAAACCGTTTTAAAATTGTTTTATAATGTTTTCAGAAATTAATAGTTTTCTGTTTTGATTATCGAATGAATAATTCGTTTAAATGTTTGTTTTTACCAATATGTAAATCAAAGTGTTAAATGAATTAAAATCAAAATAAATGGGACGAGCATAATCAACGTTTTATATGGTTATATTAATCTAAGGATTAATATAAAGATACAAAACGATTAGAAGTAAAATTGGATGAAAGTTAATTTGACGAGTTAATGTGATTAACCTAAATATTACATAAGCCGGTTATGTAATCAACCAATTAAATTTATTTAATTGAGTCTATGCATGTTTGGAGTTATGGACATATTTTGACCCTCTTTTAGTCTTTTGGTATTTTTGAAATAGGGCTTGCGCGTCCTGCCTTTCTACTATCTATTGTAATTTCTCCTCTCATCTGATTCCCTTCAATTCAATTGAAGTTGTCTTATAGTAGTATAGAAATTAATATGTAATTTCAAGGCGCCAAGGAGAAGACGGAGGACCTAAAGAGAAATATGTAATAGTTAGTATTTCCTTAGGTTTGGCCTTTTATTCCGTCTCTGGCTCGACGGAATAATTTAGATGATATGTCCATAACGCCAATGTATGTGAATGTATGTATGTCTGATGTATGCTAAAGCAAATCAAGACTAAGTTAGATTATGAGACTTAAATAAAATCCCTCATTAAAAAGTTAAGTAAATAAGCAAGTTATTAAAATCGGTTGCCCCTCCCTAATATTATAATTCAGCCGGCAGTACTGGGGGCCTTTGGGTTGTTGAGCAAACTCAAGCTCGGGGTCTTATGGTAACACCTGAATTATCGAAAGTTATTCTTTCATGAATATGTGGTAATACTTAAATTAGATTATGATAATTGGATGAGCAAACTCATGTTGTCATAAACTAATGGGCAATATGGTTGGGATTAATATGAGTAACATATTAGTTACTAATGTGGTTAGTAACCCAATAACCTAGGAGTCACATTCAAGATGTGATTGATTACATGAATCTACCTAACAAATGGGACTAGCTTGTTGAGCAAACTCAAGGCGAAATCTCAGGAGTTAGGATCCTAGCTCACTAAAGGATTTGTGAAATTCTTCGAATTAATATGGAGGGTTATTAATTTGGCAAAATAGTGGGAGCAATCTGAAATAAATTAAAAGGCCTATAATTTTAGATTGTTATACTTTAAAGCAAATGAATAACATACGTCTACTCTTTCTCACTCTCAAGTTTAATTAAACACTCTTAAAATCATGACTAACACCAATCTGCAAAATATACTTACCAATAACAAGTTGAATAGTTCAAACTTCACCGACTGGTTTCGTAACCTCAAAATCGTTTTGAAGTTCGATAAAAATAGGGTATGTATTTGATACATCGATACCCCCTATCCCTGAGGATGATGCTCCCAATCGATGCTTATCAGAAGCACAAGGCTGATGACGATCATGCCGGATGCATCATACTTGCATCGATGACATCGGAATTACAAAGGCAACTATGCCTGTTCCATCATCATGCACCTAAAGGAATTGTTTGGGAAACAGACCAGGTGCGAACGCTACGAGATATCCAAGATGCTATATCGTAGTAGGATGCAAGAGGGCACATCTGTCATGACACATTATGTCAAGATGATTGGCTACATTACCAAACTTTCTAGTATTGGATTTGCGATGGATAACGAATTGAGCATAGACTTAATTCTTCAATCCCTCCCAGAGAGTTATTCACAGTTCATTATGAACTATCAGATGAATGACTTGCAAACCTCTTTTGAAGAGCTTGCAAATATGCTCAAGTCAGTTGAGCCCAATATAAAGAAAGGTAAGAAAGCCGTGTCCAACAAAACTAAGGGAAAGGAAGTGAAGAAGCCCAAAGGAGAGTGCCACTTCTGTGGTGAAGAAAGGCATTGGAAAAGAAACTGTTTGGTGTACCTAGCTACCCTCAAGAAGGAAAAAAGCCGGTACTCCAACATCTGGTATGTTCTATATTTCGATAAAGAACAAACATTGCGATTTTATAGAGATGGGATTTTCTATTTTTCAGGAATATCACAAAATGGGATTTATGTGTTAGATTTCTGTTTTCGCAATTGATACCAAAAGACATAAGCTAGATAATTCAACTTGCTTGTGGGATTGTCATATAAACAAGAGACGCATACTAAAAGCTACATTCAGATGGGCTTATAGATCCAATCGATTCCGAATCATTGGAAACATGCGAATCGTATTTAAAAGGTAAAATGACAAAGACACCCTTTAGCGATAAAGGTGAGCGTGTATCAGACACTCTAGGACTCATTCATTCAGATGTATGTGGTCCTATGTCAATCCAAGCAAGAGGAGGATTCAGATACTTCATCAGCTTCATAGATGATCATACTCGCTATGGTTATATCTACTTGATGAGGCACAAATCAGAAGCCTTTGACAAGTTCAAATGCTTCAAGAATGAAGTGGAAAATCAATTAGGAAAGAAAATAAAAACACTTTGATCTGATCGAGGTGGCGAATATCTTTCTGATGATTTTCTGAATTATCTAACTGAATGTGGGATATGCTCACAATGGACACCTCCCTATACACCACAACACAATGGTGTATCCGAGAGGAGAAACCGTACCCTATTAGATATGGTACGATCTATGATGAGCATGGCCTTACTTCCAAAGACGTTCTGGGGCTATGCCTTAGAAACTGCCCTCTTCACCCTGAACCGAGTACCAACTAAATCCGCTGTTTCCACACCATATGAATTGTTCGTTGGTAAGAAACCCGTGTTCTCGTTCATGAGAGTATGGGGCTGTTTAGCATATGTCAAACGCGTTGCGTCCGACAAATTAGATTCTAAATCTGATAAATGTTTCTTCATTGGATATCCCAGGGAAACCATAGGGTATTACTTCTATCATCCAGATGATCAGAAAGTAATAGTATCCAAACACGCAACCTTCTTAGAGAAAGAGTTTCTCGAAGAAACACAAAAGGGAAGCGTGATTGAACTCGACGAAGTTCAAGAGGAAGAAACAACAACTGAAACAACAGAAGCGGTTGAGGTACCCGAAGAAGTCCCATTAGATGAGACTCCAGTGGCACCTATTCGTAGATCACGAAGAGTTCGTGAACTCCCAGTTAGATATAGTTTTCTAGTGGGAGATGATGACGAGGTTCCCGTGTTAGACGACGAACCCGAAAACTACGAAGAGGCTCTTACTAGTCCAGATTCTAAAGCATGGCTTGAGGCCATGGATTCTGAAATGGATTCCAACCAAGTTTGGACTTTGGTTGATCCACCCGAAGGGATAAAACCCATAGGGTGCAGATGGATCTTCAAAAAGAAGACTGACATGGATGGAAAGGTTAGCACCTACAAGGCTAGGTTGGTAGCGAAAGGATATCGTCAAAAACAAGGTGTTGATTATGATGAAACCTTCTCTCCCGTTGCTATGTCCAAATCAATCAGAATCATACTTGCAATTGCCGCTCATCTTGATTATGAGATTTGGCAAATGGATGTGAAAACAGCTTTCCTAAATAGAAACCTGCTTGAGGATGTATACATGATGCAACCTGAAGGTTTCATATCAAAGGATGCAAATAAAGTTTGCAAACTTCAGAGATCCATTTATGGACTCAAGCAAGCATCTAGAAGCTGGAACAAGCATTTTGACGAAACCATAAAACAATTTGGTTTCGAACAAAATTGCGAAGAAGCTTGCATTTACAAGAAAGCAAGTGGGAGCTCTATAGCATTTCTCATACTATATGTGGACGATATACTGTTAATGGGAAATGACATTGCTCTTTTATAGTCAGTGAAAATATGGTTATCCGGTAACTTCTCAATGAAAGACCTCGGTGAAGCAGCCTATATACTTGGTATAAAGATCTATAGGGATAGATCACGTAGACTGTTTGGTCTTTCACAGGCTACATACATTGAAAAGGTGCTAAATCGGTTTAGCATGCTTGAATCGAAACGAGGTAACTTACCCATGGTACATGGAGTAAAGTTAAACAATCATCAATGTCCTAAAACTGATGATGAAAAACGACGCATGGCTGTAGTCCCGTACGCCAGCGCGATCGGTTCGATTATGTATGCTATGCTATGCACTAGACCCGACGTAGCGTTCGCGTTATCTGTAACGAGTCGTTACCAAGGGAATCCGGGAGACGAGCACTGGATTGCCGTCAAGAACATTCTTAAGTACTTGAGAAGAACTAAAGATATGTTTCTAGTGTACGGAGAAGGAGATCTGAAAATACAAGGATTTTCAGACGCTAGTCATCTCACAGATGAGAATGATTTTAAATCCCAATCAGGATACCTGTTTATCCTAAATGGGGGCGCGGTCAGTTGGAAAAGTTCCAAGCAGGGAAGCGTAGCTTTCTCTACGACCGAGTCAGAGTACATCGCTGCTGCGGAAGCAGCAAAGGAAGCAGTTTGGATTAGAAAGTTCATTACAGAACTAGGTGTGGTGCCCGACATTGTCAATCCCATTACTCTGTATTGTGATAACAATGGAGCCATTGCGCAAGCAAAGGAACCACGGTCTCATAATGCATCCAAGCACTACCTAAAGCGATACCACATCATTAGAGAGATTGTGGCTAGAGGAGATGTGAGAATAGAAAGAGTACCTACAGAGGACAACGTTGCAGATCCGTTGACAAAGCCTTTAACCCAGAAAGTACATGATCGTCATTTAACTTCTACTGGGATAAGTTTTAGAAACAATTGGCTTTAGTCCAAGTGGGAGTATGTTGGGGTTTTGTGTCCTATAGTCAATTGTTGCAGGATACAAACTTATTGTAAATGAATTGTTCTTTATATCATTTGTTTTAATGAGATATATGTTTTATAACTATATAAAGGCAATCCCTTTTAAGCACTAAATAAAGTCTAATAAAAGGAAATTCGTAAGTTTGTTTAAAGTGATTATAAAGTGTTCATACAAGCATAAAGTGAGACAAAACTTTATAATAAACTAATAAACTTAAAACCACCCCAAGTCAAGTGATATATTTAGGATTGATATATCACAGTTGAGACTTGTATGTAACAATGTCTTCTGTCCGACAGAAAGCTGATCTCACAAGCTTCACATATATAGATATCTGGACAGTTACATAGATCCGGTGAAACGTTGTTCATTAGGATTGGGGATCCGACTTGAGATAACAGGATGGGTAGATTCATCCTTGTCAACTGTTCATCTCATTGGTATTAATAGGTATAACTAATCCTCAGACTCAAAGGAATGTTAATTGGTCATCCTGAATTACTGAATGTGAGACTTTGATCCTGTGGTCCCACGATCCTTAACAGAGATGACTCTGGGGTGTGAACTGCAAAGGTTGGGTGTCACAGGAAGTAATTTCAGGGTAGTTATACATTGGATTGAGCATTTATCACTCCCGATTAATGGGAGATACATCCAAGGATCGCTTGTGGAAGACTCGACTCTAAACCCTTGCAAGGTGATAGCTTAAGAGTAGAAATTCGGATTTCACTTAACCTATCTTTTGAGTTGACTCGGCCAATAACAAGTAAAACGAACGTCTCGCTATATGTGACTTGACATTACCCATAGTCATAAGATTCAGTTCAAGGATGTAGTTGATAAAGGATCGTATTATACCGTAACTAATACGGAAGGGTTAACGACAGAATCAACCTGTCTTCTTAACGGACTCTGGGGGAATGATTACGGACTTGCCAATAACATACTCTGTACATCATTCCGTTATGCAAGGGATTAAATATAATTCTTGAAGAAATTAATTTAATAGGTTGCATACGGCCAGAAGTAGTAAGGACCTAATGGATCACACATAAGACTTGGAACCAAAAGAGAGATGGATATGATTAATAGATGGAAGCCCAATTAAGCCCAGTAAGGCCCAAATACTAGGAAGGGGGCCGAAATTTATATATGTTAGTAAGGAATTAATTTTATTCCATTAATCCTAATTAGATTAGGATTATGAATTAAATTAATTAAGATATAATTAAGTTAGGAGTTTTAATTAGATTAATATACTCCTATTATTATCCAATTAGGTTATTTATTATTATCCTAAATGTATTTGATATATTATAAGATAATAATTAGGAATCCTATTCCGAATGGAATTCCTATTAAGTAACCTATTCCTATCTAACTAGGGTTTAGATACAAGCTAATATATATACCCCTTCCCTTAATGAATTTCGACTAAGCCTATATCCCTCCCCACTTGTGATTTTCGAAATTGCTTAAGAGAGAGAGAGAAGAATTCTATTCCTAAGTTCGTGAACAAGAATTCATACGGCATTCCATCAATTGATTAATCTTATTCATCCCTCTTTCTCTTTGATCTTGTGTTGGTTTATTAGAGGCAATCTATTTTGGTTGCATCTCATAAGGGTTGATTCTAACTTAATCTCACCGTGTTCACGAAAGAAGGAAAAACAATCAAAAGGGAGAAATTCGTTTTTCTTCGCCTACATCAGGTCAGTTCACTATTTCGAGGATTCCCGGAGATTGAACCGTCGGATCGTCGTGATTTTTGGACAGTAGCTTCTAGACATATTCTTCCACGTTTCCACCGAAGGGATTGTCGTTCGGAGGTCTGGAATGTCTGTTTCGGATAGGGGCAGATTGGTAAACAGTTTACATCTCCTTTGAAGTTGTGGGCACTTTGTTTGCAACGGTAGATTGATCATCGAAAGGTATTTCTTCTTATCCCTCTTTATATGAAATAACGATTAACGGATCCTATGGTTAAAAGGAAGTAGGCTAAAAATTTTATATTTCCGCTGCTATACCTTAGCCTTAATTTCCTTCAGAAAGCTGACTCCACTGATGGGAGCTCAACAGACGATGAAGAGATGGCTATGTTTACCAGAAAGATGAAAAGGCTGTTAAAAAAGAATGACAAATATTCTAAGAAGCCTTATAAGAAGTTTGATAAGTACAAAGCTGACTCCAGCGACAGCAAGTACAAGAAGGACAGCTCAAAGCCCATAACTTGCTTTGAATGTCATCAAACTGGCCATATCAAGTCAAGCTGTCCCTCGCTGAGGAAAGAAAGAAAGAACGGCAAGAAGGCAATGGTGGCAACCTGGAGTGATAGTGATGATTCATCATCATCTGAAGCTGATGCCACTGAGTCAGCGAAGATTTGTTTCATGGCTGACGAACTTGATGAGCCATGTGTTTCTGAGCATGCTGACCCTTCCATTGTATCTGACCATGAGGAACATTCAACTGAGGTAATATCACTACCCTTGCTCAGAAATGAAATGGTTAATGCCCTGAGTGACCTCTACACACTTGTCAAAAAGTGTAATAAAAAGGTTAGAGCACTCAGCAGGCGATGTGACGAGGTTGAGGAGGTCAAACTGAGCGACCTTCGATATCTTCTTCATGACAACTCAGATTTGCATAGTAACATTGGAATTATGCAAAAGCTTGTTTCTGAGGTCCAATCAGATTCTAAGAAACTGAGAAAGGACGTCACATCTATTCAGAACCAACTAAAGGTTCCAAATAAAAGAAATATTCCTCTGAATACTCAGTACCGAAGTACTGGTCAGCAGAGATGGAATCCTCAGCGGAATGTCCGGTGTGACTTCTGTGGGAAGAAAGGACATACCACAAAGGTGTGCTGGCATGCTCAGCACTGGGGTGCTGATCAGTCAGTGAGATATCTTAAACGGAAAGTCAGCTGTGACTTCTGTGGAAAGAATGGCCATACTGTCCAAGTATGTCGCCATAAAATCAAATATGATGCTTTACCTATTGAACCTAACAAACCAGGACCCAAAAAGAATTGGGTACCTAAAAGCAACTAGTTACATTGCAGGTAAGCCTGAGGTGTGCTGAGAAGTAAAAAATGTGGTATATTGACAGCGCATGCTCGAGGCATATGACTGGTGATGAAACTCAGTTCATCACATTTGAGCGTAAATGAAGAGGAACCTTAAGTTTTGGAGACAACAAAAAGGGTAAGATAGTAGGGTCAGGAACCGTTGGAGGTAATCCTACTATTGAGTCTGTCTCCCTAGTCAGCGGACTCAAATATAACTTACTCAGCGTAGCTCAGCTATGTGACAATGGGAGAAAAGTTATATTTGATAACACTGGATGTAAAATATTCGAGGGTAAGACTAATGAGTTAATTTTAACTGCCCCTCGCATTGATAATGTCTTCATGCTGAACTTAGAGAAAAAGTTTTCAAAAACTGTATGCTTAGTATCAAAGGAAGAAAATTCCTGGCTATGGCACATGAGACTTGGTCATGTAAGCATGGACCTCCTGGCCAAATTAGCAAGAAAGCAATTGGTTGAGGGACTGCCAGAACTTAAATTTGAAAAAGATCAACTATGCCACGCTTGCCAAGCTGGAAAATAAACCAAACAATCTTTTCATAGCAAAAACATTGTCTCAACTAAGCGTCCATTAGAGTTACTACACTTGAATCTCTTCGGTCCAGTCCAGCCGCTGAGTATGGGTGGAAGAAGATTTTCCTTGGTCATTGTAGATGACTTTTCTCGGTACACTTGGATCATCTTGCTGAGTAGCAAGGATGAGACCTTTGAGACATTTTCAAATTTGGTTAGAAAACTTGAAAATGATAAAGACCTAAAATTGGCTCACATCCGAAGTGATAATGGTGGAGAATTCAAAAACCAACAGTTTGTTGAATTCTGTGAAGCCAGCGACATTGACCATAATTTTTCTGCTCCCAGAACGCCTCAACAAAATGGGGTTGTTGAAAGGAAGAACAGAACCTTGGTTGAAATAGCCAGGACAATGCTGAGTGAGCATAGGCTTCCAAAGTACTTTTGGGGAGAAGCTGTCAACACAACGTGCTATATTCTTAATAGGGCTCTTGTTAGACCTATACTTTCGTGCCTTTGGCTGTAAATGTTTTATTTTGAATACCAAAGATAGCTTAGCTAAGTTTGACTCAAAAGCTGATGAAGCTATCTTTTTAGGCTACTCAACAAACAGCAAAGCGTACAGAGTTTTCAATAAACGAACTCAAGTTTTAGAAAAGTCAGTACATGTTGAGTTCGACGAAACTAACCCTGCATGAAGATATCATCCGCTGACCGAGGATGATCCACACTCAGTACCCGCTGATCAACATACAGCCGCTGAGTCATTCCCTCAAGGGCTGACCAAAGGTAAAAGTGAACCTCAAATTGTTTTCACTAACCAATCTACACCTGCAGATATTATTGAAACACAGACAGCACAAGACATCAATCTACCAAAGGAGATAAGGATACCAAGAGGACACTCAAAGAGTGCTATTCTTGATGCCGCTGAGAATACCCTGATGACAAGAAATCAACTCAGGAGATACCTCAGCAACATAGTCTTCGTCTCAGTTCAGGAACCAAAGAACTTCGTTGATGCTGAGCACGATGAATTCTGGATGAGCGCAATGCAAGAGGAACTTGATCAATTCAGAAGAAACGATGTATGGGAGTTAGTGCCACATCCAAGGAGTCAGAAGACCATTGGAACAAGATAGGTCTTCCGCAACAAGCTAGATGAACAAGGAAATGTAGTCAGGAACAAAGCAAGACTTGTAGCTCAGGGCTATAGTCAGCAAGAAGGTATTGACTACGGTGAGACCTTTGCCCTAGTGGCAAGGCTAGAGGCTATTAGAATTTTATGCGCTTATATAAGTTATATGAACTTTAAACTGTTTCAAATGGATGTTAAGAGTGCATTCCTTAATGGAGTTATAAACGAGGAAGTCTATGTTAATCAGCCTCTAGGGTTTGAGGATCCTAAATTCCCAAACCACGTTTATAAACTCAAAAAGGCTCTGTACGGCCTCAAGCAAGCACCACGTGCTTGGTATGAGAGGCTGACCAGTTTCCTGCTGACTAGAAATTATGTCAGAGGCAAAGCTGATACAACCTTATTCATTAAGAGAAAGGGTAAAGACACCCTGCTGGCTCAAATATATGTTGATGATATTATTTTTGGTGCTACTAATGAGTCAATATGCAAGGAATTTAGCAAGCAAATGCAAACTGAGTTTGAAATGTCAATGATGGGAGAACTCAACTTCTTCCTTGGACTTCAAATCAAACAAGGGAAAAATGGCATCTTCATCAGTCAAGCTAAATATGCCAAGGAGATATTGAAGAAATATGATCTTGAAAATTGCAAGCCAATATCTACTCCTATGGGCACTGACACTGTCCTTTGTGCTGACGAGAATGGTAAGTCGGTAGACAACAAATTGTATCGAGGTATGATAGGCTCTCTACTTTACTTAACAGCAAGTAGACCTGACATTCAGTTCTCAGTATGCTACTGTGCTAGATATCAATCTAACCCTAAGGAATCTCATTACATAGCTGTAAAAAGAATCCTTAGATATTTGCAAAGCTCAGTGAACGCAGGTTTATGGTATCCCAACACTCATGATTTTACACTCGTTGGATACACTGACGCTGACTATGGACGAGACAAGCTTGAACGAAAAAGCACCTCTGGAGGATGCCACTTCCTAGGAAGCTGTCTTGTATCCTGGTTCAGCAAGAAGCAAGCATCAGTAGCCTTGTCTACCACTGAAGCTGAGTACATTGCTGCTGGACACTGTGTTGCTCAAGTCCTATGGATTAAGCAACAGCTTGAAGACTATGGTGTTCAAACAAAGACAATTGAGGTCAAATGTGACAACAAAAGTGCAATTGATCTATCAAAGAACCCAATTCAGCACAGTAGGATGAAGCATGTCAGCATCAGACATCACTTCATTAGAGACCATGTACTCAAAGGTGAGATCAAGCTGACCTATGTCCCAACGGATGAGCAGCTTGCGGATATCTTCACAAAGCCACTGACTCGTGAGCAGTTCAGCATACTGAGAGAAGCCATTGGTATGTTTAATCCTCTTTAGTAAATTCCAGCTCTTAATATATATTCATGCTGAGTGAATTACCATGCTGAATGACTTATGCTATTACTTGCTGAGTGGATAGATGTATGCTGAGTATTTAATGCTAAATGAATGAATATCACATACTGAGCAAATATTGGCACCGAGTAGTTATCTCAAACTGAGAAATCAATTACTTAAATCATCTGTTTGTGTAAAACTGACTACTCAGAATATAAAACGTTTAGAATTCTAAACGCTGAGTATAAGATCTGTTGCATTTAATGCTAAAGCACGCGAATAGCCACCTAGGATGACGTATACGCCGAATGTGTCATAAATGCCATGATCCTTGTCGGTTGACAATCCCAAGGCAAAACTGACACATGGATTCGATAAGATCCACCTCTCACAACTATAAATAATGGGCAAATCCCCATTTTTTTTATCTCTTTACACTTACCGAATTCTCTGGCATAAATACTCTCTCTCTAAAAACTCTCAAAACTTCCAAACCCCTCTCTGAAACTATGACTAAGATTTCCTTGAACATCTCCGGTGCCGGTCACTCTAAGACCAGTTCCGATGAACCTTCCAGGCATTCTACTCCGCCTGGAACGACTGAGGCCACTACACCGAGCAAAGGCAAAGCTGGCCAAGCCACCTCCTCTAAAGGAAAGCCGACCAAAGTCAGAACCTATACTAAGGTCTTCGAAAATGTTAGAGAGTGGAAGATTGACCACTCAAGGTGGTTCTCTGAGGCTTTCGTAGAAACCGAGCAACCATTCTGTGAATGGATATCGAAAAATGGCTGGACCGAGCTGTTCTCAATCAGAGATCCAACTTACGCTGACTTAGTAAGGGAATTCTACCATAATCTGCGGGTTGCTGACGATAACCAGGACCACCTAGCAACTGTGGTAAAAGAGAAAACAATTTTTGTCAACCCTACCTACCTTGCCAACTTGCTGAAACTGAAGAATGAAGGAACAAAACTGAGGAGGACTGATGATCATGAAGGAACTGGGTACTCTACCACCTTCTGCAAGCCCGCTGGCCATTCTGGAGAAATCTCCAGTTCCTCAATGGGCCAGCACCAAAAGATGGCACACTACCTGCTGACCAATTATATCTTCCCAAAGATAAATTGCACCAGCTCGGCAACAAACTTTGAGCAATGCTTCATATGGCATATGCTGACCTACAAGCCCATCAACATGCCAATATTCTTAATTACCGGCTTCCAAAGGAGCACTAGAACTCTAAGGCTGGGCTCACTCATTACCAGAATCCTCATAGACCATCAGATTGACCTATCTGAGGAAAATAAGGCCCAAGGCTTTGAGATCACAGCTGCTGCGCTGCGTGCCTTGAAGTTTGACCAACCGATTAAGAAAGCCAAAGGTGCTGATCAGCATGCTGAGGAGACTGTCCCAAAGAAGGGCAAAACAACAAAGGCTCCAGCTGCCCGCAAAAGGAAAGCTGTTGGGACTCCTTCAAAAGATGCTGAGTCTCCGGCTAAGAAGCTGAAGTCAGTTGCTTAAAAAGGTCAGGAGAGACCTAAGTCAGCTGAGAAGAGAAGCAGGCAAGATGAGCCTGATACAAAAGAAAGAATGGATAACCAATACAATAACGTCTATTTTCTGCAAGTGCACGGTATACGCTTGTAGTAATAAAAGATATCGATCCCACAGGGAACGTTTTTTAACAAAAACTTATTTTGAATCGGTTAAATTTACTTATAAGATTTATAGTAAGGAAAATCGTTAAATCGGTTTTGGTTTTGAAATTGCTAGAATGAGAATTAGATTAGAGTATTAAAATGTTAGAAAATACTTCTGATTAGGAGTGAATTTGCAAGACAGGAACGTTTAGTACTTTTTAGAAAAGTAAACAAATATATTCGTTTGCATTAAGCAAAGAAAGCAACTTTAAACTTTGTATAAATTATGACGATGAAATAAATGACGGAACCTCTAATTTTTAGGCTTTGAACGCAACAATCCTCCTAACTGGTTTAGATTGCTTCCTTAACCAAATTAAAACTCTACCGAGATAATAATTTGTCTAAGTGTTCAACAAAGTTTCCTTGTAAAGATTTTGAATTAAACTACGTTTTAATGAAAACACCAGCATCAATCCACTTCGGATCCTTTACCAAAGTGCTGCATAAAAATTTATGGAATAGAACGGACTTTATTAGATGAAATATAAATTGATACAAGTTTACAGAGAACAAGGAGCATGGAAACATTCGACGACTTGCAAGTGAACGGGTTGTCAATCCTTTCCTTGGATTTCATTAGAGTTTGTCAGGCTTAGGGGCGGATCCTCTACTCAATCTTCTCGTTGAATCTTCGTAATAGATACGGGGTCTGTCTACTACCAAAATGAAAACTAAATTGGAACAATGTCTAAATGTTACTGAATTTGTTATTATTGAATAAACAATATGTGTACATCATATTGCTTTGACCAGAAATGAACTCTAATCTCTGACTCATTTCTGAGTCAGAGTTTCTGCATAACTCTTGCACTAATCTTAAAATCTAACTCTCTCTATATCATTCAACTCTCAAATCAATACTTTATTTATAGATGTTGAAGAGTCATGATTGAAGTGTCATGTCCGTTGTGGAGGGTCGTTTCTATCCACCTGAACGAACGCGTTTATTGGATTTTAAACATGTGTTTGTTGTGCTTGGCAGAAATTCTGCTCTTACCGAGAATGGGGAAGTGATTTTTCAGCCTTCAGACGAAAGGGAGAAGCTGCTGGTCGACGCATGTCGCGACCGTAGAATTTGAGATTCTCGGTCGCGGCCCCAAATTCTCTACCGAGAATTTTGGAATCTCTACCGAGAATTTGGATTCCCTGCCGAGAATTTGGAATTTTCTCCCGTTTCTGACTTCGATCTCGTCTTCCTTGTATTGGTGTGCTGATTTCTTTGTCTTTTGGCTCCTAACTTAGGGTTTTTCCTTCGTTTTTGACCTCTTTTAGTTCCTATTTGGATTTTACCAAATATTTAGGTACCTTGCAAGAAAGAAACATATTCGAACGTAAAAGTACTCTAAATAGATATAAACAGCACAAATTCATAGCAAAACTGATGTAAATATTAATGATATTTTAGGTATATTTTGGGCTTAACAGATGCTGATGAGCAACCTCTGAAGAAGAAGAAGTCTTCAGAGCTGACCCCTATTGATGCTATCCCCACTGACTTCATTGTTCCTGGTGATTCTCACTTCACACAATGTCAGGGAACTGAAGCTGAGCATCAAGAAGACGATGTTCAACTGGATGATCAGTTCATCACACAGCTTGAAGAAGAGCTAAAAGAAAACGAAGGGAATGATCAACAGGAGGAAGAAGAAAGTGGTCAGGATGACACTGAGGAGACTGCTAGTGAAGAGGAAACTGCTGACCCAACTAATACTGAGTTGGCTGCAGATGAAGAACAAGAACAAACTGACCAGCTCAATGCTGATCAAGAAGAAACTTCTCCTCCTCACTCAGTAGAGTCTATCCCAGCTGACACTACACCTCCTCGAAGAAGAAGACTAGTAAAGGCAAGTCAGACAACTGTCATTGACCTTCCGGTCCAAAAGCCGACCAAAGACCCTTCTACACTTAAGCTAACAAATTTCAGCAAACAAACTTCTTCTTCTCTACCAACTTCTCTTAAAAGCAAGCCTCTGTTTCTTCACTACAGGAACAAGCCGACTTGAACGCTTCTGCCAACCCTACAAGCCAAACCGAGCAAGTTCTCGCTAATGCTGCTGCTCCAAGCACTGTGCTGACTCAGGAAACTCCTGTCCCTGTCAGCACTGAACCCATTCAGCTTACTTCTGCACCAACAATCATTCCTGCTGATCAATCATCTCTACAAGAGAATCAAGTGCAGATTGAAAACCCCCTTCCAGTCACTAACCATGTCGTCACTGAGAAAAATTCGACTCCTCCATCAACTGGTCACATTGAGGAAGCTAGCAACCTGATGAAGGATCACTTAGCTATTTGCATGCCACCGAGTCTGGTAGACAAATCATCAACTCGGTGCAGGCATTAATCAAAAATCTTCATCAAAATACGGAACCTACCGCTGGGTCTACCAACAATGAGACAACTCAGCTGTCCCAAGTCACTCAGCTTTTAAATGAAGTTAAAGGACTGAAGGATCTGCTAAGTGTTATGATCTCAACTCAATCACAACAGCCCAAGCAGGACTCAATAACGAAGCTGGCTGAGCTCCAACTGACAACGGTTCAACATCTCAACACTCTTCAGGGACAATTCCAGACCTTGTCAGCTGCGAATACTTAATATGCAACTTCTGCTGAAGTTAAGATGCTCTTTGCCCAGCTTCACACTGAGCAAAACAAGACCAACCATCAGCTGGCCTCCCACTCTCAATGCTCGGTGGAGCAACTTAGCGAAGCCGTTCGTCTGCTGAACTTGAATATGCAAGAGATGGACACTGACCAAATGAAGCAGAATGAGATACTGGTCACTACCCAAAAGACTTTCACCCATGTGCGTCACTACAATATCCAGCGTCAATACTATGACTCAGCCTTGCTGAAGACATTTCATCAAGTTTTTGCTGCACTGTCAGATACAATTACTTAGGTGGGTAAGTCTCAAGCCTACATACTGAGCATGCTCAGCGCAGCTGAACTCAGTATACCTCAAGAGGTCTTGGATGATGGCGTTGTTGTCTTCGATGGCATCAATGAAAGTGCCGACAAGCTTAAGGAGTTGTCTGCATCACTGACCAACACGACCTTAACCGACTCCTTTAGAATTCCTCCTCCTCCCGATGCTGACAAAATGGGGGAGAAAGAACAAGCTAGAACTCAGCAGGAGGCTGCTAGAAGTAGTCAGTCTAAGCATAAGAAGAAGAAATAGAAATAGGCTAACTCAGTATTGTTCTTTACTTTGTAGTTTCTATGTTTCTTTTTGCTTATCTTTTTGCTGTATATGCTGACTACTTTATTTCAATACAATACTTGCATCTTTTATCCAAACTTGAGTTATTTTATATGATGCTGAGTATTATGTTATTATGTATCTTCAAATGCATCAACTGTGTTTACTGTTTATAATACTTGTTGATTGTATGCCATGCTGATAAAATGTTTGACATTATCTTGTATGTTTATTAAACACTGTCTCATAAGACCCATTGAACAATAAAATACTCAGCGCTCTCTGAATGTTAAATCTTCCGTTTGACACTGAGTAAAATAGAATATGTTCCATGAGCTGACCTATATCTGAAAACTGACCTTAGACCTACTCGATTAAACCTTAAAATGTTTAGAGTAAAACTAAGTCAGTAGCTCAACCCTGACGGGGGAGTTTGCTAACTAATATTAGGTCAACTATCATGGGGGAGCTCAACACTGAGTTCTTCGCTGAATAGTTTTGCCAACATCAAAATGGGAGAGTTTGTTGAAACACCTTTCCACATGATTTTGATTTGACAAAATTATTTAAGTAAAATTAAACATATTCTAAACACACTAAGTTTAAATGCTTTGATTTATTACACTAATGTGTTTGTTTAATGTTGAGTTAAATTGTTTATAAGACATAAAGACTAAAAGGCTTAAAGCCCAATACGGAAGTCAAAGCCCAAGTCAAACAGATCAAGACCACTCGGCCCGCGTGTGCAAAACGCTGTCGTTGTGTACAAAACACAGCTCAGAGTAAGAAGGATCGAGAAGACCTTCGTTAAACAACTTCGGAACGAAGCTGCTGAGTTGTATCGACAAAGAGTACAAGACAGCAGCTGAGCAAAAATAACTTCCAGACAAAGTATTTCTACTTTGGGTAAAGTTCAGAAGACACAGAAAGCTGTCTAGTTGACCTTACCATAAATGGAGAGACATGCTGCAGGACTGACTAAAAGCTGCTCAGTACTGACCGAAGACAGAAGATACTTGAATCTGATTGCCCAAGAGCACTGAGCAGGACTGAGTGACAACGACAGGAAGCCGTTTCCCTCCAACGGTTATTTCAAAATTCGAAATGACTAATACCTCAGACGTCTCTATAAATAGGGTCTTTCAGTTGCTTCATTGCATGCAGATCTTCACCAAGCCATTACGCTGACCAAAATTCTACTCGAAGTTCTGTGAGAAAAAGCAAAGAAAATACTTACACCAAATTCTATATCTTTCGTGTAAAAGTCTAGAGTGATTATTCAATCATCTAAGATGTCTTAGCAATTGTTGTTTAGGACAAATCTTTATCATTTCTAGAGATTAGAAAGGAGAGGGTGAGTACTCGGTTATAGTACTCAGTGAGAGATTAGGAGTGAGTAGAGGTATAGAGGAAGGTACTCTTGTTATACTCAGCTTCTAAGTTGTAAAAGGTTTGATGCTCTACCGTTAAAGGGCTCAGTAGAGAATTCAAAAGCTCGGAACATGTTCCGGGGACAGGACGTAGGCTTAGAGGTCGAACCTGGATAAATCTGCTGAGTAACATCTTTCTAACCTTAAACTCGTTAATATATATATTGCTTGCTTAAACAAAACTGACCAAGTAAAGAGGTCACGCTGAGTTGTGTATATTGAGTATCTGAGTTCAGGAATAGACTCAAGTGATATCTCCTGACTCAAAGAAAGAAGCTGACTTAGTCACCAGTTGACTAAGCTAGTGTCTTAATTTACTCAGCGCGCTGTGTAATCCTTTTTCAAAGAAAAAGAAGTCAGCCTTAACGAACTAAAATTTAAATAGTTCCTATCCCCCCCCCTTGGAACTAACTTGTTACATTATAAGGGACCAACAGGAGGTCTGCTCCGCCTTTTAGGGCGGGTTGACGGCTTTGCCCTTAAGTTTTTTCTTGACAGTTGTCCATTCGGGATTCGTGTCTGTTGCTTTCACCATTACCTGCTCATGGCTTGGGTTTCCGAGTTGCAGCTCCCAGTTAGTAGGTTCTGTAGTCATGGTTAAAGGGCGTGGGATCACGAAAGGAACCTTAATCTGCCCGAAACCCTCAGTATCTAAAGCTGATCGGCTCCCGTCTTCACTGTAATCCCCCCATTGTCGAGCTGCCACCTTAGGTTCCACATCAATAGAATGATTTGCAGAATGATGCAGTATTATTTGCAAAGAGTTCTCCTTTGCCGATGTCCCGCTGCTCGATGCTTTCGTATCAACGGAGTCATCACAATTGGTTGTTTCTATATTGACCGGTTGTTTTTTTCCAATCTGATCTCCAACACTCACTTTATTCATTTTCTCTTTCTATGCGGGCTACTTTACTTCTTTGTTTTTATTCCGTCTGCACTGTGCAGAAGTATGACCAATAGAACAACAGGTTGCACAAAGTGGCGGTAGGTGTTCGTATTCTAAGTAAACCCATTGTTTGTGATTGTCCGTATCCACCCTCAATTGTGTTTGCATATCACGTGAGAGATCTACATCGATCAGAACCCTTGCATAATGCCCGAATTCCCCATTTACTGTGTTATTATCAAAACGGATTGGTACCCCAACCACACGGGCAATACTGGTAATAATCCGAGAGTCCTAAAATTCCCAAGGTAGATTATAAAAGCGAACCCATACCTGAGCTGATGTGGATTTATGCGCGTCTGGATTGAACCCCGGGGTCCAGGGGATAAACCTCATGATACTAGGTTTGAGCTGTAGAGCGCCCAGTCCCCATATTGTTTACAGTGCATCAGCGTCAGGCATGATGATTTGATAAAAGCCTCTCCCCAGAGAGATTAAATTCCAGTCCATGGATCTTTTCCATACCTGATTTAGCCGCTGTTTGAGTTCAGAATGCTTCCATGGTTTGTCTCCTTTGCTGAGTGAAATACGGCCGATCATAGAGTGTTGAAAGGATTTCACCCTTTCCTCATAGATTGATTGTTGTATTTTGATGGATTTGAATACGCCTTCCTCCGAGACCACCGGCTGCGATGGTGATGGAATGGTGGTAGGCGCGATTGATTTTTTCAAAATCGATAAAAAAGGAGGGAGCCGTGGGCGGCGGCTTTGGGGTCGCGGGTTGCTGCTTACTGTAACGGATGAATGCGGTGCGGTCGAAAAGGTGGGCAATTGAAAAGGGGGCGACGGAGGATTCCGGCGTTTCGGACTCCATGGTCGATAGAGTGGCGGCGGGAGGGTTGGTGGCTAGGTCATGCTTCCTGTCAAGCCAATCTTTTTCACTAATGAGCTTAATTCCTTTATTCATTTCCAAAGCCTTGACATTACATTACTAATTTTAATGATAAGAAGATAAATAAGGAGGGAATATGGAGAGTATTGTTGGAAATTGAATGTATTAATCACTCCTCAAATAACTAAGAATCACTTATTTATATTTTTTTTTTTTGAAAAATTATTTATATTATTTTTAGATGTGGAATAAAAGTCTGTTAAAGATGTTCTTAGTAGTGTTTTTATATTGGGTAAATAATTTATTAATCCCTTAGTTTTTACCTAACATACTGTTTAGTCTCCCTATTTTGAAAAACACATTTTAAGGTCCCTATCTTTTGCTAATATTAACCTTGTGGTCCTTTTATCTATTTTTTTAGATTTTTAACCGAACGTATCTTACCTTTTAGGACAACCACAGTCATGTTACTTTGTTATTTTATATATATCTGTTTATGCTAAAATATAACGATTATAAGTCTAAAAAAACTAGACAAAATGACCAAATGGTTAATATTGGCAAAAGTTAGGGATCTTAATATATTTTCTAAAATAGAAGGACTAAATAGTATATTAGGTAAAAACTAGGGGACTAATAAATTATTTACCCTTTTATATTAGAGCACCTCTAGTGGTGGTCTTCAGGGACTGATCTGCAAATACTTTAAGGTATCTAACCATTATTTAACTTAGCAATTGTTGTATCCGGAAATAGACACCCACTAAATTTGTATACTAACCATTTTGAAAAAGGAAAAGAAAAAGAAGAGTCCACAGCTAGGGAAGAGAAGAGGACGCGCCAAACAAATAGAATAAAAGTTGGGCTGTGATATATAATCTTAAGGGATTGCGCGTAGACATAGAAAATGGATAAAAAAAAACTTATTTTATTGTGGGTCCAGAAATGTTTTTTTGTACATTGTGTTCAGGAAAAAGCCACCTTATTTCTTTTTTGAATTTATTCCTACATCACTAGTTTTCTATGTATAATAATTAAAGAAAAACTGATGCACACAATTTGTTTTTTTTCATTTGTTACCTATTTCAAAATATAAATTATTGGAGTGCAACGGTAATAAATAAACGGTAAAAAAATTCTATGTATATATAAATGATAGTTTGGTTTAAAATTCTACGAAAACAATTCACAACCTTTAATTATTTTCTACAAAATGTCTTCCGATAATAGTGAAGAATTTTTAGCACAAGGCCAACGGATGGTGGAAATGATGGAGGAACATGATTTGGAGGATCTCAATATAATTGAACAACATGTTCGACAATCAGAACCTCGACGGAGGAAATATGTGAGACATGATCGTGAAGAAGCTGCAGAACGACTTTTTAGCGACTACTTTTCTCCTAATCCAGTTTATTCGGAGGATCAGTTTCGCAGAAGGTTTCGAATGAATAAAAATTTGTTTCTACGTATAGTGACAGACCTGGAAAATCACACAACATATTTCCAACAAAGGGTTGATGCCGCAAAAAGGAAGGGACTTACTCCGCTACAGAAATGCACTGCGGCTCTGCGTATACTTGCATATGGCTCTCCCGCTGATGCCCTCGATGAGTATATCAAAATTAGTGAGTGTACAACTTTAGAATGTGTTGAAATTTTTTGTCGTGCTGTTATCGAAGTGTATGGACCTATGTATATGAGGAGGCCAAATAATGCCAACGTTCAGCGTTTGATTCAGATGCACGAGAAACATCATGGATTTCCTGGAATGCTTGGAAGTCTTGATTGCATGCACTGGGAATGGAAAAATTGTCCAGTTGCATGGAAAGGGCAATACACTCGTGGAGATCATGGGTGTCCAACAATCATGCTTGAAGCAGTCGCTTCTGTGGATTTGTGGATATGGCATGCATATTTCGGTGTTGCCGGGGCGAATAATGACCTCAATGTTTTGAACAGATCAACTTTGTTCAAGGAGACACTAGCTGGAAGAGCTCCATCAATACAGTTCAATGTTAACAATCACACATACAAATTGGGATACTACCTAACAGATGGTATATATCCCGAATGGGCTGCTTTGGTAAAAAGCTTTCCGCATCCCCATGAACCTAAGCGACTCTGCTATAAAGCAAGACATGAGAGTGCAAGAAAAGATGTTGAACGAGCTTTCGGGGTACTTTAAGCCCGTTTTGCAATAGTGCGCGGACCAGCACGAAGTTGGAATAAAAGAAAAATTCATGACATTATGGATGCTTATATCATACTACACAATATGATTGTTGAAAATGAGCGTGGCAGGTACTCGAGAGATTTTCCTGAAGAAATTTGTTCAGAAATACTTCCTGAAGACGTTCAAAGTGGACATATTCAGGATTTCGCGCAATATCTTGCAAGAGATACAGAGATCCGTGATAGAGCAATGCACGGTCAGCTTAAATTGGATTTAGTAGAGCACATTTGGGAACGTTTCGGAATCACCGACCTAACTGTTTAATTATCGTTTTAATTTAACGCATTATGTTTGTTTTTTTTAAATGTATTTTTTATATTTATAATTTTTATTCAACTGTCGGATTTAATTTTTTTTAAATCAATTGAATAGATTAATCAAATTATTAATATTTACTTATTACCAACAACAACAAAAACAAAGCCTTAGTCCCGAAATGATTCGGGGTCGGCTAATATTTACTTATTACCAAAAAAAAATTTTATTAATATTTACTCAAATAACATTCAATACTATTAAATAAACTAATATTAATAAACATTAATAATATAAAAAAAATTAGATTAAAGTAAAAAATAATATGTTATGACGTGTGAGACCCATTGAAATAAGAGAAAGTGTCTAACCACTAGAAGAGGTTTTGTAAAGAAAGTGTTTTAATATGGAGAGTGTTTTGTAATAGTGTTATTTGATGATATGGAGACTGTATGAGTACCCAACCATTAGGGGTGCTCTTAACCCTTTTATAAACAAGTAGGACGGTCCATATATTTGTGCCAAGAATATAGATCAGAGTCAAATGACTATTTTAACCCTATTGATCTCCAGAAACTTGCGCCAAATAGTATTTCCTTTTTAATAAACAAATTCAAAATTTTTAAATTTTATTGTCCCTGCCTTAAAGAAAGCAAGTCCCTATCCCAATTCAATTGTTATTCCGCTGGGCCCTTGGGGTAAGCTGAAGTCATTTTCCATCTTATCCTACGAATTCATTTTCATTTTCACTCCAAAGTCATCTCCTCCTCCTTTTTCTCTCTTTCCTTATTCATAATCAATTAATCAAAGGATAAGGTATCAAAATAGGTCCAATGTTTTTGGGAAGTATTAATATAGACTCAACATTCAAAATAGTATCAATATAAATTTAACGTTTACAACATAATATCAATTTAGGCTTAACGTTTACAATATAGCATCAATTTAGGCCTCACGTACAAAATAACACCAATATAGGTTTAACGTTTACAAAATAATACGAATTTAAGCTGAACGTTTACAAAATATATACAACTTAAACTAAATGCCATAATTAAATTAATCATATTATATTTTTTCCTTATTAACTTTATATGTTATCTTTTTATTTAGTTCTATTTTTTTATTTATTATAACACAATTAATTAGTATTCTTGCCCATTAAAACCTTATATTTGTTTTTCATCAACGATTCCATGACTACTAAATTTCATTGCTCACGTAATATATACAAACTAAAAGTAATGGAATATCCACAATATTTCGAAATATTGTGAATATTCAATTACTTTTAGTTTGCATATATTACATGAGCCATGGAATTTAGGAGTTATGGAATTATTGATGAAAAAAAATATAAAGTTTTAATGGGCAAGAATACTAATTAACTGTATTATAATAAATAAGAAAATAGAACTAAATAAAAAGATAACATATAAAGTTAATAGAAAAATAATATAATATGATTAATTTAATTGTGCCGTTTAGATTAAATTGGATATATTTTGTAAACGTTAAGTTTAAATTCATATTATTTTGTAAACGTTAAGTTTATATTGGTGCTATTTTGTACGTGAGGTCTAAATTGATGCTATAGTGTAAACGTTAAGCCTAAGTTGATATTATGTTGTAAACGTTAAGCCTATATTAGTGCTATTTTGAATGTTGAGCCTAAATTGGTACTTCCCTAAAAACCTTAGACCTATTTTGGTACCTTATCTCATTAATCAATGGCTGAAACAACTTCATCACTGCTCCACGCTTCCTCCGATCTATCACCAAAAGGGTAAATTACACCCATGGCCACTGAACTTTACCCATTTAACATTGTGGCCACTGGAATTCAATTCTTAATAGTATGGTCACTGAACTTTACACTTTTTAACATCAGTGGCCACTCAATGTCTCAAAACGACCGCTGACCGTCTGAAAATAAAAAAAATCAAAGAGTTAATGATATTCCAAATAACTTTAATTCTTGAAAATTTTCGTTTTGAGGTTATTTAAGCGTTGTTTGGTTAGGAGAGATAGAGTGAATTTTTAGAGAGAGAAAGCTCCACAAAATGTCATTTTGAAAAATAAAAAATATGGTTTTATGGTAAATAAATATCGTTCTAAACAACTTTAATTCTTGAATATTTTCATTTTGAGGTCGTTAACAGTTACTTTGAGGACTTGTTTAAAGTTGAGTGGCCACTGGTGTTAAAAAGTATAAAATTTAATGGTCATACGGTTAAGAATTAAAGTTAAATAGCCACAATGTAAAAATGAGTAAACTTCAGCGGCCATGGATGTAATTTATCGATCACCAAAAATTACAACCATAAAATCAAGGTTTAAAGTGTTACTGACCCTCTGATCTATTCAATTTTTATCATTTGGTCCTTAATCTATTATTTGGTTATATTTGGCCCCTGAATTATTTCAATTGGTAAAATTTCACCCAATTTAAATGGAGATTTGACAAAACCGTTATCTCCCCTCGTATGTAACGGTATTTTGACATATGAGCTTCACATGTCACACGTCTTGAAGTTTATTTGTCACATAAACTCTATTATGTCAAAATAATCAATTAGATTAAAAAAGAAAAAACAAATAAAAACAAATCTCTAAATTAAAATTTATCAAATTTAAGTGTCAAAATTTCGTAACGTGCTAATAGAGTAACAATTATGTTAAGTCTCCATTTAAATTGGATAAAATTACATTAATTGGGATAGATCAGATGCCAAATGTTACCAAATAATAAGTTAGAAGCCAAATAACAAAATTTTAGATAGATCGATAACAAATAATGGTTTAAACCTAAAATCAATATCCGAATCTCCTAATCTCTCATCCGTCCCCTCTTCATACACCTTCACTCCTAATCCCTATGATCAAGTAATTGCAGACACTCAAAGAACCAATTCCAATCATCGATTACTCTCTTCTCACTTCAGCTACTCTGCATCAACTTTCCAAAACCAGGCCGTCTTAAACTTTTTGGGATCCTTGTTATACATTTTTATGAGACTTTTAGAATTTTGTATCAAGAAAATATAAAGAGAAATTAATGAAGGGTAAAATTGTGAATTTTGAATAATTGAATATGCAAATCAGATATACACTCAATGCAGTGAGAGAGTTTAAATGGATCGATCTTATTACATTCTATTAATTTTTTTTAAATTAAGTTAATATTTATATTTAACTAAGCACGTCTAAATGTTTTAGAGCCCTTATATAATTTTGAGATCCTATGCGAAAGGTTCCTTGCACACCCTCATCTACCTCACGTGGAAAACCATTCAACAACTTGGCAAAGCCTTCCAAGAATGGAGCTTCTCCATGGTATATATAACTAATTAATGATTGATGAAGTATAGATGAAGTATAGGTGACAAATCATGGAGTCCCAGAGAGGCTAATGAGATCGATGATAAAACTGTGTAGACCATTCTTTGATCTGGCCGAGGAAGATAAGGAAGAATACAGAGAAAAGCATGTGATGGATCCAATTAGATGTGGAACAAGCTTTAATTAATCTGTGGAAAAGGTTTTCTTTTTGAAGGATTTTCTAAAGATTCTTTCTGTCTCTGACTCTGCTTTTCATTCTCCAATGGGTGGGTCATTTTTGTCAAAGATAGACAACCATGGATCTAAGTCACTCACCTCTCCTTCCTTGATATTTCCTGACTAATATTTTCTCTTTCATTGATTATTCTTATCTTGACAAATGGCTCGTTTTTGTCAAGATAGACAAGGATCTATCCAACTCACTCATCTCTTCTTCCATAATTGTCTTCTCTTCCTATGGCTAAATCATCTCCAGCGTTTCTCACCCAGCCTTCCTCTGCTCTACCACCAAAGATCACAAGCATCAGAACACTAGCCGAGTCACCAGGTCTCACAACCATCCCTGCCAGTCACACCTTTCCCCAAAATCCTCATGATCAAGTAGTTTCTGACATAGAAGAACCTGTTCCTGTCATAGATTATTCTCTTCTTGTTTCAACCAATCCTGATCAACGATCCAAAATCATTCATGAACTTGGCAAAGCCTGTCAGGAATGGGGCTTCTTCAAGGTTTATGTTTTTCTATTCTCACATATGGTTTTTAGTCCTGAGTAAAATTTGTTTAATTAACACTTCTTCTTTAGTCTTTTAGAACATTTAAATTGTTTTTTATTTGAAATTGCTGCAGGTAATAAACCATGGAGTACCAGAGAGACTAATGAACTCCATGATTGATGTGTGTAAAGAATTCTTTGATCTTCCAGAAGAAGAGAAGAACAAGTATGAAGGAAAACATGTATTGGACCCAATACGTTGTGGCACAAGCTTTAATACTTCAGTGGAGAAGTTCTTTTCCTGGAGAGATTTTCTCAAGATTTTTGTGCATCCTATATTTCATTCACCCACCAAACCCGTTCATTTCAGGTAATTAAACACCTCTTCCTTTATAGATATGATCTGTCCATGAATAAAATGCTGAATTCTCTAGATTTGGTTGATGTAGTGAAAATCTATTAGAATACTCCAAAGCAGTGAGAGAAGTGGCAAGGAGATTAGTTGAAGGAATATCAGAGAGTTTGGGATTGGAAGCCAATTATATACACAAGGCACTGAATATGGAGAAAGGTGTGCAGATTAGTATATTAAACTATTATCCAGCTTGTACTCAACCAGAACTTGCAATGGGTCTTCCGAGCCATTCAGATCATGGCCTTTTAACTCTTCTTATAGAAAATGGAGTTAGTGGCCTTCAAGTTCAACACAAAGGCAAGTGGGTCAGCTTAAATACCATCTCCAATTGCTTTCTTGTTAACACAGCAGATCATCTTGAGGTTCGTTTCTTTCCTTAATTACTTCCTAAGTTTCTCATAAATGTTTCTTACTCTTGTCATTGTTTTAATATTGTTGGGTTGTAGATTTTGAGTAATGGGAAGTACAAGAGTGTTGTGCATCGTGCAGTGGTGAACAATAGAGAAACAAGAATATCCATAGCAATGGCGCATGGACCATCACTAGATTCAGTGGTTTGTCCAGCACCTGAATTACTAGAAGACAATGGAAACCATGAAGCTGCTGCATACAGAGGCATGAAATATGTGCAATTCTTGGAAAGTCAGCAAAGCAACAAGTTACAAGGAAAATCAATCTTGGATACAATACGAATTTGAAAACAGCTTGTTTTGTTTGTGATTACTGCCAGACCAGTGCAGTATGTGTAATTGTTAGGGCTGTAAATGAACAGAGCCGCTCATGAGCGGCTCGGTGATCGGCTCGATAAAAGCTCAGCTCGATTAGAACATGATTTATTGGCTCGGTTCATAAATGAGCCAAGCTTGAGCAGGTCAAAGCTCGGCTCGAAAGCTCGCGAGCAGGCTCGATTAGAACATTTATGAACAAATTTTAGTTTTGTAAAAAACTATATAGTTTTGTGTTAGTTTACAAATATCTAAACTTAATATTATTTCATTTGCTATTAGATGAGTTCGTTCACAAACATAATAAATGAGTAATAGACGAACTATTTGTAAGCATCTTGTTTATTTATTCACGAACTTTGCTTGTGAGGTTGTTTATGTACACAATTAAAGAGTTATTTGCGAGCAAACTTCACAAATATAATTAACAATTTACTCAAAACAATTCATGGTTAGATAATTTTCTTAATGAACCAAGTCCAAAAGAGGATTTTGGGCTCGAAACAAGCTCGAAGCTCGGCTCAAGCTCGTTGAGCAAGCCAAAGCTCGGCTCGTTAATTTTATAACAAGCTCGGCTCGGGCTCGAGCTCGTTAATTTTATAGCGAGCCGAGCTTGAACAGGCCAAAGCTCGGCTCGGCTCGATTGCAGCCCTAGTAATTGTTAGGAGATTAGGACCTTACATGAATTAATCCAACAATTGAAAAGATAATAAAAATAAACACAGAAGTGGTTCAATCAATTGGATCCAAGCAGATGTGGAAATTTGCCCACACAAAATATTCATATTAAAATATAAAATATTAGTTAATAAAAATAAAAAATAAAATACACATTCTGATATGAATTGATAAGGAAACAAATCAATAAATGCATATCATCCCATATAGCTTTCTCAGATCTATAAATGTAAACACAAGACTTTGTTTTATTAGTTAGACATTCAATGTAAACCCAAGATTTTGTTTATTATAGTTAGACGTAGTCTTGTAGTTAACTAGCAGTATTTTGAATAATAAAAAAAAAAAAAACAGATGATCAATTAAAACTTATTTCATTTCCTTTTGTATCTAGTAATATAAATTTTATTAAAAAAATATTCTTGGGATTAATTAATTGCTTAATACCTCCAATACAAAAAGGCAACTAGCATAAAAAAAAAAAAAAGCGGCCCGGTCGCATTACGCGTCCCCGATGAGCGAGGGTCCAGGGAGGGGTCCCACCACAAGGGTGTATTGGGGGCAAGCCTTCCCTTGCCAATTTAATTGGCAAGAGGCCGCTCCTAAGACTCGAACCCGTGACCTCTGGTCACACGGCAACAACGTTTTACCGTTGCGCCAAGGCTCGCCCTCTAAAAAGGCAACTAGCATAATTAAACCAAAAAATACCAAGGAATGCAATCCAACTCATATCCCAGCACATACATAGGCAATAATCCACAAAAAAAAAAAAAACATGACTCGTCCAAAAGAAAATGTCAATTGCTGCATATTTTCAGCAGATCAAATCTTGAGAAACTGACATGAGTAATATTTTAGCTTCAACAATCAAAGTGTCATGCACTAGGAATCCCTTTGATACATTATGGAGATCATTCAGCAGCATGAAACTTCGATAGCCCCAACTGGTTCCAGACCAATCACTAACTAACTACACACAAGAAACTCAGTTTAATCTTCAAATTTAGATGAAGATGCATAAACATATAAATATTTCGAATACTAATAGAAAATTTAAATTACTTAACCTTTACGCTCTCTATGGATCCCATTTAGCTGATCTTTTACCAACAACTTGTATTCCACATAAACTTTACTTTGAGGAGCAGCAGCTTTAACCGCAGCTAAATTTAAATACAAGGATAAACTACGGTCGACCTTTTCTTCTAACTCTCCTTTAGGTTTAACCGACAATTTCCTGATAATTCCGTTCATTAGATTCCACACAATTTCCATCACCTGATTAATTAAGTTAGAGGATAAATACTTCACTGTAATGCTGTTTATTGTCCAAAGTTGAAAACTTGTCAATCTTCCAAGTAAATGTTCCATTTGGAGGATTCTTCATAAAAGAAAACTCAGTCCCTTTAACTGTACTTTTAATAACATGAACCTCCACACCAAATACGCAGCAATCATCAACCACATATCCATTCTTCGAATCATTCAACTCAGCAAGTGGAAGCAGTTGATCAAAACCATATTCAGTCTTTAAAACATTGTAACGCTTAATTTTCCCATCTGCATAATATTTATTAATTATTAATCAATTAAACCAATCCAATCTAAGTATTATGATTACATATAAATAACACAAACCTTGGATTGTCAAGTAGTTATCTCGAATATGATCATAAACAAAAAAGCTGACAAGCACATTAAGATGGTTAAAACTACAAGTTGCTTTTATATCTGTTGGAGCCAAGTATAGCGAAATGTGACCTTCCCCGTTTCTTTTCCTATTTCCATTAGGATAAAGTACCAGTTTCCTACCAGGTTAATTAAAATATCTAATCAGTAATCAACTGATGTGAGTGAAAAAAGAAAGAATTAATTAGTTTAATAGATAGATATATATATATATACCATTTGTATTGATCAGCTGTAAATTCATCAGATTCGTACTTTCCTTCTCCGGTCTCTTTGAGAATCTCTGACAACTGGGAGAACGATTTGATCTTCAAAATGTAGTTAGCAGGTGGTGTATCTCTCTTTGATCCTTTGATATCTGACTCAACATAAATCTATAAATACAAAACATATTAAAAGGTGTACAGAAATAGAAAATGTCATTACTTGAATTGATGATTGTTGCAGGACTAGACGACTTCTCTGATTCCATTTGCTAAAATCTCAGAAACAAAACCGCCTTAAGCTTCGCAACATCATCACCCGGAAGGTTCCATTTGTACTCTTAGCATCGAGTGATGTTAGTTACAATAGAATCCAATTCCAGTTAGGATTCTATCTTCTCATTTAAATTAGATTTAATTATGTTTATCTTACTTACAATTCTAATACATGTTTAACTCTTGTAAGTAGAAGCATAAAATCTAACTACACACCCATGCATTGCAAAGAGTACGTATCTTAAATTTCCTTACAAACTTAACCCGAATTATACGTGTGACATTGAGCAGAAATAAGGCGAAAAAATAGTCGTATCCACCCCCAAGTAAAACAAAAATAATTTAATTTTAGTAAACAAATTCTAAAACCTATCTAACAGGAAGTCTCTATCCCAATTCAAATTATTATCGCGCCGGGCCCCTCTTGTCCTTGTGGTAATCTGAACTCATTTTCCATCTCTCTCTCCAGATTAATGACAAATTCATGTCCTCCTCTTTTTCTCTTTCCTTATTCATAATCAATTAATCAATGGCTGAAACAAATTCATCACTGCTTCATTGCTCCTCCCATCTATCACCAAAAATTACAACCATAAAATCAATCTCTGAATCTCCTAATCTCTCATCCATCCCCTCTTCATACACCTTCACTCCTAATCCCCATGATCAAGTAATTTTAGACACTCAAGAACCAGTTCCAATCATCGATTACTCTCTTCTCACTTCAGGTAATCCAGATCAACATTCCAAAACCATTCAACAACTTGGCAAAGCCTGCCAAGAATGGGGCTTCTTCATGGTATATATAACTAATTAATTACTAGTTGTTATGTTCAGATTATAAAATGATTGATGAAGTATGTATAGGTGACAAATCATGGAGTCCCAGAGAGGCTAATGAGATCGATGATACAAGTGTGTAGAGGATTCTTTGATCTGGCAGAGGAAGATAAGGAAGAATACAGAGGGAAGCATGTGTTGGATGCAATTAGATGTGGAACAAGTTTTAATTCTTCTGTGGAAAAGGTTTTCTTTTGGAAGGATTTTCTAAAGATTCTTTCTGTCTCTGACTCTGTTTTTCATTCTCCAACTAAGCCTGCTTCCTTCAGGTAAATACTTTTTCATAGAGAATTTTTTAACCAATTAATTTGATTTTCCTCGATACACATGATTAAATCCCTAAACTTTTACAGTTTTAAGCACTAAGCTCGTGATCTTTACATACTGAGTCTGTGAAAATTAAAACTGTAAAAGTTTAGAGACCTACTCTGAAAAACAATAAATGATCCTAAATTTAATTAGTAAAACCATGAAAATTCCTAGACTTAATCTTGTGTTTTGCCAAATGAATGTCAATCACTCCCATGTATCTGTGTATACGGTGTGTTTTTAGTGGTGGAGTGTACCATAGAACTTAATTTTTACAATAGGGAGACAGCATTAGAGTATTCAAAGAAAGTTAGAGAAATAGCAAGGCAAGTCCTAAGAGGAATATCAGAGAGTTTAGAATTGGAAGGAAACTACATAGACAAGAAACTGAACCTGGAAAAGGGAGCACAAGTAATTGCAGCAAACTTCTATCCACCATGTCCACAACCACAACTTGCAATGGGAATGCCACCTCATTCAGATCATGGCCTCTTAACTTTTCTCATACACAATGGAATAAATGGCCTTCAAGTTCAACACAATGGGAAATGGATTGATGTAAATGGCATCCCCAACTCCTTCCTTGTTAATATTGGAGATCATCTTGAGGTCATTCATTCTCAATCTTACCTGCAAAAATATACACATTTCAGCTATCAATGTTACATTTGGCCTAAAATGAACTTTTGTTTTAATGGTAGATATTGAGCAATGGAAAGTATAAGAGTGTGTTGCATAGAGCAATGGTGAACAGTAAAGCAACAAGGATATCCATAGCGACAGTACAAGGGCCATCAATGGAATCAGTGGTTAGTCCAGCAACAGAATTGCTAGATAGAGAAAAGAGAGAAGCAGCTTATATTGGCATCTCATACAAGGAATATCTTCAACTTCAACAAAGCGCTCAGCTTGATGGAAAATCTTTATTGGATACACTCCGAATTTCAGCTGTTTAATTGCATTTGTATTCTTATTTAAAATCGAACTTCCTTCCATTCCTCTCCACTTTAAGAGGAAATGGTAAGTGAATTCCAAGAATAGCTGTAATGAATAATTAAGATTACTGAAACTAAAATAATCATAAGAGTAAAATTAATTAGCCAATAATTAAGATAACTGCAAATGTTTCTGAGTGAGCTTCAATGCACATACAGAAGTTGGGCAATATTATAATTTCATAGTACTTTTTTATAGCTGTTACTTTTACTCCAATTATCATAATCTTTTTATGCTAGCATAAAAAATGAAAGTCAAACCAAAGAAACTGTTATTTTGTATTATTCATAGTACTTCTCCTCTGCAGATTTTTTCTCATCTCAACGCTCACTAACCATTGATAGATAGCAGAAATCATGTTATTGAAGAATGGCTAGAAAGGCATGCCTTGTTGCTACATCCAGAATTTAAGCAACTATACTAAATAAATAGTTGTGGCATTCAGATAATAACTTACCAATAGCAGTTTCCAGCATCCAAAAAGAAAGCAAGTCCATACACGAGTGAAGATGATAAGATCATTTGGTAATTGGTATGAATTGGAATTCACCAGCGAGGATGTGAAAGGGGTTACAAGTCAGACTCTGATTCCAAACTCGAAAGCTCACATATATCTGAGACCTTTTGTTTATGTCATTGAGCCAAAATCAAATAAAGCTCATTGGTTAATATCACCATTGCCGTTCAGTAGGTGAACTCCACACTTCTTTATCATCTTACTGCTGTATCCAACTTCATCTACAATATAGAATTCAAAGGATGCCTTGACGAAACTATATTCAAAGTTCAGCTCAACTACCGAAGACCAAAAGAAAACATGTTCCAATCTGAAACTCATGTTTGAGGCGTCAATTTTATCTTCTGATTTGAAATCAATGGTCTGTCCACACTTGGCCACAAAATTACATTTACATCCGATGAAGCAGAATTTGCGAGAAAGATAATCATTGGGTGCTGTAACAGCACAAAATGCAAGAGAAATGAAGTGAGATGGGTCTGGTGTCAATGAGAATGACAAGTGATATCCGCTGCAATTCTGATACCTCATTCTTTCTGGCACTTCACATCCAACTATATTGAATCCCCTTCCAGAAGTAACTCGCAATTCCTGCCCTGCTTCAAGGAAATCCTTTAACACAAAAATTACCACATTTCAACGAGAGATTGATGTAAAAAGCATACGGTTCTAACGACTATTAACAAGTAATTACAATTAATAATCTGCAGTATGACTTACTTGATCCAATCTAGGTTCATGACTCAACAGCACATAATCAAAAATCATGCTAGATGTACTCTGATCCAAAATCGTGCAATTTGCAGCATCAAATGACATTAAGGAATCAATATTTCCTTGTATGAATGAGATTGATTCCAGAGCTATGCAGTTTCTGACAAATAAATTCTTAAGAGCTGATGGAAGATCCGACAAATATTTAAGTTTCTTACAGTCTCTTAACTCAAGTGTATGTAGCTTATGGAGTTTTTTGACGCCCTCAGGGACAGTCTCTATATCATTTCCACTTAAATATAAGCGAGTCAATGACACTAAAGAGCCAAAACTGTCATTAAGTTTCGATATTCCACAATTCCTAAGATAAAAGATCTTAAGACCGGATAATCCATCTGTGAAATGAGGCAATATTAAACCTTTGCATCCATTGCAATCTAACCATGTAAGCTTTGTCAATTGATTTACAGAGGATGGAAGTTGTCTAATACCACTTTCCTCTGCATAAAACCTTTTTAGAGATCCTAGATCCCCCAGGTTCTCTGGCAACTCCTTGAGATTTCGACACTTGTTTATGGCCAGGGATTGAAGAGACTGGAGATTGCAAATACTATCAGGAAGATTCATCATTCTTGAGCATCCTTCCAGATCAAGTTTTTCAAGACCTCTCAACTCACCAATACTGGTAGGAAGACTCTCCACCATTGTGCATGATTTCAACTCCAACACAGTAAGTCCACAGCAATTCCCAATTGATAAGGGAACTTGTTGAGCCGCAGTTTCATTTAAAACTAAACATTTAATGGTCATCGGAATGTTAGGAAACTCTGTGATTTTTGAGCAACCTTGAAGTGAGAGATAATTTAGTTTTCTGAATTGTAGAAAGCTTGAGAATCTGCAGAGACTCTTGCAATATCCAAGATTGACATCTGTGAGGTTGCTTTCATATTGTTTAGATGAGTAGATCTCAACCAACCTTATGCATCCTTTCAAAGTCAAAATCTCTAGTTTTGGAATTCTTGACAAGTCTGGAATTGCTATTAGCTTCATTGAGTAGCTGAGGTCCATAAATTTCATATTTTCAAGGTACTGCAATGACAAATACAAATTAAGAATACATAAGCACATCCAAAGTTCATCAGTTTAAGAAAAGAGACTATCATTAAAATAGACCTGATGTCCATCAAAGAGCTGTTCAATATGGCTATGAATCAAACGAAGTTCAACAAGATTTTTTGGGCAGAAACTCGATGGCAAATACTTTAATGGGTATTGATACCAGTATAGAAATTTTATCTTGTCTGGTAGAAATTCAAGGCCCCTGGACAGTTTTACTTTGATTTCTCCACAGCTTGGACGGTAGTTTTCTGTAGTGTAGTAATAAGGATTGTACACTTTGAGAAACCTAAGTTTATGCATCCTCATGAAAGCTGTAGAACTTAGTTCGATATGTCCAATTTTTAATATGTCTAGAGATATACCCTCAACAGAAGTTGTAACCTGTTAAACACAAAAGAAACAATCAATGAGCACAATAAGTTAAATAGAATACAGGATATTAGTGCTTGTGTTTGTTACCTCATCCTTTGTCAATAAGTGGAATATATCTTGAGCAATCCATAATCGACTTCGTCTTCCAGGCTCTTTCATGCATTCTTTGCAGACAATATCTCTGCCCATTTGTCTCAGCAAGTCATGCATACCTAGCTCGTTATCTGAAATAGTGATGAGAGACTTATCAAGAAGACGACCGATTCCGATTCTTGCAAAAAACCCATTACTATTTAATATTCTTTCAACAAGTTCTCTATCTTCTGACTTGAAAAAACATGCAAGATCAAGAAAAATTTCCTTTTCATCATCATCCAATTCATCATAACTTATTCTCAGTATGTTTTCAATGTTCTTGTCAGAAATAGCCTCCAATTTTTCCAACTCATCTTCCCATTTTCTCATACTCTTCTCGTATAAGTTGGAACCCAGAACTTTAAGAGCTAATGGAATTCCTTGAGCATAGTTTATTGCCTTTGTTGCCAACTTCACATTAACTTCTGGTGGAGAATTTTGCTTGAAAGCATGCAAACTAAACAGATTCATAGCTTCATGAAACATTAATCTTTTAACTTCATAAATTTTGGCACCTCCATTAATCAAAAGTTGTCTATCTCTGCTTGTCACAATAATCCTACTCCCTGATCCGTAAATTCGACAATCTCCTATTAAATATTCAATTTGCTTCAGATTAGTTACATCATCAAGAACAATGAGAATTTTTTTCCGCCTGGTCAATTGCCTAATGGAAGAGGATACCCCAATGGGCACACCAAAATGAGAAGTTCTTTTCCCACATAATTTGGAAATAATCTCTCGTTGCAAATGTTCTAAGGTATAAGTTTCCAATTTTTCCCGTACATTTGCAATACAACATCGTCCTTCAAATAGTGAGGAGAACTGATCAAACACTCTGCGAGCCAGGGTGGATTTCCCTATTCCACTCATTCCCCAAATTCCTAAAAATAGCACATCCTGTGATTCCATATCCAAGAGTGACTCAATATCTTGGACGCGTGATGCAATTCCAACTAATCCATCATAAGTACAACTAGGAAATGCATGACTTAAGCTGTCCAAAATGCGATTGACAATTTCTTCAATTAGTCCTGTCTCATGCCTGATTACAAACAACCAGTAAATACCACTGAGCGAAAGCTAATAACAAGTAGAAAAGAACACAATTGAGCAATGTTCTCATATTCTATTTTAACATTTTTTTCTTTTGCAACGTTTGAATCACAAAAATCAAGTATTAGTTTAGTATTTAAACTCAAAACTAGGCTGCGTACTACATTCTTCAATCACAAATAAGATCATCATAATATAGAGCGAAAATAAAAACCCAAAAAGTAATGATATAACGAGATTCTTATTCCCTAATGGAGATAAAAAAAATTCTAAATCTTATAGGAAAAAAAGAGATTGTAAATTTGGTTGAACAAAATTACCTGATATTCCATGAAACAAACCCTGGCAGCTCTGCTATTTCCTTGAGAGCCTGGCTCCATGCCTCCACCTTGATTAAGTTATTCTTGAATTCAATTTCATGGTGGGCAAATGCATCTCCAAATTTCCCTTTGAGCTGCTGAATATCAACTGGATCTACTTTATAGAAAATGGGTACCACTGTCTGGCCATTCGCCTTTTTACGATTAACTATCTTTACAAGCTCATCCAAACAACGGGGAGAAGATGCATAATTTACGGACAAAATAACCACTGAAACACGTGATTGTTCAACAGTAGCAGGTGAAAGATCTTCTCCTCCATCAAGGTTTTCGTTCTTTGAAGTAACAATTCGATTTCGACATAAGACATCAAAGAGATGAGTAGCGAAAGCATTACAAGTATCTGCGCCCCTAAAACTGAGGAAGACATCATATTTCCACGACAGAGTTGTAGAAGAAGCCATAGTAGAATGCAGATAGAGCAGATAAGAAATGATTGAACAGAAAATAAAGTTAAAGGATGAGGATGGAATCTTTTTATACGGATTGAAAGATCGAAGAAGAAAAGTATCTTTATAGTTTTCTGCATACTCATCAGGTTTACAGCTCAACTTATAAAGAACAGAGTATCTAAACTTTCAAAGTATCTTTATTGCTTGTGTAAAATATTTTGTTAGCTTCATGAACTTACATAATATAATTAATTAATTATTCGGTTATAGAAAAAAAATGGATTAATACACATATTTGTCTCGAAAAAAACAGATTTGCTCTTAAATCAAATAAACCCACAAAACTATCCCTGAATTTTCCATAAACCTGCAATTATACCCTAATCTGACGGAGCTGCTAAACGACGATGACATCAAACCTTCTTATCTCCAGAAATACTTTAGAAAAGAACAACCAATCACAAATAGGAAAAAATATGCACATTCAATTTCAATTAAAAGCAAGTTAGAAGAACAGATTGGTCAAAATTCATTTTCATAAAAGCTCAATCAACCTAATAAAATGACGTCTAAACCTCCTAATTAATCCAAAAGCAATAGCAATAGAAAACAATAAGAAACCAAATGAATTTTGATTGTCGTCATCCAATTTTTTTGGAGACAAGAAGGTTTGATGTCATCGCCGTTTAGCAGCTCCGTCAGATTAGGGTATAATTGCAGGTTTATGGAAAATTTAGGGATAGTTTTGTGGGTTTATTTGATTTAAGGGTAAATATGTTTTTCTGCGAAAACACAGGGGCAAATATATGTATTAACCCGAAAAAAAATTAAATGCGAAGATATAGTGTAAACATCTTAAAATGTTATTAAATAATTCAATAATAGATTCAAAAGAAAGTTATTACTTGCTCGATTATAAAACATGTTTTCTCTACTATTAGAACGGTATTATTCTGGTCTTGATCATTTTATTTTTTTAAGAGACATATAATATTGTCTTCTTTACCTAACTTACTTTTTTTTACAATCAGGTGAATAGTAAACATAACTTAACTTTGACAATTGATCGCATATCACAACTTCAAATAAAGTCAAACAATGTGAATCTATATGATATTGGTTTTCAAGAACTTAATTACTAGCTTGGGAAGTAGATTCTGAATTTACAAAAACTGAAATTGATAGTGAGAACCAAAACAACAAACTAATTAAACCCAATAAAGTTTTCCATTGGAAAATAGGCTATTGTATATGTAAAATAGCTGATAAATAAAGCGAACTGTTATTTACCGCTCGTAAATTACTTATTCAACTCAAAATACACAAACCTCTCAAATACTCTCAAACTTTTTTTGGATTTTCAAAAACCCGACCTAAAATTTCATGACACCAAAACACGGGATAGGAAAAGGCTTAATGGGCATTTCAGTAAGTTTTTTTTCTTAGATTTTGTTCGAAAACACGAGTTTCGCCTCCGAAATCGAAGGCGGAATTCGGAAAATTAGAGGTAAACGGGTGCGCCACCCGTTCCGGGCCTGGACGGAACGCATGAACTACGCGTTCCGACTAGGGCCAGAACGATATCGCCACCCGTTCCCGCCTTAGGTGGCGGGCGATGCACCCGTTCGCCCCTTAGGTGGAACGGGATTCCCACCCGTTCCACCTAAGGGGGAGCCACGGGAGCGCACCTGTTCGGTCGTATGGCCAACTGGTGCGCCACACCCGTTCTACCCTAGGTCTAGCTTGAGGTATCAGGTAGAGGTGCCATCTGTGATGGCGCATGATTGTTGGTACTCGTTTCCCGAGGCGGCTGTGCTGATATTATCTCGGTTCACTCCAGCATGGACTTCTCTATATTTTGTTAGCTTCTTGAACTTACGTAATATAATTTATTAATCATTCGGTTATAGAAAAAAACTTAAATGCAAAGATATAGTGCAAACATCTTAAAATGTTATTAAATAATTCAATAATAGATTCAAAAGAAAGTTATTACTTGCCCGACTATAAAACATGTTTTCTCTACTATTAGAACGATATTATTCTGGTCTTGATCGTTTTATTTTTTTAAGAGACATATAATATTGTCTTCTTTACCTAACTTACTTTTTTTTTTTACAATCAGGTGAATCGTAAACATAACTTAACTTTGACAATTGATCGCATAGCACAAAATTTAACTTCAAATAAGGTCAAACAATGTGAATCTATATGATATTGTTTTTCAAGAACTTAATTACTAGCTTGGGAAGTAGATTCTGAATTTACAAAAACTGAAATTGATAGTGAGAACCAAAACAACAAACTAATTAAACCCAATAAAGTTTTCCATTGGAAAACAGGCTATTGTATATGTAAAATAGCTGATAAATAAAGCGAACTTTTATTTACCGCTCGTAAATTACTTATTCAACTCAAAATACACAAACCTCACAAATACTCTCAAACTTTTTTTGGATTTTCAAAAACCCGACCTAAAATTTCATGGCACCAAAACACGGGATAGAAAAAGGCTTAATGGGCATTTCAGTAAGTTTTTTTTCTTAGATTTTATTCGAAAACACGAGTTTCGCCTCCGAAATCGAAGGCGGAATTCGGAAAATTAGAGGTAAACGGGTGCGCCACCCGTTCCGGGCCTGGACGGAACGCATGAACTACGCGTTCCGACCAGGGCCAGAACGATATCGCCACCCGTTCCCGCCTTAGGTGGCGGGCGGTGCACCCGTTTGCCCCTTAGGTGGAACGGGATTCCCACCCGTTCCACCTAAGGGGGAGCCACGGGAGCGCACTTGTTCGATCGTATGGCCAACTGGTGCGCCACACCCGTTCTACCCTAGGTCTAGCTTGAGGTATCAGGTAGAGGTGACATCTGTGATGACGCATGATTGTTGGTACTCGTTTCCCGAGGCGGTTGTGCTGATATTATCTCGGTTCACTCCAGCATGGACTTCATCGATCTATGAAGATCAGTACATGCATTGGTACATATGTCATTCACATCCTCGTCTACTTCCGGAGATTACTACACCCGCACCAACTGTTCATACTCGATCGAACACTGAGATTGTAAGTGATTTTGGTTTTAACCTAGTGATTTACAAATATGAAATGATATTTACTGAAATATGAAATGATATTTATTAAGTCTTTGTTTTTTCTTTTGTCAATGGGTTAGTCGTTTATCTAACTAGGGTGAAGGTGCGTTGGATGTGCTGAAAGGGCATGATGAGGAAGATGCGACAGAGTGGAGACAGTCGTTGGAGCAGATTATGGTTGTTTGGCATTTGGCCAAGTGATTTGTGACTGTATTTTAGTTTTTTTTATATTTGTACGGATTATATTTTACACTTTTGACTTCATATCATAACTTATTTATGAAACTCAAACAGTATCATTGCAAAACATTACAGAACTCAAACAGTATCAACCTATAACATAACTAAACATAATTGTAACGTAACTGAATCATTCCAGAACGTAACAGAACTCAAAAACTATCAACCTATAACATAACTGAACATAATTGTAATGTAACTGAATCATTCCAGAACCTTACAGAACTCAAACATTATCAACCTATAACATAACTGTAACATAACTGAATCATTCCAGAATGTTGCAGAACTCAAACAGTATCAACCTGTAACATAACTATAACGTAACTGAATCATTCTAGAACATTACAGAACTCAAACAGTGTCAACTTGTAACATAACTAAACATAACTATAGCATAATAGTAACTGAATCATTGCAGAACATTTCTAAACTCAAATAGTATCAACCTATAACATAACTGTAATGTAACTGAATCATTCCAGAACTCAAACAGTATCAACCTGTAATATAACTGAACATAACTATAACATAACAGTAACTGAATCATTGTAGAACATTATAGAACTCAAACAGTATCAACCTGTAACATAAATGTAACATAACTGAATCATTCTAGAATGTTACAGAACTCAAACAGTATCAACTTGTAACATAACTGTAATATAATAGTAACTGAATCATTGCAGAATATTACAGAACTCAAACAGTATCAACCTATAACAGAACTGTAACGTAAGTGAATTATTCTAGAGTGTTACAGAAGTCAAACAATATCAACCTGTAACATAACTATAACATAATAGTAACTGAATCATTGGAGAACATTACAAAACTCAAATAATATCAACCTGTAACATAACTGTAACGTAACTGAATCATTCCAAAATGTTACAAAACTCAAACAGTATCAACCTGTAACATAACTGAACATAACTGTAACGTAACTGAACATAACTGTAACAGTAACTGAATCAATGCAGAATATTACAAAACTAAATAACAATACATAAAGTCTACAAAATACATAAAGCCTATAAAATACACAATAACAATACAACTAAGTGCCCCTAATGTTTACCAATCTGTTCCACTGTGCTCTCTGAACATCATAGAAGCGCTCCCACCCTTCAACACTTCGATCACGATACTCAAACCACCATAACAGTATAGGGGGTACAGGAAAATTAGTAGCTAAATTTAAACGGATATAGTGTGGGTAGTTAGTCCCTAAATAAGCTATACATATCTCTCGTTTTGGTCTTGTAGCAGTGGCGGCGGCATACAATGGTAAGACAGTACCATAAAATATCAATGTCTGCCCACCACTAAAACCGAAAAACATGGCAGCAACATTATATAATGTAGCAATCGGATACAAGTCGTCCCAAACGAGCATCCAATAGTCTCGGGTACAACCTGCACCGTCCCAATTAATCCTACCAATTGATGAATCAACCAGGTCAACATATACATTTTCAAACAGGAAATGGTTAGCAATTATTTCATTTCTAATGCTACGCCTAACTGCATGCCAAGATTCTTCGCTACCAAAAATATAGGTTGCAACGACACGGAACCCACAATCGCCATCACCAACGACGTCAAAATATGATTCGACGTATGGCTTAATTATGCCGACTATTTTATCAGAATATGCAAAATCACAAACGTCAAACGTATTTCCATCTGCAGTGAGTGAAATAAGATATTGTAAAGCTCGCAGGACCTATTTTGGTTGTAAATGAACTAGATATTGCAAAACATTTATAGAAATGGGTTTATCTAATAATCATTACCTGTTGAGGCAACATTATGGATCGATGATGAAGAGTTTCTTCTACCACTTCTACCATGACTCATAGATGAACTAAAAGAACGAGCACGTCCACGACCAGTGTCATTGTACTCCCACGCACTCGGCATATGTTTTGTTGATTTACTCCCCTTAGGTCGTCCTCACACATGAATTTTTACATCTGGTTTTGTATAGTGCGCTTGATCCGGGTGCAGTTGATCATGGATCAGTAATGAAATATTTCGCATAAAGGTTGTGTCGCCTTTAAAGACCTGGCCAGCTAAGTATTGAAAGTATCTTTGATCCTCCATTTGATCATTACATCCTATATTTTCATCAGTGCCACCACAATTAATTAAAAATGTTTTTCTAGAACATATGAACACTCTCAATACTGATCGGGTTGTTAAGCTCATAGCTTGTTTGAGCTCGCATGCACATGGGATCTGATAAAAGGTTCTCAATACACAATCGCAATGCGCGTTCACTTTATAACTCAAACCTCTCAGGAGATCTAACTCATCGCTAAGCAACTGCATACAGTGGTGGGAGATATTAATGACCAGGTAGTGGGAATCTGGAGTACATGACTCCTTTATGAAGCCTTGACTGCTCAAGCATGTACCTGATAAGAAGATAAACATACTATCAGTTATAAAATATATTCATAAATGCAAATTACTTAATCGCAGTAGAACAAATTGCAAATGCTAATACCTGATATTAGTTGTTTGAGATTCTATTTGCTTGTGAACCTTCTGCCATACCGTATCGAGGGAGCCAGTGGTGCTATTTAGCCATTACTTTAGACTCGCATGTTCGCTCTCCACTGTACAAGAAGTTGTGTTACCAAAATGTAGGAAATCCTTCGTCCAAGCAACAATGAACTTCTCCTTATACACCAACCACGTCTCCTCAACATACGAGATAACATTGTGGTACCTAGACATCACATCCCTCATCTTGCTCAAATTTATCTCATACTCAGCAATGGTTAAGGATTTTATTGTTGTTCTCCATCTTCCATTCTTGAATTTCGCGACATGTATCTTATCTCCCATAAGTCTGTAGACCCGATCTTCTACATCTTTATTTATATGCCAAGTGCATAGCAAGTGTGCTAAATGTGGAAGAACCTCTTGGATCGGCTTCAACAACCCCAACTCCCTATCACTAACAATAACAGTCGGGTTAAGATCAAACCCCATCAAAATCCTTAGCCTCTGTAGGACCCAATGATAGCTCCCTTTAGTCTCATCTTTAATTATGGCATACGTGATCTTAAAGTTTTTATTGCATGGCGTCATCCCAACAATTTCAATAAATGACATTTTGTACGTTGAATCAATGTCAATATACCAGTAGTAGGTCCTGAATATATCCACTGATTCTGGATGTGCCATAAACACATGCGTTATCACGCCAGAATCAGGATCAGCCTGGTTATATTAACATACATGTTCTCGACAGCAATATGGTAGAATTGATTAGCCAGGTCTCTACCTTCGAACCCATCCTTCCTCAATTTATCCTTATAATTGTATACGTGTTTAATTATTGGGTTGTCTGCTAGATGCTTTTCTTTAACTGCTGCTAAAATAGCACAGGGCTTTGCTTGAGCCGAACTCGTATCATGCACAATTATTTTAGATGCAGTACTAATTAAGTTCGCTCATCTGCCGACTTCCCTCTGCATACACACGTAATGTATGATTCTACATACAAGTTGAGCTAGACTTAGTCTATATACCCCAACCAGAAAGGTCTGCATGTTGATAGACGTCAATCTGAAATTTACATTAAAACGCTTTAGTTTTACTTTTTCTTATTAAAGTCTCTTCAGAAGTTCTCAGAACTCCTTTATAGCGTTCACCCCGTGAACATCTCAACAGCTTCTGCTTTCTCCCATGTTTTTGCAAAGATATTATTAGCTCAAACCTATTCTGAATAGCTACCTGTTTTCCCCAATCAACAGCATCTTGACACGAAGGGAAAACGGTGTCTATTAAGAAACGGGAACTGTAATCAATGCCGTCGGGATACCAATCTTCTAGCGGTTCCTGAATATACCAAAAATGCATAACAGTTGTTAATATAGTCTGAAAAAATTCAAAAAACTACGTTTGAATGTGTTTCGGTCATATTTTAAGGGAAACGGGCAGGCCGCCTGTTTCACCCCAGGCCGGAACGGACAGCGCACGCTGCCTGTCCCACGGGTGGAACGGGAGTCGCACAGCATGCGCCACCCGTTCAGGACAAATCCATCTAATGTTTTTTTTAATTTACGGATTTCGGAATTTTTTTTAATTGTAGGATCGTAATATTACATCGTGTTCGAAATCGTCTACTTTTGGAATGCTCGATTCTATTTTCGTAACATTCGAATTTTTTGCTCGGGAGAGAAAGGGAGATAAAGGATTTTGAGTTTTTGGATACAAATAATGAAAAAGGCGAAATGTAAAAGAGGAGGCAGTAATAAGTAATTTAGGGGGCGGTGAATAACAAAACTCTAAATAAAACACTAGAAATTATAATGCTAAACAAAGTGGATAAACTAAGTCCATCGATCAAATTCGATACCACCCATGAATGTCTTTTATTTAACTATTATTTATTTATTATGGTGAAATTGGGGTGGAGTGACAATGATTGTGATTTTGCTTCATACCAGATGATGAAAGTTCATATAGAGTTCTATTATGTCTTTAACTTTCTCTCTCTCATCTCGACCATCATTACTTAAATCCTTTTTAATATAACCAACATTTTCTTGTCCACCACTTTGTATCTCAAATAATGCGATTTGCAGAAATATTAGAAGGATAATTATGTTCCTCTATAAAAGTCTTACCATGATAATAACTTCTATCATAGTTTACAATTAATTTTGCATTACACCGTGTTCGAATATTCATGTAGTCTCTTTCTTCAACTTCAAATCCACATCCCGTCCCATGTGATCTGAACTCATGACCTTTCTGGTTACATGTAAGCTTTCAACTACCAATAATAAGAATTAATTAATATTTAATTTACTAATTTAGTACAATAGTGTTGAATCTAGATTAGGATAGGAATTTTTAATATTTAATTTAGCAATTGCCTAAAATCAAGTGAATAGAGATTAGAACAGCCTTATTTACAGTAATTAATTAATTAGAACATTAATTTTATTTCTTGTTTAATTAAAAAAATTCTAAAAACATAAGATTATAAGAAGGATTATGTAAGTTATCGACATGTGAACGGAATTGTTTGCAAATAAGCTAATCCCACTGTTTATTTTGTGCTCTTCTCTATATTAAAGGCAGAAGTAGAAAAGAACAAGAAGTTAAATAGAAAATCAATTCCTAAGACATTAATCAAAAAGCCAACTAGCATTACACCAAAAAGCACCAATTGCTGCATATTTTCAGCAGATAAAAAAACGTATATAGGTCCACAAAAAACATGACTCATCCAAAAGAAAATGTAAATTGCTGCATAGTTTCAGCAGATCAAATCTTGAGAAACTGACATGAGAAGTATTTTAGCTTCAACAATCAACGTGTCATCCACTAGGAATCCCTTTGATACATCATAGAGATCATTCAGCAGTATGAAATTTCGACAGCCCCAACCGGTTACAAACCAACCACTAGCTGCACACACAAGAAACTCAGTTTAATCTCCAAATTTAGATGAAGATGCATAAACCTATAAATATTTCGAATACTAATAGAAAATTTTAATTACTTACATTTACGCTCTCTATGGATCCCATTTAGCTGATCTTTTACCAACAACTTGTATTCCACATAAACTTTACTTCGAGGAGCCGCAGCTAAATTTAAATACAAGGATAAACTAAGGTCCTTTTCTTCTGAATCTCCTTTAGGATTAACTGACAATTTCCTGATAATTCCGTTCATTAGATTCCACAAAATGTCCATCACTTGATTAATTAAGTTAGAGGCTAAAAAGAAGTAGTATATTGGATACAAACCATTTACATCCACCAGCACTAAATACTTCACTGTAATAAAGTTTATTGTCCAATGTTGAAAACTTGTCAACCTTCCAAGTAAAGGTTCCATTTGGAGGCTTCTTTATAAAAGAAAACTCATTAGCTTTAACTGTATTTTTAATAACAAGAACCTCCGCACCAAAAACGCACATTGAACTTGGCAAGGGGAAGCAGTTGATCAAAACCATGTTTAGTCCTTAAAACATAGAAACGCTTAGTTTTCCCATCTGCATAACATTAATTAACTAATTAAATAAATAAAACCAAGATAACCGTTAAGATTACATTTAAATAAAACCAACCTTGGATTGTTAAGTACTTATCTCGAATATGGTCATAAACGAAAAAACTGAGAAGCAAATTGACATGGCATCCACTGGAAACATGACCTTCCCCATTTGCTTTCAAATTTCCATTAGGTTATAGAACCAGTTTCCTAACAGCAACAGCAGGTTAAAAAATCTCAGTAAATAACTCACAACAAGAAAGGATCATTGGTTGATCTGATATATACCATTTGTAGTCTCCAGCTTCAAATTCATCAGATTCGTACAGTCCATCTGCAGTCTCTACGACAATCTCGGACAACTGGGAGAACGATTTGATCTTCAACATGTAGTGAGCAGGTGGTGCATCTCTCCTTGATCGTTTGATTTCTGAGTCAACAGCGCATAACAAATTTCTATAAACAGAAAACAAATTTACTAATCAGATTAAAATGTGTAGAGGATAGATATGATTTCAGTACTTGTTTTGATCATTCTTGCAGCAGTAGTCGAGTTCTTTGATTCCATTTACTATTACTACTTTGTAACAACACGGATACAATCCCCTGTAGCTCAACTGGAATGTTCCATTTATACCAAAGAAAAGTAATTTTATCACTGTTTCTCTCTTTCCTTGTTCATAATCAATTAATCATGCCTTAAATAACTTCATCACTGCTTCACTCCTCCTCCCATCTACCACCAAAAATTAGAAGCATAAAATCAATATCTGAATCTCCTAATCTCTCCTCCATCCCCTCTTTATACACCTTCACTCCTAATCCCCATGATCAAGTAATTCCAGACACTCAAGAACCAGTTCCAATCATCGATTACTCTCTTCTCACTTCAGGTAATCCAGATCAACGTTCCAAAACCATTCAACAACTTGGCAAAGCCTGCCAAGAATGGGGCTTCTTCATGGTATATATAACTAATTAATTACTAGTTGTTATATTCAGATTATAAAATGATTGATGAAGTATGTATAGGTGACAAATCATGGAGTCCCAGAGAGGCTAATGAGATCGATGATACAAGTGTGTAGAGGATTCTTTGATCTGGCAGAGGAAGATAAGGAAGAATACAGAGGGAAGCATGTGTTGGATGCAATTAGATGTGGAACAAGTTTTAATTCTTCTGTGGAAAAGGTTTTCTTTTGGAAGGATTTTCTAAAGATTCTTTCTGTCTCTGACTCTGTTTTTCATTCTCCAACTAAGCCTGCTTCCTTCAGGTAAATACTTTTTCATAGAGAATTTTTTAACCAATTAATTTGATTTTCCTCGATACACATGATTAAATCCCTAAACTTTTACAGTTTTAAGCACTAAGCTCGTGATCTTTACATACTGAGTCTGTGAAAATTAAAACTGTAAAAGTTTAGAGACCTAATCTGAAAAACAATAAATGATCCTAAATTTAATTCGTAAAACCATGAAAATTCCTAGACTTAATCTTGTGTTTTGCCAAATGAATGTCAATCACTCCCATGTATCTGTGTATGCGGTGTGTTTTTAGTGGTGGAGTGTACCATAGAACTTAATTTTTACAATAGGGAGACAGCCTTAGAGTATTCAAAGGAAGTTAGAGAAGTAGCAAGGCAAGTCCTAAGTGGAATATCAGAGAGTTTAGAATTGGAAGGAAACTACATAGACAAGGAATTGAACCTGGAAAGGGGAGCACAAGTAATTGCAGCAAACTTCTATCCACCATGTCCACAACCACAACTTGCAATGGGAATGCCACCTCATTCAGATCATGGCCTCTTAACTTTTCTCATACACAATGGAATAAATGGCCTTCAAGTTCAACACAATGGGAAATGGATTGATGTAAATGGCATCCCCAACTCCTTCCTTGTTAATATTGGAGATCATCTTGAGGTCATTCATTCTCAATCTTACCTGCAAAAATATACACATTTCAGCTATCAATGTTACATTTGGCCTAAAATGAACTTTTGTTTTAATGGTAGATATTGAGCAATGGAAAGTATAAGAGTGTGTTGCATAGAGCAATGGTGAACAGTAAAGCAACAAGGATATCCATAGCGACAGTACAAGGGCCATCAATGGAGTCAGTGGTTAGTCCAGCAACAGAATTGCTAGATAGAGAAAAGAGAGAAGCAGCTTATATTGGCATCTCATACAAGGAATATCTTCAACTTCAACAAAGCGCTCAGCTTGATGGAAAATCTTTATTGGATACACTCCGAATTTCAGCTGTTTAATTGCATTTGTATTCTTATTTAAAATCGAACTTCCTTCCATTCCTCTCCACTTTAAGAGGAAATGGTAAGTGAATTCCAAGAATATCTGTAATGAATAATTAAGATTACTGAAACTAAAATAATCATAAGAGTAAAATTAATTAGCCAATAATTAAGATAACTGCAAATGTTTCTGAGTGAGCTTCAATGCACATACAGAAGTTGGGCGGGAAAAAATCTTCTGTCCCGAATTCCCTGTCTCCCATTCAATTTTTGACACAGGGAATTCGGAACAGAAGATTTTTTTCCTGGTTGGGCAATATTATAATTTCATAGTACTTTTTTATAGCTGTTACTTTTACTCCAATTATCATAATCTTTTTATGCTAGCATAAAAAATGAAAGTCAAACCAAAGCAACTGTTATTTTGTATTATTCATAGTACTTTTCCTCTGCAGATTTTTTCTCATCTCAACGCTCACTAACCATTGATAGAAAGGCATGCCTTGTTGCTACATCCAGAATTTAAGCAACTATACTAAATAAATAGTTGTGGCATTCAGATAATAACTTACCAATAGCAGTTTCCAGCATCCAAAAAGAAAGCAAGTCCATACATGAGTGAAGAAGATAAGATCATTTGGTAATTGGTATGAATTGGAATTCACCAGCATGTCAGAGTCTGATTCCAAACTCGAAAGCTCACATATATCTGAGACCTTTCGTTTATGTCATTGAGCCAAAATCAAATAAAGCTCATTGGTTAACACCATTGCCGCTCAGTAGGTGAACTCCACACTTCTTTATCATCTTACTGCTGTATCCAACTTCATCTACAATATAGAATTCAAAGGATGCCTTGACGAAACTATATTCAAAGTTCAGCTCAACTACCGAAGACCAAAAGAAAACATGTTCCAATCTGAAACTCATGTTTGAGGCGTCAATTTTATCTTCTGATTTGAAATCAATGGTCTGTCCACACTTAGCCACAAAATTACATTTACATCCGATGAAGCAGAATTTGCGAGAAAGATAATCATTGGGTGCTGTAACAGCACAAAATGCAAGAGAAATGAAGTGAGATGGGTCTGGTGTCAATGAGAATGACAAGTGATATCCGCTGCAATTCTGATACCTCATTCTTTCTGGCACTTCACATCCAACTATATTGAATCCTCTTCCAGAAGTAACTCGCAATTACTAGGTTAGGTTAAGACTAATTAGTTGCCTGATCTATATTATATTATAAAAAGGGAAAATTACTACTATGCCCTCATTTATATATTAAGACTTGTATGAAGTATCCATTTGATGGTAGATATTAGTATTTTCTGTATGGGTTTGTTCTGTTATTTCTTTATTCTCTTCCATTGATTAAAGCTTGAATATGTCTGTAACTTTCAGTGATTATTTATTTTTGAATTTCTATTGTCTCTTCTTGCTCTCTACGTTTTTCTTCTAATCTTTTTACTTCATCTTCTAAGTCGAAAACTCTTTTCTGTAATTTTATCTTTTCAATACGCTTAGCGTCTAAAGCGCCTTGTGCTAATTCTAATTGTCTATCTTTTAATTCTATAATTTGTAATGCTCTTCTACAACTTATAATATGATGATTAATATCCTGATTATAAATTAATGGTTTTTCAGCAATAATCCTAAGACTTTCAACTGATATATCTATATTTTTCGATCCATTCTGTACTCGAATTTATGACTAATTTTATGTTTTCTTTTTGCAGGTCTTTGATTTCTTTATATTGTTTTTCGATTTTTAGTTGAAGGTATTCGGCTTCGGTGCTTACGTCTACATTGGATGGTTTAGCATCATTGTCTTTGAGTTTGCTGTTTTTTAGCGGTTCATATTTGTATTTTTCCTTTTCAATAATTTCTTGGGCGTGATTTTTAAGAAATGTTATTACACTATGTTCTTGTTCTGCCATTAGATTAGAATTGTCCTTTTTTGTGTAAATCGGTTAACAGATCTAAGGTTTTTGCTTCGTCTCCAAGCATCTATGGGTATTATTTCTGGAGTTTTAGTTTGTGTTATAGTAATGTTTAGATTTTCTCCTGAGGTAATGCTACAGCTTTCTTCTATGGGTCTTTTTCTTTTTTCTATATTAGCTACTAACATGTTTAATTTTTTCAAAATTATCTTAAACGTTGGTATTTCCGATGTATTCCACAGTTTTGTTAATTCATGTGTTATCATTTCTTAGATTTGAATATGGTTTTCTTGTATTAAACTAAGAGTATTCTTTAATTGTTCTTTTGCTACAATCTCTATCCATATTTGGTCCAATTTTTGGTTAGGATCACTCATCTTTGTAGATTCTTTTTATCCATCCGTCTTCAAGTTTGATCCATTCTTTCTTAGGTGGTTCTAATAAAGAGTTTAATTGTTTGATTTCACATTCTAGTCTCTGTTGTTTAGATTCAATTTCTAAATATTTTATTTGAGATTCTATGATTGTCTCTGCCATAATAGTTTTTATTATTTGTAATTTTTTCTCTTTTTTATCAAGTTGTTGTCGTATGTTCATATTTTATTTATATACCGTATTTTGTTTTGGTCCTCTATCGTAATTCCTTCATTATTTATCTTATATTTTATTTTATTTAAAAAGTCGTATCCTAATAATAGTGCATATGTACTATCATATTCTGTTACTCCTACAATTATCTCATATTCTAGATCTTGAATTTTAAATCTAATTCTTATGCTTTTAGTTATGATTATTTCTCTAGTACTATTTGGACAGTTATAAGTTTGTGGTTCGATTAGTTCACATTTATTCTCATTTATTTGGCTAATATGTACTAAACTTTTGGTTCCTGTATTAATTTCAGCTATACAGTCAGTTGCTCGTAGCTCATTAAATAATATTACTTTTATTCGTAACTTATCTTCATAATATGTATGTAATAAATCTAATGTTCTCGGTTGTCTTATTATTTCTTTCTTAAAACTTAACCTTCCTCCTTTTATCCTAGGTAATAATTTCTGGATTGGTTGTAGTTTTCTAGAATTAAAATCTATACATATTTCGTCTGGTATTGTTATGATGGAATTTTCCTTATGTTCTAGTGGTTCTAATATTTCCTGATATAATTTTGGTACTAATATATCCCTATCATTTTGTTTTCTGATATGATGATTACCTGTAAGGGCATATATTATTTTTGTTTCTATACTAATTACTTTACTTCCTGGGGGCATTCTTATTCCTTCTAATTTATAATAGAGTGTTAAAGCTAGATCTTTATGTTTATCTTCTAATGAGATACTAAAATCTGGTTGAATTGTGAATTTAAGTTTCTGATAAATTAAGTTTCCTCTTACTACTGCTATTAAGGCATCTTGGATATTATCTAATATTCTATCATCTAATACATATATTTGAATAGGAGTATCGATATTTTTCTGAAAATATGCTTTTATAGTGAATTCTATTCCTCCAAAGTAAATATTCCTATATTTCTTTGCTTCTTTATGTGATAATTTGGATAATTCTCTTTTTATTACGTCATTTGTTATTAAATTTATCCTTGCTCTACCATTTATAGTAGTTGTATCTATAATATTCTCATGCTTTTGAACAATATATCGTATATTTTTATTTCTCTCAAACCATTTTGTTTTAAATATCTTATTTACAGATAGCTCTTCAGTTTCATCTTGTATTTTCTGATAAATATCTGGTTTAAAACTTAAAGTTTGAGTTATACCACCTTCATAAGAAAGAAGTCCAACAATTTCTAGGAATAATAAATTATGCATCAGATTATATAAAAGACTTACCAAAATTACGACAACCCTTGCAAGAGCTAATTTAGAAACATAAAGTATTTGAATGGACGACAACTCATACTGATACTATAAGAAAAATAAAAGAAGCAGTAAAAGTTCTCCCAAAATTAAGACTACCTAAAGATAATGATCAATTAGAATTATATACAGATGCTAGTGATATCGGGTGGGGAGCAGTACTCATCGCATATAGAAAAGAAGATATAGACAAAGAAACTCCTTTAATATGTGGCTATAGATCAGGAACTTGGAAACCCTCAGAGAAAAATTATCATATCAATGAAAAAGAATTACTAGCTGTTAAAAATGGAATTAAAGGATTTAGGTATCATTTGTTACCCATAGAATTTATCATAAGAACAGATAATACACAAGTAGGAGCATTTATTTATGTTCTTGTGTGCAGGATCGCTCTTTATGACCCTAAAAGGGGTAGGAAGACACACGGACATTGAAGGAAACATTTTTAAATGAAATTTAACATCCATAATATATTAAAGCTTTACATTTAACTAAGTATAACAAATTAATTTAATTAGAACAAGAGTTATAGAGAAACTCCAGTATACCTTTCAAAGCAATCCTCAGTGGAGACTTCTAAACTCTGCCTGACACCTGTTCTTCATCATCATGGGTTAGGGCTATGTTCCAGCATCTCTACACACCTCTTGGAGTCGTCTGAAGGATAACTATTGTTGTTGTATAACTCTGAATCTTTTCAAACTAATATGCTATACGGACGTTAAACGTAAATATTTAACAACTATGAATGTTAAAAGGGGGAGTTTAGAAAGCCATGGAAGGAGAGAAAGAAAGAGTTTATTACTCAAAGCAAGTTATATCTCATACATCATATGTATTCTCCTTATATAGGTAGAAGATCAAAGGTGAAATTACCAAAAAAGAGATTACATCATTACAAAAGTTAAAAGTACAAACTTTTAGGTTACACGTGTCGAATGCTTCTTATTTTGCTCTTCCACCTCAAGCTTTACATCTTGCCACTAATCTCTAATGTTTCCACCTCATGCTTCTTCTTTGGACACATGTCTCTTCATATCTTCATGTCTTGCCACGTGTTGATCTTATTGCCACCTTTTCTTTAGGTATTGACACCTCGTTCTTATATTTCTTATTTTTCTTATCCATTTTTATCTCATTTTCTAAACAAATGGATCCTCCTCTTTTCCTGGATGGGCTTCTTCTTTGGGACTTATGGAGTCAATATTCATGGGCTCAGGTCTTATGGGCTCAATTCTAATTAAACATGATTTTCTTGGGCCATATATAGATTCATAATGGGCCAATGTATCTGAACTATGTTTATATTTCTTATCCATCAATTTCGTATGCATTTCTATCAAAATTTGTTGACGCGTTTCATCACCCATTTCTATTAAATAGTTGATAGTTATCATTTCTTCAACTTCTCCATGATTCGATCTGGCTAATATAGCCACCTTTTTATTTCTAATATAGTCTTCGAGTCTACATTTGATCGTATGGATTCCATGTGCTCGTTTTTCTCCTAACCAAGATTTAAAATTTTCTAATTTGCATGGAATGTCCCATTGATGGTCGGAATTATCTACATCAATCTTAGTGTTTCTACCAGTCTTAAAAATCTGAGCAATTATTATTGGTTTCCCTTCTAAGTCCATAGCAGCATCAAAAATTTGAACACAGAATATTCCTCTTCCAAATCTTAATCCAAGTTCGTCAATGGATCTGGGTATGATAGATGGGAGTTTTGAAACACTATTAAGGCTCTCATCAGTCATGACTTTGTCCAGAAATCCATATCGAAATAGTTTCTGAACAACATCTGGACTGCAGTCTTCTGAGCATATATACCTAGGGTATTTGGTCATCTTAATGGTTCTATATACGGTTTGACTCTTCTTATATGTAAAAAATTTCATGATATTCTTATATGCTTCTGTCATTTCTGGAGGGAATTGTATAACCTGGGAGGTTGTGATTTCTGATGAGTTCTGATTAATCAGCTTAGAATGGTTCAAGGTGGTGGCTCCTGAGAGTCCGCTAGATGAAGTTGGCAGCTCAATTGGCTTCTTATGAAGATCTCCTAACAACTCATAAGATGATCTAGGAGTCATGGTTCGTATATTCTGATTGTTCTGAGACTGGAGTTTCTTGAGTTCTTCCTCAAGGTTGTCCAGAAAGTTCTCATGATTTCTGATCATTGCCAGCATCTGGCGGTTCTGATTTCTGATTTCTGATATTCGCTGGATCATTATCTCCATTCCTGTTCAAAAAATCAGCTAAGATATTTCGTTTTCCAGAGATAGGTTTAACAACAAAATTATAGCAATTGAAAAAACTTTGCCAATGCCTTCTTTTGTTCAGTTCTGGTAGGGGATCTATTTTATTTCTGATAAATGCTCCTACTTGTGTATTATCTGTTCTTATGATAAATTCTATGGGTAACAAATGATACCTAAATCCTTTAATTCCATTTTTAACAGCTAGTAATTCTTTTTCATTGATATGATAATTTTTCTCTGAGGGTTTCCAAGTTCCTGATCTATAGCCACATATTAAAGGAGTTTCTTTGTCTATATCTTCTTTTCTATATGCGATGAGTACTGCTCCCCACCCGATATCACTAGCATCTGTATATAATTCTAATTGATCATTATCTTTAGGTAGTCTTAATTTTGGGAGAACTTTTACTGCTTCTTTTATTTTTCTTATAGTATCAGTATGAGTTGTCGTCCATTCAAATACTTTATGTTTCTTAATTAGCTCTTGCAAGGGTTGTCGTAATTTTGGTGAGTCTTTTATATAATCTGATGCATAATTTATTATTCCTAGAAATTGTTGGACTTCTTTCTTAGTATCTAATTTTTCTTTAAAATTTTCGATTCTAGTTACGATATGATCTTGTAGTTGTAATCCTTCACTATCTATTATATATCCTAAATATTCTATTTTATTTTTAAAGATTTCTGATTTCTTTTCAGATAAAAGGATTCCATGTTGTCGTACTGTTTTTATAAATGCATCTAGGTGCTGTAAATGGTCTGCTATATTATTACTGTAGATTAATATATCATCGACATAAACTACACAGAAGTCATTTAATTTTCTAAATATCGTATCCATTCGTCGTTGAAATATCTGGGGTGCATTTTTCAAACCAAAAGGTAACACAATCCATTCATAATGTCCTTGTGGTGCACTAAATGCTGTTAAAGGTCTTGATTCTTTAGTAAGCTTAATTTGCCAAAAGCCACTTTTACAATCAAATTTACTAAACCACTTTTTTCCTGATAATCTATTAATTAAATTTCTCTTATAAGGTAAAAAATATCCATCAAAAATCGTTTTCTTATTTAGTTCTCGATAATCTATTACCATTCTTGCTTTGCCTCTCTTTTGTTCGCTATGTTTTCTTACTAAGAATGCCGGGCTACTATGAGGGCTTTTACTTTCTTGAATTAATTTTAAGTCTAATAATTCTTTTATTTGTATTTCAAATTCCTTTTGATCATCAGGACTATATCTTATTGGTCTAGTGCGAACAACATCATTAGGGTTTATGAGTTCTATCTTAGCATATATCTTTTCTTTTTCCCACAACGTTATAGGGTTTTTTCCAAAGTTGATCTTTAAATGGTCTAAATATTTTTGTTTTAAAAGTTCTAAATTATTATCTCTGTTTGTTTTGATATTATGTATTGTGAGTGGATATAAAGGTAGGACGCGCTTAAGGATAATCCATTTATTACAAGGAGTTAAAAGACTTATGGTTTCAGGTTTGATTAGCTGGACTTTAAAGAAATCAAGGAAATTATTTCCTAATAATATATGTTGTTTCATATTATTTTCTTGATAAATTATGGGTAATCGAAAGATTGTCTTGTTAAGTATTAATCTCATATTTTCGGCTATAATATCTAATTCTTTCATCTGTTCATTAAATCATGTAACTCTGACCTTATGTCCTTTAGATCTTTTCCATTTATGGGGAACTAGTACATCTTGCTTCGCTAAACATATATCAGCTCCACTATCTATAAATATGCGGCGTTTTATAATCTTATTAGGTTTATATTCTACCGGTGCTTCTACATATATGGCTACCATTAGTTATCAGTTTCACTATCTTCATATTCTATTGGTTCTAATTCTTCTGAGTTCTCACCTTCTGTTTCAGTAATATAAAATTCATCTTCTTTATGCCATTTATCATCGCTGGCTCTTATTTGTTCTAGACTCATTATAAATTCTGTTGTTCCTATATATTTGACACCTTTTTGTTTTAATTTAGGGCATTTATTAGCATAATGTCCTTTCTCATTACAATTCCAACATTTACATTCTGTAAGTTTAGTATTTTTATCCCTTAGTGGTCTTTCTCGTCTTTTCCTAAATTTTCGTTTATATCTAAATCTGTTCCGATTTTCGGGATTATTTTTATATCGTCTAAATCGTTTTCGTCGAAATCGTCCATTATCATACTTGTTAGTATAAGACTTCTTATATGTCGGATTATGTCTATAAGTGCGATTAGGAGTATATCGTCTATATTTTCTCCTAACTTTATCATCACAACCAAAAACTAACCGTTTTTCCGTGAATCCACATATTTCTCGTAATCCGAGTTTCTTATCCTTTTTAACCTTTTGTTGAACTCTATATTCTTCACATTTTCGCATAAGATAAGCTCGTAGTACTCTAATTCTTTCTCCTAATGTATTTTCTTTTGGTTCTAATTGAGTATATTCTTTTGAAACTTCTACGTTGTATGGGTTTGGTAAGTGGTCATAATATAGTTGTTGGTATATCTATCCTTCTTGTGGTAAAAACCTAGCTTCATAAAAGAACTTAGTAAAACTGATAGTATATTCTGGTAATTTACTAATTTTACAACATTTCATGTTATTCAAATTCATTATTATTTCAGCTTTTCTTTCAGCAAATACTGTTTCTCTAGCCACTAACCATCTTTCTCCTAAAAATTCTCTTTTTAATACCATATCGAATAATAATAACATTGATTTCCAATAGAGGTGGCAATTTTCGTGTTCGTGTCGTGTTCGTGTCGTGTCATTTTCGGGTTAGTGTCAAAAAACCCGAACACGAACACGACACGAAAACATTTTCGTGTCAATATCTGAAACCCGAACACGACCTGCTCTTGACACGGATAACACGACACGACACGAATTTTATATGAAAATAGATAAACATATTAATTTGACACAACTCAACCTATTTGACACGACACGACCCGACCTGCTGACACGATCCGACCTGCTGAAGAATCCTAAAACTCATATAACAATCAATATAAAAGTCTCCAAATTTTTCATAAAAACATCTACTACAAACATTCTAAAATATCCATCAAATTCATCAAACTAGATCCAAAACATTCATCAAATTCAAAGTAAGGATATTAAGGGTTTACAGTTAACATCCAGTAAATAAAAAATTCAAGTAGATATTTCAATCTAATTATATTGCACTTGAACCAGAAGCCACTGCAGCAGAAACATTATCAATTGTATCATCCATCTCCATAGTATCTTCAAAAAGTTCATCTTTGCTCAATTCTGAAAATTATTATGAGAAGCGAAAAATATCAAAAAATTGCATATGAAACTGAAAATGGACAAAGACATGTTACTAAATATTACCTAGATCACCAAATAACCAATCTCGTGTACAAATCAAGGCCTCGACTGTGTGGTGTTTTAGGGAACTTCGGTATTGATCTAACACTCTTCCTCCTATACTAAAAGCACTTTCTGATGCAATAGTAGAGACCGGAATGGCTAACACATCACGAGCCATTGCTGCAATTTCAGGATAGCGAAACGAATTGGCCTTCCAATAGGACAACACATCCAAATCATTAACTTCTAGTCTCGGCTCATCCAAATATTGATCCAATTGTGATCTTTGTTCAGCAGCCTCCTTATTGTCAAAAAAATTCTACAAAAAAGAACAACATTTCAGCAACATATATTAAATAATACAAGGCTAATAAAAATTTCAAAAACATATATTAAGGAATACAAGGCTAACAAAAATTACCTTCAAAACATTTTTTTGCTTGATAGAAAGAAGATTCTCCCGCACTTCTTGATTATGACTTCTCTGTAGTGATGATGCTGTTGAGTTGCTCTTTGATGTCACATTTGCTTTTGAATAGCAATTGAAGAGAGTGTACAACTTGTTTTTCAAACGCATTGTCTCATAAGCCCCATCATTATCATACACTTCTTTGTAGCACCACTCAACAAAAGTGAACTTATAACATGGATCTAGGATAACCGCAATTGCTAATATGTCACTAAAAGCTTTCCAATACTTGTTGAACTTTTCAAACATTCGATTAGCCATTTCTTTTTTGTATATATCATCACTCTTCAATTCTTGCATCAAAGTCACATAAATGGTAAAAACTCCAGGAAAGTACAAGTTTGCAGTTGGATATTTGGTCCGTGAAAATACAAGAGTAAGGTCATAGAAATGTGACAAAAACTCACTTATTTTCTCCAACTTATCCCAATCATCCCTATCTGGACAACTCTTATAGCTCACATCACTAGCAGTCATAAGCATAAATGCACGACGAAAATAAAGGGCATTATCAAGCATAATAAAAGTCGAGTTCCATCTAGTAGGCACATCTTGTCTCAAACCCTTCTTAGAATCAAGATTGCAATTAGCAACACACTCAAAAAACTTTTGCTTCCTAACTTGTGAACCTCTCACATACTTGACACTATCCCGAACTTTCTGAATTGCAGAATCAATTTCTTTTAACCCATCTTGTACAATCAAATTCAGAATATGGGCACAACAACGAATGTGGAAAAAATCACCATCACACAAAAGGGCATCCCTTAAAGTCAATTGAGTTCTTAACATGTCAACACAAACATCATTGGCACTAGCATTATCCAACGTAATTGAAAAGATCTTCTTATCTATCCCCCAATTAGACAAGAAAGAGTCAATCTTTTCCGACAAACAAATACCAGTATGTGGTGGTGGCATGAAAGAAAAGTTCAAAATTCTTTTCTTCATTTTCCAATCTTTATCTATAAAGTGAGCAGTTAAAGAAATATATCCATCAGTGGTCAAAGAACTCCAACAATCAGAGGTTAAACTAACTCTACCAGGAGTGTCACTCAACATTGTTTTTATCCTAGCTTTCTCTTTTTTATGTATCTTAAGACAGTCAGCTTTGCAAGTATTTCTAGAGACAAGCTTTACATCATTACGACAATATTCAAAAGCAGCCCTAATTCCATCCCACTCAACAAATTGAAAAGGCAAATTATGCTTGATAACAACCGTGTTCAAAATCTCCCTAAACTTTTCAGGCTCAAACTGAGCACCTGAAGACATAGAGCTAATATTTCGAGATATAATTAACTGACCTATATCTTTAGTGTCTCTCCTTGGACACGTTTTTGTATGACGAAGCAAATTTCCAGTTCCATATTTGCTTTCTGCAATGTAGACAGATCCACATTTCTTACATTTGCATTTTTGTCGCTCGTCGTCTTCACTAGTCATAGGTAAAAGCTCATAGTTTTCCCAAACTGAAGACAATAACTTTCTACTGCGTTTTGCAGTCTGTTTTGTTTGCTTTCTCGGTAGCTTCTTAGATTTAGCATCATCTCGTACCTCCAACAACTCATCATCAAGATTTTCTCCAACTTCACCAAATTGATCAACATCAAATGGTTCTTCCATTTCTGTGTCAAGGAATGCAAAAAAAAAAAAATGAAACAGAAATATCATCTAAGAGTTATATATGCCTTAAATATAATGCAAAGTATATAATATCACTTTTTAAGGAAAAGAAAAATGACCATTGGCTACAAATAATATAATGCAAAAAATATAACATGAGCAAAATCACTGCCCAAATTAGCACTAACATGTTACTTTTTACAATGTACTATCACGCACTGACATGAAAACAATGGAGATCATGACAATTTGACAAATATGCATTAACAACACAACCATAAGTAAGATCAGGACAAACCTTTTAATGTTTAATTTCGGTTTTAATTTTGAAATTTGCAGCAAAAGAGAGCAGCAAAAGGTTCCAAATAGGGATTGAAGAAGCATTAATTAATTGGTCTATAATTTTAGTTACTTCAGTATAAAATCCCCAATTTGCATAAACATCAATTAATTTGGAAACTATTTGAATGTTAGGGATTGAAGAAGTGTTCAACGTTTCCTCCCAAATCACTTAAGCTTGAGGAAAAATGTCCATTTTCAGCATAACAAAGCATCATAGCAGAAAGAGTAGAGTTATAGGGTGAAAGACCTTGAGATTTCATCTCTAGAAAACATTCATGAGCAGATGAATCATTCTTTTCTCACTTAATTTATGTACTAAAGATGCAAAAGTGACAGGAAAGGAGTGCTAGCAGATTTCGAACCGACATCGAAAAAAAATAAACTATAGCCGGCAAGTTCTTACTTCTGAAATTTGATTAAGACTATAGCCGGCAGATTTCGAACCGACATCGAAAAAAATAAACTTCAAACTCACCTAATGATAATGGTAAAACTTAGAAACAAGTGAGGAATAAAAGAAGTTCTTACCTCGAAAGAGGAAACCCCTGAGATTTGAGTAAGGCTACAAAGGTCCTTTGGCTTCAGCGGAAATATAGACGATAATGGTGATGGTGGTTGCGTAAGAAACTGTTGAAATGGGAGAAAGATGGGAGAGAAAAGAAGAATGTCGGCTGCTTAAGAAAAATTTAGATTTTATACCTAGTCAAATGTAATATAAACCCTAAGGGTATTTTTTGTAATTTCATATTTTCGTGTTTTCGGGTTGACCCGAACACGACCCGAAATTTTTAGTGTCATTTTCGGGTTGACCCGAAAATGACCCATTACCTATTAAGCTCAACACTAACACTAAAAATCCGTGTCGTGTTCGTGTCGTGTAATCGGGTCGTGTGTCATTTTGCCACGTCTAATTTCCAATCATGAGCACAAGCTTCTATTTGTGGTCTTAACTGATGAGTTATAGATTCCATCCAAAATCCTACTTTTCCTATCATTGTTTTAGAGATTAGGTCATACATATAATCTAAATTTTCAGTGTGAGATGAATTCATTAAGGCTATGTACATTCCTAAATTCCAATCATTTATTCGTCTACTTATTTCTTGTTCATCATAGACATTATCTAAGTCTAAAAAATATCCATTTGGATTTAATCCTTGAGACATAGATCCTATAAATTCTTTAAAGTCTCCTTGTTGGCCTATAGGTATATGTTGTGGAATCGTAGGTACTCTTTTAGTTACTACGTCTAAATTGGGGTCTATCATTTCTTCTTCTGGATAATTATCGGCATCTTCGTTTACTATATTTTCTGATCCTATATCTGATTCTTCATACCTAGTGTATTTGTTGTTGTATTCGTTGTTTTCTATATCACTTTCTGGTTCTTCTTCTATTATTGCATTAATGTTCTTCATTTGTTCTAATGCTTTCATTATTTGATGATTTTCTTCTATTAATTTTGTTTCATCTTTATTTTCTTCTTCTATATACCCAATGATTTTTAGTTTATTTTCACTTTGAGTATCTGAACTATCTGAACTATCACTACTACTGTTACTGATGTGAATAGTTTTCCCTTTTACTTCTTTAACCATTGTTCTTAAGACTCTTACTTCTTCCTTTAATTCTTTTAATTCTTTTATGAGTTCTATCTTAGCATATATCTTTTCTTTTTCCCACAACATTATAGGGTTTTTTCCAAAGTTGATCTTTAAATGGTCTAAATATTTTTGTTTTAAAAGTTCTAAATTATTATCTCTGTTTGTTTTGATATTATGTATTGTGAGTGGATATAAAGGTAGGACGCGCTTAAGGATAATCCATTTATTACAAGGAGTTAAAAGACTTATGGTTTCAGGTTTGATTAGCTGGACTTTAAAGAAATCAAGGAAATTATTTCCTAATAATATATGTTGTTTCATATTATTTTCTTGATAAATTATGGGTAATCGAAAGATTGTCTTGTTAAGTATTAATCTCATATTTTCGGCTATAATATCTAATTCTTTCATCTGTTCATTAAATCCTGTAACTCTGACCTTATGTCCTTTAGATCTTTTCCATTTATGGGGAACTAGTACATCTTGCTTCGCTAAACATATATCAGCTCCACTATCTATAAATATGCGGCGTTTTATAATCTTATTAGGTTTATATTCTACCGGTGCTTCTACATATATGGCTACCATTAGTTATCAGTTTCACTATCTTCATATTCTATTGGTTCTAATTCTTCTGAGTTCTCACCTTCTGTTTCAGTAATATAAAATTCATCTTCTTTATGCCATTTATCATCGCTGGCTCTTATTTGTTCTAGACTCATTATAAATTCTGTTGTTCCTATATATTTGACACCTTTTTGTTTTAATTTAGGGCATTTATTAGCATAATGTCCTTTCTCATTACAATTCCAACATTTACATTCTGTAAGTTTAGTATTTTTATCCCTTAGTGGTCTTTCTCGTCTTTTCCTAAATTTTCGTTTATATCTAAATCTGTTCCGATTTTCGGGATTATTTTTATATCGTCTAAATCGTTTTCGTCGAAATCGTCCATTATCATACTTGTTAGTATAAGACTTCTTATATGTCGGATTATGCCTATAAGTGCGATTAGGAGTATATCGTCTATATTTTCTCCTAACTTTATCATCACAACCAAAAACTAACAGTTTTTCCGTGAATCCACATATTTCTCGTAATCCGAGTTTCTTATCCTTTTTAACCTTTTGTTGAACTCTATATTCTTCACATTTTCGCATAAGATAAGCTCGTAGTACTCTAATTCTTTCTCCTAATGTATTTTCTTTTGGTTCTAATTGAGTATATTCTTTTGAAACTTCTACGTTGTATGGGTTTGGTAAGTGGTCATAATATAGTTGTTGGTATATCTATCCTTCTTGTGGTAAAAACCTAGCTTCATAAAAGAACTTAGTAAAACTGATAGTATATTCTGGTAATTTACTAATTTTACAACATTTCATGTTATTCAAATTCATTATTATTTCAGCTTTTCTTTCAGCAAATACTGTTTCCCTAGCCACTAACCATCTTTCTCCTAAAAATTCTCTTTTTAATACCATATCGAATAATAATAACATTGATTTCCAATCATGAGCACAAGCTTCTATTTGTGGTCTTAACTGATGAGTTATAGATTCCATCCAAAATCCTACTTTTCCTATCATTGTTTTAGAGATTAGGTCATACATATAATCTAAATTTTCAGTGTGAGATGAATTCATTAAGGCTATGTACATTCCTAAATTCCAATCATTTATTCGTCTACTTATTTCTTGTTCATCATAGACATTATCTAAGTCTAAAAAATATCCATTTGGATTTAATCCTTGAGACATAGATCCTATAAATTCTTTAAAGTCTCCTTGTTGGCCTATAGGTATATGTTGTGGAATCGTAGGTACTCTTTTAGTTACTACGTCTAAATTGGGGTCTATCATTTCTTCTTCTGGATAATTATCGGCATCTTCATTTACTATATTTTCTGATTCTATATCTGATTCTTCATACCTAGTGTATTTGTTGTTGTATTCGTTGTTTTCTATATCACTTTCTGGTTCTTCTTCTATTATTGCATTAATGTTCTTCATTTGTTCTAATGCTTTCATTATTTGATGATTTTCTTCTATTAATTTTGTTTCATCTTTATTTTCTTCTTCTATATACCCAATGATTTTTAGTTTATTTTCACTTTGAGTATCTGAACTATCTGAACTATCACTACTACTGTTACTGATGTGAATAGTTTTCCCTTTTACTTCTTTAACCATTGTTCTTAAGACTCTTACTTCTTCCTTTAATTCTTTTAATTCATCTGTAATGTGGATTAGCTCTGTTTTTGTTTGTTTTAATTCTAGCTTTGTTTCTTTTAATTCTTTTTTAGTATTTTTAAATTTGTGTTTATATTTTTTATATTTTTCGACCCATTCTGTACTCGAATTTATGACTAATTTTATGTTTTCTTTTTGCAGGTCTTTGATTTCTTTATGTTGTTTTTCGATTTTTAGTTGAAGGTATTCGGCTTCGGTGCTTACGTCTACATTGGATGGTTTAGCATCATTGTCTTTGAGTTTGCTGTTTTTTAGCGGTTCATATTTGTATTTTTCCTTTTCAATAATTTCTTGGGCGTGATTTTTAAGAAATGTTATTACACTATGTTCTTGTTCTGCCATTAGATTAGAATTGTCCTTTTTTGTGTAAATCGGTTAACAGATCTAAGGTTTTATTTACGGTTGTAGGGATTTTAGGTTTTATTTCACTTATATCCATCATTATTGGGTCCTTGCTTCGTCTCCAAGCATCTATGGGTACTATTTCTGGAGTTTTAGTTTGTGTTATAGTAATGTTTAGATTTTCTCCTTAGGTAATGCTACAGCTTTCTTCTATGGGTCTTTTTCTTTTGTCTATATTAGCTACTAATATGTTAAATTTTTCCAAAATTATCTTAAACGTTTGGGTTTGTTCTGTTATTTCTTTATTCTCTTCCATTGATTAAAGCTTGAATATGTCTGTAACTTTCAGTGATTATTTGTTTTTGAATTTCTATTGTCTCTTCTTGCTCTCTACGTTTTTCTTCTAATCTTTTTACTTCATCTTCTAAGTCGAAAACTCTTTTCTGTAATTTTATCTTTTCAATACGCTTAGCGTCTAAAGCGACTTGTGCTAATTCTAATTGTCTATCTTTTAATTCTATAATTTGTAATGCTCTTCTACAACTTATAATATGTTGATTAATATCCTGATTATAAATTAATGGTTTTTCAGCAATAATCCTAAGACTTTCAACTGATATATCCATTATCTAGTGTGTATAATCCTAAGACTCAAAGTGAAAATAAACTAAAAATCATTGGGTATATAGAAGAAGAAAATAAAGATGAAACAAAATTAATAGAAGAAAATCATCAAATAATGAAAGCATTAGAACAAATGAAGAACATTAATGCAATAATAGAAGAAAAACCAGAAAGTGATATAGAAAACAACGAATACAACAACAAATACACTAGGTATGAAGAATCAGATATAGGATCAGAAAATATAGTAAACGAAGATGCCGATAATTATCCAGAAGAAGAAATGATAGACCCCAATTTAGACGTAGTAACTAAAAGAGTACCTACGATTCCACAACATATACCTATAGGCCAACAAGGAGACTTTAAAGAATTTATAGGATCTATGTCTCAAGGATTAAATCCAAATGGATATTTTTTAGACTTAGATAATGTCTATAATGAACAAGAAATAAGTAGACGAATAAATGAAACTCTTTTCTGTAATTTTATCTTTTCAATACGCTTAGCGTCTAAAGCGCCTTGTGCTAATTCTAATTGTCTAAACACATTACATATTAAAAAGTTTGATTGACGCTCTGAACTTTCAAAGCGTCCTTATACCGAGAAATTATATTGTGTGCCAGGCACACCAGTGCCATGGCCAATCAAAATGAGACATCTGTCAAACAAATTAATTTATTTATTAATAACAAATAATACCACTCTTTCATTTAATGTCCCTTCATTATTCAGATCTTCTTTTTCCTCCCCCAACCACCACAAATCGGATCGTGCTCTTGTGCCGACCACCACCATATTTGCATGTATGGGTCAGTTATAATTGGGTTGAATTTCTTGATTGAATTCGTATGTTGATGTGGAGATGTTGATCTTTTGTTCTAATTGGGTATATAGAGCAAGCAAAAGAATAATTATTTAGTCAGATATATTAAAAAGGTTTAATAAATGGAACTTTCAGATGGGGATTGGGTGGCGGCGGAAGAGGAGGTGAGGGAGGAGGAGGGTGGAGAAAGAGGGGAAGGGATGATCCAGGTCGGGGTGGTGGAGCCGGAGCCGGCTGCGTTCCGTCACATACAGTGATTGGGACTCGACAAAATCAGCAAGGAAATTGCTAGAAGCCCTATGAATAGAAGGGAATCAAAGAAATCAACTAAGTTTATCATCTGGATTTGAACCCAAATCCTTAAATTCTGCATTTTCTGCAAATCAAGCCATCTGAGTTTTGATTTATGCTATTGTTATTAGCAGTTAAAAGGATGGAACGAAATACATGCTTCTTCAATTCCATTATTCCAAAGGATAATTAAGAAAACGTTAGAAATTGAAGGGAGTTGGTGGTGGTCGGCGGAAGAGAACGGTCGGACGTGTGCGGCTAAGGGGAGGAAGAGAGTGGAAAAAATAGATTTGAAAAGGCTTAATACATACCCAGCCCCCTAAAGTTGTCCATTTTATTCATTTAACCCCTTCAACTTAAGGGACATCCTTTTAACCCCCTAAACTCCAAAAAAACGCTACTTTTAACCCCCTATCATCCGACGTGGCATTGACCTAGTCAACGTTTGTGTCTCAAACACAAGAGGCGCGTGGGAGGATTTTGTTCTTGCCTCCAACGGTAAAAAAAAATGCATACAGCCCCTAAAGTTGTCCATTTTGTTCATTTAACCCCATCACCTCACGGGACAACCCTTTAACCCCCTAAACTCCAAAAAAATCCTAGTTCCAACTCAAGTACGGGCATTGGAGATAAAGAAGATTTAATTGGTGTCTTTCTAATTTTTAATTGGTGCTTTTTTTGGTCTCAATCCACATTGGAATTGTAAAAAATGCTTTAACTTTGTATGAATTATGACCACAGTGTATATAGATACAGTGGAAGGCAATACAAAGGAAGAGTTAAAATCTGATTTGATATGAAGTATAGAATACAGTGGAAGAGAAGTGATGACTAAATGATATTTATAGCAATTTTTCAATATTAAGGACTTTCAAAAGAAGAAAGTAGGAAAGAAAAGAGCAAATTATACACACGGACAACATTATATCTCGACAGTCTAAAATATGGGGTTAAAAGTAGCGTTTTTTTTGAGTTTAGGGGGTTAAAGGGGCGGCCCGTGAGGTGAGGGGGTTAAATGAACAAAATGGACAACTTTAGGGGGCTGGGTAATTCAGGATACACACGTGTCACGCGCGTGATACACACGGACAACATTATATCTCGGCATTCTAAAAAAGCGGGTTAAAAGTAGCGTTTTTTTGGAGTTTAGGGGGTTAAAAGGATGTCCCTTAAGTTGAAGGGGTTAAATGAATAAAATGGACAACTTTAGGGGGCTGGGTATGTATTAAGCCATTTGAAAAGTTGTATTTCTTATTAATAAATAAATTAATTTGTTTGACAAATGTCTCATTTTGATTGGCCATGGCACACCACATCAGAATCTAACGTGGTGTGCCTGGCACACAATATAATTTCTCCCTTGTACCCCTCAACTTGCATAAAATGTTCAGTTAGCTACTTGAACTTGCGTAAAATGTAATCATTTAATCACTCAATTGCAAAAACGTAAATTTAAATGCGGAAGATGTATTCCACGCATTTTAGAATGTTATTAAATAATTCAAAAATAGATTAAAAACGAAGTTATTAGTTGCTCAACTATAAAACTAATATTCTCTAATATTAGAACCGCATACCTTGATCTTGGTCGTTTTACATTTTTTTTAAGAAGCATCTAATACATCTCCCGCATTTAATTTACTTTTTTTTTTGCAACCGAGTGATCAATTGATTACATTTTGTGTACGTTCAGGGGGCTAACTGAACATATTATGCAAGTAGAGGGGGCTATCGAGACACGTTAAAAATTCAGGAGTGTAAAATCAAATGGTGAAAACACACAAAGTTTTTTTTTTTTTTGATAAACAGAACCATATATTACGAACCAAACGAAAATATATCATTTTGAATACAAGATGAAACACAACTTGGGAAATCTTCGACAAGAATTTCCAAATTAGAAAAAGAACGTGCCCAAGCAGCTAGCGTATGTGCAACAGAATTTGCTTGACGTCTCTCATGCACGAATTCGATTGAAGAAAATGATCTGGCTACCTCATAAATATCTTCTAAAATGATCCCCAGCCAGTTTGACAAAACCACATCACCTTTAATTAACTGAATAGCCAATACTGCATCAGAAGCTACCAAAATATCATGAAAACCACAGTCCCGAACGACACGCAATGAGTAGAGAATTGATAAAAGTGTCGCGCCCGTGCCCGCGGATCGCGAACTGTTTATATCTTCGATGTAGCTCTCGCTCTACTGGTTTATTAACGGTGATGGACAGTCCCTCTAGGGAGACAAATCCAATGGGTTTTTGAGTCGCCACCAATCAGTTTAACGGTCTGATTGGACACCGATTTGATTCAGAATTGACCCATTCGGGTAAGCTCGGATAAGGTAATGGTCTGCGATGATTCTGTGTTCGATTTCCGGTTACGTGTAGGGAAGAGATGTAATCTCACCCTACCCCGCCCGATAAATCGGTACTGTTGTACTTCTGCGTGCTTGTTTTACGTGTTTGTGTTTACTATTGCTTTGAAGGGTCATTAATTGTATATATTCAAGCCATTGACAACGCTTGCAAGGTTTTTATCGTATGTTTATCCGGATCACTATCCAGTGATTAACATGATATGGTCGTTATATAATCGCTATACAACGATCGAATATTAAACATAATAATGTATGATTTATCAATTATTTGTCGTTTATTTATTTAAATCATTATTCAACGATTTAGATAATCGGATTTTATAATTACTATCCAGCCATTAAACCCGATGAAATAGAATTATATATCATTATATTTCATAAAAATGAATATAGAAAGATTATTGTATAATATATGATCCTATTATTTATAGGGACCATTTTATAGGGATCATTATCCAATGGTTTGGATAATCGAGTTAATTTGTAACCGCTATCCAGCAATTAAACCCGATATATACTAAAATTATCATATTTTTTATTATTAGTATATAGTTTATTAATTGCTTATCGAGACCATTATCCAGTGATCCAAATAAGCTGCTCACGTTATTATCGTATTATAATTGCTATACAACAATTTAAATCCGATAAATGAGACTAAAACACAAATTATTATATTATTTGAATAAAGATTATTATTGTCAAAAAAATAATAATTAAAGACTAACTAATCTAACATTAAACTAACATCTAATTCATTTGAGTTAACAATAATCGGCTAATTAAATTTACCGTATGAAATAAGAAAATGAAAGGAAGTGGGCCTTTGGATTAATGGGGTAGAGAATTGGGTTTAATTAGAACTTAAATAAGTAAAAAGGATGGCAATTGTGACAGGGGGAGGCATAATTGAATTCAATTTTAAAGATTGGGGTAAGTGTGCATCGAATTGAATAACATGGGTTCAATTTGAAATGATAAAAAATAAAAAAAGAGATATAAGAATATCATATTTCAGGATTAGGGTTGCCCACTCAGATAGCCTCCATTTTCTTTCCCTTTTCCCTTCTCTCTCGAATTTACTCCCGCTACAGAGAAAAGAGCACCAATCATCCGACTGGCCGCCGTCTCTTCCAAATCCGGCCAATCAGTCGCGCCTGCTTCGTTCGCCGCTCATCCCTTCCTCGTCTGAGCTCCGCCGCCGCTCGTTCGAGTCGTCACCTCAGGAGCCCGACGATGTGTCGTGTGCTCCTCCTTCGTGAAACGCCGTCTGCTGTTGTTCGAGTTGTCTGGCTTCATCTCGCCTCGCCGGCGGTTGCGTCTTGCTAGGTGAACCTCCGTTTGTTCCTATCGTCATGATCTCATCGGCAGTTATGGCTTCTGTTCCTTGCGGGCCTTTAGGAGGCTCTGTTGGACTGATTCCGGCAAATGCGGCGGCGATTTCCGCCTCCGATGATGAAATTTAGTAGTCTGAGGAGGTCCGGTCCACTCCTAACTTGACCTGCAAGGTAAAATTATAGTTTGTCGCCCTCTCTCTCTCTCCCTTTCACTGATCTCGGCTTATCTTTGGTTCCTATTGCAATTTTTATCCCGTATGATTTGGTTTGAAATGTTTGTTTTGTTTGCTGGGATGGAGATGTGTATTTTCTGGGATTATTTCTGTTATATTAGCCTGAGTTTGGATTTGGGATGGTTATTTGGCTATATTCGCTATGTTTGGGATGATTATTGCGATATTTATGAGATGCTTGGCTATGTTGTTTCTCTGTTTCCTATCAGTCTGCAACTTGTTTTTTGTGTGGGAGGGTCTTTTGAGACCCTCAAACGAGTTTTGGAAATGCAACCAGAGCCATTACCGGCTCTGGAGGGTGTTTTCGATCCTCGCTCGGGTTCGTTCGGGAATGAAACTGAGTTTATGTTCTTGTTCTACTATTTTTGTGCGATAAAAAAAAGTAATAATAAGGAAAAGTGAGGAAGCAGTGAAGTAAGCAGTAGATATTAACGTAAATGAAACTCTGAGAATGGTGTTAACCTCTTTGATTTCTTGAACTTCTTTGTTTACATGCAACTTCTTTGTTTACAATTAGCTTCCTCTTTCTCTTAATTACTGTATGCAGTAAAGAAGAGATTGAGGAACTCCTCTCTTTCGCTCAACCTGTTTACATTGATTTTGCTCTCCCTTTACATTGAGATTACAGATATTTTTCCCCCTCTTACAGTGATTTTTCTCTCCTCTTTTTTGTTTTTGGTTCTAATGTTGTTGCCAATCTCCCCTCTTCTCTTTTTTCGTTTCCCTTTTTTCTGCTCTAATGTTGTTTTTTCCTTTTCTTTTGCTCTAATGTTTTTTCTCCTTGCTCACTTTTCTTTTTGCTCTAATATTGTTGCTCCCCCCTTTTTACAGGTCCAGCCTCATCCTTTTATAGATGCCCAGGGCATCCTGTGATTGAGAAAGGTTGTCCTGTTGTGATGAATTGTCTTTCCTTCTGCAGTGCAGTGGCTGGTTTCAAGGTGCAGGCTGCCCAACTTTGGCTCCTTCTTCTCTTTGGACTCAAGCCAAGTAATGCACTTGTCCCTTGTTTCAGAATGGCTATTTTCAAGATAGTTCAGGATGTTGGGGCTATCTTCAAGATGGAGAATTTGTCCTTTCTTGTTTGAATTTTTGGATTGAAGATTGTTTTGGCCTTTGTGTATGTATCTTCCACTTGCTTTTGTAATGGTCTGTGTTTGGGTTAGGAATCTGTAAAATGAAGATACAAATTAGCATTTGTCAATGTATGATTAAAAATTATCTTTAAAGCTATAGCTCAACAATTAATTTTGTAATCATGACTTATATTTAAAGTACAAGCATTTTCTAATATGATTTCACAATTAATAAGCTGGAGAATTAATCTAACCATTTAGATATAAATTGAGTTTAACTAATATATTTGAAATATAACCATTCCAAAAATCATATTTAGAATACAACAAATTATATTTCAAATATAATTTATGACCTGAAAAATATTTCTATTCCAATAAATCACATCTCTAATATAATTTGATAATTATACTGAGATATAAAAAATTGGTATAAAATATAATTTTCTTAATAAATTATACTCGTAATAGAAAGTTTGCATTTCTAATATAATTCACGAATTTGTTAGAATTCCAAACATAATCAGTTAAAGTTCAAAAAATGTCCCGGATAAAAATGGGTATCTACAAAAAGCTCTGCATGAAGAGCCGATAAAGTGGTACCAATTGGCCCACCGCCAGAAATAGAAACAAGACCGCAACAATCTCTGACAACCATGCCAAATGAACCAATAAATGTTTGGATTGAAAAGGTTGCATCATAATTAAGCTTGTAGGCATTTGATTCAGGTGGTAGCCAAACATAATTTAAAATTGGTTCAATCAAACCCGACCGACCAACACTATCCATCATTGAATGCCTTGTTGATACATCATAAATAGAATCAGCATTTTGAAATAGCCCACCATCAGCAAAACTTGTTGAATAACCATCATATACATCTCCAAATCCACATTCATTTATTCTAGGAATTGTTGCTACACTTGTTGAACAAATATAATCATTTGGAATTAGTCCATCTTTAACCATAGCCACATGAGAAGTATGTAAGTGGTTCACAACACCTATATCAGAAGCAATTAAATTTTGACCTGCAAGAAACAAAAACAGATTCCTGGGCATCACTTGTTGAATCACGAACAGATATCAATTTAGATATTCCAGAAAAAACACAATCCGAAAGACCATTAAAAGGTGGCTGATTAAAATGAGCTGTCATATTCCCTTGATCCGCCACATTAGATCCATAATCACCCTCCCAATTTCCTTGACAATTAAATGCAGGTCTCCAAGAATAATTTTATGTCCAGCCTCTAGAAAAACCAGCAAAATCCAAAATTGAATCCCAAATAGCACCAACCACCTTAAACTCCCCAAGCCGCTTCTTTCCATGAACAATTTGGTATCTTTCAAACCAAATGTAGCTAATCATACCACAAAAGAAAGCAAACTCCTCTTTTGATAGAACCATCATAACAGAACCAAACCATTCCAGACAATCCACTCCAACTCTCTTATAAACAGGGTAACTAAAATTTGCCTGCTTCCAATAAAATCTTGTACCAGGACATCCTCTAAACAGATGAATAAGAGTTTCAGTATGGAAACCACAAAAACGACATTGTCCCTGCAAATTTACACCTTTCCTCAAAAGATTATCAAAACAAGGCAGGACATTCTTTGCAGCACACCAAATAGTATGAATAAATTTAGCATGGGCTTTAACCTTCCAAAAAGAACACCAAAAATGATGAACCCCCATTGAAGAAGAGGCAAAATTTGTATTTGACTGTACAGCAACACAAGCCACTTTATACCCAGACTTCACCAAATACTCCCCATTTTTAGAAAATATCCAAAATAGAGAATCAACAGTAACACGTCTGCTTAAAGGAATTTTCAAAATAGCTGATGCAACATCTGGTGAAAAACAAAACCTGACCAATTCGGTTTTCTAACAATTCAAGTCAAAATCAATAAGACAAGAGACATATAGAGAGGGAGTTGGGTTCATCAAGTAAAGAGGATGATTACAAGGGACATCAGGGATCCATCTTGAATCCTTCAAAATAACCGTTTTTCCTTCACCTATTCTCCCAACAACTACCATCAGTAATAGCTTATCTCGTCTTAATAAGGCTTCGCCAAACATGACTCGGACAAAACCCAACATTAGCCTCCATCACTCCAACCCTCAGAAAATATTTGTGTTTAAAAACCTGCGAACATAGTGAATCTGGAAATTTAAGCATCCTCCACACTTGCTTTGCAAGGACAGCAAGATTAAAAGCAAATATATTCCTAAAGCCCAGACCCCCCTCTTCCTTAGGCAAACATAATTTTTTCCAACCAATCCAATGGATTCTTCTTTTCTCAGAAGTCTGATTCCACCAGAAATGTGCCATCATCTATTGTAACTCATCACAAAAACACTTGGGTAATAAAAAGCAACTCATTATATACTGAGGAACTACTTGAGCTATTGATTTTATAAGAATCTCTTTACCCCCTCGTGATAAGCATTTCTCCTGCCACCCCCCTATTCTCTTCATCAGCATGTCCTTAAGAAATTGGAATACTGCTTTTTTAGATCTACCAATCACTGATGGTAAACCCAGATATTTTTCAAAGGACCTCAAATCCCTCACTCCTAGCAATTCAGCACACCTTCTACGACTATCCTCACTCACACCCATACTAAAAGTTACATCAGTCTTGTCAAAATTAATACATTGGCCAGAAGCAGCTTCATAAACATTTGATAACTCACGAACAACAATGCATTCAGTAGTAGTAGCTCTAAAAAATATAACTGAATCATCTGCAAAGAAAAGATGTGTAATAATTGGTCCTGAGTTGCTAACTCGACTTCCATGCAAAGTTCTGTTACTCTCAGATTTCCTAATCAATGCTGATAGCCCTTCCGCACAGATTAAAAACAAATAAGGTGAAATAGGATCCCATTGACGAAGACCCCTACTTGGCTTAACAAAGCCTTTAAGCACCCCATTTATAAGGAAAGAAAAGGACACCGAAGAGAGACAATTTTGAATTAATTTGATCCAACAACTAGGAAAACCCATGACAGACATCATATCCTTAACAAAACACCATTCAACTCTATCATATGCCTTAATCGTATCCAATTTCATAGCACACACACCCCTCCTACCACTTATTCTATGTTTCATAGAATGGAATAACTCAAATGTGATTAAGGCATTATCAGCAATTAAGCGATTTAGAACAAATGCGCTTTGCAATGGATGGATAATAGAATGTAAAGAGTGTTTGAGACGATTTGCTAAAGTCTTAGAAATAAGCTTATAAACTACATTACAAAGGCTAATAGGACGTAAATCTTTTAGAGTACCCGGATTTTTCACTTTTGGAATAAAAGTGACAAATGTATGATTCAAGGAATGAGGAAATGGAGCACCATTAAGAACATCTAAGACAAGAGCTAAGACTTGATCACCAACAACATCCCAAAAAGATTTGAAAAATATACTAGACATACAATCGGGACCAGGAGCCTTAGAACTAGACTTGTCCACGGGCCCGGGTACCCGTCCGACCCGCTCAGGCCCGTGTCCCTTGGGCCGGGCTTGGACAATGATAATTGATGTTAGGCCCAGCCTGGCCCAGGCCCGCTAAAGCCCGCCTATTTTTTGGGCGGGCTTGGGATTAATACAAATAGTACGGGCCGGCTCGCCTACTAATATTAATTAATAAATTTTTTATATTTATATATTAAATATTTATTTTTAAGTATTAAAATTTATTTTTTATAATTACAAATTTATATATATATGTTTAGATGGGTTTACATGGGCTGGGCTTGGGATTTGATTTTTAAGCCCGAGCCCAGCCCGGCCCGGCCCGAGCCCGCCTAAATTACTAGTGGGCTGGACTGGGTTTGGACTGAGGACTTTTATACAAAAGCCCGCCTGGCCCGGCCCGAGCCTGGCCCAGCCCGACCCATGGTCAGTTCTACTTAGAACCATCCGTTTGTTTCAATGCTACCAAAACCTCTTCAACTACAAATGGAGCCTGTAAAGAATCCACTTCATTAGATGAGAGATGACAATCAACCGAACTCAAAATTTCTGCAGATGGATCTGGATCAGTTGATGCCAATAGACCTGAAAAATAGGAAACAACAATATGTTGAAACACCTTTCCACAAGATTTTGATTTGACAAAATTAATTAAGTCAAAGTAAATATTCTACAACACACTAAGTTTAAATGCTTTGATTTAGTGTTACTAATGTGTTTGTTCAATGTTGAGTTTATAATTTATCATAAGACATAAAGATCATAAGGCTCAAGCCCTATATGGAAATCAAGGCCCAAGTCAAACGAGCCAAAGACCACTCAGCCCGCGTATCTCCAAAACGTCGCCGTTGAAGTGATGAAACGCATGCTGAGTAAAGAAGGATCGAGAAGATCCACGTAGACAACTTCGGTATGAAGCTGCTGAGCTGTCTCGACAAAACGTGCAGGACAGCTACTGACCATAAGACAGCTTCCAGACAAAGTATTTCCTTATTAGGTAAAGGTCAGAAGACACAACAAGCTGTCTGGTTGACATTACCCAAAATGGTGGAACATACTGACTCACTGACCGAAGAACAGAAGACGCTGGAATCTGATTGGCTAACGAGAACTGCTGGCAGACTCAGTGAAAGCGACCTGTAGCCGTTTGTCTCCAACAATTATTTCGAAATTCGAAATAACCAGAAGCTCTCTATAAATAGAGCATTCAGAATCCACATTCTTCAGAGAACTTTGAGCAAGAGCCGCTACGCTGACCAAACGTATACAAAAGTTCTCCATCAAGAAGCAAAGCAAAATTCTTACACTACATTTTCATATCTGTGTAAAAGTCTAGAGTGGTTGTTTTTCAATCATCTAAGGTGTTCTAGCAATTGTTGTTTAGGACAAAATCTTTATTATTTCTAGAAGTAGAAAGGAGAGGCTGGGTACTCGGTTTTAAGTACTCAGCGGAGAGATTAGGATTGAGTAGAAGTATAGAGGAAGGTACTCTTGTCATACTCAATTGCTGATATTGTAAAAGGTTTGAGGCTCTACCTTTAAAGAGCTCAGTAGAGGATTTGAAATCTCAGAGGTGTTCCGGGGACAGGACGTAGGCTTAGAAGAAGCCGAACCTGGATAAATCTGCTGAGTGAAGTATTTCTAAACCTTAACTCCTTATTCATATTGCTTGCTTAAAACAAACTAAAACTGACCAAGTAAAAGAGGTCAAGCTGAGTTGTGCGCTACAAACGAGCAGGTTCAGGAATAGACTCTAAGTGCTATTTCCTGACCTAAGCAACGAAGCTGTCCTAGTCACTAGTTGACTAAGCCAGTGTCTTGCTGAGTGTTAAGTGCCGCTGTTTTATAAACTTTTCTTAAAGAAAAGAAATCTGCCCAAATTGTTTAAAAAAGGTAAAATAGTTCCTAACCCCCCCTTGGAACTATATTTGCAACTTTACAAGGGACTACCAAGTGGTATCAGAGCCTAAAAGCTCATTACTAAAGGTCTAACAACCTTGAGTTGATCCATACCATGGGCGAAAACTGCACTCGGTTTCTCCCTGGAAACCAGACAACTCAGATATTACCTGAGGGGTTGTCCATTACCAGGCGTCCCCTATTCTTCGGGTCAAACTATACCTTTTGGAAGAATAGGATGAAAAACTTCATTCAAGCTACAAACATGAGTGCCTGGCTATCTATAGTCCAAGGCCCGTTTGTAGCTGAGGTTGAATGGACAGAGGATGATCTTAAGAAGCTTCAAAACCATGCTTCGGCTATCAATATGCTTCACTGTGCGCTCGATGCTGCAGAATATAACAAAATCTCAGGTTGTGAGTCGGCACAAGAGATCTAGAAAAAGCTGGAAGTCACCTACGAGGGAACAAACAAAGTAAAAGAATCCAAGGTGAATCAGCAGATGAGACTGTACGAGCTGTTCGAGATGAACAATGATGAGGGCATTTCAGACATGAACGCAAGGTTCACCAACATCATTAATGAGCTCAAGAGACTTGGAAAAATCTTCACTGAGGAAGAACAAGTCAAAAAGATACTCAGGAGTCTTCCAAAAGACTGGCAAGCAAAGAAGACAACAGTTGAGGAAGCTCAGGATTTAACCACCTACAAATATGACGAACTCATCGGTTCATTGCTGACCCATGAGATATCAATGAAGAACTTTGAGGTGAAGGAAAAATCTAATGACAAGAAGCAGAAGTCACTTGTCATGAAGGCTGACTCCACTGACGGGAGTTCAACTGATGATGAGGAGATGGCTATGTTTACAAGAAAGATGAAGAGGCTGTTCAGGAAGAACGACAAATATTCCAAAAAGCCTTACAAAAAGTTTGATAATTATAAGGCTGACTCAAGCGACAGCAAATACAGAAAGGATAGCTCAAAGCCCATTACATGCTTTGAGTGCCACCAAGATGGCCATATTAAGTCAAACTGCCCCACGCTGAGGAAAGACAAGAAAAGTGGGAAGAAGGCAATGGTGGCTACTTGGAGTGACAGTGATGAATCTTCATCAACAGAAACTGAGGCCACCGAGTCAGCAAAAATATGCTTCATGGCTGACGAACTTGCTGAGCCATGCATTTCTGAGCATGCTGACCAATCTTATGAGTCAGATAATGAAGAGCAATCTAATGAGGTAATCTCACTCTCTCAACTCAGAAATGAAATGGGTAACGCCCTGAGTGATCTCTATACACTTGTTAAAAAGTGTAATAGGAAGATTAAAGCACTCAGCCGGCGCTGTGATGAAGTAGAAGAGGTCAAACTGAGTGACCTCAGATACCTTCTTCAAGACAACTCAGTTTTGCATGAAAATCATTCATGAGTCTGTCTCTGAAGTCCAGTCAGTTTCAAAGAAACTGAGGAAGGATGTCACAACCATTCAGAACCAATTAAAGGTTCCAAACAAAAACAATTTTCCGCTGAGAACTCAGTATCAAGGTACACAGTACCAAGGTACTCAGCAGAGAAGAAATCCCCAGCAAAAAGTCCAATGTGATTTTTGTGGGAAGTTAGGACACACTACTAAAGTGTGCTGGCACGCTCAGCACTGGGGTGCTGACAAGTCAGTAAAGAGTCCTAAACAGAAAGTCAGTTGTGACTTCTGTGGAAAAAGTGGCCACACTATTAATGTATGTCGCCACAAAATAAAATATGATGCTTTACCTGTTGAACCTAACAAGTCAGGACCCAAAAAGAATTGGGTACCTAAAGGAAACTGATTGCAATGCAGGTAAGCCTGAGATGTGCTGAGAAGTAAAATATGTGGTATATTGACAGCGCATGCTCAAGGCATATGACGGGTGATGAAACTCAATTCATCACGTTCGAACGTAAACGAGGAGGAAGCGTAAGTTTTGGAGACAACAAAAAGGGTAAAATAGTAGGATCAGGCACCGTTGGAGGTAATCCCACTATTGAATCTGTCTCCCTAGTCAGCGGACTCAAATATAACTTACTCAGCGTAGCTCAGCTATGTGATAATGGAAGAAAAGTTATATTTGACGAAACTGGATGTAAAATATATGAGGGAAAATCAAATGAGTTAATTTTAACTGCCCCTCGGATAGACAATGTCTTTATGCTAAACCTCGAAAAGAAGTTTTCAAAAACTGTATGCTTAGTCACAAAGGAAGAAAATTCCTGGCTATGGCACAGGAGACTTGGTCATGTAAGCATGGACCTCCTGGCCAAATTAGCAAGAAAGCAATTGGTTGAGGGACTGCCTGAACTTAAATTTCAAAAAGATCAATTATGCCATGCCTGCCAAGCTGGAAAACAAACCAAGCAATCTTTTCAAAGTAAAAACATTGTCTCAACTAAGTGTCCATTAGAAATGCTACACTTGGATCTCTTTGGTCCAGTCCAGCCGCTGAGTCTGGGTGTAAGAAGGTTTTCCTTGGTTATTGTAGATGATTTCTCTCGGTACACATGGGTTATCCTGCTGACCAGTAAGGATGAGACCTTTGAGACATTTTCAAACTTGGTTAGAAAAATTGAAAATGAGAAAGACCTAAAATTAGCTCATATCCGTAGTGATAATGGTGGAGAATTCAAGAACCAGAAGTTTGTTGAATTATGTGAAGCCAGCGGCATTGACCACAATTTCTCTGCTCATAGAACGCCTCAGCAAAATGGGGTTGTTGAAAGGAAGAACAGAACTCTGGTTGAGATTGCTAGGACAATGCTGGATGAGCATAGGCTTCCAAAGTATTTTTGGGGAGAAGCTGTCAACACAGCATGCTATATTCTGAATAGGGCTTTAGTTAGACCTATACTTAAGAAAACCCCATATGAACTTTGGAAATGACGAAAGCCCAACATTGGATACTTTCGTGCCTTTGGCTGTAAGTGTTTTATTTTAAATACCAAAGATAGCTTAGCCAAATTTGATTCAAAAGCTGATGAGGCTATCTTTCTAGGCTACTCAACAAACAGCAAAGCATACAGAGTTTTTAATAAGAGAACTCAAGTATTAGAAGAATCTATACATGTGCAATTCGATGAAACTAACCCTGCAGGAAGATACCAGCCGCTGACAGAAGATGAACCAAACTCAGCACCTGCTGATCAAGAACCAGCTACTGAGTCCTTCATAAAACGGCTGACCAAGAGTAAGAGTGAACCTAAAATTACTTTCACTGACCTATCCACTTCTACAGAAAATGTTGAAACACAGATAGAACAAGACACAAGTCTACCAAAGGAGATAAGAGTCCCAAGAGGGCATTCAGAAAATGCAATTCTTGACTCAGCTGGAAATACGCTGATGATAAGAAATCAACTAAGGAAGTATCTCGGCAATGTAGCTTTTGTCTCAGTACTTGAGCCGAAGAACTTTGCCGAAGCTGAGGATGATGAATTCTGGATGAATGCCATGCAAGAGGAACTCAATCAGTTCAGGAGGAATAATGTATGGGAGTTAGTGCCACATCCTAGGAGCCAAAAGACCATTGGAACAAGATGGGTCTTCAGGAACAAGCTAGATGAGCAAGGAAACGTAGTCAGAAACAAGGCAAGACTTGTAGCTCAGGGCTACAGTCAGCAAGAAGGTATAGACTACGGTGAGACCTTTGCCCCAGTGGCAAGGCTAGAAGCTATTAGGATTTTATGTGCATATGCATCTTACATGAACTTTAAACTGTTTCAAATGGATGTCAAAAGTGCCTTTCTTAATGGAGTAATAGACGAGGAGGTCTATGTAAATCAGCCTCCAGGGTTTGAGGATTCTAAGTTCCCAAACCACGTTTACAAACTCAAAAAGGCTCTGTATGGACTCAAGCAAGCACCACGTGCTTGGTATGAGAGGCTGACCAACTTTTTACTGACTAGAGGTTACGTCAGGGGTCAAGCTGATACAACCTTATTCATTAAGAGAAAGGGTAAGGATACCCTGCTGGCACAAATATATGTAGATGATATTATATTCGGTGCTACTAATGAATCTATGTGCAAGGAATTTAGCAAACAAATGCAGACTGAATTCGAAATGTCAATGATGGGAGAACTCAACTTCTTCCTCGGACTTCAAATCAAGCAAGGAAAGAATGGCATATTCATAAGTCAAGCTAAATATGCCAAGGAGATATTGAAGAAATATGAACTAGAACATTGTCTGTGGTATCCAAATACTCATGACTTTACACTCATCGGATACACTGACGCTGACTATGGACGAGACAAGCTGGAAAGAAAAAGCACCTCTGGAGGATGCCAATTCCTAGGAAGCTGTCTTGTATCTTGGTTCAGCAAGAAGCAGGCGTCAGTAGCCCTGTCCACAACTGAAGCTGAGTACATTGCTACTGGAAGCTGTGTTGCTCAAGTCCTTTTGATTAAGCAATAGCTTGAAGATTATGGTGTTCAAACAAAGACAATTAAAGTCAAATGCGACAACAAGAGTGCAATTGACCTCTCAAAGAACCCAATCCAGCACAGCAGGATGAAGCATGTCAGCATAAGACATCATTTCATCAGAGATCATGTACTTAAGAAAGAAATTAAGCTGACTTATGTTCCAACGGACGAACAGCTGGCGGATATCTTCACGAAGCCACTGGCTCGTGAGCAGTTCAGCATACTGAGAGAAGCAATTGGTATGTTTAATCCTCTTCAGTAAATTCCTGTGCTAAATGAATATTGAATGCTGAGTGAATTACATGCTGAATGATTTATTGTTTGCTGAGTATCTCTTGAAACTGACTGAATATACAATACTGAGTAAACTTGCACACTGAGTAAATTAGTTTAGAACTTGAACTTAAAATCATCCTTAAATAATGCACTGACCTCTCAGAATATCAAACGCTTGACATTCTAAATACTGAGTGATTAATCCGTTAGCATAAATTCCAAGCACGCGTATAACCTAGGATGACGTATTCGCCGTAATGTGTCATAAATGCCAGGATCCCTGTCGGTACATGATCCCAAGGCAACTGACACATGGATTTGGTTAAGATCCACACCGTTCAACTCGTCTATAAATCATGGGCAATTCCCCATCTTTTACTCCTTACGCTCAACAAATCTTTAAGGCTACGAAATCACCCAAATTTCTTTCTCTCAAATACCTCTATTCTCTCCATCTTAGAAGCATGACTAAGCTATCCTTCAACGTCTCCGGTGCCGGCCAAAATAAGTCCAGCTCCGATGAACCTTCACGAAACCCTTCCACCTCTAGCAAGGATAAAACTGATCAAAACTCTAAAAAAGAGAAAGCTGTGAAAATACGAACCTACTCCAAAGTCTTCGAAAGTGTTCTCGAATGGAAAGTTGAGCCCTCCAGATGGGTTTCTGAGCACTTCGTCCAACATGAACAACCGTTTGCCGAATGGATTGCAAAGAACGAATGGACTGGGCTATTCTCCGTCAGAGATGAAACGTATCCTGACCTGGTAAGGGAGTTTTACCACAATCTCATGGTTGCCAATGACTCCCCTGACTATCTAAGCACTAGAGTAAAAGGAAAGACGATCTTCATCAACCCTCTGTACTTGGGAAATCTCCTCCAACTTAAAACTGAGGGAGTGAGGCTGAGGAAGTCTGGAGATCAGGACAAGACCGACTACGTCCATACTTTCTGCAAACCTGAGGGTCACTCAGGCGAGATCTCAGCATCTTCAATGGGACAGCACCAAAAGATGGCTCACTACCTGCTGAGCTACTTCATTTACCCTAAGATAAACTGCACGACCTCAGCAACGAACTTTGAACAGTGCTTCATATGGCACATGCTGACGTACACCCCCATCAACATGCCTGTCTTCCTAGTTGCTGGGTTCCTACGCAGCACGGGTACAATGAGGTTGGGATCAATCATTACCAGGATCCTCATCGACCACAAGATTGACCTTGAAGGCGAGGAATCTTTCAGAGGAACCGAAATCACAGCGGCCTCGCTGAGGGCACTGAAATATGGGCAGCCTTTGAAGAAAGGAAAAGCTGCTGCTGCTGCTGGCCAAGCTGATCAGACTGCGGAGACTATAGCTGAGCCTAAGAAAGGGCAAAGAACTAAGGCCCCAGCTTCTCGCAAGAGAAAATCTGCTGAGACACCTAATGTTGTGTCTCCAGCAAAGAGACAGAGGTCAGCTGGAAAGTCAGCTGAGAAGAGAAGCAGGCAAAATGAGCCTAACACTGAGGCAGCTGCTGAGCTCCCTCAGAAGAAGCAGAAGTCTTCAACACTGGCCCCTCTCGACGTCATACCGACGGATTTTATTGTACCGAGTGATTCTCACTTCACTCAATGTCAAGGCACTGATGCTGAGGGAACTGAGGTCCAGTTAGATGACCACTTCATCTCCCAAGTTGAGGAAGAACTTGATGGAGATAATACTGAGGAAGAAGAAGAAGATGATGAAACCAGCGGTCAGAATGACGCTGAGGAGTCTGAAGAATATGCCAGCGAAATTGAAGCTGAAGACACTGACGCTGGGTTAGCAGGTGGTGCTGTGCAGGCTGACACTGAGTTGGCTGCGGGAGTTGAACAAGTTGAAGAGCAAGCTGACCAGATTCAGACTGAGCAAAAGGAACCTTCTCCTACTCACTCAATAGAACCTGCTCATCATACCACTCCACCACGTAGAAGGCGAAAACTGGTTAAGGCCAGTGAGGTAATAGTCAGTGACCCTCCTGTGCAACCACCATCCATTCCTCAACTTGTCCTTTCCAAGACAACAAAGGATCCTTCTACCGTCAAATTAAAAATTTTTAAACGGCCCTCAACTTCCTCTACTACAACGCCGTTGGAAAAACAAGCCTCTGTTTCTTCTCAACAGGAACATGCCGAGCATAACACTTCAACCACTTCTACAAGTCAGGTTGAACCAAGCACTGCCCATGCTGTTTCCTCAAGCATAATGCTGCCTCCTCATCCCTCTGCCGTCAGCACAGACAGTGTTCGGGTTATGACCTCCATCATCAACAACCTCTCTGCTGATCAATCAAACTTACCTCCAACTCAAGTGCAGATTGAGCCAAGTCATCCAGTCACTGACCAGGGTATTCCTTTCACCCCACTTTCTTCTGGTCATACTGATGTACATCGGGATACCACTGAGTCCGGTAAAAAGCTCCTTGACTCAGTGCAAGCACTCATCCACGATCTTCAACATTCCGCTTCGCCTACTGCTGGATCTTCAATTCCTGCCGCAACTCAGCTCTCTCAAGTCACTCTACTTCTCAACGAAGTCAAGGGACTCAAGGATTTGCTGAATGTCGTCCTGTCATTACAAGCCCAGAAAGCTAAGCAGGATTCCATTGCTAAGTTGGCAGAGATACAGCTGTCAACAATTCAACATCTGAACTCCCTCCATCAGCAAGTTCAGAAATTATCTGCTGTGAACACTGACTATGCCACTTCCTCAGAACTCAAGATGCTCTTTGCTCAGCTTCATACTGAGCAACTTAAGACAAATGAGCAAATGGTATCCTATAGTCAGTGCTCAGTCGAGCAAATTGGTGAGGCCATTCGGCTCCTTAATCTCAACAAGCAAGAGATGGATACTGACGCGTTCAAGCAGAATGAATTGCTGTCCCTCGCACAACAATCCTTCAACCATATCCGTCATAATAATATTCAACGTCATCATTATGACTCAGCACTCTTAAAAACCTTCCACCAAGTCTTTACTGGTCTCACTGAAGCTCTCATTTGGCAAGCCAAAGAACAAGCCTTCAGTGTGAATATGCTCAGTGCTGCTGATCTTCATATACCAGTCGAAGTATCCGCTGATGGTGTTGGCATTTTTGATGGGGTAAATGAAAGTGCTGACAAACTCAAAGAGCTTTCACAAGAACTGACTCGCGCTGTCTTAACCGATGCGTTTAAGCTCCCTGAAGTTGACAAAACGGGGGAGAAAGCGCAAGCTGCTAGAGCTCAGCATGAGCAACGTCAGTACAAGAGAAGTCAATCATAGGGCAAGAAAAAGAAATAGTTAGGCTAGGTCTTAATTTTTGCTAATTTATTTCTTTTGCTATGCAACTGCTGACTTCTATCAATATATCATACTTCCTTTTCTTATTCAAATACTTGCATTCATATTTTAACTGTTGATTATTCATCCTTTAAATGCCAAGTATTATATAAATGCATGCTGCATATAGATGTTTGAACTTGTCAAATATAAACCATTGAAGAAATGATTTACTCAGCGCTCTGTCACTATACATCACTTCCGCTTAATACTGAGTAAAATAGAATATGACCCATAAGCTGACCTATAACTGAAAACTGATCTTAGGCTTATTCAGCTAAACCTTAGAATGTTTAGAATAAAACTAAGTCAGTAGTTCTGTCCTCACGGGAGAGTTCACTTAATTAAAAAGGTCAACTATCATGGGGGAGCTCATACTGAGTTCCTTGCTGATTAGTTTTGCCAACATCAAAATGGGGGAGTTTGTTGAAACACCTTTCCACAAGATTTTGATTTGACAAAATTAATTAAGTCAAAGTAAATATTCTACAACACACTAAGTTTAAATGCTTTGATTTAGTGTTACTAATGTGTTTGTTCAATGTTGAGTTTATAATTTATCATAAGACATAAAGATCATAAGGCTCAAGCCCTATATGGAAATCAAGGCCCAAGTCAAACGAGCCAAAGACCACTCAGCCCGCGTATCTCCAAAACGTCGCCGTTGAAGTGATGAAACGCATGCTGAGTAAAGAAGGATCGAGAAGATCCACGTAGACAACTTCGGTATGAAGCTGCTGAGCTGTCTCGACAAAACGTGCAGGACAGCTACTGACCATAAGACAGCTTCCAGACAAAGTATTTCCTCATTAGGTAAAGGTCAGAAGACACAACAAGCTGTCTGGTTGACATTACCCAAAATGGTGGAACATACTGACTCACTGACCGAAGAACAGAAGACGCTGGAATCTGATTGGCTAACGAGAACTGCTGGCAGACTCAGTGAAAGCGACCTGTAGCCGTTTGTCTCCAACGGTTATTTCGAAATTCGAAATAACCAGAAGCTCTCATAGCTTTCTATAAATAGAGCATTCAGAATCCACATTCTTCAGAGAACTTTGAGCAAGAGCCGCTACGCTGACCAAACGTATACAAAAGTTCTCCATCAAGAAGCAAAGCAAAATTCTTACACTACATTTTCATATCTGTGTAAAAGTCTAGAGTGGTTGTTTTTCAATCATCTAAGGTGTTCTAGCAATTGTTGTTTAGGACAAAATCTTTATCATTTCTAGAAGTAGAAAGGAGAGGCTGGGTACTCGGTTTTAAGTACTCAGTGGAGAGATTAGGATTGAGTAGAAGTATAGAGGAAGGTACTCTTGTCATACTCAATTGCTGATATTGTAAAAGGTTTGAGGCTCTACCTTTAAAGAGCTCAGTAGAGGATTTGAAATCTCGGAGGTGTTCCGGGGACAGGACGTAGGCTTAGAAGAAGCCGAACCTGGATAAATCTGCTGAGTGAAGTATTTCTAAACCTTAACTCCTTATTCATATTGCTTGCTTAAAACAAACTAAAACTGACCAAGTAAAAGAGGTCAAGCTGAGTTGTGCGCTACAAACGAGCAGGTTCAGGAATAGACTCTAAGTGCTATTTCCTGACCTACGCAACGAAGCTGTCCTAGTCACTAGTTGACTAAGCCAGTGTCTTGCTGAGTGTTAAGTGCCGCTGTTTTATAAACTTTTCTTAAAGAAAAGAAATCTGCCCAAATTGTTTAAAAAAGGTAAAATAGTTCCTAACCCCCCATTGGAACTATATTTGCAACCTTACAAGGGACTAACAAGATTTTCTATTTCATCCTCATTTTCATGCCACACTCCATCACCATCCTACAACCTCTTAATACAATTCACCCGTCTCCTTGCATTTGCTTTAGAATGAAAGAATTTAGTATTCCTATCACCCTCCTTAAGCCAAGACACACGAGATCGTTGGAGCCACATAATCTCTTCATCCTCATGCACACGTAAAATCTCTTTTTGAATACAATCAATAGCCTCTATCATAGCATCTGTCATAACACCCATCTCAAGATCATGCAAATCAGAATTCAGTTTTTTCAATTTTGTCCCAACATGACCAAAACATGTTTTATTCCACTTTTTAAGAGATGAACCACAATGCTTTAACTTGTCACACACACTCAACCGCACACCCACTTCAGATTCCCAAACAGACCGAATAACATCTCGACAATTAGGATCCTGAACCCACATCTTTTCAAACCGAAATGGACGTTGTTTATAAACATACACCCCATCTGTATCAAGAAGAATAGGAGAATGATCAGAAGCCACCCTTGCCAAAACAGAAACTATTGTTTTTGGAAACAATAATTCCCAATTAACCTGACAAACCACTCGATCCAGTCTCTCCCTAATAAGGTCATACCCTTTCCTTCCATTAGACCATGTGTAACTCCCACCTGAAGAATGCAAATCAAACAAATCACAATCATCCAGACAATTTTGAAACGCTTCCATAGACTGATAGTTATCAGTAATACCACCTTCCTTCTCTCTAGAATACATTATTTCGTTAAAATCACCAAAGCACACCCATGGTAAATTTTCACGACAATGTAAATTTCTCATCAAATCCCAAGTCCGGCTTTTGTTTGACCCTTCTGGCCATCTATAAATACCAGAACCTCGCCACCATAAACAACCCTCCTCATCTTCAATCCCAAAATGAATACAATGAAGACAATAGCCCAAAATATGCAGCATAATATCATCCTTCCACATCAAAATTAACCACCCTGAATGCCCAACCGAATCTACCTTAAAAAATTGATAACCCAATAATTTTCTCCTTAAACCATCAATACACCCATGCAATCTCGTCTCCATTAAAAAAACCACATCTGGGTAGTGACTCCGAATCAAGCGAGTCAAAGCACGGACCGTACGAGGATTACCCAGACCTCGAACGTTCCAACTTAAAATTTTCATAATGCCTGACGGGGCTGGTCAACAGCCTCCACCGATAAATTTTTAACGAGAGGAAAAGATTGTAAACAAACCTTCTTTACAGGGCCATCATCATTACAAAGCATGTCCTGCACTTCCCCATCAATTAATTCTTTGCACTTACCACAAATTGTATCATCTGCAGAACCTACCTTTGATACAGAAATGGTTGATTTAACTCCAAGACGTCGAGCTTGAGACTTCCACCGACCATTAAATGAACTTTTTGGTAGCTTTTGCAACCTTTCCAATTGATTAGAACATATATTAGCCAAGTCAGAGGTAACTTCTTTACCTTTATTCAAAAGTGGCGCATCTGCTGATTTTATATTATTCAACAAATATTCACCAGCATCTGCTCTTGTGCATAATGAATTATCCACATCAGGTTGAAATTGTGTCACTCCAACTACTCCCTTACCGGCATGCGTTAATGTTTGCACCTGTTTTTTAGCGTTAGCTTTATTAGCATGAATTTCCTTCAATTTCACTACACCATCAATCCTTGGCTCAACAACTTCCACCAAACCCAACCCTTGATATAAATTACCCGAACCCTTATCACATTTGTCCACCATAGAAGCCCCCGCTTCATGAACTCCACAACTTGGAACCGATCTAACAATGGTATTGTCCACCTGACAACTTGTTAAACCACCATTAGCTTCCAACACAAAATTTAATTTTCTACAAGGACCTCTACTCTCCTGTGGGTGATCGGAAATGATATTACATTTTGAATCCACCCTAACCTTTTTAATACGTAATGGAGACGCTCGTAAACTTTGTCCATAAGGCCATTCAATATCAGAAACATCCTCCAAAGCCTTAGGGCATTTATCATAACCATGACCCAATACCCCACACCAGTAACAAAAGTTTGGTAACTTTTTATACTTAAAAGTAATCCAAATAATTGTACCTTTTCCAGTTTTAATCTTGATTCCTCTAACTAATGGCTTTGTCACATTAATTCGAACTCTTGCCCTGACATAACTGCTCCATACTCCAACACCCTCACTATCCAATTCAAGTACAACTCCCACACCAGAAGCTACAACCCTTATTGAAGCAACATTTCGACGATTCAATGGTAGATTAATTATCCTTATCCATCACACACATCCATTGGAATGTCAGATAATTGTTCCTCCCCAGACAATTCTTTGAGAATGACTAACTGCCGCTCGAAATGCCAAGGACCATCCCTCACCACTTTCTTCAAATCACGTTTATTGGAAAATTCGCAAATAAACAAATCGTTACCAACATCTTTGAGTTGAAAGTCCTTCACTTTCCATGTTACCGAAAAAGCATAAGCCATTCCCTTCAAATTGAGAGATTTCATATAGAGAATTTTCCCCACAAGACAGTGACATGATGAATTTTCTCCCTCCAACCCAGGAACCCTCTCCAAATCAACCAACACATCCTCACGATCAGATAATTTAACCTTTTGAAATAAACTTTCTATACTCGAACTTGCTGTGAACAAAAGATTAATCCACAAATTGGATTGAAACAACAAAGAAACAAAGACTATGGAAGCAAAACCATGATGGACTGAAGCCGTCCACCAAACACCGGATAGCAGTTCAGAGAGGGAAAACAGAGACCAAAAAAGGCAGTTAAATTATCTAAAGTAAAAAGATAACAATTTAATACAAAATTATTGACATATGTATTTAAATATAGTTCACTTTTTGTTTTGTTTTTCATCTACGATTTTGTAGAAAAAAAGAACTATTTCTATATTACACACTGATATTTTACCAAATCCATTGATCTCTAATAATGACATAATACAATCAAATAAAGTAAAGATTAATTGTTAGTAAAAAAAATATATATATATTAAAGGTAATAAATAGTCATCTTAATAAAACTATCCAAGTTTTCACAATTTTAAAAAGAAAAAAATTATTATCCTTCCTATACACTCTCGAGCTAATGCTTAAAAACTCACTAAAATATATCGTTATCCACTGATATTCTAGAGTCCGTAGTTAAAATAGTCATAATTTTTCATTTATGATAATGAATTGACCTTATATTAAAAAAATGTACTAGCTAACCTTATATATATGTATAATTACATGATAGAATTTTAACTCTTTGGAATTCATTTTAATCTTAATAAAAACTATCCTATATTTTATTTTAGTTGTACATAATATTACTTATTTTTTTTTTTTAAGAGATACACAAGATTACTTTAAAGTCATCAGGTTTTAAATTTAAATTTTATTTAAAACATTAGGTAGAAAACTAATATAAAAAGATGCATAAAACAAAGATTAAAAAAATGGCAAATGAGATTTCAACTTTTTTTTTAAGAGATACACAAGATTACTTTGGTGAGCAGCTAAATACCGCACTCAAATTACTATCACCACCTTCATTTGGACTTTTTTGCCCTTCTCATAATTTTGATCAAAAACTAAAAATTCTCTCTCCAAAATCATAAACCCGAAAAACAATAATTGAAATTATGAAAATAATTGATGTGTAACAACCTGAACCACGAAAATGGACGATTACGAGTCGGAAACATTAAAATTTATGTTTTTTTATCAAAGAACTCATGAAAATAATACATATTTTTCATGACAATTTTGTATTTTTTGTCACAAAAAATTGGGGAATTTTGCATTTTTCGTCATAAAAAATTGAACGATTTAGTATTTTTCGTCACTAAAAATTTTACGATTTTGCACATTCAAAATTTGGCCTAAACGGATGCGGCATCCGTTCGGCCATGGTGGGGGCGGACGTGGCACTCCGCCCCACCAATGGTGAGAACAGATGGCGCATCCGCCCGGCCCATGGTGGGGGCGGACGCGCTGCAAAGGGTAAAATTGTCAAAAGATGGCAATAGTAAGGAATTTAAGGGCGGTAAATAGCAATACCCTTACTTTAAAGTCATCAGGTTTTAAAGGCTCATGCAAGTCTCGAACCTGCGCAACCTGCAACCTTCGCATTATTAGCACAACGCTCTAACCAACTGAACTAATAGACCGACTTGTCAAATGCCTGAATATTTTTTTATATATATAAATAATGAAAATATTAAAATAGGCATATGCAGGTTTCAAACCTGACGTTATTAGAAAGTTTTATAACCTAAATAAATACAAAACGTACTTAAATTAGAAAATACTAGTAGTTTTATCTCATAATTAAGTAACCACTTTTTTATATGTCAGTGAAATTTAATTTAAAATGTATGCAATAGGAGCTTCAATACTTTTTATTTGTTTCATATTTATTATTGAAAATAGTAATGTCTTTCCAATTAATACTTATAATAATTATTGAAATAACTTTCCTCTTGTCAGCTTCATTTGGTTTCAACAATCAGTATATTAGTCTTACTGTTAAAAATGAATTAAATTACATTTTCGAATTCATTAAAAAGTTGTAAGATGATCAATGATTTTATCCCTGAATATGCTTTGCAAAATGTTGGTAACTCAATGTGTTACTGATATCTGTCCTGTATCCAGTAGCCAACTAGAAACATGTAAAACATAGTAAAAATCAATTAATTAATCATCATTGATAAAAAAGAATAAGAAGAACAATTTCTAGACAACTATATATTAATCTAAACACATATTTAATCAGAACCAGGAAGCAATTTAGTGCTGCTGGTTGTTCCAAAACGTCTAGCTGCTGCAGGAATTATGCGCGAAGGCGATATCACTTGTGCGAGCGACAAGTTATACGAATCTGTCCCTAACCGACTCTGTATCCATCCTCTGCCTCCGGAGAATCCATCTGCTACGATCCAGCAATTCTTGAATCCAAGATTTGTTAGTGTTCTAGCTACAAGTTTAGCTGAGTCTGAGTACCTGAAATATTTCAACAAATGGTTAAGCAGAAAGTTAAAATCTTTGTTGCATTCGTGTTTCATGTCAGTTTCTGTTGCTTTTCTATTTCCATTACCGTTGCCTAGTTATATTTTTTTTATCAGAAATAACTTTTTCAGGTGTCCGTTTCAGTTTTTGTGCAACATAGATTAAAATACTAGGAAGGAAGAACTGACGAGTCCATGATGACAATCTTTGAGCCTTTGTTAACTTTCTTGAGATATGAAATCTTCAATGCTGCTATTTCAGCTTCTACTTTCTTCACGTTTCTTACTAGCCCTCTCAACTTGTTTGGTATTTCTTCCAAACTGAAACATAAGAAATGAAGTATGAAAATGATAGCATTTTGATATCAGAAGTTGAAGAAATGAGAAGCACTCACGGAATTGCAATGAGCTTGTTCTTAGCATTTGAAGGAAGGCGAGGGATACCAGCCTTGTCCTTGTCTTTCTCGGAGCGAATGTCAATCAAAACATGATTTGTTGTACAGACTAAATCAAGGGTTTGAGCTGGAGTGAGTTCACCTAAACATTCATAAAGAGATGCCAATTTCTTGTCACTTGATAAATAAAGGCCTAACTCGCCTCCAAAAAGTGATAAGGATTGCCGCACATATATAACTCTCTAATTAAGGAGGAAGAGCGAATTGACCTTTGTAGCCGCGGAAGTTGAAGGAGATTAAAGACCAAACAGGAGGTAGGAGGAGGTATGCAAGAAAAATAGCTCCACCAGTTCCAGCAATGACAACAGGGTCTGCTGCCAAAATGGTGTCAACAGTTGAAGAAGCTACAGGTTTTACACCTTCTATTACCTTGCTTGTCTGCTGTGCAGCATCAGCTGCTGTCTGTTCAAATATAACCCTTTTATTATATGAATGCAAAACTAGGAATCTTATGTTTGACAAAGTCATAATAAGCACAAAATTACAAGCAACATGATATAATTCAGATTTACACATAGCATGAACTCAAATCCTGAAGATCAAAGACAACAATCTCCACGCAGATTATAATTGACTTGCTGATAGTTCTGTTCAACTTCACAATTCTAAGCTACTAGTAATAAAAACAGAATAGCAACACTTTCCAAATCTGAGCAATTCAATTCAATGCTGGCTGTACTTAGTCAGTTTGTATATTTAGTTCCTGAACTTTGATTGGGTTATAGTTAGAGTTAGAGTCTATGTTGTAGGGATAAAGTAATAGAAACAGACACCTGTAAATTTTATTTCTAAAATATAGCTTTCTAAGGGAAATAGAAACGGAAACAGACACGGGCACGAAACGCTATTAAAGAGAGTGTACCTGCAACATTGGGCAGAGTTTGTTATTGTTTAATCAAGCTAATTAGAACAAGTGTATTTTTAAGTATCAAAAAGCATCTTAAGGCTCTTATCTTTCTGGTTTTGGTGGATTGAGTCTCTAATCTTTTACTTTTTGTTACATTAAGCTCCCAATGTCCATACAAGTTAGCTTTAAACATAAAACTTAGTTAACAAATTATTTATTTCATCTTCGTTCGAAATTTGCATGTTTAATAGTTCGAAAACAGTTTTGTGTAAACTTCGAACTATAAAAAATGCAACTTCAAACACATTTGAAACAAGTAGCATTTATTTTAATTCACACCTAACTATTTTGGCAAGCAAATGCTTTCAAAAAAAAATTGATTGATGTGTTAAAATAAAATAACAAGGACTCGGTCACCAAAATTGAAATGACCATGGCCTTGGGATGCTGCTCCCATGAGTGTAGATCAAAAGTTGAGGACCAAAATTTGCATTTTGCATAACTATCCCATGGATCTAAACCATTTACAGACTAAAATAGACATGTGCTAGCTCGGAAATGAAATGGGTTTCAGTTTCCATACCAATTCTCTAAAACAATAGAAGAAAAAAGTTAAACAGAAAAATTAGAATAGAAAAATGACCTTAGCAGCAGTAACAACAGGCTGAGTGTCAAAGCCAGATCCTTGAAGTGCCTCTTGTGCTTTCTTAGAAGCCTCAGAAAGAGCAGGAGAAGCAAACTTCAAAGCCTCATCTCCAGCTTGCTTCATAACCGGCATTGCTGCATCAATCCCAGGCTTCAAAGCATCACTAACAACTCCAAATACTCGTTGAGCATTGTCCAAGAACCCCGACCCAACTTGCTGAGCCTGATCAACTGTCTTTTCCACCTAAACAACAAGAAACATATCATCATTTTGAGAAAAAAAAAAAGGGTATCTAAAATCTTGTTTCTTTTCTTACTTGAGTGAGAGTAGACACAATTTCATCTTTGGAAAGAGTGAAAGCTTTAGCCTCATATGGAGAAGTAAGGACAGCCAAGAGAGAAAGGGTGGTTGAAGTTGGGAGTGATAAGGAGATGGGTCTCAAATGGGGCTTAACAGAAGAAGCTAATTTGGATGATGAAGAAGCTGAAGAAGAGGAGAATTTGGGAGTGGCAGCAGAAGATGAAGTTAAGGCCACCATCTCAGCTGCCAATGCCATGATGTGGGAATTAAAATAATGGGACTTTTATTTGGTTCAAGGAAGTAAGTGATGAGGAATTGATGGCTTACAAAAATTAGCCAATAAACACAAACTGGATTGGGCTCCATCATATCCTACCTGCCTTTTTCAAGCTTTAATTGCAGCCACCCACGTCATTTTTGGCATTTTTCAAGTTCAACATCTCATTTTTTTTCTTACCTTGTAATATTTTGTGCGTAGATTGTGTATCATACTCCTTGTGGTCCGAATGTTTCCTATAAAAGAGGAGAGTTGTTGATTGGATATAGTCTCTTGTATCAAAGTTAATACATTTCTTTAAAAATGAGAAAATAATTGAAGCTAGTGTTTAGTGTTTAGAGTATATTTGAAAGGTTTTTTTTTTTTTTTTTTTCCAGAAATTAATATAAGATTTAGGATTGGATCTTAAATATCATTTTAAGTTTTTAGTTCAATTAATCTTAAACTTTTAGCTCGATTGGTTCCTTAACACTTTTAATCTACTATTCATAGTCTCATCGTAATCCTTCTTAATAGGATTTTAGGTTGTCGTTTTCCTATTGAATGATTGTTGTCTCAATAGGAGACCCGTAAATGCATGTTACTTGACCTTCATTTGTAGTCAATCATATGAATCTTAGTAATACGACCATGAGACATTTAGATGGTCACATGTTGGCTGCTCATATATCCTTTAACATACATTCTAGTAATACGTGGACATTCTTTCACCGACCTTTATCTGAATCCATGTCAAGGGACTTCAGGATATCCGACCAAAATCTCCCAATAAAGTTTCAATGATAACATTCGACTGTTATCAAAAGCACAACCCTCCAAGGTCAAACCGCCTTTTAAGGTTATGGCAACGCTTCGATTCTTGCGCTCAACCACCATGTTTATGATTTGGTAAGAGTTCCCCTAAGGTGATTAATGCATGACAAATGTACGGTTCTAATGTACATTTTCACCATTTTCAAACGCGCTCCCTCTATAGGTGGGAACTGGCCCTTTCACTACAACTTACACGCCTTCATACCCCATTTTATATCTTTTTCTTCTCTAAGATCTTATGTTTGGCATCTTGCCTCTTCATCGTCAACCAAATCTCTCTTCTTCCTTCAATAAGCTTTTGGAGCCAATTTTCTTTCTTCATTTTGCAATTAGACTTTCTCTTCTTCGTGCACTCTTTCTTTTACTTTGGAGGGTATAGTATGAGCCATGCCGATGAATGTTACTCCTGAAAGGTTGTTCTCCCACCAATCGTCACTATTGATTCATTTGAGACTCATTCTAATCTCTAAGACTCTTTGAAGGGAGAGATTTCTATTTCGAATGGGGAAAATTATATTTCCAAGGATAAAATGGGATTGAGTAAGCTCAAAACCCTAATGAAAATGTGTAATTAAGAATTCTACTATTAGGATCTAAGATATGCCGTCAAAAGGAGATGTCAAACATGTCAAAGACATATACATCGTTTATCCCTGATTGAGGAAAGTGGATTTTCTCATCCCTCCCTCTGGTGCTAAGGCGTACGCGTACCTCTCCCCATCTGAATTACATCATTGTTTATCTTGACCAAATAGATAGTGGGTTCTCTAATCCTCTTTCGGATCCCATATCTTCTATTTATGAGGTCTATCACCTTTGTCCAAGCCAGATTCATCTGAAAGCCTGGCTAGATTTGGTATGTCTTCATTGGCTATGTGAGGGTATGTGCATATCCCCGAACCCCCCCATATCTTTCTTTATCTATATTCCCTTTGGATTTGGGCTTCGAATGATCATTCTACCCCTTACCGTAAATCACTAGAAGGAGTTTTGGTTCTTCACAAAGATGGATAGGAAGACTTATATGAACTTCCATCGTCATTGGACTCTTGACATGAAAAATAATTGTATATCGATCAAAGAACCCACCCTAGAGGAGGAGAGGTTCATAAATGAGCTCTATATTTTATGGTCACACCTTTATACTTGTACCATAGGTTTCCAAGCCTACCTCTTTAAAAATTCTTTAATCCCTTAGGACGAAGAGACTAGACATCCTTAATTAATGACATTCTCCAACTCTCCACCAGGGAACCATATTGTTCGTTCCTCTCAGCTTTTTTTTAACTTCATTTTGTTGGGCCTTTGTGAGGTTAAATTAGTTCTGAAGGGGGTGAATGGAACTATTGATTAATTTTAACATTTTATAATTTTCTCACTTAACGTTCAATGGCTAGCACAGAGGTAACCTTCGGAGTTAGAGGCAAGTTCACTTTACTGAGTTAATCAGTCTACTAAGCTTGATTCCGCTTTTGATGAATGCGCTTAAAGGACACCTCGTTTAGTAGAGCTTCTGACTTATTCTCAAGATTAATAGTTTAGTTGGCGCACCATGTTCAGAGCTTATGAGTCAAATAAAAAATTTAGAGCAAGAAATACAATCAGAAGTAATAAAGGCATGGTTAAGAAATACGTTACCCAACAGATTTATACTGGTTCGACCTCTCGCATACGTCCAGTCTTCAGAATACCTTCTTTTGAGCTTTAATCCACTAAAGACTCTTTAACGGGTAGAGCACAAACCTTTATACAATAGACAAAGATTCTGTAAAGTACCTTCCTTTACACTCACATTCATCTATCTATCTATCTCTTTTGTTATTCGCTTATAACCGAAGCAAACAATAAAGGTTCTAATTTACAAATAGAAAATTGGTTCTAATATAGAACATAGTTGAAGTACTATCTCTCTATTGGATTTACACAAATATGAAAATGAATGTCTATTACAATATTGCTCTAATTTTTCACTTGAAGATTTTATCACTTTTTGCGTTGATGATTTGTTGCGAAATTTTATAGTAGAAGCTTTGGGTAAGGATCCGTTTGAAATTCAAACTAGATGTTTGGTGGGAAATGACTTCTGTCACTGTATGCTTCCGACTTTTGTGCTAGTTATCCAAAAGGTTACCGTTGTCAAAGTCAGGCTTCTGTCTCTTGAGCCACACGTTCTTCTGACTTTTGGTGTTGCAGGCTTAAAGTCTGCATTCTTTCCATTTTTGGATAATAAAGAGAGATATTAGGGGTATGGCTTCTATCATCTGTCCTTTTTGCCTATTTGGGAACGACTTGATTTGACGTAATATCAACGCCTTCTTGATTCCGGTTCTGGCTTCCGGATTCTGGACCAGAATTAAGGTTTGGGCCTTTAATCCTTCTAAGGCCTTTTTAATTTGTCTTTGATTTAATGCTTAAATTATAATCAACACTAACTTATTGGCATAAATCATACTTAATTTAATTCTGAAATTAAATATTTTGGGATATAATTTCCTTAGTAATAATTTTTGTCATAATAAAAAATTCATAAAAATTGTGTTTTAACAATCTCCCACTTTTTCAAGGTGACAAAAAATTTCAGAGAAGGAATAGATTTCACTTACTCCCCCAAAATTGTTGGACTTGCTTTTGCTTCTAGATACTCCCCTATAAGGGTTGCGCTACTGAATTTTGCTAACTTGAAAGCACTCAGTGTGGTTAAAACGTTCAATAGCAAAAATTGGTGCAAAGCTTAAGAAATTAACATATTTAGCATCAGAGGAAAACATATATTAGATATACAAGGTTATCAAATTTTGATGTAAGTTAGTGTTTGAACATTTTTCTGAAAGTTCTAAGTTAAGTTTATTAGAGCATGGTAGCATTAATGTAAGACATTTCAGAAAGAGTAAAATATTGAATACGAGTAAGTAATTAGGGCTGTAAATGAACAGAGCCGCTCATGAGCAGCTCGGTGATCGGCTCGATAAAAGCTCGGCTCGACTCGGTTCGATTTGTAAACGAGCCGCTCGTGAACATGATTTACTGGCTCGGTTCGTAAATGACCCAAGCTTGAGCAGGCTAAAGCTCGGCTCGAAAGCTCACGAGCAGGCTCGATTAGAACATTTATGAACAAATTTTAGTTTTGTAGAAAACTATATAGTTTTGTGTTAGTTCACAAATATCTAAACTTAATATTATTTAATTTGCTATTAGATGAGTTCGTTCACAAACATAATAAATGAGTAATAGACGAACTATTTGTAAGCATCTTGTTTATTTATTCACGAACTTTGCTTGTGAGCTTGTTTATATACACAATTAAAGAATTATTTGCGAGCAAATATCACAAATATAATTAACAATTACTCATAAACAATTCATGGTTAGATAATTTTCTTAATGAACCAAGTTCAAAAGAGGATTTTGGGCTCGAAACAAGCTCGAAGCTCGGCTCAAGCTCGCTGAGCAAGCCAAAGCTCGGCTCGGGCTCGGCTCGAGCTCGTTAATTTTATAGCGAGCCGAGCTTGAACAGGCCAAAGCTCGGCTCGGCTCGGCTCGATTACATCCCTATAAGTAATAATAGTTCAGACTCAGAAAGCATTTAATTGAACATCTGTTGTATTAATTAAAGATAGTGTACAAGACAAGCAAATCAAACTTATAATGCTTAACAACTTACGTATCTTCCTAGTTACATAGATCTAGAACTTACTTTTTAATGTTAAGTCTAACAAGATTTGTGTTCCTAGGTTTGGTCAGAATGGAGGCTTCTTGGTGAGTGTTCTCTGAAACTTTGTCCCCTCATTTTTGTCAACTGAGAAAGACGCTTTGTTGGTGTAACTAGGAACAACTCTGGCATTTAACTGTTCAGTATAATTCCTTATACACTCATTGCTCTTCTTCAAACCAATATAGATTTCCCTGCTCGTATTGATGCCTTCAGGAGAGAAGGACCCATTCTTACTCATTTCATCAGAATCAACTGAAGTGCCTTGGCATTCTATATGGAAGTATCAGTAAGAACATGCGTGTATTTTTTATGAATATTCAGAAGTGCATGGTCTAGGGTCCGATGCTGATTGGCAATGGATTGAACGTTCTGGTTAATTTGTTGGCCATAGATAGTGGTGACTTTCTTATCCAAAGTTTCCATTGTAGTCCTATTAATAGCTAGAAGGCGAAGGGCTTCGGTCAGAGAGCCAACAAGATCTTGCGTATCAGCTTGAACTAGATGAGCATTCATTCTGTTAAGTTCAGGCAATCTTCTTGAATTGAGAGGAGAGATAAGTTGACACCGTTTGAGCAGTAGCAGAACTAGAAGGTATGAAACAAATAGTTTGCTCAAAAAGTGACATATGTTGAATCATGCTGAGTTGAATGGAGGCCATTATGCCAGTGTAGGTGTGAATACCTTGTTGAGAGACCAGAGATGCTACTGTGTGAAGTAAGCTTTTAATATTGGCCAACTCATTCAGAAGTAGAGTGGTCTCACCTAAGGAATGGGCCATCATCGGAGGACTGGTCTGAGCAGATGTTAGAGAAGGTTGAGGAACAAATGAGGCATTAACAATTGCTACCATCTTTGTGGCAGCTTGTTCAAGAATTTTCAAAACCTTTACTTCATAGAAGGTCTGAGACGTTGAAGCGCTTTGATCTTTTATTTGCTCAGATAAGTCGACTCCTTTGTTTTTCAACTTAAAGGTCGTCTGAGCGAGTGTAATTATATCATCACCCAAACGAGTTTGATTCTACTGAGTTGGAGCAGTTGTGAAGTTCAGGCTAGCCAAATAAGATTCTTCATCATTGCTGATGGAGCGTCAGCAGGAATGGGCTTCTTGGCTAAGTTTGTCATTATCTCTTTATAAATAGAATTTATATTATCTGTCGTGGATTTGTTCAGGAAGAGTTCAGGAGCTCCGACAGGTGATTTAGCAGAGGTCTCTTTAGATAGTTATTGAAAATTGATCGGAGTACAATGTGAAAGTCATTATATAGGAGTAAAATTAATATTGTTTGAAATGTTAGGGTAAATTTATACATTAGAATCAAATATACAGTTTCCGAAAAATGATATGATAACTTTAGTACTTAGTTGTGTTGTTTTTTACTAACAGAATGTAGTAGATTAAGAGCTAGAGGCTAGATCTTTACAAGCAAATGAGGGGGGGGGGGGATAACACTCCAATCTCCACGGTTAGGCTTAGAAGCCACTGCTCGAACAACACACATGAGCTAAGCGGTTCGCTGACTTGCGAATGAAATTGACGCTACAATTTCCAATCTCCTTCAATATCAAGATTCGAATTACAACTACAATCTCTTTTAACGCATAAATTAGCACTTAAGAGTTCGATTCTAAATGAATATCCTTTCAGTCTTTACCTTTTATCCAGCTTGAAACTTCCCGATAAGATAGAGCTTCCACTATTTGGGGGATCCAATAGTGAATGCAAAACTCCACTCCCAGCAACGACGAATGTCCCCATCACATTTCGAGCAACGAATCTGTATCTAGCCATGCCCATATCTTAGAAGATTGCTCCATCAATGTTCACCTTGATATATCCCTCAGGCAGAGGCAGCCATATCATTCTGCCAGGCATTGCCAGTTGATGGTGAGAGTAGTTAACAACCTGGGTATTCCACCATGCCAAAAATGCAAAGGCCATAATGAATAAGTTGGGAGCAGCTTAATACCTGTTATTCCATATTTTGTCATTGCAGTTCGACCAAATGGACCAGCTGAGGATATCAACCAGTTCCCTAATATGTTGAGGATGAATTAGAGTCACCTGTTTCCATAATTCACTAAAAGTAGTGAACATCATGTTAACATCCCCGATTGGAGACAGATTCCAAATTTGACGCGCCTGAACACAGTCAACCAGAACATGGTATGCAGTTTCTTCTACACTTGCACAAAACGAACAATAGCTATTTACATCGATGTGTCGTCCTCTGAGGGTTGCATGACTTGGAAGACAATCGAACATTACCCTCCACAACAGATTCTTTGCCTGGGGGAGGGGGTGTGAAGACACCATATAGATTTCCAGTTTACAACCGGAGTTAATGCCGAAGACCCACCACTGACCTCTCACAAGCCACAATAGCAGCTTATCATACTGAATCGACTATTGGGATCCCAAAACCAGCCCCAGTCGTCCTTCACATCCACAATCCCTTCATTGTCATTAAATAGGGATTGCAGTATGTTCATCCCATCGAGACCCACACAAAAGATTATCAAGAGTATCAACTGAGATTCCATCCAGATGTCCACTCTCTACAAAAGTATTAGATGGGCATGGGAGCCATGGGTCCTCCCAAATATGAATATCTGAACCAGTTCCCACTACTCAACGGGCCCCTAAGGAAATGAGGGGTTGATATGCCATAATGCTCCGCCACACATAGCTCGTGTTATGGGCAATGTTAGCTTCTAGAAAGGATGAGTTAGGAAAATATCGAACTTTATATATTGATAACTAACGAATCAGGATGCAAAAGATACACCACCCCTGTTTGGCCAAGAGCGTAATAGTAAACTGATTTAGGTTAAGAAAACACATTCCACGTCAGAGTTTCTCCCCCAAGATTTTTAGTGAAACCGACTTAGCTGTTATTTAAGCTATAAGTTGAGAATTAAAATTTTAATTTGTATTATCAACCAAAAAAAAAAATGTATTAAATATACTATTTAAAAGATTTGGATAACCATTAGGAATATTTTGGCAACCAACCAATATTAGACACCTAGACATGAGTCCCATTCCATCCCCATCCCTGACTCTCAGTATTGGTCGTCATCTTCACGCAAAACTAATGAACAACTCAACTATCACATTAATATAGATCACTTCCCCTCTCTCTCCTCCTGCTTCATTTATTCCCAATGGACGCCATTTCTGTTTCTGAAATCGTAGCTCTTGGTATTTCCTCGGAATTAGCTCACAATCTTCATAACCATGTCTCTCAAATCATCAGTGACTACGGCTCCGACTCTCCTGAAACATGGTTTCACATCTCAAAGTCTGTTCTTCATCCTGAACTTCCTTTCTCATTTCATCAGATGATGTATTATGGCTGCTTCAAGGACTTCGGCCCCGACCCTCCTGCTTGGTCACCTGACCCGTAAGACATACCATATCTATCCAGTTTCATGGTTTGGTTATTTTTAGGAGCTAAACTTCAGATTTTGTTATGCGAGTTATGTCTATTCAGTGTTGATATCTTTGAATTGTATGCATTATTAGGAAGAGCGCTCTTTCGACCAATGTAGGCCAGCTCTTAGAGAAACGTGGAAAAGAGCTTTTGGGTTCCTTATATGTTGATCCCATATCGAGTTTCTCCGCTCTTCAGGAATTGTCTGTTTCGAATCCTGGGGTATATGTAAATTGAATTTGTGTATATGCAAGTTTAATTGCGCTATGTAAAAGGTTTGCTTACTTTCTTTTAGATTATCAGGTTTATTGGAGAACTGTACTGGATGAACTGAGTATATCATTTTCAGTTCCTCCCCGTTTTATTTTACTTGAGAATCCACCTGGAGAAAGCCCGTTGATGAATCCAGGTGGCCAATGGCTTCCAGGAGCATATGTGAATCCTGCAAACAATTGCTTGAGCTTGAATTGTAAAAGAAGTTTGGAGGATAAGATGATAATATGGCGTGATGAAGGAAACGGTGATCTGCCTATAAACAGCATGACGCTTGAGCAATTGCGGACAGAGGTTTGGTATGCTGATTTTTTTAACTTTTTGTGCTTTGTTTTATCTTATGTAATTGGTTTTGCGCTATTTTAAATATCTCTATCTCTCTTTTCAATTAAATATACCTGGATAAAAATAACTGAATTATTTGCTAATGCAACACTTAATTGTAGTTGATCCTCTTTCTGAGCTTTAATTAAGCATAATTCTTTGTTAGTGTCCTAAGAGGTCATAATTTTTTTCTCAGTTCACTTAATTATTTGAGATTATAGTATGTATGATGCAATTTTTCCTTTTTAACATACTTATGGACGGGTACCGCAGACATGCTATATGAAGGAGGATTTGACTTTTGTTTAGTCATAACTCAGAAGTTGCTTTTTATTCTTAAACTTTGATCCAGTCTAGTATCATTATTTTTATTTTTAATTTGATTGTAGGTTAGTTGCATATGCACTTGATGCTCTTATTTTGGAGAAAGGATCTGCAATTGCTATTGATATGCCGATGGATGTCAATTCTGTGGTTATCTATCTAGCCATTGTTCTTGCTGGATATGTGGTTGTATCTATTGCTGATAGCTTTGCGCCAATTGAGATATCAACAAGGCTAAGAATTTCAGGAGCAAAAGCCATATTTACTCAGGTTATTGTAGTTTCATTTTGTTTACATAATATCATGCCTCATGTATTAAGATTTTCCTGGTTTTGTTTGAGCTTCTTAACATGAAATTATGGCATCTGTTCGTTTTTACTGAAGATGCTGATAGATTTTGCTGGGGTTATTTCATATCTGTGATCATAAAACATAGAATGTAACCTCAAATTGGTCATTCTATGCCTTTATATCGTTCTTGCAGTTTCTCTCAGTACTTTACCTAATAGAACAACCGTAGTAGTACTCTGCAAAAGAATTATTCTCCAAAACCATCTGACTTAGACACCTTTTATTCAGGATTTTATAATTCGTGGTGAAAAACGTATTCCCTTGTACAGGTGAAGTTCTGACTATCCTTTAGTATGATGGCTATATTGGTCCTCAACCTTTCTCCATTCTTTTCTTTGAGCTACGCTTTTATCTCACAATTTAAGTTGAATTCTGCAGTAGAGTTGTGGAAGCTCAATCACCAATGGCGATTGTTATTCCTACGAAAGGTTCCAGCTTTAGCATGAAGTTACGTGATCGAGACATTTCTTGGCATGATTTTCTCAAAAGAGTTGAGAATTTGAGGTATGCCTCGTTGCAATATCATTTGATGTCATAGGGCCAACCCTGATATATGATTGTCCATTCTTTGCCGCCTTTACTTTTTTATCTTTTCAAAATGAAATAGGAACCCATGTGTTTTTCTTTTGTGTTTCATGGTCAAATATCTTTATTTGATATGATTTTTCCTTGAGGAATAATTTTGATAATATTTGATATTTTTATTGTACTAAAAAAAACAAGAGAACATTTTATGATTTGAAGCGCAAAGGAGTCAAATGTGTGGATGAATGAATCTTGAATAACATTTGAAAGCTAATTGGAATTCTCTCATAATATTGTAACTTTCTCATTTTTTATTTGTTTAATTTTGTCAAGAAACCAATTGACCCAAAAGGTTATGTTGATAAGGTCTAACAATAGTTTTTTTATATAATCTCTGACACACATCTCCGCATGTAAATGTCTCTTGGGCTTAAAGCGTGTAGATAGGCCTACTCTACCATGTGTTGAAATTCGACATTAAATGTTGCATTGGTGCTGCCAGGATTTGAACCCTCGATCTCTTTGTCCAAGAGGCTTTGGGACGATGTTAAGGAGATTGACTTAAAAGCTTAAGTTGATATGTAAGGCCCAAGAATTTGTGTTATTCATGTTGAAATTGAACTAAATCTCGAAGTTCAGTGCTATTGCTGACAAAAATTTTGGTTGTGCTGAAATTATAAAAGAGGGGAAAGTTTAGGATTTTATGGTAATTAACCCAACAAAATATGTGCAATTTTGGGATTAAAACTAATAGTGAGAACAGAAAAGAAGTCTAAATAAAAGTTGAAGAAAAAATTTAAAATCTTTTGTGGGGCTTAGAAGTATTTTGGAAAAAGAAGAGTTTACAGGAAAAGTTCTAACATTCTTAAGTTTTGAGGGGGCATGACCCTTCAGAGCTACGCTAAAAAATTGCTAGTGCCTTCTTGGAAACTAGATCAAATGTACAACCTTAGGATATTATTAGATAACAAAACTTTTTATCTGTATTTTGGGAGATGTTTCATAAATCAGCAGTAGATATGATAATAAAATTGAATGCAAATATTGTACAGTTCCTTACTTGTTTTTTGTTGGATTAAAATTACTATAGCAGTTCTAATAGAGATTATCACAGCACACACACAAATATGAGAGTAAGAGATAAGAACAACCTGATGTAGCTATAATATTAGATAAGTCAATGGAACAGTATTACCTTTCCTCTTACACAGAAAACAAGCAATAGAATGGAAAGAACAACCACAGGGACTAGCCCCTGGAATCCCCTACCCTAGGTGTATATCCCCAAAATAACTAACACATTAATGGCTGCCTTCCCAAGGCCCCCCCCCCCCCCCCCCCCCCCCCCCTAGAATTATTTAATAGGCTAAATCCACTAATGGACAAAACTAACACCACTCTCTCTTCCACGTGACTAAGCACCCTTCTTTCTTCTAGTGTATACCCTCAATTGTTTGGGCCCACTCTCACTCAACACTTTACTGCTATCAAGTTCCTTCCCATTTAAAATTATCATTCAGCAAATTATCTAAGAATTATATGATTATAATTATTATTTCAAATCATGAGCATTGCTGCTCTGATATTGATGCTTTACCGACTCATGTTTAAGCAGAGGACATGAATTTGCTGCTGTGGAACAACCTGTAGAAGCATTTACAAACATTCTTTTCTCATCTGGAACAACAGGTAGCTTACAGTTGAAAGTTGGGTTCTATAGGCTCTCTTGATTTTCTTTCACTTAAAAAGCTGTCATTCTACTTGTATTTTGATTTTAAAATAACAGGAGGTGTAGGATTATAAAGTGATGAGGGGAGGCGTTTATGTCGTTCATGGAGTTAATACAGGTTCACTTGTAGGGAAGGGAGAAAAAAAGTGAACAAGTTATAGGATCTAGATTGCAGGTCTTATGTTAGTTGGATTGGATGGAGATTTTGGGGCAATGGATCAAGATAACATTCCATCCTAAGGATGCATAACCAGATTTGGTACTGAATGCTACATTAGATGAACGGGTTTGGAACTAGCAGACAATCTACATTAAGTCTCTTCATTATTAAACATATGACACAAATACTGGTGATGGGCTCAGAAATAGAGCTCTGCCTTAGAGATCCAACCTCTTGGGTCTTGGCCGGAAAATGAAGGAATTTGAACCCTAGGAGTGGAGAATGTGGAATCGCAGAAGTGACTTACCTTAAGTAAATCATTGAGGCAGAAATTAGTGTTTTTGGGTTGTTGAATTTGTGATTTGGAATAAATATCAACAGAGCCTTCAGGATTGAACTCATTTCCTTTAACCAGCATTTCGGTAGTAGTTTCTTCTTCTGTTTGAGGTTGCTTGCCCTGTATCTTTTATAAACTGAGCGATAGTTTTTCGATTGTTTGTTGCCTTGAGTTCATAAGGTGTTGCATCGATGACATAATAGAGGAAAATTGTTGAAATTGAGTTTAAAGCTCTGCAATCTTCTCATCTTGAGTATTGTTAGAGCATAAGTCAATGTAATTAATGAATAGCATGCCTAAGCTGCTGTAGGGCTGCTAGAGCTGCTGGTAGGATCAGTTTGTCTCCTTGATTGAAGAATAACCTTATATATGTGTATTGCTCTTAAATAAAACATATTAATGTAGTCTCTTGATCTACATGGTATCCCATGTATTCCTAGTGTATTGCAAGTATCAATCCAGGGTAGCTATTTGACCATCGTTTCCCATTGGTATCCGGCAGGTCGGACCACTTTGATGAATAAAATGCCAAGCACAGACAATATTATCAACAAAGCAGAGAAAAAGAACGAAATAAGAGGCAACCTTTATGATTCAACCGAATGGAAAACAAGAACAATGCACAATACAAGGATCAAAAGGAAAGAAACTAGCCAAACAAGGGAAAAAGGATATTCAGCAGAGAGGATCTCTTGCTGCCCAAGCAGTGATGATGAGAAAAGTTAGTTTTTCTTTGAGATTGGGGAGAGTTGGTTATATTAGACACTAGCTGGGGGCAGCGGTATGGCGTGTTTTTCTGTTATTCCATCAGCCTAGAGCTTGGGCAGCAAGAGATCCTCTCTGCTGAATATCCTTTTTTCCTTGTTTGACTAGTTTCTTTCCTTGTATTATGCATTGTTCTTGTTTTCCATTCAGTTGAATCATAAAGGCTGCTTCTTATTTCATTCTTTTGCTCTCCTCTGTTGATAATATTGGCTTTCCTTGGCATTTTATTCATCAACATATGTCGTAGTTCGAACTGCTTCCTGCAAATTCCCTGATAGTGTTACAAAAATTCAAACGCTCAGCTCTTATTCCACTTAGATTATGATTTCCCTAAGAACTCGGGCTTATTGATGTAGATTAATGTTACAGAAATTTATAAATAGAATCTGGCACTTTCCTCTGGATAAACTGATCTTAATATTGATATTTTGCATTAATATATGCCACCAGTTCTATAGAGTTTTGAGTATCATCCAAGCTAAATTATACATTTACATAAATTGTTATCCAACTGATATGAATTCTGGCAAAGAGAGCATATTTTCTGGTAACAGGGATTATTTTCTGTTGTAGGGGAGCCAAAGGCGATTCCATGGACCAATGCAACTCCTTTCAAAGCTGCTGCAGATGCATGGTGCCACATGGATATCCGAAAAGGAGATACTGTTGCTTGGCCTACTAACCTTGGGTGGATGATGGGCCCTTGGCTTGTATATGCTTCATTAATTAATGGCGCCTGCATTGCTTTATATAATGGATCCCCCCTAGGCTCTGGCTTTGCCAAGTTTGTACAGGTGACAATCTCAATTGTTTTGTAGTGTAAGATTTGTTTCACTTTTCATGTTGTAGCTTATTTTATTGAATACAATAGTACTTTATGTACTTGAGGATGTTGAAGTGAACAATGTGACTGCTTAAATACATCTTTCGGGAAGTTGACAAATTTTTGAAGTTCATATCAATTCCTCATTAAATTTGGTCAGGATGCAAAAGTGACGATGCTTGGTGTGATCCCAAGCATTGTTCGGGCATGGAAAAGTCTGAACTGCACTGCTGGCTTTGATTGGTCTTCTATTCGGTAAGTTTCTTTTAGATGTTACCCATTTTCCTGTTTGTTCTCCCTATTGTAAAGTACTATTTTATGGTATAAGTTTTTACATGTGTTTTCTATTTCATTGAAGGTTATGTGTGTTTAGGCTTTAGGCTTGCTTTACTGTTTCACTTTTATATTGTTTATGTGAATTTTACTCTTCCAATGAAGGTCATATATGTACTGTGGTTTTTGCTTCTGATACTTGATTCATGATATGTTTTCTGTTTGTCATTATCTGTTAGGTGCTTTGGCTCCACTGGTGAAGCATCTAATGTTGATGAATACTTATGGTTGATGGGGAGGGCCCACTACAAGCCTATTATTGAATATTGTGGAGGTACAGAGATCGGTGGTGCATTTGTGACAGGGTCTTTATTGCAGCCTCAGTCGTTGGCTGCTTTTAGCGTGCCAGCAATGGGCTGCAGCTTGTTTATTCTTGGCAATGATGGCCATCCAATTGTAAGCGCCATTTGGATCCTCCATTAGAACATAAGAAGAGGTTAATCGTTGTCAAATTGTGGGTGAAGTGCAACAGATGAACAAATGAAACCTGTTTTTGTTATGATGTTGCACTGTAGATGAAGACACACATACATTCTTCCTAGCATTTTGAAATCCATGCATATATATCAAATAGCACGCCGGTCTCATGTTTGGTGCATTTTCATATATCTATACACAGTAGCATTTTGATAATATGATTCTACTATGCATTTCTTACTGCATTTTGATAATATTTGGTTGAGTGCAGCCAGATAATGAACCAGGGATGGGTGAACTGGCTCTTGGTCCTCTCATGTTTGGTGCTTCAAGTACGCTACTCAATGCTAACCACTATGACGTGTATTTTAAAGGAATGCCTGTCTGGAAGGGAATGGTGATTCCTTTTCCTCTGCCATGTTTTCAGTACTTTGTGTCTGAGCTAGAGTTTTTAGTCTTTGAGTTCTCCTATGTAGATTCTAAGAAGGCATGGAGATGTTTTCGAGCGTACTTCTAGAGGATCCTATCATGCACATGGTCGCTCAGATGACACGATGAATCTGGGGGGCATCAAGGTGTGTATTTTTCCTTTATGAGTACTATTTTGTATGAGAATGAAGTTTCATGCACACCCTTTGATGCTAGCTAGTTAATGTCCTATCACATGTAAGAAATGCATACATCCCTCCTTTCTTCCACCATAACTCGTCTAGAGTAAACTCTCATTTGGAATTCTTATTGTTTTCTGCTATTTTTTCAATTCATGTAACTGCTGCTGCTTCTTTTTTATACCTTTTCTTTTCCTAGGAAATCCTTCATTTTAAATCATCTGGTTCTTTCGTACGGCGTTTTCATAACTGAAGATTCAGCCTCTAGGGATTGATTCATTTTGCAATTTGATGGTCTTGAGGTATCCAGGTAGTTAAACTAAATGCAAAATAATTTTCAAAAACATCCAGTTCAGGCATGCCACAGATTGCCTAAGAAACAATGTTAAATATGAAAGGACATACCGAAAAGGAGCCTTTTTTAGGAAATGATTGTGTTTTACCTGCTTGAGTTGAAGTTCATCAACTGAGCAAATTCTTACCTATTGAAGACAGTCCTCAAAACATCCATGTTCCTTTTGAGTGTTTGCAGGTTAGTTCAGTGGAAATAGAACGCATTTGTAACGCAGTGGATAGCAGCATCCTTGAGACAGCTGCAATCGGTGTGCCGCCTGCTCAAGGGGGACCAGAACGATTAGTAATTGCAGTTGTATTAAAAAATCCAGAGAATTCAACTAGAGATTTGGATGAGCTGAGAAAGTCTTTCAATTCAGCTGTGCAGAAGAAACTAAATCCTTTGTTCAGGGTATTTACTGAGCATTTCCAAATTTCCATTTAAAGCTTGGATTGAATATGAATATGAATATGATGGGTATACCGCTTAAAATGTGCAGGTTTCTCATGTAGAACTTATCGCGTCTCTTCCAAGGACAGCAACCAATAAGGTGATGAGAAGGATTTTGAGGCAGCAATTTGTTCAACAAGAACAAAATTCTAAATTATAGAAACATACATGTATTTAATAAACAGGAAGAAGAATTACAACATAAAGCCATCAACTTTGTCCTTTCACTTCCCAAAACCAAAGAAGTAGCTGCCAAATTCCATGTCAAAATGGATGTGATCTATATATCCACGGATATAAATGCACGTGATTATATATGACATAATTGCTCTGTCAAACGAGATATTGTTGATGGGTTTTCTTTATAAATTGTGTTGTTGGGTTAGGAATTGGCAGTTTTGTATATAATTAAGTCTTGATTTGAGTTGATAATCATCCTTTCCTTTCCTTTATTGTCTATTAAATAAAAAGACGCCATTTATGACTTCCACATTCACATTCAACTATCATATCGTATTTATTCGGTCTAACATTCAGATAAAACGTTTTTTTTTATATATATATAATATAAAAAGACAAAATTAGTTACAACTTTTCAAATTATCATACGATCTGAATAAATTATTATTATATTAGGATTAACTCGATACTTTATTCCAAAAAATTTACATGAATTGTGTTATGCATAAAATTTCTGAGGTAAAGAATACAAGAGAGGAGAGAAGAATTCTGTATTTTCATTCATGATTGTAGAAAATAATGGTTACATTCTAAATAGGCATTGTTTCTCGAAAAGAGGAAACAACAATGACAACGTTGCCTAACACGTGGCAACAAAACTCTCTCTCTATAACTAACGAAAACGCAATTAAGAAATCAAAACGCAAACAGTAGATCCAAAAAAAAAAATTTATTTTATTCATAACAATTCCTCCCGCTTAAGAACCTTGACCACAAGGTTCAAAATTCATAGTGGGAAAACACTTATGGATATCAAAAGCAAATTTCCAAAAGCTTTGTAAAGCCACTGCACCAAGACCTTTGTAGCTGCTTGATTTCCTGTTTTCACCATTTTACTTCCCAGTATAAACAATTGGAACTGAGTTTTGAGCTTGGCTTCCTGGAATCCTGGTAACTGAGTTGAAATTGTAACTTGGTCTGCAATCTTCTTTTTGAGCTGTGAAACATGGAAAACAAGGTGGATAGTTGAATTGGACAGTAAAGTCAGTTAACAAGCAACCTTACCAATCTGATCTTCAACTTGGTAGGGTCCTAAAAGATGGGAGAAAGCTTGTAGTTTGAACGATGCACCACATGCTGCTACCTGTAAGGTTGGAGTTTCACATACACCCAATCTCCAATAGCAAATTCCCCGTCAGTTCTATGTGCATCTTTCTACTGCTTCATCTTATGTTGCGCACGATGTAAATAATACTTCATAACTTGGAGTGCCAGTTCCTTATCCTTCAACAGCTGATCCACTGATTCAATTTGAGAATCCCCTAGGAAATAAGGAATGTGCAGTGGTGGAGGGAAGCCATATACTATCTCGAAAGGTGTTAGATGTAAAGCAGTATGGAAATTCCTATTGTACCGGCATTATGCCATTGGAAGTCATTTCTCCCATTCTTGAGGCCGACCATTAGTCATACATCTCAAATATGTTTCCAAACACGTATTCACCACCTCTGTTTGCCAATTAGTTTGAGGGTGATAAGCAGAAGACTTAAGCAAAGCTACTCCCTGCAGTTTGAAAACCTTTGTGCAAAATGAACTGACAAAGATAGGATCACTTTCGTCGACTATAGAAGCTGGGACATCATGTAATTTGACAATGCTGTTTAAGAATGCCTGAGCTACAATTGTGGCAGTATAAGGGTGGCTCAAACTCATAAAATGAGCATACTTGCTCAATCTTTCAACAACCACTAGTATGACCTCCTTCCCACTGGATTTGGGCAAACCCTCTATGAAATCCATGCTCATTTCAGTCCATATACCTTTTGGTAATGATAATGGTTGTAGCAGACCCAGTGTTCCAATGGTCACAAACTTGCAGACTTTGCAAATGGAGAAATTTCTTACATAATTTCGAACATCTATCTCTAACCCCTTCCAATAGAATCAGAGTTGCATTCTTCTTGAGGTAGCATATATACCAGAGTGACCTCCTATTGATGAATCATAGAACAATTGCAGAAGTTTCAATTTGGTAGCCTCATTGTCTCCCACTACTAGTTTGCGTTTTCTCATTAGTAGCCGCCCATTGCCAAGTACAAGGGCTATTTAGTAAGATGTCCTCTTGCAATCCTTTGATTATCTCATGCAGATGAGTATCTCCAACCCAACTAGCTTTAATCTTAGGGAGTAAGTTGTGCTCATGTGTTGAAATTGTTAATGTTGCAAGCTCAACCATAGACAATCGAGATAATGCATCTACAACAATGTTTTCTTTGCCCTTTTTATAGATAATTTCAAAATCATAAATAAACAATTTGGCTATGTATTTCTATTGATGGGATGTACAACTATCCTCTACTCCAACAAGAATTTCAAGCTCTTGTGGTCAGTTTTAATAAGGAATTTCTCGTGGCTTACATAGTGATCCCATTTTTTTTTATTGCATGGAGTTCCTTCTCGTATACAGGCATGGTGTCTTTGGGCTAATGCTTTGCTGATGTATGCAAGGGGATGGGATTCATGCATCAAGACCGCCCCTATCCATGTGTCACAAGCATCGGTCTCTATAATGATTTGTTTGTCTGGAGATGGTAGTGCAAGTATAGTAAGAGGCAATTTGAGTTGCTAGAAGGCATCTTTAGCTTTATTAGTCCATATAAACCCATCCTTCCTTATGAGATCAATAAGAGCTTTGCTGATAACTCCAATGTTTGAGATCGGGAGGGTTTTAAAAAATGTTTACGAGTTTAGAGAGGCAGTGGGCAAGTATGCTGTAAAAAGAGGTGCACGTCTAAAGGTGAAACCAAATGATTATCATAGGGTTAGGGCTAGATGTCGCGGATGTCCATGGAAATTCACTACGCCATTTTCCCTTTCACATGACACAAGATACATGACAAACATTTTTTTTCGTGTCGTCTGAATATTTTTCGTGACAGTATTTTAACTGTATGTCATCTTAAGGCGAAATAAAAAAATGCGTTTTATTCTCAGATGACATTACGATTACAGAATCTTATCATGCAAAGAAAACGCGCGTTTTCGTTAAATTTGATGCGCTCAACATATGACACTTCTAATAAATGAATGTCATTGTATACCGAAAACAAAAAAGCGGCAAATGAAATTTCACTTACGCGGCCATACCAAATTTTAGGCGCTCTATATCATTTGACTGAAATTTCAGCTGATATATAAACCCTCTCTTAATCCCAAACCCCAGTTTTAGGTTACGCAAGCTTCATCCCTCTCTATCTCCATGGTTGATTTGAACATGCAATCACTGGGTGAGCTGGAAACACGGTACTGGTAAGCCATATTTTCTTCGTTCCTAGATGTATCATTGTTCCTTACTCTTATCTTTTCCTCATCCGATTTACTTTTGTGTATGTCGATTTCAGCAGCTGGTATAAGGATCTTGTGATTTTCAGACCTATCATTGAAAGGTCTAGATCTCTCGCTTAGCTACACTCATTTTATTGTATTTAGATTCACTGCTGTAAAGCTTGGGTCTTTATCTTTTTTAATCTAGGGCAAGACAGTGCCTGATACAGTAGATGGTATGAACTCATTTGTTTCCTTTTTATTTGAACACTATTTGTAGGGATAGTAAGAATGCTTCAGTACATGGGACGACTGACTGAAGAGATTGTCAATCGGTTCATGCCTTTAGAATATGGGAAGATTTCTTTAATTTACTGAATATATATTAATGTTATGTTGGTTTGAACTGATTGGTCATGCTTTTAGAAGTGATTGTGTATGTTTGATGTACTGTTTTGGAACCTAGAACTCATTGATTTAGGAAACTAGTTTGATTTAGTATATATATTGTTATGTGGGTTTGAACTGAACGATTACATATATGTATGATGTTTTGGATGATGATGAAATGATTGGTATGAACTGATTGGTTAGATATAACTGTTTAGGAAGCTAAGACTCATAGACTTTATGTATGAAGGGTCATTAAGCATGTGGCTGATTAGGCATACTCTAAAGCTTTGAATGTTCATTGAGATTGGCACTACTCTTACACATATGAGTTATACTGCTAGAAGTGATTGAGTATGTGTATGTGTATGAAACATGTTTATGTTTGATGTTCTGTTGATGTTTATGTTTGAGGTGCCCAATGAGCATGTGTACGATTGTTCATTTGGGCATGTAGCTTATTAATCATGCATCAAGTATTAGAGGAACATTGTAAAAGGGTCATTAAGCATATGGCTGATTAGGCATACTCTAAAGCTTTGAATATTCATTGAGATTGACACTACTCTTACACCTATGAGTTATACTGCTAGAAGTGATTGAGTATGTGTATGTGTATGAAACATGTTTATGTTTGATGTTCTGTTGATGCTTATGTTTGAGGTGCCTAATGAGTATGTGTACGAGGAACATTGTAAAAGGGTCATTGGGCATGTAGCTAGCATGTATGAAGCATGTACTGATATGGCTTGCAAATGATAAGATATATCCATACTATTTTTGAAACTGAACATGACCTATGATGATAAGTAAGGAATAAGTTGTCTTGAATAAGTTGTCTTGAATAACCTGTTAGACATACTCTTAAAGCTGAAAATGTTATGAACTCAACTGACTCATTTTTATTTGAAATGATAAGTAGGGATTCTGAATGCAATTCGTTTATGAAGCATGTATGAAGCATGTATTAAAAGGTAAATTTAGGCTAATTGCATGTACTGATATGGCTTGCAAATGATAAGATATATTTTGATTAGATAGAATATACATATACATACGAACTGAATAACAAGCTCTACATAAAGGGTTATGTATGTGCATTGGCCATACTCTTACTATATTCCTTTCCACTCGATTTGATATCGTAACAACAACATTAAACATGGTGATAGGTTTATGATGCATTCATCACAAACAGAATCCCTTATTTTGACAGCATCATAAACCTCATTACCAAGTTTAGAGTACCACAAGTACAACCCAAGTGGAAGGAGCATTGTAAAAGAGTCAGTTTAGTCTACTTGCACATACATACAAACTGAATAGCAAAGCTCTACGTTATATTACAAAAGAGGGGATGAGTGTTGCCTTTCAGTTGTAATTGACAGTCCAAAGTTCCTTAGCTGTTTTGACTAGTGAAAGGAAATTTGGAATTGGAATGAGAACCACATTTGGATATCACATTGCCTTTCAATTCTCCTTTCACTTAACCAAGATAGCTTAGGAGATTTGAACACCCTTCATATTCAGCACAAACAGAGTCCCTTGTGGTGACAGCATCATAACCCTCATTACCAAGTGGAAGGAGCATTATAAAAGGGTCAGTTTAGGAGCACAAAGCTCTATGGTATATATTACAAAAGGGGGGGAATTAAAGGTCCAAAGCTCCTTAACTATTTTGACTATAAAGAAAGGAAATTTGGAATTAGAATGAGAACCACATTTGGAGCTCACATTGCCTTCCGATTCTCCTTTCTCTTAGCCAATATAGTTTAAGAGATTTGAACACCCTCATATACACTTTGCATACTCCTCAGTCCATATCCGGGCGATCCCCTCATACTCTTCCCTGTTGCTGCGGTATTGCTCAGCAACTGCTTCTTGCCCAGGAAATGGCTCCTCACTGTGGGGCTGTAGAAGTAGATCATATATGTGCCACAGACACTACAAAATGCATAGAATAATAAGAACAAAAATATGATGTTGTATGTTTATCAAATGAAATAGATAAATAGTTGCATTATACCGTGGCAGTGGAAAAGCGATGGTTATTAAGGATACAGGGAAGATGAATCGACCCCTGAGGAGCCATGTTAGGATGATATATCCTATTCTGGAACCAAAACTGAGAATAAGATGAGAGATCTATTAGTGTATGTTTCATATAGGTGATTATATCTTACTGATCTGAGTTAATATTACTCTTGCAGGTCTGTTTGGGAAATCCGGATGGTATCTGATCCTGATTTCAAATACACCCCTTTCATATGGGGTGTATTGGGGGCCTTTCATTCTGATCGACCATTGGAAGAAGTTACCATCGAGAGGACCTGTACGTTATCATCCAAGAAGAATCATTAGAAATACATAAAAGAAACCAGGAAGGGTTACATAACAACTATGGATTGACATACGTACCATTGATGGCTTGAAGCCACTCTGGGTTCTCCATGTACAAGTTACCCAAGTCAGCAATTATTTCTCCTGGAGTTTCAACAAGGGGATCCATTATTGGTAAGTTTTCTGGCTGTTGAAGGTATGATTCTGAATTATGATGCATATATTTATAGTGATATGATTGTGGTAAGTGAAATGGGTTCTCCATGTACAAGTTACCCAAGTCAGCAATTATTTCTCCTGGAGTTTCAACAAGGGGATCCATTGTTGGTAAGTTTTCTGGCTGTTGAATGTATGATTCTGAATTATGATGCATATATTTATAGTGATATGATTGTGGTAAGTGAAAGGCCGTGTTAGGGGAAGGGTCACGTAATTACTACTGAGTTTAGGGTTGTGTGTAATATTAATGACCTGCTTGGCTTTTGCAGATAGAAAAACCTTTGGGATTATATGCCTAATTATTACTCCAATATATGGATTGACTTATGGAAGATCGTTAGGCACAAATGTATTGGTTATTATTTTGGTGTTTTAATTCAGAAATGTATTGATATGGGTTGACGTTAGGCACAAATGTAAACATATTATGAGTATTGGTCTCCAATAAAATTAAAACCATTGACATACAGAATTTCATCTTCATATTTTAGAATGTTTCTGTATTCGGGTATAAAAACAAGAAATTCAAACGAAGAAGAAGGCATAAAGTCAGAAACAAGCTATAACATCAGAAATTATTCAGGTATAAAAATCCTTTGACATGATTAAGACGTGTGCCATCTAAACAAGCTATAACGTCAGAAATTATTATACGAACTGTCATCTCAAATTGAATATGCCAATTTCCCACATGCTAACCTGGCGGTTTTAATTGTAAAAATGTCATTTGATGACATTAAAGGTGACGACAGTAATAAATAACCTGCATCGTAACAAGGGTAAAATGACAGTAAGAAAATAGGCTAATGTCATGTGTGATGACGAAACATGACAGAACCTGACCGTCGTCTGAAGGTGCAATAGACGGCAGCGAGCCCCGTGAAAGATTTATATCTCGCGGGACGATGGTTTTCAATCGTCGTCTGATGAGGGTTTTAGCATAGTGATTATTCGCTAATGAAGAAAAGAGAACGAAGAACTTTGTGGTGAAGACATAATATCCTAAAGGACAAATAGGAACAAAAATTGTCACTCAAATTTTACTGTGGAGTTCTTCAAGGAGAAAATTACAAACAATCCAAGCATTAGAATATGTAGATTGCAAGAGTTAGTTAAGGAGAAATTGGAACTTTATATGGGGAAAACAGACTGTAGGAGAGCTAAGTTCAAGGTCATACAACAATTCATGGGGGACTACAAAGAATAATTTAGGAGGCTATATGACTAAAGAGATGAAATACTAAGGTCCAATATGGGGTCAACTTGTGGTTCATGTGGATATTAAGGACATTCCTGTAAGACATATATTCAGAGGTTTTTATGTGTGTTTTAATGCGATGAAGCAGGGTTTCAAGCAAGATTGCAGGAAAACCATTAGCATGGATATGTGTTTTTTAAAGGGCATATGCAAGGGATAATTATTGTCTGCTATTGCCAAAGATGGGAACTCACAAATATTTCCCATCGCATGAGCAGTAGTTGACAGTGAAACAAAGGACACTTGGAAATGGTTATATAGTTGGTACAAGAAGATTTGGGTATGAGTGAAGGAGCAAACTTCACAGTTGTCATTGATATGCAAAAAGTATGTATCCCTTTACAATTCTAATTTCATATTGTGTTGGTTTAATATTGTGTTGTTTTAATGTGTTGGTTTAATGTGTTGATTTCACGTATGTTGGTATAATGTGTTGATTTCATATGTGTTAATGTGTTGATTTCACATATGTTGGTTTAATGTGTTGATTTATAGCACATTGGTATAATTTGTTGGTTTTCATGTGTTGGTATAACTTGTCAATTAGGGGGTCGATTCCTACAATTAAAGAAGTGTTGCTAGAGGCCAAACATAGGATGTGTGCTACGCACATCTTATCAAATTGGGCTAAAGATTGGAGGGGGTTTGAGAGAAGGCACTGTTTTTGGAGGGTCTGTAAATCAACTTTTGAGGCTGAATTAAAGGCTAATTTGTATGAGTTGAGCAAGCTACGAGGCAAGAAAATTGTTGAAGGCTTACTCAATTATGATAATGAGAAATTTTGCAGGTGTATTTTCTAACAGGCAACAGTTGTGATATTATGGACAATAACATGTCAGAAACATTTAACAGTGGGATCCTAGTTACTATGCATAAGACAATAATCACAATGTTAGAAGAGATTAGAATTCAGTGCATGCATAGGCACATAGATATGAGAGAATTTATGATTAAGCGGTGGATATGTGACATTTATCCTATGGTATTAGAAACTTTAAGTAAAAATACAAGTTCTTCAATGAGATGTAAAATTGAATGGAATGGTAATGCTGGTTATGAGATAGTTGATGGAGAGTATAGACATGTTATTGACAATAGGAAGGAGACATGTACCTGTAGAAGGTGGGGATTAAAAGGAATACCCTACCCTCATGCCATTGCTGCTCTACACAAGCAGGAGTTATATCCTATTAAGTGTGTTAGCAAGTGGTATAGGAAAGACACATACATGAGGACATACTGCCATTATATTCAACCAATACTCAATATGAAGATGTGGCCTTCAAGCACACATCTTGCAATAGAGCCTCCAGTAATAAAAGTCATGCCTGGAAACCGAAGAAAAATAGAAGAAGAGATAAAAATGAAGTGAAGAATATTGGCAAGTATACCAGGAAAGGAACAATCATGATATGTTCTCATTGCAAGCAGTAAGGTCATAATAAAAAGGACTATGCACAACTTAAACAGGTTGTAAATCAGGTTAGTATAGACAGAATAGAAGTTCTCATTGCATATAGTTATGCACTTCTAACATGTCTAAATATATGCAGGCTGGTTCCAACACTCACATGAATAGGTGTAGTAATGTTGGAACTTCATCTACAGCAAATCAAGCAGCAACTTAAGTAAGCAAGAGTGCCAATGATGCAGGATAGCCACAAGCAGACAACTCAGACTTCACTTCAATGTTTAGGGTAACATGATTGTCTCTTGGATACGCATTATAAACATGATAACTCGTGTTTAACATTTGTCTATTGGTTTATAGGAAAAACATGTTTACCAAAAGAGCGTATCTGAACAAGCAATAAAAAACCATGATTCACAAGAGCTAGAGTTTTCATCAGTGAGCAGACTAGTTGGACATGTGCTCAGGTAACAATATGTTCTAAACATTAATAGACATTGTTGTTATATTCAATTGTAAAGTTGTTGTTGTTTTCATGTTTAGAACCTCATGGGTGAAAGAACAGTGATTTCTACTGGGGAACACAAGTTGAAGAACTCAATAGATGTTACAGAGGACATATGATTTGAACCTAGTAAGCTAAAATGGAAAGGGAAAGAAGCCATGACTTCAACACAGCTGCAAAAATAGAAAGTGAGTAAGAGCAGACGAGTTAGGCCTAGAACATCAACAACAAGAGCATCAACAACAATTCCAGTTGGTTCAGCTAGTCACAAACTGCAGCAAGCCAATCACAAACTGCAGCAAGCAAGGCACAAAATGCACCAAAAAATCAACCAGTAAGAAGATCACCAAGGAAGCATCCTTCAAGCACACAAACTGCATCTAATTCAAATTCTCAGGCTACCATAGTTAGGTGGATGCCATAAGTAGCTTTTTACTTAGGTTTTATGCACCTTTTTTTGGGACAAAATTGTGGCAATTGACAGTTCATGACAATTAGTTTGGTACTTGGTACAGTATTGCATCTTTTGGTTTGTTTTTTACAATTGTTTTGTGCATTTTTCTGAATTGTTGTAAGGTGCATCTTTTGGTTAATTAATGACATTCAGGTTATTTGCTTTCAAGTTCAGGCTTTGGTTTTGTACTGTTACAACATTTATCCAATCACTACAAATTCATAATTTGAATACAAACTCATAAGTATTCCATTAAATTGAACAATATAAACATACATCATCGATTATAAACCCCAAATACAACCTAAAATGTAACCACAAATGAAAGAGGTACATTAACTACTCATACACACTCCTACTATAAACCTCAAAATGAAGCATATAATGCATTTCATCCATCCTATGCTTTTGGACTCAACATGCTTCGTACTTCGACTCTGACTGGCATTCGATTTATCATTTTCTTTAAACTTCTTCAACAGCCTCGTGATGACATTCTTATTGTGTTCGCTAACTGAATCATCAAACCACTTGAGATATCCATAATAATATGACCCCCGTATAAAACATCATTCAAGTTTGGATTCGTCATCTACAAATAAAACAATATCAAATAACACCAGCCATTTTCAAGTTTACTTCATATTGACTTACACCATAATTGCGGCAACCATAAAATCGTCTTCCGGGATTTGTAGGTTTCCATAAAATTTTCAATACGTCAATCTCGCCACAACGGCAAACATTCCATGTTCATAAAACCAACCAATACAAAACAGAGTCACGTAAGCGCAATAAACCAAAACAGAGTCACGAAATCGTATAAAACAGATGGTTCCCTCTTTCTCTAATCGAAATCGCACGAATCACAAGAATCAAACAGACTCACGAAATCGCACGAATCAAATCAGTATTACCGCCACACTTCCATTTTTCTCCTGCCTGGGGAAGACGAAGAAAGATGTCAGAAGCAGATGAAGTAGCAGAAAATCGGTAAGAAGAAGATCAAACCCATTAAGAAGAAGAAGAAGTAAAATTAGAGTGACAAAATGGGGATTTGATAGATTAAATTCAATTAGGGGATTAGGGATTTCAAGATTTTTGTTGTTTATAAAGACAACCGATATATTACCATTAGGTTCTGACCTTCTAATATAACTTCACGCACGTTTGATGTGTTGTTACAACAACACATGACACGTCAGCATATAAGGGGTTGCTAATACCACTTTTACATAGTTGATGAGGTAAATAGGACCGTGAGTCAATGGGACAAATGACCAAAAATGACAAGTTCAGATGGCTACGTATGGTTTGTTTTTTAATTTTATTTTTTTAACTTTTGCCAAATAATTTTATTGAATTTTATGATCATTACTGGAATCTAATTTCTCAAATATCAAAATTCGATAATTATTTTACATATAGACCCTCATAGAGTAATTAATTATAGATACATGTGGGCCCCACTGATTGTCTCTACACAATGCAAAATCCTCAACAAACCGTCTTCTTTCGGCTTCCTGCAACTCTAGCGAGCCGTTCGCAGAGAGAGAGCGTGGGGGCTGAGGTTGTTACCTAGTCGGAAACTTCAATTCAGGGGTTTTCCGTTAACAAATTGGTCGATTAATGGCTTCCTTTCTTCTCTCTAACCCTACTCTTTCATCTCCTTTCCTTCCTCAGAAACTGTAAGCATCTTCCCTACATCCATTTCTTTCTTTTGTTTTATCCGTATTTCTCCATTTTTTATGCTGCCTATCTTCCTATCTGATTATTAATTTGGAATTCAACATCAATTTAAAGCTTCCCCTTGTTTATGTAGTACTACCAATGAGCAAACTTCAAAAAGTTCATTACTTTACAGCCCCTATTTGAGAAGCTCCAAAACCCTTACAAGCGTTAAGTGTGCAGTAGATGCACCTTATGAAGGTAATTGTTTCTTTTATACTTAGAATCAATAACAGGATTATGTTTTCTTGTGTTATAAATTACCATTTTCTTTTAAGTTTTGCTTTGGTTTATATTACAGTTGCTTTTTTTTTATGAAATTACAGTTGCTTTTGCCATAGAGGTAGACAAGAAAGAGACAATATGGGCATAGAAAATTTGATTCACACCTAACCTGGGTGAAATTTATCTTAATTCTTTGTTTGGGTGCTGATTGACGAAGCAATAACTAACTAATTCCTTAGTAAACCTAAACAATTAGATAAATATTTTTTATAGGAATCAATAATTATGCTTCCCATTTTGTGATTTCTATTGGGTGCAGTATTACTCTCATGGAATTTAGGATTTTATTAATTTTAGGTGCAAGTCACTAAGATCCCTGCATAATGTGGAGCTGGTATAGCTACAATATATGCTATTAAGGTTGTCTAAAGATTTGAAATTTATGTTTTGTCGAATGAAGACTTAAACGTGGCAAAAAAGAATGAAGAACTTCATGTGTCTAGTGTCCTACTAAATGAGCTATATATACCTTAGAAAAATATCAGCATTGATTTTTAGTTGCATGACATTTGATCTCTTGTACTTCCCGGCATAGTTGTTAAAGGTGCGCCTGAGGCAAGGCTCAGGGCTTAGCAACTGTGGGTCGGTGAGGCGCGCCTAGGCGCAAGTTTAAGGTTTTTTAGGGTTTTAAAGTAGAATAGGTGTTTCTAATCACAGTAATAGGATATCTTTATGATGAAGGGAAAATCTGAAGGACACAAAACGCAAAACACGCAGCAGCCATCTCCTCCATTCTTGTGAGCTGCGATTCTTTGAAGCAGCCATGGAGACTTTGATGATGAATAGAGAGTATAAAGACTTCAGTTTTGAGGAAAAGTAGTTATTATTAGATTATTAGTTATTAACTTATTAATGTTTAGTTGAAGTTGAATTTGGTCTTTAGATTTAAATTTTATTATGAATATGAATTATAATTATGTTTTAGTAGTTAATTAGAATTTATCTCATGCATTTTGTGATTAAGATTGTTGTTATTTGACTATTTGTTGCATTTTAGAAATGTTAACTGTTGTTATTTCTAATTTTATATACTATTTTGTTTTGTTGCGCCTTGTCTCGCTCGGGCTTGCGCCTAGGCTCCAGGATACACTTGCGCCTTAAACAGCTATCTTTCCTGTCAATTCTAACATATTGGGTTTGACAATTTTGGAATGAAGGTGCTTATGGACTTAATATTGTAAAGCATGGTACAAATTTACAATGCTGTGTTTTAAAACAAAAGAGATGAGAGCAACTAAATTATCATATCTTATGCAGAATATAACAAACTGACTTTATTGGGTGTACACATGTAATTTAATTTGATAGGAAGAAATAAAATAACACATTGACTATCTCCATTATTGCTTCTACTAATTTCTAAATATCAACAACTAGCACAATATTTAACCTTCTTAAAAAGCATTATGTTGTGTACCTACATTTAAGTGTTTATATTTTCCTGTTCTCATGGGCCTAGGTGTTCATATATGTAAGTTTCTTTGAGAAGAGAGAGAGAGAGAGAGAGAGAGAGAGAATAAGTTCATCTATCTATGCCAATGAAGTATCTTTTTCGTGCAGAATCATGTATTACTTTCAAAGTTTCAAGGACTCCAATATCATTGTCATGCTCCTAAGTATGGGGCATACTGATTTTGCAGCATCTATCAACCATAAACTCAATTTATTTTTTACTTTTGGTGATGGGTATTTCAACATAAAGTGAATACCCATAGTAATATAATGGCTTAATACATTCCCCGCCCCCTGTACTTGTCCAGAAAAGTCAACTGTCCCTCTACACTTTTGAAACGTTCTAATTACCCCTTGAAATTGCTTAAAGTGACCTATTAACCCCCCCCCCCCCCCCCCCTCTGAATATATGTCTTACAAAGAATAATTTAGGAGGCTATATGACTATAGAGATGAAATACTAAGGTCCAATATGAGGTCAACTTGTGTGGTTCATGTGGATATTAAGGACATTCCTGTAAGACATATATTCAGAGGTTTTTATGTGTGTTTTAATGCGATGAAGCAGGGTTTCAAGCAAGATTGCAGGAAAACCATTAGCATGGATATGTGTTTTTTAAAGGGCATATGCAAGGGATAATTATTGTCTGCTATTGCCAAAGATGGGAACTCACAAATATTTCCCATCGCATGAGCAGTAGTTGACAGTGAAACAAAGGACACTTGGAAATGGTTATATAGTTGGTACAAGAAGATTTGGGTATGAGTGAAGGAGCAAACTTTACAGTTGTCATTGATATGCAAAAAGTATGTATCCCTTTACAATTCTAATTTCATATTGTGTTGGTTTAATATTGTGTGGTTTTAATGTGTTGGTTTAATGTGTTGATTTCACGTATGTTGGTATAATGTGTTGATTTCACATGTGTTGGTTTAATGTGTTGATTTATAGCACATTGGTATAATTTGTTGGTTTTCATGTGTTGGTATAACTTGTCAATTAGGGGGTCGATTCCTACAATTAAAGAAGTGTTGCCAGAGGCCAAACATAGGATGTGTGCTACGCACATCTTATCAAATTGGGCTAAAGATTGGAGGGGGTTGAGAGAAGGCACTGTTTTTGGAGGGTCTGTAAATCAACTTTTGAGGCTGAATTAAAGGCTTACTCAATTATGATAATGAGAAATTTTGCAGGTGTATTTTCCAACAGGCAACAGTTGTGATATTATGGACAATAACATGTCAGAAACATTTAAAAGTGGGATCCTAGCTACTAGGCATAAGACAATAATCACAATGTTAGAAGAGATTAGAATTCAGTGCATGCATAGGCACATAGATATGAGAGAATTTATGATTAAGCGGTGGATATGTGACATTTATCCTATGGTATTATAAACTTTAAGTAAAAATACAAGTTCTTCAATGAGATGTAAAATTGAATGGAATGGTAATGCTGGTTATGAGATAGTTGATGGAGAGTATAGACATGTTGTTGACATTAGGAAGGAGACATGTACCTGTAGAAGGTGGGGATTAAAAGGAATACCCTACCCTCATGCCATTGCTGCTCTACACAAGCAGGAGTTATATCCTATTAAGTATGTTAGCAAGTGGTATAGGAAAGACACATATATGAGGACATACTGCCATTATATTCAACCAATACTCAATATGAAGATGTGGCCTTCAAGCACACATCTTGCAATAGAGCCTCCAGTAATAAAAGTCATGCCTGGAAACCGAAGAAAAATAGAAGAAGAGATAAAAATGAAGTGAAGAATATTGGCAAGTATACCAGGAAAGGAACAATCATGATATGTTCTCATTGCAAGCAGCAGGGTCATAATAAAAAGGACTATGCACAACTTAAACAGGTTGTAAATCAGGTTAGTATAGACAGAATACAAGTTCTCATTGCATATAGTTATGCACTTCTAACATGTCTAAATATATGCAGGCTGGTTCCAACACTCACATGAATAGGTGTAGTAATGTTGGAACTTCATCTACAGCAAATCAAACAGCAACTTAAGTAAGCAAGAGTGCCAATGATGCAGGATAGCCACAAGCAGACAACTCAGACTTCACTTCAATGTTTAGGGCAACATGATTGTCTCTTGGATACGCATTATAAATAGGATAACTCGTGTTTAACATTTGTCTATTGGTTTATAGGAAAAACATGTTTGCCAAAAGAGCGTATCTGAACAAGCAATAAAAAACCATGATTCACAAGAGCTAGAGTTTTCATCAGTGAGCAGACTAGTTGGACATGTGCTCAGGTAACAATATGTTCTAAACATTAATAGCTATTGTTGTTATATTCAATTGTAAAGTTGTTGTTGTTTTCATGTTTAGAACCTCATGGGTGAAAGAACAGTGATTTCTACTGGGGAACACAAGTTGAAGAACTCAATAGATGTTACAGAGGACATATGATTTGAACCTAGTAAGCTAAAATGGAAAGGGAAAGAAGCCATGACTTCAACACAGCTGCAAAAATAGAAAGTGAGTAAGAGCGGACGAGTTAGGCCTAGAACATCAACAACAAGAGCATCAACAACAATTCCAGTTGGTTCTGCTTCCCAAGCAACAAGCTAGTCACAAACTGCAGCAAGCCAATCACAAACTGCAGCAAGCAAGGCACAAAATGCACCAAACAATCAACCAGTAAGAAGATCACCAAGGAAGCATCCTTCAAGCACACAAACTGCATCTAATTCAAATTCTCAGGCTACCATAGTTAGGTGGATGCCATAAGTAGCTTTTTACTTAGGTTTTATGCACCTTTTTTTGGGACAAAATTGTGGCAATTGACAGTTCATGACAATTAGTTTGGTACTTGGTACGGTATTGCATCTTTTGGTTTGTTTTTGACAATTGTTTTGTGCATTTACTGTTTTTGAATTGTTGTAAGGTGCATCTTTTGGTTAATTAATGACATTCAGGTTATTTGCTTTCAAGTTCAGGCTTTGGTTTTGTACTGTTACAACATTTATCCAATCACTACAAATTCACAATTTGAATACAAACTCATAAGTATTCCATTAAATTGAACAATATAAACATACATCATCGATTATAAACCCCAAATACAACCTCAAATGTAACCACAAATGAAAGAGGTACATTAACTACTCATACACACTCCTACTATAAACCTCAAAATGAAGCATATAATGCATTTCATCCATCCTATGCTTTTGGACTCAACATGCTTCGTACTTCGACTCTGACTGGCATTCGATTTATCATTTTCTTTAAACTTCTTCAACAGCCTCGTGATGACATTCTTATTATGTTCGCTAACTGAATCATCAAACCACTTGAGATATCCATAATAATATGACCCTCGTATAAAACATCATTCAAGTTTGGATTCGTCATCTACAAATAAAACAATATCAAATAACACCAGCCATTTTCAAGTTTACTTCATGTTGACTTACACCATAATTGCGGCAACCATAAAATCGTCTTCCGGGATTTGTAGGTTTCCATAAAATTTTCAATACGCCAATCTCGCCACAACGGCAAACTTTCCATGTTCATAAAACCAACCAATACAAAACAAAGTCATGTAAGCGCAATAAACCAAAACAGAGTCACGAAATCGCATAAAACAGATGGTTCCCTCTTTCTCTAATCGAAATCGCACGAATCGCAAGAATCAAACAGACTCACGAAATCGCACGAATCAAATCAGTATTACCGCCACGCTTCCATTTTTCTCCTGCCTGGGGAAGACGAAGAAAGATGTCAGAAGCAGATGAAGTAGCAGAAAATCGGTAAGAAGAAGATCAAACCCAGTAAGAAGAAGAAGAAGTAAAATTAGAGTGACGAAATGGGAATTTGATGGATTAAATTCAATTAGGGGATTAGGGATTTCAAGATTTTTGTTGTTTATAAAGACAACCGATATATTACCATTAGGTTCTGACCTTCTAATATAACTTCACGCACGTTTGATGTGTTGTTACAACAACACATGACACGTCAGCATATAAGGGGTTGCTAATACCACTTTTACATAGTTGATGAGGTAAATAGGACCGTGAGTCAATGGGACAAATGACCAAAAATGATAAGTTCAGATGGCTACGTATGGTTTGTTTTTTAATTTTATTTTTTAACTTTTGCCAAATAATTTTATTAAATTTTATGAATATTACTGGAATCTAATTTCTCAAATATCAAAATTCGGTAATTATTTTACGGGTAAATTACACCCATGGCCACTGAACTTTACCTATTTTCACATTATGGCCACTAAACTTCATTTCCTCCCGGTATGGCCACTGAACTTTACATTTTTTAACACCGATGGTCACTTAACGTCTCAAAACGATCGTTGACGGCCAAAAATAAAAAATCCAAAGAGTTAATGATATTCTAAGGAACTTTAATTCTTGAAAATTTTCGTTTTGAGGTCATTTGAGTGTTGTTTGGTTAGGAGAGAGAAAGTGAATTTTTAGTGAGAGAAAGCTCTAAAAAATGTGATTTTCGAAAATAAAAAATGTGGTTTCAATGTAAATGTCGTTCTGAACAACTTTAATTCTTGAATATTTTCATTTTGAGGTCGTTAACAATCGTTAACGGTCATTTTGAAAAGTTAGTTAAAATTGAATGGCTACCGATGTTAAAATGTGTAAAGTTCAGTGGCCATACCGGGAAGAAATAAAGTTCAATGGCCATATTGTGAAAATGGGTAAAGTTCAGTGGCCATGGGTGTAATTTACCCATTATTTTACATATAGACCCTCTAATCCTCAACAAACCGTCTTCTTTCGGCTTCCTGCAACTCTAGCGAGCCGTTCGCAGAGAGAGAGCGTGGGGGCTGAGGTTGTTACCTAGTCGGAAACTTCAATTCAGGGGTTTTCCGTTAACAAATTGGTCGATTAATGGCTTCCTTTCTTCTCTCTAACCCTACTCTTTCATCTCCTTTCCTTCCTCAGAAACTGTAAGCATCTTCCCTACATCCATTTCTTTCTTTTGTTTTATCCGTATTTTTCCATTTTTTATGCTGCCTATCTTCCTATCTGATTATTAATTTGGAATTCAACATCAATTTAAAGCTTCCCCTTGTTTATGCAGTACTACCAATGAGCAAACTTCAAAAAGTTCATTACTTTACAGCCCCAATTTGAGAAGCTCCAAAACCCTTACAAGCGTTAAGTGTGCAGTAGATGCACCTTATGAAGGTAATTGTTTCTTTTATACTTAGAATCAATAACAGGATTCTGTTTTCTTGTGTTATAAATTACCATTTTCTTTTAAGTTTTGCTTTGGTTTATATTACAGGGGGTCAATAGGTCAGTTTAAGTAAGTTCAGGGGTAAATAGGATGTTTCCAAAGACTTTTCTGGACAACTAAAGGGGACTAGGAATGTATTAGGTCTTTTTTGCGTGGGAAATTTATAATATGGATCTAAATATTTGTTATTTCTCGAGGTGGTTGTGTACCTAGCTTTGGAGTTATATTGAATCTGAATTGTGAATACTGATTTTTGACTCGTAACTCATCAGTTATGTGTTTTTCATGCATAATGGACTGCCATTTCTTTTCCCCCTAAATCTTCTACTTGCGGGCTGCTAGTTAGAATTGTATTTTGAATTTTACTAACATGTAAGGTTGATGATTGTGATGATTATAGGTTCATTGATTTGTATTATTATATGGACTGTTGCTCCCGATACCTGCTTATAAATGAGTGCAACCTTTGCTCTTTATCCACTTCTCTCTGTTTTTTTTTTTTGTCTGATCTGACTTTGTTAAAACTTACATCTGATGTATATTCTGTGTAGGTAATATCCCAAAATTTCCTAGGATGAATGTTTGGGATCCTTATAAGCGTCTTGGTGTCAGTCCTTATGCTGCAGAGGAAGAAATTTGGTCATCACGCAATTTTCTCTTACAGCAATATGCTGGACATGAGAGGAGTGAAGAATCAATAGAGGCTGCTTTTGAGAAGTTGTTGATGACCAGCTTTCAAGAAAGGAAGAAAACAAAAATTAATTTGAAGACCAGGCTAAAGAAGAAAGTGGATGAATCTCCTCCGTGGGTTAAGAATTTACTCAGTTTTGTTGAACTTCCACCTGTTGAGGTTATCTTTAGAAGATTGTTCCTCTTTGCATTCATGGGTGGTTGGAGTATCATGAACTCTTCCGAAGGTGGACCTGCCTTTCAGGTTTGTCATACATTTCTCATCTTTCTGTAATTGTTGCACAAGTGACCCTTAATTTCAATAACTATAGTTTGCAAGTGCAACACTCTTCCTAGTGAAGCCACAACATACTTGCGAAGCTTAAATTGTTATTAGGTAGCTTCCGCTTTCCAACTATGTCATGTTTGAAGCACCAAAGTTAGTTCAGATACAGAAAAATGTAAAGGAATTGTACGTTTCTCAAATAGGGGGAACGTTTTTCTGCTCGAGTATTGACTTCCTGAAAATTCCATTGCTCTACACAAAGCAGTGATGGTGATATGCTATGTTTTACCTTCGTGGAGAAGGACACCGGAAACGTTATTTCTAAAACATAACCTTCATAAAATAGCCTTAAAACGAAAACAGACACGGACATAAAACACAGAAATGCTACTAAAGAGAAGTGTCCGTGTGCAACATGATATGTAGCACCTGGGAAGACATATTGTAGGGGAAGAATGATATTCCCATTTGAACCCATCTGGCAAACCTAGGAAAGTACATGCCTTTCCTTGTTGCTCGTTCTAATAGACTACGTTATTTTTTGTGCAGGTGGCAGTCTCTTTGTTAGCTTGCATTTATTTCCTCAATGAGAAGACAAAGAGCTTGGGTAGAGCTTCCATTATTGGGTAAGTTCATGATAAAGAGCTAGAAGCCTGAGTTATTGAAAGTCAGTTTTTGCATTTCTATTATTTTCCCTTTTATTACTCACGTGTCTTGCTTGCGATGCAGCCTCGGAGCTCTTGCAGCAGGGTGGGTAGGCGGCTCCATATTTGTTCCCATGATTCCAACCATACTAATTCACCCAACATGGACACTTGAACTCCTGACATCTTTGGTAGCTTACGTTTTCTTGTTTGTGGCATGTACTTTCCTCAAGTGAAATCACAACTACATTTCGTGAATTGTATTTGAGTTGCTGAAATTTCCGTATTCATTAGATTCACCGCTTATATAGATTTTGAATGCCATGGAAACTGTGATATGGTTCGAGTTTTGCCAATTGTTAAAATTTCCCTCAGGCTATGTGGTGATAACAAGTGATATTTGCGTATATATATTAGTTATTTATTAGTTTCGAGCATTTGAAAGTAGATTGCAACATGATGCGTGTAAAACTAGTTAGCAGTTTGCAGGGTTTATTTATAAAGTGTAAATGTAGTAGAATAAGACAATTGATAGCAACAAAATGGAAGTAGTAAAAAGAGATAATTTAGTTAAGGATATGCTATGTAATGTGTTGTTGTCGTGGTACAATTTTTATTCGTTCTTGCGCAGCAGCCAACTGAATAGAGAACGATGAGTAGTAGAGTGAAACAAGCCATCGCAATTCCAAGTAATTCCCATTTCTGCCTGATTGTCTCTACTACTCCTTCTTTACATGTCTTGCAATCGTAGCACGCTTTGTTTCTTTGATTGCTCCATCTCCTGCATTCTGCATATCCCGCATCTCTTCCAGGCTTTATCCAGATCGTTGCATTTTCGGACTTAATGGACTTAAATCCGCATTCTGTTGGTGGCCTACAGCAACCTGCCTGAAACACATACCATCAGCCATTTTCATTGTCATCCCTAATTTTATATAGGGATACACTTATAGTTAGGATATAGCTAGATGGTCGAGACTACAGTAACTTTCACGGGCTGGGTTTGGAACCGGACTTGGCACCAAACAACCCTTTAATTCAATATAATCTTAAATAAAATAAATTAGGTAAGAAAAAAATATAATATAAGGGCGAGAAGAGATTTTTTTTTGTTTTTTTTAAATGATACCTGTACAGGGGAATGGTTGTTGATGAAAAAATGCACCGTACCATCATTATCAACATGATCACCACAAATTCTTGCTGTAACTAAACAAAATCTGATCTGATTCCAATGCGTATCATCAACAAAATGATTCCAAATAAACCTCTTCAAACTGTTCTTCACTTCTGGAGAATCCCCATTATCATTATTGCTGATGAAGACCGCGAAGATTGTAAAACCAATCAATCCAAGAATGATAAGGAACACTAAAAACGAGTAAACCGCGAAAAAAAAGTTGAATCTACAGCAGCAGGTAGCAAGCAACCCTAACAATGATATACAAAATAACACTGCTCCTATTATAACCAGGGGTTCCTGTATACTTGTTTCGCACGCTGTCTCGCTTTCGAAGAAGTTATACCAAGCACCGATCCCCATTACTACAACTGCTATGGCCAGCAATATGAAGCTTAGAGCTCCTATAAGAATGTTGCAAGGACGAGCCATGTTTTAGGAAAAATAAAAATGATGAGATTAAATTATGTTTTGTCATTTAAATATGTTTTGAGTTTCTTTTGGAAGTTATGGAAAAAGGGTGGAAGAGCAACAAGTTTTTATTACTTTGTTTTAATCATTTTAGACACAGTTGGTAATGGTTTTTTTTTTTTTTTTATTGTTTATTTTTTGGTTACAAACGAAAAAAACAACTATAAAAATTACGGTATTAATTCTTTATAATTTCCTTTTTTATATAATTATTTAGTTACAAGATATATAACTTGTAAAAATGACAAGAATGAACTGAATTAGTTGTGTCTATTAGAGAAGTAAATTTGAGCAACTACTCTGGAACTTGCTGAATTATGTTTCCATCATTTTATGAGAGACATAGTTGATACAATCCTATTTATACAAATAAAATATTAGTCATAGAATTCTGTTAGGATACAAATACAAGAGAAGGATGGATGAGTCCGGATTTCCATATCACTTCGAGGACCTTCAATTCACATTTGGACACGTGTATTGTGACTCCGCTTAATAATTAAATTGTGAGGCCTTTTATAATATGTGTGGTTCCATATTATATAGGGTGTTGTTATACCCAGCCTCAAATTCCTACCCTTAGCCCCGTGAAAGGACGAAAATGCTATGAACATCACGCCCGACCTACGGTTCCGGCGTATCAATATCACGCCCGACCTATGGTGCGGGCATGAGGCTATCACGCCCGAACCACAGGTCGGGCGTGATATTCATACGCCGGAACCGTACGTCAGGCGTGATGTTCATACGCCCGACTGCGATTCCGGCGTTTTTGAAAAATCGCCCACAGATTCCATTTTTAAGCTTAAATCAAAAAACAAAAACGGTAAATCTTATCATTTTCGCTTTCCCTTTACGGTTGTTGTTATGCTCCATGTTTTGGTTCACAAATTAGTCCGGATTTGATCAAAGAGTGTGTAGGGTGTTTGAGAGGTTTTGTGTTTTTTCAAATTTTGTGTAAAGGGTAGTTCGGTCTTTTCACGGGGCTAGGGGTGAGAATTCATGGCTCGGTATAGTAATTAACTATTATATATGATAAAATATGTATGGAAGGTCCTCCGTTTGACATGGAAAACTGGATGCTTCTAATAATTTTCCAGGATAGAGATAGTAACAAACTATACTAATCCTAATTTTAAGAGAAGGATATGGATAATAAGAAGATCAATAATAATAATTTTAAGAGATAATAAAGACAAATATAAATAGACAAGAGTTGAAGTATAACTCTAACAGCCCCCACAAGCTATTGGCTAGTACACATGGAAAGTTGGCTAAGGTGTTGAGTATATCATTGTTCAAAATATCTACAAACTGATCCTCTATTGAAATGAATCTCCTTTGAAGAAATCCACTAGCAACCTTGTCATGAACAAAATAGTAATCCAATTCAATATGCTAGACTCGAGCATGAAATAATTACCGTGTTGTGATATTCATCACCAATGGGAAGATTAGTGATGCATCGAAAATAATCGATTTTGCTAGCAGTTTGTGATTCGGTTGAATGCCAAAAGCTATGATGTTATAAGTTTGTTGATTCTAATACCAATGATATAAGAATAACATGAACACGTTTTGTAGCTAATAGTGGATTCGACGCATAAATATCCTATTAGAAACCTTCAAAATTCTCAAAAACATTAGAATTCGAAAATATCAATTTTATTAATCTATAAGTTGTCTTCTTACCATGATAACAAGCCTTTAAATAAACAAATTACTAAATTAGAATAAAAAAGGAATAATCAACTAGAATAAAAGGAAAACTAAAAAGGAAAATACAAATTAATTCGAAATTAACACTAATTTGCGATTTTGAGGCCCTAAATGAGCAGATTTTGCCAAAATGGGGTGGGCCCCATAGCAAAGCTATGGGTTTTGATTGTTGGCACGTTTTCCATCATAATGGAGTTTGAAAACACAAAAATCATGCACTTTAAAAATTGGCAGAATTTACCGAATTCCTTGATCTTTGACTGCATTATTCTCTCTAGGTGGAACAAAATTTATCCTCGGATTTTGATTATCTGAGGAATCACCTTCTCAACAATTTCTATTGGCCAAATCTTCTTGGCTGACAACTTTTCAATGATTACTATGGGAACCTCTCTGTTACCATATTCGATCCACCCCTCTTCCCCATCATCATTGATCTCCTCATTAAAAACAGGTTCTAGACTAATAAACACATCTTCCTCTTCCCCTTCGTCTGTATAAAGATTGGCCATTCACTGATTGATCTTTCCAAACTTATTTGTGCTGTTGCTCTAGGTTTAGCTCTGATACCAACTAATAGTAGGAAGGAATAATTGGGTTTTCTAATAGTATGTTGATTCGATTGAATGCCAGAAATCTAGGAGTCCATAAACATGTTGATTCTACAAATACCAAGGATATGAGAATAACAAGAACACGGTTTGTAACTAATAGTTGATTTGACACACGTATACCCTACTAGAAACCTTCAAAATTGCTATGGACTTTGGTAATTTAAAAATATCAATTTCATTAATTCATAAAATGTCTCCTTACAAATGGTAACAAACCTTTAAATAGGAAAAAAAAAATACTAAATTAGAATCATAAAAGGAATATGAAACTAGAATAGAAGGAAAACTAAAAAGGAAACTACAAATTAATTTGAAATTAATACTAATTCACGATTTTTAGGACCTAAACGATCGAACTTGGCCAAAATAAGGTGGGCCTTATAGCTAAGTTATAGGTGTTGACTGTTGGCCCGTGTCCAATCAGAATAGGGCTTGAAAATGCAAAAATCCGACACTTTAAAAATTAGCAGAATTTATCGAATTGTTCGATCTTTGACTACATCATTCTCCCTAAGTGGAACAAATTCCTCCTTGAATTTTCATTATTCGAAAAATCACCTTCTCAATGATTTTTACCGGTCCAATCTTCTTGGTAGAAAACTTTTCAACGATTACTACAAGAGCCTTTCCACTACCATTTTCGATCCACTCCTCTATCGCATCATCACCGATCTCCTCGCCGAAAACAAGTTCAGGATCAATAAACACATCTTCCTCCTCATCTATAAACAGTTCGACCATTCGATGAATCATCTTTCCAAGCTTATTTGTGAATTGTTGCTCCAGGTTTAGCCCTAATACCGACTGATGCAGCGAAAATAATTGGTTTTTCTAGCAGTTTGTTAATTAGGTTGAATGCCAGAAAGCTAGGATTCTATAAAACTGTTGATTCTACGAATACCCGGGACATATGAATAATAAGAACAAGTTTCGTAGTTAATAGTTGATTCGATGTACGAATGCCCTCCTAGAAACCTTCAAAATTCTCAAGAACTTTGGTAATTCAAAAATTTCAAGGCCTAATACATCATCAGCTCCCTGAACTTGATTATTTCGTATCACCAACTTCTCGAACTTGTCCATTAAAGTAGATTAGTTCATTGAACTTTATAAGTGTCTTACCAACTCTCTAAACTTGCTTATTCCTTAACAACCAAATACAAAAACCTATTGTATTCATTGTTGTGTCTTTTTTTTATGTATTCCTGTATGTAATTTGTGGTGTACAATTTTTTAATTAACTAGTCGAAAACCCGTGCGATGCACGGGTATGAAACTTTTATATAATTTAGATAAATAAATAAATTGACATATTTACTTTTAAATAATTTTATATTTACTTTTAAATAATTTTATATCATGCTATGAAAAAAAAATTATATTATGTATATTTGAAATTAATATATATTTTTTAATGATAATTTAAATTAAATTAATTTTAAAAATAATTGACTATTATTTTTATAAAATTTTAACTAAAGATGAATGATTTATTTATTTTTACAAAATTCAATGATTTGTACTTTTTAGGAATTTTAATACATTTTCATATTCTAAATATTCTATAAAATAATAATAATAAAATAGCAGATTAATTAAGAAATATATTAGAATATAATAAAAAAAATAAAAATTGAATTAAACTATAATTAAAATTAAATATTATATTTATGATATAAAAGAATTACAATGTAGGTTAAACAAAAATTGAATTAAACTATAATTAAAATTAAATATTATATCTACAATACAAAAGAATTACAATCAATGTTAAAATGAAAGCAACATCAATATATTATTCTATAAACTATTACAATCAATACTTTTCTAATGTTGCATATGAAAAAACTTTATCAATTCAATACGTTACATATAAAAAAATAAAATTCGTAAGAATTAGTCACAAATTCATCTTGATGATAATTATTTTGGTTGATGGAATTTCATGATCACCAAGTATTCGAATTCAATTATTCATTCTGCTACAATAACCCAATATATCTAATGGAATCAGTTTAAGATGATGATTTCTCCTATTTTCATCTCGTAATATCTCATCAAGACATTCGATCAATTTGTTCTTCATTCTTTCACTATATAGAATATCAGCCATACTCGCATATATCACTTATTTGACTTCATTAATATTTTCTAATAATTATATATTCTTGAATTTTGTAAGTAAGAAAAACAAATAAAAGAATTGAAAAAAAATGAAGGGACGAAAAAGATAATTAGGAGAGAACCATCTTCCTCTCGTTTTTTTTTTTGAAAATAAGAGAGAATGTCGAGACATAAGCGTATAAAAAGGAGAGTGAAAATATTTTTTGCCCATTAATTAAACATTTTATTTTTTTCTTAATGAAATATTAAGTCCATAAATTAATTTTAGTTAAATAGAATTAAATCGCAATTTTAACCACTCAGTACAAAAAAAATGTTTTATAATTAATATGTGAAATCAATTATATTAATTAGAATCATTATGCTCAACATTTGAGAATTTGAAGAGATTCAAATAATAATATTTTCTTAATTAATATTTTTCAATAATTTGTCCTATGATCATATTCATTTTCATCTGTTAAAAACTCTTGAAATACTAACAATTTTGTACGAACCATAATATAATAATTAAAAATTATATAAGTCAATGTTGTAAAAGTAATTATCTCAATATCCATAATTAATGTACATTTTTAGGATTTTGAGCATCAAAATTTATTTTTATTTACCTTGATTTTGAATTCGTATCTAGCATAATCCACATTCTTCAAGAATAACCATCTTATCAAGCGTATTAGACGCTTACAATCTTCTTGTCTAGAAATTTGAGAAAAAATAACTTCTTGATAATAATAATAATAATAATAATATAACATAATTTATATTGAAATAAACTTCATTTTAAGTATAATATTCCAATATGTATTTAATATTTTATTTAATATGTCTCAAACTTCAATGAACAACTATCGTGTGAAACTTTATATCTATTTGTACCAAAATGCATAAAAATAAAAAATACAATCCATATCAATTAGCTAAACTCAAACTAAAAAAAATGAGTGGATTTCAACATGTTCCGAATTAGAAAAATTAATCTAACTTCAATTAAAACTAAAAATTGAGTTCATAAAAAGCTGAAATTCTAAATTTTAGTTAGAGTTAACAATCAAAACGATAACACCTAGGAACATATACTAAAAAAGAATGCAAATATATAAAATCATTATTTTAGTCATTTTGAAAAATAAATAAATAAAAAAGAAAACATGGATAAGGTAGCGAGAGGTATGGAATCTGGATAACGACAGAAACGGAATTTCATCTCTGAAAGATGAAACTATAACAACAATTGTTTAATAAAAATAAAACAGCAACACAATTGAGAAAGCCAAAAATTGAGTTCATATAAAGCCGAAAATCTAAATTTTAGTTAAGAGTTAGCAATCGAAACGATAACACCTAGCAACATATACTAAAAAAGAATACAAATTTACAAAATCTTTATTTTAGTCATTTTGAAAAAAAAAAGACAAATAAAAAAAACATGGATAAGGTAGCGAGAGGTATGGAACCTGGGTAACGACAGAAATGGAATTTCATCTCTGAAAAATGAAACTATAAAAACTATTGTTTAATAAAAAGAAAACAACAACACAATTGAGAACAAAAATAACTACAACATATGAAAAAAAAATCGAATAATTACCTTGAGAAACATAAGAATTTCTTGTAATTTTTGACACTTTTGTGTTTTCCGGTTTTAGTTGTTCATGCATCTTCTATTTCTGTCGGATTTCTTCAATTGAAGTTATCAGTTTGGAAAAAAAGACAAATTAAAAAGAAAACATGGATAAGATAGCGAGAGGTATAGAACTATAACAACTATTGTTTAATAAAAATAAAACAACAACATAATTGAGAACAAAATAACTACAACATATGAAAAAAAATCGAATATTTACCTTCAGAACTATAATACTATTTATCGTGACCAATGAATATAATGGTGGAATACTATCTATCATGCTTTATATAGAAGTTTATTTGTGACTTTTGGATTTCCTTTGCTTTGTGTTTTTTCATCTTCCCGTAACTCTTGCTTTCTTTTATTATTTTAATTAATAGGCTATTAATTATTTAATATATTATAAATATAAATTTGTTATTTTTAATTGAATATTTATTTTTAATTAATTAAATATTTTTAATCTGATTTTTTACTACGTTGACAACTCATCAAAAAGACCTCTAAAACACTTCTGCTCATTTCTTTCTGCTTCCGTAATTATATATAGTATAGATATAGATATTGACATAATTACAGTGTGATTGAATAATAATATAATATCAACCAACCAATTAACTACAAAATGGTCAAATTTGACTCTAACATTTGGCCTTAAATACGAATTGATACAAATTTAATTCTAATGTTTTCAAATAAGATCAATTTTACTTTGCTTTGATGAAATTAAAAAAAAAAAATTGTTTGACTATTATTTAACTATCAAATCAAACCTTCCAAATATCAATTATATCTAAGATATTTAGTGTGAAACTAGCACATGTACAAAAATCTATTAAAATGCTAATAATTAATCAGTAGTGAAGCATATTCGCTGATCATATTTTCGTTCTTCTTATGTTTCAATTATAGACAATTATAAAAGTCTTATTTCTCGCATCAATGACATTTCTGTTAGATTTATAGGTCGTTATGCGAATGACGTGGCTCATGCTTTAGCTAGGTCTCCTCATTCATTGTTAGAACTTATGGAGTGAGGTATTGTCCCTCCAGATTTTATTTTACATTCCTTATATGTTGATTCCATTTTATGAAACTTATTTTTCTTAAAAAAAAGTCTCTAATATATGAGTTAATCATATTTTTTTTTCAAAGTGTGTAAAATGTTTACCGTATTACTAATATAGTTACAAATAACAACAAAAAATGTATGAAACATTTTAAATTTATTGATAAACTTGTTTTGAAAGTCCAACATGACAGTCAAATAATTATCAAACCAGTCCGTTCAAAATTTTCATTGGGGTAAAATTGATTTTGTTTGAAAATGTTATGATTAAATTTGTATCATTTTATATGTTAGAGTCACTTTGAACTTCGCCAAAAATATTAGAGTCAAATTTGCCTATTATTCCAATTAACTATTTGAGCTCATAACTTATTTTTAGTTGATAACTATTAGTATAATTAATTAATCTTATATTTATAGTTGACAACTAATCCAACGACAATTTATTTAAATTGAGTATTTAATGGATTGGGAACCAACCCATGAATTATTCTTTTTAATGGATTGAATTGGATCGTAACGACAAAGATTAATTCATTTGTACAACCCTAACCATAACCATCAAATGTTTCTAAACAACCAATGCCATGACAAATAATTCGGTCATTACAAATAACCATAACCATCATTAGTAATTAACACGCCCATTATAAATATGGTCATTACAAATAACCTTGTAACATGCCAAAGATCAGTTCTGACAATTTATAGACCTTTGGCGAAACAAGAAATAAGGGTCTCTTTAATAATAAAAATTATACGTAAAAATTTAAAATATATCATAATAAATAAATAATTGTATTGATCCCGGGTTAGGTTTTTGTTTGTTTGTTTTTTTTCTTCCCTTCTTACCAAAAAAAAATAAATAAATAATTGTACAGTACGTATTATTACGTTCGCCAAAATATATTTCTGTTTATCTAAAATCACAAAGATGTTTCATAATGTTTTTAAATTAACTCTAAACCTATATTTAAAAAATCAATTGAGTTATTTTAAAGTCTAAAATGTCAATTATTTGGACCCTTTAAAACCTAAATAGTATTAATATATGTATATAAAAAAAATTTACTCCATACATTATAGACCTAATTTTTTTGTGGGCCCTTATAGTCATGGGTCCTAGACCGCCGCACTCCCAACCTAGGCCTAGGGCCAACCCTGCTTAGCCTGTTACAATCACTTGTTTATAACACATTCGTAGGAGCCCGTTAGAAATATGAGTAAGAAAGTACATAAAATTTATAACAGTATCTCGTATCGAGCAAAATTTTGTTTGTAACAGTAACGGGACACACCTATTACGATTAGGAACTAATGATGTTTTTTCTACTAGTTTGGCTCAGATGCCATAGTTTGTATAATTTGTATGCATTAATGATTATGATTAATTTGTATGCATTAATTACAAGCGATATATATATACTTGTAACTAGGATTGTAATATAACATAATCCTAACTAACATTGATTTGTAAGTCGTCGGATTCTATGATACTTGGAATCAGATAAAATGTGAATCCTAGTGCAACAACTAAGAGTAAACATTATAAGAAGAATGGCTATGTCAAATAAATCAAGAATGGAAAATATGACCCAAATCATCCTACTCTCTTCTAGTACTCCACGCTTGCATGTCCTGCAATTGTAGCACAACTTTTCTTCATTATTGCTCCATGTCTTACAGTCACTCTTCTTTATTTTTGGACCTATTTTTGGAACTATCCATAATGTTCCATTCTTGTTTTTATATCCACATTCTGTTGGTGGCTTGCAGCAACCATTCTGCATAATCAAAGTAAAAAATAATGTGAGTTCTAGAATACTTATTTTTATCATAATATATAGAAATTATAATGATTTCATTCTGTTAAAGATGAATTGAATTCTGTGATTTAATCCAAAAACTTTAGTTGATAGACTCATAGGCTCATTTTCTTTACCATGTATTAAAGTTAATAAATGGCATTTTGTCCATATTTGGTGTAATCGACTCGGATACCATATAATATTCTAGGAGTTTAAACTGATAGATAAGACTAACGACGCTAACATCGTCATTCATATAAAATGAAATAAGTAGTGACTATATTAAGTATATGATTTCGACTGATGTACGATGCTTTGAAAGTGAAGCATAGTAAGGGAGTTATATCGAAACAAAGGAAAATGTACAAATTTATTTTTATGATTATTGGTAGAGAGCAAATTTAGGGGTGTTTAGTTGCTCGTTTTGATCCTCCTGTTTGATTTTTCAAGTTTAAAAGGAAGAGATTTTTCAAATTCATGTTTTTTTTTGGAAAATCAGTCTTTTCAAACAGCAAACAGTAAACCGTAACAGCAAACAGTAAATGATCAGTTAAACCAAACAGACCCTTAGTCTACATGTGAAAAATAGAGCAATCTTTAGTAACCGTTTAATAGAGGGCGCAATTTGAAAAATCCTTAAAGAAAGATTGAGTTTTGTTCATCACCGAGAAGATATCCAATTTCAAACTTTATGGCTCGCAAAGATGGAGATTGGAGGATGATCGGAACATAGAAAAAAACTTTTTTTTGCTAATGGGTTTGAAATTACGCCATCTCATAAATGTTAGGGTTAAGATTCTACTGATTTATACACAGAACTATAAGGCTAAATTTGTATCTTATCACCGAAATGTTAGGGTACTAATTTGCACACAGAACTATAAGGCTAAATTTGTATCTTATTACCGAAATAACTTATATAACTTTAGTATTCAAGCATTGCAAGTCATACCTCAATTGGAGACAAATATTGCATGACATTGAAATCTGAATCATTCTGGAAAAGATTATTATCCCGAACACGGTTGCAGACATGATTATCAACTAAACAAGATCTAATCGCCTTCCAATTCTTCCCACTTTCAACCATATTAACCAACCATTCAGAGTAATTTTCCCCAAGATTATGCTTCTTAAACCCTAATGATGACAGACTATTTTGACTGCTATTTGCATTCCCAACCGTATACACAGCAATTGAAAAAGCTGTAAGCCCTAAAATAGTTAACAAAACCACCACAGAATACAACCACAACACACTAGTTAACTTCCAAAATATTCCTATCAATCCCAACAATGAAATTGCAGCCAAAATAATTCCCATTACAAGCAGTGGCTTTTGCACTACATTTTTGCAATCTGTTACTCCATGAATTTGGAAGTAAATGTATGATCCTATGGCCATGAAACCTGATATTAATGCCAAGATGTTGAATATTATGAACATTTTATTGCTCAATCTAGACATTTTTTGCTTTCAATGGAACTTAATTCAATTCAATTGGGGCTAAAAGGTTTAGATATTTTGAGAGAAAAGTGTTGTGGGTTATTTAAATTATGAGTTAAAAAAACTGTTAAGGATGATTAATTTTTGGTTTAGTTTTAATGGATGTATAAGCTTATGTTACTACTTGTTTTCTGTTTAATGGGAAAATAATTAATTTGGATGATTTTGGTTTAAAGATATATAATATAAAACTATACATAGTTTGTTATGTGATTTAATTTTTTAACCACTTGTATATGGTGGATGAAGTTAATTTGTGAATTTTATTCCGCCGGTTAAATAATTAAGTTACATTGTTCAGTAATTTTATTCATAGAAAGTTACAACTTCCTACAAAAATTGATTAATTAAATTGTTATCTGATAATTAAGATTTTATGTAAAGAGATATTGTTTTTGAATGCATATATTCTCAATAAAATAATTAATTTTACATATATGGTGAGTCCAGGGTATAGTAAAATTTCTTCTAAGGACTCGGGGTGTTTGTTTCAACTTTTCGAAGAAGCGTTTAGTGTTTTACTCTAAACCGCAAAAAATCAACGTTTAGTATTTTCTCTGGAAACTGCAGCATTTTGGAGCTTTTCACGAAAAACTCAATTTTGGAGCTTTTCGTGAACAGTTATTTGTTATTGACAAAATTATTCTTCTTATTTTTACAAAATATGTTTCTTTTTTATTTAGATTTTATTAATTTATGTAATACATTTTTTATTTTATAATTTATTTATTTATTAATTTAAAACACGTTCATATTACATATTTTAAATACTAATAGGCCCGGTTTGTTTTGAGGAAAATATTGTGTTTTGGAAAATTTTATGCAGGGAAAATATTATGCAGGAAAATAAAATATTTTCCTGTGTTTGACAACAACACTGGAAAATATTTTTCGGTGTTTGGCTACAACACTGAAAAATATTTTCCAACCATTAAATATAGATTTTCTGTATTTTTATTTTCAATTGTATATATAAAACACAAAAAATATGTAGAGACGTGGAAAACTGTGAAAACGTAAAAAAATAAAAAAAAATGTCAAAAAACCCATGAAAACAAGAAAATGTAAAAAAACACGAAACAAAAAAAATAAAAAGATGTGGAAAACACAAAAACATTAAAAATACGAAAACCTGAAAAATATGGGAAACGGAAAAGCGTGAAAAAACACAAAAAGTGGAAAAATGCGAAAATTACGAAAAGTGAAAAATATTAAAAACATGTAAACATGGAAAAAATTGAAAACCACAAAAATGTGAAAATAAATAAATATAAAAACACGAAAATATTTTTTCACATTTTCGGCATTTTTTATATGTTTTCTCGTGTTATTAACGCTATTATGTTTTTTTTTTTGCATTTTTTCTTCTTTTTTGTGTTTTCACGTTTAGCTTTTCAGTTTTTCGGTTTTTCCCTTTTTCACGTTTTCTTTTTTTCGCATTTTGTTACTTGTTCGTGTTATTCACGTTTTTTTTTATGTTTTTCGTATTTTTCACGTTTTTGTGTTTTTTACATTTTCATGTTTTGTTTGCATTTTTCGTCTTTCATGTTTTTCACGTATTATCACGTTTTTGTGTTTTAGCATTTTTCGCGTTTTCGTGTTTTTCGTATTTTTCGTATTTTTCGTATTTTTTCACGTTTTTATGTTTTTTGTATTTTTCATGTTTTTGTATATTTCGTGTTTTGTCTCTTTTTCGTATTCATGTTTTGTGTCTTTTCAAGTGTTTGCTTTTTTTGCGTTTTTGTATTTTTCGCATTTGTTCACCTTTTCATGTTTTTTGCGGGTTTTTTTGTCATATTCTCGTGTTTTGTAACGTTTTCATATTATTTATATTTTTCGTGTTTCATATTTTGACATTTTTTAACGTTTTTCTAATTTTTCTCTGAACGTGTATGTTTTGGGGAAAATGTTTTACCCTTTTGAAAAGGGTAAAACATTTTCCCTTATTTCTTCCTTGCTTTTCCATTGACTTGCCACTTATTTTCCTTTGACTTATTTTCCTACCCAAACAAACACTGAAAAATTGAGAAAATAGTTTCCTGCAGAATATTTTTCCCCAAACAAACGGGGCCATAGTTTAATATAATTTTACCAAACACTAATAATTAAACAACATAATAACAAACTATTGGCGATAATTTTGAGAAACAAAAATATTCCCTTTACAATCTTGACTCGTGCGGGGAAATGCGGGCGTGCTAGAGAATTAGGTTCTCAACCTACGTTTAAGAAAACGTTTTTTTTTATAGATATACGCCTATATCTAATGGAAAGTGACTAATAATCAAATAATTATATGGGAAAAGCAAGGATTGTGAAAATGTTTCATGGGTTCCTAGTTGCCGTCAGCACAACTTTAACTAGAATTGAACCAATACTTTTCAGTAATTAAAAATATGAGTATAATAAAGCAAACACAAGAGTTTTGGAATTTTTCTTTTATATTTACTTTAAAATAAGAGTTATGGGTTACAATAAACCGAATAGAGATAATTACAGCCAAGACAAATAGCAAATCTAATATCCACAATGTCAAAAGCAATAAATGTGATTGAAATTGAAATAAACAATTGAAATGAATTAACCGAAACGATGAGCAGTTGCGTCGAAGCGTCGCATTGAAACGTCGTGTCTGTCTGAGGTCGTTATCCCGAGATCGATGCTTAACTTGCGTGAAATGCGTGTTTAGTGGGCTTAATTAATTGGTTGGACGTGAGTATAGGTAAATCGGAATTGACGTGATAAAACTGATATTTTGGCTAGGAAATTGAGTTTTTAGGTGTGAATTTGAGTAGAAAAACGAATTGGATTTGTGTTTGATCGAAAAAGAGCAAATTATACCGAATCATGGATCTAGAGGGGCGATTTTAATGGCTAAAATCGGACAAAGGGGGCTGCTAGAAATTGGTGTTCAAATTGATGAACAAAAGTTTGAAATTGTAAGGGTTATGGCTAAAATTAATGATAAGAATGAAGGATTAATGATTAGAATTGGATTGGAAGCTTGAGAATTGAATTTAGGAATGAATTTGGACCGAAAAGGGACCGAATTTTGCTGGAGAAATATGAATAGGCTGAATATATTTGAGAGAAAAGTATTGGTATGTGTTGTGTATTTGTTGTATTTGATTTGTTGATTGATTGTTTTTTGTTGTTGATTAGTTGGGGGCTTTGAATGAAGATGGAGAAGGTTATAGGTGAGATTTGTGCCCACTAAGCACACACTTACCCACTACTAATTCCATGATTCCACCTTGATCAAAATGTAGTTGTGCTTCATTGATTATAGGCCTCAACTTGGTTTGTGTAGCTTTGACCCGAAATTGTATTGTGTTTCTACAACTGACTTTGGAAAATTCCTGCTCTCTCTATGTTCGTTCTATAATGATGCTGAAGATGGATCCAGAAAGCTGGGGATGTCTATTTTCTGGATCTGAGCTCACTTCTGATGTTCTTGAATGTTTAGCTCCTCGAATAAATTAATCAAAAGTGGCCAGTGACCATTTCGGATTTTCCTGCACACTTAAGTTAGTTTAATAGCATTTTCCACTTTGTCACCCACTAACCCATGTTTTCTTCTTCTTTTGACTATTTCTTTTTCATTTTATATTTTATATTTCTTTTCTTTTATATTCTTTTATTTTCTTTTCCATAGTATAGTAAAATTTCTCCAAAGGAGACCATCATATTAAAGAGTGTTTGTTTCAACTTTTTGGATGAGTGTTTAGCGTTTCAATCAAAACCGCAGAAAATCTAGCATTTGGTTTAGTTATTATAACAACAACATTTAGCATTTTTTCTGGAAACTACAACATTTTGGAGCTTTTCACAAAAAAAAAATCATTTTTAGAGTTTTTTTATAAACACTTATTTATAGTTATTTGTTATTGACAAAATTATCCAACTTATTCCCACAAAATGTGTTTCTTCTTTAATATTATTTCTATTTCTATAACATAATTACCAAAATAAACGAAGTTTTGTTGCGTTCAATAAATTTTTTATTTTTATTTTTTATCTAGATTATTTTTGTTAATTTCTGTAATACATTTTTTATTTTATAATTTATTTGTTGATTAATTTAAAACATGTTCATATTAGACATTTTAAATACTAACAATAATAGATCAATATAATTTTATCAAACACTAATAATTAAACAATTAATAACTGTTGGATCAAATAAATAAACTTTCACATGTAACAGATGAAGAGTATAATTGCTGGAAGAAAATTCTCTTGCCTTACTACTTGTATTGATAGGTATTTATAGATTACATACATGACTCTTAGTAAACAATAATAACTCTCTATAAATACAGATGACTCTTTGTGAAATAATACAACTCTTGATAAATACAGAAATGACTCTTGGACATTACACTGAACAAAATTAAAGACTATTAATTATAAGTTTATTATTTCAACACATCCCTTAAACTTATAATTTTTTTATCCCTTAGTTACACCAAAAACAGTTCTTAATCTGCTACATTTTCGAACTTTCATTGTTACTGGCCTCTTCACTCCAGGCTTTCATCATCCTCATTATTATCTCCATCATTTTCTTCGAATTTGATTGTTATTGACCTCTTCACTGAGTCTTCCATTATCCCCATTATTATCTTCATCGTTTTCTTCTACTTTGTCATAATCGTCGTCTTCCTCATCATTATCATCGTTAGTACCATCAACATCACTATTATAACTATGAACTGGTATTTTGGGTTTTGGATGAGGCACATAACTTGTAGTGCACATTTTACATGAACTTGACACAGTATTACTCATTACAATGACCCCAACTTCTTTCACTCTTTCCTTTCTCTTTTCAACTTCCTTGAAATTTTGCTTGTAACAGTAACGGGACATACCTCTTACGATTAGGGAGTTATTAATGATGTTTTTTCTACTAGTTTGGCTCAGATACCATAGTTTGTATAATTTGTATGCATTAATGATTATGATTAATTTGTATGCATTAATTACAAGAGATATATATACTTGTACTAGGATTGTAGAATAAATCATAATCCTAACTAACATTGATTTGTAAGTCGTCGGATTCTATGATACTTGGAATCAGATAAAATGTGAATTCTACTGCAACAACTAAGAGTAAACATTATAAGAAGAATGGCTATGTTAAATAAATCAAGAATGGAAAATATGACCCAAATCATCCTACTCTCTTCTAGTACTCCACGCTTGCATGTCCTGCAATTGTAGCACAACTTTTCTTCATTATTTCTCCATGTCTTACAGTCACTCTTCTTTATTTTTGGACCTGTTTTTGGAACTACCCATAATGTTCCATTCTTGTTTTTGTATCCACATTCTGTTGGTGGCTTGCAGCAACCATTCTGTATCATCAAAGTAAAAATTAATAAGTTTTAGAATACTTATTTTTATCATAATATATAGAAATTATAATGATTTCATTTTGTTAAAGATCAATTCGTAATTCTGTGATTTAATCCTAAATAGGCTGATTTTCTTTACCATGTATTAAGGTTTATAAATGGCGTTTCGTCCATATTTGGTGTAACCCACTGGATACCATATATGAAGGACCATATAATATTCTAAGAGTTTAAACTGATAGGTAATCTAAGATTACTAACACTAAAATCGTCATTCATATTAAAAAAAAAAAATATTGACTATATATGGCTTAGTTAGATATATATATATAGGATTTCGACTGATGTACAATGTTTTGAAATTGAAGCATAAAAAGAGAGTTATATCGAAATAAATGAATAAGCTACAACTTTAGTTTTATGATTATTGGGAGGGTACGAACTTAGTCTATGTACAAAACAGTGCAATCTTTAGCAACGTTTATCTGAGGGTGCAATTTGAAAAATCATTAACGGAAAATGAATTTTGTTGATTAACAAAAGATGCCCAATTTCAAATTTTATGGGTAGCCACAAAGCTTGAGATTGGAGGATGATTAGAACATAAAAATTGCATATGAAAAAAAAAACTCTTTTTCGTTAATAAGGTTTAAAATTACGCCCATGTTAGGGTTAATATTCTACTCATTTGTACATAGAGCTATAAGACTAAATTTGTATCTTATCACCGAAATAACTTATATAACTTTAGTATTAAAAAATTGCAAATCATACCTCAATCGAAGACAAATATTGCATGACACTGAAATCTGAATCATTCTGGAAAAGATTATTATCCCGAACACGGTTGCAGACATGATTATCAACTAAACAAGATCTAATCGCCTCCCAATTTTTCCCACTTTCAACCATATTAATCAACCATTCAGAGTAATTTTCCCCAAGATTATGCTTCTTAAACCCCAACGATGACAGACTACTTTTACTGTTATTTGCATTCCCAACCGTATACACAGCAATTGAAAAAGCTGTAAGCCCTAAAATAGTTAACAAAACCACCACAGAATACAGCCATAACACACTAGTTAACTTCTAAAATATTCCAATCAATCCCAATAATGAAATTGCAGCCAACACAATTCCCATTATAAGCAGTGGCTTTTGCACTACATTTTTACAATCTGTTACTCCATGAATTTGGAAGTAAATGTATGATCCTATGGCCATGAAACCTGATATCAATGCCAAGATGTTGAATATTATGAACATTTTATTGCTCATACTAGACATTTTTTTGCTTTCAATGGAACTTAATTCAATTGGGTTGAAAGGTGTAGATATTTTGAGAGAAAAGTGTTATGGGTTATTTAAATTATGAGTTAAATAAAAACTGTTAAGGATGATTGATTTTTGGTTTAGGTTTAATGGATGTATGAGTATGAGTTTATGTTACTGCTTTATGACAGCAAAGGAAAACTATATGGTAGAGAGGTGATGGTTGTTTTCTGTTTAATGGGGAAAATAATTAACTTGGATGATTTTGGTTTAAAGATGATATAAAACTATACACAGTTTGTTATGTGATTTAATTTACAAATGCGACAATAATTGCCGCATCTCGTCGCAACTGCGACAACCCTTGTCGCATTTGTCTCATTTCGTCACAAATGCGACAAGAGTTGTCGCATTTCGTAGCAAATGCGACAACTCTTGTCGCATTTGCGACGAATGCGATAATTCTTGTCGCATTTGCGACGAAATGCGACAATTTTGTCACAAATGCGACAACAATGGAGGAAAATGGAAAAAAATTATGGAAAATTGAGGAAATTGAAACGATACCGTTACAGATAAAGAAAGAGGCAAAACCAACGAGAAAAGCAAGCGTATAAGCTAAAAATATACCATTTGTATGGGAAATTAAACATAATATGTCAAAAATCTCAAAAATCGCTATCGATTGGTATCAGGAAATGAAGAAGAAGAAGAAGAAGAAGAAGCAGAAGAAGAAGAAGAAGAAGAAAGCGTATAAGCTAAAAATATACCATTTGTACGGGAAATTGAACATAATATGTCAAAAATCTCAAAAATCGCTATCGATTGGTATCAGAAGAAGAAGAAGAAGATCGATCGATCGATCGAATAGAACTAAGGTTAGTTTTGTCCAAAATGGGTGAAAGTGTCTAATTTGATAACTTTGAGGCAAGGTGGGTTAAATATATAAATTGGGGTCCTTGATTGGGTCAGATTAGTAATTATCCCTTAAAAAAATCTCAATCCTAATCGCAATCAGAGCATACTCATTACTGAATGATCTTAGTCATGTTCTCCTAAACATTGTCATACCAATTTTTGACCATCCCTTCTTATTAACACTGTCTGTCTGTGATCACAATTATTATATCCCTAAAGTGTACAATAAGTTTTTCCAAAGCAAATTGGATCATTTTCATTTGCCCCTTCAAACCTCTTCAATAAATGTAGCTTCAATTGTGAGTCCTTAGTCATGGGCTCAATCTCAATTGGGGTCCTTAGTCATTGACTCATTTTTTGGATCATTTTCATTTGCCCCTTCAAACCTCTTCAATAAATGTAGCTTCAATTGTGAGTCCTTAGTCATGGGCTCAATCTCAATTGGGGTCCTTAGTCATTGACTCATTTTGAGCTTAAGCTCACTACAAAACCATTTACTAGGTTTTCTTTCGCACTCATTTGTCTTGTGCCAAGAAACATAAACCAATGGTCAAATTCATCCTTGAAATCAGTTTAGATCAAACCGAAATTTAAGTATGAATTCAGTTCTAAAGTTGGTAATATTTATCAAATTAATCAAAATACAAACAATTTCAACATCTAAAAATTTGTCAAACATAGAATTAATTTATCAAATATTACCAACAGAACTAAGTTGATACCTAAACTTCGATTTGAACTAAACTCATCATGTCTGCCAACTTCACCAATTTCTTAAACTTTCTTGGAAGTTTTTCTTGTATGATTGGAAATGGCGAGGATAAAAAGGTAGTATGGAGAGATTTGATTTGAAAGATAATGAAGAGTGACAAAGAAAACGAATCCCGAAGTAATACACCCAACCAACCAAGATGAGCATTATATGTAATTAGATTCTGCTTCTGAATACTGCCATCAACTTTCAGGTCATACTAATATAAAACACAATAATACCCAAATTCTATTTACAAGAAACTAACAAGGTCAAGTTATGTTTTTACAACATGCCTGGTGAGGCTAAAACATAGCTCAGACACACAAACACACTAATGACATCAGTTGAAAGGAAACAGATATACACGTTATCGATGTTACGTTACTGTTATTTAAAGTTCTAACACTTCCACAGCTACAGCTAACAGGGGCAATTCGTCGAAAACATGTCATCGTTCTATACAGAAAGATCAGAATGCTGTACAGAGATTGTTAACCTTAATATTAGAGGAACATTCTTGGCTGATAAGGCTGGTACCAACACACAATCTGCTTCTCTTTGGTTCAGATATTCTCACACGTGAAATCGCCATTGCAAGGACATCAGCCAATTCAAAGTCTCGCTCATCCAACCTTATCCTTGAATCACCGGATGTTAAAACAAGACTAGAGTCGTCACTGAAAAAACTGCTACCGGTTACATTGCATCTCTCCCACTCCTCTACACCTACTGCGACTGTTAGTTTTTGGGAAGTCAATGTTACATGATTTCTAAACTTTGATTTTAATGCAAGTCCCTCCAAAGCTGGCTCTGTATAGAACAATATCCATGGGTGCCCTGCAAAAGTGCATATAGCATTAGATGACAGTAACTTTGATTCATATGAAATACGAAAGAAAAATTGAATTTGGTTATTTAAAAGAAACTTACGCAGTATTTCATTAGCAGTTAATCTTGCTGAAACGTCTCTTGTAAGCATGCGCGATACTAGATCCTTTGCAGGTTGAGATACTGACTCCCATATTCCACTCTCAAAATCAAGTTTAACATTCTTAATTGCCTCGCATACTGCACCGAAGGAATCACCTTGAAACGGAAGAACGCCAACCAACAGGGCATAGAGCAGGACACCGGCACTCCAAATATCAACTTTATCTGAATAATCACCGAATAAAATTTCTGGGGCAACATAGGCAGGACTTCCAGCCAAACCTGTTATTTTCTGACCTGCAAGAAAGAAACCACAGTTCCAGCGAACTACTTATAATTGAGGACTAAGTGCATAAAGAAAGATGATAGTAGAAGTAGCATATAAAAGTGAAGACTACATCAGCAAGTAACAATTTTCTAGGCATATAATTCACATATGCATAAAGGAAAACTTGGTGAGGATGTCATTATGGAATTGAACTGAATAAAATGAACAAGTGCATTTTGCCACCAATCTTTGTGTTCCATAAACAAGAAAGAGAAAGTAAAAAACAAAGATAACCATCTTACAGAAAGTTCTTCCATGGATGTGCTACCATTTTATAGAATTTCGTAGGAAACAAATGTCAGAAATCTTATGCAGAAGAATGCAAAAGAAAACCAAATGTAACATCCTGGAACAGTCCTATATGATCATTCAATGTCACAGGTTGTGAAAAACACACAGACAAACAACAAAAACAACAGCTACTCATAAGCGAACAAAAGTTAGCATAAAATTAAGTTATACTGATTTATTTTGATGCTGAAGCAGATAAATTTCTTTTGCATTCTTTTCAAAGAAAATTTCCATCTTCTATGGTTGCTTAATAATTCATTTTTCTAGACGGAACATGAAGTTTATATTGATGCAGATACAAAACTGTGGCTGGATATTCTAAAATGACTTTCTGAACCTCGTCAAAACCTTTCACAAAAAGCCCAGCAATAGCAAATATACATAATTCAAGAGTATATAACCATATCCATGATTAGCAATATTAAGATAATGATAATTACCATTTGTAATTCTCACAGATAGCCCAAAATCTGCAAGCTTCATTTTCCCTGATGCTGTAAGTAGGATATTCTCGGGCTTTATGTCCCTGTGGACAACACCCATTTCTTGGCAATATTTGATGACTAAAACCAACTCTCTTATGATATTAGCAGCGCGATGCTCTGAGTATTGGCCTTCCCTTGCCATCTGGTGAAGCAACTGTCCTCCAGAACAAAGCTCCATAACCAGATAATAAAGTTCTGCATCCTCATAAACAGCCTTCAAGTTTACAATGCCTGGATGACCAGAGAGGTGCTGCATTATCTCCACTTCTCGATGCACAAGATCCTCTCCTTTGCGCAATATTTTGCACGCAAATTCTACCCCAGTCACTTTATTTCTACACAATACCACAGATCCAAACTTTCCCTGCCCTATTGAAGCACCCAAATCATAATGTTGCTCAATCTTTTGCTTCCGTCCCAATTGAGTCACCACCTCAATCCACCCAAATTTTCTCTTAAGACCCCTACATGGTGGATCCACAGAGGAATTTCTACAATGTGGGGCAGTTAAGATGCTTTTAACTAGACTCCTACGAATACCAACTTCCTTTCCTTCATTTTCCTTGCACTTCCTCTTCTGCCTTGAATAATCTTTTGGTGACAAGTGAGACCAAATAACAGTGGATGGAATCAAAGACTCGACACATAATGGCAAAATTGCTAGACCCTTTCTCTTCCTTCTTAAGGACTCCATGAAAAGGAATAGGTCAACTACTTCTGAAATGCCCCAAAAACATTATGGAACTATAACACTAATCTATATTTCTAGACTAATGATAACATTCCAATTAAAAATCAACTACTGAAGATATCTGAAATTCTTTCCAATTGAAACTAAAGAAATACCCATTCCATCATAAGATTCCTGCATATACATTCTGCGATTCCATCAAAAAGATATCAATGAGAATACTCTTTTACTCTACTCAAGAAATGAGAAGATTGAAAAACCTGAAACTAAGAACTAAAGAAGTTGAGAAAACAAATTGGTATGGACCTTTATATATCAGGAGCCTCTCGTTTTTCTTCCTTAGAACCATCTTCACAGATATGTCAAAGACTTGAGACATTGAATTCCGATTGGCAAAGGAATCCTGCAAACATGAAATTGTCCAGAAACACAAATGATCACTACAAGAGAACTAGAGGTAAACAAAAGAATCATATAGGAAGCAAAAAAAAAAAAAAAAATCAGATAGTGAATTAATAAACAAATCAAACCATAATAGAGTCTAGAAACAACTAAGCTCTCCTCCTTTTCTTTCTTCGAACAAGGCATACTGAGAATTCAAAGACTTCAGACAATTAATTGATTCCGATTGGCAAACAAAAACTATAAACATAAAGTTAAAAGTAAAGCATTTTGTTCCAGCACAATAAGTTACTAAACAGATCAAACATAAAATAGAGCAAGTACTACAGAATCTCTCCCCTACAGAATCTAAACGCAAACCATCAATTTCATAAAAGATGTAACCAGTTAAAAAAAAAGACACTTCGTTTTTCTAATTAGACTAAATCAAGCTGAAATTCCATCATGAGCTTACCTTACGGTTAACAGGATTACGAAAAAACTAAAGTATCCTACTCAACAGAGCTAAAAAGAAAGGCAGCTTCATTTGTGGGTTTTAAAACCAGAAACAAGGGAATTAAAAGACATAATCGAGTTTGTTAGTTTTTCCAAAATTTCTCGAGAAATAAACAGAGGCCAGAACCAAACCCACAAAAAATACGAAATTGAAGAGAATGTGAGGAAGAATGAGTGACATACCTTCATAGAGAAGAAAAATATGAGGTGAATGAGATGGGGATTGGAAACTTCAATTTAAGGAGGATTGAAGAAGGGTTTGATGATAGAAAAGGAATTTTTTTTAAGCAATTTCAAGAGGTTTTTGAAGCAGAGAAAAAGCAAGTACACGTGAAACCCAACCACCGAGGGGATCTCGCGCGTTCCTTATTAACTGCTTAGACTAAATGGAGAGTCGGACCCACGTTCCAACCAGGACTAGACTAGATAGTGCCGTAACGTTGGAGCTAAAGCTACCCGCCCCCACCACTCCTCCGACCCGGTTTCCGGTCGGATCTTTCTCACATGAATAGGAATGATATAGGTATAGCCACACGGATATGTGTTATTTGGTTAATTTTATCATTGTCGTTTTAATTACTGTTGTATGCTTTTTGTTGTTTTTACCGTTAAACTAGCTGTAATCGTCGGTTGACATGTGTTCGTTCTCTCTCCTGTTTGTTGTTGCGCAACACAGGAGGACAACGCTCATATATTCCTCTGTATTCTCTTCTTTAGAAATCATCAATGAGAATTTACATGCTTCTTCTTTCTTCTCAATCTCTTTCTCTCTCAAATTAGTCTGGTATCATTTGATATCAGCGCATTCGTCCTACCTGTGGCATTCCCGCCATATCCAAACCTTGCTTCCGCCATGGCTGAAGGAACTAGATCGCAGGACCTGAAGAAGATTAAGGATACCCTCAAATCGTTGGTCAAAGGTTGGTTCCTTGAGCACAGTAAGAAGCAAGACCAGCTGAATGAAGATTATCGGAAACACCAAGAACAGCTGATTACGGACATGATGAATAAGCAATAGAGCTCCATTATGAATGGGCTTAAAACTTATTTCATTCTTTGTCTAGTGGAGCATCTGTTGCTCTTGTATCGGAATCGTCCGAGAAGATGGAGGATAGACTGGCCGCGATGTCTATCGAGGGAGAGGAGGCCGACTGCCTGGATTTGGAAACATTATCGCCGATGGCTATTATTGAGGACTCGGGCTTGTTATTTCTGGGCCGATTTGTGGTGGATAAACCGCTGAACTTTCAGATTCTACGGAATCGACTCGCCTTGCTCTAGAGGCCAAGTCGTGGAATCAATATTCAGGAGGTATGCCACAACCTTTATTCTTTTGGGTTCTTTCATCCTGTTGATAGGGATAGGGTGCCTGCTGGGGGGGTCTTGGATGTTTGATAATTATATTCTGATAATGAACAATTAAAGAATTAGGGATAATCCGAAGGATGTAAAGTTGTCTGCTATAACGATTTGGGTACAAGTGATGTTAGAGGGTGTTGGCAAACAGTTGGAGAATTTCATTGGACAGTTCGAACAGTATGATATCATTAATAATCATGGGATTCATAGACAATATATGCGAATCCGGGTTAGTATTGATTGTCGGCAGCCATTGAAAAGATTTAAGAAAATAAAGAGTGTAGGAAATGTGTAGTCTCTTGCTCTGTTTAAGTAAGAGAGGCTTGGCATATTTTGTTATATATGTGGGGTGCTTGGTCATACAAACCGGTACTATGACAAATTATTTGATCTTCCTGGTTCAGAAGTTACTAGAGAGCGGAGTGAGTGGCTTAAGGCTCCTATTCAAATGGGAGGGGACCAAAGTGATGTTAAGTGGCTTAGAGAATGAGATGGGGATGGGATGGCAAGTTGGGGGATGAGAAGTACTGGGAGTCGGGGAGGGAGTCATTTGGGAGTGTTGCGGGATATCTCAAATATAGGGAGGGGTCGGGGAGAGAATGGGAAATCAAGTGTGATGGGTTTGGGTGAGTTTAAAGTGGGGATTTGCCCGTTTTCTAGGTCCATATATGAAAACTAAAGAAATGAGCGAGGGGGAGGGTAGTGAGGGACCGGATAAGGGAGGTGAGGGCATGAGGGGGAGGGGATTCTAGAGGATATGGAGATGGAGTTGCTAGAAGCTAGGAAGAGGAGGAGGGAGATGAGTCAAGATGTTCTGCAAGGGAGTGGAATTTCTATTCTAGTCAATGATAAGGGGATTCCTAGTGATAAAAATTCGGCGAGCCCTAATGATCAGGGCTGTCGGGCATCATGAATTGCATAAGCTAGAACTGTCGTGGGTTGGGAAACCATCGGGCAGTTTGATCACTAAAGGAGTTAATTATTTCCCAAAAACCCGTTCTTTTGTTTTTTATTGAAACACTTGTGGAGGATCATCGCATGGTGGCTATTAAACAACAGTTGTAGTTTGATGGGGCCTTTGCTGTTAACAGGAGGGGTCGTAGTAGTGGGTTGACAATTTTGTGGATGGCAAGGGTCCAAGTGAACATTGTAAGCTACTCGGAGCATCATATTGATGCAACAATTGCTGATGAGGTGAGAGGAGATTAGAGGTTTGTGGGTTTTTATGGGTATACGGACTGTAGTAAACATGGGGATTCCTTGAATTTATTATGACGTCTTACAGGAGAATCTACTCTACCTTAGGTTGTTTTGGGTGACTTTAATTGTATTTTACGTGAGGAAGAGAATGAGGGGGTGCTTCTTTTCCTGGTTATCTACTCCAGGAGTTTAACAAGGTGATCAGAGATTGTGGGTTGCATGAGTTGGGAATGAGGGGGAGTACTTTTACTTGGGAGAAAGGTAGAGGGATGGAGGATTGGGTGAGGGAGAAGTTGGATAGAGGATTCGCCTTGGCCGACTAGCTTATCAAATTTTCCAAATGTCAGCTGACAACGACCATGCCGGGATACTTTGATCATCTGCCACTGGTACTTACTCTGAAGCATCGAGAGAGGAGTGGGCGGGTTAGAAGATTCTATTTTGAGGGAAGCTGGCTTAAGGAGAGAGAATTTACTAATTTGGTGAGGAGGTGCTGGGAGCAACAAGGTCGCGGCCTATTCCTGAAAAATTGGATGAGTGTGTGAAGGCAATGGATGATTGGGGCAAGAACTTTAATGTCCGTTTCAAGAGCCAGATCCGAAAATGGAGAAGGAAAATGGAGCTATTTGCATGACAAAAGAGACATAGAGTTTATTGCTCAATTTTTCTTTGCTAAAAGAAAACTTAATGATGCCCTATAGATGGAGGAGAGTTTCTAGAGGCAACAGGCTAAAATGTATTGGCTGAAGGAGGTGGATAGAAACACCCAGTTCTTCCATGCTAGTGTCAAGGCAATAAGACAACCGAATCATGTATCGGCTCTCAATGATGAAGTGCTGAGACTGATAATCGGAGGAATATGCAGGATATGGCTCAATGATATTTTCAGTCAGTTTTATCAACTAATGGTAAAGTTATGACTGAGACGGCTAATGTTATTGATGTAGTGATAGACACACCCATAAATGAGCATCTCACGGCTCCATTCGAAGAAGCGGAATTCAAGACTGCTCTTTTCTCAATGAGTCCGGATAAATCGCCAGGACCTTATGGTCTGAATCTAGGTTTCTTTCAATCATTTTGGGATACCTTTGGGGAGGAAATTGGGTCGGCTTTAATGGCTGGTTGAATTAGGGTTCGTTCCCACCAGGTCTGAATGACACAACCATTGTGCTTATCCCTAAAAGTCACAATCCGAGAAATTTGAAAGATTTTCGCCCAGTATCCCAATGTAACGTGTTGTACAAAATGATTGCAAAGGTTCTAGCTAACCGACTGAATGAAGTGCTCCCTGATATTATTGGGGAGACTTAATCTTATTTTTTCCTTAGGAGATCAATAATTGATAGTGTGCATGTAGCATTTGAATCTATAAATTACATGAAAATGCAAAATAGGGGAAGCTCTAGGCATGTTGCCCTCAAAATTGACATCAACAAGGCCTATGATAGGGTGGATTGAAACTTTCTGAAATTGGTAATACTCCATATGGGTTTTAATGAAACATAGGTGTAGTGGATAATGCTTTGCATAATTACTGTTAAGTACATGGTGACAGTAAATGGGGAATGCACAGAACAGATTTTACCAGGTAGGGGCTTAAGGCAAGGGGATCCGTTATCACCGTATTTGTTTATCCTGTGTACAGAAGTATTATCCAAGTTAATTAAGAGGGCTGAAGAGAAGAACATCGTCTTGGGATGTCAAATTTGCAGAAGCCCACCGTTAGTTACACATTTATTCTTTTCCAATGACAGCTTTCTGTTCTTTAGTGCTTCGGCTCGAGAGACCAAGGAAGTTATGAGAATTTTATCCGAATATAAAACAGCATCGGGACAAGCAGTGAATTTGAATAAGTCATGTGTCTTTTTTAGCTTGAATGTCATCTTGGATTTGAAGGTAGAGGGTAAAGGGATTTTAAGGGTTCATACGCAGTTAGATACGGGTCGATATCTTGGGCTACCATCCCTGATTAGGCATTCTAAACGTTGCATTTTCATCTTCCTAGTGGATAGGCTGCATAGGAAGTTCAGCAACTGGGGTTTCCCCTTTCTATCCCAAGCAGGTAAAGAAATATAAAATTTGTATCTCAGGAATTACCTACCTTCCGTATGAGCACGTTCCTTCTACCCCATTCTGTATGTGATGAGCTTCAAAAATTAATGAATTCTTTTTGGCGGGGCTTGAAATCTGAAGGGAAATAAGGTAGGAGGGATGAGATTTAAAGATTTGCATGTGTTTAACTTGGCCTTATTAGGTAAACAGGGATGGAAACTCATAAATTGTCCAAATATTTTAGTAGGTAGAATGTTCAAAGATAAATATTTTCCAAGGGAGGACATGCTTCTCTCCAAATTAGACAATAACCCTAGTATGATTTGGAGAAGTATCTGGAGTGATTTGAGCATCCTTAAGCTTGGGATTAGATGGAAGGTGGGTGATGGTAAATCTATTAAGGTATGAGAGGATCTATGGGTGCCAAAGTTAGTAGGCTTTTGTATAAATTCATTTTTAGTCCCTGGGTTGAATGAGCTAAAAGTAGTTGATTTGCTGCTTGAAGAAATGAGGGGTTGGGATATGGACAAATTACATGGGTGTTTTAGTGATTCTGAAGTGGTTTCCATTTGTGATATTATTTTGCCATTTAGTGCTTGTGGGGATGAACGAATGTGGCATTGGTCTAAGGATGGTACTTATAATGTGAAATCCGGGTATAAAATAACAACGGGACTTGTGGAAGGCGGGTTGGAGACTGAGGATTGGAGGAAACTCTGGAGTTTGGAAATCCCACCTAAATTGAAACTATTTATCTGGTGCGTTTGTGCAGCCTGCCTACCCACTCGGACTAGACTATCACAACAAAAAGTCTCGGTTACCTTTGAATGTCCTGTGTGCATGGAGAAGGATGAAATGGACTCTCACTTATTTTTAGATTGTTGTTTTGTAGGGGAACTATGGCAAGTGGCTGAATTAGCGGCTGGCGGTTTGTCAGCTGGACAATGGATTTGACATGAATTGGAGATGTCTAACCTAGAGAGAATGGTAAGGATGTATTACGGTTTGCAGGCAGTTTGGGAGCATATAAACTAGGTCATGTGGCAAATGGAATGGTGGCCGATGGACATTAGTTGGCGGAAAGTTTTTGATGAGTTTCAGGACTGGAAAGCTTACCGAAATCAACAGGCAGCGGGTCTGTTTCTGCTCACCCAGCAGCTTAGAAGTGGAGCCCGCCAAATGTCGGTGTCGTGAAGTGCAATACAAACGCGACAATTTTTGCGGATGTCGGGTATTGCGGGATGGGGACGGTGGTTCAGGATGCTATGGGATTTTTTCTCTTTTGCAGTAGCAGCCTAATTGTCGACACAAAGGAGTCGATGGTCATTGAAGTGTTAGTAGTTCAGACGAGAATGATTTGGTTAGCTAATCAAAATTTTACTCATATAGAATTTGAATCGAATGCCAAATTAGTTGTTGATGCCATTCACTCCCACTGGAGAGATATCTCGGAGTTTGGTTCAATTATTCAGGATTGCAGGGCCATTCTTAGTTCTAATTCCAATTTTAAAGTGTCGTTTATATCTCAGTTAGTGAATAAGGTTGCACATTTAGTTGCAATGCAGACTTATTCCAATGCTAGCGATTTTATTTCTACTGTAATGCCAATATGGCTGGCATATGTTATTCTTCAGGAAAATCCTAGTTAATTTATGAAGTCTTATTTGGGTTCAAACAAAATATACTATTTACAATTGAAACACAGCCCATGAGAGAGAGAGAGAGAGAGTAAAAACATCTTTCTATGTGAGAACATTTTTTTATGTGAAAATACTCCCGTAAAAAATTGTAAAATGTATGTAACATTATTTAGAACATCATAGTTAAATTTTTAGAATACAAGCTGTAAAATATAGAACATATACTATAGTATAGTTCTGCAACTAATGTCTTATATAACATAATTTAAAACATTTTACTTTACTTTTAGAAAACAAACTATAAAATTTAAAACAGATGTAACATTATTTATAACGGTGTACTTAATTTTTTAGAACACGTGCTATAAAATCTAGAATATATACTTCAACCAATATCTTATGTTCTACAACTAATGTCTTATGTGACATTATTTATAACATTATACTTAACTTTTAGAACGCATGCGATAAAATTTAGAACATATATAACATTATTTAGAACATTGTACTTAACTTTTTAGAACTCATGCTATAAAATATAGAACATATACTTCAACATAGTTATGTTACACATATGTTCTAAAACTAATGTTGTATGTTCTACAACTAATGGCTTATGTTCTAAATCACCAAACCATTCAAAGAAGCCGGTCTTCGAGCCTAATCAACTCGACTCGTCCATCTGAAAAGTCTGCTATACATTTTCCAATGTAGCTCCGGTCACCACTCTATACTCTTGCATGCAACCCGAATCCACCATATCCATAGGTAAAACAACTTCATAAGTCCATTTTTTTATGTTAGAATTGCAAAAAAAAAAAATTAACAAATGCTAGAGAAGTAGAAGGGACAGCCCATGTTACGAATTTCTACTTAAACAAGACTCAACAAAAACGCAAAATCAATCTCTTATACTTACATGCACTTGTAGCTCATGTTGTGGGCTTCGATTTGGTACAAATAATGCAAAAAACAGATGAGAAATAAGGAAGAATAAGCTTTGAGAAGTTTGAAGAGTAAAAGTGGAGGAAATGGGGCGAGGAGGAAGATAATGATGAGGTAGGAGATGAATTTGCACGTATGCAAATTTTTATTTGATATTATAATAATGTCATTAATGAGAGCATTCTCGTATAAAAAAAATCATTCTCACATAAGGATGTGTTCTCACAAGAGCCTTCCAATATATATACACACATGATACAATAATGTGTTTTAACAACTCTAATAAGGGCTCCAATCCGCAAAGAGTTGGGTGTAGTTATAATTAATCTGAAGGGATATGCATTGGGAAATATATGTTGCAACTCGTAAATATGGTTGTAATCGAACTGAACCAAGTTGATCTGAGCTTAGCTCTGATCTATTCATGCTCGTTAGAAAATTAACAAGGTTGGATTTGAACTCAACATCCTCCACTTATTCACAAGCTTTGCTCGTCAGCAGGTCATTAATTATGTTCATAAACTTTATTTGTCATCTCATCAGTTATGTCCATTTGAAATTTCTTTAGCACAAAGCTGTGTGGTTTTTAAACCTAAAAAAACAAAAATCTATAAAGCACGGACCCTTCCCCAGGGTCGGAGTGGTTGTGTCAGACTCACCGTACATGAGGACATGATAGAATTCGCACCCAACACGGCAAAATCGAGTCTCTGAGGTTTTTTTTTTTTTTGAATTCCGACACGACAGGGATCCCGACATGGCTGCAGGGATAGTAAAAGTTTAGGGTTTTAAAATTTTATTTAATTATAAAAGTTAGACAAACTAAATATAGAAACCGAATGTCTCTCTTCTCTAACACGATTTCTTCTGTGCAAAAGTCTTCCTCCTCCTGTGCAATTTATTCTGTGGAAGTCTTCCTCCTGTGCGATTTTTCTATGCACGTCTTCCTCATGTACGCGATTTTCCTTCTCTTCTCTTCATCTTGTTGTTCATCTATGGTGTGCGCTTTTTCTCTGAAAGTTTATTCTCTAGAGTTTGTTTCTAAGTCTAGGCTTAATAGGGTAATGAACTTATATTAATTGGGCTATGAACTTATCAATATAAGTTTGTTTATGATACAAATTATAATAAAATAAATTTAATTAGATTTTTTTTATGTTTGTAAAATAACCTATTTTGTGATTTATGTACGCGATTTATCATGTTTTTTCAATGTTTTTATATATTTTTATATGTAATATATATAATTAATTATATAAACAAGTACCGTGTCCCACTGCACCCGTGTCTTATATTTTCTAAAACTATCGTTTGCCGCATCTGCATTCGCACCCGAGTCGGTGCTTCATAGACTAAAATTAACATAAAATAAGGTTTTTCTACATTTCTCCTTTTACAGAAATACTATTATTACAAAAAAAAGATTAATCAAGTTTGCTCACAAGTGTGTTCATTAACATTATAATCGAACTTTTCCATGAACTTATAATCAAACCTGCTTGCTTTCAAGCCGAGTTTCACCGTGCTCAAGCTCAACTCGTTTATGGATCAAGTCGAACATGATCGAGGCTCAACTCATTTACGGCTCTACTAACAGATGAATCATTAATCATTAATGATGATGAGTTCAGTTGAACTACTAATCATCATCCCAATTAAGTTTCATAAGAAAAAAAAACGCTGGAACAATATTTGGAACTACTAACTTGAATTATTTTTTAGATTATAGAACACAAAAATAACTAATCAGAATCAACTTACAATACTAAATGTCCCTTTTTAAGGGTTTTCATCACAAATTCAAAATACAAAAATACAGTACTCGTGCTTTAACGGAATATGAAGCACAATTGCAAATTCATCACTATCATCTGCTACCTCAATCACCAATTTGACGCATTCAAATTTCCATTCAATACCAACAGATTAGGCAGATTTTCAGGACAATAGTAGAGATGCAAAATTATACTAACCTGGAGTTGGTCCTCGGTAAAAACATACCTAATTCATCTCAAAAAGGTACTTCAAACTCCCTAATTAAGTAATGAGAGACATTTAATGATATCTAACTCACGCCTAAAACTATCTAGAGCGTGAAGCAAATATCTATAGATTATCCAACATTGAATACAAGGTTCGGATACTATGTAAATAATGATGTAACTAATCTCAAATGGTATCTTAAATGAGGATAACTTCACATATATATGTGAGCCATATAGCCCATCCCATTCTCTCTAAAATGGGATTCAAGATGTGTGCTACACGCAAGCCCCCCACCATATTTGGTGAATGGAGCAGCACATATCCCAGTTATGCTCCCTAATGCCTTTAAGATATGATGATACATTTGCTTTTGTTTTATTTTTTATTTTTGGTGACAAATGTCTTGACAGACTTGAATTGCAAGCACTGTCTTGCCATTTCCAGACAGTAGTTTTAACCAGCAACTTGTTGCACAACTTAGGTACAACTAAATAATAGATTTATCCCAGTACAGCCTACAAAATACATGGTGAAAAGGAGGGGGTAAAATATATCCATAATCTTTAGTGCCACTAACATTATGATCTCTTAACTTTATTTCATAACATAAAATTCTTGAACTTTAATTATTCTTGAACTTTAATTATACAAACATCAATCCAAATCAAAGAAAATTTGTTTCAAAAATTAATGAAATGATGATCTGATCATTGGCTTTTTTATCCATGTTACTGTACATTATGATCAAATACCTATTTACAAATCACTATTTCGTTAATTTTTTTAATGGATTTCTTTGATTTGGATTTTAATATTACTGTAATGTAAAGTTCGAGGACTTCTATGTCACGAAATGAGATTTGGGAGCCATGGATGTATTTCACCCTGAGAAAAAGAGAGAATGAATTAATGCATTTCTTTTACTAAAATATACCTATAAATACTTCTTGGGATACACCATTTTCTTAATTTTATTGTGCTCAACATAAATAGAGAGCTAACCTTGGAAAGAAAATATATTAAAAGTCTACTTGATTTTATAAAATGGAAAATGGTTGAAACCCAAAATTTTTTATAACAAGACTAATCTATGAAGTGCATAAAGTTTTCCCTCCATCTAATCCAATTCCAGTGATTTTGATCACATTGACAACTTGAGTGTGTGTGCCTTGATTAATTGCATAGGAATTATGAGAAGAATACACATAATTTCAATATTACAAGTTTCAAATAAATAAAGATTAGAGAGGTACCAGAGTCCCTTAGTCTGAAAAGTCAGCAACCCAGTCTCGAGAGTGTGGCAATCCAATATGAAGCACAATTGTATTTTATTCTTTCCCAATTCTAGAAAACCGCTCCATTCCACAGGAGACTGAGAGAAGCACTTAGTTTATTAAATTTGTGGAATCATCCCTTTCAATCAGAAGCATATGGAAGTTGTTCGCGATTTCAGTTAATCCAGCACCAGAGAATGCATCCAAAAGCCTATTACAAGCAGAGATATCAAAGTTTGTGGTAGTACATTGTTTCCACTGGTCAAGAACCTCTGCTGCCTCCTTCAAATGTCCGAGCATCATATATGAAGAGAGGATGCAAATGAAGTTTCTGTTTCTCATTTTTTGTTTAGTCATTCTCAATGATTTCCATATTTGATCAACTTTATCTTTGTTCCTTAAACCTGAATACAGGATAATGAGGAAGTCATATGTTATCCATTCTCTCTGTGAAAAACCTTTCTCTGTTTCAACTACAGCACCTGAATCTGCGTTCACAAGATGTCCTGCTTTGACATATATATTGGCAATGTCGATATATCTACACCAATCACCATTACAACCAGGGTCTTGGCTCATTTCATCCAAAATTGTTGTAACTTTATCAATATTTAGAGTTGCGGCATATGAACTTATCCAGAGATTGTAAGTGAATACGTCAGGGGCAACCTTTTGTCGTTTCAGTTCTTCCACAACTAATAAGACTTTCTCCACCTGCCCAACTGACATATAGAGAGTCATCATCTCATTGTATGTGACAGCCGGGAAAGAAAGATTTGATCCCTTCATTCTCTCATAAAGCTCTTCAGCTTTGTCCAGAAGTTTTGACCCAGCATAAGAGTGCAGGAGAGCAGTATAGATTTCACTTGTTTTTGCTGTGATAGGTAGCCCTTCAAAGTAGCGCTCTGCAGCATCAATACCAAAAACCTTTGTCATCAAGTCAATACGGGCAGCATAATCAGAATCTGACAACTCAAACTCTTTATTTGCAACCATCCACTCTGATATCTGCAATCTCATATTGGTTGTAAAACAGAAACACATTATTTATTGACCTACAAACAGCAATCAAAGCTACATATTTTTTAAAATTTCTCAAAATCATTAATGACTAAAAGCAACACATAATCAGTTCAAAATTGCTCGACGTATTGCATTCTGGAATTTTACTCCTGAAGTTTCTAACTACACACGGCATCATCAGATTCTCCAGAAAGCGAATTACTGATCAAAGTCAGGAGTCTCATCAATGAAATTGTGTAGAACAACTATCAAATTTTAATTTTATCAGATAATTTCCAGCCTATAGTTTGACCAGCATGCATAATAGAAATGAAAATGGCTCAAAACATCCTTCAGTTCAATGCAAGATTCAGCATTAATTATCTATGTAAATTTAACCCTCCAAGGCCGCAATTAGAAGTTCTCCTTCCTCACATTCTTTTTTGCCTTAGTTCAGCAAGTTGAGCCTTCTATCCACTCAAACAATTCCACTTTTCTATGCAATCCAGTTCATCATCTCAGTCAGTAGGTTCAATCCTTGTCCCCTTTTTTCCACACACAGTCATAAAAGATCGGAATTTTCATCATTCTAAACAGTTTGACATCTACAAGTAAACATGAAAAGGATTTGGTATAACACATGTCTATCATCTAGAAAAGGAGAACGTTTGAAACAAACAAGCAATATGTTGTGGTGTTCTCAGTATATCTTAAATACTGCATTGTGTTGCACATGATATATCAACTAATGAAAAGAAGAAGATGAAGAACAACTGCAAAGGATAGTTACAGCAAGCCATGGTGAAAACAAAGCTGGACAAGAAAAAAATTACTCAAAATTCAGTTCCGGAAACAATTCAATTTTCAGACTACTCCTTCTCCATCAGAAAAGCATTTTATTGTCTACCTACCAGACTAAATCGTTATGGCATACCAACATTAACATGCACAACTTATTTCTGATTCCCATAACAAGTAGAACCACCAATAACCCCGCACCAGTAATCAACTTTTTCCTAATTATATCATAAAGATTTATGCATACTTGTCTACCATTCCATTTCACAACTCCAAAACTAAAACTGCTAGGAAAAGTCTCAGCTTTTTCAACTCCAGTTTATTTTCTCTAGGAAAACTAAGCATAAGAACTGAATTAATATGAGAGATTCATTCAAAAGAGAGCAATAAGATCGTAAATAGAGAAAGCTAGCGACCTCAAGAGCATGCTTGAACCGCTGATACTTTCTAAGCTCTTTCGAGATGTTCCTTAGCTCAGAGGCCGTCACAGTGTTTCCTTCATTAACCCATTTCTGTATAATGTTGGTAGCGCTTCTCTTTGGAAGTCTCAACCTAAAGATCCTGCTCCTCAAGTCGTCTTCATTTGAATCCTCTTCAGCGATTTCGGTTTCCAGAGCACCGGAAGAAAGAAATCTGCTGATCTTACCTTTCTCTGTGGCACTGAAAGATTTAATTTCGCTGCGAAAGAGTAAAGTGAGGTAAGTGGAATTAAGAAGAATGGACTACAAGCATTTCTGAAAAAGAAAATACAGAATTCCGAAAACTGAAAAGGAAGAATTCGACTGGGGAGCTCACCGGCGAAGAGTGGAGAGAAGCGATCGAGATGCCATCACCGGCCCTTTATCCCTCTTTGAGTTAAACTTTGGAATGGAGAAAAATGGTATATAATTTTTTTTTTTTTTTTTTTTTTTTTTTTTTTTTGTAGGAAAAAGTTTAGACCAAAGAGGAGGTTAATGGGAGTAAATGGGAGTAATGGAAGGTTAAGTATTAAGTTAATCTTGTTTGAGAGTTATTTTTTGGGAGTAAATGGAAGTTAATGGGGTTAAATCTTTACTCTCTGTAACCTCCAAACTCTAACCTCCAAATTGGGGGTTAATGGGAGTAACGTAAACTTTTTTAAAATTTCTTGTCTCTGCAGAGTAAATTTAACCTTCCTTCCCCTCCAAATTTAAACTCACAAACAAGGTTAAACATTTAACCTCATTTACATCCTATAAACTCCCAAACAAGGTTAATTTCCATCGCTTCCCATTCCATCACTTCCTTTCCCTTTCCATTACCTCCTTTAACTCTCACCTCCATTAACCTCCAAACTCCCAAAGGTAAGGGTAGGTCTACCCACTCCTAAAAAAATGGTATATAATTTCTGAATTTACGGGTAGAAAGCAAATTAATTTACCGAAAATTAAATCATAAAACGATTAGAATAAATAATGATTCTCTCAAAAAATAATAAATAACGGGGTTTCAGGAAAAAAAAAACATATTGGATATTTAATTAAGGGATAAAGTAGTAAAATAGGTCAATGGTTTTTCAATTTAGGCCTCATGTATAAAATATCATCAAAATATGTTTAACGTTAAAAAAAGTACCAATTCGTTATCGAAATCTAAAGTGGTACCATTTTTTAAACGTTAAAACTATTTTGGTATTATTTTGTACGTGAAACCTAAATTGATATTTCCCAAAAAACTATAAGTCTATTTTGGTACATTATTCTTGGGTAAATTATATACGTGGTGTATAACATTTACCTATTTTCACACTTTGGTGTACAACCAAAAAAAAATCACACTAAAGTGTACAACCTTCTGGTGACCTCTCACTAAAGTGTACAGCCGGTAAAAGTGACCGGTCAACGCAACTCAACATTGTCACGTCAGCATTTTAACCAGTTTAAAAGTCAAAAATTTACACTCCTAATATGGAATTACTAAAATACCCTCGTCCCTTCCAAATTGAAAAAAGTAGAACCCACTCCCACTCTCTCTTCATTTTTCTCACTATCTCATCTCCCTATCTTTCCATTTCTCTCTCTAACTCTTCTCTCTCTAAGAGCTTTCAATCTTTCCATTCAAAAATCAAAGCTTCATTTTGTTTCTGATAATAATTGCTAGTAATAGCATATGCAAGAAAGACAGAGTGTGAGTATTTCAATTGGAGTGATTTCAGTGACATTTTAACTGGGTTTGCTTTTTTCCTTCTTGAAAGGAATTCTAATTGCTAGTGTTTCAATATGTGAATTTCAACTAAAAGGTCCTCAATGTGTTTCAATGGCGACTCCTGGAATGTGATTAAAGCTTATACATAAAAGGTTTCGAAGCATTGTCTATACAGACATGACGTTAGTGTTTCCATTTGTGCTATCTCCTTTAACAAATTCAGAAATTATGCTACAGTTTCGAGTGAGAGTTCAGGGTTTTCGGGATAGTGATACAGTGCTTTCTGTTGAAACACTGTTCCACAAGATTTTGATTTGACAAAATCATCTATGATTAAGGAACAATTAAATTTAAAGTGCCTTGATTTAATTGTACTAATCTGTTTGTTCAATGTTGAGTATAAACTTAAAAACAAAAAGATATAAAAAGAAAGACAGGACAAAGTCAGCATGAGATCAAAAGACAAGTTGCGTAGAATTGAACTCAGTACCAAAGAATAGAAGCCTGAAGTTCAACAAAGCTAAGTGGAATGGAACTCAGCATCAAAAGCTCTCTTACTAGTTAACGTGCAAAACAAAACTGACCAAAAAGGGAACGTAGCATAAGAGTTAACAACAAACGAAGACAACGAATAAAGTAGAGGACGAGTAAATCCTCAGGACAGCATGAGAGATTCGTTCACTAGAAGACAAGCTTTGCAAACCTTCTGCACCAATAATTGAATCCTCGGAAATACGTAATAGACACATTCCAAGATGCATGGGTCAATGGACTATTGCTAAAATACAATTGCCGCAAAAAGACAACGTCTGCAGGAACAAGACAAGCCTGACGCCTGAAGAATTCAGAGGATAGGATTGGCCTGCAAAATCTGAAGCTGACCAGAATCTGTCTCCCAAAAAGAGCCATTTTGGAATTAACGGCTAAATCATTTCAAATGATCCTCCTCCAGGTCTTCATCTATATAAAGACAATCAAACTCCTTGGATCATTGCCGAAGCACAAAAAGAAAAATACAAGAGAGAAAAATATAAGTTCAAAGCACTTCAAAACAAGAAAAAGATCTTACACTCATTTTCTATTCCTGTGTAAATGCTAGATTGATTGTCTGTAATCATCTAAGGTGTTCTTTTACTGAAAGAGAACAAATTGTATCAATTGAGATATTGAGAATGTTTGTGCTGAGTGTTTGGTTGTAAACATTCAATGGTAGAGAAATCTAAGTACCTGGTAGTGGTGCTTAGTAGGAGTTGAGTAGAAGAATAGAGGACGGTACTCTTGCATATTCAACTGCCTGTAATCGGTTTGTGCTCTACCTTTAAAGAGCTCAGTATTGGATTCTAAAAGCCCGGAGGACTCTAGGGACTGGACGTAGGCAGAGAGGCCGAACCAGGATAAGTGATACTGAGTAATTTCTAACTCTCTCAAATATATATATTTGTGCTTGTGTTGATTGTTGTATTTACTCAGCATATAAACTGTTAGAAACCAACATTGAGTAAATCGAAGTGCTGAGTTGGAAACTGACTACAAGAGAGTCAATTCCCATCTTTCAAGTAAATCAGTCTTAGTCAGCATCTGACTAAAGCTGCCTTACTCTAAGCTCACCCAAGCTGTCCAAAGCTGAGTTGTTCAACTTATTGAAATAACTAAGACAGCAAGATTAATTAGCGAAAAAGTTATATTAGTTCCTAACCCCCCCTTGGAACTAATCACACGGGACCAACACTTTCATCTAATTCAATCAGGGCAGGTGAAGCTTCTTTCATTGGACAAATAGAGAAGACTGGAGCTCTAGTTAATGGCAACCCTACAAAGGAAAATGAGAGTTAGAGAGAGAAATGGAAACAGAGAGAGATGAGATACAGAAAATGAATGAACAGAAGGAGTGGGTTCTACTTTTTTTTCAATTTGGAAGGGATTAGAGTATTTTAGTAATTTCATATTAGGGGTGTGAATTTTTTACTTTTAAAATTATCAAAAATGCTGACTTTATTGAAGTGAATGAGGTAAGAAATATTAAATTCTTGTATTTCTCATTAAGGAAAATAAAATAACTAACTATTACATTTATACTTTGATGTAGGTGTGCTACTCAAGTAAACTTAGTGAGCAAGCAAATAGGCCAAGTGGTTTAATCATAGCCATTCATCATGATCAACATGATGAATGGTTGTGATGACTTGAAGATACACTTGGGTGTGAGTGGTTCTATGATAGATGGATGAAGCTCTTCTAGAATCCTCTATTGTGGTGATATTACTAAGTTACCCTTGGGTCTTTGTGTAAAGACTAAAAAGACCCTTGAGCAATTATTAAGGCTTGGGAACTGTTTATACTTTACTTCATCTTTCACTTATCGAGATTCTTCTTCGGAACACCAAAGGTCTTCTCTCCTCCTTCTTCATTTCGACTTCCATCAACATGCAAACCATAGAAACTGTATCTCTTGTTTTCTTCTTACTGTAATAGCCTCCCTCAAACTAGACTTGATAGGGATTCTTCAAGCCAAGTTTGTCCAGAAGAAAACGGAGCTATGGTGAGTGCTGGGCCTTCGTGAATAGGTCTGCAAGCTGTAGTGCTGAGGAGATCGGCATAAGGTGGATAAGGCCGGCCTGAACATGTTCACGGATCACATGGCAATCTATATCGATATGCTTTGTGCGTTCGTGGAAAACTGGGTTTTGTGCGGTATGCATGGCGGATGTGTTATCGCAGAAGAGGAGAGATACCGTGGTTGGGGGAAGATGAAGGTCTTTGAGGAGATTTCTGATCCAATGTATCTCGCAAGAAGTAGACGCCATGGCTCTGTATTCGGCTTCGGAGGACGAACGGGAAACAGTGTTCTGTTTCTTCGATCTCCATGAGATGAGAGAGGTGATGAGAAAGACGGCGTAACCGGTGATGGACTTGCGAGTCTCTGGGCAAGTGGCCCAATCGGAGTCAGTGAAAGCCTGAAGCTGGAGATCATTGCATGCAGAAAAGAAAAGGCCCAAACCGACTGTCCCCATAAGGTATCGTAGTATTCTATGAACTCTGTTTTGATCATCAGTGTTTGGTTGGGTGAGGTGCTGTGAGAGCTGGTTTACAATGTATGAAAGGTCTGGCCTTGTGTGTGTGAGGTATAATAGTTTGCCTATTATTTTTCTGTAAGATGTGATATCGGTGATGGTGTTGGTGTTTGGGGGTGGTTTATGATTTGGTAGTGCGGGTGAGGGTGCTGGTTTACAGTCTAGGAACTCCATTTCTTGTAAAAGTTCTAACACATACTTTCTTTGTGACATGTGGATGCCTTGTTTGTTGCGAGCAAACTCGAAACCAAGAAAGTAATGGAGATTGCCGAGGTCCTTGATGCTAAAAGTTTTGTCAAGATGTTGTTTTGCAATGTTGATTGTTTGCATGTTGCTCCCTGTCAAAATAACATCATCGACATAAATAAGTAAAATGGTACTATGGTCACCTTCATGCTTGGTGAAGAGGGATGGGTCCGCAAACGACTGAATGAACCCTATGTGCCGGACAGTAGCTGTAAGCTTGGCATTCCATTGACGGCCTGCTTGCCGGAGGCCATAAAGTGACTTGTTGAGTTTGCAGACTTGTTGTGAACTGGTTGAGCTCATCCCCGGAGGCAATTGCATGTACACGTCTTCATCAAGGTCCCCGTGTAAGTAGGCATTATCTATGTCCAGTTGATGTATATACCATTCTTTTGAGACTGCAATTGCTAATATAGCTCTAATAGTGGTGAACTTTGCTACAGGTGCAAAGGTAGCATTAAAGTCCACTCCTCCTTGCTGTGAATAGTCCTTGGCTACTAGGCGAGCTTTGAAGCGGGCAATGCTCCCATCGGCTTTGTGCTTGATCTGGTACACCCACCGGCATCCTATAGGCTTCTTTCCCGCAGGTAATATCGTTAGATCCCATGTGTGGTTTTCCTCTAACGCGTTGAGCTCTCTTTGCATGGCTCGTTGCCAGTTCTTATCTAATTTGGCTTCTGTGTAACTTGCAGGTTCCCTATGACATGTAAGATTGATGGAAAAAACACGCTTGGTGGGGGATAACCTCTCACAAGAGAGGTACTTGGAGAGACCGTGCGGTGAATGGGTGAGACAAGGCAAAACAGAGCCTTTGATTAATGCCAGGTGATAATCCTTTAAATAAGATAGGGGCTGTCTTGCTCGTCGAGGCCTGCCTGTTGTATTTTGTGTTTGCTCGGTTGTGATATCTGTGTTGATGCCTTTTGTGATATCTTCTGTGCCTTGGTTCTCAATTGCTTGTGTGATATCCACTTGTTGCACTATATCTTGAAATGTGTGTTCCTCTTCTGTGTCAATTTCATCATCTTGCATGGGTGTCATGTGCAATGTGTCTAATTCTTCCTCACTGCAGTGTGATGTGATTGCTGTTTGATTGTTGAAAGGAAAATGTTGCTCAAAAAACTTGACATTCCTGGAAAAGAAAACAACGTTAGTTGTTAAATTTAATAACTTGTAGCCTTTGGTGCCATGTCTGTAGCCTAGGAAGATGCATTTGATTGCTCTGTCTGTGAATTTGGTCTTGTGCCGGTCAAGTGACGAGGCGTAAGCCAAACAACGAAAAACTTTGAGATCTTCTAGGCTGCTTTGTTCACCGTATATGCGTTCATAAGGTGTATGTCCCTGAATTGGTGTCGAAGGTAGTCTATTGATGCGATAAACAGCATGACTGGCTGCTTCTGTCCAGTATTCTTTGGGTAAACCACTTTGAAACATGAGTGCTTTTGTAGTGTTCATGATGTCAAGGTGTTTTCTCTCGACCCTTCCATTCTGTTGTGGTGTCTCGGGGCAAGACGTCTGATGTATGATACCGTTTGTGGCATAGAACTCCTTCATGATGAACTCTGGCCCGTTATCCGTTCTGATTGTTTTCACATTTATACCAAATTGAGTGTTGATATATTTGCAAAAAAGCTATAGGGCGGTGCTTGCTTCAACCTTGTTTTGCATTAACGTAACCCATGTATACCTGCTATGGTCGTCAAGTATGGTTAAGAAGTAATGTTTGTTGGCGTGTGACTCTTTTACTGGATCCCAAATGTCTGCATGAATTAGGTCAAAACATTTCTTTGCCATGCTATGACTTAATGAAAATGGTTGTTTTCTCTGTTTGGCTCTTTGACAAATGTCACATGGTATTGACTTGAAGGAATCAAAATCATTACAAGAGAGGTTAAGGCCTTTTAATCGCTCATAAGAGGGATGGCCAAAACGCAAATGCCATACATTAGCTTTGATTGAAAAAACAGAATGAAAACTAGGTACTGGGTATTCCAAGTAATAGAGGCCTTCATGCTCTCTAGCCAAGCCAATCTTCTTCCAACTTGTTGTGTCCTGTATTGTACACACTGAACCCGTTATTACTATGCATAAGTTCCCTGTATCCAATAGTTTGCTGGTTGAGATTAAGTTATAATCAAAAGCAGGTATGCACAATACGTTATGCAGGATGAGTTGTGGGCTAAGAATCACTGTGCCGATGTATTGAGCTTTGACCCTTTCCCCATTTGGCAAATTTACCCAACACTTGTCTATCTCTGTGTATGAGCTGTATGATCTAGTGTCACAAATGATGTGATATGTGGCCCCAGTCTCTATTATCCAACATGATGAAAAAGAGTTAGGATTTAGGGTTTTACCGGAACCTTCTCCCTTGAAGAAGGTGTTGACACTGCTTCCCGAGGCCGGAGCTTTCCCCGAAAGCTTCTGTGGCAATAGGGAAACCAACGTGTTGTACTGCTCTTTGGTGAGGGAGAAAGGTTCTGTGTGTTGGTCCCTAGTAATTAGTTCCAAGGGGGGGGGGTTAGGAACTAATATAACGTTTTCTTTTTTAATTATGCTGACTTAAAGTTATTTTAAGAGTTTGTTAACTCAGCTTTTGGTCAGCTTGGTGAGATATGTTTCAAGACAGCTTTAGTCAGATGTTGACTAAGGTTGTTTCCCTGTAAGTTAGGAATTGACCCTCTTGGAGGTCAGCTTCTAACTCAGCACCACTTATTTACTCAGGGTCAGCTTAGGCAATTTATATGCTGAGTAAATAAAACAAACAACACATGCAATATAAGAGAGAGTTTAGAGATTACTCAGTATCACTTATCCTGGTTCGGCCTCTCTGCCTACGTCCAGTCCCCAGAGTCCTCTGGGCTTTTTGAATCCAATACTGAGCTCTTTAACAGTAGAGCACAAACCAATTACAAGGCAGTTGAATATGCAAGAGTACCTTCCTCTATTCGTCTACTCAACTCCTACTAAGTGCCACAACCCAGCACCTAGATTTCTCTATCACTGAATGCTTACAACCAAGCACTCAGCTCAACACTCTCAATATTCCTATTGATCACAAACTTGTTCTTTTACAACTAAAGAACACCTTAGATGATTACAAAACAATCAATCTAGCATTTACACAAAGAATGGAAGATTCGGTGTAAGATCTTTTTGTATTTGAGTGCTTTGAAGATTTTCTCTCTTGTATTTTTCTTTTTATGCTTCGGCAATGATCCAAGGTTCTTGATTGTCCTTTTATAGGTGGAAATCTGCAGATTGGATCATTTGAATTGTTTTAGCCGTTAACACCAAAACGGCTCTTTTAGGGAACATCTTCTGGTCAGCTTCAGACTGTTCCGCCATTCCCTTCCTCTGTTTTCTTCAGGCGTCAGGTTTTGTCTTCTTGCACCAGACTTGTCTTTTTGTGCCAGTTGTCTTTTACCAATAATCCATTGACCCATGTTTCTTGGAATTAGTCTTCTGTGTATTTTCAAGGCTTCAATTATTGGTGCAGAGGATTGGCAGACTTTGTCCTTTAGTGAACAGATCCTTCATGCTGTCCTAACTGTCACTCAGCTTTATTCGTTATCTTCGAATGCTCAACTTCCATGCTGAGTTCCTTCTTAGTCAGCTCCGTTCCGTTTATATAATTCTGAAGGAGTCCTCTAATTAAGTCAGCTTCATTCTGGCAACTCTGAAGATGATTTCTGATACTCAGCTTCTATTCTTTCATGCTGAGTTCCGTTTCACTCAGCATGGCTTATGCTGACTTTTGTCCTGTCTAACTTTATATATATATTTTTGCACTCAATATTGAACAAACACATTAGTACAATTAAATCAAAGCGTTTAAATTTAATTGCCTCTTAATCATGGATGATTTTGTCAAATCAAAATCTTGTGGAAATGTGTTTCAACAAACTCCCCCATTTTGATGTTGGCAAAATACATAATTATGGAACTCAGTTATAAGTTACCCCATGATTGATTTATTTTTGAAATAACTCCCCCGTAAGGGTTGCACATATTGTCTTAATGTAATTCTAAATCTTCCAAGATTTAATTTAATTGACCTTAAGACACTTGTGTATACTGACTTAGTTTGATGTTTAGATTTTTTCAAGATCTGAGCTAATTGGATTTAAGTCAGTTTTCAAAAGTATTAGAAGTATGTTGTTACTCAGTTTATTACATAAGTATTTTGGTGTTAATGTATACTGAGTGTGTTTTACTTCTTAATTTGTTTGTTCAATTTTATCAGCCAGGTTGAGAAAAAAGTACTTGTCATAAATTAACCTTTCAACCAAAAAAAATATAGAAGGACAGGATATAAGCTAAGTCCTAAACATTGACTAAGCTAGTTCTACTTCTTCTTCTTCAGATTGACCTGAGCTTGATGATCAGGTTGATATACTCCTTTCCCTTTGTCTTTGCTCCCGGATGCACCTCCTGCAGGCTGAGTTCCTTCTGGACTGTTCTCCCCCATTTTGCCATCATCTGCTTTATAAAGAAAAGTATCATTCCGAGCAGTAGTGGAGAGGACATTGGAGTAGCGCTGGATTTTCTTTGTACTTTCCCTCAAGCCATCAATCACAGGGACACTATCATCTTGGACATGCTGAGGAACCCGGAGAGAGCTGCTCATCATGCTGAGTAGGCATTCATGGGACTTACTGATCCAGGTGAGTGAGCTGGTGAGCTGAGCATAAGATTGGTGGTACATCTTCAGTATGGCCGAGTCATAAAACATGCGCTGAGCATTGTTAATCCTCATAGACTTCAGAATGGCTTGAGAAAAACTCAAGAGTTGATCATTAGATACGGGGTCAACATCCATCTGGGCTTTGTTGACATTGAGGAGACTCATCGCTTCACTGAGTTGGTCAATTGTGCACTGAGAGGAGGAAGATACCAATTCACGCGTATTGGTCAGCTCAGCATGTAGCTTGGTAAAGCATTCTTGCAACTCAGCAGAGGTAGCATACTCAGGATTGACAATTGCACTTGAGTTGGTCAGTTCGGCAGTTAACTTTGCAAAATAGCCTTGAAGCTCAGTGGAAGTAGCATACCCTGGATTGACTTCCGATAGTTGGTGAATTTTGCCTTCAAGCGAGTTCACATGGGTCACCATTGTGAGTACCAATTCAGTCAGCTTTGCGATTTGGTCTTGGCTTGGTTGCTAAGTCTGAACGGTGGTGATAATACTTACTAGATCCTTGAGTCCTCTTAGCTCATTAAGAAGCTGAGTGATGCCAGATAGGTGGGAGGACTCAGCATGGGATGATCTAGGAGCATCAGCTTGAGAAGGGTTCAAATCTTGAAGCAAGGACTGAGCAGAGGCAATGATGCGTCGTCCTGACTCAGTAGCGTTCAAGTAGGAGAATTTTGCAGCATTTGTCTCAGAGGCTGGAATTGAGCTTGATGGTGGTGGAGTTGGCTGTTTGCCAGACTGATCAGCTTGATTGGTGACATGACTTTGATGCAAATTGGCTTCAGGAGATGAGTTGTCAACATGTTGAGTTGGAGGTGGAGTTTGGTTAATCATGTTGACCTGCTCATCTTGAATGGGTGAAGTTGAAGCAGGATTTGTTCCATCTTGAGCAGCTGGAATTGGATCTTCAGGGGTTTTGGCTTGTTCCTCATCCTGAGTAACAGAGGCTTGTTTTTCCTTTGGTGGAGACTCAGGATCATTGGCAAAGTATGTAAACTGGAGCTCAGACAGATCGGTAAATTGCTCTTGAAGAGGAGAATCTGCAAGGAGATCAATAACTGGAGTTTTATGAGCTTTCTTCTTGAGCCGCTTGAACTTTGTTTCTTTAGGAGGAGATGGGTCAGCATGAATAACCTCTTCATCAGTATCAACTGGCTCTTCTTCCACAGTTTGATTCTCATGTTGCTCAACATGATCCTCAACAGCAACGTTTTCTCCTTCCTCAACTCTCTGCTCAGCATCATCCTGAGGTTGCTCAACATTTGTAAGTTCTTCTTGCTCAGTATGGACTTCTTCCTCAACATGAGTTTCTTTCTCAGTTTCCCTTTCTTTTGCTTGATCAGCTTCTTGCTCAGTTTCTTTCTCAGTTTCCTTTTCTAGGTCAGTTCCATGACCTTTGGAAGATACAACCAAATCAACGGGATCAGCTTCAACTGTCTTTAAGGTATTAGCCTTCTTCCTTTTCATCAAAGGGGATTTAGGGGTTTCTTCTTCATCCTCAGGCTCTTCTGGCCTTTTTCTCTTCTCTGCGGACTCAGCTTTCTCCTTAGCCTTGTCAGCTTTAGCTTTTTCTTGAGACACGAGTCTCACTTTCTTTGGGACAGCATTGATATCTTTGGAGCAAGTTTCAATAGCCTTCCTCTTCTTCTTCTTCTTCTCCTTAGGAGACTCAGCAGGAGCCTCTACTTCTTGCTCAGGCTCATTTTCAGGCTCAACTTCTTGTTGCTCAACTTCATCATTTTCCTCAGCATCTTCAACTTCTTCATAACCTTTCAAAGGCTGATTATACAGTAACCCAACTAGCAAGGCGGTAGTAATCTCATTCCCCTAGCTTTTAGTCTCATTGACTGTCTCAATCCTTTTGTCCTCAATGATCTTAGTGATCAGAGAACCCAGCATGAGCTTCTTTCCACTGCGTTGAAGAGCCCCAACTAGAAAGACGGGTAAGTTGAGTGGAGTGTAGGTCAACATGTGCCATATGAAGCACTATTCAAAATTGGAGGCAGATGAGGCTGAGTTGAGTTTGGGGAAGATGAAGTTGGTCAGCACGTAGTGAGCCATCTTTTGTTCCTGCCCCATACAGGTACTAGGTATTTCACCTTTATGATCCTTGGGTTTACAGAACCCCTTGATTTTGTCAAGCTTTTCTTTTGGTACCTTCTCTTTCGTTGTTCTGAATTCTATTCCTTCGTCTGGTAAATTTAGTAAAGTAGCTAGATAGGCGGGAGTTATGGTGATTTTCTGACCTTTGACTGTAGTCTCCAAATAGTCAGCATCCTCTTCATCAACAAACATGTTGGAATAAAATTCTCTGACCAGCCTAGGGTAGGATTTTCCGGTGAGTGAAAAGAGACCGGTCCAGTTGTTCTTCTCGATCCAGTCACAGAACGGTTTCTCAGAAGTGATGAATCCTGGAGAAAACCATCTGCATTTGAGAACCTCCAAGTTGTTGACCTTCTTATGAACCTTGATCATATTCCGTTCTATTTGATTCGAAGGACCAGCGGTGTCAGTCTGAGTGGGTTTGCCAGAGGTTTGGCCAAGCTGAGTGGTGAGGTTAGGGATTTCATTTTTGTCGGAAGCCATTGTTACAGATGAAGGTTTTGAGGTTTAGGGAGAGAGAAAGGTTCGATTACAGAAGATCGTAAGCGTAAAGAGTAATGAGTGGGGATCCTTCCACTATTTATATAGATTTACGGCGGCCCTATTCATTTAACTAGCCGTTTTACCTAGGGACGTTCAACCGACAGAGATTCTATCATTTATGACATCTTCGGCGCATGGGATTTGCCATTAATGTGCGTCTTTCCAAGGTGCCAGTAGTTACACATGTAGGCATTTATTTTGTGCGAGTGGGTTTCTACTTGGTTTTGCTAGAATTCGAGGCATTCGCGATGTTGAGTACCTAGATTTTGTGAACATGATTTTTCTATCTCTAAATAACTCAACATACGTTAATCACTCAGCATGTACATCTACTCAGCATAAGGTGATTACTCAATATGTTTATCTACTCAGCACATGATATTTACTCAACATTCTACTCAGTATAATCACTCAATGTATATGTCAACTCAGCATAGGGTGATCATTTCAAGCTTGGTGAGTAGAAGTTTCTTATTGTTAATTTACTCAGCATGGCATTTGCACAATCATTCAAATTTTCACTCAACATGGCAATCACTCAACATTCAATTTTTCATATAGATTTAGTTAGAGTGGATTTGACATACCGATGGCTTCCCTTGGTATATTGAATTGTTCTCGTGCCAAGGGCTTGGTGAAGATATCTGCAAGCTGTTCATTTGTTGGCACATAGGTCAGCTTGATCTCATCCTTTAGTACGTGATCTCTGATGAAGTGATGTCTTATGTTAACATGCTTCATCCTGCTGTGTTGAACTGGATTCTTAGATAGATCAATGGCACTTTTGTTGTCACATCTGATCTCTATTGTCTTTGTTTTAACTCCATAATCCTCAAGCTGTTGCTTTATCTATAGGACTTGTGCAACACAGCTTCCAGCAGCCACGTACTCAGCTTCGGTTGTAGATAGGGCTACGGATGATTGCTTCTTGCTGAACCAAGATACTAGACAGCTTCCGAGGAAATGACATCCTCCTGAAGTACTTTTTCGTTCTAGCTTATCTCGTCCATAGTCAGCATCAGTATATCCAATGAGTGTGAAGTCATTTGAAGTTGGATACCATAGACCTGCATCAACTGAGCTCTGCAAGTATCTAAAAATTCTTTTTACAGCAATTAAGTGAGATTCCCTTGGGTCAGTTTGATATCTTGCACAATAACATACTGAGTACTGTATATCAGGTCTACTAGTTGTGAGATAAAGTAAGGAACCTATCATACCTTGATAGAGTTTATTATCAATTGACTTACTCTTCTCATCTTTGCATAGGACAGTATCAGTACCCATGGGGGTCGACATGGGTTTGCAATCTACCATGTTGAATTTCTTTAACATTTCTTTGGTGTACTTGGACTGACTTATAAAGATGCCATTCTTACCTTGCTTAATTTGAAGTCCAAGGAAGAAGTTGAGTTCACCCATCATGGACATTTCAAACTCAGTTTGCATCTGCTGGCTAAATTCTTTGCACAAAGATTCGTCAGTAGCACCAAATATTATATCATCTACATATATCTGTGCAAGTAGGGTATGTTTACCCTTTTTCTTAATGAACAAGGTGTTGGTCCCTGGTAATTAGTTCCAAGGGGGGGTTAGGAACTAATATAACTTTTTCGCATTTTAATTAAGCTGACTGGAAGTTATTTTGAGAGTTTATTAACTTAGCCTTTGGTAAGCTTGGTGAGATATATCTCAGGACAGCTTTAGTCAGATGTTGACCAAAGTTGTTTTCTTGAGAGTTAGGAATTGACACTCTTGGAGGTCAGCTTCTAACTCAGCACCACTTACTTACTCAAGATCAGCTTAGGCAATTTATATGCTGAGTAAATAAAGTAAACAACACATGCAATTATAAGAGAGAGTTTAGAGATTACTCAGTATCACTTATCCTGGTTCGGCCTCTCTGCCTACGTCCAGTCCCCAGAGTCCTCCAGGCTTTTTGAATCCAATACTGAGCTCTTTAAAGGTAGAGCACAAACCAATTACAAGGCAGTTGAATATGCAAGAGTACCTTCCTCTATTCGTCTACTCAACTCCTACTAAGTGCTACAACCCAGCACCTAGATTTCTCTACCACTGAAATGCTTACAACCAAGCACTCAGCTTTACACTCTCAATATTCCTATTGATCACAGACTTGTTCTTTTTGAACTAAAGAACACTTTAGATGATTACAAATCAATCTAGCATTTACACATAGAATAGAACAGTTGGTGTAAGATCCTTTTTGTATTTGAGTGCTTTTGAAACTTTCTCTCTTGTATTTTTCTTTCTATACTTCAGTGTTTATCCAAGGTTCTTCATTGTCCTTTTATAGAAGGAAATTGCAGATTTGGATCCTTTGAATTGTTGTTACCGTTAACACCAAAACGGCTCTTTTGGGGAACAATTTCTGGTTAGTCTTCAGACTACTCCGCCATTCCCTTTCACTGTTTTCTTCAGGCGTCAGGTTTGTCTTCTTATGTCAGGTTTGTCTTTTTGTGCCAGTTGTCTGTTTCCAATAATCCAATGTCCCATGACTCTTGGAATTAGTCTTTTAGGTGTTTTCGAGGTTCCAATTATTGGTGCAGAAGATTGGCAGACTTTGTCCTTTAGTGAACGGATCCTTCATGCTGTCCTGACTGTCACTCAGCTTCGTTTGTTCTCTTCGAATGTTCAACATTCATGCTGAGTTCCTTCTAGGTCAGCTCCGTTCTGTTTAACCGCTTCTGAAGAAATCTTCAACTTTAGTCATCTTCATTTTGCTTCTGAGTTTTACTCCACTCAGCTTCCATTTTGTCATGCTGAGTTCCGTTCTACTCAGCTTCGCTTGTTCTGACTTTTGTCCTGTCTTTACTTTATATATTTTTGCACTCAATATTTAACAAACATATTAGTACAATTAAATCAAAGCATCTAAATTTAATTGCCTCTTAATCATGGATGATTTTGTCAAATCAAAATCTTGTGGAAAGGTGTTTCAACACAAGGTTGTGTCAGCTTTTCCTCTGACATAGTTCTTGGTCAGCAGGAATTTGGTCAACCTCTCATACCAAGCTCTTGGAGCTTGCTTTAGGCCGTACAGGGCCTTTTTGAGTTTATAAACGTGGTTTGGAAACTTTGAATCTTCAAACCCAAGAGGTTGATTAACATATACCTCTTCGTTTATAAAACCATTAAGAAATGCACTTTTTACATCCATTTGGTATAGTTTAAAATTCATAAAACTAGCATAGGCACACAATATACGTATAGCTTCTAGCCTAGCAACTGGTGCAAATGTTTCTCCATAGTCTATACCCTCTTGCTGACTATAGCCTTGGGCTACAAGTCGAGCTTTGTTTCTAATTACATTTCCATGCTCATCTAGTTTATTTCTAAAGACCCACTTGGTTCCTATGGGCTTTTGATTCCTAGGTCTAGGTACTAGATCCCATACCTCATTTCTAGTGAATTGGTCAAGTTCTTCTTGCATGGCATTTATCCAATATTCATCTTGCTCAGCATCAGCAAAATTCTTTGGCTCAAGTATTGAGACGAAGGGAACATTGCCGAGGTATTTCCTAAGCTGATCTCTGGTCATCAACTTGTTGTTGGCCACATCAAGGATGGACTTTTCTGTGTGTCCTCTTGGAATCTTTATTTCCTTTGGCAATGTTGAGTTGTTTGGAAGAGGTGTTTCTACAATCTCTACAGGTATAGTTTGGTCAACAAAAGATATTTCAGTTTCTTGCTTACCTTGGGTCAGCCCTTGTATAGATGACACAGAGGCTTCTGGTTGATCAACGGAAGCTGAGCTTGGTTCATCTTCTTCGAGCTGAGCTGACTTACCTGTATGGTCAGTTTCATCGAACTCAACATGTACAGACTCTTCTACAACCTGAGTTCTTTTATTAAATATTCTATATGCTTTACTGTTTGTTGAGTACCCCAAAAAGATCGCTTCATCAGCTTTAGCATCAAATTTACCAAGGTTGTCTTTTGTATTGAGTATAAAGCATTTACACCCAAAAGCACGAAAGTATCCAATGTTGGGCTTTCGTCCTTTCCAAAGCTCATATGGGGTTTTCTTAAGTATAGGTCTAACTAGAGCCCTATTCAGTATGTAACATGCTGTGTGAACAGCTTCTCCCCAGAAGTACTTTGGAAGCCTATTTTCACTCAACATTGTCCTAGCTATTTCGACAATAGTTCTATTTTTCCTTTCAACAACCCCATTTTGTTGAGGTGTTCTAGGAGCAGAGAAATTGTGGTCAATACCATAGGTTTCACAAAATTCATCAAATTGTTGGTTTTTGAATTCTCCACCATTGTCGCTTCTAATGTGAGCTACTTTTAGGTCTTTGTCATTTTCAAGCTTGTTAATCAATATGGTAAACATCTCAAAAGTTTCATCCTTGCTACTCAGCAAGATGATCCAAGTGTACCGAGAGAAATCATCTACAATGACCAAGAAAAATTTCTTACCTCCCAAGCTGAGTGGCTGGATAGGTCCGAAAAGATCCAAGTGTAATAATTCCAATGGTCTTTTGGTTGAGACAATATTTTTGCTATGAAATGAATTTTTAGTTTGTTTGCCTTGCTGACAAGCTTTACACAATTGATCTTTTTCAAACTTTAATTTGGGTAATCCATCAACTAATTGCTTTCTAGCTAATTTGGCAAGAAGGTCCATGCTGACATGTCCAAGTCTTCTATGCCATAGCCAGGAGTTGTCCTCTTTAGAAACTAAGCATATATTTTTTGAAAATTGTTTTTCCAAACTCAACATGTAAACATTTTCTACACGAGGGGCTGTTAAAATCAAATCATTAGTTTTTCCCTCGAGTATTTGACACTTAGTGTCATCAAATATAACATTTCTTCCACTCTTGCAAAGCTGAGCTACACTTAGAAGATTATATTTGAGACCTTTAACTAAGGAGACTGACTCAATTTTAGGGTTACCTCCGATAGTTCCTGAGCCAACTATCTTACCCTTCTTGTTGTCTCCAAAGCTTACACGACCTCCTCGTTTAGGCTCTAGTGTGATGAACTGAGTTTCATCACCTGTCATGTGTCTTGAGCATGCGCTGTCTATATACCAAAGTTTTGACTTCTCCACGCATGTCAAGCTGACCTGCATTTTAAACTATTCGTTTTTAGGTACCCAATTCTTTTTGGGTCATTTCTTGTTAGTGTAAACAGGTGCAAAATCATACTTTAATTTGTGCCGGCATACTTTTATGGTGTGGCCTGGCTTACCACAGAAGTCACAAAATTTTACCCTTTAAGGGTTATACTGAGTGCGGTCAGCATTGTTGTGTTGGGCATGCCAACATACTTTTGTGGAATGCCCTTTTCTTCCGCAGAAGTCACATTGGACAATCCGCTTGTTATGCCAACACACATCCTTTATGTGTCCCCTTTTTCCACAACATTCACATTGAGTGAATTGCTTATGCTGGTTAGTACTTGTGTACACAGCATGGGGTTTATTTCCATTTGAGCCTTTCATTTGGCTCTGTAGGGTTGTAACATCCTTTCTAAGTTTCTTTGACTCAGATTGGACCTCTGTGAGAAACTTATGCATTATTTGAATATTGTTATGTAAATCTGCATTGTCTTGGAGGAGATATCGAAGGTCACTTAGCTTGACCTCTTCAATCTCGTCACACCGCCTGCTGAGTGATTTGATTTTCTTGTTACACTTTTTAGTTAGTGTGTATAAATCACTCAAGGCATTTACCATTTCGTTTCTAAGCAAAAGTAGGGATGTTACCTCATTATTGTGATCCTCCTAGTCAGTTTCATCAAAGAGGTCAGCTTGCTCAGATTGAGATTGGTCAGCTCCATCATCTGCCATGAAGCATATATTGGCAGTTTCATTTTGCTCAGTTTTGGTTGATGTTGATTCGTCACTGTCACTCCATGTTGCTACCATTGCCTTTTTGCTTCCCTTCTTCTCCTTCTTAAGGTTGGGACAACTTGACTTGATGTGCCTAGTTTGATGGCACTCAAAACATGTGACAGACTTGGAGCTGTCCTTCTTGTACTTGTCACTTGACTCAGCTTTGTACTTGTCAGTTCTTCTGAATGACTTTTTACCGTTTCTATCATTTCTTTTGAACAGCTTCTTCATCTTTCTGGTGAACATAGCAATTTCCTCATCATCAGTTGACTCAGCTTCAGTCGAGTCAGCTTTCATGACGAGTGACTTTTGTTTCTTATCTTCTGTCTTTTCTTTCTCTTTAGCTTCAAAGTTTTTCATAGAGATTTCATGGGTCAGCAGGGATCCGATCAGCTCATCATATTTGTAGGTAGTCAAGTCTTGAGCTTCTTCTACAGCTGTTTTCTTTGCTTGCCAACTCTTAGGCAGACTTCTCAGGATTTTCTTCACTTGTTCCTCTTCAGTGAAGTTCTTTCCAAGCCTTTTGAGCTCGTTTATAATGTTTGTGAACCTTGCGTTCATTTCTGAGATGTCTTCATTCTCATTCATCTCAAACAGCTCGTAGAGTCTCATATGCTGATTGACTTTAGACTCCTTAACTTTGCTTATGCCTTCATAGATTACTTCAAGCTTCTTCCAAATCTCCTGTGCTGACTCACAACCTGAAATCTTATTGTATTCTGCAGCATCTAAAGCACAGTGAAGCATATTTATAGCCGAAGCGTTATTTTGTAGTTTTCTGAGGTCATCCTCTATCCACTCAGCCTCACTTTTAACAATTTTCTCATTGTTAACAGTTTGGTATGGCATATGTGGACCTTGAACAATTGCAAGCCATACACTCATGTTTGTGGCTTGAATAAAGTTCTTCATCCTATTCTTCCAGAATGTATAATTTGACCCAAAGAATAGGGGAGGTCTAGTGATTGATAATCCCTCAGGGAGTATCTGGGTTGTTTGGTTCCCGGGAAGGAAACGAGTGCTATTCTCACCCATTTTTCGGGATCAGCTCAAGATTGTTAGATCTTTGAGTAGTGAGCTTTTGCTCTGATACCACTTGTTGGTCCCTAGTAATTAGTTCCAAGGGGGGGTTAGGAACTAATATAACTTTTTCTTTTTTAATTATGCTGACTTAAAGTTATTTTAAGAGTTTGTTAACTCAGCTTTTGATCAGCTTGGTGAGATATGTTCAAGACAGCTTTAGTCAGATGTTGACTAAGGTTGTTTCCCTGTAAGTTAGGAATTGACCCTCTTGGAGGTCAACTTCTAACTCAGCACCACTTATTTACTCAGGGTCAGCTTAGGCAATTTATATGCTGAGTAAATAAAATAAACAACACATGCAATATAAGAGAGAGTTTAGAGATTACTCAGTATCACTTATCCTGGTTCGGCCTCTCTGCCTACGTCCAGTCCCCAGAGTCCTCCGAGCTTTTTGAATCCAATACTGAGCTCTTTGACAGTAGAGCACAAACCAATTACAAGGCAATTGAATATGCAAGAGTACCTTCCTCTATTCGTCTACTCAACTCCTACTAAGTGCCACAACCCAACACCTAGATTTCTCTACCACTGAATACTTACAACCAAGCACTCAGCTCAACACTCTCAATATTCCTATTGATCACAAACTTGTTCTTTTACAACTAAAGAACACCTTAGATGATTACAAAACAATCAATCTAGCATTTACACAAAGAATGGAAGATTTGGTGTAAGATCTTTTTGTATTTGAGTGCTTTGAAGATTTTCTCTCTTGTATTTTTCTTTTGATGCTTCGGCAATGATCCAAGGTTCTTGATTGTCCTTTTATAGATGGAAATCTGCAGATTGGATCATTTGAATTGTTTTAGCCGTTAACACCAAAACGGCTCTTTTAGGGAACATCTTCTGGTCAGCTTCAGACTGTTCCGCCATTCCCTTCCTCTGTTTTCTTCAGGCGTCAGGTTTTGTCTTCTTGCACCAGACTTGTCTTTTTGTGCTAGTTGTCTTTTACCAATAATCCATTGACCCATGTTTCTTGGAATTAGTCTTCTGTGTATTTTCGAGGCTTCAATTATTGGTGCAGAGGATTGGCAGACTTTGTCCTTTAGTGAACGGATCCTTCATGCTATCCTAACTGTCACTCAGCTTTATTCGTTATCTTTGAATGCTCAACTTCCATGCTGAGTTCCTTCTTAGTCAGCTCCGTTCCGTTTATATAATTCTGAAGGAGTCCTCTAATTAAGTCAGCTTCGTTCTGGCAACTCTGAAGATGATTTCTGATACTCAGCTTCTATTCTTTCATGCTGAGTTCCGTTTCACTCAGCATGGCTTATGCCACTTTTGTCTTGTCTAACTTTATATATATATTTTTGCACTCAATATTGAACAAACACATTAGTACAATTAAATCAAAGCGTTTAAATTTAATTGCCTCTTAATCATGGATGATTTTGTCAAATCAAAATCTTATGGAAAGATGTTTCAACACTGTGTTCATATGCCTGTTATCCTCCTCTCCTGAGTCCCCACTATCCCTATTCTGGCTTGTTGCGACATTGGCTTTTGGTTGATTTATTCTGAAAGGAGCTCCTTTGTTTCTATTGCCACAGTTCGGTGGGTACTCGTGCTTCTTGAAGCATATCTCCTCTGTATGACCTGTGTTACCACAATACGTGCACAATGATGAGTTTTTGCTATTTGTTTTTCTATTGTTATACCTCGAGTTGCCCTGCTTGCTGTTTTTCCTGTTTTGGGTGTTAGTAAACCCTGTGAACATACTGCTTTCATCTCCTTCATTGTTCTTGACAGGTACAAGGCCTATTTGGCGTTCATGTTGGGTTGCCAAGGCAAAAGCTTTGTTGAGAGAGGGAAATGGCTCAATCAACAGGATCTGCGAACAGATGGTGGAGTAGGAGTCATTTAGTCCTTAGAGGAAGGTGATGACTTGATCTGCATCTTGCTAATCACGGAGAATTTTGAAGGCATTGCAGTTGCACGCCTGCCTGCAAATGCACTTGGGCATTGGTCTGAGGTTCATGAGTTCGTCATACAGGATCTTCAAGCAGGTATAGTAGTCTGAAACACTTCCATTTCCTTGCTTAAGATTGTGTATCTCTCTATGTAACTCCAGAATTCTGATTGAATCTGTTTGTGCAAAACGTTCCCTCAGGTCTACCCAAACTTGATCTGCCTTATCGAGCCACATAATGCTCCGCGCAATGGATGGTGATAACGCGTGATGGATCCACGACATAACCATGTTATTGCACCTTTCCCACTGGTTATACATCGGGTCATCGATTCCTAGAGCTTGAATGGTGCCGTCGACGAAAGTAAACTTATTCTTCGACATTAGAGCCACCTTAACAGCTCTTGACCATTGGTGGTAATTAGGTCCGGTGAGGGCTTGTGAGACCAAGGCCAAGGAGGGGGTCTCATTTTGCAGCAGATGGTAGGGGCTGCTAGAAGTTATCATAGGTGCAGTCATGGTGGTTCAAAGGTGGAACCTTTAGAGTAATATTTTCTCTGATACCATATTGAAGTGAATGAGGTAAGAAATATTAAATTCTTGTATTTCTCATTAAGGAAAATAAAATAACTAACTATTACATTTATACTTTGATGTAGGTGTGCTACTCAAGTAAATTTAGTGAGCAAGCAAATAGGTCAAGTGGCTTAATCATAGCCATTCATCATGATCAACATGATGAATGGTTGTGATGACTTAAAGATACACTTGGGCGTGAGTGGTTCTATGATAGCTGGATGAAGCTCTTCTAGAATCCTCTATTGTGGTGATATTACTAAGTTACCCTTGGGTCTTTGTGTAAAGACTAAAAAGACCCTTGAGCAATTATTAAGGCTTGGGAACTGTTTGTACTTTACTTCATCTTTCACTTATCGAGATTCTTCTTTGAAACACCAAAGGTCTCCTCTCCTCCTTCTTCATTTCGACTTCCATCAACATGCAAACCATAGAAACTATATATCTTGTTTTCTTCTTACTGTAATAGACTTGACAACGTTGACTTGCGTTGACCGGTCATTTTTACCGGCTGTACACTTTAGTGGGAGGTCACCAGGAGGTTGTACACTTTAGTGTGAAATTTTTTTGTTGTACACCACAGTGTGAAAACAGGTAAAGGTTATACACCACGTATGTAATTTACCATATTATCCTTTAATTAATTATTCCGGAGATGATATAGTTGCTCATCTTAAATGTTTGAGAGAGCGTTTGTTTTATCTACTGTTTGTTGTTGCTGTTATGGTTGGAAAAAGTTGTTTTTCTAAAAAAACATGAATTTCTTGTTTTTGTAAAAGACTACTTTTCTAGGGGTAAATTACATATGTGGTGTACAACATTTACCTGTTTTTAAATTTTGGTGTACAACCAAAAAATTTTCACACTAAAGTGTACAGCCGGTAAAAATGACCGGTCAACACAAGTCAACGTTGCCACATCAGCATTTTGACCACTTTAAAAGTCTAAAATTAATGCCTCTAATATAGAATTACTAAAATACCTTCATCTCATCTAAATTGAAAAAAAAGTAGAACACATTCTCTCTCTCCCTTCATTTTCTGTATGATCTCTCTATCTTTCAATTTCTCTCTCTCTCTCTCTCTCTAAAAACTTCCAATCTCTCCATCTTTCTATTTCCCTCTCTAACTCTTCTCTCTTTCCATTTACCAATTGTTGTGCTATATTTATTTATTCCTCTCCTAGTTATTGAGTGAAAATAACATGAGTGCACTTTTTCTAGTGAGAGAAGCTCTCACCTCCCTCTAGCCTATCTACCCATTTTTCTGTCCCAAATTTCCAATCTTCTTCACTGTGATTGCCGCTTAACTATTCTGATTTTGTTTCTAGGTCAGGTTTTCTAGAGGAGGAAGAAGGAAGCTTGTCTTCCTTTTTCCTCCTCCCATTTATGTTTAGATTTAGTTTTAAGTTTCAGATCTATTTTTTCTTGTTAGTCTGAAGTCTATACTTTTTCTTGAAACTTCTTTTCCGTCAGATCTATACTTGTTAGCTATATTTCTTTCATTTATTCTTTTTTCGGTCTTAGCAAGAACGGAAAAGGTTTATTTTGTCCGTAGATCTATAGATCTGCGTGGTTGCAAAAACAGAAAGGACTCAGATCCGAATGTCCAAAAGAGTCTAAATGATGAAGCATGGATTACAGAGGTTTTTCGACAGGATTCGACGTACGAGAAGAATATGACTTTTTTGTTTGTTTTATTTGTACCTTTTGTGGTTTTATTGCTCTTTGTAGTCTTTTTTTCTTCTCTTTATGGATGTAGGCCCTGTTTGGGAATTAGCTGTTAGCTGATTACATTAGCTGTTAGCTGATTACATTAGCTGATTTGATTAGCTGTTTGTGTAGACCTGTTTGGTAAAAATTAGCTGATTGATAATAGCGGTTTGTGCAAAAAGACGAATAAGGGCATTAATTTTGGCGCAGGAGAAGAGAGAGACTATCTATTAGGGTTAAAGAAGTCCATTAATTTTAATATTGCAAAACGCTAATTGAAAAAGCTCAATTTAAGAGCTTTTTCTAAATTAGCGTTTTCATCCCAAACCTCTCTCCACCAAACACTCCAATTAGCGGTTTCAGTGGTCAAACCTCTAAAATTGGTCAAAACCGCTCTTTTTATCCCAAAACGCACTTTACCAAACAGGGTCGTAGCCTATATGGATGTGAGGTTTTATTTCTCTTTATTCTCGTATTGTATGTGTAATTTTTAAATTAATGAAATGATATATATGGCTTTTTATCAACAAAAAAAAATTATTCCTCTCCCCGACATTTCGACATTCCAACGAACCAATCTATTCTATTAAGGCCCTGTTTGGTAAAGAGCGTTTTGGGATAAAAAGAGCGGTTTTGGACCAACTTTAGAGGTTTGACCACCGAAACCGCTAATTAGAGTGTTTGGTGGAGAGAGGTTTGGGAGTGAATTTTGGGATGAAAACGCTAATTTAGAAAAAGCTCTTAAAATGAGCTTTTTCAATTAGCGTTTTGCAATATTAAAATTAATGGACTTCTTTAACCTTAATAGATAGACTCCCTCTTCTCCTGCGCCAAAATTAATGCCCTTATTCGTCTTTTTGCACAAACCGCTATTATCAATCAGCTAATTTTTACCAAACAGGTCTACACAAACAGCTAATCAAATCAGTTAGTCAAATCAGCTAATGTAATCAGCTAACAGCTAATGTAATCAGCTATCAGCTAACAGCTAATGTAATCAGCTATCAGCTAACAGCTAATTCCTAAACAGGGCCTAAATGTACACCTACTCTTGCCTCCTCTTCTTACCCATATACGAAAAACATGTCCCAAGCTGATACTGGAATGAAACTTTGGAATCCTACCCTCCTGATTTCCTCAACCAAAACACTACTTAACCAAACAAAGATGATGAAACACTAGAAGAAAAAGAAGAAATTATTCAAAATGATCCACTGCTTCCGGTTATAGATCTTGAACATCTGACCCTGGAAAATCTGAGAGAAGCTTGTAAGAACTGGAAAATAACAAAATATAAAAATATCTATATTATTTGATTGTTAACATAATTCTACTATTTTTAAGCAATTCTGGAAATAAATTATTGATTTTTTCTCTTGGATATAATTGGAATTCATTTTGTTTTAAATAAAATCATTTCATCTCTGGAAATGACCACCTTGAAAAGATTAAGATTTTTTAGAGAGAGAAATGGAAAGAGAGAGATTGAAAACTTTTAGAGAGGGAAGAGATAGAGAGAGAAATGGAAAGAGAGAGATAAGATGCCAAAAATGGAGGAAGAGAGTGTGGAGTGGGTTCTATTTTCTTCAATTTGGAAGGGATGAGGGTATTTTAGTAATTTCATATTAGGGGTGAAATTTTTTTACTTTCAAAGTGGTCAAAATGCTGACGTGACAACGTTGACTTATGTTGACCGGTCATTTTTATCGTCTGTACACTTTAGTGAGAGGTCACCAGAAGGTTATATACTTTAGTGTGAACAAATTTTGGTTGTACACCAAAGTGTGAAAACAGATAAAAGTTGTACACCACGTGTGTAATTTACCCACTTTTCTAGGCGTAAAAGTCAAACATGAGGTCACTAACCAAATACCTAAGACTCTTGTTTTAAATTGAAAAGAGAAACAAGAGCATGAAAATGAGCAATCGAGCACCTCCTTAAGGATTCATTTTAACCATATGAGATATGGATATAAAAAGGCGGGACAGAGCGAGGATTTTCATATCTCCACTCCCTCATCAATCACTGATCTATTGAGGTTTTTCTTTCCCAACATCTAAATGGGGACAAATTTTGTCCATGTCTCCAACCCGCGGGGATACCCATTTCCTATTTTATTATTTTTTTTAAATATATTATAAAACTTTTATTCTATTTTCATAAATAATAAGATTAAATTTGAGTTGAATGACGAAAAAATAGAATAAAATTTGGGATAAGGTGCAAAAATACCCCTAACGTTTACAGTTAGGAGCAATTTTACTCCTAACGTTGGCAAGTTGGCTCAATTTCAGAAATTATTATAAAATACAAATATTTTGTTCTTTATTCTGCACCAATTGCATATCAGTTCGTTTAAAAAAATATTTCATATTTTTTGTGATTTAATAATAGAATTTGAGGTTAATATTTATTAATTCGGTGAAATATATTGAATTCTTTTTGTCCAACTCGTAAAATAGACACTATATTTTTTAATTTTTTTCACGTCTAATCATATGTTTATGATCTATCACTAATGAGTGATAAAATGATTCACATGTGAAGTGTAGATGACAAAATTCATGACCGAAAGACAGTTTGATGAATTATTTTTAAAATTGATCCAACTTGACAACGTTAAAGATAAAATTGCTCTTGGCTGCCAACGTTATAGGTAAAATTACTCATAGTTGTAAACATTAGGAGTATTTTTTTTTTTTGTACATTATCCCATAAAATTTAATTGACCTAGTAATAATTCTTAAAAAATCACAAAAACCAAATAAAAAATAAATGTTAAACTTGAAACAAGAATATGGAAATCCACAAAGATCCCACGAGATATAGTGTTTAGTTCGGTTGATGAAACATCAACTTTGAACTTTTTCGATGAAAATATTAGTATTTTGAAGTTGTTCACAAAAAAGTTATTTATATTTATTTAATTTTGAAAAAAGTATTATTTTTATTTTTACACAACATATTTTTTCTTTAATATCATTTTTATCTCTATAATATTATTCCCAAATAAATTTTTATTTAGTTATTTAGGTTATGTTTATTAATTTATGTATTACAATTTTATTTTTATATTTTATTTACTGATTAATTTAAAACCACGTTTAAACATTTTACATACTAATAACAACGTTTAACAACAATTTACCAAATACTAATAATTAATCGGTTAATAACAAATAATTTGTTTTTTCATTCACAACCTTATGTAGACAAATACTAGTACACATGAAACTAACTTTCAGTCTATCACTCTTAAGAACAAAATACTCCAATTATACAATCGTATGACATTAAAACACAACAAAAGATAGTTCAATTAAGTGATAATTTCAGTCAGGTTGGTGATACAAAGCTGATAGAGCGAAGTTGAAATCCAAAAGATGGGACAATAAGAGGCGGGATTTCATGATTGTCAAAAGAGTAGAGTACATAAACTCCACACTTTTTCACCGTGAAATTACTACTTTCTGTAAATGACAACATTGTTTCCAAACAAGTAGAGTTTTGAACCGACAAACTTTCTAGAGTTGACGGAAGCTCTAGTACATATTAAGTCCCTTATTGTCCCTTAAATAAAATGTTCTCAACTCAGAAAATTGTTAAATGGTCGCAGGGAGCTTCTTTAAATTATTCCTATCTAAATAAAATTCCAACAATGACTTCAAAGAGCCAAGATTGTCTGAAATTTCTGAAAGGCCACAATCTTCCAAAACGAGCGGTCGTCAGAAAAGGCAAGCTTGTGAAAGGAGGTAATATCATATCTCTACAACTCAAAAATTCAATCTTGACCAAACAGTCGATGATAGTATTCTAATACCACTCCTGGTTAAATCAAGTTCCTCTAGAGATTTTAGATTCCCAATGTTCTCTGGAAATTCCTCCAGATTTTGACACTCGCTTATGGAAAGAAATTTAAGAGACTTCAAACTGCAAATGTGTCTTAGAGCATGGTGTTTGCAACTTTGGGTGCCACCTAAAAAAAATACATCCCATTACAGAGCTTCATTATTTTAATATTTGATAGGGTAAAAGAATTTTAATTAAATAAATTGGATTGAAAACATAATTTGTCTAACTAATTACAAAGCAAAAATAGGATAAAGTAGGATGGGGCCGTCGATGGACAGCAGATTTTGCTTTCCTTGGCACCAGACGCGTCTCACTTAGCGCGTGGCTTGCACAGACCCTCCAATTCTTTCTTAAGCAATATTGTGATAACTTTATGCGTAAATTTTATTATTTTTGGTAACAAACTAAAAGTAGATACAACCATTCTAATGGTTGGTTACTACTTTTTGAGCAAAGAGATAAGGAAAGAGTCCCCACTAAAGTTGCTCTTATAAGTTATGAAAAAATACTTTCTTATAGCACATAGGATGCCATAATGCTGAGAAACTCCGCGGGTAAATTACATACGTGGTGTACAACCTTTACCCGTAATCACACTTTGGTGTACAACCAAAATTTTGTCACACTAAACTGTACAACCTTTTAGTGACCTCCCACTAAAGTGTACAGCAGGTAAAAATGACCGGTCAATGCTCAGTCAACGCGCCACCTCAGCTTTGACCGGTCAAAAAGTCAAAAAAATTCAACCACTTAATATAAAATTACTTCTATACCCCTATCTCTTCATATCTTCATCTTCTTCCTTCTATTTCTTTCTCTCTCTTCAAATTTGTTTCTCTCTCTAACCCCTCTCTTTGAATTTCTTTATCTCTCTAACCTCTCTCACTAAAATCCCCTAATCTATCTTTGAGAATACAATACAATAACTCCTTTTCCTCAAATTAATCTCATTTTAATTATTACAATTAACTCTTCTAATTTTATAATTAATTAACATAACTAATTACCGGCTTTTCATGGATTCCAAGCTGAGCCCATGTGATCACTTCCAGAAGCTCTTCCAAGGTTCCATAACCACCTGGTAATGCTATAAAAGCATCAGCTTGGCGAGCCATCTCCGCCTTGCGCTGGTGCCTGCCGGATACAGCTCTTACTTTCCCTACTGTCTCTCCGGTAATTTGATAATAACAATTTATTAATCACCGTATAATCAACTTCGGTTAAACGAATTTAACTCTTAATTAGTAAATTAATTACCTCTCGGGGGCATAAGAGTCTTTGGTATCACTCTGCAAAACAAAATCAAAAAATCAGAATGTAAATTCAATTATGAGAAAAACAGAGAGATAATTCTCCGGTTAAATTAAATTACCCCAAAACATGGCGGCCGCCGTCGTTAACAGCTTGAGAAACCAGGCCCATTAAACCGATACTTCCTCCGCGATAAACCAGATCAATGTTCCTTTCAACCTGTAATTAGTGATTGGGGTTAAGCTAATTAAGTTGATTTAGCCCCCAATTAATGAGAAAACAGAGGAAGTTTTGTACCAGTTGATGGGCAAGTTGAAGAGCGGAAAGCTGGAAGCTAGGGTTTTTGTCGGGGCTGCTGCCGCAAAAAACACAAATACGTCTGAATCTGAAAATGATGGAAGGTAGGTGTTGAGTTTCCATAATTGGGATTTTGTATTTGATCAAACAGAGACCCGAAAAGGAAAAGGAGTTATTGTATTGTTGAGAAGTCTGATATCAATTGAAATTGAAATTGATAATTCTGTTTTCAAAGGGAGAGGTTAGAGAGGTTAGAGAGATAAAGAAATTCAAAGAGAGATGTTAGAGAGAGAAACAAATTTGAAGAGAGAGAAAGAAATAGAAGGAAGAAGATGAAGATATGAAGAGATAGGGGTATAGAAGTAATTTTATATTAAGTGGTTGAATTTTTTTGACTTTTTGACCGGTCAAAGCTGAGGTTGCGCGTTGACTGAGCATTGACCGGTCATTTTTACCTGCTGTACACTTTAGTGGGAGGTCACTAAAAGGTTGTACAGTTTAGTGTGACAAAATTTTGGTTGTACACCAAAGTGTGATTACGGGTAAAGGTTGTACACCATGTATGTAATTTACCCAAAACTCCGCAATTGGCAAAGTTTCTTACCATTACCGTGTCTAAGGTTAGGGATGGTAACAGATAGGGTACTCGTTTATTTTTTTTCATTACGTGTACCCGTCTTAGTACCCATTTAAACAGTGGATACTCTTACTTGTTAAGAATCAATAATAAAACAAAAAATGTTATAAATTTAATAAATTATCTATAAATAATTCATCTATTCTTCAAAAAAAAAAAAAAAATCATCTACAGATTTAACAAATATTCCAAATTAAAAAATTATTAATCAACCCTAATTAATAAAAAAAAGTTGGTTTATGGGTTAAAGTTAATGGATGAAAGTCAAATATATGGAGGGTAGTAGGTATCTAGGTTATTCTCATACGTGTCACGTTTTTTTTTTTTTTTGAGTTCATACTCGCACCATACATTTTTATACAGGGTACAGATAATCTCATTAGGATCGGACAGGGGTCTGGAGGGCTCTGGCCCCCCGACCATTAGAACTACCTCTATTATGGATGGTTTCGGCTCTCTATTTCCGATAAATTAAGGTTCAGAGTGGTTAATTAACTAATTGTGTTTGTATTTAATTATAAAATTTAACTACATTAATATATAATAGACGATAAATTTCTCTAAATTTATTCAAAACGATTCAAATTTATTTTTATAGTTCACATCTAACTTATTATTTTTTTTTTTTGAGAAGTTTTATAATTGATAGGTAAAAATTAGTTTTAGACCCTTAGATAATAACAAGGGAATTTTTTTTTTAATCAAATTTGATTTAGCAAACTTTGCAAGCATAAAATCAGCCCGACCAGTCTCTATTTGGCACTGAGATTGGCTGCCATCCATAGTTAAGGTGCGTAATAGGGCAAATTATTAGAAACACTCGGTTTTTCATGTCACTCGGAGGACCTTCCATATATATTTTGACAATCCACACATATTATAAGAGGTCCCACTATTTTAATTTTTACGTGAGATAACAATACACGTGTCTAAATATGAATTGGGGATCCTCCAAATGATATGAAAAACCTTATGCTTAATATAAGAACTCGCGTAATAGGGCTGTTTTAACTATCCACTTCAAATAAAAACAACCCCAAACATGTTCGTCAAAAAAACAACCCCAAATATTTACCGGATTGACAATTTCTTTTCAAATAACACCAATTTGGTGTTAAACGCAGATTAGTGTGATGGTTGGAGATGGCAAGTTGGCAACTCCTTCTTATTCCCTCGTCTCTGTCCGGCGCTCTCTCCTCTCTTACATCTCTTCCTTTGGTCGTCATTTTCCGGCGCATTCCCCCACCTGAGCTTGGGGTGTATGTCATCCTTGCATTACTGAACTGCCACTTACCTCTTTAATATGCCTCTCACTCTCTCTCTCTCAATAGCTTAGGAATTTCATGAGTCTGTTTATTTTTATTTATTTTGTGTAAACTGACTGGATAGTTGGGTCGATTGTGTTGAGATTATTGAGTTCAATTTATGGTTAATTAGTTGTTACCTCTTTTTGATATGCTCATGGTTTTTTTATACTTTTTTACCATGATTTTTCTTCCAAGGTCTGTTTTGGTGACTGGTATCTGTTAGCTTAGCTCGATTGTTGTTTCAAAGATTTTAGGAAATAATTCCTAATTTTCAAGTCAGTTAACCTTGCTCTTGGAATTCAGTATCAATGTTCTATTCATAGGTTTAGTTTTTAATTTAATCAACATTTGGACTGAGATTGATTTCTATTTCATCTTCAAGTTTCTTGTCTCCAATATTAGTACCTGTTCGACCGCCAGAGATATTTTGATATTTGATCCACTGTACCCGAAATCTTTCATCTTTTTGTTGAGGGTTTCTTTGGTCGATAAATGGGACAAATTTGTCAAGCTCCATAGAAGCATTTGAAGCATTTCTAGATTTTTAAATAGGCATCTAATCTAAATATTTAAATGACCCATTTGAATAATGGTTCGTTGGAAAATATGGTTGGATGACGAGCACAACCTAAAGAAGGAAGACATTTGCAGTTAAATGGTCTATCCAGTTATTTAGAGGGGCCATCTAAAATGTGCTGAAACTTTATGTCATTTGGGCTGTTTTTCAAATTTGTCTTGAGTTTATGTAACCTTTTTATCATTCTAATTGAATTGAAGGCTTTTATGCCCTTGTTATGGAAAAACCTCCATGGAAGCTTGCGAGCAAGCTTGAATCCTTTTGTGATATCTTTGTTTGTTTAGCGTTAAAATCTTCTAACATTTCTTTCTCTTAACACCTCTCAACATTACTTTTCCCATTATCCTAAAAGGAAAAAAAGTTTATATTCCTTAACTTGATGAATGTGTCAGGAAAATATGAAGTGAGCACAGTGGACGTTGCTTCTTCAGATGTGCTCAACTGAAGAGTGCCAAAAAGGATACCAAAGACCTCTCAAGTCTAAGTATTGCCATCCTATTCTTGTATGTTTTCTTTCTTACTATTGAGGAGTCTAGATGTGTATACAAATGGATTTCTATGCTTGTATTCTTGAGCACTCTCTTTGGACTTGCTAATTTGATCACGTTCAGTTAAAGGAATGTTATTTGATTGAACATAGAATACTTAGATGCATATCTAGGAATTATGTATTTTTCTAGCTGCATCGTCTCCTTTCATATTTGTGTGTCCTCCATATCCGATGAAGGCATGTCTTTTAGCTAGCAAGATCCTTGAATCTAATAGCTTACTTGGAATTGACTCTTTATTGTAGAGAACCGAGTTGCATTGCTTAATGCATGCAACTTGTCTGTTATTTCTTTTTCTCTTATCTATCATATGTAGAGTTCCATTTGATCCAATTTTTTTTTTTTTATAACGTTTACCTATAGATTACTATGGAAATCCATTAGCGGAGTCATCCACAAATTTTTGGGATCTATTCGTGAGTGTAGCAGACGTGTTAGTACTGATAGACCAGTGTCTCTCAGTGACACACATCACAAACGAATTTTTCGTGGATCACCAACGGGAATACAGGTTTTCTTGTAGTGGCTAAAGCTAAAGATACTCATCTAAGATCAGGCCTGCCAACAAGTGATAGAGGTATTGTTACGTATTCGTAGAGTTCAAGGACCTAAAGTGTAATTAGGATCCTGAAGGGTAGTTAATTCTGTTAAGTGGTGTGCAATTCTCATTCCGAGAGATTGTGTTTATTCCTTGTTGTTTTATTGCTTTATTATTTTAACTTTAGCTTATTTTGGATTGTAGTAGTCGGTTATGCCAGCTGGCAGAACCTTTTCCTTTGTAACCGTTTGCTGTATTGGCTATTTAGAGGTCATGCCTCTTTCTTAGCTGGGTATCAAAAAACCTAATGAAAAGTTATTCTCTTTTTTTTTTTTGGTAAGAATGAAAAGTTATTCTCTCATTCTTCCCTAATCTTCTTATTCTTCCCAATCTCTCTCTCTATCTTCTTATATCTCTTCTTCTTCCCTAATTCTAGGTCAGAATTGTACTTCTGACAGGTATGACCATATTTAAGTATCTCTTCCAGTTATCATATGCTTAATATTTAGTTGTTTGAGCCAGCTGGAGCTGCTTAAGGCAGGGTTGGACCGTTCCACTCTTAATTACAGTATGTTTTTTCTCCAATGATACGTTTGGATTGAAATTGATGGACTCACAACCAAAGGAACAACATTTTTATTTAATTAAAGTACATAAATGAAGTACAAGATCTCGACAAAAAAACTAAAAATAGTTCCTGTACTTGTCAAAATATTGACTTTAAGCACCTGTATTTTGACTTAGTGGCTTTTCATCCTTGAACTTTTATTTTTAGTGAAATCTGGCTCTCTTTAACTGCACTACCATGCCTGTCTTTAGTGTACGGTTAAATATGTGGTAGGTGGAGATAACTGCTACTTAAGATCCATGTAAGACACATTTTTTATGAAATTTTTCTCTGAAGTCATATCTTTCATGAAAAAAAAAGGGTCTAAAATGTGTTCTATGTGGCTCTTACATGGCAACTATTTCCATCTCACTCACGTTTTAACAAGATGTTGAAGACATGCATGATGGAGCCCTTAGAGGGGTGTTCATTTCACTTGAAAAAGATTTCACTGTTAGAGGAGAGTTTCGACATACTCCTAAAGTATATGTTCTGTTAATATGAAAGTAACATATGTTTTCTTTATTATAGCCTAGAAACCTCCAGCAACAAACCCTTCATTTTTATTAAGGAGCATATACATCAGTAGGATTCTAGAATTTCTCCTGTTAGTGGGCTGCTAGATGTTACCGAAAATTAAAGTTCAATGGAAAATTCCGTGAACTTAAAGTTAATATTTTAACAAGAACATGGTGCCATTTTTTGTCTTTATCCTAAAAGGTTCCTAAATGAACTGATGTCTTTTTTGTTTATTTCTTTTGTTTAATAGCACGCGGTGTCCTGGATGAGCCTCAATTGTGGGAGGCACCTTTAAGTTCGTACCACATCCAGACTAATCCTCTTCTTGCATCATGAAGGCTGATTAAGAAGTTTAAGTGTCGGTCAAAGTGATAGCTCCATATAAGAGCAGGGATCAAACCCCTAACTGCTCTTAAAGAGTGAGAGTACCTCAACCACTCACACCAAAAGACTTATGCTGCAAAACATGCAAATATTTATTTCAAAAGAATGTTGTCATGTTCACTCAAATATACATGGATTTTGATCCGAATGGTACTATTGCCATTGATAAAATGTTGCAACTATAATAATTATGACTGACATCATACCAATTATAGGTGTTAAACCACAGCCACCTCCATCTTTGGCGACGGCAGACAACTGCCTGGCGTAAGTTGTCGTATTGATGATCCTACGGTCAGGCTGCGCAAGGATTTCCTTTCTGAATCTCTCCAAGGAAAAGACATCCCAACTACCATTATTCCAGTAAGTATAGAAGTTGACCTCCGGGACTCGTGCAACCCTTGTATAATCTCCATATTCATCTCGATCCGGATGTAATGTCATGATCAATTCTATTGGCATATTAATGAACTCTACTACTTTCAGCCTGTGGAGATGTTCTATGCCAGATGGAACCTTCTTCAGTAGCTGACACCTCTGAACAATTAGCTTTTGAAGACAGCGCATTGCTCCTCGCCCCACACTTATCTCTTTGAGTCTATCTAGTTTGTTTATACCCAAAAACTTCAGCTTTTTAAATCCTCCTTCAAATCTCAGTGTCTCTCCATCATAGGCCTCCAAAAATTCAAGGTGTAACAAATTGGGCAAACGTTGAAGATCTGGCAGTGGATTTTCAGTTAACCTACTCCATTTGAAGACCAACTTCTTCAAATTATCTAGAGAAGACATCCACCTTGGTAGTGTCCCTAAACATCCTGTCAGGTATAGTCTTTGAAGATATGTTGGAGCTGAATTCAAGGGATTCAAATTGATGACCTCACTTTCCTTGATTGAGGAAAGCGATAATGTACGAAGATTTGTCAGCTTCAGAATGGAAGAACACAGATGTTCACCATCTTCTTCCCTCATATTTACAATGCCCAACCTTCTCAGCCTTTTCAGCGTTCCTAATTCTTGCAAGAGACTGGTATTTCCGTTTGGCTCTAAGAAACAAAGCTTTTGTAGGGATTGCAGACCCCGTATATGAGTTGTGGTCGGTAGCCTAAACCCAATCGTGTACTTGGTCTGCAGATGATCATCAACCTCAGTTTCATACCGGTAAACAAGTAGGTGGCGAAGTTTCTGGAGATTCACGATTGAAGTGGGCAACTCTGTGACACAAGAATTCTTCAAATCTAGAGTTTCCAGGTACTGCAATTTCTGGATAGAGCTCGGGATGGAATTCACCTTGGTATCCCTCAAACTCAGATACTTTAAGAGCAAGAGAGTGGTAACTTCGTCTGGAAAAACCTGCAAAGGTGTGCCACTCAGATCTAACACGAACAACATTTTCAAATGGGCAGAAGTCAAACTAAATGGTAGAAATTCCGGTAAAGGTTCTAGCCCGGAAAACACAAGTAACGAACACAATCTAGAGGCAAAGTAAGGTGTACGTGTTCCTGCCCCGGCATTGTGAATGGATAAGCGACGGACTTTTTCAGGGATTATGCTTCCTTCTGTAACTTTTGCTGCGAAACTCAGCTCCTTAGCCTTGGAGATGATAACCTCACGCAGAAGACCTTGGATACGGCATCTTTTTACCCGGTCATCACTGGTTGTCTCTACAACTTGGATTAAGCTTCTTTCTATGAGTCCATTCAGGTAGCTTTCTGCAACTTCCTCTAATGTCTTCCCTTCAGTTCTTGTCACAAATCCTTCTGCTATCCACAATCTAATGAGTCTCATCTTTTCAATTGGATAGCATTCAGGAAAGATGCAGAAGTAGAGTAAGCAAGATTGGAGATTGGAAGGTAGAAAATAGTAACTAAGTAAGAGTACTTTTCTCATTCTTCCCAGACTGTCACTGCCTTGTATTTCAGCACCAAGGCTTCGGTAAACCATCTCCCATTCCTCTAGCCTGCTGGTGTCTACTGCAGCTAAAACTCCGCTAATTGCTACGATTGCTAGTGGCAATCCCTCGCATTTATTTAGGATTCGATCCGAAATATTCAACAGGTTTTCAGGACAAGGATTTCTCTGAAATGTGTAGTTGCAGAAGAGTGCCCAAGATTCTTGTCTAGGCAATGGCTCCATCCTGTAGATTCTATCAGAAGATTCAGAGCAGCAGCGATTGGCAACCGGTAAAATCTGTGTTGTGAGCAAAATTCGGCTGCCCTTATTGTTGTTTGGAAATGCCATTTGAAATACATCCCAAGCTTCATGTTCCCATACATCGTCTAAGACAATAAGGTACCTTCTTTTCACAAGGAAATCATTTATTACACTCGCCAGAGAATAACTGCCCATATTGTCCACTCCGGAAGGATTTGGCCGCCTCATTCTCTGTAAGAGCTGTTGGAGCATGTCTTTTAGAAGGTCAACTGTCTTGAAATGTCGAGTAAGCGTGATCCAAGCACGGAATTTGAAGTGTTTTTTCACCTCAGCATCATCATATACTTGTTTAATTAGCGTAGTTTTACCCAGCCCTCCTTCTCCGACCACTGAAACAGCTTCACGGTCTGACTTGCTGTTAAGGAGCCACCCAATAAGATGATTTTTGGGCCTTGTGATGCCTACCAAATTGCGTTGATCGAGAAGCGCATCTGGTTGGTCATTCCGCTGTATTGCAGTGCCTCCATCGTTGATTCCTCGCAATCTGATATTTTGGTTGGTGGTTTGTAATGAGTTGTAGGTCTCTGTTATGTCATGTAATCTGCTTCTGATTCCTTTCATCCTTTTAGCAATTTGATGACGAGCTTTCAGAGAGTAAATGAAGTGACAAGTCTTTTCAAGAGTAGTAGTACAGGTTCCTGTATGGCCGCGATTATGTGCAAAATGCAGTTTGAATTCATCAAGAACATCTTGCATGTCAAAGCTTGTGTCTCTTAAGTTGTTGACCCAGGCTTTGATTAGATCATTACTGTTATGCTCTTCATTTACCTCTGCAACTCTTAAAAAGGCCGACGTCAAAGCGAATCCATCCTCCATGAACGTGACATCTGCTTCAACGCCGTTTAGTAACTTGTACTCTTCTTTTAGAAATGCCGAGAGTTGAGTCAGTAGGAACTTTACTGTTCCATCGGCCATTGCTTTTTGTGTAGGAATTGAGCAAAAGAAAAAGGCTCAATACAAGGATGAAGGTTTGTTATGGTATCAGATTGTGAAATGAATATGCTTCACTAAGATGTGGTGAGGTGATGTCATTTTTAATCTTAAAGTGAAGCTTCTTATAATGGTACAATGCAGATCTGGATCTACCATGTCTGGTGTATCTCCAAATTCATCCAAGTCAACTATGTAAAATTCATGTTTTGTTTGAGAATTCTATTATGGTTCGGATTAACTGGTCTTAAATATTGACATCTCATTAGTTGTATTGACGTGTTACCATATTCTTTTGGGTAAATTTCAAAAAAAACCCCTGTGGTTTCACTTTTTTACCAAAAAAGGATTGTGGTTTTTTTCGTTTCAAATACAGGACTGTGGTTTATTCCGCTACACTATTTACGGATTTGGTGAAGATGCCGTTAATTTGCTGACGTGGCTGAAGGGCAATTATGGGTTTTTAAAAAAATTGGGATAAATTTTTTTAAAAACAACCCTGTGGTTTCACTTTTTTGCAGAAAAATGATTGTGGTTTTTTTTTCTTTTCAAATACAGGACTGTGATTTATTCCATTACACTATTTACGGATTTGGTGAAGATGTCGTTTATTTGCAGACGTGACTGAAGGGCAAATATGAGTTTTTTAAAAAAATTGACTATAAAAGGCTTTGAACAACCATGTGAGATTGCGCTCATGTGAGATTTTATAGTCAATATTGTAGCCACAAAATAGTTATAAAAAATTTATTGATCAATTTTTTTAAAAATCCATATTTACTCTTCAGCCACGTTAGCAAATAAACGACATCTTCACCAAATCCGTAAATAGTGTAAAGAATAAATCACAGTCCTGTATTTGAAAAGAAAAAAACCATAGTCATTTTTCTGCAAAAAAGTGAAACCACAGGGTTTTTTTTAAATTTATCCTAATTTTTTTAAAAATCCATAATTGCCCTTCAGCCACGTCAGCAAATTAACGGCATCTTCACCAAATCCGTAAATAGTGTAACGGAATAAACCACAGTCCTGTATTTGAAACGAAAAAAACCACAGTCCTTTTTTGGCAAAAAAGTGAAACCACAGGGGTTTTTTTTGAAATTTACCTTATTCTTTTTTGTTACATGTAAGGATAGGTCTATCCACTTTTAAGATCAAAGCAAACCACAATATGGACGATGATTTAAAGTGGAATTTTCTGTTGTCTACTTAGTATTTTGAAAATAAGAAATTGAAGGATTAAAGTTGCTTAAAAAATCATTATTTTATTAACCTGAGAAACTTCAATAATTTCTTGGTGGCAAAATATAAACTCAAATCAACCGAAATTATATCCAACAAAATTCTTGTAAATCCAGAGACAAATTATAATTTACTTTTAAAAGATTAACCTTTAGTAAGTAAATATATCTGTTTTATATATATATATATATATATATATATATATATATATATAGAAAAATGGTTGTATTTTTATTCGATGAAAGAAGTACAATAAAAAAAATGTAAATGTGGGGAAGAGGTTGTAAATGATTGAGATAACTTGAACATAATTTATTATTATTATTATTTTGTAATAGATCAACTGTATATGCTTATGTAGAAACCGGAGAACGTGGAAGATTTCGAATATTTAATTAATTGAACACAATTGAACATAGTTTATTGAATTATTTACAAACTCCAACCAAATCATCTCTAATCCCATCAGAAGAATAGAGTTAAGAATATTCCTAGTAGGATGATAAATTTTTTAAAGAAAAAAACACTCTTTCTTATTGATTATTTCTGGGAAGAAGAAAAGCATATACAGAATGTATAGTTGGTGACTATAAATAAAAGAGTAAATAATTATTTAGTTTCCGTGTTTTCACTTAAAATAATATTAGTTGATCCACATATATATAAACTATTTAGTGTTTTTTGTCCCTAGAAGCAATATTATCAGAACCGAATCGGATATCAAATCGGATTTATAACTGGATCATGAGTCATTTGATTGGATCGGATGGTTCGGATTGATCAGACCAGATGACATAATAAATAAATAAATAATATTTATACATATAATTAATTTAAAACCTATTTCTATTTAGTAGAATGACACCTAATGAATATAAGTAATATAGTAAGTTGCCTATTTTACTAAGAGAAAATTACATAGAATATCATGTTTCTTATTAATTTTACAATTAAAGTTAGTGAAATTTTGAATTTTATCATAAACCTAAAGTTTATTCCAAATTTGTCATAATATGGTTACCGGCCATGTTTTTTTCATTGTGACATAATATGTTTTGTACAATTTAATTTCCACTAATTCTTTTCTTTCTCTTTGCCAATTATGATTTGCTTCCATTGTGACATAAAATGTTACTTAGGCCTTTGAAATTATTTGGGTCAATAAAAGCTAACTTAGCCATCATCTTCCACAGAGTAATTTCTGATATTAGATGTACTGAGATTGGGTTTGGTCGAGATTCGAATCTTACCTTAATCTGGAAACGCTCCTGAAAATTCGTGGAATTAAAGTTAGTAGTAAAGAGGAGGATGGGAATAGTCACTATTGGTCTTTTACAAACAATGGTACTTATTCCTGCAAATCTGCATTTGAAGCTTTCAGTCTTAACTTGGATACCCCTCCTTCAATCTATTGAAAGAATATTTGGGTCTTAAAAATTCCTTATCGCATTAGGAGCTTCCTATGGCTTAACGCAAAGAATAGGTTGCTTACTAATATGGAAAGGAAGAGACGTCATTTAGTTGAGGCAGATACTTGTTGTAGGTGCAAAGTTCAGGCAGAAACCATCTGTCATGTTCTTAGGGATTGTGCGAAGAGTAAGAATGTGTGGAAGAAAGTGATTCCGAGCCAGTTGCTACCTAACTTCTTTCCCCACTCTGAAAACAATTGGTTGTTAAATGGTGTTAATGGTGTGTTATTGCCTCAGATGGAGCATGGTGCTATCCTCTTTGCCGTTGTCTGTCACCACCTTTGGCAGTGGAGGAATACTGAGGTGTTTGGAGAAAAAAGCTATAGTGATTCCTAATCAACCTGATTATTTCTCCAAGAAAATTAACACTATTATCAATAGCTTCAAAGGGGATTATTTAGCCAGTACTAGCCAGAGATATGTTGAGCATCTTTTGGGTTGGAGTAGACCGAGGGAAGGGATTGTGAAATTAAATACCGATGGCTCGTGTCTTGTGGACGGCAGAATTGCGGTTGGAGGGGTTCTGAGAGATGCTGGGGGCAATTGGGTGTCTGGCTTTACTCAGAATCTGGGGATGGGCTCTACCTTTTCTGCTGAGCTCTGGGGTATCTTCTCTAGACTTAGATTGGCCATTAACCTGGGGCTGAAAAGGCTGCTCGTGGATTCTGACAACCTTGAAGCAGTTAATATGATTGCTAACAACAAGGCTATGTGCTTGAGTAGCCAAAACCTTGTTAAAGAGATCAGAGGATTGTGTTTTTCTTTCGATACCATCTCCTTTTGTCATGTGTACAGGGAGCAGAATAGGGTGGCAGATCGCCTTGCTGCGGAGGGCCATGAAAGGATGTCGGGAATTTCAACCTTCTCTTCTCCTCCGAACTTCCTTTGTTCGTTTCTGTCTGATGATTGGGTGGGGGTTAGCTTCCCTATGCTAATCCCGGGTTAGGTGTTGGTTTTTGTTGTTTCTTCTTTCCCTTTCCTACAAAAAAAAGATGTACTTGATCCTTTCAAAGCTTTTTCTTTGATTGTTGGTGAAATTTAGAGAGGGCTCTCCTCCGCCTACTGAAGTGGAGTTGCACAGGTTCCCGGTTCAATTATGGTTCACGACGGGTTTTTCAACATGTATTGAACCAGTCAAGCTCGGACCGGACTCCTCACCGGTTCCCGGTCCGAGCTTGATAACATTACCTAAAAGTACAAAACTACCCTTGGTATGTAAATAAACCACTTTGGGATTTGTGATGCCAATAATTAATCATTGGATTACATCGTCTCAGGTTGCTGACACAGTGGAATTTGGATCTGCTATGAATTTGGATTTACTTTGGTATGTGGTAGAATGTAGTGTAGGAAAACAAGCATATAGTGTAGGAAAACAAGCAGGGAGTGTTGAAACACCTTTCCACATGATTTTGATTTGACAAAATTATTTAAGTAAATGATAAAAAAAAATCTAATACATTAAATTTAAATGCTTTGATTTATTCACATTAATGTTTGAGTTATTTGACTTGTAAGACATTAAGATAAAAAGCCTAAAGGCCCACAAGAGAAAGTCAAGCCCAAGTCAACAGATCAAGACCTCACGGCCCAGGAAGACAAAACGCAGTCGTATCAAGTAAAACGACCGCTCAGCATGAAGAAGGATCGAGAAGCTTTCTAACAAAAGCTTCAAGACGAAGCTGCTGAGTTGAGCGACAAGGCAGTCAGGTCAGCGATAGAACAGAACCAACTTGGAGACAAAGTATTTCTACTTTGGGTAAAGCTCAGAAGACGTTGAAAGCTGTCTGGAAGACTTTACTATAAATGTGCAAACATTCTGTTCATCTGACGAAAAGCTGCTGAGCACTGCCGAAGACAGAAGATGCAAGAATCTCATTGGCCAACGACACTGAGCATGTCCTGAGTGAAAGCGACAGGAAGCCGTTAGCCTCCAACGGTTATTTTGAAATTTGAAATTACCGGTGCTTGAAGTGTCACTATAAATAGGCCTCTCAAATGCTTCATTTGATGCAGATCTTCAATTACGTCGAAACGCTGACCAAATTCATACTTGAAGTTCTGTGAGAAAAGCAAAGCAAATCTTACACCAATTCCAATCATTGTGTAAAAGTCTAGAGTGATTTTATTCATCTAAAGTGTCTTAGCAATTGTTGTTTAGGACAAACACTTTATCATTTCTAGAAGAATAGAAAGGAGAGGCTGAGTACTCGGTTATAGTACTCAGCGATAGTTATAGGAGTGAGTAGAGGTATAGAGGAAGGTACTCTTGTATACTCAACTTCTATTGTAAAAGGTTTCGTGCTCTACCTTTAAAGAGCTCAGTAGAGAATTCAAAAAGCTCGGAACGTGTTCCGAAGACTGGACATAGACGGAGAGGCCGAACCAGGATATGTCTACTGAGTAACATATTTCTAACCCTTAAACTCCTTTATATATTGCTTGCTATAAAACCGACTAAGTAACGAACTCACGCTGAGTTGAGTGCACTAAGAAGCTGAGTTCAGGAATAGACTCAAGTGCTATCTCCTGACTCAAGGAAAGAAACAGACTTAGTCACCAGTTGAAAAGAAGTCAGCCTTAACGGACAAAATTACTTAGCGCCGCTGTGTAAACCTTTTCTAAAAGAAAAGAAGTCAGCCTTAACAGACAAAATTTTAAATAGTTCTTATCCCCCCTTTGGAACTAACATTGTCACGTTATACGGGAACAACAAGTGGTATCAGAGCTTAAAAGCTCACTGAGCAAGATATAACTATCTTGAGGTGATCCCCACAATGGCTGAGAACAGCACTCATTTCCTCCCAGGAAATCAGAAACTCAGATTTTACCTGAGGGACTGTCCATTACTCGGCCTCCTCTGTTCTTTGGGTCTAACTATACCTTTTGGAAGAACAGAATGAAAAATTTCATTTAGGCAACAAATATGAGTGCATGGCTTTCTATAGTCCAAGGCCCATTTGTTCCTATTAAAACTATTGATGGCCAAACGGTTGTTAAAGCTGAAACTAAGTGGACAGAAGATGACCTCAAGAAGCTACAAAATCATGCTTCGGCTATAAACATGCTTCACTGTGCGTTAGATGCTGCAGAGTACAACAAAATTTTAGGTTGTGAGTCAGCACAGGAAATCTGGAAGAAACTGGAGGTCACCTACGAAGGAACCAACAAAGTTAAGAAGTCCAAGGTGAACCAGCACATGAGGTTATTGTTGAAATACCTTTCCACATGATTTTGATTTGACAAAATTATTTAAGTAAAGATATTCTAACACATTAAATTTAATAAGCTTTGATTTATTACACTAATGTGTTTGTTCAATGTTGAGTTTAATTGTATATAAGACATTGAGAATAAAAAGACCAAAGGCCCATAAAGTGGAAGTCAAGCCCAAGTCAACACATCAATATCATTCGGCCCAAGAGATTGAAAATGGAGCCGTATCAACTAAAACGACGACTCAGCAAGAGAAGGATCGAGCAGCCTTCGTGGCAAAAGCTTCAAGATGAAGCTGCTGAGTTGGACGACAAAGCAGTCTGGACAGTGGCAGGAAATGTTCAACTTCCAGACAAAGTATTTCCACTTTGGGAAAAGATCAGAAGGCGCAGAAAGCTGTCTCGTGGACTTTTCTTTAAATGGCGAGACATTCTGCCGAAGACTGACGAAGACAGAAGATGCAAGAATTCTATTAGCCAACGACGCTGAGCACGCCCAGAGTGACAACGACAGGAAGCCGTTTCCCTCCAACGGTTATTTTGAAATTCGAAATGACCAGGTGCCTCAAGTGTCACTATATAAAGGCCATCCATTTGCTTCAATCTATGCAGATCTTCAACTAGCAATTACGCTGACCAAATTCATACTCGAAGAATCTGTGAGAAAAGCAAAGCAAATACCTTACACCAATTTCCATACTTTTGTGTAAAAGTCTAGAGTGATTTCCAATCATCTAAAGTGTCTTAGCAATTGTTGTTTAGGACAATCTCATTATCATTTCTAGAAGTATAGAAAGGAGAGGCTGAGTACTCAGTTATAGTACTCAGCGGTAGAATAGGAGTGAGTAGAGGTATAGATGAAGGTACTCTTGTTATACTCAGCTTCTAGTTGTAAAATGTTTGATGCTCTACCTTTAAAGAGCTCAGTAGAGAATTCGAAAGCTCGGAACGTGTTCCGGGGACAGGACGTAGGCATAGAGGCCGAACCTGGATAAATCTGCTGAGTAATATCTTTCTAACCTTTAAACTCCTTTGATATATTTTGCTTGCTTGAAAACTGACTAAGTAAAGAGATCACGCTGAGTTGTGTGCATTGAGTATCTGAGTTCAGGAATAGACTCAAGTGTTATCTCCTGACTCAAGGAAAGAAGCTGTCTTAGTTACCAGTTGACTAAGCTAGTGTCTTAAATTCACTCAGCGCGCTGTGTAATCCTTTTCACTATAAAAGAAGTCAGCCTTAACGTACCAGAATTTTAAATAGTTCCTATCCCCCCTTGGAACTAACTTGTTACGTTATAAGGGACCAACAAGTGGTATCAGAGCTTAAAAGCTCACTGTGTAAGGTTTAACTACCTTGAGCTGATCCCCACTATGGCTGAAAATAGCACTCGGTTTCTCCCAGGAAATCTGACAACTCAGATTTTACTTGAGGGTCTGTCCATAACTCGGCCTCCCCTATTCTTCGGGTCTAACTATACCTTCTGGAAGAATAGGATGAAAAATTTCATTCAGGCTACAAATATGAGTGCATGGCTATCTATAGTCCAAGGCCCATTTGTTCCTGTTGAAAATGTTGATGGCCAAACGGTTGTCAAATCTGAGACCAGATGGACAGAGGATGATCTCAAGAAGCTACAAAATCATGCTTCGGCTATAAACATGCTTCACTGTGCGCTAGATGCTGCAGAGTACAACAAGATTTCAGGTTGTGAGTCAGTGCAGGAGATCTGGAAGAAGCTGGAGGTCACCTACGAAGGAACCAACAAGGTGAAAGAGTCCAAGGTGAACCAGCATATGAGATTGTACGAGCTGTTCGAAATGAACGATGATGAAGGGATCTCAGACATGAATGCAAGATTCACAAACATCATCAACGAGCTCAAGAGACTTGGGAAGATCTTCACTGAGGAAGAACAAGTCAAGAAGATTCTTAGGAGTCTTCCTAAAAGCTAGCAAGTGAAGAAGACTGCTGTTGAGGAAGCTCAAGACTTAACCACCTATAAATACGATGAACTCATTGGCTCACTGCTGACCCATGAGATCTCAATGAAGAATTTCGAGGTGAAGGAAAAGTCTGAAGACAAGAAGCAAAAGTCTCTTATCATGAAAGCTGACTCCACTGATGGGAGCTCAACAGACGATGAAGAGATGGCTATGTTTACCAGAAAGATGAAAAGGTTGTTAAAAAAGAATCACAAATATTCTAAGAAGCCTTACAAGAAGTTTGATAAGTACAAAGCTGACTCCAGCGACAGCAAGTACAAGAAGGACAGCTCAAAGCCCATTACATGCTTTGAATGTCATCAAACTGGCCATATTAAGTCAAGTTGTCCCTCGCTGAGGAAAGAAAGGAAGAACGGCAAGAAGGCAATGGTGGCAACCTGGAGTGATAGTGATGATTCATCATCATCTGAAGCTGACGCCACTGAGTCAGCAAAGATTTGTTTCATGGCTGGCGAACTTGCTGAGCCATGTGTTTCTGAGCATGCTGACCCCTCCATTGCATCTGACGATGAGGAACATTTAACTGAGGTAATATCACTAACCTTGCTCAGAAATGAAATGGTTAATGCCCTGAGTGACCTCTACATACTTGTCAAAAAGTGTAATAAAAAGGTTAGAGCACTCAGCAGGCGATGTGACGAGGTTGAGGAGGTCAAACTGAGTGACCTTCGATATCTTCTTCAGGACAACTCAGATTTGCATAGTAACATAGGAATTATGCAAAAGTTTGTCTCCGAGGTCCAATCAGATTATAAGAAACTGAGGAAGGACGTCTCATCAATTTAGAACCAACTTAAGGTTCCGAATAAAAGAAATAATCCTCTGAACACTGAGTACCGAAGTACTAGTCAGCAGAGATGGAATCCTCAGCGGAATGTCCAGTGTGACTTCTGTGGGAAGAAAGGACACACCACAAAGGTGTGCTGGCACGCTCAGTACTGGGGTGCTGACCAGTCAGTGAGACATCCTAAACGGAAGGTCAGATGTGACTTCTGTTGAAAGAATGGACATACTGTCCAAGTATGTCGTCATAAAATAAAATATGATGCTTTACCTGTTGAACCTAACAAGCAATGACCCAAAAAGAATTGGGTACCTAAAAGCAACTAGCTATATTGCAGGTAAGCCTGAGGTGTGCTGAGAAGTCAAAGATGTGGTACATTGACAGCGCATGCTTGAGGCATATGACTGGTGATGAAACTCAGTTCATCACGTTTGAGCGTAAACGAGGAGGAAGCGTAAGTTTTGGAGACAACAAAAAAGGTAAGATAGTAGGTCAGGAACCGTTGGTGGTAATCTTACTATTGAGTCTGTCTCCCTAGTCAGCGGACTCAAAGATAACTTACTCAGCGTAGCTCAGCTATGTCACAATGGGAGAAAAGTTATATTTGATGACACTGGATGTAAAATATTCGAGGGTAAAACAAATGAGTTAATTTTAACTTCCCCTCGTATCGATAATGTCTTCATGCTGAACTTAGAAAAGAAGTTTTCAAAAACTGTATGCTTAGTGTCCAAGGAAGAAAATTCCTGGCTATGGCACATGAGACTTGGTCATGTAAGCATGGACCTCCTGGCCAAATTAGCAAGAAAGCAATTGGTTGAGGGACTGCCAGAACTTAAATTTGAAAAAGATCAATTATGCCACGCTTGCCAAGCTGGAAAACAAACCAAACAATCTTTTCATAGTAAAAACATTGTCTCAACTAAGCGTCCATTAGAGTTACTACACTTGGATCTCTTCGGTCCAGTCCAGCCGTTGAGCTTGGGTGGAAGAAGATTTTCCTTGGTCATTGTAGATGACTTTTCTCGGTACACTTGGATCATCTTGCTGAGTAGCAAGGATGAAACCTTTGAGACATTTTCAAATTTGGTAAGAAAACTTGAAAATGATAAAGACCTAAAGTTGGCTCACATTCGAAGTGATAATGGTGGAGAATTCAAGAACCAACAGTTTGTTGAATTCTGTGAAACCAACGGCATTAACCATAATTTCTCTGCTCCTAGAACGCCTCAACAAAATGGGGTTGTTGAAAGGAAAAACAGAACCTTGGTTGAAATAGCCAGGACAATGCTGAGTGAGCATAGGCTTCCAAAGTACTTTTGGGGAGAAGCTGTTAACACAGTGTGCTACATTCTTAATAGGGCTCTAGTTAGACCCATATTAAAGAAAACCCCCTACGAACTTTGGAAAGGATGAAAGCCCAACATTGGATACTTTCGTGCCTTTGGCTGTAAATGTTTTATTCTAAATACTAAAGACAGCCTTGCTAAGTTTGACTCAAAAGCTGATGAAGCTATCTTTTTAGGATACTCAACAAACAGCAAAGCATACAGAGTTTTCAATAAACGAACTCAGGTCTTAGAAGAGTCGGTACACGTTGAGTTCGATGAAACTAACCCTGCAGGAACAGACAAGCAGCTGACTGAGGATGATCCATACACAGCCCCTGCTGACCAAGAAACAGCCGCTGAGTCACTACCTCAAGGGCTGACCAAAGGTAAAAGCGAAACTCAAATTGTTTTCACTGACCAATCTATACTTGCAGAGATTGTTGAAACACAACTAGCTCAAGACATCACTCTACCAAAAGAGATCAGAATACCAAGAGGACACTCAGAGAGTGCCATTCTTAATGCTGCTGAAAACACCCTGATGACCAGAAATCAACTCAGGAGATACCTCAGCAATGTAGCATTCGTCTCAGTTTAAGAACCAAAGAACTTCTCTGAAGCTGAGCACGATGAGTTCTGGATGAGTGCAATGCAAGAAGAACTTGACCAATTCAGAAGAAATGAAGTATGGGACTTAGTGCCAAATCCAAGAAGCCAGAAGACCATAGGAACAAGATGGGTCTTCCACAACAAGCTAGATGAACAAGGGAACGTAGTCAGGAACAAACAAAGACTTGTAGCTCAGGGCTATAGTCAGCAAGAAGGTATTGACTACGGTGAGACCTTCGCCCCAGTGGCAAGGCTAGAGGCTATAAGAATTTTATGTGCATATGCAAGTTATATGAATTTTAAATTATTTCAAATGGATGTTAAGAGTGCATTCCTTAATGGAGTTATAAACGAGGAAGTTTATGTTAATCAGCCTCCAGGGTTTGAGGATCCCAAGTTCCCAAACCACGTTTATAAACTCAAAAAGGCTCTGTATGGTCTCAAGCAAGCACCACGTGCTTGGTATGAGAGGCTGACCAGTTTCCTGCTGACTAGAAATTATGTCAGAGGTAAAGCTGATACAACCTTATTCATTAAGAGGAAGGGTAAAGATACCCTACTGGCTCAGATATATGTGGATGACATTATTTTTGGTGCCACTAATGAGTCCATGTGCAAGGAATTTAGTAAGAAGATGCAGACTGATTTTGAAATGTCAATGATGGGAGAACTCAACTTCTTCCTTGGACTTCAAATCAAACAAGGGAAAAATGGCATCTTCATCAGTCAAACTAAGTATGCTAAGGAGATATTGAAGAAGTATGAACTTGAGAATTGCAAGTCAATATCTACTCCTATAGGCACTGACACTGTCCTCTACGCTGACGAAAATGGTAAGTCAGTAGACAGCAAATTGTACCAAGGTATGATTGGCTCTCTACTCTACTTAACTGCTAGTAGGCCGGACATTCAGTTCTCAGTATGTTATTGTGCTAGATATCAATCTAACCCTAAGGAATCTCACCACATAGCTGTAAAAAGAATCCTTAGATATTTGCAAGGCTCAGTGAATGCAGGTTTATGGTATCCCAATACTTATGATTTCACACTCATTGGATACACTGACGCTGACTACAGACGAGACAAACTTGAACGAAAAAGCATCTCAGGAGGATGTCATTTTCTTGGGAGATGTCTTGTGTCTTAGTTCAGCAAGAAGTAGTCGTCAGTAGCCCTGTCTACCACTGAAGCTGAATACATTGTTGCTGGAAGCTGTGTTGCTCAAGTCCTCCGGATTAAGCAACAGCTAGAAGATTATGGTGTTCAAACTAAAACAATTGAAGTCAAATGTGACAACAAAAGTGTCATTGACCTATCAAAGAACCCAATCCAGCACAGCAGGATGAAGCACGTCAGCATAAGACATCACTTCATCAGAGATAATGTACTCAATAGAGAGATCAAGCTGACCTATGTCCCAACGGATGAGAAGCTTGTTGATATCTTCACAAAGCCACTGGCTCGTGAGCAATTCAACATACTTAGAGAAGCCATTGGTATGTTTAATCCTCTTCAATAAATTTCAAGTATAATATGTGATATATGCATGCTGAGTTGATTACCATGCTGAGTGATTTGTGCTAAATCAATAACTATTACATGCTAAGTAGATATACACGCTGAGTGGTTATCTCAAGCTGAGTTACTAAGCACACAAACAATTCCTTTGCGTAAAACTGACTACTCAGAACATTAAACGTTTAGAATTCTTAATACTGAGTAAAGATCCGTTGCACAATTAATGCTAAACACGCGAATTAAATAGCCACCTAGGATGACGTAAGCGCAATAATTAGAAAATACATGCGCCGATTGTGTCATAAATGCCAGAATCGTTGTCGGTTGAGTATCTCGAGGCCAAACCGCCACCTCAACGCTGCAGATCAACTCAACACCTCTATAAATAGTGGACGAATTCCCACTTGTACCTCTTTGCGCTTAGAAATTTCTGGTATTCCAACCCTCTATTTTCTAAAATTCCCAAACTTCTTAAATTTCTCTGAAAATCATGTCGGATTCTCAGAATCTCTCCGGAGGCGGTTATGACGACAACCACTTCGATGAAAATCCATCGTACCAAACTGAGCAACAACACGAGGATACCTCAACTGAATCTCAGGAAGAAGGTCATAATAACCATTCTAAGGTCACAACACCTAGCAAAAAAAACCCACGCTGACCAAGCCACCTCCTCAAAAGGGAAACAGAAGCAGGATAAGGGAAAGAAACCGATGGAACGTACCTACTCCCTAGTTTACAACAGCGTAAGGGGATATAAGGTTGAAAGCTGAGAAACCCTTTTGTGAGTGGATCTCAAAGAACGGCTGGACCGAGCTGTTCTCGACTCGAGAAGCCACCTATCCTGAGTTAGTGAAGGAGTTCTACGCGAACCTAAGAGTCCCTGATGACAACCGGGATTACATGGTCACCAAGGTTCAAGGGAAAGATATCTTCATCAACCCTCCTTACCTTGCCAAACTACTAAAGCTGAAAACCGAAGGAGCTAAACTTAGAAAATCGGGTGATCAGGATAAAATTGACTATCCCACTGAGTTTTGCAAGCCTGTCGGTCATGCCGGGGAAATCTCGAGTACCTCCATGGGTCAGAATCAAAAGATGGCCCATTACATACTGACCAACTTCCTTTTTTCCCAAGGTCAACTCCACCAACTCAGCGTCGAACTTCGAGCAATGCTTCATCTGGCACATGCTGAACTACCAGCCAATCAACATGCCAGTCTTTCTAATCGGTGGTTTTCAACGGAGCACTGGAACCCTTAGGTTAGGCTCCCTCATTACCAGAATCCTTAAGGATCATCAGGTGAGCCTGGTTAAGGAAATTGACGTCTGGGGGACTGAGATAACTGCTGCCATTCTATTCGGTTTGGTCTACGATCAACCAATTGTCCCTAAGAAAGGTAAAGGGGCCGCGGATAAGGAATCTCAGGGCATGCTGACCAGAGAAGGAAAGAAAGTAAAGCAAGCTCGCTCTGACAAAAAAAGAAAAGCTGTTCAAACCTCTTCAAAAGACGTTGACGATGTACCGAAGAAGATTCGGTTTGTGACAAAACATAAGGATACTGAAGCTGAGCACGGTCAGGTTGGACCTAAGTCAGCGGAAAACCTCAAAAGGCAAGCTGAGCCTAAAGAAGAAGAGAAAGAGGACACACCCGAGCAGCCTCTGTGAAAGAAGAAGAAGCCTTCCTCTAGGTTGAATCCCATCAATGTCGCGCCTATTGACTCAATAATCTCTGAAGAATCACATTATGTGAGAAGTCTAGGTATTGACCTTGAGCAACCACCAGTTGAACAGGAAGAAGAAGAACTTGGTAATCTCGGAGGTCAGTTTGACACTGAGGAGATTGTGGATGATGAGTAGATAGAGACAGTGAATGCTGAAACTGAGCAAGTTGAAGCTGAGCCAACCACTAAGGATCATACTGATCAAGAGGACCACTCATCTTTTGAATCCCTTGACTCAATCCCAGCTGACCCTTCTCCACCAAAGGCTAAGAAGTTCAAACGCCTCAAGAAAAATGCTCAAAAATCTCCAGCTATTGACCTTCTGGATGATTCACCTTTGAGAGATCCTATTACTTCCCTCACTGACCTACAATTCAAATTCTTTTCCAAGAACACCGAGCCTTCTCCAAGGCAATCAAAGAAAAAGCAAGCCTCTGTTTCTCAACCTAAGGAACATGCCGACTCAACTGCTGCCCAAGGTCAAGTTAATTCCGAGCAAGTACTCGAAGTTCCTGATGCTCAACATACTAGGATAGCAAAGGAAACACCTGCTCAGGTCAGTGCTGAAATTCCTCAACTTCCTAAATCCAGTCAGCTTCAGCCTAACTCTGAGCAAGTACACAACTCTGCCGATCAATCTCTTCCACAACCACAAGTGCAGAATAACAACTCAAGTCCAGCCGCTGATCATGCTGGCACTTCCAATACTGAGCAGAACCAAACACCCCCACCATCCGGTTCTACTCGTACTCCGGAAACTGGGCCAAACAATGATGGTTCCTACACCTACTTGCATGCCACTGAGTCTGGTCGAAGAATCATTGGCTCAGCTCAAGCTTTGCTTCAGGACCTTCAACCAACCAATGTCGACGCCGCTGGGTCTGTTCCTGTTGAGCCAACTCAACTTTCCTCTGTCACTCAACTTCTTACATAAATCAAAGGTCTTAAGGATCTTCTGAGTGTCATGACATCTATCCAGTCTCAACAGCCCAAGCAGGAATCAATAGTTAAGCTGGCCGAACTCCAGCTGATAATGGTCAACCACATGAACTCTCTTCAGGGTCAATTTCAAAACCTGTCACCTGCGAACTCCATGTATGCAACTTCTGCTGAAGTTCAACAACTATTTACCTAGCTTCACTCTGAGCAAGCCAGAACCAATGCTCAACTCTCTTGCTCCTCCCAATGCTCCATTGAGCAAATTAGTGAGGCTGTCCGTCTACTCAACTTAAGTAAGGAAGAGATGGAAACTGACCAACTAAAGACAAACGAGCTTCTGCAATACTCCCAATCCATCTTCAAAAAAGCGCGTCACATGAATGCTCAACGTCAGTTTTATGACTCGGCTTTGCTTAAGATGTTTTATCAAGCATGTGCCATGCTGACTGATACTATAACCTGGGTTGGAAAGTCTCAAGAATACATTCTGAGCATGCTCAGTGCCTCGGTCAGCGTTCCCAGTTCTGTCTTGGATGATGGTGTTCCTGTCTTTGATGGTCTAAACGAAAGCACGCGAAAACTTAAGGCATATTCTGTGCGTTTAACTCGTGCTGCTCTCAACGGCACCTTCATTGCTCCTCCTCCCGATGGTGGCAAAACGGGGGAGAAAGCTCAAGCTGATAGAACTCAACATACATGAGAAGCGCCTGGAAATCAGCAGAAACAAAAAGGAAAAGACAAAGAGCATTCTGCCCAAGTTCACAAGAAAAAATAGCTTGACTTGATCTGCTAGACTTAGCTTTTAAAACTTGTATTCTTTTCCTGATGTATTTTGTTGTGCTGACCATTAATCCAAAACTATACATGCATCTCTTTTTCAAATTGACTAATCTTATGTGATGCTTACCTATATTTTTTATACTAAACACTAACGTATCTTCATTAAATCAACTGTGCTATTTGTCTACATTGCTTTATGATTGTCTGATGTGTTGATCAAAACGTTGACCTCTTTTATATGTCTTCTTAACTAAAACTCATTGAACAAAGAAATACTCAGCGTACTCCGATATCTAAATCTTCCACATAAAGTGAGTTAAAAAGAATATGTTCCATGAGCTGACCTAATTCTGAAAACTGACCTTAGATTTACTTGATTAAACCTTGAAATGTTTAAAGTAAAACTAAGTCAGTAGCTTAAGTCAGTAGCTCAACCCTTACGGGGGAGTATCTTGAAAAATAAGGTCAACTATCAAGGGGGAGCTCAACACTGAGTTCTTCACTGAATATTTTTGCCAATATCAAAATGGGGGAGTTTGTTGAAACACCTTTCCATATAATTTTGATTTGATAAAATTATTTAAGTAAATGATAAAAAAAATATTCTAACACATTAAATTTAAATGCTTTGATTTATTCACACTAATGTGTTTGTTCAATGTTGAGTTATTTGACTTGTAGGACATTAAGATAAAAAGCCAAAAGGCCCACAAGAGAAAGTCAAGCCCAAATCAACAGATCAAGACCTCACGGCCCAGGAAGACAAAATGCAGTCGTATCAAGTAAAATGACCGCTCGGCATGAAGAAGGATCGAGAAGCTTTCTAACAAAAGCTTCAAGACGAAGCTGCTGAGTTGAGCGACAAGGCAGTCAGGTCAGCGGCAGAATAGAACCAACTTGGAGACAAAGTATTTCTACTTTGGGTAAAGCTCAGAAGACGTTGAAAGCTGTCTGGAAGACTTTATTATAAATGTGCAAACATTCTGTTCATCTGACGAAAAGCTGTTGAGCACTGCCGAAGACAGAAGATGCAAGAATCTCATTGGCCAACGACACTGAGCATGTCCTGAGTGAAAGCGACAGGAAGCTGTTAACCTCCAATGGTTATTTCGAAATTCGAAATTACCGGTGCTTGAAGTGTCACTATAAATAGGCCTCTCAAATACTTCATTCGATGCAGATCTTCAATTACGTCGAAACGCTGACCAAATTCATACTTGAAGTTCTGTGAGAAAAACAAAGCAAATCTTACACCAATTCCAATCATTGTGTAAAAGTCTAGAGTGATTTTATTCATCTAAAGTGTCTTAGCAATTGTTGTTTAGGACAAACACTTTATCATTTCTAGAAGAATAGAAAGGAGAAGTTGAGTACTCGGTTATAGTACTCAGCGGTAGTTATAGGAGTGAGTAGAGGTATAGAGGAAGGTACTCTTGTATACTCATCTTCTATTGTAAAAGGTTTCGTGCTCTACCTTTAAAGAGCTCAGTAGAGAATTCAAAAAGCTCGGAACGCGTTCCGGGGACTGGACGTAGGCGAAGAGGCCGAACCAGGATGTGTCTGTTGAGTAACATATTTCTAACCCTTAAATTTCTTTATATATTGCTTGCTATAAAACCGACTAAGTAACGAACTCACGCTGAGTTGAGTGCACTAAGAAGCTAAATTCAGGAATAGACTCAAGTGATATCTCCTGACTCAAGGAAAGAAACATACTTAGTCACCAGTTGACTAAGCTTGTGTCTTAAAACTACTTAGCGCCGCTGTGTAAACATTTTCTAAAAGAAAAGAAGTCAGCCTTAACGGACAAAATTTTAAATAGTTCATATCCCTTGGAACTAACCTTGTCACATTATACGGGACCAACATGGAGCTCTGGCGTGTACAGTTCTCAGAGTTAAATATTTATATGATTAGACTTTTTGGACGGTTTCATTGGGTGACAACCCAAGCCTAGGCATAAATTTCTTTGATGAAAAATCATTAAATTTTTTGCGACGAAAAATATAAAATCGTCCAATTTTTGTGACGAAAAATGCAAAATCGTCTAAGTTTTTATGACGAAAAATGCAGAAGCATCACAAAATATATGTATTATTTTCATGATTTCTTTGAAAAACGTAAATTTTAATGTTCCCGACTCGTAATCATCCATTTTCTGTGTTCTTAAGTTGTCACACATCAATTATTGTTGTTCGGATTTGTGATTTTGGAAAGGGAATTTTCAGTTTTTGATCAAAATTATGAAAAGGGCCAAAAAAATCCAAATGAAGGCGATGATAAGTAAAACATGGGTGGTATTTAACAATCCACTATTAAAAGAAACCAGGCTCAAATTTGGATCACCAAATATTGTTATACATATCTTATCACTAAACTAGTTTTTCATCGCAATAATATAAATTTATATATCATAACTAATTTTTAAACATTAAAGATTTAAAATATTATTTGTTTTTATATTTTTTTATAGTTCTATAAATAATTATTAAAAATATTATTGTTGGTTTGAACATTTAAATCGAACCTTTGACGTATTGTATTGGCATAAATTTATATAATGCACATTATATTTAATACGTGATATTTATATATATATATATTTTACTATTTACTTGTTGTACTTCTTCTTTGTTCATTTAATAGAGATAAACATTTTCTTAAAATATATATATATATATATATATATATATATATATATATATATATATATATATATATATATATGCATTATTTTGGAATTAGGTATTTCAATCAAACCATAGATCCATTGTGATTATTAGAGTACAATAATAAATTTGATTAACACTGTTAGCTAACGTGATACATTGATTTTAATGATTTAACACGCTAATTTTTTTAAGTTTACTGATATGACATAATGAAATATTGAGTTTTAATGACGTGGAATATTAACTTAATTACTTTCTATATTAACTTGATGGGTGCCCGCTATGGTTACTTTGTTTTTTACAAAGTACCGTTACTTGGTAACCATAGCGGACACCTGACTTGATGATATAACAAACCATGTTAATTAAAGAATCAATTGTACTAAAAATTTAAACTGTAGTTAAGGCACAAGAATAGCTTTTATTATTATATCACTAACACACAGATCCCGTGAAATTGATGTGTACAATACAAACTCATCCTAACATATGTTGAAATTTAAGGCCCCGTTTGTTTAGGGGAAAATATTCTGCGGGAAAATATTTTCCCAATTTTTCAGTGGTTGTTTGGGTAGGAAAATAAGTCAAAGGAAAATAAGTTGCAAGTCAATGGAAAACAAGGAAGAAACAAGGGAAAATGTTTTACCTTTTTCAAAATGGTAAAACATTTTCCCCAAAACATACGTGTTCAAAAAAATATTGGGAAAACGTTAAAGAATGTAAAAATATGAAACACGAAAAATATAAATAATATGAAAACGTTACAAAACACAAGAATATGACAAAAAAAAAACTCGCAAAAAACAGGAAAATGTAAACAAATGCGAAAAATATAAAAACGCAAAAAAAAACACTTGAAAAGGCACAAAACATGAATACGAAAAAGTGACAAAATATGAAAAATACAAAAACATGAAAAATACAAAAAACAGAAAAACAGAAAAACGTGAAAAAATACGAAAAACACGAAAACGCAAAAAATGCTAAAACACAAAAACGTGACAATACGTGAAAAACACGATAAACATGAAAAGACGAAAAATGCAAACAAAACACGAAAACGTAAAAAACACAAAAACGTGAAAAATACGAAAAACATGAAAAAAAACGTGAATAACACGAAAAAGTAACAAAATGCGAAAAATAAAAAACGTGAAAAAAAGGAAACGTGAAAAAGGAAAAAAACCGAAAACCGAAAAGCTAAACGTGAAAACACAAAAAAGAAGAAAAAGTGCAAAAAAACATAATAGCGTTGATAACACGAGAAAACATACAAAAAATACCGAAAATATGAAAAAATGTTTTCGTGTTTTTATATTTATTGTTTCTCATTTTTGTGTTTTTCAACTTTTTTTTCTATGTTTTTAATATTTTTTTACTTTTCGTAATTTTCGCATTTTTCCACTTTTTGTGTTTTTAATAAATTTTTATATTTTTTTTGTGTTTTTTCACGTTTTTTTTTGTTTTCATATTTTTGCATGTTTTCATGTTTTTAACGTTTTCGTGTTTTCCACATCTTTTCACGTTTTTTGTGTTCCGTGTTTTTTTTTTACATTTTCTTGTTTTCATGAGTTTTTTTACATTTTTTTCTATTTTTACGTTTTCACAGTTTTCCACGTCTCTACATATTTTTTGTGTTTTAATATACAATTGAAAATAAAAAAAATATAGAAAATCTATATTTAGTGGTTGGAAAATATTTTCCAGTGTTGTCGCCAAACACCGGAAAATATTTTTCAGTGTTGTTGCCAAACACAGGAAAATATTTTATTTTCCTGCACAATATTTTCCCTGCATAATATTTTCCAGAACACAATATTTTTCCCAAACAAACTAGGCCTTTATCAATAGATGAATTGTCTCGGTTTGATCTAAAAAGTTTTGATAAAATATCAACGAAATAATTTAACTCAAAAGTTTTGCTATCCTTAACGGGCTTATGGACTTTGCTAAGATTTACTGAAATATAGAGCTAAGTTTGGCTTCAATGAATATCATTATGATTAGATTAATGAGTGAAGAAAATTCACACGAAAACACAGATGGCATCTACATTCAACATTCAAATACAATACCATATCAACTGAGATTCTATATTCAAATTTGGCGGATTTTGACATTTAAATTAAACACTCTTATGATATGGTTTAGGGATAGAAGGAAATATCTCCAGTAGACCTGTTTATTGTGGGTCGGACTTGAGCCGACTTTAAAAAAAAAAAAAAAAAAAAAACTTAGCTCAGGTTTTGTCTATTAAATTTAATAATTAATATTAATAAATTTTCAGCAGGCCTAGGTCGATTGAACCTGAAATAGTTTTTCCTTGTCCAAGCCCGTTAATTGAACATGGGCAGAACCGGGAAGGTCCCCACCCTGTGAAAATATCTAATCTCCGGTCCAAACTCAGGTAAAGTCTCAAGGTCACAGAAAGAGTTTATGAAAGTGCCTACACATCGCTCCACCCAGTGACGGAACCACAAAAATTTAGTAGGAAAACTCAGTGATCGAGTAATTCGTCATTACTTCCATATGTTGTCCAATTTCTGCAAATGGCAAAATTACTGGACGGAGTTTTTATTTGCAGCAACAGAATTTTCAGTCAGTAAATATATTTCGTGGTTCTAAATCTCTGTGACCGCCTGTAGTTCCATCCATGGGCCATGGCTCCACCTATAGAGACACCAACAACATTTTAGGGTAACACGAGTCGTTTTCTTACCGTTAAACACATCCTGGTAGACCTTTTTTAGCATTCTTTAAATATATATAAAAGTATGTTTCATCATATTAAGATATAATTGATGAGAGAAAAAAACAGCACATAAAATATTAGAAAAGGGTAGCGTGAAGCATTGTGGAGTGTGTGAGCATCCAGAGCACAAGTTGAGTAAAATGAAGTAATGGCAACATAGTCGTATGAAACTTGTAATTTATAACAGTATTACTTGAAAAAGTCGTCGCTTTGAACTGTTCTTCTGTTTAGGATAGTGACAGAAGAGTTGACCTTAATTTCTTATAAGAATTGAATTAGTCAATGAAATTCCTCTTTAACCAATCAGATCAAGATCAAAATCAAGGGGGCAACATTCTATAAAACAATATTTAATTGTTTTATGACAGGATCATGGCAGCTGCTTTTTAAAAAAAAATCACAAGATTCTTACAACTGGATGATCACACATTCTGGAATCTGTTTTTTTTGTCCATCTGTTTATCACATGGAAGAACATTGACCACAAGTTGGAAGATAACATTCTTCTTGCAAGAAAGATTCAACGTGCTTCCCTCACCTTCAAGAATCAAATTTTTAACCTAACTGCAATTTCAAATCTCATTAACGGACCATGAGTTTTTTTCATTAATAGAAGGTGCGCAATCTCAAACTTTACCGGTTGGTCAGAACGCTCTAAAAGTTAGAGGGTGACAAGAACATGAAATAACACATGGAAAAAAAACTCATCTTTTGTTAACGAGGATTGAAACTGCACCGTCTGAAAGTTAAATCTGTTCTCCCCCAATAATCATTGTGTTAAAGTTGTACCTTTATCCCAATAATTAATAAACTTTAATTATTACCAATGTTCAAAACTAATCATAAAATAAATTTCAAAAGAAAAAGTAAAATATAATAACCATATTGGATTTAGGCTGGGTATGTAACTGTAATATGGTTGCTAATGACAGTAACCAAGGGGAATCTTATTTGTCTATAAATAGTTTTTTTTTTTTTTTTAAGTAAAGGCAGAGAGCAAGAAGGTTCCAACTAGGTTGGCACCAGCCCCTACCCACAACCCCAAACCCCTAAATTTTAATTTGTCTATAAATAGTTAAATACTATATCATCAAGAGTAAGTTAACTCAAACATCATTGAAACCTCACAGTTTCACCAAATAACCAATTCTGTTCTTTTATTTTTCTTCTTTGCACTTTCCATATAGCTTTAATCCATACATGTTCTGGAAGGTTGAAATGTAAAAACCAGGGTCAGAATCATAAAATCTCTTGTCCAGCCAGAAGAAATATCTGAATTCCAACTTAAGGAATCCAGAGATGGCTGAAGTTTGTGTGAACTTGTTACTTCAGAAGCTCCAAGAAGAGGAGAAACTATTGTCAAGCATACGGGTAGACTTTGAACGCATCAGTGATGAATTGCAGTTCATGAAGACTTTCTTAAGGGTCGCAGAATCAATGGAGGATAGTAACTTTGACCTCAAGTTGTGGCTCTTGAAAGTCATAGAGATAGTTTATTACATGGATGATGCTCTTGATGATTTCAGGCTGAATCTTACACGTAATAATCGGTATGGCATCTTTGCTTCTGTTAGGGAACTCTTTTGGTGTATCAGCACTTCCAAAGATCGCTTCCGATTATCTTTGAAAATGCAAGACATGAAGTCCAGGGTAAAAGATATTTCAATGCAACACAGGAGATACTGCATAAAACATGAGATGATTGTCGAAAGTTGGAGCTCCGGTAATGCAGAAAATCTACCCAGAAAAGGAGAAACCTATCTGCTTGAAAAAGCAAACCCAGTCGGTATTCAAGGGCACAAGCAGAAACTCATCAACTGGATTGTCGAAGGCAAATCCGATCGACAAGTGGTTTCGGTGGTTGGAGTTGGTGGTTTGGGGAAGAGCACCTTGGTGAAAAGAGTGTATGATGATGCAGAAGTGAAAAAACACTTCAAATTTCACGCTTGGATCACGGTCTCTCAATTTTCAACAATTGAGGAGTTGCTAAAAGATCTGATTCATCAACTCTTCCATGTTCTTCATAAAGCAGATCCTCTATTAGTGGACAGAATGAGCCAGAGTAAAAGCGAGGTGATAAGAGTGGCAAATGAATTCCTTCAGCAAAAAAGGTACCTTATAGTGTTAGATAACGTATGGGATGCCAAAGTCACGGATGCTTTTGAACAAACACTTCCAGACAACAACTATGGCAGCCGAATATTGCTCACAGCACGCGAAGCTACAGTTGCCAGCGGTACGAGATCTCCTGTCAAGGTCTTCACTTTGACTCCCCTGTCAGCATATGATTCATGGACATTATTTTCCAGCAAAGTATTTCGTAGCACCATTTGCCCTCCATCTTTGGAGGCTCTGTCAAATAAGATCCTAACAAGATGTGAAGGATTGCCACTTGCAATTGGGGCAATATCTGGTGTTCTAGCAACAAAAAGCAAAAGTAGAATAGAACAATGGGAGAAGATTGACCGCAGCCTTGGTGACAATGAAAAAACTATGAACGTGAGAAAAGTATTGTTACTCAGTTACAACTTTTTGCCTTATTATCTCAAATCCTGTTTGCTCTACTTGAGCCTCTTCCCTGTGGGTCAGCCTATTAGGTGCAGTAGACTTGTTCGGTTGTGGATATCAGAAGGATTTGTAAACGAACGTGGAGCAATGCCACTAGAGCAAGTCGCAGAAACCTATTTGAATGAGCTCATATATAGAAGCTTAGTTCAAGTGACTGAAACAACCATTGATGGACGGGTCAAAAGCTGCCGCATCCACGACCTTGTTTATGAGATGCTGATTTCCAAAGCAAAAGATTTGAACTTTTTGATGACAGTCAAGAATGAAGGAGAAATATGGCTGGAAAAAGCCCGTCGTTTATCCATTCATCATAGCACACCAAGCATAGAACAGCAAATTGCACCCAGACTCCGTTCTCTGATCATATCAGGGAAGATAGAATCTCCTGTATTTAATCTGTTTCTTGACCGGTTAAGGCTGCTTCAAGTGTTAGATTTGGAGGGTACACAACTGAAGGAATTTCCAAAACAGATTGTCAAACTAAGGCTTTTGAAGTATCTTAGTTTGAGGAAGACTAAGGTCGAGTTGATACCAAGATCCATCGGGAACTTGCAGAACTTGGAAACCTTAGATCTCAAACATGCTTGTGTAACTGAGTTGCCTACTGAGATCCTGAAGCTCCAGAAACTTCAGCATCTACTGGTGTACCATTATGAAATCTCGTCAGAGGATAAGATTCACAAAAAGTATGGTGTTAAGGTGCCAAACGACATAGGTAGTCTCCAGTCTGTTCAAAAGCTTTGCTTCATTGAAGCTAATGATGAAGGTAGTAAACTTATGAAAGAGCTGGGGAAACTGAACAATCTAAGGAGATTGGGGATCACAAAGTTGAGGAAAGAAAATGGCAAGGCTCTGTCTTCGTCCATTGAGAAGCTCATCAATCTTCGTGCTCTGTCAATCACTTCAATGACAGAAAAAGAGACTATTGATTTGGATCACATATGTTATCCTCCTCAATATCTTCAAAGATTGTACTTAGCAGGGAATTTAGAGAGAGTTCCAGACTGGATATCTTCACTTGATTGCTTGGTTAAGGTGGTGCTGAAATGGAGCCGATTAAGCAGCGATCCAGCTCTGTCTCTTCAGAATCTGCCGAAACTGGTGCATCTAGAGCTTATTCAGGCTTATGAAGGAACAAGATTGTGTTTACAGCGACAAGGGTTTCGAAGCCTAAAGTTTTTGGGTCTAAATAAGTTAGAAGAACTTCAAGTAATGGAAGTTGAGAAAGGAGCAATGCCTCATCTTGAAAAGCTGGTCATTCAGAGTTGCTATTCAATGGTGTCGGTGCCATCAGGCATTGAGCAATTGTTTGAGCTCAAAGTTGTGGAATTTATCAACATGCCAATAGAATTAATCATGAAAGTGGATCCAAATACAGAGCATGGAGATCACTGGAAGGTTAAGCATGTGCCAGAAGTTCATTTTTCCTATTCCAACGATGGAAATTGGGATGTCTTTTCTTTGAATAGTTCCAGAAAGGACACATATTAAGGATGTATAGTTACTTCTGGCAACGATGTTTAAATGGAAGAATATCATTATGGCATTTCTAGTTTTATGAGCAGTTGTATATTTTTGTAACACAAATAATTCTAATTGTATATTTGTATTTGTAACATAATGATTGTAATTTTTTATTTATAAATTCATTGTAATTATTGTTTGTAAGTTCATTGGAAAATTGTTATTTGTAAATTCATTGGAAAATTGTTAAATTTGTCAAAAATTCAAAAATTCATAAACTTTGAAACTGAATGTTTTATTTATTGCAGAAGTTACCTGACATTTTAAAGTTTCTTTGCTAGTTCATGACTGGGGACATTCAACTCTTAAAGGTTAGACTAGATTCTCTTTCTATAATATAAGTACTTTCTCTATGGGCATATAAACTAGCAATATTAAATCACTATAAGCTGTTAATGTTTGAATCTTGGTAAAAGAAAAATAGAAGTAAAATAATTAAGGAAAGCAAACTGATATTTAAATCGTACCAAAATGTAGCTTGAAGGCAACAAGCTTAATGAACAACCATTGGCTTTGCATGTTTGTCCCCCAGGTGGATTTCTTATTATTGTTCGGAAGCCAATAAACACCATACCAATAGCTTGTTTCAAGAGGAACAGGGACTGATGGGAAGAACATAGAGCAGCAAAACAAGCTCAGAATCACAAGAGAAACCCCAAATATTCAAGCTTCAGATGTTCTCTGCTGCTGGAATTCGGTATCAACTTTCCTAAAAAACTGATCCCAACCACTTCCTGGACCAGTATCTAAATAATCTTGTGGAACTGCTGTTTTCAAACCTGGCCGTATTCCACATTGGCTCTCCACAACTCTGAAGTCCACATTATCCCCTTTTCCCCTTTTCTGCTCCAATTCCTCCCAAGTAAAAAGCAATGGAAGTGTAAATGCACCCCAAGGATTAAAGTCAACAATTTTAACACGCTCATCCTTTGTGACATAAACATCAAATGTGTAATTCTCTGATTCAAAACACAGTCTCACATTCTCGGTGAAGAAGTTCTCGACCATTGATTGCAGACTACTTTTCTTATCAAGGAGAACAGGATAAAACGTAGTTACTTCACGCTGTGAAATCCCGACAAGGTGATGACCCCGTACAAAACAACGGAATTCCATCTCTGGCAGTAGAGATGAATACCACTTCCGGAGAGCAAGGAAGAACCTTGGGGGCCTTGAAGAGGATTTATGACTGCATGAATCATAGGCATGGCACAAATCGTGGACCAACGAGTCAGATGCCCGCAGCAACAGCACAATCTCACTGAAGGAAGTGCAGCGGAGGGTTCCTGATGTGCTAATCCAAGCAGAATCTTTGGGTGAACTCCAATTCAGCTTAGGAAAAACTGCACCTCCAATTATTTCTATTGTTTCATTGATCTTCAATTCGAGTTCAGGAAAAGATAGGGTTGAGAGAGGTTCCTCCGCTTCATCTCCGGATCCTTCGGAAACCTGATAGTCTTCTTCATCTATAGGATTATGAATTCTGTTGGGCAAGGCATCTTTATTAGAGACAGAATCAGGGAGAATAAAAGGACCTGAATCATCAAGAAGGTACTCAACAAAAGATTCTGGAAGCTTTTGAATGACAGTTTTGATTGACAAAGTTTTGAACTTTGGGTACCATTCCTGAATCTGACATCGGTTCACTTCTTCCTCCTCCATTTTTAAGATGATGGCTATCCTCGTTCTATGTTGCAAACTGACTTTTGAAGATCTTCTATTAAGCATACAAAAAGGTTTACATAATCAGTGACTAATAAGTATCAAAAGTACAACAATATTATCTCCCATTTTATCCTCTTTTGGATGAAATAGTTGACGTGGAGTCATAATCAACTAAATAAATGATTGTCTACAAGACCATAACATTAACAGTAGAAACAGAACTACATCATACAAAAAGGTTTACATAATCAGTGACTAATAAGTATCAAAAGTACAACAATATTATCTCCCATTTTATCCTCTTTTGGATGAAATAGTTGACGTGGAGTCATAATCAACTAAATAAATGATTGTCTACAAGACCATAACATTAACAGTAGAAACAGAACTACATCAAGTTTATAGAAGTATTTAAGTGAGAAAATGAATTATAAGGGCCTGAACACTTTGCTCAATGATGATTAGTAAAGAGGAAATAATGAATACAAAAATGGGAACCGACAATTCAGATTGCAAAGTGAAGAAGCCACAATAACAAACTTGTAAGGAAAATTTATAACTTATAACAAACTTATACGATCTTCAATGTAACACATCCACTTGATTTACACCATTGAAAATAAAGTAAGAATACCAGAATTTGAGGTTCGTAAATATAGCTTATGCCTTTGTATCCTTAGTTTATTCTCTATCTATCATCATTAAACTCCATAAACAAATTAATTTCAAGGAAAAGATAAAAATTGGTTACCTCGACAACAGCTTTACAGGAAGAAATAAGAGAGACGATCTGCTAACAAATCCACTGTTGCTCAAACAATCCCTCGCAGTTGGGGCAGAAGATCTTCTGCAGGCTGCTATGGCGGTTTAGGCCTTACCTGGATTTTTAGTCTTAACGGGCTGGGCTTAGGTTTTGTTTAGGGTTTTTACATGAAATTCATATATATAATAATATTTATTATTTAGCCAATATTAATAATTTAATTAATATAATATCAAAAGTATAAGTTTTTATTTGATAAATGTCAAACCTTGTAACTGCTTTAGTGGATGAAGTTATAATGAGAATTCGTCTAACTGCCCACTTGACTTAATTGATAATTTTAATTGACAAAGTTATAAATAATCTTTAAAAGTTGAATTTTCATGTAATTTTTTCTTTTGTTTAATAATAGGAAATTTACACAGAAAATTCAGATTTGAAAAACTATTTACAACTATGTCAAGTACTAATTTAAATAATATCAAACTAAGAAAACTATTGTTTTTTTATATATATTTTAAGAATTATGTTTTATGAATTAGGGGTCTAAGATATATTTTTTAGAGTTTATGATTTGTAAATTAAGATCTAAAATTTATAAATTATGGTATAAAATCATAGTTTATTTGAGATATATAGAAAATAATGACATATTGAGAATTAAGTTTTGTGATATGATTTAATTGTAATTTTGTAATCAGATATGATTTCTATGTAAATAGCCCATTAATAATTCACTTAAATTAAAATGGTAAGCACTCATTTAATTTAAGTACATTTGATAACAGTTGTTTCTCCACCACTTAAATTAGTTAATTAAGTTTAAAAAATCACTTATTTTGATAAGTCATAATATTTAACATAACATTTTAAGTTAAATATTATTAACTAATATTTTTTATAAAAATTACATTATTCAATACTTTCAGCACTTATAATATTAAGCACTTAAAATTCAATATTTACTTTTTCAGCACTTAATTTTCAATTTAATCAAACAGCACCTTTGTATTGGAACAAAGCAGTTGGCAAATGAAGTTAAGAGGAGATGTCATTGTGCATAATATCCAGGATGCATGTGTAAGGTACATTACACACATGATGCCTCTGAGAGAATACCATGCATAATTCGCTAATCGGTATGATGCTTTCCCAATATGAGTGGACAAAATAAACTTTACAATCATTCTTCTTAAAACCTTTGCACCTCTTAATCAACCAAGTAAAAGAGTGGAGAGGTTGCGAGTTTGTTTGCATAAAACCAACTACCACCATTGAGTCAAGTTCCACAATTAGCTATCTAAAGCCTTTCCTCCAGGCAAGTTCCAACTCCTAAGTATAGGCTCCAAATCTTGACCAACAGAGTGAACAAATTCCAAGGTTGACCATAAAATCTCTATGTCTAGAGTCGTTACAATCTCTTAAAAGTCCATCAGGAGATGCACAGCTTGTAGCTAAGCGACAAGACTCGTCTGAATTTATTTTTACCCATTGCGAGTCTAGTGGATGCTAGGAGATCCAGATTCGAGAGTCTCGACGAGTTGGACAGGTAATGCCTTCCTCAAAAGCCAACATGAAATCTTTATCTTGAGTGAAGATACCTAGTGTATCACACTAAATTTGCACTAAACCTTCGAAGATGTACTGATTTATTCCCTTCTATAGATTCTAGAGCACAAACGCAAAGATTAGAGACCAAGGCACATCTTCAACATCGTACTGTACTGTACTTGCAAGTTTCGCAGTAGCCACTCGTCAAAATCAGGAGCGAAGAACTGAGCCTGATACCTTGCCGGAATTAAGCGGGACCAGATGGTCCGAGTCCGAATATAGTTACAAAGAAGGTGAAATTATGTTTTAGTGTTGTCGTAGAAAATACAAGCATTCGAACCAACAAAGTGACATCTTTTCCTGTTGCGATTACACATCAGCCTATAGTTGCCTAGAATCCAAAAGAAAGTGAGATTCGATGCGGCACCCGGAGCTTCCAAATCCTCTTATAGTACTCAGTATGGAGATCCGATGAGGGATGGCATTGTAAATGGTATCCTCACGAACACTGTGTATATGCCAGAGCTTGACCCCATCCAAAACTAGGAATCCTCCATTTCCTCGTCCATAAACACAAACGCTATAATTTTCAAAATCCAAACGGCTTGTAATTTATTAGTGAGATCCTCCCAACACCACCCCTATAGCTTTACAATATGAGCGCACAGATCTGCTAAGCTCCTCCTCAATTATTCGCGTCATAGCATAATAGGCCAGTTGGTAAGCTTCACACTATATGTCCAGCCAAAAAAGAGTACCCCTTCCATTTTGTAAGGCACAGCCAATGCCAAACTTAATAACAAAGGCCTCCTGAGTCACAATCTTCCAAAAGTAGGAATCGGTAGCTCTGCAGTTCAATTTATTAAGACTATCGGTACTCCGATATAATATGCTATGTGAGCTTAGCCAGCATACATAAGTTAAATTTTTGAGTCTCCCTAATGTTCACCCCCTTCAATTTCGGTTTGCTGATAGTATCTCATTTGACCCGGTGTATTTGCTGGTCCCTTGTGAGATAGAATCTAGTTCCAAAAGGGGTGAATGGAACTATTGGCTAAATTTTAACCTTTAATAAATTTCTCACAAATTTAGTTCAATAGCACAAGACAAGGCAAGCTCGGAATCAGAGGCAAGCTTCATTTGCTACGTTAAGTAAAGACAAAGCTTGATTCTGCTTCTGGACGTTTTGCACAGAAGGCAACTTAATTGGAAGAGCCTCTATGTGACTTAAGATATAAACGATCTATTGATCACAATAGTCGGAAGCATAAGTTAAATAAATAATCACAAAAGCGAGTAATAGAGCAGAAGGAGTAAAGAAAGGAGTTAGAGAAATAGTTACTCAGCGATTTATACTAGTTCGACCTCCTGCCTACATCCAGTCCTCAGAATACCTTCTTATGGTTTTTAATCCACTAGTGGACTCTTTTAATAGGTAGAGCATAAACCCTTACAATAGACATATATGTTCTGTAAAGTACCGTCCTTTAGACTCCATACTCAACTATTTATCTACCTCTCTTGCTACTCATTTACAACCGAAGTGAACAGAAGAGTTTATGATCTTTTTAAGCTATTGATAAGTTTGTCCTGACTTAGAACACAATGAAAAACTACAAGTTATTAGACGAATGAAAACAGTAAATGTGTATAAGCTTTTGCTTTGCTTTTGGAACTTTAAGGATGATTCTCTCTGGATTATCAAGTCCAAATGAAGCAAATCATGGGGCTTTTATAGTGACACTTTGAGGCTGGTCATTTCGAATTTCAAAATAACCGTTGGAGGGAAAGGCTCCCATTTGTCACTTTTGTCCTTAGTAGTCAGTACAAAAGCCTACCGTTGTGTCTCTATTTTCCTTCTGTTTTCAGGAGACAATGTGCTTTTGAGAGCTGCCATAATCAGTCTGACTGTTTGCACAAATAAGGTAAAGATTCCAAGTTGACCAGGGGACAAGCCATCTACTCCTTGTACTTCTTTCCTTATATGGAGGTGTCAGTTGTCCAGAGTCAAAGTTGATCTTGCTAGATATGCCTTGATCTTCATCTTCCGGAACAAGTAATCTTCATGGCATGGGCTGTTGCTTCTGGATTCTTCCAGCACTTGGGTTGAGCTTGGTGTTTGGGCCTTTGATCCAACTCAAAGCCTTTATATATATTTTCCTTTCTTTATTTCATTTAATTAAACACACTTAACAAACCACTAGTCCAAATAAATCAACATTTAATTTTAATGTTTAACTAATTATGGAATATTAATTTTCTTTTAATATTTTTGTCATAATCAAAATTAGTGTGGAAATTGTGTTTCAACAAACTCTCATATTTTGATGTTGGCAAAAATTCAGAGGTTAAGAAGAAATAAAATTAATCTCCCCCATAATAGTTGGACTTACATTGCTTCTGGATTCTCCCCCGTTAGGGTTGAGCTACTGAAAAGAATTTTACTTAGGATTTAAAGAAATGTTAGACATTGAGAGATTCATATTAAAATTAAGTTTAGAGTCAGAAGCATAGTGTGTTAGAGCAAGATATATCAAGGGAATGTCGTTACATAATGAAACTGAAATAATGTCCTTATGATCATCGTTGAGGTATCAGAGTTATATATAGTTTCCTTATTATCGTTAATGTATCAGAGTTATTTATCCATTGACATTATTTTGTTAAGTGTTGATTAAACAGAGTCATTATAAATGAGAAAGGCATGTAATGGTGTTATTCGAAAGCAATTAACATTCAGAGGCAATATATGGAAAAGATAGACATTTTTATAAACACATCCAGCAGATATACAACATATAAGACTTAACAATATATAAGCACAAAAGAAGGACTAGACAAAGTTCCTATTTAGGTTGTCTAATGTTTATGGAGACGATGTTAGACTTCTTCATGTTTAGAGGTTGTTGTTGCTGCTGAGATGTTGATACTAAAACTGTTCAAGAAGCTATAACCTTATCATGTTTCTGTTTTTGTTCAACCTCAGAGGTTTTCTCCCCCTTTTTGCTAACATCAGTGGGGAAGGTCCTTCGAGGTGGTGTTGGGGTTTAGTGTCCTATAGACAATTGTTCTAGGATACAAACTTAATATAAATGAATTGTTCTTTATATCATTTGTTTTAATGAGATATATGTTTTATAACTATATAAAGGCAATCCCTTTTAAGCACTAAATAAAGTCTAATAAAAGGAAATCCGTAAGTTTGTTTTAAAGTGATTATAAAGTGTTCATACAAGCATGAAGTGAGACAAAACTTTATAATAAACTAATAAACTTAAAACCACCCCAAGTCGAGTGATATGTTTGGGATTGATATATCACTGTTGAGACTTGCATGTAACAATGTCTTCTGTCCGACAGAAAGCTGATCTCACAAGCTTCATATATACAGATATCTGGACAGTTACATGGATCCGATGAAAAGTAGTTCATTAGGATTGGGGACCCGACTTGAGATAACAAGATGGGTAGATTCATCATTGTCACCTGTTCATCTCATTGGTATTAATATGTGTAAATAATCCTCAGACTCGAAGGAATATTAATTGGTATTCTGGATTACGGAATATGACGCTTTGCCTCTGGTGTAACACGATCCTTAACAGAGATGACTCTGGGGTGTGAACAGTAGATGTTGGGTATCACAGGAAGTGATTGCGGGATCGTTATATATTGGATTGAGCATTTATCACTCCCGATAAATGGGAGATATGTCCATGGATCGCTTGTGGAAGAATCGACTCTAAATCCTTGCAAGGTGATAGCTTAAGACTTGAAATACAGATTTCACTTAACCTATCTAATTTGAGTTGACTCGGCCTGTACAAGTAAAACGAACGTCTCGCTATATGTGACTTGACATTATCCATAGTCATAAGATTCAGTTCAAGGACGTAGTTGATAAAGGATCGAACTATACCGTAACTAATACTGAAAGGTCAACGACAGAATCAACCTGTCTTCTTATAGCTCTAGGGGAATGATTACGGACTTGCTAATCACATACTCTGTACATCATTCCGTTATGCAAAGATTAAATATAATTCTTTGAAAGTTAATTTTAATAGTTGCATACGGCTAGAAGCAATAAGAACCTAATGGGTCACACATAAGACTTGGAACCCAAAAGAGAGACATATGTTAATTAATTGATGGAAGCCCAACTGAGCCCAGTAAGGCCCAGTAATAGAGGGGGGTCGAAATTTATGTATGTAAATACATAAATAATTAATTTGATTTTATCTATTCTAATTAGATTAGGATTATGAATTAAATTAATTAAAGGATAAATGAGTTAGGAGTTTTAATTAGATTAAATTACTCCTATTATTATCCAATAAGGTTATTATTATTATCCTTCATATATTAGATATATTAATGGATAATAATTATGAATCCTATTCCGAATAGAATTCTTATTTCAATAACCTAATTCTATCTAACTAGGGATTAGATACAAGAGAGAGTATAAATACCCCTATAGGGATTTTCGAAATCCTCCCCCTAAGAACAAGCTAGAGAATTTCGAATTCCACCCTAGCAACAAGAGAGAGAATTTCGACCCCTAGCTCGAGGACGAGATTTTCCACCGCTTCCTACCGATTCAATTGATTTCATCTTTCTTTCTTTATCCTTGATCTTGTGTTGATTAATTAGAGGCAATCTACTTTAGTTGCTATTCAACGGTTGATTCTAACTTGATCTTATATTTGTTTTGTTCTGTGCTCGGAAACTTGAAGTAAGAGTTGTGGGCACTTCGTTTGCAACGGTAGATAGAACATCAAAATGTATTTCTTCTTATCCCTCTTTATATGAAATAACGGTTAACGGATCTTATGGTTTATGGAAATAGGTTAAAATTTTTATATTTCCGCTGCTATACGTTAGCCTATTTTCCAACATTGGTATCAGAGCCATCGTTAAATCCGTTATTTCATATATGAAAATTTAGAAGTTTTTCAATAGGATTGAATAAATATTTATGGTTAGGTTAATTAACAAATAGTTTTTGATTAATTAATCCTAAAGATAAATAAGTTTTAATTACTTGTTAATTAAAACAGATTATGCATATGTTCCTAATTATTTTGGTTGATAATCATTATAACAAAATCTTTTGGTTTTATAGTTAGATTGATAAAATCAGTTTTATTAATTCTAAAGATAAAACGGAAATTTATAGTAGGTTTTCCTATTTTCTGAAAATCGTTTTAAAACCGTTTTAAAACTGATATATATATATTTAAAATTATTATTATAAAAAAAAAATTTGCGACAGCAGCTCGAGTCGCGCCTCGCGGCGCGACTGGCCACTGTCGAGCGGCAGCAGCCGCGTGCGGCGCCTGGCTGCCACTGTCGCGCGGCAGCAGCCGCGTGCGGCGCCTGGCTGCCGCTGCCCCACCCTAGGGTGGCTGCCAATCGACAGCAGCCCACCATCGGGTCCGGCCCGAGACCCACTTGAATTTTAAATTGTTTAAAATCGGTTTTATATATATTTAAATATATATGTTTCAGAAATTGATAGTTTTCTATTTTGGTTATCGAATGAAAATTTATTTAAAAGTTTGTTTTACCTATTTGTAAATCAAAAGTATTAAATGAATTAAAATCAAAATAATTGGGACGTGCATAATTAAAGTTTTGTATAGTTATATTAATCTAAAAATTAATATAAAAGATACGAAACTATTAGAAGTAAAATTGGATGAAAGTTAATTTGATAAGTTAATGTGATTAACATAAATATTACATAAAATAGTTATGTAATCAACCAATTAAATTTATTTAATTGAGTCTGTGCATGTTTAGAGTTATGGACATATTTGGACCCTCTTTTAGTCTTTTGGTATTTTTGAAATAGGGCATGCGCGTCCTGCCTTTCTACTATCTATTGTAATTTCTCCTCTCATCTAATTCCCTTCAATTCAATTGAAGTTTTCTTTAGTAGTATAGAAATTAATATGTAATTTCAAGGCACCATGGAGAAGACGGAGGACCTAAAGAGAAATATGTAATAGTTAGTATTTCCTTAGGTTTGACCTTTTATTCCGTCTCTGGCTCGACGGAATAATTTAGATGATATGTCCATAACGCCAATGTATATGTCTGATGTATGCTAAAGCAAATCAAGGCTAAGTTAGATTATGAGACCTAAAATAAAATCCTTCATTAAAAAGTTAAGTAAATAAACAAGTTATTAAAATCGGTTGCCCCTCCCTAATATTATAATTCAGCCGGCAGTATTGAGGGCCTTTGGGTTGTTGAGCAAACTCAAGCTCGGGGTCTTACGGTAACACCTGAATTATCGAAAAGTACTTTTCATGAATATGGGGTAATACTTAAATTAGATTATGATAATTGGATGAGCAAACTCATGTTGTCATAAACTAATGGGCAATATGGTTGGGATTAATGTGAATAGCATATTAGTTACTAATGTGGTTAGTAACCCAATAACCTAGAAATCACATTAAAGATGTGATTGATTACATGAATCTACCTAACGAATGAGACTAGTTTGTTGAGCAAACTCAAGGCGAAATCTCAGGAGTTAGGATCCTAGCTCACTAAAGGATTTGTGAAATTCTTCGAATTAATATGGAGGGCTATTAATTTGGCAAAATAGTGGGAGCAATCTAAAATAAACAAAAGGCCTATAATTTTAGATTGATATACTTTAAAGCAAATGAATAACATACGTTTACTCTTTCTCACATCTCAAGTTTTAAATTAAAACACTCCTAAAATTATGACTAACACCAATCTGCAAAATATACTTACCGATAACAAGTTGAACAGTTCAAACTTCATCGATTGGTATCGCAACCTCAAAATCATTTTGAAGTTCGATAAGATAGGGTATGTACTTGATACAACGATACCCCCTATCCCTACTGATGATGCTCCCATCGAGGAAATTAATGCTTACCAGAAGCACGAGGCTGATGACGATCATGCCGGATGCATCATATTTACATCGATGACACCAGAATTACAAAGGCAACATGAGGAAATGGATGCCTATTCCATCATCATGCACCTAAAGGAATTGTTTGGGAAACAGACCAGGTGCGAACGCTACGAGATATCCAAGTTGTTATATCGTTGCGGGATGCAAGAGGGCACATCTGTGATGACACATTGTGTCAAGATGATTGGCTATATTACCAAACTTTATAGTATTGGATTCACGATGGATAACGAACTAAGCATAGACTTAATTCTTCAAATCCCTCCCAAAGAGTTATTCACAGTTCATCATGAACTGCTAGATGAATAACTTGCAAACCTCTCTTGAAGAGCTAGCAAATAAGCTCAAGTCAGTTGAGCCCAATACGAAGGAAGACAAGGCAATACCGGCTCTTGTCATAGAGGGATCAAAGAAGTGGAAGGGGAATTTTCCCAATCCTAAACATCCCAAGAAAGGCAAGAGGGCCATGCCCACTAAAGCTAAGGGAAAGCAAATGAAGAAGCCCAAAGGAGAGTGCCACTTCTGTGGTGAAGACGGGCTTTGTAAAAGAAACTGTTGGTGTACCTAGCCTTCCTCAAAAGGGGAAGAAGCCGGGACTTCAACATCTAGTATGTTTTATATTGAAATTTCACAGGCTGAATCTTTTGGTACTTGATACCAGATGCAACATGAGGATATTCCAGGAATATCTAGAAATATTATTTCTATTAGCTGTCTTGTTGTCGACGGCTTTCATATTTCAATAAAAGACAAACGTTGCGATTTTTATAGAGATTCGATCTTCTATTTTTCAGGAATATCACAAAATGGGATTTATGTGTTAGATGACAAAATTTATGTTTTCGCAATTGATACCAAAAGACATAAGCTAGATAATTCAACTTACTTGTGGCATTATCGTTTAGGCCATATAAACAAAAGACGCATGCTTAAGCTACATCAAGATGGGCTTATAAATTCAATTGATCCTGAATCATTGGAAACGTGCGAAGCATGTTTAAAAGGTAAAATGACAAAGACACCCTTTAGCAATAAAGGTGAACGTGTATCAGACACTCTAGGACTCATTCATTCAGATGTATGCGGTCCTATGTCAGTCCAAGCAAGAGGAGGATTCAGATACTTCATTAGCTTCATAGACGACCATACCCGATATGGTTATATCTACTTGATGAAGCACAAATCCGAAGCCTTTTAGAAATTCAAATGCTTCAAGAATGAAGTGGAAAATCAACTAGAAAATAAAATAAAGACACTTCGATCCGATCGAGGTGGCGAATATCTTTCAGATGATTTTCTGAATTATCTAACTAAATGTGGGATTTGCTCACAATGGACACCTCCCTATACACCACAACACAATGGTGTATCCGAGAGGAGGAACCGTACCCTACTAGATATGGTACGATCCATGATGAGCATAGCATTACTTCCAAAGACATTCTGGGGCTATGCCTTAGAAACTGCCCTCTTCACCCTAAATCGAGTACCAACTAAATCCGCTACTTCCACACCATATGAATTGTTCGTTGGTAGGAAACCCATGTTCTCATTCATGAGAGTATGGGGTTGTTCAGCATTTGTCAAATGCATTGCATCTGATAAACTAGATTCTAAATCTGATAAATGTTTCTTCATTGGATACCCTAAGGAAACTGTGGGATATTACTTCTATCATCCAGATGATCAGAAAATGATAGTATCCAAGCACGCAACCTTCTTAGAGAAAGAGTTTCTCGAAGAAACACAAAAGGGAAGCATGATTGAACTTGAAGAAGTTCAAGAAGAAGAAACACCGACTGAAACAACATAGGCGGTTGAGGTGCCTGAAGCAGTCCCATTAGATGAGACTGCAGTGCCACCTATTCGTAGATCATGAAGAGTTCGTGAACCCCCAGTTAGATATGGTTTTCTAGTGGGAGACGATGACGAGGTTCTCATGTTAGACGACGAACCCGAAAACTACGAAGAGGCTCTTACTAGTCCAGATTCTAAAGCATGGCTTAAGGCCATGGATTCCATGTACACCAACCAAGTGTGGACTTTGGTTGATCCACCCGAAGGGATAAAACCCATTGGGCGCAGATGGATCTTCAAGAAGAAGACAGACATGGATGGAAAGGTTAGCACCTACAAAGCTAGGTTAGTAGCGAAAGGATATCGTCAGAAGCAAGGAATTGATTATGACGAAACTTTCTCTCATGTGGCTATGTCCAAATCAATCAGAATAATGCTTGTTATTGCCGCTCACTACGATTACGAGATTTGGCAAATGGATGTGAAAACAGCTTTCCTAAACAAAAACCTGCTTGAGGATGTATATATGATGCAACCTGAAGGTTTCATATCAAAGGATGCAAACAAGGTTTGCAAACTTCAGAGATCCATTTATGGACTCAAGCAAGCATCTAGAAGCTGGAACAAGCATTTTGACGAAACCATAAAACAATTTGGTTTCGAACAAAATTGCGAAGAAGCTTGCATTTACAAGAAAGCAAGTGGGAGCTTTATAGCATTTCTAATATTATATGTGGACGATATATTACTAATGGGAAATGACATAGCTCTGCTACAGTCGGTAAAAGTATGGTTATCTGGTAACTTCTCAATGAAAGACCTTGGTGAAGCAGCTTATATACTTGGTATAAAGATCTACAGAGATAGATCAAGAAGATTGCTTAGTCTTTCACAGGCTACATACATTCAAAAGGTGCTAAAGCGGTTGAGCATGATTGAATCGAAACAAGGTAACTTACCCATGCTACATGGAGTAAAGTTAAACAATCATCAATGTCCTAAAACCGATGATGATAAGAAGCGCATGGATGTAGTCCCGTACGCTAGTGCAATCGGTTCGATTATGTATGTTATGCTATGCACTAGACCTGACGTAGCGTTCGCGTTATCTGTAATGAGTCGTTACCAAGGAAATCCGAGAGACGAGCACTGGATTTCCGTCAAGAACATTCTTAAGTACTTGAGAAGAACTAAAGATATGTTCCTAGTGTACGGAGAAGGGGATCTGAAAATAGAAGGATTTTCATATCCAAGTCATCTCATAGATGAGAACGATTTTAAATCCCAATCAGGATACCTGTTTATCTTGAATGGGGGCGCGGTCAGTTGGAAGAGTTCTAAGCAGGAAAGCGTAGCTTTCTCTACGACCGAGTCAGAGTATATCGCCGCTGCGGAAGCAGCAAAGGAAGCGGTTTGGATTAGAAAGTTCATTTCAGAACTTGGTGTGGTGCTTGACATTGTAAATCCCATTACACTGTATTGTGATAACAATGGAGCCATTGCGCAAGCAAAGGAACCACGGTCTCATAATGCGTCCAAGCATTACCTTAAGCGATACCACATTATAAGAGAAATTGTGGCAAGAGGAGATGTGAGAATAGAAAGAGTACCTACAGAGGACAACGTTGCAGATCCGTTGACAAAGCCCTTGACCCAGAAAGTACATGATCGTCATCTAACTTCTACTGGGATAAGTTATAGAAACAATTGGCTTTAGTCCAAGTGGGAGTATGTTGGGGTTTAGTGTCCTATAGACAATTGTTCTAGGATACAAACTTAATATAAATGAATTGTTATTTATATCATTTGTTTTAATGAGATATATATTTTATAACTATATAAAGGCAATCCCTTTTAAGCACTAAATTAAGTCTAGTAAAAGGAAATACGTAAGTTTGTTTTAAAGTGATTATAAAGTGTTCATACAAGCATGAAGTGAGACAAAACTTTATAATAAACTAATAAACTTAAAACCACCCCAAGTTGAGTGATATGTTTGGGATTGATATATCACTATTGAGACTTGCATGTAACAATGTCTTCTGTCCGACAGAAAGCTGATCTCACAAGCTTCATGTATATAGATATCTGGACAGTTACATGAATCCGATGAAAAGTAGTTCATTAGGATTGGGGACCCGACTTGAGATAACAGGATGGGTAGATTCATCCTTGTCACCTGTTCATCTCATTGGTATTAATATGTGTAAATAATCCTCAGACTCGAAGGAATATTAATTGGTATTCTGGATTACGGAATGTGACGCTTTGACTCTGGTGTAACACGATCCTTAACAGAGATGACTCTGGGGTGTGAACAGTAAATGTTGGGTATCACAGGAAGTGATTGTGGGATCGTTATATATTGGATTGAGCATTTATCACTCCCGATAAATGGGAGATATGTCCATGGATCGCTTGTGGAAGACTCGACTCTAAATCCTTGCAAGGTGATAGCTTAAGACTTGAAATACAGATTTCACTTAACCTATCTAATTTGAGTTGACTCGGCCTGTACAAGTAAAACGAACGTCTCGCTATATGTGACTTGACATTATCCATAGTCATAAGATTCAGTTTAAGGACGTAGTTGATAAAGGATCGAATTATACCGTAACTAATACTGAAAGGTCAACGACAGAATCAACCTGTCTTCTTATAGCTCTAGGGGAATGATTACGGACTTGCTAATCACATACTCTGTACATCATTCCGTTATGCAAAGATTAAATATAATTCTTTGAATGTTAATTTTAATAGTTGCATATGGCTAGAAGCAATAAGAACCTAATGGGTCACACATAAGACTTGGAACCCAAAAGAGAGACAGATGTTAATTAATTGATGGAAGCCCAACTGAGCCGAGTAAGGCCCAGTAATAGAGGGGGTCGAAATTTATGTATGTAAATACATAAATAATTAATTTGATTTTATCTATTCTAATTAGATTAGGATTATGAATTAAATTAATTAAAGGATAAATGAGTTAGGAGTTTTAATTAGATTAAATTACTCCTATTATTATCCAATAAGGTTATTATTATTATCCTTCATATATTAGATATATTAATGGATAATAATTATGAATCCTATTCCGAATAGAATTCTTATTTCAATAACCTAATTCTATCTAACTAGGGATTAGATACAAGAGAGAGTATAAATACCCCTATAGGGATTTTCGAAATCCTCCCCCTAAGAACAAGCTAGAGAATTTCGAATTCCACCCTAGCAACAAGAGAGAGAATTTCGACCCCTAGCTCGAGGACGAGATTTTCCACCGCTTCCTACCGATTCAATTGATTTCATCTTTCTTTCTTTATCATTGATCTTGTGTTGATTAATTAGAGGCAATCTACTTTGGTTGCTATTCAACGGTTGATTCTAACTTGATCTTATATTTGTTTTGTTCTGTGCTCGGAAACTCGAAGTAAGAGTTGTGGGCACTTCGTTTGCAACGGTAGATAGAACATCAAAATGTATTTCTTCTTATCCCTCTTTATATGAAATAACGGTTAACGGATCTTATGGTTTATGGAAATAGGTTAAAATTTTTATATTTCCGCTGCTATACGTTAGCCTATTTTCCAACAGGTTAGCCGTGTCCAACAACACTTCTGGAATTCAGTTGTTTATTATAGGCTTAAAGCTTCTTTGAGCTTTGATGCAGGTTGTTGAAGATGTCAAGACCAGCATGAGCAGACTCAGCATTAAAGAAGCCATTGCTACACATATTGCTTGGGAGAGAGAGGAATCGAATGATTGACGACGTTCTTCAACAAGATTTGGAGAAAAAATAAGATGCCACCAGAATGGAGGAAAAGTATCATAATCCCTTTGTATAAGAGCATAGGCAATGTCCACGATTGTGCCAACTATTGAGGAATCAAATTAATGAGTCACACTATGAAACTTTGGGAGCGAGTGATCAAACAAAGGCTAAGGAGGACGGTGAAGGTCTCGGAAAACCAGTTTGGCTTTATGCCGGAAAGATCAACTATAGAGGCCATCCATTTAATGAGACAATTAATGGAGCACTATCGAAATAAGAAGAAAGAGTTGCATATGGTTTTCATTAACTTGGAGAAGACATATGATAAGCTACCAAGGGAAGTACTTTGGTGGACCTTAATAAGGAAAGGCATTTCGCTGAAATATATTGACATCATAAAGGACATGTATGAGAGAGCATGTACGAGTGTACGTACCAGCGTTGCGAAGACTGAAGAGTTCCCTATTACGATTGGAGTGCGTCAAGGTTCTGCACTTAGCCCATTTCTTTTTGCCATCGTTATGGATGAATTAACAAGTTCACTTCAAGATGGTATACCATGGTGAATGTTATTTGCAGATGATATTGTGTTGGTTGGTGAGACGAAAAAAGGCGTGGAGAGTTGGAACTATGGAGACAAACTTTGGAATCTAGAGGCTTTAAGTTGAGCCAAAGTAAGACGAAGTATTTGGAGTGTAAGTTTAGCGACGATAGGAGTAGGGAGGTAGGGACAATCACCCTGGATGGGAGGGTTGTCCAGGGCTCGGATTGCTTCCGTTATTTAGGGTCTATTATTCAAACCGATGGAGAAGTGGATGGAGATGTTGCTCATATGATTAAATTTGGATGGTCGAAGTGGAAGAGTGCTACGAGTTTCCTTTGTGACCTCAACATACTTAATAAATTAAAGGGAAAATTCTACCGCACGACAATTAGACCTGCATTGTTATATAGTACGGAGTATTGGGTAGTGAAACACTATCACATTCATGAAATGTTGGTGGCGGAGATCCATATGTTGAGATAGATGTGTAGTCATACGAGAAAAGATCGATTAAGTAATGAAATAATTAGGACAAAAATAGGGGTTACATCTATTGCGAATAAAATGAGGGAAAACCGACTAAGGTGGTTTGGCTATATAAAACGAAGAGCACTCGATGCGCCGGTTAGGAGGACTAAAGAGTGGCAAAGGGATGCAATGGTAAGGGGTAGGGGAAGACCTAAGTAAACTTGGAAGAGGGTGATTGAGAGTGATATGAGTTTATTGGGGATTGAGGAAAATATGGTAGTGGATAGGACGAAGTGGGGGGAGAGAATTTATATTGCTGACATGATTTGATTTCACGGTTTCGTATGACGGTTCATGTTAGCCGACCCCGAATCATTTCTTGACCAAGGCTTTGTTGTTGTATACACGTGTAAAATCCGCCCCAACCGACTAATCCTGTATTGGCTACTAATTGAGACATATCATTATTGAGTGAAAACATACATTTTCTACACCAAAAAGTCTCTGGAAATTTAATAGGAAACTTTGATAGAAAATCAGGGTAAATTTCATCAATAGTGTACAACATTTGCCTCGTTTCACACTTTGGTGTACAACCTTCAATTTGTCTCACTAATATGTACGACCTTATACGTGACAGCACACTATGATGTACAACAGGTAAAAATGACCGGTCAACATGCCACCTCAGTCGTTTGACCGGTCAAAAAGTAAAAAAAAAAGAAATTACTTGTTTATCTTATTCTTATTTAAGGAAGACTTCTTCTCTTTATTAATTATCTTTCTCTCTTTGCATTTTCCTTCCTCTTTCTTAGACTCTCTCTCCTCTCTTTCTTTCTCTCTCTAGGATAACATAAATAGCTTCCCTTTTCATCAGGTCTCTGATTTCTGAATTTTTTTCCTTTGATTTTAGGTACTTCTTCGAATTGGAATTGGAATATATGGGGTCTTGGGTGCTACTATAATTGCCATTCTTCTACCTTCGTTGGTTTACATGGAGGAAGAAAAACTTGAAGCAAAGAGGGGTTCCTGTAGAAGTTAGTGCTGAGGCTGGTTATACAGTTCGAAATGGTTGAACACATTGCTTAGTTGAAGTTCCACTTCTCTCTCTTTTCTTATTTCTTTCTTCTTTGCTTTGTATAGTTCATAGTCTTGGGTTTTAGCTTTATGTTGTAAAATTGATCAGTTTCCATGAGATGCTTCGGTTCATCTTCTCAACATCAGTGAAAAAAGAAAAAGGTATCGCACTTTCACAAAATTCACAATAAGGAAAAAAAGAAGAGAAGTTAGAAAGAGATTTCTTTCCTCGAAAAGCCATTGGGATCATTTATAATCGGGACAATTACAAAACTAGCACCTTTTTGGGGGTTAGTTTTCATTTCTAACACACTTTCAAAATCTCACCAAAACTAACACATTTCATTAACTAATTTCCAACCTTACCCTCATCTCTAACCTTTTAATAACGTTGTCTTCCCCCCATTTTTCTCTTTTCGTCCCGCGCGCTCTCTCTCTCTCTCTCTCTAAAGAACGGGATCAATTTACAGCTAACGATCAACAATCAATCCAACCCATAGTGTGTGCTTCAAGATTTTATACACAATCATGTAAGTTTTTCATGAATTTACAATATTTAAAGCTTCGTCCTATTCATTGTTGATGTATCGGTTTGTTTCTTTGAAACCCAATGTATATCGTTGTTGTCGTCTATTCATGCTATTACTGTTCGTGCGAAACCCTAAAATCAGTGACATCAATGTAAGAAGATGCATTTGATTTGGAACTTCAATCTGCGATTTTCTCGACAGTGTCGATTATTGTCGATATGAATGTCGATAATGTCGATATGAATGTCGATACAAGATTCATATCGACATACAGGACTGTGTGATTTTCCATTCTAAATCATAAAATTCAAACACAAAGCACATAAAACATAAAGATAATTTTTATATTATATATTAAAAAGAAAGAAAGAAATACATAAAACATTAAAAAACGAAAAAACAAAACAAAAACAAAAAAAAACACAATTATTGGTACTCAGGACCCATTAACACCTCAGCGTAGTCCTTTTTGGCCTTCGCCAAGTCCCGCTTGAGGCGCCTTACTGTCCTCCTGAGCCGCCTGTTTTGGGCCATGACTGACTCCAGAAGGTCAGAGGTCTCTTCTGCAGCCCAAGACATGGTTTGTGCCATGCCCCTCATGAACCTGACGATTTCGTCCGTGTCTCCATCACGGAAGGAGAGGACGAAAGAAGCCATGAGTTCTTCGAACTCAGGCATAGGATGAGGTGGTGGTGGTGGTGGCGACTGTGGTGATCCCAGTGGTGACGCTGCCATTGTTTACAGATAAACTTGAGAACTGAAGAGTTTACTAGAATGAATAATAAAGTATGGACAGGTAATGAGTCTATTTATAGATGAAGGAATTGTAATATGCATGGGGAATCTCAACAGACTATAAAGTGATATTCGAATAAGAGTGACATTCGAAGAAGAGTGAAAGTCAAATTAATCATTACCTGCATTTAATGCTCACTAATAGAGTATTCCAGAAAAACGTCTATTCATATTCCGTCGATATATAAGCTGTATCGACATTCATACTGACAATACTTTGCAGATACGTGCCGATAGGTGTCGAAATCTCTTTTGTATCGGCATATATCGACGTATTTAATGCTTAGCCTGATAGTCAAAGTCATCATTACATGCATTTAAGGCACCGCTTAACAGATCATTCTAGAAAAACAGCTATTCATATTCCGTCGATATACGTCGATATATGAGCCATATCGACGTATATGCGCCGATATGTGTCTTTATGCAAGTTGCATCGACATATATCGGCATATCTCATAGTTTGAAGTGTGAATACCAATACTTATTTCGTTAACTTTCTTCGTTTAGTTACAATAATATACTAATATTATTTACTTATGTATTTATGGTAATGCAGAAATATGTCCACCCTGAATATTTGTCTGTGTATGGTTTCGTGGGATGGAGAATGGAAAAAAGAGGGGCCAATGGACACTATGATATACGTTGGTGGTCAATCTAAGGTGCTCCATTTTTCAACCCCAACTGATTACCAAACTTTGAGAGATAGAATTCACGCTTCCCTGAATGTTGATGCAACCTATTTTGACATACAAATGGCAATGCACACAACATACGGTCCAAATAAACTTTTTGGACGATTAGCACAAATTGTGGATGACAGTGATATAGCTGGTTTCGTTGAGTTTTGTAGATGGAATAAACCCGATGTGATGCCATTATATGTGACTATGACTTCTCGAATCCGTGTTGCGGAAGTAAGGCGACCAATGGTTGCTGAAGTGAGGCGTCAAAACGTTGCGGAAGTAAAACGACCAATTTGTGCAGAAGTAAGACGACCAACTGTTGGTGAATTCACTCCACAAAATGTTGCTAAAGCAGAGGCAACCAGAATAAGTTATTGTGTGCCTAACATAGAAATTGAGACTCGTGGTCCGGCAAAACATGTCATGAATCCATATACCCAATCTCCTCTTGGGCTAGACGATATTACATTGGATCAAGGATATGGTAATGGATGTGATAACGATGACCATGGATACGATAACGACTACAATGGATTTGACAATGATGATCACGTATATGATAACGATCATCGCCAAAGATCCGTTTCAGAACCATCGATTGATAATGTTCAACCAAGTTTGCATGAGATTGCTGATGATGCAAGAATGAGAAGTAGAACGGATCCATTTCGTTTTGTTCCACAAGTACCAGAGGATGTAGACATTTCGATCAAATGTACAGGATCTTCCGGGGGTGATGGGTTGAAGGCGCATGATATGTTCAAAAGAAAACGAGAACTGCAAGATGCACTTGGGAGATATTCAATTGATAATATGTTCGAATGGAAGGTGCACAGATCAACTAAGTCCTTGTTTGAGGTTCGATGCAAGCATGTTGACACATGCAAGTGGCGGGCTAGATGTGGAGTCATACTCGGTTCAGATATGTTCATACTTCGAAGAATTGACAGTATGGACAGTCACACTTGTGATAGGGGTGGACAACTATTGCCACATCACAGGCAAGCGGGGAAACGAGTAGCAGGTATCATACTTAGTGAGAAGTTAGACATGGAGAATCGGGTGTACCGTCCAAGTCACATCATTTGGGAGATTGAAAAATTATTTTCAATCAATCTATCTTACATGCAAGCTTGGAGAGCAAGATGTTGGGCGGTAGATAGCACGAGTGGTACACCTGAAGAATCGTACATGTTGTTACCTGATTATTGTGAGACACTGAAATTTGTTAATCCAGGTACGGTGACACATATTGAAACGGACGATGAAGATAATTTCAAATTCTTCTTCATGGCCATTGGTGCTTCAATCCGGGGTTTTAAGGCACATATTCGCCCCGTTATATGTGTAGATGGAACACACTTAAAGGTTAAGTATGGCGGGGTACTATATGTTGCGGTTGGAAAGGATGGTAATAATCAAATTTACCCTCTTGCATTCGGAATTGGGCCAAATGAATGTAATGAATCATGGGCTTATTTCTTCACCAGGTTGAAAGAATGTATTGGTGAAGTTGAAGACCTCGTCATAATATCAGATAGGAACAAGAGCATTGATTATGCAGTCAATATGGTGTATCCAAATGCGGTACATGGAAGTTGTGCTCAGCATTTGAAACAGAATGTGAAGGCTAAGTTTGGGGGCGGGAAAAAGTTAGACATAGCGTATTGGCAAGTTGTAAAAGCATGGCGGACCTCTGATTTCCAGGAAAGATTCGCCAGACTTCGTAGTATAAGTCGGGGGGCAGCGGACTATCTAGAGGAAGCTCGTCGAGAGAAATGGACACGTGCGTACTTCTGCGCACGTCGGTATAACATTATGACGACAAACATATCAGAATCATTCAACGCAAGAATGGGAGATGGTAGACGTCTACCGATCACATTGTTGGTTGAGTATATAAGGACAATCCTCCAAGCATGGTTTCATGAGAGGCGCACAAAAGCAGGTATGATATTTGGACCTCGTCCATGATATAATAGTAATAGTTCTTATGTACTCACATATTCAAAATGTTTTTGCAGGGGAACGGGAGACATATTTGTCCACATTTTATAACGAGAAGATGCATAAACATGTCAATAAGTCCGTTCAGTGTTCATATAAGCCCATTGATGCACACAATTTTGAAATCGGCGATCGAGGTAAGGGTGGGATAGTGAATCTGCGCGCGGGAACATGCACGTGTAGGAAATGGCAATTGTCACAATTTCCATGCAGACATGTATGTAAGATTGCATCCATGCATCGATTAGAGAATGCATATGCGTGGGTGCATCGATACTACAAAAATGAGACTGTACGATTATCGTACCATGAACCCATACATCCACTAGGCCACCAGTCAGAATGGAAAGTTTGTGATCCTCCTAGGCGGGTGCTTCCTCCTAAAAAGGCTGCGCCTAGAGTTGGACGTCCGAGAAATCAAAGCCGAATACCGTCAAGGGGCGAGGAGGTAACTCCGACAAGGTGCACCAGATGCGAGCAAACTGGTCATAATCGAGCGACTTGTACTAGTATGTTACGAGTTCCATCTCGGCTTCCACCAACAATATCGAGTGAAGCAAGCTGTTCTAAAAACTCTGCTGGCAAATAGTATACTATATCTTATGTATTGTTATTTTGTATTCATCATTTGTGTATTGATAGTAAGTATTGATAAATTGTGTACTTTTTTCCATATCGACAGTGTACACGCCGATATGTTTCCATATCGGCTATGTCCACGCCTTCAATGATCCCATCTGTCCCTACATAATCGCCGATATGTTTCCATATCGACCTTGTACACGCCGATATGTTTCCATATCGACATTGTACACGCCGATATGTTTCCATATCGGCTAAGGCCACGCCTTCAATGATCCCATATGTCCCTACGTAATCGCCGATATGTTTCCATATCGACCTTGTACAACAAGAAGATGTCACGCATAATATACATTTATAAGTTACCAACAAACGTTTACATGTTAAAATAGATTACAAGCCAAGCAAATTAGGCATTGGAATAAGATCATTCTGGTTCAACAATATTTGGTTGAAGAGTTCCAAGCACACCCGCAGCCTATAGAAACGTCCATCAAACCCAGAGAATCCATAATCCGTACATAATGGCCCTTTTTCAACATAATGCTGAGCAAACAAACATAGGAAGACACCACAATCATTGGATTTGCGCAGTTGTTGTGGGCACCCTCGAGCCCTCTGCCACTTTATCAATCGATTGCCGTTGTCAGGCCGCCCACTTTTCTTCCAAAACTCGGCCTCTTCCATTGCTCTTGTCATGATACGAAACCGGGGTTCAAGCCATTTGTCTATTGATTCGTTGGATGCATTTGACTCCAGACTATCATAGAACTCCATCCTCATTTCTTCCACATAGAACACACCGAGTAACCAGTGTTCTCCTTTATAGTTGATGGGTATTAGCACATGTTTAACATCATACCAGGGCCGACTTTGAAACTCTTTCATCCCAGTGATTCGTTGCACAAACATCTTGGATTGTCCCCATTTGCCGGGTTTGTCATAATTCTGGGTCATATTTGCAAACTCCATAAAGCCAAAGAAATTTGAGTCGATGGCAGTCCAATCCTGACTTTGATTGACGTATTTACCGTTTAATAACCACAAAAATGCATTTACAAGCTGCAACACACATGCACAAACAAGTTCAAACACAACACATACAAAGTGAAGAATATAAACCAATAACTTTGAAAGTGACCAATATCTTACTTGACTGTCTATATACTTTCCAGTTATCTCTGCCTCTTCAAACCATGATACAGTATGACCCCAATCGGTTCCACCTAACGTCCTTAGCTGATTGCGGGGGGTACTCCTCTTCCAGTCGTCATATGATTCTAGAAGGTGTCCTTTTATACGATCGCGACCATCGTGTTGTTCCACGGGGTACTTTGCATCATCATCATCATCAAAGTGATGTCCCATCCGAGGATCAGTGAATGGTGTCTGAACGTCTTTCCCACGTTTCTTTTGTCGCTGGGGTCTTGGTTTCACCTCTTCCTTCTTGATGTTTACATCCCTTCCTCTACCTCTCCCTCTTCCTCCCACTCCATCCCTTCCTCCTGCATCCCTTACCCCCCCTCCTCTCCCTCTCCCTCCTCCTCTTCCACCTCCTCTTCCTCCTCCTTTTCCTCCTCTATTACCCTGCCCTTCCTCCTCATGTTTAACCTCGATAGTCAAATCTTCTATTGGACCTTTGTCTTCAGGTATAGGTAAAGACGATTGGACAACTTGGTTAACCAGAAGAGTAAGCTGTCCATGATCGATCTCAGCATCATGGCCGTAATGGCTCTCATCCTGTTAAAACACCAAATACAGACACAGATTATGTCATTGTGAATTCAGTTAAAAGCACCACCTTAAACGTTAAAAACAAACTTACATCAATCATTATAACAATTTCCCTTTCCTCCTGCTGCTTCTTCTCCCTTTCCTCCTGTTCTTTAGCCCTTTCCTCCTGTTCTTTAGCCCTTTCCTCCTGCTGCTTCTTCTCCCTTTCCTCCTGTTCTTTAGCCCTTTCCTCCTGCTGCTTCTTCTCACTTTCCTCCTGTTCTTTAGCCCTCTCCTCCTGCTTTTTCTTCTCCATCTCCTCCTGCTGCTTCTTCTCCCTTTCCTCCTGTTCTTTTTTAGCCCTCTCCTCCTGATCTTTATTCTCTTTCTCCTCCTGCTTTTTCTTCTCCATCTCCTCCTCCTGCTTCTTCTCCCTTTCCTCTTGTTCTTTTTTAGCGCTCTCCTACTGATCTTTATTCTCCTTCTCCTCCTGCTTTTTATTCTCCATCTCCTCCTGCTGATTCTTCTCCTTTTCCATCTGTTCTTTCTTAGCCCTCTCCTCCTGCTCTTTCTTCTCCTTCTCCTCCTGATCTTTCTTCTCCTTCTCCTCCTGGTCTAACTTCTCCTCATTTTCTCTATTCTCCCTCTCCTCCTGAACAGTTTGGTCATCTAGACCTTGTCCTCCAATCCTCATATCATACATATCAACGTCGTGTTGTGACTTCAGTTCCTGCACATCACGTTCTACAACGGACAATCTATTTACAAGGGCATTCAGTTTCCTATCTTGTTGACCAAAGTGTTCAGTTATCATCTTCTCCTGCTCAGCAAACTTGGCATTCATCTTCTTCTCGTGCTCATCAAACATCCTCCTCAGTACTCGTTCAATACCAGAGTGTTTCTTCTTCTGGACAGGTACTCTAGGTGAGACAATGAAGGCATTTTCATCATTATCAGTATCAGATTCACTGCCATCCTCTACATCAACATATCCGCCTTCATATGTACCCAATCCCTCATGTTCGTCCTTTTCCATACCTTCATCCTCTTGTTCCTCTTTCCCCTCTTCTTCCACCTCATTCCCCTCTTCTTCCACCTCATTCCCCTTTGCAACCTCTTGCCCTTTTTCCTCCTCTTGCACCTTTTCCAAATCGGCAAAGACATGGTCATAATTACAATGCAGACCATCCACATGGTTTACTAGATGATCATACCATGAGCTTTCTTTCTCGGTGTCTTCAGCTGTAAGTTTTGTGGCATTTGGTTTTACACCCGACTAAAAATACAATACAAATGTACAAATAAACAAACCAGTCAGATGTATAACACAATAGTGACACATGTAGGCACAATGCTTGGTCAACTTACTTCAAACATGGTTAGGACTTTGGGCAATTGAGCGATAGCGGTCTTTTTCCATCGTAGCCATCGTGGGATGCGATTGCCTTTCTTCTCATACCATATCCGGGTGGCATCCCATACTTCCAACAACCAAGCCTGCAACAAAGGTCCAATTCATTATTTATGCCTATGACCAACATTTCTAGTATAAAGAATATACACACATCATACCTGAAATACGTATGCAAAACCATATAGGTTGTATGAGACACGATTAATCCTTAAATTCTGCCTATAAGCGATCAATTGATCAATTCGGTCTTTTCCACCATCTATTCCATTAACAAGAGACCTGTAGGTCACATCCCAGCCACAAACACCCCACGGGAACTCGTTAAACAATCTTGGAAATTCAGCAAGTTCCAACACCCAACGCAGAACTTTTTTTTCGCGAGTCTTATCCAACACACAGCCAATGGCAAAATACAACATAGCAAATGAAACTGCATCCTGGTCAGACTGATCCTTCCAAACAGTTTGCAGCATAATTGTTTCCACGTCTTTATAGGATGGTGTAGGGATGCCTGGAAAAAACTTATTCCTAAATCTATATGGCTTCTTTATCCCACTGAACCTTTCCAGAAATGCTTCCATGTCCCCAAACCGTAACCCACTTAGGAGTCCAAACTCCCAATCCCCAAATCTTAACTCAACACCTCTAACTCTGAAGCAAAGCTCCCTGGGTTTGATGTCTTCACGTATGATCTCCCTTGTTAAAACGGTGTGGCATAGGACTCCTGCAAATACTGTATTGGTCATTTCCAAATACTGGCTGAAGCAACTCTTCCTAAAGAGATTTAGTTGGTCTGATGTTAACAACCCCTTTATCTGTTCTGCTGCTTTTAGGTTACACCTAACCGTGATGACGCTTTCCGTTCCAAATGCTTTTTTGTATTTATATGCAGGTTTCTTCTTGGCTTTCTTCTTCGACGGAGAGGCATGCTCATCTCTCTTCCTCTTGTCTACACGATCATGCTGAAAAATGTTGTAGACATATCATCAGGGAACATAAAATCAAGCTAATTATAACGTGGACCTAGGATGAGCTAGGTCGATATGAATGTTCTATCGGCAATATAACGTCGATATGAATGCTCTATCGGCAATATAACGTCGATATGAATGCTCTATCGGCAATATAACGTCGATATGCATGTTCTATCGGCATTATACTGTCGATATGAATGTTCTATCGACAAACTGATCGACGATATCAATGTTCTATCGGCAAACTGATCGACGATATCAATGTTCTATCGGCAAACTGATCGACGATATTAATGTTATATCGACAGTATATCGTCGTTATGGATGTTCTATCGGCCATTAGGCTGTCTATGAATATGTACTATCTACAATTAGGTTGCCGATGAACATACACATCGACGAATTTCAACCAAACCGAATGACTTCCTAACAACAGATGAACCCAGGAAAAACCCTAACACCAGAAGCAGTAAACGAAACGAACCGAAACGAAATGTTCCTTCTCAAACACAACAAATGTACGTGCAATAGAAGAGAGAAACGCAAATGTAAAGTCAAGTTATTTACCCTCTTTTTCGTTCTTCCTTCTGAGTTCGATTCGTTGTTTGAGCTTTGTGTTCTCGCCATGTCAACTCCAAGTAACAGAGATTCGCCGGATGAAATGTACAGAATCGGCCAATGAATCGCCGGAAAGTTAGAGAGATGAATAGAGGGGTGTTAGGTTAGAGTTATGGAAGTTCGAATATTGAAAAGCGGGAGCGGACTGTTAGAGATGAGGGTAAGGTTGGAAATTAGTTAATGAAATGTGTTAGTTTTGGTGAGATTTTGAAAGTGTGTTAGAAATGAAAACTAACCCCCAAAAAGGTGCTAGTTTTGTAATTGTCCCTTTATAATCTGGGCAAAGTTGTACACATAGATTTTAGGGAGAGGAGTTAGAAAGAGAGTGAAAGATAGAATTTGGAGGAGGAAGAAATTATGGCTTTTTAATTAGTGGAAAAAAGTTATAATAGTAATTTTAATTGGTGGTCCCACCGTCTATGTTTTTAGGAGTTAAAAAAGTGAGCTGCTAAATATCGCCCCCAAATTACTTATCACCGCTTCCATTTAGATTTTTTTACCCTTCTCATAATTTTGATCAAAAACTTAAAATTCTCTCTCCAAAATCATAAACCCGAACAACAATAATTGAAATTGTGAAAATAATTGATGTGTGACAATCCGAACCACGAAAATGAATGATTACAAAGTCGGAAACATTAAAATTTATATTTTTTTTATCAAAGAACTCATGAAAATAATACATATTTTTCATAACGATTTTGCATTTTTCGTCATAAAAAATTAGACGATTTTACACATTTCAAAATTTGGCATAAACGGGTGGCGCATCTGTTCGACCCATGGTAGGAACGGGTGCCGCAACCGTTCCCACCATGGGTCGAATGGATGTGGCACCCGTTTAGGCCAAATTTTGGGCGATTCTCTAAAAAAAAATTCCTAGTTTAAAAAAAAAAATTATACAAAGGGTAAAATTGTCCAAATAGAAGCGGTGATAAGAAATTTGGAAAGATAAATAACAAAACCCTTCAAAAATCCTGATACGAGTTAAACTGGAGTTGACCGGTCAAATTGGAGGTCACCTAATCGATACTATATTAGTGAGCAACTTGAATGTTCTAGAAATTGGACAAACACGGGGTGTTTGTTAGGAGGGATATAGGAGGTGGGATAAGGATAAAAAACACGAGATAAGTTATCCCGTGTTTGTTTGTGAGATAGAAGAGTGAGACAGACGAGGGATAAGTCTCTTATCCCTTAAATCTTATACCCAAGAGGGGGTGGTATAAGGTGGTGAGATAAGCTCCTGCGATTTTAATAGGATGGAAAAGTCAATCTTATCCCTCAAATTAATGTTATGTAGTTTAAATAAGGTTAAAATAGTAAAATGTATTATTTTATCACTATCCCTATCTCACGTACCAAACATTGAATAATAATTCTCGAATTATATTTTTATCCTTATCCCAACTATTTTTGTCCATATCTCAACCTTTATCATTATCCATATCCCAATAGAATACCCCAACAGTCTACAGCATGATACGAGTGCAGTCGATGAGATTCGTTCTTATCTATCGATAAGGCAAGAGAGAACTTATGACTTCGCCGATGGAGAGGGATTCGATGAAATTTGTCTATAAAAAGATTATTTTATCCGTACTATATCTAAGAGTTCTACAGAATTTAAATTAATCCCTAAAATCTCTCTAATTCTCTACACATCTATATATCATATAAAACAGTAACGATGGAACTGAGGTGTCACTTCCTCCTTTTTTAGTGATAAAAAATTTAATATATTAATTTTAATTTTATTATATATATTTATCTATAAAAAGATTATTTTATCCCATATATCTAAGAGTACTACAGAATTTAAATTAATCCCTAAAATCTTTCTAATTCTCTACATATCTATATCTATATATAATATAAAACAGTAACGATGGAACTGAGGTGTCACTTTTTCCTTTTTTACTGATAAAAAATATAATATAATATATAATATATTAGTTTTTATTTTATTATTATATTTATCTATAAAAATATTATTTAAAGTAAATGTGAAAATCAAATAATAATATTTAATTTATATAACACATTTATGTCATTAATTGTAATTATTAGATTGTATTTTTATTAATATTTATATATTAAGATGAATCCGTGTATCGCACGGGCCAAAAACTAGTTGAATAATAATTCTCGAATTATATTTTTATCCTTATCCCAACTATTTATCTTTATCCATATCTCAACCTTTATCATTATCCATATCCGAATAGAATACCCCCAACAGTCTACAGCATGATATGAGTGCAGTCGATGAGATTCGTTCTTATCTATGGCAAGAGAGAACTTATGACTTCGCCGATGGAGTGGGATTCGATGAAATTTACCCTCGAAAATCACTACCACTGATGTTTCCGCTAATTGCTAGTTACTTACAACTCATAAATACTTCTTCTGATAATATGTTATGGCACACCGTAGATAACTTCATCTTAATTCCTCCCATTCTATACACATTTATTTCTTTCCATTATCTACCATGGCTTCCACTTGCTCCCCTATATCTAATTGCAACTATGATGTGTTCATCAGTTTTAGAGGCGCAGATGTTCGCGATGGCTTTCTCAGTCATCTCTTCCATGCTTTATGTCAAAAACAAATTGTTACTTTCAAGGATGAAAACCTTGAAAGAGGAGAGGAGATTTCGCCTGCCCTCTTGCAAGTCATCGAAGAATCACACGTTTCACTGGTCATCTTCTCGGAAAACTATGCAAATTCTCCATGGTGTTTAGATGAACTTGTGAAGATAGTCGATTGCAAGAAAAGGATGGGACAGATAGTAGTACCGATTTTCTACCATGTGGATCCAACTGATGTTCGGGAATTCAATGGGATACTTGGAGAAGAATTTAAGGGTAAACACGAGATCTGGAGGAATGCTCTGAGGGAAACAGCAGAGGTATCTGGGTTCGATTCACGAAATATTAAGTAAGTTCTATTTATTTATTTTTTTCAAGAAATTCACTGTGTTTACTAATCCATTACATGAAGTGCATAAATTTTCTATAGATGCTTGCTTTTACTTATCCTTTTACTTATAAGTCCTCGCTTTAATGTAATCAGGCCTGAAACAAAGCTAATTGAGGAAATTGTTAGTCTCATCCATGAGAGAGTAAATCATGCATTTTCTTGTGTCTCTATTATTGATGATGGTTTAATTGGAATTGATTAGCGAGTGAATGATGTCGAATCAAAACTCTTTATTGGATCAAAAGATGTATTGTTTTTAGGAATTTGGGGCATGGGCGGCATAGGTAAAACAACCATAGCTTGCAAGATATATGGCCAAATCTCTTCCAAGTTTGAGAGTGCATGTTTTGTTGCAAACGTCAGAGAAAAACTGGAAAAATACACATTGGATGATTTACAACATGAGATTCTATCAGAGTTCTTAGGGAAAGAAATTTCAAATTCAAGAAGGCTCAATGTTGTTGCATCCTCCTTCATTTGCAAATGGATGAAGAGAAAAAAAGTTCTTATTGTTCTTGATGATGTGGGTGATCCAGAGCAAATAGAACTTTTAATTGGAAAACATGAAATGTACGGCCCAGGGAGTAGAGTTATTATGACTAGTAGAGATAAACAAATTCTCATGAATGGGGGTGCTGATGAGATTTGTGAAGTTGAAGAATTAGATTATCGTGAAGCTCTTCAGCTGCTTAGCTTACACGCTTTTAAGCAACATTCACCATCAGATGAATACACAGAGCTAGCAAGAAAGGTAATAGCATATGCTAAAGGCATTCCGTTAGCTCTGAAAGTTTTGGGTTCCACATTACACAACAAGAATATAAGAGAATGGGAAGATCAGTTGGAGAAATTGAATGCTATGGCCGACAAGAAAATTCAGAATATATTAAAGATAAGTTATGATGAATTGGATTATATGGAGAAGGAAATTTTTCTAGATATTGCATGTTTCTTTAAAGGGGAGGAAAGAGATAATACTGAAAGTATACTACAAAGTTGTGGTTTTAATGCAAGAATTGGTATCAGAATTCTTCTTAATAAGGCTCTTATCACTATTTCTCATAACAAGTTAGATATGCATGATTTACTGCAGCAAATGGGAAGAGATATCATTCGGGAAAAATGCATTGAAGAGCCTTGGAATTGTAGCAGGTTGTGGCTTCCTCAGGATATCTACAATGTTTTGACAAAAGATTTGGTATGAATCAACAATATTATTCTATATCATATATATTTTTTATTGAAGTTCTGCTCCCATAGTTACAACCTTTCTCTTTTACATTTATGTTTTACAGCAATTTATTATTGTTTGTTGTATTTCTAGGGAGAAATTTCAGTGAAAAGCATATCTTTAGACATATCCAGAACTGGAGATATCAATTTAAGTTCTTCCGCCTTTACAAGAATGAAAAGGCTTCGACTACTCAAATTTTACAATCCTTACTATCCAGAACATGAGGAATACAGTTCATACAATGGAGTGATCAAAATCCAACAGCCAAAATATCTTTTTTGGCATCGACACTTAAGACGCATCAATTTTTTGCCAGATGAGCTAAGATATCTCTACTGGTACGGATATCCATCAAAATCCCTGCCAATAAAATTTTGCCCAAAGAATCTTGTTCAACTTCATTTGATAAGTAGCCATGTTGAACAACTTTGCATCAGAAATCAGGTATCCTTTTGGGATGTATATTTCATAATATCATTTATACAGCGTATCTTTGTAAATTTTGGATGTACTTTCATTGCAGTATTTTGAGAGTTTGAAGTTGATGGACCTCAGTTACTCAGTGAAGCTAATCAGAATTGCAGACTTGTCTAAATTTCCAAAACTCAAAGTTCTACATTTGAGAGGTTGTACAAGTTTGGTTGAGATTCGGTCGTCTACACAATATGACAGTGAACTTCGACATTTGAATCTTGAAAGTTGCAAAAGTCTTTGCAATTTTTCAAGTTTTCTTTATATGGAACGTCTTGATTTTCTTTCACTTGAAGATTGCTTTAAAATCACAGAGTTTCCAGTGATTCCAAGGAGTATAAGATGTCTGGTTTTAAGTAAAACTGCAGTGAAGCAAGTGCCATCGTCAATTGAGCATTTCTCTCAACTTACTAAACTGGAGTTGAAATCATGCACCAGTCTCCGGAGTCTTCCTGGCAATATTGGTGAGTTGCAACTTCTCAAGCATCTTAATCTTGAGGGTTGCTCGGAACTGATGACTCTTCCAGACAGCACATGCAATTTGAAGTCTCTTAAATCTGTTTCCATAAAGGAGTGTTTAAATCTGAAAGAATTGCCAGAGAATATTGGGGATTTAGAATCACTGGAGAAGCTTGTTGCATCCAGAAGTGGTATTAGAAAACTTCCATCCTCCATCAACTATTTGGGCAAGCTTAAAACTTTAGATTGCAAAGGATGCAAAAACTTGATATTGCCTCCTTTTACCGGTTTGCCCTCGCTGACTTGGCTCCTTCTTGATGATTGTGGCTTGTCAGAAATTTCTTGCACTATTGGATCTCTAAAGTCGCTGTGGATGTTAGGATTAAATGGGAATGATCTAGAGGGCCTCCCTGAGACCATCAACCAACTTTCTAACTTGAAGGATCTTTATTTAAATGACAACCTGAGACTTAAATACATACCGGAGCTTCCATTAAAGTTAAAGAGATTGATGGCCCGAAACTGCACTTGTTTGGAATTATTGCTGTCATTCTCCGATGGAAACATGGATTTTTTGAGTTGGCTAGATGTTAGCAACTGCTTTAATTTGGATAAGAACATGCGAGAAAAAATTATGGACGAAGCGATGCTGAGAGTTGTAACTGCATTGCCTCAGTTGAGACGTCCAGATAGACGTCCAGATATAGCGCATGGGGTGCTTCTCTCATACTTTTCATCTATCTATCTATCTATCTATCTATCTATCAATCTATTTACTTATTTATATATGGGATAAGGTACCAAAATAGCCCTAAGGTTTTTGGGGAAGTACCAATTTAGGCTCCATGTTCAAAATAGCACCAATATAGGCTTAACTTTACAACATAACATCAATTTAGGCTTAATGTTAAGCCTAAATTGATGTTATGTTGTAAACATATATTGGTGCTATTTTGAAAGTGGAGCCTAAATTGGTACTTTCCTAAAAACCTTAGACCTATTTTGGTACCTTATCCCTTTATATATCTATCTATGAGTCCATCTCCATCTCCTTCACCTTCACAATCATGACTGATTGCTTTTATGTTTCAGTTAAATGGTTATGGTGAGGTGCTAGTTTGCAAATTGGCGTTTGGCTTTGCGATTGCTGGAAGAGAATTACCGGAAAGGATGAAGTATAAGAATGAGAATGGATCAAATATTTTCATCTCAATGGAACAATATGATCCACTTGACTTCATGGTTGTGGCTTTTTCTGCTGTTGTAGCCTCCACAGATTACGAGGCTCTAACTGATGGCATGTTTATAGGATGTGAAAGTTGCGTTGTGACTGAATCTGGACGTTCTCTTGTTTTCAATTGTCATCGGGCATGTTGTTTGTCGACACCGTTCAGTGGCACCAGAAAGCCTGACAATGTGGTTTTAGAGAATGTATCATTTTGGTTATCCAAAGTTCATTTCCATGATAAACACAGGTTCACTAAAGCCTCATTTCGATTTTCCGCATATAAAGTTTCTGATAATGGTGTTGAAAGCCTAAGCAATGTGATGGTTAAAAAGTGTGGAGTTCATCTGCTATCTTGTGACAAGGATGAAATTGGCCCTTTCTACCCATTTATTGATACATGTGGATGGGAGCCTAGAAGCTTTGAACTGGCAAAAAGCTTACGGAGCTCAGGTCTAGAAGAAGATAATCATCATTATATGGTGTTAGAGAATTGAAATGCAGCCTGTTTGACTAAGAACAGCCCAATGATGATTGATGATGATTTTCTCCCCAGTTGATTCATGTTTTGATTACGTCTGAGCTGACTGTAAGTTCCATGAAATCCAAATTTTTTGTTAGACTGTAAATTCCATATGTTAGATAGTGTCAATTGCATGTAGATAGAAGTACAACTTTATTCCAATTCCAATAAAATAATTAAAGTAAGAATCATGTATTTTGGAACCACATCCATTATTCTAAACTATAAATCTGATTTGCCATTTCCGTTCATAATTATTATGCATCTTCTCTACAAAAAATCATGTAACTAATCCAAATGATTTCCTTTGCTATTCCTTTTCCCAACACCTTTCTCTTTTGTCAAAAAAAAAAAAAAAAAAAATCCTTTTTATACCATAAATGCAAATTCGATAGTTCAATTTCAATAGTTTAGTCTCTTAAATATTTGAATTATTAAACAATTTAATCCCTTTATAAGAGACTAAACGGTTAAATAGAACAAAAATTAAATATAAACAGTTTATTATTAAAATACGAATACTAAAAAGTGTGTTAGCTAAAAATGTAAGAACTAATAAATTATCTATTCTACTTTATTTATCTCCTTGGATATCTCAAAGGCACCATACTAATGGTTGCTGTAAAAAGATTTGAAAGTCGGCTACTGATTATTGTATTTTTTTTTTTTGTGGTAATTTCTTTATTTTTTGGAAGGACAAGAAACAACTAGCTGTTCTTAAATCTTCTGCTGAAACACAATACTGGAGCACGACCAACACTAACTGTGAATTAAAATTTATTTCAATACTTAACACGAGAATTTCAAATTCCCTTCATTTGCCCTCTCACTGGATTGTGATGATCAGGCTGCTATTCATATTGCTTCTAATGTCGTTTTCACGAGCACTAAATATTTAGACTTTAATTGTTATATTCTTATCAATCATATTATTTCCACCATTTTAAAGGCGCAAGATGCCTAAGGCGTTAAGGGGGTCTTAGAGCCTAGGCGCAAGATACACACTTGATGAACAGAAGGCACATAAAATAAAAATTACAAAATCTAAATATCAATTTTTTTTTATATTAATGTTATAATACTCTTTTATTAATTAAAGCATAAGTCATCATAAAAAAAGAGATACTTATAACCACACAAATAAGACAAAATCACATAAATATATAATATTATACGTAAAAAGACACCAAGTTAAGTTCATCGAGACATAATAAACTATTAAACATTTATTGTTAATAAGAAAGAACATAAGTTATGTTTTTTGTGTCTCAATAGTGGAGGATGAATGAGTTTTATTAACGTTTACACTCTTAGGTTACGTCTCTTCATATTATTGTTTAGTTAGCTTTACACTTTTATGTAGATTAGAATTTAGGTCAACTCTAAGTTGAAATTTATTTAGATTAGATTAGTGGTTGAAATTAATCAATAATTTTATTTAAAAAAAAACAGTAAAAAGAAAACCTAATAAAAAAACTAATGTTACCAAAGCGCGCCTAAAGAGAGCCTCCGAAGCCCAGGCGAGGTGCACAAGGCGTGTGCCTGTTAAACTGAGCCTCGCCTAGGTGTATTAAGGCTCGGTCCTTTGAGCCTTGCCTTAAGGAGTGGCTCCTTAACAACTATGCTATTTTCCATCCAATCCACACTTTTCTACTAAATTCTACTTGATGGTTTGTTAACCAAACATTTCAGCTCCTTGTCTTAATACTTTGCTTTTCAGGACAGGGTCATAGAACGATTTTAACCAACAGTTCGAACTGATAGTTAAGGCGAATCAATAATTATATCTTATACTATTTCCTTTACATCATACACCATTCATCAATTGCATTAATTCCATCACCATCATCAATAGAGTAAGAGAGTATTTTTACCACTTCCCATTACGAATCTCAGATTTCATTTTTTAAAAAACTTTATAGATTAGTTTTTAGGTATTATCTAGATAGTTGGGACTTTGACTGGTTGCTGTGGTGGAAAAGAAGTCAACAATATTCAATTTTGTCAACAGATACGCGTTTACATTTTTTCTACATCAGATAGGCTTTGGAAATTTAATAGGAAACTATGATAGAAAATCATCTGCTAATTTCTACAACTCATAAAGACATCTTCTCATAGTACTTTATCACACATCTTCATCTCAATTTCTCTCCTTCTATACATCTTTTATTATATGTATACTACTACTATGGCTTCCAGTTGCTCCCTTACATCTCAGTGGAATTATGATGCGTTCATCAGTTTTAGAGGCACGGATGTTCGCGATGGCTTTCTCAGTCATCTCTTCCATGCTTTATGTCAAAAGCAAATTGCTACTTTCAAGGATGAAGACCTTGAAAGAGGAGAGGAGATTTCGCCTGCTCTTTTGCGAGTCATTGAAGAATCACATGTTGCGTTGGTCATCTTCTCAGAAAATTATGCAAATTCTCCATGGTGCTTAGATGAATTGGTGAAGATAGTCGATTGCAAGAAAAGGATGGGACAAATAGTAGTACCAATTTTCTACCGCGTCAATCCCTCTCATATTCAGGAATTGACTGGGAATTTGGAGGAAGCATTTAAGGGCAAAATGGAGAGCTGGAGGAACGCTCTGAGGGAAACAGCAGAGGTTGCTGGCTTCGATTCTCAGATGGTCAAGTAAGTTTTATTTTTCTTTTAGAACATAACTTCTATAAGGTCTGTGTACATATATGCAAAAGTCCATTTCTGACTTTCTAGAGTAAACTAATGGCTTTGTATTTGCAATTATTATCATAGGAAATATGGAATCAGGAGAAAATAATGTGAATTATGAAATAAAATGAGGTCATGTTCCTTCTGAAGGGTTTTCTTTCCCTTTCCCTTTCGTTGTAGACTTAATAGCATACTTATTAGTTTTTGCTTATATGTAATCAGGCCTGAATCCAAATTAATTAATGAGATTGTCGAGCACGTTTTGAAGAGAGTAAATCATGCATTGTCTTGTGTCCAGAATGATGATGGGTTTATTGGAGTTGATTTACGTGTCAACGATATTGAATCAAAGCTGTGTATTGAATCCAGCCATGTGCGTTTTTTAGGAATTTGGGGAATGGGTGGTATTGGCAAAACCACATTAGCAAACAAAATATTTGAGAAAATCTCTTCCAAGTTCGAAAGCAAATGTTTTGTCCTAAATGTCAGAGAAAGAGCAGAAAAATACAAATTAGATTATTTACAGCGTGAAATCTTTTTTGAATTATTTGGGACAGAAATTTCATATCCAGGGAGACCTATTATGTTATGCTCTTCAAGGAATCGGCTGATGCGAAAAAAAGTTCTAATTGTTCTTGATGATGTGAGTGAGATGGAGCAAATAGAATTTTTAATTGGAAAACAAGATATTTATGGCCCAGGCAGTAGAGTTATTATGACAAGCAGAGATAAACAAGTTCTCAAGATTGGAGGTGTTGATGAGATTTATGAAGTTAAAGAGTTAAGTTATGGTGAAGCTCGTCAACTCCTTAGCCTGCATGCTTTCAAGCAAAAGTTTCCAATAAAAGGATACACAGAGTTAGCACAAAAGGTAGTAGAATATGCTAAAGGTATTCCATTAGCTCTTAAAGTTTTGGGTTCCACTTTACACGATAAGAATATCGAAGAATGGGAAGATGAGTTAGCCAAATTGGAGAGTATGGCCGACAAGAAAATTCAAAACATATTACGGATAAGTTATGATGAATTGGATTATATGGAGAAGGAGATTTTTCTTGATATTGCATGCTTCTTAAAGGGGGAGGATAAGAATGTTGCTGAAAGTACATTAGGAAGTTGCAGTTTAAATGCAAGAATTGGAATCAGTCGACTTCTTGACAAGGCTCTCATTACTATTTCAAGAAACAAGTTAGATATGCATGATTTACTACAACAAATGGGAAGAGATATTGTTCGGGAAGAATGCATTGAAGAACCATCAAGACGTAGCAGGTTGTGGATTCCTCAGGATGTCTACAATGTTCTGACAAAAGACTTGGTATGCATCAAGAACATTTATCTAGTGTTGATTTATGAAGTTCAATTCCTATATATGGCTTTCTTTCTCCATTAATGTCCTGTGGAGTTTTGAAATATTGACGCTTTTTTTTGTGCAGAGAGAAATTTCCATCAAAAGCATATTTTTAGACGTATCGAAAGTTGAAGATATGTCATTAAGTTCTACTGCTTTTAAGGGAATGAAAAGGCTTAGACTCCTCAAAATGTACAATCCTTACTACCCAGACGCAATAGATTACGATTCATTCAATGGAGTAATAAAAGTACATGATCGAAGATATTTTTACTGGTACCGATACCGAAGAGTCCTTGACTTTTTACCGGATGAGCTACGATACCTCTACTGGTATCGGTACCCATTGAAGTCTTTGCCCTTGAAATTTTGTCCCAACAATCTAGTTCAACTTCATTTGATTCATAGCCTCATTGAACAACTTTGCAACAAAAACTCAGTATGTTTTAAGAAAATAACATAATATGTTTGTAAATTTTGGATGCATAATCTTTTTTCTCATTAACTTGCAGTGTTTTGCAAGTTTGATGGTCATGGACCTCAGCTACTCTGTGAAGCTAATCAAGATTGCAGACTTGTCTAAATTCCCAAGACTTGAGGTTTTATGTTTGAGAGGTTGTACAAGTTTGTTAGAGATTCGCTCCACTAGACAATACGACAACAAACTTCAACATGTGAATCTTGCAAATTGCAAAAATCTCTGCAAATTTTCGAGCTTTCTTGATATGAAAAGTCTTGATTTTCTTTCACTTGAAGATTGCTCCAGAATCAGAGAGTTTCCGGAGATTCCACAGAGTGTTACATGTCTGATCTTGAATAGGACTGCAATAAAACAAGTGTCCTCAGCAATTGTGCATTATTCTCAACTTGCTAAATTGGAATTGAAATCATGCAGGAGACTACTGAGTCTTCCAAGCAACATTGGTGAGCTAAAAAGTCTTGAACATCTTGATCTTGGAGCTTGCTCAAAACTGATGAATCTTCCAGACAGCATTTGTAATTTGAAGTCTCTCAAATATCTTCTCATACAAAATTGTTCAAATCTGAAAGAACTTCCAGAGAAGCTAGGCAACTTAGAATCTTTGGAAGCACTCTATGCAACCAAAAGCAGTATCAAGAAACTACCATCCTCCATCAATTTGTTGGGCAAGCTTAAATTTTTAAGCTGTGGAGAATGCAGAAATTTGATATTGCCTCCTTTCACAGGTCTACCCTCTCTGAATAGTCTTTCTCTAGAGAATTGTGGCCTGTCGGAAATTTCGGAGAGTATCGGCTTCTTAAAGTCATTAACTACTTTAATTCTAAGTGGGAATAATTTAGAGATGCTCCCAGTGGCCATCAAACAACTCTCCAAGCTGGAAGATCTTCTTGTAAGAGACAACAAGAGACTTAAATATATACCGGAACTTCCTCCAAATCTACAGCTTCTGTCAGCAGAAAACTGCACATTTGCAATCAATGATGCCTTCCACTGGAGCGAACTTGGGTTTATTGTGGTGGCTGGATGTTCGTAATTGCATCAATTTGGATCTGAATACACTCAGAAAGATAATGGATGATGTGCTGCTCAAGGTTGAAAATACATTTCCTAAGCTGCTTACAGCTCTAGACGAGGTGCGTCTCTCTCAAATAAAAAGGTCTATTATTTTGAAAGTCTATTTTGAATTGAATGGTTGAGGTTAATTAAACATAAACTCTTATGCATACTCTATACTCTTTCATATAAATCATGAGCAGGGGCGGAGGCAGGGGGTGCTGTAGCACCCCTTAACGCTGGGAACCACATCTCTCACGGGTGGTTCGGCCCGGTTATGGATGGCAACGGGTACTAATTTCAACTGATGGTTTTTTTTTGTGACAGTATTACGAGTACGAGATAGCTGTTAGCTGTTTATCAAGTGGATTTCTTTTTAGCGGAGGAGAATTACCGGAAAGGATGAAGTATAAAAATGAGAACGGATCGAATATTATGGTGTCAATGGGAGAATATGATCCGCATGAGTTCATGGTTGTCGCATTTTGCGCAGTTGTTTCATCGACGGATTATCAGGCCATAGCTAGTATACAATGTAAAAGTTGTCTAGTTGCAGAATCAGGAAGACGTTTTGATTTGGATTTTGAATGGCAAAATGGTCGCTATCCGGTACCGAATTCTCGTAACAAAAAGACGTTCTCATCATCAAAACACATATTCTTTTGGGTTTCCACAGTTCATGTAAAATGTAAACAGAGGTTTTCTGCTGCATCATTTCAATTCCTACCTCGAGGACCCCGCGGAAGCAGTAACGCTGGGGTGGTGAAAAAGTGTGGAGTTCATCTGCTGTTCTGCGACAAGGCTGAAATTGACCCTTCTTCCTTTCAAAAACTATGTCTTGGTGGCATTATCCATTTTATTCCTTCATTTATAAGAATTGTCTAATATTTTCAGTAAGCTCTTGTATTTTTATTGGGTTTAATTTAATTTAACTTATGTGCTTCTAATTTTTTAGATAACTAGTTTAACTACCTACTAATGAATCTCGTTTAACATAAATAATGATGCGTGCTTAAGTGATATGATTGATAGGTTTGTTAATGCATGACTATATTATACTATAGTATACGGCAAAAGAAAATACAACTATGCTTAAATCAAAATATATGGATAAATTTAAAATTTAAAATTAAAGAAACTAAAGTATGAAATTTGGAGGCTTTTACTAAATAAAAGTTCATTTTATTTCATGAAATGTAATTTTTATATTAGATATTTTAAAAGTGTAGATATATATACTCCTAAAAAATGGAAGACTTTGTCTTTTACATAATCCATCAGTCTTGATCACATGCATATCTTAACGAGCATGTAGAATTTGCTCATTCACCGTTAGATCTAGACTTATTAGAATCCTAAGGTGGAGATTTAAAGCATCCCGAGGCTTAGATTTAATAAGTCTATATCTAACGGTGAATGAGCAAATTCACTTGCTCATTTAGGTGCATGTGAAAATTCCTGAATCCATAAAATGAAATTTTAACCCGAGTCTAAAGGTGTAGGCAGGGAATGGTGTGTCGGCGCAATTTCAACTGTTAGAATTCACCTTTTATGTAAGGAAAATTTACAAGAGTTGTCTAAGAGTTGATTATTGCCGGACAGGGATAAAATAACTACATTTTTTACTGTTAGAAACCACCTTTTTATGCAGGGAAAATTTATAAGAGTTGTCTAAGAATTGATTATTGCCGGACCGGGATAAAATAATTACATTTTTCGACTGTTAGAAGCCACCCTTTATGGGGAAAATTTATAAGAGTTGTCTAGGAGTTGATTATTGCCGGACCGGGATAAAAATAACTACATGAGACAAATCAAATGTAAAATTGTTTATCCGGAAACAGGTTTTGTTTTTTTTTTTTTTTTAATTTGAGGTTTTCTCTACTTGTTACTAAAATTGTCCAAATTATTCAAAATCCACATATATAAAAAAACATTCACAAAAAAAATTAGCATTTTCTTTATCTCATTTATACCCTTTCTTACTATATAAAAACGTTTTAAAACAAAAATAATAAAATGACTAAAAGTAGCTATCCGGAAGTAGATGAACATATTTGTAAGCATTTTAAATTACGCGACATCTTTGCAAATGCTAAAAAATATTAAATTTATTGTTATACTTTATAAATAAAAGGGCTTAAGGTTATCCTGAAATGAACTTGTAGGATTAATTTGGAATCTGTTTGGTCCAGTTGTTGATGTTTATTGTTCCAGTTTGATGTTAGATGTTGACTAGTCCTGGATGTATCGGCATTGCAGTTTGTAGAAGGTACTACGAGTGTGAACCGTACACTCGAAGTTGAATTAATTTTCACACTGTTGTTACTGCCCCTTGATTTGGATATCCGAGGTAGTTGAGATAACCTTTTCCTTCAATTTTATTCCTTTGTGCATATTTGGAATGATTTTACTTATCCGATAGATTCTAGTCCTCGAAACATATATTGTTATTTCAGAAATTGCATGTTTCATTGTTGTTCTACCAATTAAATATGTTTAAGAGTTTGAAGTTGATGGACCTCAGTTACTCAATAAAGCTAATCAGAAATGCAGTCTTGTCTAAATTTCCAAAACTCAAGGTTTTACATTTGAGAGGTTGTACAGGTTTGAAAACTTTCTTTGCATATTTCGATATGAAACCTTCAGGCTGCATCATATATACATCCTTAAGCAGGTTCCTGTTAAGAAAAGTTGTCCAATTGGCAAATTTCATAATAATAAACGGTAATAGTAAGCATAATTCCAATGGACTTCGACATGGCTATAGGAGAAAATGTTTCGTCATAGTCAGTAGATTGTCTTTGACGATATCCTTTTGCTACTGGACACGCCTTATAAGCACTAACATTCCCGTCCATGTTGGCATTCTTCTTGAAGACCCGTCTACCCTCTATGGGAAGAATTCCCTCAGGCTGATCCACCAAGGTCCAAACTAGGTTTTAGCACATTGGGTCCATTTTAGAATTCATGACTCCTAACCAATTCTTGGAGTTTCGACTGTTAAGGACGTCTTCATAGTTTGTAAGCTCATCATTTATGATAGGCGTGTCACCGTCTCCCACTAGGAATATGTATCTTTCTAGGATTTGACAAGTCCTAACAAACCTACGAGGAACATGTGCCTTTTGCATCTCCGATCGGATTACATAATGAGCTCCCACTATCTCATCTGCTATTTCAGAATGTTTCTCATTTTGTTCTTGAACTTCCCCAAATTCAATCATATTGCCTGTAGGTTTTTCTAAGAGAAACTCTTTCCCTAGAAAGGCAACATGTTTGTATACAATTACCTTTTTTGAATGATAAAAGTAATATCCTATAGTTTCCTTAGGGTATCCAATGAAGACAAATTTATTAGACTTAAGCTCTAGCCTATCTAGACTTAAGTCCGCTGAACATCCCCAAATTCTCATTAATGAAAAGTTAGGTTTTTTTCCTCTGAATAATTCAAAAGGAGTTGTGGAGGCAGACTTAGTTGGAACTCTATTGAGACTGAAGATGGCAGTTTCAAAGGCATAAACTCAAAACCACTTTGAGAGAGAGTTGATAACCGTATCATGGAACACATCATATCCAATAAAGTATGAATTCTCTTAAAAATGCTTTCCATAAATGAATGTCAGAATGTGAAGGAATTGCTGGAGAACATCGGAAATGGGAATCTAAAATCTCAAGAAGCTTGATGCAACCAGAAGTGGTATTAGAATACTACCATCTACCATCAACTGTTTGGTCAAGCTGGAATTTTTGAGCTGTGAGATTTGATATTGCCTCCTTTCACAGGCTGGCTCTCTGAAAACACTCATTCTGTAAGATTGTGGTCTTTCAAAAACTTCAATCACTCCTGGCTCTTCGAAGTTATTGTTGGAATTATATTTAGATGGAAATAACTTAAAGAAGCTCCCTATGACCATCAAACAACTTCCCGAGTTGAGAAGACTTTATTTAAGGGGCAACAAGAGGCTTGAATATATACTAGAGCTTCTGCGCCATCTGCTCCCTTAATGAGGAGTCCACTATCCACGTCTTGACGGACTGCCCTTTGGCGCATCCAATTTGGTTCCAAATCCTTTCCTAGAATGATTTTTGGGTTTTTATCGCCTTGAACGAAGCTGAATAATATGACAACCTAAGTCCGGGGATTTGTTTCTCCTACAATAATTGGCAACTTGTTTTTGCGGTTGTTTGTTGGCACTCATGGAAAAATAGGAAGCTCGTTATGTTCGAACAGCCTAAGATTTTTATTATAGAGCTTGTGCAGAATATTAAGGTGACCGTTAATGGCATCATTGTTAGTAATCAGGCTTTCTCCAAGGATCTGGCCGAGCATAAACCCTTTAAAGAATAGGTTTTGGTTGGGTGGAGTCCTCTGAGGACCACTTGTGTCAAGCTTAATATGGATGGTATTGTTAAAGGGAGGTCCTTCTTAGCTGCGGCTGGTGGCCTTATCCGCGATATCAAAGATGACTGGTCTTATTCGCGAGGAAGGTCTTGCTTGTGTTCTTAGAGGTTGGGAGCGTGTTTGGAAATGAGATGGCCCCTGAAGCATCCGAAGTTTCCTTTGACTGGTTATAAAAGGTAAGCTTCTTACAGACCAGGAGAGAAAGGGAAGACATCTTGATGCGGTAGGTCTCTGCGTCATCTGCTCCCTTAATGAGGAGTACATTATCCATGTTCTGCGATCGGCGACCTTATCCGTGATAGTAAAGGTGATTGGGTCCAAAGTTTTGCTAAGAATGTACTTCTTAGTGGTTAAGGCAGAGCCATGGGGCGTTATGGAGGGCTTGAGACTTCTTTGGTCGTTGGGCTACAAAAAAAAGTCCTTTTAGTGGGGGCTATTGTGGAGCTTATATGTAAGGAGTGAGAGATTTCTACGTGCTATATTTATAGAGAAGATAATAAAAGTGGAGATTGGGTAGCCAACAATGCGGGTTCTCTGCCATTTAGCCTTTGTTTGAGAGTTTGGAGGTGAATGAAGGTGAGAGTTAAATGAGGTAATGGAAAGGGAAGGGATGTGATGGAAATGGAAGTTAAAAATTAACATTGTTTGAGAGTTTATAAAATGTAAATAAAATTTACAAGTTTAACTTCGTTTGAGAGTTTAAATAGGAAGATGAAGGAAAGTTAAAGTTTATTCTACATAGATAATTTTACCCTCTAATAATATTTCAGGACTATTATGCCTAAATGATATTTCATTCATATAATGTAATATAAAAATACAAAATTATAATCGCCGTTGGATTTTATTTCTTAATTTTGATACGTTATCTTTATTTGATTATGGTGTTTTTTGATGTCCATTTTTAACTTTGAATAATGAAAAACTTGAAATTAAACATGTAAGTGCACTAAAACAGTTGGGCACTCAATGGAGAGATCAAAAAAGGGGAAAAAAGAAGAAGAAGAAAGTGAATTGAGAAAAAACCAATAGTTAGAATGATAAAACAGGAATAAGCATTAAAGCTCCAACAAAAGCAAATGACTAAAGCTAATAATCTACCATGTTCTAGACCAGTGGCGAATACATTTTTTTCTCTGAAAGATGGGACGCGAAGGCAGTCCGGACATCCTAACTAGGTTGGCACCTTCGGCGCAGCCAACAACCTGGATATTATTAATAAAGGAAAAAGAATAGAGGAAACAAAGGAGGAAGAAGTCAAACAAAGGGAAAGTAACAAAAGAAAACATAACACATAAAACTACATAAAGCGGATATGTGCTACATTGCACAAATCATCAAAAAGGAGTGCCTGGCAAAAATATGGAGCAGTGTCCCACCAATGAGTGTCATCTGCCATTTGGCCATATCCTGCGAGCCGGTCAGCCGCCTGATTACCTTCTCTGTAAATGTGAGTAACCGTCCAGTCCATGTCATTAAGCCTGGCTAGGCATTTCAGCCACTCTCTTCTAATTCTCCACGGAACTTCTCTCACATTATTTCGAAGCAAATTCACTGCATAACTGGAGTCCAACTCAATCCAAAGCCGCCGCCAATTTCTGTCCCATGCCTCCTTGACAGCATGGATAATTTCCTACATTTCCGCCTCATGAGCTTGTGAGTTCTGGATAGGAAATGCGTAGCTTCCGTGGGCGAAGCCTCTATGATTCCGATACACTCCTCCTGCACCGGCCTTACCATTGCGGTCTGCTGCACCATCCGTATTCACCTTGATCCATCCACGCGGAGGTGCAACCCATCTCATAGTCATATAGTCCGGTTCAGGTGGAGGTCGAACACGGTCAGTAGCCAACCCGTCGAACTCAACAATAAAGTGCAGCAGACGAGTTTTCAAGATTTGGATTGAGGGGAGCTCGCTTTCAAAAATAGCTCGATTATGAGCAGTCCAAATGAACCAGCAGTAGGTGACCACATAATACCACCATCTCCTTCTCTTGCTTCTTCTAACACGGGTCTCGCATATGGCATTAAAAAAACCAGCAAAATCAAGTGAAAAGCTGCAACATACCTCATTCAGATAAAAAACAACTTTCCACAGCTCCTTTGCAACCTTACAACTTGCAAATAGGTGACCAATATTCTCACCATCCGCTTTGCACAGCTCACATCTCTGAGCAAGGATGATTCCCCGTGCCTGAATCGATGACTGAACTGCAATTCTTCCATGCAGAAGTTTCCAGCAAACAGCCGCCCGACTAGGAGGAATGAATGGATTCCAGATCAGTTTGCTCCAGTTCACTGCATTCCCGTGACGCCTCTCAGTATAGAAATCCTTCACCGTCAATTTCCCTGAGGGTGCAGGCTGCCAGATACAACAGTCGCGGTCTTTAATAGGCTCAGTACCACGGATTGCTTCCTGTACTCTACTCGGGAGAAAGTCCAGATTAGCCCAAATTCCATTAATTCTCAATTCGTGAAGAGGTCTGAACATTGTAGCTTGAGATTTTCGTGGGATGCTGATCTGGTCTGCAATCGCAGGGACAATCCACCTGTCAGTCCAAAAATTTAAATTTGACCCCTCTCCAAACCACCAAGTCGTCTCAGCTCTGATCTGATCATAAAGACTTTTCATCGAGGTCCAAATAGATGAACTGGATATAAACCTTCTCGGTAAACCAGAAGGTTCAAGGAAGCGATTGCATAATAGGGAGGCGATAAAACTCCTGCCCTGTAAGATCTCCCAGCACATCTTTGCAATCAGTGCCAAATTGAATATTTTGAACTCTTTGATTCCAAGTCCTCCATGTGCAAGCTGCTGACATCATATTTTCCAGGGCACAGTAATGAGTTTCCTGCTATCCCTATCCCCAGTCCATAGGAAGTTCCGAACCGCCTTGTTAATTTTTGCAAGGGGAGTCGCATGCCATTTATACACTAGAAACGAGTGCACCAAAGCTCCAGTCAGTGACGCCTTAATTAGTGTTAGACGACCAGCAAAACAGAGAGATTTACCACGCCAATTACTGAACTTGCTAATGAACCTGTCAACAAGCGGTTGTAAAAAACGAGTTCTAGGCATTCCTTGAAACAACGGAACCCCGAGGTAGATCAAAGGCAGCGAAGCTAATTTAATCCCAAGGATGTCAGATAGCCGATTTTTCCAAGCTGGTGTAATGAAATTCACAAAAATGACTTGAGATTTATCCCAATTCACAGTCTGACCGGAGTTCGCAGCATAGAAGCTGAAAAGGTCTTTGATGCAGGTCATGTTTTTCACAGATGCACGACAAACTATCATCAAATCATCAACAAATAATAGGTGAGATGGGAAGGCAGAGCTTCCTGTATAGCGCATAGGATCAAGTTTTCCTTCACTAACCAGTTTGGAGACCCATCTTCCAAGGAAATCTTCAGCAATTCCGAATAGAGTTGAGGAGAGAGGATCTCCCTGTCGAACCCCACATGAGCATCTAAAGAAACCTTTAATACCTCCCCTTAAGGCAATAGAAATTCTGGCTGATCTCAGTATTTCTAGAATCCAATTTCTGAACCGCAAGGAGAAGCCAAAAGCTTCAAGGACAGCCAGTAAGAAGCTCCAGTCTAGGGTGTCAAATGCCTTCCTGATATCAATTTTCAAGGCCATATTCCCTCCAAAGCATTTCTTCTTTAGCATGTTTATCCCTTCCGAGGCCGCAGCTATGCAATGGTGGATATTTCTGCCAGCCAAGAATCCAAATTGATTGTCAGATATAATTATGGCTGCTATAGGAGCCAGCCTGGAAGAGAGAATATTGGATATGATCTTATAATGGAAATTACCCATAGCTACAGGACGGAATTGATGCAGTTCATTTGCCCCGTCAATTTTTGGAATTAGCGCAATGACGCTAGAATTCAGCCCGGGAAGCATACAGCCAGAGTCAAAAAAACTAAGGACCATTCGGCACACATCTGATCCCACAATATCCCAGAAATGCTGATAGAAGACCCCACCAAAACCGTCAGGACCAGGAGAACTGTCTCTGTTCAACCCAAACACAACGCTTCTTATTTCAGCTTCCGATGGCCTTTCAGTCAATCTATCATTATCCATATTAGTCACGCTCTGAGGAATTACTGTGTTGACGGCCTCATAGTCTACGAGCCTCAAATCACCAGTAAATAGTGATTCATAATAACTGACCACATGATCGGCTATTGCAGCCTCCTCTCTGACTATCTCGCCATTGATTAGAAGGTTATCTAAGGAAGGTTGAGTCTTCTTTATTTTAGCCGACCTGTGAAAGAAATTAGAGTTTCTGTCCCCAGCCTTTAGCCACTTTTCCCTGCTTTTGTCCCTGAACAGAAGCTCTTGCCTGTAGAGTTGGAGATCAAGGTCTTGCTGAGCAAACACTTCCTGATTATAGAGATTATCATTCAGACCATCCCGCGAAATGCTAGCCTGTACCGCTTCCAATCTGCACGTAGCTTCTGCAATGTTGGTTTCGACTCTGCCAAAAACCTCCCTGTTCCAGACTCGCAGCTTGGGCCTAAGTGTTTTCAGCTTGTGACATAACAGCTGGGTAGGAGACAGCGAGATAGAGCTAGAAGACCAGTGCTCAGAAATCAATTTATGCAGTGAACTGTGGGTGGTCCACATTGAAAGGAACCTAAATCTTCCTTTCCTAGGAGGACCCTTAAGACAGGACAGAATCAGTGGACTATGATCAGATTTGCTTCGAGGAAGAGCCAAGCAGCTGACCCTATCCCAACTGTCCAAGAAATCTTCGTTGACCAAGGCTCTATCTAACTTGCACTCAACATGATCAGTCCCCATTCTTCCATTCGACCAAGTGAATTGCAACCCCGTGCTTTCAATCTCAGCCAGTTCACCATTCCGTATGAAATCCCTGAAGTCTCTGCAGCTTCCTGCAGACGGGCATCTCCCAGATTTCTCATGCGCCCCAGTAACTGCATTAAAGTCTCCTATCACAAGCCTCTTGACGCAATCTCTAACTCCAAGAACCGAGTCCTAAAGGAGCCTTCTTCTATTAGCGTTATTACTGCCATAAACGAAAGTGATCTGACAAGGTTCGGAGTTCAAACTGTATCGGATTGTGATGTGCTGTTCATGACTGACGATAGTATCACATCTATTACTGCTATCAATTCTAGAGAATAGCCAAATTGAATTATTCACATTCTGAGAAGTCAATTGCAACCCAAGAGAGGTCCAAAAGACATCAGAGACCCTGTCAAATTCCACCATCGGCTCCGCTAAGCATACCAAATCGGGATGATTAGACCTGCAAAGAAGTTTAAGAGCACGCTGGGTTCCTTTATTATAGATCCCCCTGCAATTCCAGAACAATATAATCATGTGTGTATGACAGGAGAACTCACTCGCCCTTTCGAGCAAGAGTCATTCTTTCTGACTTTGGATTTTTTACGGTTTGTAATCCACTCACTGCCTTCAGCAGCAAAAGCATTCTCAATATTGGCTTCTCTGTTAGCTGATCGATTTGCATGCTTTGTCCATTCAGAAGATTCAGATAGGAAATTTACCTCATTTGGGTTGCTCTTATCTCACTTTAACTCCTCAGAGTCCGATTCAGTACAGCTGAGTCCTGCATTGCAATCTCCCCAGCTGTCATTCCCAGCCTTGTTCCCATCGAGTTCCGTCCCCTGGTCATCATTCTTGCGGACAACCATTTGTAACTGATTACTAAAGGTTTTGTCTTCAAAAACAGGGTTCTTCAAAGGTTCCGCAGACTGAGAGCAATCCGCCTTGGAAGCAGCTGCCTGGGGTTGCCTCCCAACTTTGACCCCCTGAGACTTCCTCTGCGGTTTCTAGGGAATAGCGTCAGCTCTTCTACGGCATTGATCAATTGAGTGTCCGATTGATGAGCAATTGCTGCAAAGGGTCGGAAGGTTTTCATATTCCAGGAATATCCAGTGCTTGTGATCATCTGTGTCAATGCGCAGCTTATACTGAATATCACTAGTCAGCTCCACATCAATGAACACTCTAGCGTAGTGGCCAAACTCGCCATTAACTGTATTTTGATCAAAGCGTAAAGGAACCCCGACAGCCCTAGCTATATTGGCAATAATCCTTGAGTCCCAGAATTCCCAGGATAGGTTGTATAGTCTTACCCAAACTTGTGCAGAGGTGGACTTATGTAAGTCTGGGTTGAATCCAGGTGTCCAAGGGGAAAATCTGATAATCTCTGGCTTCAGCGAGATAGCGCCAAGCCCCCAAATTGCATGGAGAGCTCTGGCATTTGGCATAACAACCTGATAGAAGCCCTTGCCTAGCGATATCAATTTCCAGTCCATTTCCCTCTTCCAAATCTGGTTCAATTTCAGTTTCAACTCAGCATGTTTCCATGGTCGATCACCCTTGTTCAAGGTGATTCTCCCGATCACCGAGTGCTGGACTGATCTGATTCTCTCCTCATAGATTTCTTGAGGGATTTTGACCGCCATAAAACCTCCCTCCTCGAAGATGAGCGGCTGCGATGGCGTCGGTATCGCAGTAGCAGGGATAGATTTCTTTAGGGCTTCCGCAAAGGAAGGCGGAACATAGGTCGAGCTCTTATCTGGGCTGGAGACGCGGGAGGAGAACCGTGCAAACGCCTTCCTTCCGAAGAGGTGAGCGATGGCGAACGACGCATCGCCATCCATCGTCTCCATCTTCTCTCAAATCACATATATACAGAGGTACGATCCTATAGAACAGATCTTGTTCAAGTACATGATTACTCGGTTGGAGGACCGATTTTACACGTGCGTTTGCATTTTTTTTTTTTTGCTAAATCGAACTTGCACAATTTATATATATATATATATATATATATATATATATATATATGCGTGTTATAATTTGAATGGTCAAGAACCAATTTTTAAGTATTAATGTACAATTTCTCAAAATTAAACTAGATTTCGTTTAATAGTCTTAACATGTAAAAAAAATTGGATTTATGAAGGGCTCAACAGGTAAAAAAAATTATTAATTTGGATTTAAGGAGGCCTAACAGGCAAAAAAATAATTTAGAAATATGGATTTATAGAGGCCTAACAGGTTCAAAAAATTAGAAATTCGGATTTAGGGAGTGTCTAATAGGTCCAAAATATTAAAATTTTGAATTTTGGACAAACTTAGGAGGAGAGAGGGGGGCTAATTCAACATTCCGATAATTTTTTTTGAGACAGGGGAGCCGAAACCAAACGAGGTCAACGGGCGAAGGGGCCCAGACCCCGCAAGCCCCTTGTCTACGCCCCCGTTCTAGATTAATCACAAGTAAATGAATACTGAAGGAAGAAGAATCAAATCAGAGAAAACATTCAACATGTACATGTTTATTAACCAATATAATTATGCAGAATTTGGAGGTTAGATGAAATAGACTTTATGTATCACGTTGTATATTTGGGGTTTGGGTTAAGATGAAATAATAAATTGGAAGTTTATATTACTTCCATCAACTTCCAATTTGGAGGTTAGATTTTGAAGGTTGAAGGAAGTAAACAATTAACTTACATTAATCTTATTTAGTTCCAAAAACAACTCCCAAACAAAGTTAATGTGATATTTACCTTAGAGGAGTACGGTTCGATACAATTCGGGGATTTGAAAATCTCCAGAATTATATCTAATAAAGTCAATGGTACAATTCAGTTCGGTCCTATAGGAAAAGTGAATGATTCAATCTGGTTCTGTTTTTTTTCCCGGATATTCAGCCCAGTTCTAAAATCTCCAACATATTTACTCAGTAATATTAGGAATTTGAAAATAATTGTACCTAATTAAATCAACCGTACAATTCAGTTCTGTCATATAAAAAAAATCAACAATTCTATCCAATTTTAGATTTTTTTTCGGATATTCAATCCGATTCAAGAATCTCCGAAATCCACACTCAATCCTAATTTAACCTTCCATTATTCTTATTTACTTACATTGAAGCTGGACTAGCCGACACGAGACTCGAGGAAGATTTTGGAGTAAGAGCCTATAGGCGTTTTCTTACCCCGTTTTGTGTTGTATACCCTTGTGCTACGCCTTTACTTATAAAAATTTACTTTTGACATCCATTAAAGAGTAAATAAATTTATAAAAAATTGAATAATTTGATGTGAAGTTATAATTTAAATTTAAATATGATCAATTTAGAAAGAAATCCTATGGATTCTTAATCCGTACCTTTAAATGAAAAATTCAGTGTTGAAGGAGAAGGAAGAACCAAAATGTAAAACCCAAAGCGCCATTGCTGTCTGTAGAAGCTGCTATGCGATGCACCATATACTCGATTTATTCAAAGGGCCCAACGGGGGGATTTTCATTGCGTCGCCAGTGTAATTGTTTGGACCTGTTGAGGTAACCGATTTCCATCTTTTATTTTCCTTCAATTCCTCAAAACGTATGTTGTTTCAGAAATTGCATATTTAGTTGCTGTCCGACTTATTCCCTGTTTGGGGGTGAATGATACTATAAGCTATTATATGTACTAATCTCAGATTTTCATTCTCGGTGTACCGATTGGATGTGTTAGAGAAACCAAAATCTGTATGAATTATTTTTTAGGTATTCTGTAGGTGGTTGTGATTGTGGTCGAAAAATTCAATGGTTATTGTTTTTACAATATTAATTGAAAAAAAATAAAAATTCAATTACTTGAAATATTAAAAAATGAACAGCTACGCGTTTTCTCTGATTCAATTACTATTTGTTTGGTATGATAGAGACTAAATTACACCCATGGCCACTGAACTTTACCCATCTTAACATTGTGGCCACTGAACTTCAATTCTTAATGGTTAATTAGGTAACGAACTACAGTGGCCCGGTTAGCTCCTCGACACCTTGGATCCTTCGAGTAACGTCCCTGTGCGGGGAGCGGTCCCTTCAAGAAAGTTAGTAGTTCTAGGTGATATCTAAGCATATAATCGAAGAACAATTGTCTATGTCTCCCCTTACCTTAATTCAATGAGTCTATTTATAGGCCTCTGTTAGTGGGCTTGGGCCTCCATCTGTACTCTAGTGGGCTTAAGGGGCTTGTTTCACATACCTTATCAATGGTCATAACACCGGTGACCACTTAACTTTAACTAACTCGTTAACGACTTCAAAATGAAAATATTCAAAAATTAAAGTTGCTTAAAAGGACATTTAGTATGAAACCACATTTTTTATTTTCCAAAATAACCTCTTTTTTGGAGCGCGCTCTCTCTAAAAATTCACTTTCTCTCTTAACCAAACAACATCTAAATGACCTCAAAATGAAAATTTTCAAGAATTAAAGTTTTTTAGAATATCATTAACTCTTCGAATTTTTTATTTTTAGACCGTCAATGGTCGTTTTGAGGTGTTGAATAGCCACCGGTGTTAAAAAGTGTGAAGTTTAGTGGCCGTACAATTAAGAATTGAAATTCAGTGACCACAATGTTAAATGGACAAAGTTTAGTAGCCATGGGTGTAATTTACCCTATCAATTATTGATTGAAAAGCATACGTTTTTCTACATCAGAAAGTCTTTGGAAATTTAATAGGAAACTATGATCGAAAATCACTACCACTGATGTTTCTGCTAATTTCTATAACTCATAAAGACTTCTTCTCATAATACTTTATCACACATCTTCATCTGAATTGCTCTCCTTTTACACATCTTTTATCTTCTTTTATTGCATACTACTACTATGGCTTCCACTTGCTCCCCTACATCTCAGTGGAATTATGATGTCTTCATCAGTTTTAGAGGCAGAGATGTTCGTGATGGCTTTCTCAGTCATCTCTTCCATGCTTTACGTCAAAAGCAAATTGTTACTTTCAAGGATGAAAACCTTGAAAGAGGAGACGAGATTTCGCCTGCTCTCTTGCGTGTCATCGAAGAATCACATGTTGCACTTGTCATCTTCTCAGAAAATTATGCAAATTCTCCATGGTGTCTAGATGAACTTGTGAAGATAGTCGATTGCAAGAAAAGGATGGGACAAATAGTAGTACCGATTTTCTACCATGTGGATCCAACTGATGTTCAGGAATTGACAGGGAGTTTTGCGGAAGCATTTAAAGGATTAGTTGGAGAAGAATTTATGAGCAAAATGGACAGCTGGAGCAATGCTATCAGAGAAACAGCAGAGGTATCTGGCTTCGATTCACAGAATTTCAGGTACATTCAGGTTTGGTTTTCAAAAAAATCTCTATGCTTATTAATCCATTCCATGAAGTGCATAAATTTCTATAGATGTTTGCTTTTACTTATAAGTGCTCGCTTTAATGTAATCAGGCCTGAATCAAAGCTAATTGAGGAAGTTGTTAGTCTCATCCATAAGACAGTAAATCATGCATTTTCTTACGGCTCTATAGATGATGGTTTGATTGGAATTGGTTCACGTCTCACTGATATCGAATCAAAACTCTGTATCGGATCAAAAGATGTATGGTTTTTAGGAATTTGGGGTATGGGCGGCATAGGTAAAACAACCATAGCTCGCAAAATATATGCCCAAATCTGTTCCAAGTTTGAGAGTGCATATTTTGTGGCAAACGTCAGAGAAAGACTGGAAAAATACACATTAGATGATTTACAGCATGAGATTCAATCCCAATTATTGTTGAAAGAAATTCCAAATTCAGGAAGGCCCAATATTCATGTATCCTCTTTCATATGGAAATGGATGAAGAGAAAAAAAGTTATTATTGTTCTTGATGATGTGAGTGATCCAGAGCAAATAGAACTTCTAATTGGAAAACATGAAACGTACGGCCCAGGAAGTAGAGTTATTATGACTAGTAGAGATAAACAAATTCTCATGAATGGGGGTGCTGATGAGATTTGTGAAGTTGAAGAATTAGATTATGGTGAAGCTCTTCAGCTCCTTAGCTTACACGCTTTTAAGCAACATTCACCATCAGATGAATACACAGAGCTAGCAAGAAAGGTAGTAGCATATGCTAAAGGCATTCCGTTAGCTCTTAAAGTTTTGGGTTCCACATTACACAACAAGAATATAAGAGAATGGGAAGATCAGTTGGAGAAATTGAATGCTATGGCCGACAACAAAATTCAGAATGTATTAAAGATAAGTTATGATGAATTGGATTATATGGAGAAGGAAATTTTTCTAGACATTGCATGTTTCTTTAAAGGGGAGGATAGAGATAATACTGAAAGTCTCCTACGAAGTTGTGGTTTTAATGCAATAATTGGTATCAGAATTCTTCTTAATAAGGCCCTTATCACTATTTCTGAGAACAAGTTAGATATGCATGATTTACTTCAGCAAATGGGAAGAGATATCGTTCGGGAAAAATGCATTGAAGAGCCTTGGAATTGTAGCAGGTTGTGGGTTCCTCAGGATATCTATAATGTTTTGACAAAAGATTTGGTATGAATCAACAACAATAATGTATATGATATATGTTTTTATTCAAGTTCAGTACCCAAAGTTACGACTTACGACCTATCTCTTTTTACAGAAATTGATTGTTATGTTTTTTGTTTTTCTAGGGAGCAATTTCAGTTGAAAGCATATCTTTGGACATATCCAAAACTGGAGATATCAATTTAATTTCCACTGTCTTTACAAGAATGAAAAGGCTTCGACTCCTCAAATTTTATAATCCTTATTACTATCCAAAAGAAGAATTATACAATTCATGCAATGGAGTGATCAGAATCCTACAACCAAGATACCTCTGTTGGCAGCAACACACAAGAGGCCTTCTCAACTTCTTACCAGATGAGCTAAGATATCTCTACTGGTATGGATATCCGTCAAAATCCTTGCCATTAAAATTTTGCCCAAAGAATCTTGTTCAACTTCATTTGATTCATAGCCATGTTGAACAACTTTGCACAAAATATCAGGTATTTTTTTGGTATTTTTCATAAAATCATTTATATAAAATATCGTTTAAAATTTTGGATGTAATTTCTTTGCAGTGTTTTGAGAGTTTAAAGTTGATGGACCTCAGTTACTCAGTAAAGCTAATCAGAATTGCAGATTTGTCTAAATTTCCAAAACTTGAGATTTTACATTTGAGAGGTTGTACAAGTTTGGTTGAGATTCGTTCCACTAGATTATATGACAGTGAACTTCGACATTTGAATCTTGAAAGTTGCAGAAGTCTTTGCTATTTTTCAAGTTTTCTTTATATGGAACGTCTTGATTTTCTTTCACTTGAAGATTGCTCAAACATCACAGATTTTCCGAAAATACCAAGGAGTTTAAGATGTCTGGTTTTGAATAAAACTGCAGTGAAACAGGTGCCATTGTCAATTAAGCATTGCTCTCAACTTACTAAATTGGAGATGAAATCATGCACCAGTCTCCAAAGTCTTCTCGAGCAATATTGGGGAGTTGCAACTTCTTGAGCTTCTTAATCTTGAGGGTTGCTTAAAACTGACGAATCTTCCAGACAGCACTTGCAGTCTGAAGTCTCTTAAATCTCTTTCCATAAGTGAGTGTCAAAATCTGAAGGAATTGCCAGAGAACATTGGGAATCTGAAATCTCTAGAGAAACTTGATGTAACCAGAAGTGGTCTTAGAATACTACCATCTAGCGTCAACTGGTTGGTCAAGCTTGAATTTTTGAGTTGTAGTGGATGCAGAGATTTGATATTGCCTCCTTTCACAGGCTTGCCCTCTCTGAAAAGGCTCCTTCTGCAAGATTGTGGGCTTTCAGAAATTTCAGAGAGTCTTGGCTCTTTGAAGTCATTATGGGGATTATATTTAGGTGGGAATAATTTAAAGCAGCTCCCTGCGACCATCAAACAACTTTCCAAGTTGAAAAGACTTTATTTAAGGGGCAACAAGATACTTGAATATATACCAGAGCTTCCGTCAACTCTAGAAGATCTGTCGATTCAAAACTGCACTTGTTTGGAAACAATGTCGTCATTCACACAAGTGAACATGAACTTCTTGCACATGCTAGATGCTAGGAATTGCATTAATTTGGACCGAAGCTGGGGCATAAAGATTATGGATGATGTAATCTTGGGAATTGAAAATATATGGCCTCAGTTAAGACATTTTCCTAAACCTGATCAGGTGCTTTTCTATGATCAGGTGCTTCTCTCTTACCTTTCATCTTTTATGTATATCTTGTATGTTCATGACTGGTGATGATTGTCATTATACAGGTGTTTCGCAAGGAGGTGCTCGTTTACGGTTTATCTTTTGCTGTTTGTATTGCGGGAGACGAATTACCGCCAAAAATGAAACATAAAAATGAGAATGGATCAACCATCTTCATCTCAATGGAACCGTTTCCACTTGACTTCATGGTTGTAGTTTTTTCTGCTGTTGTTGTGGCATCCACAGATAACCAGGCTGAAACTGCCACAGAATTAGCTGAGTCTGGAGATTATTTTGATCCCCATTTTCGAATTGAACCGCGTATAGAGTGTCAAAGTTGTTTTGTGACTGAGTCCGGATGTTCTCTTAATGAGTGTTGCTCTCGTCCGATTTATTGGGACAATTTTTCCGAGCCTAAGTATGCGCCGATCTTTGAGAACAATTTGGTTTGGGTTTACATATTTCATCTCAAAGACAAAAACAGGTTCACAGAGGCTTCGTTTCGATTCTCTGCTCACACTGAGTGTAGTAATTTCACGGTGAAAAAGTGCGGAGTTCATCTACTCTACTCTTTTGACAATCATGAACTCCCTCCTCTTCCTGTCCCATCTTTTGGATGGTCTTGTCGTTCTACCAGCTTTGTATCGCTAACCTGAAATTGTCAGTTAAATAAATAAATTATTTAATATTGACTTCTCAAAATTTACTAATATCCTTTTTTTTTTTTTTTGGCGAAGTCTTTTTAATGTTTCAAGTTTTATTTGCACGGAATGTCTTGATTTTCTTTCACTTGAAGATTGCTTCAAAATCACTGAGTTTTCACTTGAAGATTCGATGTCTGCTTTTTTGTAATTGTGGTAAAAAAATCCAATGGTTATTGTTTTTACAATATTAATTGAAAAAATCAAAATTCAATTACTTGAAATATTAAAAAATTAACAGCTACTCTTTTTCTTTTGCAATAGAGTGAATATTTGTTTGGTATTTGATTGATGAGACATCAATTATGTTAAATTTAGGATGGAGGAGTTAATTGAAAAGACTTGATTTTATTAATACAAAAAATAAAACCTTACAAGGTTTACTACCACTCACACACAATTATACCCTTTTATCTAATTTATATGCTCACCCACTTATCACACTCTTTGTATTTGCTACACATACAACAAAGACACCCATTCCTATTTATAGTCTTCATATGTCGGTGATTCAATGAATTATCACCACAAAAAAATGTAACTTGTGGAACCATATTAGCCACATTTTTACTCAATAAAAATAACCACAAACTAAGATAAATATCTTAGATTCTTATACTCTAATTTAGTCTAGAAGTTTCAATTAAAAGTTGGTGATGTTGATTATTTTAATACTCCCCCTCAACATCGACTTTTAATATTTCGTACTTCTTTGCCATTCCAAGTTGCTTTCTGAAGTCTTCGAATTTTGGACCATTTAGTCTTTTTGTAAAGATGTCAGCAACTTGATCGTCAGTCTTCACATATTGCATCTTGATGTCTCCACGTAAGACCTTCTCTCTTATGAAGTGATAATGCACCTCCACATGTTTAGTTCTTGCGTGGAACATTGGATTTTCAGTCAAGTGTATAGCTGACTGATTGTCACAATATAATTGTACCGAGTAATCCACTAGCTGATGAAGATCCTTCATGTTGTATCAGCCAGGTACATTCTTGAGCTGCTGTTGCTGCTGCCCTGTACTCTACTTCGGTACTTGATAATGAAACCGTAGGCTGTCTCTTGCTGCACCAAGATATAGGTCCCGATCCAAGACTAAACACATAACCTGTAGTTGAACGTCTTGTTTCATGATCTCCAGCGTAATCAGCATCACAATATCCGCGCACCTCACTCTTTCCTCCTTTCTTGTATAAAATACCGTAATCCATCGTACCTCGAACATATCGAAGAATTCTTCGAATAGCTTCTAAATGAGGCTTCTTCGGATTCTGCATAAATCGACTTACCATACTTACTGCATATGATATATCTGGCCTCGTTAGAGTGAGATAGATCAAGCTTCCAACTAGCTGTCTGTACATCGTAGCATCTTCTAAGTCATTTCCTTCAGCGGAATATAACTTTACGTGTACTTCTACTGGAGTTGTAATAGGCTTGCATTCGAGCATCCCAAACTTCTCCAAAAGATCTTTAGCATACTTATGCTGACACAAGAAGAGTCCTTCCTTCGTGCGCTCAACTTCAAGACCAAGGAAATGATTTAACTCTTCCAGTGATTTCATTTGAAATCGCACTGATAAGTTGGCTCTGACTTGATTGATCTCAGCAACATCATCACCTGTAATGATTAGATCATCAACATAAACTAATACTATAGCCAACTTCTCACCTTGGACCTTCACGAACAAACTGGAATCAGCTGGTGCCATCATGTAGCCACTTTGAATCAGGAACTCTGCTATTTTCCCATATCATGCTCTTGGTGCTTGCTTCAATCCATACAATGCTTTCTTCAGCTTGCATATATAGTTTGGTTGAGCCTTGCTCTCGAACCCCTGAGGTTGATCCATGTAAATTTCTCGATCCAATTCACCATGTAAGAAAGCATTCTTCACATCCATCTGCCAAAGCTTCCAATCTTTACTAGCTGCAAGTGCTAGTAGAACACGTACTATGGTGATCTTCGCAACTGGACTAAATGTCTCGTCATAGTCCAGACCATACTTCTGTGAGAATCCTCGAGCCACCAAGCGAGCTTTGTATCTTTCGACTGATCCATCAGGGCGCTGCTTTACTTTATAAACCCATTTGCAGGAAATAGGCTTCACATCTTTGGGTTTGGGAACTAAATCCCAAGTCTCGTTCTGCTTCAAGGCATCCATTTCTTCTTGCATAGTCTTTCTCCAGTCCTTACTTGAGGATGCTTCTTCGTATGTCGTAGGCTCCTTAACTGATTCTTCAATCACTGCTGCATTAGCATACTTAGGATTTGGTCTCCTTTTTCTTATTGACCTTCGCACCGATGATTGTTGTTCTTCTGTTGATTTATCATCATTAACGATCTCCTCAAGTTGACTTGGCCGTTCTTCTTCAGGTGTTTGACGTACTCCTATACGCCATGGAGATTGAGCCTTTTCTGATGACTTGCTCTTGAGGTTTTCGTCTACCGGTTCCACTTCTGGAATGATTTCTTCAGCCGCCTCGTCTCTTTCAAGTCTTTCCTGTAATTTCTCCTCGATTTCTCTTGAATCGGGTAGTACAACTTCATGAGGGGACCACTAGGATGAAGCTTCGTCAAACACCACATTTCTTGATGTATAACACCTTCCTGTTGTTGGGTCACAACACTTCCACCCCTTTCTTTGATTATCATAACCCACGAAGATGCATCTTATAGCTTTCTTATCAAACTTACTGCGTAAATGATCAGGAACGAAAACATAACATACACAGCCAAAAACTCGAAAGTGACTTACAGTGGGTTTGATCTTCCATATCTTCTCGAAGGGTGAAATGAATCCAAGTGGTGCTTGTGGTAGTTTGTTGATAACATCTGCAGCTGTCTTCATACATTCAGCCCAGAACCGAGGTGGAACGTTCTTCGCATGTAACATACTTCTGCATATTTCTGCAAGGTGTCTATTCTTCCTTTCTGCTACACCATTTTGTTGTGGAGTATTAGGACAAGTCAACTGTCGTCGAATCTTGTAATCTTGTAAGTATCTTGAGAACTCGTGCGAAGTATACTCTCCTCCATTGTCAGTGCGAAGGCATTGGATCTTTCGATCAAGTTCCTTCTCGACCTTCTCCTTGAACTCTTGGAACTTGCTGAATGCTTTTGACTTGTTTTTCATAAAATATACCCACACGTACCTTGAGAAATCATCAATAAAAGTTATCATATATTGATGACCACTAACAGATGGTTGCTTCACACGACCAAATACATCAGAGTGCACCAACTCGAGCGGCGCCTTTGCTCGATACTGAGAATCTTCATACGGCAACTGGTGTGCTTTCTCGAACTGGCATCCGGCACATACTATGTCATCTCGAACATCAAGTTGTGGAAGTCCATTGAGCATCGACTTCTTCATCATCACCTTCAACTTATGATAGCTCACGTGTCCTAAACGTGCATGCCACAGATCGGCTGTCTCATTCTTTCTGGCTTTGTCTACATAGGCTGTTTGTGCTGACATTACGTAGACAGACTCAAGTTTTCTTCCCTCCATAAGCGGTGTGCTTGTCAACTTCAGACTTCGATACATCTTCACGTCGTTTGGGCCAAATACCACGTAGTTGCCCGAGGATGTCAACTAGGACACTGATATCAAGTTCTTTGTCATCCCAGGTACATGGAATACATTCTCTAATTGCACTTCCCTAGAGTTGTATCGAGGCACGACCATCGTCTTGCCAACATGTGTGATTGGTAGTTTTGAGTTGTTCGCAGTGACAACAACTCGCTCCCCTTTGTACTCTGTCATGCTTGATAATTTTTCCTTGTCTCCAGTCATATGGTTAGAGCATCCAGAGTCTACTATCCAATCATTATGATAATTGATAAATTTATTACTTACAGCGGTAAGTGCTAGCTCATCATGTGCATCTGCTTTGGAGGGCATGACTGTGTCACATGTCACTGGCTCTGTAATTGCACACGAAGCCTCGAAGTCCCAATCTTCTTCTCTTTCATCTTGAGCATGTGAGGATGTTGCAGCGTTTCCTTCTACTTTCTTGTATCTGCAGTCTCGAGCATAGTGGCCTCTTTTGCCACAATTATAACATTGGTCGTTCTTGTGCCGATGTGTCTTCTCGTGTGTTTGCTTGTGGTTGTGGTGAGCTCCCCCTTGTTTCCAACTCCCTCCTTGTTGCCTCTTCTTCCATCCTTGTTTGAATCTTTCGCCATTTCTCGATCTCGTCATTTTTGGATCCTTGCTCTTTTTATTGATAAAAAGAGCTTTATCTTCATCATTGACTGAGACTTTAGACATTTGCTTGTCTAGAGCCTCTTGATTAGCCAAGGTATTTTCTAATTCATTTAAGCTTGGCTCTTTAGCCCATCCACGGGTTGCTGTGACAAGTGCGTTGAATTCTGGACGCAACCCATGGACTATAATTCTTCTCATTCTTGTTTCAGTAATTTTATTTTCAGGATCCAATTTTGAAATTTCTTTACACAAAGTTTTAACTTTAGTAAAGTATTGACTCACCGTCATGTCATTTTGCGAGACCGACAATAACTCGTTCTCGAGTTGTTGGAGCTTGACATCGTTCGTTCTTGCAAATAATCCGGCAAGAGTGTCCCATGCTTCTTTGGGGTTTTTAGCATCCTTGATGCGTTGCAGCAAATCGTCCTCCACCGAAATTGATAAAGCATACATAGCTTTACCACACTTGACCTTCCATTTCTTAAGCTCATTTTGTTCCGTCGGAGGCGCTGTTTCGTTTCCTCCAACGGTCTCCCATAAATCTTGGCCGAGCAGATAAAATTGCATACGAGTACTCCAAGTACTATAATTATTATTATTGAGTTTTTCGAGAGTGCTTACCGAGGTAGACATGTCTGCCATCACGACTTGGTTATCTCCTCTAATTAACCAAGTAACACCGACCAATAATTTTTACAGTCTCGGACTGCGCGCTAAAAATACCTCGTACCACCACGATCCCGGATCGCGAACTTTCGAAGCACTCGACTCCCGGTCCCTGACCGCTTGCTTGCACTCGACCACGTACCGGTCCCTGACCGCCTGCTCTGATACCACTTGTTAAATTTAGGATGGAGGAGTTAATTGAAAAGACTTGATTTTATTAATACAAAAAATAAAACCTTACAAGGTTTACTACCACTCACACACAATTATACCCTTTTATCTAATTTATATGCTCACCCACTTATCACACTCTTTGTATTTGCTACACATATAACAAAGACACCCATTCCTATTTATAGTCTTCATATGTCGGTGATTCAATGAATTATCACCACAAAAAAATGTAACTTGTGGAACCATATTAGCCACATTTTTACTCAATAAAAATAACCACAAACTAAGATAAATATCTTAGATTCTTATACTCTAATTTAGTCTAGAAGTTTCAATTAAAAGTTGGTGATGTTGATTATTTTAATAAATTATTGATATGAAAGCAAAGCATACATTTTTCTACATCAGAAAGTCTTTAGAAATTTAATCGGAAATTATGATCGAAAATCACTACACACTTTTGACAATCATGAAATCCCGCCTCTCCCTGTCCCCTTTTTTTTTTTTGGATATTCTTCTCATCCTGTATTGGAACCTGAAATAATCAGTTAATTATAAATTAACTTTTTTATTATTTCCTTGTCAAAATTTACTAGTATCTTCTTTTCTTTTTGGCAAAGTCTTTGCAATTTTTCAAGTTTCCTCGACATGGAATGTCCTGATTTTCTTTCGCTTGAAGATTGCTTCAAAATCCAGAGTTTCCAGTGATTCCAAAGAGTATAAGATATCTGATTTTAAGTAACTATTTAATCGTTATGGTTTTACTTAACATATTAGTCCGTCCATCAATTACTTTGATAACAACCCAAATTATTCTTGAATAAGGAATAAGGGAAAATTAATAGAAATAATGGCAAACCATTATTCCTTCTAAAATAGATATTTATGCATGATTAATGTGGAATTAATGATAATTAATGCAGGGGAGAATATGCAAATAATGAGGAAAATGAAGGAGTCTCTAGCATTATGCCACGCCACGTGGACCATGGCGAGATACGTCATAACGAGATACGCTCGATGAGAGCGAGTAGCGGAGACCCGCCATAGCTCTCAAGGAGAGCGTACATACGCCTTGACGGATCAGAGAATACGAAAATGCGCCTTTATTACCATCCATGAATGGGAATAAATACAATTAAAAGGCAACTAATAACCCATTAATGAGCTAACGGTCATACTTGAATAAGATCAGTAACCACCATTAATGAGGCATTAATGGAGAGTTTCTAGTTACCGAGAGTTACAACTACATGACTATAAATAGCTTGTCTCCCAAGCTATTGAGGTACACTTACTGATTCTCTACTTTTGTGCTTACAGTTTATTCTCAGAAATATTACTGACTTTGGCATCGGAGTGTCCCCGGCCGATCCCAACGGCGCCTCACAGGGAAGTGCTCCGATCAAGGTTTTTTCCCCGAGTTATCAATTGGTGCGGTGAGCGTGGATCTCTAACAAACAGAAGATCACAAAATCTTGATTGTATAGAGTTTCACAAAGAACAAAACAATGGAGTCAACGGAATAGAAATCACAATCTCAAACTTTGGCTCAATCAGTACAACAAATCTATCCAAATATACAGTTCTTCATATATTGGTGGGAAAGAGTTTTCTACATTGAATCTGAAATTTTATGATGAAAAAGATAAGTTTCCTCCCCTTTCTTATTCCATTTTTAATTAAAGAAAATTGAGATCCCTCACTCTTATAAAGTGCTATGAATATCATTACATGTTATTATGATAAATCTAATAAACTGTGAAAGATGAAGTCATAGACACAAATCTTTCATTAAATCTTGCATGCTTACTATGCCCTCATATTTTTATGCATGACAAGTGTAATATCATATTATCATTGAATTAGTACAAACGCATGTATAAGACCCGTAATCTTGGAATTTATAAAAGAAATTCATCCATTCAATGTGATTTTGTCATTTGATATTAAAATATCATAAAAGGGCTCATGTAATTACAAATGATTTAGATCTGGTCGGTCTTTTGGATGAACATGCATATAACTATTAGAAGAAATTACAAAAAAAATTATATTTGGTTTTTCCTTGTACAATTCACCATCTATATATGGCTTTTCTCCTATATAGTACTTTTAATATCAGAAATTCATATTTTTGAATATTGTTTTGTCAAACAGTTATTTCATTCCATTTTTTACAAGGATGCGTCTATTCATATAAAAACTGTTTATTTGACATTGTTAGAATTTCTGTTACCAACACAAGAGACTTGAAAATATTGAGTCTATTTGTAATTATCCTGTAATTGTCCCTAACTATTAAGGCCATTATGGGCTGATGAATTACCAAATTGGATAAACAAAACTTTCATACCCTGAGCTAACTACAAAATAGTGCAAGTGTCAGTTTCGGATCAGAACATTAATTTATGCAAAATTCTTAGGATATACATGACAATTCCTTAGAGATTGTTTGGATGATAGTATATGAAGGTAGGTGATGATGAATTTTGAGCAATTTTCCTTACACCCCAAATTGGAGGAGAATCATGGTACATGTATTTTTCTTCCAAAATTACCCTTTGTATTTTATTTTATTCGTACAAATGAAATGATTTAAGAGTAATTTTATATATACCTATATTATTAAATCATCACTTACCTTTCTTTAATTACACCTCATTCAAATGAGGCTTTAATGATCTCTGAATGCTATTAATTTATGGATGCACAATATTAATTGCAAGTAAATAGCAACTATGTAAGATATCTTACCCAATATAGAATGTCATAACTTTTATGACGTTTAAAATAAATATGCTATCTTGGATATTAATGCACATTGAAATACAAAAGGACATTATTCTTAAACCATTCTCATTATGGTTATTTATTAAGAATTCATTATGATATTCATGTGCAGTAGCAATCTTTATGGTTATGACCGTTATACGTGATATTATTACTAAAACAAGCACGATTAAAATTCTATTATGAATTTGTTTGACATATAATATTTACTCAGTTTTATCCTTTGACTAAGTTCATTCTAGAGGCAGTGACCAACGTGAATGAATTATTAAGTTGATTCCAAGATGAACTAAAAATTCCATAAAGAGAATTGCATCATACATGATATTTGCCAACAAGGCCAATGCAAACATTCTTTTGCTATGAAGTATGTTCCATGGATCAAGCCATTGATCCCCCAAGGTAAGTGAATATAGCTTTTATGCCTTACCACAATCTTTTAATAATGGACAGAGTATGCCCCGCTTCTGGAGTTCTTTCAGTGCTAACCCACAGGTACAAGGGAGTTGCTAATACTACAACCAGTGCAAACACTGATATGAAAAATAAAGCTCAATCCAAAGAAGTGTATATGCAGAGTCACTTCAGAAAAATTCCTTCACTATGTCATCGGCCAAAAAGGAGTTAGAGCAAATCCAGATAAAATAAAAGCCGTGCGAGGAAGGTGAAAAGAGCGCCTAAATAAAAGCCATGCGAGGAAAAAGGTGAAAAGAGCGCCTAAATGAAAACCCCATAATGGGTGAGAAAGATCCAAAGGTTGAACGGACAGATCATCATACTAGAAAGATTGTCAACAAGCATATCAAGGTATAAAACAATTCCTAGCAGAACCACCCTTGATGAGCAGACCAATCTGAAGGGGAGACCTGCATTTGTATCAATCTGTCATGGATAAAGCTATATGCACCGTGGTTATTCAAGAAAAAGAAGGTCAGCAGTTCTCCATCTATTATGTTAGCAAAATGTTGAAGGATGCGGAGACAAGATATTCGAAGCTAGATAAAATGGCTCCCACGGTTGTGACAACATCCATCCGCGTTAAACCATAGCTCCAAGCATAACCTCAACATGATCGAGATCAAGATCAAGAACCGGCTTCACCATCATGATTCAACATTGAACACACGAATGATAAGATTGAAAGGCGAGTGCATGCCGCTCTATATAGACAAGAGAACAATGCAGAAAGGTACGCCATCAAGTTAACATGAATTCGCCATTCACAGCACGGATCCTGGGGTACGAAGCGGAAAGAATGTTTAAAGCTTCCAACTTGCCACAATATAAAAGAAAAGATTCAATATAAGCGGGACATTACATATCCCGAACCCAAAGGAGGGGAGCATGTAACCGTTGGAAGAAACGCCAAAGCGTACTACAGGTTGGCCACCACATTGGTTGGCCACCACACTGAAGCTTGCTGGGAGCTGGCAAACTAGATAGCTTTGTCCAGAATAAAAAATAACAAGATGACAAGCGGAAGACAGATCCCAAAAATAAATTCAAAAGTGTCATTAATGTCATAGCAGATGGACCAGTGTATCAGCCACCCGTGGAAAAAGCAAAAATATCTGCTCTGGATAAAACATCCCTCCATTGCTCCTTTTGCAGAAACAGGTCCAGTAATCTCTCCACATACAGATGCGTTGACAATTGAAGGATGGGAGATGAAATGAAGCGAGTAATGGTAGACACGGGCAGTTCTTGCAATGTCATCACCATAGGTGCATTCGCTAAACTAAAGGTTGATCTGATCCAAATAGAAACAACCATTGTTGACATCATTGGAGTGACAGGTCACACTATCCAGACCAAGGGCCAGAGGTTGCAGCCCTAATTTCCATCCGTCGTCTGACAATGTACATTCTCACCAGCAAAGGAGGAGTAATGATTAGCGGGAACCAAAAGGTGGCTAAAGAGACTTATACTCGGCGTCACTATCAATCCGCCCACAATCCAAAGAGGACGAAGGTGAGAAATATTAACTTGTCACTACAGCTTTGGGCGACACAGAAACGCTCCTTATTACTGATGGAAAGCGGGTGCGGATCGCCAAAGGATTAAAACTTGAGATCAAAGAGGATGTTTAAAAAGTTCTCATTGAGTCTGAAAGCGTATTTACATAGGAGAATGAGATCCCCAAAGGAGTAAGCCCAGATGTGATTACTCATAAGTTAAACATCATTGAGGATGCGGTTCTAGTTGCTCAGAAAAGACGGAACCATGGGCCTAAAAATCAGTATTTTTACATATTCTTATATGTGCATTAAACTGTTATAGTATCCTATATTTTATAATTTATTCTTTCTCGCCATACTTCTTATATTCATTTGCCTAGCTTTTAGTGCTGATATACGCCCAGTGGCTGGCGAATGAAAAGTTCCACAGGCGGATCAATTACCTCAAAGATAGGACAATTGATCCCATCACGGGCGGATCCCCTTTCCATAAAGATAAGAAGCACAGACCCTCAGGAGCTTTCAAATGAGCTCAACTCTCTCCTCAAAGACAGGAAAAGGATTGACCACCATCAAAAGCGGATTAAAATCGTCTCAAACATGAGATCATTACACCCTCAACTTTCTCCTCAAAGATAGGAGAACATTCTCATGGGTGGATCCATCTTTAGATGATCACCATTCGAGAAAGAGTTAAAACATTCCTTGGACACAAGGACTTTACACTCTCTCACTCCCTTCCCAAAGAAGGGTTCACAAGTCCTACGGGCGGATCGCTTCACCTCAAAGATAGGTAGCAAGTTGATCCCCTATGCAGCTTTACTTCCTCTAGAAGGAATAGAACAGCTTCTAAACCTTCACAAAGGTTCACACATTGGGGTACGGCTGGCCACCTACCCTAAACAATCGGAGAAATCCTAAACCAGATCCTAGAAAATTACTTGCTAAAAGATATAATGCATTAGTAAAAATAGTTCTGGAAAGCAAAGGGTTCATCTCCAAATCATGAAGCCTCGTCTTCACCTCCAAATAATAAAGCCTCGTCTTCATCTCCAAATAGTGAAGCCTCGTCTTCATCTCCAAATCATGAAGCCTCGTCTTCATCTCCAAGTAATGAAGCCTCGTCTTCATCTCCAAATCATGAAGCCTCGTCTTCATCTCCAAGTAATGAAGCCTCGTCTTCATCTCCAAATAATGAAGCCTCGTCTTCATCTCTAAGTAATGAAGCCTCGTCTTCATCTCCAAATCATGAAGCCTCGTCTTCATCTCCAAGTAATGAAGCCTCGTCTTCATCTCCAAACAATGAAGCCTCGTCTTCATCAAATTCATGAAGCATCGTCTTCATCCAATTCATGAAGCCTCGTCTTCATCCAATCAATGAAGCCTCGTCTTCATCCAATGCATGAAGCCTCGTCTTCATCCAATTCATGAAGCCTCGTCTTCATCCAATTCATGAAGCCTCGTCTTCATCCAATCAATGAAGCCTCGTCTTCATCCAATTCATGAAGCCTCATCTTCATCCAATCAATGAAGCCTCGTCTTCATCCAAGTAATGAAGCCTCGTCTTCATCCAATTAATGAAGCCTCGTCTTCATCCAATCAATGAAGCCTCGTCTTCATCCAATCAATGAAGCCTCGTCTTCATCCAATTAATGAAGCCTCGTCTTCATCCAATTAATGAAGCCTCGTCTTCATCAAAGTAATGAATCCTCATCTTCATCATAGAAATAACAAAGTCTCGCCTCCACAAAATGCACAAAAGTCCCTAAATGGCTGATCATTCTTACTGATCCCTAAGGGCGGGTCATTCTCCTCAATATGGCAGAACTGAAGAAAATAAGTCCCTAAAGGCGAATCATAATCCTATGGGGTAGGAACAAATGGTCCCATAAAGGGCAGGTTATTCCTTTCTAAAAGAAATATAACTCTCAAGAAGGCCCTAGAGGCTAACAATGGATACGGTTGGCCACCTATCCACAAGGAAGCAAAAGGCCCTAAAAGTGCATCATATCCATATATGATCCCCCATCTAGGGCGGGTCCACTTTTCTCCAAGATAGAAAAATAAAACACCATTTAGACAGCCCTAAAGAGCTTTTTATACCTTTAGGGGGGGCTTCTGATAACAACCCAAATTATTCTTGAATAAGGAATAAGGGAAAATTAATAGAAATAATGGCAAACCATTATTCCTTTTAAAATAGATATTTATGCATGATTAATGTGGAATTAATGATAATTAATGCAGGGGAGAATATGCAAATAATGAGGAAAAGGAAGGAGTCTCTAGCATTATGCCACGCCACGTGGACCATGGCGAGATACGCCATAACGAGATACGCCCGATGAGAGCGAGTAGCGGAGACCCGCCATAGCTCTCAAGGAGAGCGTACATACGCCTTGACGGATCAGAGAATATGAAAAGGCGCCTTTATTACCATCCATGAATGGGAATAAATACAATTAAAAGGCAACTAATAACCCATTAATGAGCTAACGGTCATACTTGAATAAGATCAGTAACCACCATTAATGAGGCATTAATGGAGACTTTCTAGTTACCGAGAGTTACAACTACATGACTATAAATAGCTTGCCTCCCAAGCTATTGAGGTACACTTACTGATTCTCTACTTTTGTGCTTACAGTTTATTCTCAGAAATATTACTGACTTTGGCATCGGAGTGTCCCCGGCCGAACCCAACGGCGCCTCACAGGGAAGTGCTCCGATCAAGGTTTTTTCCCCGAGTTATCATACTTATAAAATCCTTGAGTTTTTTCAAGGTCTTCTTACATCCTGCTTCATGTCTCTCTCTATTAAGCTGTTGTTTTGTTTTTGAAAAGAGCTTTGCGTGTATGTTTGATGACTGGTGTTTTCAATTTATATGTCGCTCTAATTTTTAGGTTTATTTCTTCATATGGATATTGCTTTTTCTTCATATGATTTTGCTTTTCTTTCGCATATCTACTACCACAGACAAACTATAAATACTTTGTAATATTCCGATCCAATATCATATAGATATTGTCCGCTTAATCTAAAATCCAACACTTTGGGTTTTATGGTTTTAAAACGCGTATACATGTATTGGATTCTCACTTTACTGATAAACCTAAGTCATACTTTATCTATTTTCGAAGTGGAATTCAATTCATTTATGCTCCATTATCATTCGTTCTTTGCTTAGTCCTTCTATCCCGACACCACCTACTCTGGACCGGGTCGTTACATACTTAATTTAGTGCTATAAACAAGTTGAGCTGCTCAGTTCGATACATATGCATAAATAGTGACTTATAAATTCATAAAGCATTATTACAAGTTGCTAAATAGTGACGTGCAAAAGATTCACAACAACAATAATAAAATCTTAGTCTCGAAATGATTTGGAATCGGCTAACGTGAACTACCATACAACAACGCGGTGTAAAAGATTCACAGATAAAAAAAAAATCTTCACATCTGTTTTTTTGGAAGAGGCCACGTAATGCAGAAACACATAAATGAAGGATCACATCGACTCTGCAACTAGACAAAAAGAAAAACTTAAAATTTCCAAAAATTCCTGGAAGTGTCACATCAGTTTGTTATTTATAAAAGTAACACATCAGCTAATTGAGATTTAGTATATAGTATAGATAATTATTTTATTATTTTGATTCCGTCGGCTTTCTATTCCCTTCTCTCTCCTTCCGGTCAAGAATGAAAACTTCAGTGTTAAAAAAGAATCAAATGTAAAACCCAAAACCCCCGTTGCATATACTCGGAGTCGGAGGGGATATTCATTGCGTCGGCAGTGCAATTGTCTACTGATTTATCTTTCTGAACCTGTTGAGGTAACCGATTTCCATCTTTTCTTTTCCTTCAATTCCTCAAAACACATATTTGTTTCAGAAATTGCAAATTTTGTTGCTGACCGACTTATTCCCTGTTCGGGGCTTGAATGATACTAGAAAGTAGAAAAGGAAGATAAAGATCGGATAAGCTATATATACGAAGCTCAGATGTTTATCATCGGTGTATCAATTGGATGTTTTAGAGAAAAGAAAGTCTGGATGGTTGGCGGTTTTGGTTGTTGTGGTGGAAAACTTCAACGGTTATTGTTTTTACAATATCAATTGAAAAACAATAAAAATTTGTGAACAGCTACGCGTTTTCTTTTATTGGATAGAGTTGATATTTTTTTTGATGTTGGATTGAGACATATCAATTAATTTGATATAAAATGCATACATTTTTCTTCATCAGAAAGTCTTTGGAAATTTAATAGGAAACTATGATAAAAAGATATCACTACCACTGATGTCACTGATAATTACTAGTTACTAAAACTCACAAGTAATTATTCTCATAATATGTTATCCCCCACCATAGTTAACTTCATCTTAATTCCTCTTCTTCTATACACCTTGTTTTCTGTTAATGTCTATCATGTCTTCTACTTCTAAGTGTACTTATGATGTATTTATCAGTTTTAGAGGCACAGATGTTCGTGATGGCTTTCTCAGTCATCTCTTCCATGCTTTACGTCAAAAGCAAATTGTTACTTTCAAGGATGAAAACCTTGAAAGAGGAGAGGAGATTTCGCCTGCTCTCTTGCGAGTCATTGAAGAATCACATGTTGCACTTGTCATCTTCTCAGAAAATTATGCAAATTCTCCATGGTGTCTAGATGAACTTGTGAAGATAGTCGATTGCAAGAAAAGGATGGGACAAATAGTAGTACCAATTTTCTATCATGTGGATCCAACTGATGTTCAGGAATTGACAGAGAGTTGTGGGGAAGCATTTAAGGGCAGACATGAGAGCTGGAGGAATGCTCTGAGGGAAACAGCAGAGATATCTGGCTTCGATTCACGTACTGTCAAGTAAGCTCTAGTTTTTATTTTCAAAAATTCTCTGTGATTCAGTGCATAAATTTTGTATAGATGCTTGCTTTTACCTTATACTTACAACTACTCGCTTTAATGTAATCAGGCCTGAATCAAAGCTAATTGAGGAAATTGTTAGTTTCATCCATCAGAGAGTAAATCATGCATTTTCTTACGTCTTGATGGCTGATGGTTTAATTGGAATTGATTCACGTGTCAATGATATCCAATCAAAACTTTGTACTGATTCAAAAGATGTATTGTTTTTAGGAATTTGGGGCATGGGCGGAATTGGTAAAACTACTGTAGCTCGCAAAGTATATGACCGAATCTCTTCCAATTTTGAGAGTGCATATTTTGTCGCAAACGTCAGAGAAAGATTGAAAAAATACACTTTAGGTGATTTACAGCATGAGATTCTATCAGAATTATTAGGAAAAGAAATTTCAAATTTAAGAAGGCACAATATTGTTGGACCCTCTTTCATATGGAAATGGATGAAGGGAAAAAAAGTTCTTATTGTTCTTGATGATGTGAGTGATCTAGACCAAATAGAGCATTTGATTGGAAAACATGATATGTACAGTCCAGGGAGTAGAGTTATTTTGACTAGTAGAGATAAACAAATTCTCATGAATGGGGGTGCAGATGAGATTTGTGAAGTTGAAAAATTAGGTCATCGTCAAGCTCTTCAACTCCTTAGCTTACACGCTTTTAAGGAACATTCACCATCAGAAGGATACATAGAGCTAGCACAAAAGGTAGTAGCATATGCTAAAGGTATTCCATTAGCTCTTAAAGTTTTGGGTTCCACATTGCACAACAAGGATACGAGAGAATGGGAAGATCAATTGGAGAAATTGGAGGCTATGGCTGACAAGAGAATTCAGAATATATTAAAGATAAGCTACGATGAATTGGATTATATGGAGAAGGAAATTTTTCTAGATATTGCATGTTTCTTTAAAGGGGATGATAGAGATCATGTTGAAAGTATACTACGAAGTTGTGGTTTTAATGCAAGAATTGGTATCAGAAATCTTCTTAATAAGGCTCTTATCACAATTTCAGAGAACAAGTTAGATATGCATGATTTACTACAACAAATGGGAAGAGATATTGTTCGAGAAGAACACATTGAAGAGCCTTGGCATTGTAGCCGGTTGTGGGTTGCTCAAGATATCTGCAATGTATTGACAAAAGATTTGGTATGAACCACCAAAATTAATATATATCTACCTATCTATCCATCCATCTTGAAGTTTCAGTTCTCATAGTATAGTTGGAACCTTCTTTTCATTAATGTTTTCCATAGCTTGCACTTTACACAGGAATTAACTATTTTATTTCTTATATTTTAGGGAGAAGTTTGTGTTAAAAGCATTTCTTTAGACATGTTGAAAATTGGAGATATCAACTTAAGTTCCACTGTCTTTAGAAGAATGAAAAGGCTACGACTCCTCAAATTGTATAATCCTTACTATCCAAAAGAAGGAGTATACAATTCATGCAATGGAGTGATCAGAATTCAACCACTAAGATATCTCTCTTGCCAGCCACATACAAGAGGCCTCCTCAAATTCTTACCGGATGAGCTAAGATATCTCTACTGGTATGGATATCCATCAAAATCCTTGCCATTAAAATTTTCTCCGAAGAATCTTGTTCAACTTCATTTGGTTCGCAGCCATGTTGAACAACTTTGCATAAAAAATCAGGTATTCTTTTGGAATTGTATAATTTCATAAAATAATTCATGTAGATTATCTTTGTAAATTTTAGTTGTACTTTCATTGCAGTGTTTTGAGAGTTTGAAGTTGATAGACCTCAGTTACTCAGTAAAGCTAATCAGAATTGCAGACTTGTCTCAATTTCCAAAACTTGAGGTTTTACATTTGAGAGGTTGTACAAGTTTGGTTGAGATTCGGTCCACTAGATTATATGTCAGTGAACTTCGACATTTGAATCTTGAAAGTTGCAAAAGTCTTTGCTATTTTTCAAGTTTTCTTTATATGGAACGCCTTGATTTTCTTTCACTTGAAGGTTGCTTCAAAATCATAGAGTTTCCAGTGATTCCAAGGGTTATAAGATGTCTGATTTTAAGTAAAACTGCAGTGAAGCAACTTCCATGGTCAATTGAGCACTTCTCTCAACTTGCTAAATTGGAGTTGAAATCATGCACCAGTCTCCAAAGTCTTCCGAGGAATATTGGGGAGTTGCAACTTCTTGAGCGTCTTAATCTTGAGGGCTGCTCGAAACTGAGGAATCTTCCAGACAGCACTTGCAGTTTGAAGTCTCTTAAATCTCTTTCCATAAATGAGTGTCAAAATCTGAGGGAATTGCCAGAGAACATCGGGAATCTGAGATCTCTAGAGAAGCTTGATGCAACCAGAAGTGGTATTCGAATGCTACCACCTACCATCAACTGTTTGGCCAAGCTTGAATTTTTGAGTTGTAGTGGATGCAGAGATTTGATATTGCCTCCTTTCACAGGCTTGCCCTCTCTGAAAATGCTCCTTCTGCAAGATTGTGGCCTTTCAGAAATTTCAGAGAGTCTTGGCTCTTTAAAGTCATTGTGGGGATTATATTTAGGTGGGAATAATTTAAAGAAGCTCCCTGCGACCATCAAACAACTTTCCGAATTGAGAAGACTTTATCTAAGGGGCAACAAGAGACTTGAATATATTCCAGAGCTTCCGTCAACTCTAGAAGATCTGTGGGTTCAAAACTGCACTTCTTTGCAAAGAAAGTCGTCATTCACAGAAGTGAACATGAATTTTTTACAGGTGCTAGATTCTAGGAATTGCATTAATTTGGATCAGAGCTGGGGCAGAAAGATCATGGATGATGTGCTGTTGGGAATTGAAAATATACTGCCTCAGTTAAGACATTTTCGTAAACATGATCAGGTGCTTCTCTTGTACCTTTCGTCTTTTATGTTAAACATTTGTTCGTGACTGATGATGATTTTCATTATACAGGTATTTTGCAAGGAGGTGCTTGTTTGCAGTTTATCAATTGCGGTTTGTCTTGCAGGAAACGAATTACCACCAAGAATGAAGCATAAAAATGAGAATGGATCAACCATCTTCATCTCAATGGAACCTGTTCCACTTGACTTCATGGTTGTAGTTTTTTCTGCTGTTGTCACATCCACAGATAATGAGGCCGAAACTGCTACAGAATTTGCTGAGTCTGGACATTCTTTTGATCTCCATTTTGGAACTGAACCACGTATAAACTGTCAAAGTTGTTTTGTGACTGAGTCCGGATGTACTCTTAATAAATGTTGTTCTCGTGCGATTTTTTGGGACAATTACTTCAAGCCTAAGTATGCACCAAGCTTTGAGAACACTTTGGTTTGGGTTTACATCTTTCATCTAAAAAATAAACACAGGTTCACAGAGGCCTCGTTTCGATTCTCTGCCGACACTGAGAGTAGTAATTTCACGGTGAAAAAGTGTGGAGTTCATCTACTCTACTCTTTTGACAGTCATGAAATCCCGCCTCTTCCTGTCCCATCTTTTGGATGGTCTTCTCATTGTACCAGCTTTGTATCGCTAACCTGAAATTATCAGTTAAAATAAATGGACTTTTCAGTATTTCCTTCTCAAAATTTACAAATACCTCTTTTTTGGGCAAAGTCTTGGCAATGTTTCAATTTTTCATTATATGGAAAGTCTTGATTTTCTTTCACTTGAAGATTGCTTCAAAATCACAGAGTTTCCAGTGATTCCAAGGAGCATAATCGTGTACTAGTCTCCAGAGTCTTCCTGGCAATATTGGTGAGCTGCAACTTCTCAAACCTCTTAATCTTGAGGGCTGCTCGAAACTGGCGACTCTTCCAGACAGCACTTGCAATTTGAAGTCTCATAAATCTGAAATAATTGCCAGAGAATATTAGGAATTTAAATTCTCTGAAGAAGCTTGTTGCAGCCAGAAGTGTTATTAGAAAACTTCCATCCTCCATCAACTGTTTGGGCAAGCTTAGAACTTTGGATTGTGAAGGATGCAGAGAGTTTATATTGCTCCTTTCACTGGTTTGCCCTCGCTGGCTTGGCTTTTTCTAGATGATTGTGGCTTTTCAGATAGAGAGAGCATTAGGTGATTCTCTCCTACTTTTCATCTATCTATTTATCGATTTATATCTGTTTACCTATCCATCTCCTTCCTCTCCGCAATCGTGACTGAGTACTGTCATGTTACAGGTAAATTATTATGGTGAGACACTGGCTTGCAATTTGACCTTATTTTGATTCTCCGCAGTTCAATTTTCTGTTGATGGTGTTGAAAGCCTAAGCAATGTGATGGTTAGAAAGTGTGGAGTTCATCTGCTATCTCGTAACAAGGATGAAGTTGGTACTTGTGGATTGCATCCTACAAGCTTTGAACCCGCAGAAAGCTTACAGGGATCAGGTCTAGAAGAAGATAATGACCATTATGATGTTAGAGAAATGAAATGCAGCCGTTTCGACTGAGAACCAAAGAAGTAATGATGAAGACGAGAAAGCTGTACAATGAAGATAAGATGAGTTTGTTATGCAGGTGATGATTTTCTCCCCCCTTGATTCATGTTGATTACGTCTGAGGTTGACTGTAAGTTCCATGAAATCCAAATCTTTTGTTAGAGTGTAAGGTCCATATGTTGGAATGTGTCAATTGCATATAGATAGAAGTACTACTTTATTCCAAGAAAACAATTAAAGTAAGCATCATATACATTCAATCCATCAAAATCATGTAGTTAATCCAAATCATTTTCTTTTCTATGCCTTTTTCCAACAACGTTTTGTCTATCAAAATGGGAGCTTTTTCGATGCCATATTTCCAAATTCAAGAGATCAGTTTTTTTCATTTGGCACAGATATAGAAATCACTTGTACATTCTTTACACAAGGAATTAGTAGCTCCTTAGTTTCCATTCATTTCCCCCCTTTTTAGGATGAAATATTTAGGATCGATCTTTCGTAACTAGTTTTAACCTCTGGTTGTGGAATTTGTACTGATGAACTACATTATCAGCTTGGCTGGTGATGAGTGCCTTTGGTTGTCTGGAATTAATGGAGTACTAGTACAATTCAACCGGCTGGGTAGCTTTTTCCGCAGATTCTTGCTGTTCATGATCAGTAACCACTGCTGCTTCTGCTGTCGCCGATTGTGTTGACGCATGAGTTTAATATCTTGGACATGGAGGTGCAGACTGTTGCATCCGGGACTCTGAATTTCTTTTGGAGTCTCTTCTCAACTCATATCGTGATGATTGTTCATTTCTAATAAATATATAACCAATTTTAATACAGAAGATGGGGTTGTAATTGTAATATTATTTAACACTCTTCTGGTGACCACATGAGTTTTATATGTCAGCTGCTAAATATCGCAACCAAATTTCTTATCACCGCCTCTTTTGGACTTTTTTGCCCTTCTCGTAATTTTGATCAAAAACTGAAAATTCTCTCCAAAATTATAAACCCGAACAACAATAATTGAAATTATGAAAATAATTGATGTGTGACAATCAGAACCCCGAAAATGGATGATTACGAGTCCGAAACATTAAGATTTACATCTTTTTATCAAAGAACTCATGAAAATAATACATATTTTTCATGACGATTTTACATTTTTCGGCACAAAAAAAAGGAGAATTTTTCATTTTTCGTCATAAAAAATTGAATGATTTAGTATTTTTCGTCACTAAAAATTCTATGATTTTGCATATTTCAAAATTTAGCCTAAACGGATGCGGCATACCGTTCGAGCCATGGAGGGAACGGATGCGGCGTACCATTCGAGCCATGGCGGGAACGGATGCGGCATCCATTTCCGCCATGGGTCGAACGGTATGCCGCATCCGTTTAGGCTAAATTTTGAATTTTCTCTCAAAAAAAATATTCCCAATTTCAAAAAAAAAATATGTCAAGGGTAAAATTGTCCAATGGATGCGGTGATAAGGAATTTGGTTGTGGTATTTAGCAATACCTAATGAATTTTATGCTAACTTTATGAGCAGCATTCGGCTCATACAAACCCGACCGACTTCGATTCAATTTATAAACTAGTTGAGTTTGAGTATAGGGAAACTCGGTTCGAAATTTCGCAACCAAACTCGATTATTTGTTTATAATGTTTATAAATAAGTTCGTAAGTTTGTTTCGATTGTTTTAATAACAGTATTTTTATGAAATGGAAATGTAAAATTACTTTTTATTAACACAAAAATTTTGGTTTTGACAGTACGCTATATAAGAAAGAAGAAATAACCAAAAAAAAATATAAGAAAGAAGAAATGACCATATAGAAATTTAAAACGGATTTACCATGCTATTTGTTTACATCCATTAGTTTATAAGAGATTAATTAATTAACGATCAAACTTTGTGAATAAATAAATTAATGTTCGCAAATACATGTCAAAGTTCAGTTTGATTACAGCCTAGATTTGGGCAAAGAAAAGCAACTAATTAAGGAACCGCTTGCTTAATCAATTCAAAATGTCCTACCTGCTCTGCTCTGATCTGCTCCTCATTAAATTTTCTCCTTCCATCTTTTAATCTTCTTTTACTTTGGGTGTTTGGGTTAGGTCATTTTTTACTCTGATTTCAGAATTCCGATTGGTTAATTTAATGCTGGTTTCAATTGAATTTATAAATATTATATTCATTTAAATTATTAGACTACCAAACTAACTTCTAACAGAACAGAATGAAATTCTGAACCAAACAAAATACATTAATAATTATTTTAATCTGATTCTACAACATTCCAATTCTAATCTCGTTGTTTACCTACCTTTCACCTCCTGTTTGCCTTTTCATTTTAAAAGACAGAGTTCTAAGTGTTTGGTTAGACTTTTCCTGTTTGCCTTTTACAGTTGAAAAGTAGCATTAAGTGTTTGGTCGGTGACATTTTGTTTGCCTTTTACACTTGAAAAACAGTTTTTTAAAGCAGTTCTTTTGCAAAAGCAGAGAATCTCTGCTTTTTGAAAAAACAGCATTTTCCAACAGCAAATAGCAAACAACAACAGTAAACAGTAGGTAAAACAAACGGCCCCGCTACATACATTAAATACAATGAAAACCTTTAATTTCTGAAAATTAATAACTTGACCGAGATATTTCATAGTATTCATATAGGTAGCCTCCCTTTCATTAGCACTACCGAAGATTAGAGAATTATTTGTAGAGAATAGTGTGAAATCATCCTGATGCTAATTTTTTTAATGGAAATCACGTTTATTCTCTCGTGATAATTATTAGGGTAAATTTTAAATAAAACCCTTGTGGTTTTATTAATTTTCAGATAAAGGATCGTGGTTTATTTTTTGTCAAAACGAGGATTGAAGTTTTCAACTTTAGCAAAATAAGGACTTTTTCGATTGATACTATTAAAATCACCATTGACGACTTTGAAAATGACATATTTTAAGAACTACTAATATTATATGCAACTTTAATTCTTCAACGTTTTTATTTTGAGATTATTTAGATGATGTTTAGTAAAGAGAGAAAGTTAATGTTTAGAGAGAAAAAGTTCCAACAAAGATGATTTTCAAAAATCGAAAATATAGTTCCATAGAAAATATGACATTGAACAACTTTAATTCTTGAAAATTTTCATTTTCCAAGTGCGAAACCTCAATCCTCGTTTTGACAAAAAGTAAACTACAATCCTTTATCGGAAAATTAGTGAAACCACGTGGGTTTTATTTAGAATTTACCCTAATTATTATTGGAGTTTAGTAAAAGGGATAATTACTAATCTGACCCAATCAAGGACCCCAATTTACATATCTAACCCACCTTACCTCAAAGTTACCAAATTACACACTTTCACCCATGTTGGACAAAACTAACCTTAGTTCTATTTGATGAATCGATCGATCTTCTTCTTTTCTTCTTCTTCTTCTTCTTCCTCCTCCGCTTCATCCGCTTCTTGTTCTTGTTCTTCTTGTTCTTCTTCTTCGTTTCAACTTCTTCATCTTCTTCAATTTCTTATACCAATCGTTAGCGATTTTTGAGATTTTTGACATATTATGTTCAATTTCCCGTACAAATGGTATATTTTTTGCTTATACGCTTGCTTTTCTCGTTGGTTTTGCCTCTTTCTTCATCTTTAATGGTATCGTTTCAATTTCCTCTATTTTCCATAATTTTATTTTCATTTTCGTCCATTGTTGTCGCATTTGTGACGAAATTATCGCATTTCGTCGCAAATGCGATAAGAACTGTCGCATTTGTTACGAAATGCGATAAGAACTGTCGCATTTCGTCACAAATGTGACAAGAGTTGTCGCATTAACAAATGCGACAGTTCTTGTCGCATTTGTGACGAAATGTGATAATTTCGTCACAAATGCGACAGCAATGGAGGAAAATGGAAAAAATTATGGAAAAATAGAGGAAATTGAAACGATATCAGGGAAAACCAACGAGAAAAGCAATCGTATAAGCAAAAAATATACCATTTGTACGGGAAATTGAACATAATATGTCAAAAATCGCTAACCATTGGTATCAGAAATTGAAGAAGATGAACTGAAGAAGAAGTTGAAACAGAGAAGAAGAAGAAGAAGAACAAGAAGAAGAAGAAGAAGAAGAAGCGGATGAAGCGGAGGAGAAGGAGGAGGAGGAGGAAGAAGATTGATTCATCAAATAGAACTAAGGTTAGTTTTGTCCAAAATGGTAATTTAGTAACTTTGAGGCAAGGTGGGTTAGATATGTAAATTGGGTCCTTGATTGGGTCAAATTAGTAATTATCCCTTAGTAAAAAATTAAGGCTCCTTAACCTTACATGCGAATGTGTTTAACCCATGTACAAGAAGGCACAATAAATTTAAGTCTACTGACAAATATTTTTTAAATGTAAATGACTTTTACACTGATTAGAGTTTCAAAACTATGATTAATTTATTGAATAGAATAGAAAAAGAAAAATTGAAATCTAGAAAGTAGGGAACTGAATTTGGGAGCCACAACGTTTTCCAGAAGGATTAACAGGGCATTCTATAAGATTAGATCCAGAAGTATCAACACACAAATAAACCTGGTAAAGTTGGCTATTCCCTGAATCATCAGTATTGCATTCTATCCATGGATTGAATCCCAACCCTTGTTGAATAGCACTTTTAATACTGCTCAAGCTATATTTATCATCATTCGGCTCTATTCCAGCAGACTTAAGGAGTTGGAGGAGGTTAGACTGATTCTTCAATTGGAGAGCACTCTGAAAGTAGGCATGTTGATTAAGAACAGACTCGGAACAAGTACCATGTTTATCCCATTCATGAGTCCAGAAGCTCACTCCGTCAGCGCTAGGGCAGGCTAGCGTGGCCCAATTGGTTCGCATGCTGCTCATTAGGTCTTTAACCTGGTTTAGATCGAAGGGGTTGGTGGCGTCGCAATTGGAAGGGTAAGAGCCATCTTTGTAATTAGGCCAAAGACCATGGATTCCGAAATCTGGCTGTGGTTTTCCTGTGGTTGGATAGCAGCAACTTTGCTTTGAGTCACAGTATGATCCTGGCCATTGTTGAACTAAGTAGAAGAAATCGAATTCATCTGAACCATTAACCACCACCGCCACCACTGATATGAGCACCACCGTAATAACCTCCGTTAGTTTCATTTTTATTTGTAAATGGGATATGGTGTGATTGGTTGCAGGGGTATTTATAACCCCAATTTTGGAAGGTGTTTTAAATAGAATCTGGGACAGCATATGCTTACCAATCTCTATTAAATATTTAAGGGTAATTAATTTATTAGTTCCTATATTTTGATAAAACACACTATTTAATTTTTTGTATTTTCAAAAACACAGGGTAAGGTCCCTAATCTTTTTCTCAGTGAACTATTTAGTCCTTCCGCCTGTTTGTTAGATTTTTTTACCATTTATGACTTCGAAAATGACTAAATTACCCTTTACTATTTACCTTTAAACTTCAGAAGAGGAAATCCAATTTAGAAAAAGAAGTTATTTGTATGGAGAACATGAAAAAGAACCGACCCAATGCTTACGAATTTGAACGATTAAGAAGAAAATCAAGAAGAAGAACACTCAAAGTTGATTTCAAATTCATTAGAGTTTAAAGGAAATGAAAATAAAAGAAAAGAAGAACGCAAATCCAAATTGATTAACAAAATCTTTATGAGAGTCTAACGGCAGTGGCCTAAACAGTTCACTGAGAAAAACGTTAGGGACTAAACTGTTCACCGAGAAAAATATTAAGGACTTTATCATGTGTTTTTAAAAATACAGAGACTAAACAATGTGTTTTATCAAAATATATGGACTAATAAATTAATTACCCAATATTTAAATTTAAATTCATTGTTTCCTTGTGTAAACATTTCCTTATTATTATCATATATGTCGGCTATCCTTATTTTGTTGTATTTGTCATTAATCTGAATTAATTTACTACTTTAATCCTGAATTATTCTGTTGCCAAGATTAAGAATTAATCTTGTTTTGTATTGATGCATGTTCCTTGTTTATTTAAAAATAGTAATTTGAATGGAAATCCAAGTGTTTATACTAACTTATTTATTACTCATTATTACCATTATAAGAAAGGGATTTTAACATTACCAACGTCTTTTCATCTCACTATCCTTTGCGTGATCCTTTGGTTTAAAAGAAGGATTTATTGTTTATTAATATGAATTCTTCCTATTAACAATTCATTCCAAATTAGGAAATTGAAGTTTTGATAAAAGAAAAATAATATGGTCATCCTATATTAAATAAATAAGGGAAAAGAGGAATATGCCCTCATCTAAATTTATGGTAAAGCTACAAAATAAATTTCAAAAAGTTTTTTTTTATTCTAAAAAAACATATACATATATATAAAGAGAAAAACCGTTTGGTTTATCTGTTCATATTTGTTATTTGTTGTTGCATATATATATATGTAGTTAATTTTTATACTAAAAGGATTTATTTCAAAATTTTATTAAACACTATTTATATATTGTTTTGAATTTATATATAATTTATTTTAATTATAAATATTATCAACTTATAGTGAAAGGAGAGAGAATCATTTATAATGCAATAATAGTAATTAAATAAATCATTTTTTTATATATAGAAAAAAAGTTTGGCAACATTAAAGGTTGTCAAAAATTGACAACCTTTTTTTGGTACCCAACTATCACTCTAATAGTAGTTACCTTTTAAAAATTGTCAAATCTAATATCACATCAACGGACATCCTTTAATGCACCCTCCATTAAAGATGCTCTACTGGCATATATATTACTGAAATAATATAGTTGATGAACATGAGTAATTGATGATGACATGATTGAATCGCAAATAATGAGGAGTGTTGAGGGTGCAGGTCAACATAACATGATTTGGTTGCAGTTCAGTATGTTGTTTGTTTTCATAGTTTCACACTTCAATTTTAAATTAAATGAAAAGAAAGTCAGCTAGTCCACACTTTGTATATACCAAAATAATATGCACATGATTCATCTCTGCCTTTCTATATTCTTATATGTTATTGTATATAGGAATTTTCGCGTGCATCTTAATGAGCAAGCAAATTTGCTGATTCACCGTTAGATATAGGCTTATTAAAGGGATAAGGTGTCAAAATAGGCCTAAGGTTTTTTGAGAAGTACCAATTTAGGCTCAACGTTCAAAATAGCACCAATATAGGCTTAACGTTTACAACATAATATCAATTTATGATTAACGTTTACAATATAGCATCAATTTAGGCCTCACGTACAAAATAGCACCAATATAGGCTTAACGTTTACAAAATAATACGAATTTAAGCTTAACGTTTTACAAAATATATACAATTTAAACTAAACGTCATAATTAAATTAATCATATTATATTCTTTCCCTATTAACTTTATATGATATCTTTTTATTTAGTTCTATGTTCTTATTTATTATAATACAATTAATTACTATTCTTGCCCATTAAACTTTTATATTTGTTTTTCATAAATGATTCCATGACTACCAAATTTCATTGTTCATCTAATACATGCAAACTAAAAGTAATTAAATTTTCACAATATTTCGAACACTGACATGTATCAATATTATTTCACATGAGCCATGAAATTTAGGAGTCATGAAATGATTGATGAAAATCAAATGTAAGGTTTTAATGGACAGGAATACTAATTAATTATATTATAATAAATAAGAAAATAGAATTAAATAAAAAGATAACATATAAAGTTAATAGGAAAAGAATATAATATGGTAATTTAATTGTGACGTTTAGCTTAAATTGGATATATTTTGTAAACGTTAAGCTTAAATTCGTGTTATTTTGTAAACGTTAAGTCTATATTGATGCTATTTTGTACGTGAGGCCTAAATTGATGTTATATTGTACACGTTAAGCCTAAATTGATATTATATTGTAAATGTTAAGCCTATATTGATGCTATTTTAAACGTTGAGCCTAAATTGGTACTTTTTCAAAAACCTTAGGCCTATTTTAGTATCATATCCCCTTATTAAATATAATCCTCAGGATGCTTTAAATCTTCACCTTAGAATTCTAATAAGCCTAGTTCTAACGGCGAATAAACAAATTCTACATATTCATTAAGGTGCGTGTGATCAAGACTGATTGTATATATACGAAATGGAACACGAGGCAAAAAAGTTTCAAGCTGTCAATGCACAAAATTTCTCATGCTACTATATCTTAACTAATGAATTTTTATTCGAAAAAGAGATTTAAAAGGCTTTAATTGCTTTTTATTTTCTAATATTTAGTTTTACTAACTAGATATACTTGTAGAAGACCCGTGTTGCACGAGTTATATAACATTACTTATATTCAACTTCTTTTTATTAGAAAAAAAAAAGAAAAATATTTAAGAGAAACCTTCAATAAATGGAAATTAGATTTATTATAACGGATAATTTGAAATTAAAAAATGGCCTAATACACAAATAACCTCCTGAACTTGTCTAAATGTTGCAATTGCCCCTTCTAACTTTCAATTGTAACAACTTACCCCTTAAACTTGTCCAATTGTAAAACATAACCCCTCAAACTTGTTCAATTGTAAAACAGAACCCCACATTGCTGACACGGACTGCAATTGAAGAAACACGTGAAATACAAAAGCTGCAAACGCTCGTGGAATGTGATAATCAGATCTTTAGACCCAAAAAAAATCAGTATTTAAGTAACCAAATCCTTATTTCTTCAACTTCTTCTTCTTTTTGTTATTGCTATTCGTTTTTTTAATGATTTCTTGATTCAAAGTTTTGGGATATTATGTGGGTGAAAATGTGTTTATGTGGAGAAATAGCTCCATTGAAGATTTCATTGCGTGATACGAATTCGGGGAAACATTTTTATGGTTGGTTCAAGTACGGGGTAAAAAAAAATCTCAATTTTGGGTTATGTTTTACAATTGGACAAGTTTGAGGGGTTATATTTTACAATTGGACAAGTTTAAGAGGTAAGTTGTTACAATTAAAAATTGAGGGGGACAGTTGCAACATTTGAACAAGTTCAGGGGATTATTTGTATATTAGGCCTTAAAAAATCAATCTGTAATCTCATTCATTCCTTCTCAATCAATGTTAATATCATTTCAGTAAGTATGCAAGCTCTAAGAGAATGAAGTTAATCCTCTATCTTCTCTAGATTAAAAAATGCTTGTTAGTCTTATCGGATATACTCATTTTATTGAAAAAAACAAAGAAAAAATAAATAATAAATAATATTGCGGAATTATGTTAGTAATATAAAAAATATTAAACATTGTTTTTGTATAATATCCGTATAAAAATTGAATAAAACAAAGATTTGAGTTTTGTCTTCAACCCACCAGATTGTTAATGAGAAATTAAAAAAAAAAACGAAGCAACTTATGCAATATTTATTTTATGGGCTTTGAGCTTTTTCTAAAAAAAGAGTATAAAAGACATTTAGAGAAATTTAAAAAAAAATGGAGCAACTTATGCAATATTTATTTTACGGGCTTCGAGCTTTTTCTTAAAAAAAGTGTAAAAGACGTTTAGAGAAATTAAACAAAGAGAAGTAGAAACAATATTACTAGAATTAGCTGCAAGTTTTTGAGAGAGACCTTGCAACTCCTTGACTTGAATCAGCACTGTGTTCATCTTATCATGAATTGTGTGGCGGTCTCGTCCATGAATGTTCTTTGGAATGGGGAAAAGCTTATCGAGTTCAACACTTCCCAAGGTCTAAGACAGGGAGATCCCTTGTCCCTTTACTTGTCCGTCCTGTGTATGAAAAGGTTTGGGCATATGATTAAGGATCCAATTAGTGATATGCAATGGCTACCTATTCAGATTTTGTGCAGCGGCCCTACCCTACTTTCCCGAGATTCCTATATCATGAATTGAGATAAAGTGTTGATCGAAGTTTCTTATGAGATCTTCTGGTGGCATCATAGAATCTTAATTATGCCCAAGGTTGCTTTGATAGGTAATGTCTACCTATTCATATTTCGCGCAGCGAACCTACCCTCTCTCATACATTTTTTTGCTAATGATATTGTTCTTTTGGCAGAGGCCAATGTGGATCAGGCTTTGTTGATCTAAAGCATTCTTCGTGTGTTTGGCAATAAGCCCAAGCAGAAGATCTGTTTAGAGAAGTCCTGGGTATTGAAACATCTTTCCACATGATTTTGATTTGACAAAATTATTTAAGTTAACCCATGATTAAGGGACAATTAAATTTAAGTGCTTTGATTTAATTGTACTAATATGTTTGTTCAATGTTGAGTATAAATATAAATGTAAATGGAAATAAAAAGTAAGACAGGACGAAGTCAGCATGAGGAAACAGCACAAGCTGAGTGAAGTATAACTCAGCGTGACAGAAGATAAGTCATCTTCAGAACAGAAGCTTAAAGATCAAGCTAATCAACAAAGCTGAGTGGAACAGAACTCAGTATCAAAAGTAGAGAAGTCTTCCTAAAAATCATATGTTGCAGAACGAAGCTGACCATGGAAGCTGAGTGAAAGAGAACTCAGTATCGGAATTGGCAACAATCAAGGACAACGACTATCGAAGTCAAGCTGAGTAATCCTCAGGACAGCGCGGATGATCCGTTTTCTAGAAGACAAGATCCGACAACTGTCTGCACCAATAATAGAAACCTTGAGATTACGCAAAAGCCAATTTCGAGATGCATGGGTCAACTGTGTTGAAACACCTTTCCATAAGATTTTGATTTGACAAAATCATTTAAGTTTAATCCATGATTAAGAGATAATTAAATTTAAGTGCTTTGATTTAATTGTACTAATCTGTTTGTTCAATATTGAGTATAAACATATATGCAAAAAGAAATAAAAAATTAAGACATGACAAAGTCAACATAAGAAAACCGCACAATGAAGGATAAGCCATCTCAAGAACAACAGCTTAAGAATAAAGATAATCAAAGAAGCTGAGTGAAACGAAACTCAGCATGAAAGAAGTAAAGTCTGCTTCAGAACAAAGTCTTGTAGAACGAAGCTAACCTTGGAAGCTGAGTGAAAGAGGACTCAGCATAAGAATTGGCAGGCAAATAAAGACAGTAACTATCGAAGTAAAGCTGAGTGATCAACAGGACAGCATGAGTGATCCGTTAGCTAAAAGACAAATCCGACAACTGTCTGCACCAATAATAGAAACCTCGAAATTACGCAAAAGCCAATTTCGAGATGCATGGGTCAACTGTTCGCGGCTAAAAGACAAACTGTCACAAGAAGACAATGTTTGTAGGAAGAAGACAAGTCTGACGTCTGAAGAAATCAGAAGACAGGATTGGCCTGCACATCTGAAGTTGACCAGAAGCTTGTCCTCCAAAAGAGCCGTTTTGGACTCAACGGACAAATCAAATTCAAATGATTTGATCCTCAGATTACAACTATAAAAGGGACAAAGATATCACTTGGACATTTGCCGATTTACAGAAAATACAAGTGAGAAAGATACAAATTCAAAGCACTCAAAAATAAGAAAGAAATCTTACACCAACCTTCTATTCTTTGTGTAAATGCTAGATTGATTGTTTTGTAATCATCTAAAGTGTTCTTTATCTGAAAAAGGACAAGTGTGTTATCAATTGTATTATTGAGAGTATTGTGCTGAGTACTCGGTGTTAAGTACTCAGTGGTAGAGAAATCTAGGTGCTAGGTTGTAGCACTTAGTAGGATTTGAGTAGACGAATAGAGGAAGGTACTTTTGCATATTCAACTGCCTGTAAACGGATTGCGCTCTACCTTTAAAGAGCTCAGTATTGGATTCTAAAAGCCCGGAGGATTCTGGGGACTGGACGTAGGCAGAGAGGCCGAACCAGGATAAGTCGTACTGAGTTATTTCTCACTCTCTCAATATATATATATATATATATATATGTGTGTGCATGTGTTGTCTGTTAAATTTACTCAGCATATAAATCGGTTAAGTTGTCACTGAGTAAATTAGAGTGCTGAGTTGGAAGCTGACCACAAAAAGTGTCAATTCCCAACTCACAAGTAAAACAGCCTTAGTCAACATCTGACCAAAGCTGTCTTACACTAAGATCAGCCGTGCTGACCAAAAGCTGAGTTAATAAACTCACTAAAATTATTAAGTCAGCATAATTAAATTTGAAAAAGTTACATTAGTTCCTAACCCCCCCCCCCCTTAGAACTAATCACACGGGACCAACAAGTGGTATCAGAGCTTAAGCTCACTACTCAAAGATATAACTATCTTGAGCTGATCCCGATAAATGGCTGAGAACAGCACTCGTTTCCTTCCCGGGAACCAAACAACACAGATACTCCCTGAGGGATTATCGATTAGTCGGCCTCCCCTATTCTTTGGTTCAAATTATACTTTTTGGAAGAATAGGATGAAAAACTTTATTCAAGCCACAAACATGAGTGCATGGCTTGCAATTGTACAAGGCCCTTACGTGCCTTATAAAACTGTTGACGGTGAGAAAATTGTCAAGAGTGAAACTGAGTGGTCAGAAGATGACCTAAAAAATTACAAAATAATGCTTCGGCTATTAGCATGCTTCACTGTGCTCTAGATGCTGCAGAATACAATAAGATTTCAGGTTGCGAGTCAGCACAGGAGATTTGGAAAAAGCTTGAAGTAACCTACGAAGGAACAAGCAAGGTCAAGGAATCAAAGGTGAACCAACACATGAGATTGTACGAGCTGTTTGAAATGAACGACAATGAGGACATCTCTGGAATGAATGCTAGATTCACCAATATCATAAATGAGCTAAAGAGACTCGGCAAGAACTTCACTGAAGAAGAACAAGTGAAGAAAATCTTAAGAAGCTTACCCAAGAGTTGGCAAGCTAAGAAAACGACCGTAGAAGAAGCTCATGACCTAACTACATACAAGTATGACGAGCTGATCGGATCTCTGCTGACTCATGAGATCTCAATGAAAAACTTTGAAGCAAAAGAGAAAGAAAAGTCAGAAGATAAGAAACAAAAATCACTTGTAATGAAAGCTGACTCAATCGAAGCTGACTCATCAGACGATGAGGATATGGCCATGTTTGCACGGAAAATGAAGAAGCTGTTCAGAAAGAATGAAAAGAACAGCAAAAGTCCATTCAGAAGAAATGACAAGTACAAAGCTGAGTCCAGCGATAAATACAAGAAGGACAGCTCCAAACCTGTTACATGTTTTGAGTGCCACCAAACTAGGCATATCAAGTCAAGCTGTCCCAATCTTAAGAAAGAGAAGAAGGGAAACAAGAAAGCAATGGTAGCAACATGGAGTGATAGTGATGAGTCAACCTCATCTGAAGCTGATGCAAATGAAACAGCAAACATATGCTTCATGGTCGATGATGCTGACAACTCTCAATCTGAGCACGCTGACCTCTCGGATGAAACTGACCAGGAGGAACACAACAATGAGGTAACATCCTTACTTTTGCTTAGAAATGAAATGGTAAATGCCCTGAGTGACCTATATACACTAACCAGGAAGTGTAACAAGAAAATAAAGGCACTCAGCAGACGGTGTGACGAGATTGAAGAGGTCAAACTGAGTGACCTCCGATATCTTCTCCAAGACAATTCAACTTTGCATAGTAACATAGAAATCATGCATAAGTTTGTCACGGAGGTCCAATCGGATTCAAAGAAACTAAGAAATGACGTCACTACCATACAGAGTCAAATAAAAGGCTTAAATAAAAACAAATCCCATGCTGAGTACTCAAGTACTAGTCAGCATAAACAGTTCACTCAGTGTGACTGTTGCGGGAAAAAGGGGCACACAAGAGATGTGTGTTGGTATAACAAGCGGATTGTCCAATGTGACTTCTGCGGAAGAAAAGGACATACCACTAAGGTATGTTGGCATGCTCAGCATAACAATGCTGACCACACTCAGCATCACCCTCAAAGGGTAACTTATTGTGACTTTTGTGGTAAGCAAGGCCACACCATAAAAATATACCGTCACAAATTAAAATATGATTTTGCACCTGTTTATGCTAACAAACGAGGACCCAAAAAGAATTGGGTACCTAAAGATGAATAGTTCAAAATGCAGGTGAGCCTGAGGTGCGTGGAGAAGTCAAAGCTTTGGTATATTGACAGCGCATGCTCGAGGCACATGAATGGTGATGAAACTCAGTTCATCACACTTGAGCTTAAACGAGGTGATAATGTAAGCTTTGGAGATAATAAGAAGGGTAAGATAGTAGGGTCAGGAACTATCGGAGGTAACCCCACTATTGAGTCAGTCTCCTTAGTTAAAGGTCTCAAATATAACCTATTGAGCGTAGCTCAGCTTTGTGATAGCGGCAGGCAGGTTATATTTGATTCCACTCAGTGTCGGATACTCGAGGGAAAAACAAACGACTTGATTTTAACTGCCCCTCGGGTTGACAATGTATACATGTTGAGTTTAGAAAAACAATTTTCCAAAAATATATGCTTGGCATCTAAAGAGGACAACTCCTGGCTATGGCATAGGAGACTTGGTCATGTAAGCATGGACCTTCTTACCAAATTAGCTAGAAAGAAATTAGTTGAAGGGTTACCCAAACATAAATTTGAAAAAGATCAATTGTGCAATGCTTGTCAGCAAGGTAAACAAACCAATAAGTCATTTCAAAGTAAAAATATCGTCTCAACGGAGAGACCATTGGAATTACTACACTTGTATCTTTTCGGACCTGTCCAGCCACTCAGCTTGGGAGGTAAGAAATTTTCCTTAGTCATTGTAGACGATTTCTCTCGGCACACTTGGATCATCTTGCTGAGTAGCAAGGATGAAACATTTGAGATGTTCACAACATTGGTTAGAAAACTTGAAAATGACAAAGACCTAAGAATAGCTCATATTAGAAGTGACAATGGTGGAGAATTTAAAAACCAACAGTTTGACGAATTCTGTGAAACCAGTGGTATTGACCACAATTTCTCTGCTCCTAGAACACCTCAACAAAATGGGATCGTTGAAAGGCACAGATCCCCATGCATTTGGGGAGGAGGAAAATTTTTGGGAGCTTTCTCACTCTAGACATTTTTAGAGAGAGAAAGTCAATTTTTGGGAGAAAATATTTTTTTTTTCCTAAAAAAATCTAAATTTTCTAAAAATTAAATATTTTACAAAAAAGCAAAAAACACCGAAAAATCATAATTTGTGGAATCAACCGACTTCAGCTGTCAATACCGATCTTGAGGTATTATCCGAGGACTAGACTCGCGTCATTTATTTATTTCTTTTATTTCCTTTATTTATTTAGTTTATAATTTTAATTTCGTTAGTTATTTATTTATTTATCACATTTATTTACTTTCCCGTATTTATTTAATTCTCGTTTCGTATTAAATAAACGTTTGTTTTGGTTTTGAAATAAAAACCTCGTTTTAACTTCCCAACACGAACCGTGATCCCGTTTGAGGGTAGTTCGGGATTAAAACGTTGTATATATATAGCTTTTAGAAAAACCCCCTTTTTAATTAACGTTTTAAAAATAAAACATCGTTTTAGGAGTCTCCGTTATAGACTATGATCCAATTTTGGTAGTTCGGAGATCCAAAACGATAGAATAGAATAGATTTAATGTGTTTGAACAAATCTGGAAAGATAGGTACTGTTTCTGTAATTGTCCATTTTCTGTCACAAAATGCAGTTTACCGACGGAATTTCCGTCAGTAAAGCTGCTGAAATGTAAAAAATGCTGTTTTGGTCATTCTTTCTTAACTTTTAAACTCTTGGTCCTTTATAATTATGCAATACATGCATTCAAACCATTTTTAATTATTTTGTATATATTTATTCAACATGTTTAAATATTATTTTTCATTAATTTAACTTGATAAAATTATATGTATATATATAGATTTTCCTTTAAATTCATTTAAACCATACATACTTATCTTTTTGGGGGTTATTAGGGATTATTTTCTATATACACTTATCATAACATTTTTGGGTTTAAAAGTTAGTTTCTTATCATTTGTAAATATTATTGTCATTTTTACCTATTAATTATAGTCTTCATTATTTACCATTTAAACATTTCTATCAAATATATATATATATATATATGTACCTTTTTCTTCTTTTCCTTTGGGATTTCCTATATATATATATGCTTTGGAAAATGTTTTGGTTGGGTGAGTTTGGATTTAGTTTATTAATTGTTGTCATCATATTCAAATGAAGGATAATTGAGTGAAAAAGGGAAAATAAAAGACAAAAAGAGATTTCAAGTTGTTTGTTTAAATTAAAGCTTTCCTAGACATTCTTAAAGTGTAAATAAAAGATTTTTATCATTTTAAACCGTTTCCAAAATATCACGTGTTGAAATCTTAATTCGTTCCAACGGCGGATTAAGCGAACCTTGTAATTAAAACCATTTTCATTATAAATAACCGAGTTTTGAATCGTTTTCCTTAGGGGTGCACGTGGTCGGTTAACCAGTCCATTAAGGTTAATTCGGTCGGTTAACCATTTTATCGGTTTTTTAAATACATAACCATACACTAGTCCATTAAATTTGGTTAACCATTAATCGGTTAATCAATTATTCGATCGGTTAACCTTTTATTTCGGTTTCTAACCATTAGTAAATAAACATAAAAATAATAAAAGAATTAAAACCAAAATTTACTGCCAAATACAATTAACTAAAATATTATAAAGTTTATAACCTTAACTACCAACCAAATCAAAATTTAATGCTTCAAAATCACTCGTCAACATTCAGAAATTTAAATACAAACATAGTAATAAAAAAGTACTCATAACATATATTGTTGAAATTAAAATAAAAATAACAAATCAGATAATATGGTGAAGTATTCTATCCTACTTAGAGACACAAGTAGGACTTTTTATTCCCAAAAGTTAAAACTATAAAAGATTAATGGTGAGGAAACCTAAAATTTTCTTCTTTCATGTAAGTTAAATTTCTATAAACTTCATTTTGATGGATCGTCTGTAACTTAGTTTTTGTTACGAAACTCAATAACTTAATTAGTGTAAGTAAAATAGTATAATAATTAATTAATAATTAATGGATTGTATAATATAATCGGTGGAGTAGAGTGGATTAATATTATTAATATAATTGACATTTTTTCATATTTTTTAAATGTTTAATTGATATTCGGTCGTTTCGGTTAACCGCGGTTTTGAAATACAAAAACCGTAACCGTAACCATTAACCACTATTTTTAAAATTAAAAACCGTACACTAGTCCATCGGTTTCGATTAACCTTATTTTCGGTTCGGTTTCGGTTTTTCGGTTTTCCGAATTTTTATGTGCACCCCTAGTTTTCCTAATTAAACCGTTTTATACAAAAATAAATGGACTTGTATGATTAATCACGCTTTTTGTTAAAACTTCTTATCTCACGTTTTCAAACGCTCGAGTCGTTCCAACGGCGATTCGAGTCGATGTCATGTAAATTAACGGGGTTTTGAAACGTACCTAAATCGTTCCAACGGTGATTAAGGTACGAACCCTGTAAATAAACTCGTTTTTGGGGAATGAGGTTAGTTTAGAGTTAATGTATAAATTGAAGCATAAATCACACTGTGAATAAATCAATTCTTTCTTCTCCCCCTCTCTCTCCTATACGATTTAAATTTATGCAAAATGGGTGATTCTTTACTAAAATGGCATTCAAATAACATGCTCAAAACGGTTTTCAAAGCGAGAAAGAAAAGGTTTCAAATGAATTTTAAACTTAAAGAAATATGCGATTAGTCCGTTATCGCCTAACACGCTAAGTAGGAGGCCGATGGTTCATAACCGGGCGATGTCGGGGTGCCTAGTAGCCTTTCTCCGGAAAGGAGCTAGCCTTTTCGGCTCGTACCTAAGTTTTCCGAACCCTCACCGGTCTCCCGCAAGGGATCGGTGTTCATTTTCCCATTCGTGGGTGGCGACTCTTCCATACTCCAAGCTCCGGTCCTGCCGAGCAGCTTGATTCCGCGATTGGTTGGTTTCGGCGCCAATCACAGCATCTGTCGTCAACGGTGTCCACCCCCCGGTCCGCCCGGGCGAGGCCGCGACACCTACAACTGTGTGCCTATGCTATTTTTATGAACTTTAAGTTATATCAAATGGATGTTAAGAGTGCATTTCTTAATGGCTTTATAAATGAAGAGGTATATGTTAACCAACCTCCTGGTTTTGAAGATCCAAAATTCCCAAACCACGTTTATAAACTCAAGAAGGCCTTATATGGCCTGAAGCAAGCTCCAAGAGCTTGGTATGAGAGGTTGACCAACTTCCTGCTGACCAAGAATTATGTCAGAGGTAAATCTGACACAACCTTATTCATTAAGAAAAAGGGTAAAAATACCCTACTTGCACAAATTTACGTAGATGACATAATTTTTGGTGCTACTGACGATTCTATGTGCAAAGAGTTTAGTAAACAGATGCAAACTGAGTTTGAAATGTCTATGATGGGCGAACTCAACTTTTTCCTTGGACTTCAAATCAAGCAAGGTAAGAATGGCATCTTCATTAGTCAGTCTAAGTATGCCAAATAAATGTTAAAGAAATTCGATATGGAAGAATGTAAGCCCATATCAACCCCAATGGGTACTGACACGGTCCTTTGTGCTGACGAGAAAAGTAAGTCAGTAGATAGCAAGTTGTACAGAGGTATGATAGGCTCTCTACTTTATCTAACTGCTAGTAGACCTAATATTCAGTACTCAGTATGTTATTGCGCAAGATATCAAGGTGACCCAAGAGAATCTCATCTTATATTTGTGAAAAGAATTTTTAGATATTTGCAGAGCTCAGTTAATGCAGGTTTATGGTATCCAAATACAAGTGACTTCACACTGATTGGATATACTAATGCTGACTATGGACGAGATAAGTTAGAACGAAAAAGCACTTCAGGAGGATGTCACTTCCTAGGAAGCTGTCTAGTATCTTGGTTCAGCAAGAAGCAGTCATCAGTGGCCCTGTCTACAACTGAAGCTGAGTACATTGCCGCTGGAAGCTGTGTGGCCCAAGTCCTATGGATTAAGCAACAGCTTGAGGATTATGGTGTTAGAACAGAAACAATAGAAGTCAAGTGTGACAACAAGAGTGCCATTGACTTATCTAAGAATCCAATCCAACACAGCAGGATGAAGCATGTGAGCATAAGACATCACTTCATCAAAGATCATATACTTAAGGGTGAGATCAAGCTGACCTACGTACCAACAAATGATCAGCTTGCGGATATCTTTATGAAGCCTTTGGCTCGTGAGCAATTTAATATATTAAGGGAAGCTATTGGTATGTCTAATCCTCTTCAATAATACTATGTGCTTAAATGAATATTGAGTGATTACCATGCTGAGTGATTTGTGCTAAAGTAGTAACTGTTGCATGCTGAGTTAAACATGACATGAAATCACCCTATGCTAAGTAGACATACATGCTGAGTGATTATCCTAAGCAAAGTTACTAAGCATATTACCTACGTCAAACTGACTACTCTGGATCTCAAATGTTTGATATTCTCGATACCGAGTAAAACCCATTTAAAACATTAAATGCTGGCACACGCATTAAATAGCCACCTAGGATAACGTGATCAATAATTAGAAAACCCATGCCCCGAATGTGTCATAAATGCCAGAATCTCTGTCGGTTGATCATCTCGAGGTAAAACGGCTAGTTCAACGTTTAGGATCGACTTGGACGCCTATAAATAGTGGAAGAATTCCCACATAGAACTCTTTACACTTGAAATCTCTAGCAAACAATTCTCCTCTCTCTCTCATTCTTCCAAAATCCCAAAACCTTTCAAAGAGATCCTAACAATATCGGACTCTCAAAATCTCCCCGGCGTCGGTTACAACGATAACGGCTCCGATGAAAACCCTAAATCTCCCACTCAGCAGGAGTATGAAGAGACTCCCACTAAGTCTCAACGTGAAGGTCAGCATGACCAAACTCCGCGAAAGAAAACACATGCCGATCAAGCCACATCATCGAAAAAGAAAGACAAAAAGGAGAAGCTGTTGAAACACCTTTCCACATAATTTTGATTTGACAAAATTGTTTAAGTATAAATTAGAATACATATTCTAAAACACACTAAGTTTAAATGCGTTGATTTATTCTACTAATGTGTTTGTGCAATGTTGAGTATAAATGTTATAAGTCATAAGGATTGGAAGGCCCAAGCCCAATACGGAAGCCAAGGCCCAAGTCAAACAACTCAGTACACTCGGCCCGTGTATGTCAAGACGTTGTCGTTTTGGACAAAAACGCAACTCAGCAAACGGAAGGATCTAAAAGACATTCAGGAACAACTTCACAATGAAGCTGCTGAGTAGTCTCGACAAAGCGTACAAGACAGCAGACCTGCAGAGGAAAACTTCCAGACAAAGTGTTTCTTCTTTTAGCAAAGTTCAGACGACACAGTATGCTGTCCATTTGACTTTACCATAAAAGGAGAGACCATCTGCTGTGCTGACCGAGGACAGAAGATACACGATTGTGATTGGCCAAGAGCTCTGTGCAAGTCAGGATGACAACGACACATAGCCGTTTCCCTCCAACGGTTATTTCAAAATTCGAAATGACCGAATGACCAGACGTCTCTATAAATAGTGCCATCACAAGCTTCACAACACACAGAACTTGATCAAGCCATTACGCTGTCCAAATCTCTACAAGTTCTGCAAGCAAGAAGCAAAGCAAAATTCTTACACTACATTTTCATATCTGTGTAAAAGTCTAGAGTGGTTGTTTTTCAATCATCTAAGGTGTTCTAGCAATTGTTGTTTAGGACAAAATCTTTATCATTTCTAGAAGTAGAAAGGAGAGGCTGGGTACTCGGTTTTAAGTACTCAGCGGAGAGATTAGGATTGAGTAGAAGTATAGAGGAAGGTACTCTTATCATACTCAATTGCTGATATTGTAAAAGGTTTGAGGCTCTACCTTTAAAGAGCTCAGTAGAGGATTTGAAATCTCGGAAGTGTTCCCGGGACAGGACGTAGGCTTAGAAGAAGCCGAACCTGGATAAATCTGCTGAGTGAAGTTTTCTTAAACCTTAACTCCTTATTTATATTGCTTGCTTAAAACAAACTAAAACTGACCAAGTAAAAGAGGTCAAGCTGAGTTGTGCACTACAAACGAGCAGGTTCAGGAATAGACTCTAAGTGCTATTTCCTGACCTAAGCAACGAAGCTGTCCTAGTCACTAGTTGACTAAGCCAGTGTCTTGCTGAGTGTTAAGTGCCGCTGTTTTATAAACTTCTCTTAAAGAAAAGAAATCTGCCCAAATTATTTTAAAAAGGTAAAATAGTTCCTAACCCCCCCCTTGGAACTATATTTGCAACCTTACAAGGGACCAACAAGTGGTATCAGAGCCTAAAAGCTCATTACTAAAGGTCTAACAACCTTGAGTTGATCCATACCATGGGCGAAAACAGCACTCGGTTTCTCCCTGGAAACCAAACAACTCAGATATTACCTGAGGGGCTGTCCATTACCAGGCCTCCCCTATTCTTCGGGTCAAACTATACCTTTTGGAAGAATAGGATGAAAAACTTCATTCAAGCTACAAACATGAGTGCCTGGCTATCTATAGTCCAAGGCCCGTTTGTACCTGTAAAAAGGTTGATGGCCAGTCAGTTGTTAAAGCTGAGGTTGAATGGACAGAGGATGATCTTAAGAAGCTTCAAAACCATGCTTCGGCTATCAATATGCTTCACTGTGCGCTCGATGCTGCAGAATATAAAAAAATCTCAGGTTGTGAGTCGGCACAAGAGATCTGGAAAAAGCTGGAAGTCACCTACGAGGGAACAAACAAAGTAAAAGAATCCAAGGTGAATCAGCAGATGAGTCTGTACGAGCTGTTCGAGATGAACAATGATGAGGGCATTTCAGACATGAACGCAAGGTTCACCAACATCATTAATGAGCTCAAGAGACTTGGAAAAATCTTCACTGAGGAAGAACAAGTCAAAAAGATACTCAGGAGTCTTCCAAAAGAATGGCAAGCAAAGAAGACAGCAGTTGAGGAAGCTCAGGATTTAACCACCTACAAATATGACGAACTCATCGGTTCATTGCTGACCCATGAGATATCAATGAAGAACTTTGAGGTGAAGGAAAAATCTGATGACAAGAAGTCACTTGTCATGAAGGCTGACTCCACTGACGGGAGTTCAACTGATGATGAGGAGATGGCTATGTTCACAAGAAAGATGAAGAGGCTGTTCAGGAAGAACGACAAATATTCCAAAAAGCCTTACAAAAAGTTTGATAAGTATAAGGCTGACTCAAGCGACATCAAATACAGAAAGGACAGCTCAAAGCCCATTACGTGCTTTGAGTGCCACCAAGATGGCCATATTAAGTCAAACTGCCCCACGCTGAGGAAAGACAAGAAAAGTGGGAAGAAGGCAATGGTGGCTACTTGGAGTAACAGTGATAAATCTTCATCAACAGAAACTGAGGCCACCGAGTCAGCGAAGATATGCTTCATGGCTGACGAACTTGCTGAGCCATGCATTTCTGAGCATGCTGACCAATCTGATAAGTCAGACAATGAAGAGCAATCCAATGAGGTAATCTCACTCTCTCAACTCAGAAATGAAATGGGTAATGCCCTGAGTGATCTTTACACACTTGTCAAAAAGTGTAACAAAAAGATTAAAACACTCAGCCGGCGCTGTGATGAGGTGGAAGAGGTCAAACTGAGTGACCTCAGATACCTTCTTCAAGACAACTCAGTTTTGCATGAAAATATGAAAACCATTCATGAGTCTGTAGTTGAAGTCCAGTCAGTTTCCAAGAAACTGAGGAAGGATGTCACAACCATTCAGAACCAACTAAAGGTTCCAAACAAAAATAATTTTCCTCTGAGAACTAAGTATCAAGGTACTCAGTACCAAGGTACTCAGCAGAGACGAAATCCCCAGCGAAGAGTCCAGTGTGACTTTTGTGGGAAGTTAGGACACACCACTAAGGTGTGCTGGCACGCTCAGCACTGGGGTGCTGACAAGTTAGTAAAGAGTCCTACACAGAAAGTCAGTTGTGACTTCTGTGGAAAAAGTGGCCACACTATTAATGTATGTCGCCACAAAATAAAATATGATGCTTTACCTGTTGAACCTAACAAGTCAGGACCCAAAAAGAATTGGGTACCTAAAGGAAACTGATTACAATGCAGGTAAGCCTGAGATGTGCCGAGAAGTCAAAAATGTGGTATATTGACAGCGCATGCTCAAGGCATATGACGGGTGATGAAACTCAATTCATCACGTTCGAACGTAAACGAGGAGGAAGCGTAAGTTTTGGAGACAACAAGAAGGGTAAGATAGTAGGCTCAGGAACCATCGGAGGTAATCCTAGTATTGAATCTGTCTCCCTAGTCAGCGGACTCAAATATAACTTACTCAGCGTAGCTCAGCTATGTGACAATGGGAGAAAAGTTATATTTGATGCTACTGGATGTAAAATATACGAGGGTAAAACTAATGAGTTAATTTTAACTGCCCCTCGGATAGATAATGTCTTTATGCTAGACTTAGAGAAAAAGTTTTCAAAAACTGTGTGCTTAGTAACAAAGGAAGAAAATTCCTGGCTATGGCACAGGAGACTTGGTCATGTAAGCATGGACCTCCTGGCCAAACTAGCAAGAAAGCAATTGGTTGAGGGACTGCCTGAAATTAAATTCCAAAAAGATCAATTATGCCACGCTTGCCAAGCTGGAAAACAAACCAAACAATCTTTTCACAGTAAAAACATTGTCTCAACTAAACGTCCGTTAGAATTACTACACTTGGATCTCTTTGGTCCAGTCCAGCCGCTGAGTCTGGGTGGAAGAAGATTTTCCTTGGTCATTGTAGATGATTTCTCTCGGTATACGTGGGTTATCTTGCTGACCAGCAAGGATGAGACCTTTGAGACATTTTCAAATTTGGTTAGAAAAATTGAAAATGAAAAAGACCTAAAATTAGCTCATATCCGTAGTGATAACGGTGGAGAATTCAAAAACCAAAAGTTTGTTGAATTATGTGAAGCCAGCGACATTAACCACAATTTTTCTGCTCCTAGAACACCTCAGCAAAATGGGGTTGTAGAAAGGAAGAACAGAACTCTGGTTGAAATAGCCAGGAAATGCTGGATGAGCATAGGCTTCCAAAGTATTTTTGGGGTGAGGCTGTTAACACAGCATGCTACATTCTTAATAGGGCTCTAGTTAGACCTATACTCAAGAAAACCCCCTATGAACTTTGGAAAGGACGAAAGCCCAATATTAGATACTTTCGTGCCTTTGGCTGTAGATGTTTTATTTTAAATACCAAAGATAGCTTAGCAAAGTTTGATTCAAAAGCTGATGAAGCTATCTTTCTGGGCTACTCAACAAACAGCAAAGCATACAGAGTTTTTAATAAGCGAACTCAAGTTTTAGAAGAGTCAATACATGTAGAGTTCGATGAAACTGACCCTGCAGGTAGATACCAGCCGCTGACCGAAGATGATCCAAACTCAGTAACCATCGTTGACTCAGAACCAGCTACTGAGTCATTCACGAAAAGGCTGACCAAGAGTAAGAGTGAACCTAAGATTACTTTTACTGACTCATCTACTTCTGCAGAGATTGTTGAAACAGGAACAGCACAAGATATGAATCTACCCAAAGAAATAAGGATTCCTAAAGGGCACTCCGAAAGTGCAATCCTTGATTCTGCTGGGAATACCCTGATGACGAGGAATCAACTCAGGAAATACCTCAGCAATGTTGCTTTCGTCTCAGTACAAGAACCGAAGAATTTCGCTGAAGCTGAGTACGATGAATTCTGGATGAACGCAATGCAAGAGGAGCTCGATCAATTTCGAAGAAATGATGTATGGGAATTAGTGCCTCATCCAAAGAGTCAAAAGACCATCGGAACAAGATGGGTCTTCAGGAACAAGATGGACGAACAAGGAAACGTAGTCAGGAACAAAGCAAGGCTTGTAGCTCAGGGCTACAGTCAGCAAGAAGGTATAGACTACGGTGAGACCTTTGCCCCAGTGGCAAGGCTGGAGGCAATTAGAATATTATGTGCATATGCATCTTACATGAATTTTAAATTATTCCAAATGGATGTCAAAAGTGCATTTCTTAATGGAGTTATAAACGAGGAGGTTTATGTAAATCAACCTCCAGGTTTTGAGGACCCTAAGTTCCCAAACCATGTTTACAAACTCAAAAAGGCTCTGTACGGCCTCAAGCAAGCACCACGTGCTTGGTACGAGAGGCTGACCAGTTTCCTGCTGACTAGAAATTACGTCAGAGGCAAAGCTGATACAACCTTATTCATTAAGAAAAAGGGTAAAGATACCCTGCTGGCCCAAATTTATGTTGATGATATAATATTTGGTGCAACTAACGAATCAATGTGCAAGGAGTTTAGCAAACAAATGCAGACTGAGTTTGAAATGTCTATGATGGGAGAACTCAACTTCTCCCTCGGTCTTCAAATTAAGCAAGGAAACAATGGCATCTTCATCAGTCAAGCAAAATATGCCAAGGAGATCTTAAAGAAATATGACTTGGTAAATTGCAAGCCAATATCCACTCCTATGGGCACTGACACTGTCCTCTGCGCTGATGAGAATGGTAAGCTAGTAGACAGCAAGTTATACCGAGGTATGATTAGCTCTTTACTTTACTTAACAGCAAGTAGACCGGACATTCAGTTCTCAGTATGTTATTGTGCTAGATATCAAGCTAACCTTAAGGAATCCCATTACATAGCCGTAAAAAGGATCCTTAGATATTTGCAAAGCTCAGTAAATGCAGGTCTGTGGTATCCAAACACTCATGACTTTACACTCATCGGATACACTGGCGCTGACTATGGACGAGACAAGCTGGAAAGAAAAAGCACCTCTGGAGGATGCCAATTCCTAGGAAGCTGTCTTGTATCTCGGTTCAGCAAGAAGCAGGCGTCAGTAGCCCTGTCCACAACTGAAGCTGAGTACATTGCTGCTGGAAGCTGTGTTGCTCAAGTCCTTTGGATTAAGCAACAGCTTGAAGATTATGGTGTTCAAACAAAGAAAATTGAAGTCAAATGCGACAACAAGAGTGCAATTGACCTCTCAAAGAACCCAATCCAGCACAGCAGGATGAAGCATGTCAGCATAAGACATCATTTCATCAGAGATCATGTACTTAAGAAAGAAATTAAGCTGACTTATGTCCCAACAGACGAACAGCTGGCGGATATCTTCACGAAGCCACTAGCTCGTGAGCAGTTCAGCATACTGAGAGAAGCAATTGGTATGTTTAATCCTCTTCAGTAAATTCCTGTGCTAAATGAATATTGAATGCTGAGTGAATTACATGCTGAATGATTTATTGTTTGCTGAGTATCTCTTGAAACTGACTGAATATACAATACTGAGTAAACTTGCACACTGAGTAAATTAGTTTAGAACTTGAACTTAAAATCATCCTTAAATAATGCACTGACCTCTCAGAATATCAAACGCTTGACATTCTAAATACTGAGTGATTAATCCGTTAGCATAAATTCTAAGCACGCGTATAACCTAGGATGACGTATTCGCCGTAATGTGTCATAAATGCCAGGATCCCTGTCGGTACATGATCCCAAGGCAACTGACACATGGATTTGGTTAAGATCCACACCGTTCAACTCGTCTATAAATCATGAGAAATTCCCCATCTTTTACTCCTTACGCTCAACAAATCTTTAAGGCTACGAAATCACCCAAATTTCTTTCTCTCAAATACCTCTATTCTCTCCATCTTAGAAGCATGACTAAGCTATCCTTCAACGTCTCCGGTGCCGGCCAAAATAAGTCCAGCTCCGATGAACCTTCACGAAACCCTTCCACCTCTAGCAAGGATAAAACTGATCAAAACTCTGAAAAAGAGAAAGCTGTGAAAATACGAACCTACTCCAAAGTCTTCGAAAGTGTTCTCGAATGGAAAGTTGAGCCCTCCAGATGGGTTTCTGAGCACTTCGTCCAACATGAACAACCGTTTGCCGAATGGATTGCAAAGAACGAATGGACTGGGCTGTTCTCCGTCAGAGATGAAACGTATCCTGACCTGGTAAGGGAGTTTTACCACAATCTCATGGTTGCCAATGACTCCCCTGACTATCTAAGCACTAAAGTAAAAGGAAAGACGATCTTCATCAACCCTCTGTACTTGGGAAATCTCCTCCAACTTAAAACTGAGGGAGTGAGGCTGAGGAAGTCTGGAGATCAGGACAAGACCGACTACGTCCATACTTTCTGCAAACCTGAGGGTCACTCAGGCGAGATCTCAGCATCTTCAATGGGACATCACCAAAAGATGGCTCACTACCTGCTGAGCTACTTCATTTACCCTAAGATAAACTGCACGACCTCAGCAACGAACTTTGAACAGTGCTTCATATGGCACATGCTGACGTACACCCCCATCAACATGCCCGTCTTCCTAGTTGCTGGGTTCCTACGCAGCACGGGTATAATGAGGTTGGGATCAATCATTACCAGGATCCTCATCGACCATAAGATTGACCTTGAAGGCAAGGAATCTTTCAGAGGAACCGAAATCACAGCGGCCTCGCTGAGGGCACTGAAATATGGGCAGCCTTTGAAGAAAGGAAAAGCTGCTGCTGCTGCTGGCCAAGCTGATCAGACTGCGGAGACTATAGCTGAGCCTAAGAAAGGGCAAAGAACTAAGGCCCCAGCTTCTCGCAAGAGAAAATCTGCTGAGACACCTAATGTTGTGTCTCCAGCAAAGAGACAGAGGTCAGCTGGAAAGTCAGCTGAGAAGAGAAGCAGGCAAGATGAGCCTAACACTGAGGCAGCTGCTGAGCTCCCTCAGAAGAAGCAGAAGTCTTCAACACTGGCCCCTCTCGACGTCATACCGACGGATTTTATTGTACCGAGTGATTCTCACTTCACTCAATGTCAAGGCACTGATGCTGAGGGAACTGAGGTCCAGTTAGATGACCACTTCATCTCCCAAGTTGAGGAAGAACTTGATGGAGATAATACTGAGGAAGAAGAAAAAGATGATGAAACCAGCGGTCAGAATGACGCTGAGGAGTCTGAAGAATATGCCAGCGAAATTGAAGCTGAAGACGCTGACGCTGGGTTAGCAGGTGGTGCTATGCAGGCTGACACTGAGTTGGCTGCGGGAGTTGAACAAGTTGAAGAGCAAGCTGACCAGATTCAGACTGAGCAAAAGGAACCTTCTCCTACTCACTCAATAGAACCTGCTCATCATACCACTCCACCACGTAGAAGGCGAAAACTGGTTAAGGCCAGTGAGGTAATAGTCAGTGACCCTCCTGTGCAACCACCATCCATTCCTCAACTTGTCCTTTCCAAGACAACAAAGGATCCTTCTACCGTCAAATTAAAATTTTTCAAACGGCCCTCAACTTCCTCTACTACAACGCCGTTGGAAAAACAAGCCTCTGTTTCTTCTCAACAGGAACATGCCGAACATAACACTTCAACCACTTCTACAAGTCAGGTTGAACCAAGCACTGCCCATGCTATTTCCTCAAGCATAATGCTGCCTCCTCATCCCTCTGCCGTCAGCACAGACAGTGTTCGGGTTATGACCTCCATCATCAACAACCTCTCTGCTGATCAATCAAACTTACCTCCAACTCAAGTGCAGATTGAGCCAAGTCATCCAGTCACTAACCAGGGTATTCCTTTCACCCCACTTTCTTCTGGTCACACTGATGTACATCGGGATACCACTGAGTCCGGCAAAAAGCTCCTTGACTCAGTGCAAGCACTCATCCACGATCTTCAACATTCCGCTTCGCCTGCTGCTGGATCTTCAATTCCTGCCGCAACTCAGCTCTCTCAAGTCACTCTACTTCTCAACGAAGTCAAGGGACTCAAGGATTTGCTGAATGTCGTCCTGTCATTACAAGCCCAGCAAGCTAAGCAGGATTCCATTGCTAAGTTGGCAGAGATACAGCTGTCAACAATTCAACATCTGAACTCCTTCCATCAGCAAGTTCATAAATTATCTGCTGTGAACACTGACTATGCCACTTCCTCAGAACTCAAGATGCTCTTTGCTCAGCTTCATACTGAGCAACTTAAGACAAATGAGCAAATGGTATCCTATAGTCAGTGCTCAGTCGAGCAAATTGGTGAGGCCATTCGGCTCCTTAATCTCAACAAGCAAGAGATGGATACTGATGCGTTGAAGTAGAATGAATTGCTGTCCCTCGCACAACAATCCTTCATAATAATATTCAACGTCATCATTATGACTCAGCACTCTTAAAAACCTTCCACCAAGTCTTTGCTGGTCTCACTGAAGCTCTCATTTGGCAAGCCAAAGCACAAGCCTTCAGTGTGAATATGCTCAGTGCTGCTGATCTTCATATACCAGTCGAAGTATCTGCTGATGGCGTTGGCATTTTTGATGGGGTAAATGAAAGTGCTGACAAACTCAAAGAGCTTTCACAAGAACTGACTCGCGCTGTCTTAACCGATGTGTTTAAGCTCCCTGAAGTTGACAAAACGGGGGAGAAAGCGCAAGCTGCTAGAGCTCAGCATGAGCAACGTCAGTACAAGAGAAGTCAGTCACAAGGCAAGAAAAAGAAATAGTTAGGCTAGGTCTTAATTTTTGCTAATTTATTTCTTTTGCTGTGCAACTGCTGACTTCTATCAATATATCATACTTCCTTCTCTTATTCAAATACTGAGTTATTATGTATCTTCGTTATATCAGCTATGCTTAACACTTATAATATTTATTGACTAAATGATATGCTGATAACATGTTTGACATCATACTATGATCTTATGATACATTCTGATAAAGAACTCATTGAACAATAATTTGCTTAGCGCGCTCTGTCACTATACATTACTTCCGCTGAATTCTGAGTAAAATAGAATATGACCCATAAGCTGACCTATACCTGAAATCTGATCTTAGACTTATTCAGTTAAACCTTAGAATGTTTAGAATAAAACTAAGTCAGTAGTTCAGTCCTTACGGGGGAGTTCACTTAATTAAAAAGGTCAACTATCATGGGGGAGCTCATACTGAGTTCCTTGCTGAACAGTTTTGCCAACATCAAAATGGGGGAGTTTGTTGAAACACCTTTCCACATAATTTTGATTTGACAAAATTGTTTAAGTATAAATTAGAATACATATTCTAAAACACACTAAGTTTAAATGCGTTGATTTATTCTACTAATGTGTTTGTGCAATGTTGAGTATAAATGTTATAAGTCATAAGGATTGGAAGGCCCAAGCCCAATACGGAAGCCAAGGCCCAAGTCAAACAACTCAGTACACTCGGCCCGCGTATGTCAAGACGTTGTCGTTTTGGACAAAAACGCAACTCAGCAAACGGAAGGATCTAGAAGACCTTCAGGAACAACTTCACAATGAAGCTGCTGAGTAGTCTCGACAAAGCGTACAAGACAGCAGACCGGCAGAGGAAAACTTCCAGACAAAGTGTTTCTTCTTTTAGCAAAGTTCAGACGACACAATATGCTGTCCAGTTGACTTTACCATAAAAGGAGAGACCATCTGCTGTGCTGACCGAGGACAGAAGATACACGATTGTGATTGGCCAAGAGCTTTGTGCAAGTCAGGATGACAACGACACATAGCCGTTTCCCTCCAACGGTTATTTCGAAATTCAAAATGACCGAATGACCAGACGTCTCTATAAATAGTGCCATCACAAGCTTCACAACACACAGAACTTGATCAAGCCATTACGCTGTCCAAATCTCTACAAGCTCTGCAAGCAAGAAGCAAAGCAAAATTCTTACACTACATTTTCATATCTGTGTAAAAGTCTAGAGTGGTTGTTTTTCAATCATCTAAGGTGTTCTAGCAATTGTTGTTTAGGACAAAATCTTTATCATTTCTAGAAGTAGAAAGGAGAGGCTGGGTACTCGGTTTTAAGTACTCAGCGGAGAGATTAGGATTTAGTAGAAGTATAGAGGAAGGTACTCTTGTCATACTCAATTGCTGATATTATAAAAGGTTTGAGGCTCTACCTTTAAAGAGCTCAGTAGAGGATTTGACATCTCGGAAGTGTTCCGGGGACAGGACGTAGGCTTAGAAGAAGCCGAACCTGGATAAATCTGCTGAGTGAAGTTTTCTTAAACCTTAACTCCTTATTTATATTGCTTGCTTAAAACAAACTAAAACTGACCAAGTAAAAGAGGTCAAGCTGAGTTGTGCGCTACAAACGAGCAGGTTCAGGAATAGACTCTAAGTGCTATTTCCTGACCTAAGCAACGAAGCTGTCCTAGTCACTAGTTGACTAAGCCAGTGTCTTGCTGAGTGTTAAGTGCCGCTGTTTTATAAACTTCTCTTAAAGAAAAGAAATCTGCCCAAATTATTTTAAAAAGGTAAAATAGTTCCTAACCCCCCCTTGGAACTATATTTGCAACCTTACAAGGGACCAACAGAAGCAACCAAAGAAAAGGGTGCTATGTCAAGTATACAAGAGCGTTAAAAACCATGAGGTACTTCGCTGCAGATGGTTCTCTCCAAGTTTCATAACGAACGAGAAACCATTCTGTGAATGGATATCAAAGAACGGGTGGACTGAGCTTTTCTCTCTTCCCAGCGACGCTTACCCTAGGTTAGTACGAGAATTCTACTCCAACCTCCATGTGGACAAAGACGATGCTAACTATCTCGAGACCACCATAAGTGGCCAACGCATAACAATCACCCCTGCCTATCTAGCAACCCTGCTGAAGTTACCGGCCAAGGGCAAAGAGTTTAGAACCACAAAAGAGAAGCTTGACCACGTAGCCATATACTGTAAGCCGACAGGGCACAAAGGGGAAATTTCCAGCACGTGCATGGGGCAGAACCAAAAGATGGCTCATTATATACTAACCAACTTTATCTTCCCAAAATTCAACGCAACATCATCTGCTTCAAACTTCGAGCAGTGCTTCATCTGGCACATGCTGACCTACAGCCCACTCAATATGCTTGTATTTCTGGTAGGTGCTCTCCAACGAAGTACTATCAAACTCAGGTTGGGTTCCCTCATCACCAGAATACTTGAGGACCATCAAATTGACACAATTCATGAAGTGACAACTTGTGGAACTGAGATAACTGCTGCTCTGTTATTTGGGTTAGTATATGATCAACCCATCAAGCCTAAAAAAGGGGAAGGAAGTCATCGAGGAAACTGAGGAAGATGCTGATGAGGACCATGATGTGCAACCTCAGGATGAGAACATTGTCATAGCTGAACCTGCTGACCAAACTAGGAAAGAGAAGAAGAGGAAAGCTCTTCTCACATCATCAAAAGATGTTCATGCTGTCCCAAAGAAACTTCGGTTTATATTGAAGGAAAGGAAAGCTGATGCTGAGGAAGGTCAGGAAGTACCTAAGTCAGCAGAGAAAAGAAAAAGGCAAGATGAGCCTGAGGAACTGGAAAGTGAGGAAACCCCTCTGAAGAAGAAGACGAGAATCTCTGGTTCAAGTCCAGTTGATGCTGTCCCTTTTGGTTTTGCAGTTCATGATGATTCCCACTTTGTGAGAAGCCAAGAGATTGACCTTGAGCAAATCCCTGCTAATCAAGATGCAGAAGAACTAAGCAACAATGTAGATCAGCATGATGATGATGAGGATGTTGTGCAACATCAAGAAGATCATGCTGAGCACGAGCAGACAGTGAATGATAAGCAAGTTGAGAATTCGACTATGCCAAGCAAAACAGTTGATACCGAGCAGGAAATAGCTGTGGAAGATCTCACTGCTGACCTTGGGGTAGAATCATCTCTTGAGTCCATTCCTGCTGACTCACCACCTCCAAAGGAGAAGAAATTCAAAAGGCTTAAGGAGAAGGCTCAGAAGACTCCAGTTATTGATCTAATGGACGATTCTCCCCTGAGGGATCCCATTACCAACCTCACTGACTTATAATTAAAATTCTTCTCCAATGCTGCGGAAAATCAAGCCTCTGTTACTCACGCTGGGCAACACGCCAAGACTCCAGAAAATCCAATCAATACCGAGCAAGAACTCGAAGTCCTAGCTGATCAAGGTGAAAAACAAGCTAAGGAAAACCCTGCTCAAACTGAGTCGCCTTCTCCTGTAACAACTACAGTCAACATTGAGCAGGTCAATATCTCTGCAGATCAACCTCCTTCTCCTCCAAATACGTAGAATATTGAGCAGTCAGCTCCTGCTGATAATCAACATCAAAGTCCAGCTGCTGACCTCGCTGGCACTTCCACTCGTGGACAGCACCAAACACCTCCTCCATCTGGTGCTACCAAAATTCCAGCAACTGAGCCAAGTTCTGAGGCACAATTTGCCTATCTTCATGCCACTAAGTCTGGACATCGCCTCATCGACTCAACTCAAACCATTCTTCAATGTTTGAACACATCTCCTGCCGATGCTGCTGAGTTTGCCAATACTGAATCACATCCTGTCTCATCTATCACTCAGCTTCTTCATGAGATCTAGAGCCTCAAAGATCTGGTAAGTGTAATGACCACTATCCAAACCAAGCAACCCAAGCAAGAATCCATTGATAAGCTGGCCGAGCTGCACTTACTAATGGTAAATCACATAGATTCTCTTCAGGGTCAGATTCATGCTCTTCAAGGTCAGATTAATGCTCTTCAGGGTCAAATGAATGCTCTCCCAGCAGTCAACATGGGCTATGCTACTTCTGCTGAGCTACATCACTGTTTTACCAAGCTGACTTCTGAGCTGACTGGCACACACGAACTTCTCTCCTCATCTTCCCAATGCTCGATGGATGAAATTAGCGAAGCTGTCTGTCTTCTAAACCTGAGTAAAGAGGAAATGGAAACTGACTTGGTCAAAACCAACACTATCCTACAAACTACTCAAATCATATTTGGCCATGTGCATCACACAAACGCTCAGCGTGAATTTTATGACAAGGCTGTACTCCGAATGTATCATCAATCTTATGCACAGCTGACTGACGCCATAAGCTGGGTAAGCAAATCGCAGGAATACATGGTGAGCATGCTAAGTAACTCCCTTCGAATCCCTCTCAGCGTTTTGGACGATGGAGTTCCCATCTTCGATGGATTAAGAGAAAGCACTGAACGACTTAAGAAATATTCAGTAAAGCTGATTCGTGCTGCTCTCAATGAATCATTCATTCCTCCTCCAGCTGATGGTGGCAAAATGGGGGAGAAAAGACAAGATGATGGAACTCAGCAAGACACAGGTGAAGCTTTAGGTAGTAAGCAGCGGAAAGAAAAAGGCAAAGGAAAATTGCATCAGGCTGCTCATCAAGCACAAGTTAATAGGAAGCAATAGCTTAGTCAATCTTAGGACTTAGCTTGTTCTTTATTTATGCTTGATGACTCGAATATATATGTTAAGTATCCTTTCATTCAAATTGACTTAACTATATGCAATGTTTACTGTTATATGCTATATGCTGATTTGTCTATAATTGAACAAACAAATAAAATCAAAATAAGTACACATTAACCATGATAAATCCTCAAACTCTGATACCAAGACTATCTGTGTATCAAACTGAGTAGAAAAATGAACTCTTCTGAAAGCTGACCTATGCTCATCTCAATTAGATCTTAGAAGGTCTAGAATTGAACTTAGTCAGTATGAACACGTCTTCCCTTATTACTCAATTAAATCTTAGAAGGTTTAGAGTTAAGTTAAGACAATATGTGCAACCCTTACGGGGGAGTAATTTCAGAAAAATAAAAAGTAATTCAATCATGGGAACTTCAATACTGAGTTCCATAAATTAAATATTTTGCCAACATCAAAATGGGGGAGTTTGTTGAAACACCTTTCCACAAGATTTTGATTTGACAAAATCATTTAAGTTTAATCCATGACTAAGAGACAATTAAATTTAAGTGCTTTGATTTAATTGTACTAATCCGTTTGTTCAATATTGAGTATAAACATATATGCAAAAAGAAATAAAAATTAAGACAGGACAAAGTCAGCATAAGAAAACAGCACAATGAAGGATAAACCATCTCAAGAACAACAACTTAAGAATAAAGATAATCAAAGAAGCTGAGTGAAACGAAACTCAGCATGAAAGAAGTAAAGTCTGCTTCAGAACAAAGTCTTGTAGAATGAAGTTGACCTTGGAAGCTGAGTGAAAGAGGACTCATCATAAGAATTGGCAGGCAAATAAAGACAGTAACTATTGAAGTAAAGCTGAGTGATCAACAGGACAGCATGAGTGATCCGTTAGCTAAAAGACAAATCCGACAACTGTCTGCACCAATAATAGAAACCTCGGAATTACGCAAAAACCAATTTCGAGATGCATGGGTCAACTATTTGTGGCTAAAAGACAAACTGTCACAAGAAGACAACATCTGTAGGAAGAAGACAAGTCTGACGTCTGAAGAAATCAGAAGACAGGATTGGCCTGCAGATCTGAAGCTGACCAGAAGCTTGTCCCCCAAAAGAGCTGTTTTGGACTCAACGGACAAATCAAATTCAAATGATTTGATCCTCAGATTACAACTATAAAAGGGACAAAGATATCACTTGGACATTTGCCGATTTACAGAAAATACAAGTGAGAAAGATACAAATTCAAAGCACTAAAAAACAAGAAAGAAATCTTACACCAACCTTCTATTCTTTGTGTAAATGCTAGATTGATTGTTTTGTAATCATCTAAAGTGTTCTTTATCTGAAAAAGGACAAGTGTGTTATCAATTGTATTATTGAGAGTGTTGTGCTGAGTACTCGGTGTTAAGTACTCAGTGGTAGAGAAATCTAGGTGCTAGGTTCTAGCACTTAGTAGGAGTTGAGTAGACGAATAAAGGAATGTACTCTTACATATTCAACTGCCTATAAACGGTTTGCGCTCTACCTTTAAAGAGCTCAGTATTGGATTCTAAAAGCCCGGAGGATTTTGGGGACTGGACGTAGGCGGAGAGGCCGAACCAGGATAAGTCGTATTGAGTAATTTCTAACTCTCTCAATATATATATATATATATATATGTGCATGTGTTGTCTGTTAAATTTACTCAGCATATAAATCGGTTAAGTTGTCACTGAGTAAATTAGAGTGCTGAGTTGGAAGCTGACCATAAAAAGTATCAATTCCCAACTCACAAGTAAAACAGCCTTAGTCAACGTCTGACCAAAGCTGTCTTACACTAAGATCAGCCGTGCTGACCAAAAGTTGAGTTAATAAACTCACTAAAATTATCAAGTCAGCATAATTAAATTTGAAAAAGTTACATTAGTTCCTAACCCCTCCCCCTTTAGAACTAATCACACGGGACCAACAAACTGTTCTTTTGCTAAAAGACAAACTGGCACAAAAAGACGAAACCTGTGAAAAGAAGACAAGTCTGACGCCTGCGGAATTCAGACGACAGGATTGGCCTGCAAATCTGAAGCTGACCAGAACTTGTTGCCGGAAGAAGCCGTTTGAATCCAACGGATAGTTCCAGATTCACATCATTAGACCTCAGACTTCAACTATAAAAGGACAAGCTCATTCTTGGATCCTTTGCCGATCATCAAAACAAAAAAAGAAAAGAATATACATACAAAAGCACACAAAAACAAGAAAGAGATCTTACACCAAATTTCTATTCCTGTGTAAAAGCTAGATTGATTTTGTAATCATCTAAAGTGTTCTTCATTTTAAAGGAACAATTTTGTATCAATTGTAATAGTTGAGAGAGTGGTGCTGAGTACTCGGTTTTAAGTACTCAGCGGTAGAGAAATCTAAGTGTTGGGTTATAGCACTTAGTAGGAGTTGAGTAGACGAATAGAGGATGGTACTCTTGCATATTCAACTGCCTTGTAAACGGTTTGTGCTCTACCTTTAAAGAGCTCAGTATTGGATTTAAAAAGCCCGGACGGATTCTGGGGACTGGACGTAGGCGGAGAGGCCGAACCAGGATAAGTCGTGCTGAGTAATCTCTAACTCTCTTTCCATATATATATATATATATATATATATATATATATATATATGTGTGTGTGTGTGTGTGTGTGTGTGTTGCTTGCTATATTTACTCAATATATAAATTGTTTAAGCTGACACTGAGTAAATCAGAGTGCTGAGTTGGAAGCTGACCATAAAGAGTGTCATTTCCCAACTCACAAGTAAAACAGTTCTAGTCAGTATCTGACTAAAGTCGTCTTACACCTCACTCGGCCGCACTGACAAAAAGCTGAGTTGCGAAACTCAAAGAATTGAATTAAGTCAGCGTAATTAAAACGAAAAAGTTACATTAGTTCCTAACCCCCCTGGAACTAATCACTAGGGACCAACACTGGGTTTACTTGTCCACTAATGTCTCTGAAATTGTGAGCCGGGGGATCACATATATTTTGGGATATCAAGACTTGGGGATTCTAGGCCTAATAATGACTTAGATATGCAGATTAAGTTGGATTTCGCTTCCAACATGACACCTTTTGAAAGATTGACAGATTTGGAGATGTATTGCTTATTGCTTTTACCTTATATTAATTACATTCAGAAATTTGTGTAGTTCAAATGAAAAAGATTATGATCATTAGTCTCCAATAAATTTAAAATCATTGATATACATAAATTCTCGTTCATTTTATTATGTTTCATTACCAGATTCATTCGAAGAAGAAGGCAAAGAGTGACATTTACGTTTAAAAAAATATCATCTAAACAACAATACAAAAACATTAAAATAAACGAATCTGTCATATGAAAATAAATCCATTGACATGATTGATTAAGACCTATGTCATCTGAAACAAACTACAACGACATAAATTATTACAAAAATTGTCATCGCGAATACCAATATGCCAATTTCCTATATATCTACTTGACCTTTTTAATTATTAGTATGTCATGTACATTAAAGGTGGCATTAATAATAAAAAAGTTGAATCATAATGACAGTACGCAACTAGGCTAATGTCATGTATCATATCTTCACATGACAGAATCTAACCATCGTCTAAAGGTGCAACAGACGGCAGCGAGTCCCGTGACAGATTTATATCTCGTGGGACGACGGTTTTTAACCGTCGTTTGAAGGGGTTTTAGCGTAGTGGGTTTTGCTCGGACTGAAGATTTAGGGAAGTACATTGGTATGCTTATGATTCATAAGAGGGTTTCTAACACCTATAATCATGTTATGGATCATGTTAATGATAGGCTCTTTCGATGGAAGAGGAGATGCCTCTTGATGGCCGGCGTGTGCAAGCCAAAGGCACAAGGTGGTTTGGGTTTATATTGCACTCGTGATATGAACCTTGCTCTTCTCGGGAAGCTTAGCTGGACGATGTTAGTGGATGCGGGTAATCTCTAGATAAGGGTTTTGAAGAAAAAATATTGCAGGAATAAATTTGGATTGGAAATTTTTATTAGACAGAGTGGAGACTCGGCTGTCTAGCGGAGTATTGTGTTGGTTTCCACAATACTATGTAAGTGTGTGGGGCGGGTCCTTAGGAATGGTAAGGATACGAATTTCTAGAAAGACATGTTGGTGCAGGAACAAACCTTTGATTGAGCTTGGTACCACGGGTGTCAGTCTAGAGCTGCAGACATAGGATGTGGCTAGTTATCGTATGACGGATAATTGTTGGAATTGGAGCATGTTTGTGCATTTGCTTCCTACAAGGACAATCTTTGCACCTGCTTCATATTTGGTATTCCCAGGATCAGAGAATTCAGACAGCTGGCACTATAGCTCATCACGGATGGGAGACTATTCTGCTACAGTGGGCTATAATATGATTCAAACAGACATGGAGCCTCCTCTACTCATAGATTAGTTACTAGTTTGACGACTCGGGGTGCCATAACGTGTTTGGACCTTCCTATGGCTGCTCACTCAGGACAGTTTGATGATGAACTACAACAAGAATCGACATCTGATGCTGGTTAGTGAGTGTAAGTCATATTATAGCATGAGCTTGGTCGTGGACGTAGCTCATGAGAGTGAACCAAGTTAAATTATCGATGTCATTTTTATTGATTATTTTGCTCATCAATATTTTCCTACGACATATTTTCAATCGATGTCATATTTTCAATTTATTCTAACAAAATTTAGGGGGTATTTGTTTACTCACATGTCTCCCCCTGTTTGCATTTTCATATTGAAAATGAGAGTTTTAGGTGTTTAGTTAAGGTCATAATGTTTGATTTTTATACATGAAAATTAGTTTTTTCCAACAACAAACATTAATCAGTAAACAATAATAGCAAACAACTGGTAAACCAAACATACTTTTCAACTCTTTCACACGGGGTTAAATGAACTATTGGTCACTAAATTTATATGGTTGTCTCAAAATGGTCACTCAATTTCAATTTGTCTCAATAAAATCATTCAACTTTGAGTTTCTCAATTAGGTCACTCCACCGATTTCAGTGGTTAAAAGATATCAGAGGATCCTATGGCTGACCCGTCAGCATGAGTCAACTCAAATCTCTGACCAGAACGACATGTGGTAGCTACGTGTCGGTTGATTTTGTGAATTTTTTTTCGTAAAAATAACGATGCATGACAGCCAGGTGACCCATACATGAATGTCATGTGTTGTTTCGGTTAGAAATTTGAGTTGACACAAAAACTGACATGTCACTCATATCATCATTCCGATGTCGTTTAATCGTTGAATTTGACGGAATGATCTGAATGAGACAAAATTTAAAGTAAGGGATTTTATTGAGATAAAATGGAAGTTGAGTGGCATTTTAAGACAAACCACCCCTTTCACGCGCCCACCCATCCAAGCGAAGCATAAACACACCGTTTCATAGCAGTGAAGTGAGGACTCTCCACCGTCGGTTAATCTCCTCTCATTCCCAGAATTCAGTCAGACTCGCAGAGACCTCACCTCTCTCTCGATTCTAGACTCGACTCCTCCGCTCATTCTCCGTATTCTTCCGCAACCCCAACTCCTTCGCCTCATATCAGACTCTTAACTAATCCATCATTTTTCGGGTTTTTCGATTCTCTCACTCTATTTGTCGGTTTCTCTCTCACAATCACGGTGTGTTCTCAATTTGGCTCATCACTCGAACTCTCAATAGTTTGACCATCTCAGATCAGATTGAGGTTAGTTTACTTGTTTGTCTTAATTTCAGTTGTAATTTAGGGTTTTCTGAAAATGGGCCTTTTTGAGTTCGAGTTCAGTTAATCTGCTCGGTCCTTAGTCTAGAATATGCCTGTCCTAGTTTATTCCTTCTGTTCGTTCTACAACTTCGTCTTCTGAATTTCTCTTTCTTAGTTTATTGGTTGTCTGCCTCAATGGTTTTATTCCTTTCGTTGCTTTTCTTTTAATCTGTTATATTTTCGACTTCGCTCACTCATAACTAAAGTTATTTTAACCCATTTCGCGGATTTCCTTATTTTATATTTCAGGTAATTGCTTGAAAAGAAAAACAGTTATTTAAATTTTCTGGGTTTCTGGAGGTATCATTTTGATTTCTGGATTTTAATGTATTGAGAAAAAATATTTATTATTTTTGGATATTCTGGATTTTAGTAAAACGTTGACTGATTGTAGGGTCTTAGTGAATGTGTTATTGCTTGGCAGGGATTTTATGCTTTAACTTCTTTTATGCAGGGTATTTTTATTGAATATTTTGATTTAGGTGGTGTTTGATAAAACTGAAAATTAAGGTCTCAAAAAATAAGTAATGAATTTTAATTGCTGAGTATTATAAGTGATTGAAAGCATTGAATGATGTAACTTTTATAAAAATATTAGTTGATAATGTTTAACTTAAAATGTTAAGTTAAATATTTTGACTTATTAAGATAAGTGATTTTTAACTTAATTAACTAATTTAAGTGGTGGAGAAACAACCGTTATCAAACACACTTAAATTTAATAAGTGTTTAACATTTCAATTTAAGTAATTAAGTGGTTTATCAAACAAGGCCTTAGTTAATTTTATGTTTTTCTTATAGCATTTCAGTGCATGATTATTGATTAATAAGGAATATAGTGATTGATAAGCAGTTCTATTTGAGGTTTAATTTTTGAACTCTTCTTTTTGTGTATTGAACTGATTAGCAGCGGCCAGTGTACCCAAAACCGAGATAATCCTAACCCTTTAGGTGCCGTTTGGTAAGATGTAATGACCTTCGTAATGGAATGACCATTACATTGAAGGCTCATTACCATGTATGGTTGCATGTTACAATTTCATTGTAATGGAACGTGAAAACCTTGAGCTAAATTTTGTTGAAAAAATCTTGTAATCCACATTACATAGAAAAATGACTTGAGTTCTCATTACATTATTATCTAACCTCTCATTTCTCAAATCTCACATCTCAATCGTACCTATCATTCTTGTCAAAAACGCAAAAAGTAGAAAAACATGAAAACTGAAAACGAGAAAAATGAAAAAAAAATGAAAAACTGAAAAAATGCGAAAAATGAAAAAAAAAAAGAAAAACCGGAAAATGAGAAAATAGAAAAACGGTGAAAAATGTTGAAAATGGAAATTAAAAGAAACGAGAAAAATGTAAAAAAATATGAAAAAGCGAAAAACTATATATTAATTTATTGATTTCGGTTAATCTAATTTTGTATTTGATTTCGATTCGATTTTTCACATTTTTCATGTTTTTCGTTGATTTTAATTATGTAAATAAATTTTATGATTACATTTAATTAGGAAAATATAAGTATTGTAATGGTTATTACATTACGTCATAATTGTCAACCAAACATGGTAATAGAATCACTATTTCATTCCATTCCAACCTTGATTACATTGCATTACGGCATACCAAACGGACCCTTAAGGTATCTTTTGGGGGTGAGTTAGGGCTTTGTTTACATTGCACACCTCTCCTAAAAGTTGTGCTATTTTTGCGAACCTATTCTTTTTCTTTCTTTATTTTCAGTATAAGCTGTCAAATTCTACTCAAATGTAGTAAACATGGTTAACGAAATCCTGTTACTTTCTTTTTGAAGTTTTGGATGTGGAAGCACGAAAAAATAATCATTACGTGCCTTATTCTTACTTAAAGTCTATGACCTTTGCTTGTGCATGTAAATCGTATCTTGTTGAAATTCATGCACTGGATGTTTAAATGTAAGGGGGTCCCAAGTTGTAGCTGTGCTGGGGCTTAATTAATCTGATGCTATTTTCTAGCATTTCTTGCATATTGGATGATAGTTTTTCTTCTATTATCATCTCACTTGCATTTTGTGGATGAAATTTACTACTTCATAGAAAATGCATATTAACAGCTTTAGGAACTGGCATATAGCAATTTCACGCCACTTGATTAAGTATAGTGATTCCATGCATCATGTTTTATGGGCTCATTTTGTGCATATTTTTTGGATTTTGTTGGACTGTTCTTATTTGAATTACTGCAACATGTCATTGTAAGAGGTTACTAAATTACTACCAACCATGAGTAATTGTTTTCTTGTTCATTATTATATCTGTTAAGTTCCATAGTTATCCAGGTACCAATTTGATCTTTTTCTAATTGGATTGTCCATTCCATTTTCTTTTTCTTTCATGTACTATGTTTAACTTCATTTGAAGTTCTTATTTAAGTAGATTATACCCAAGAAATTTTACTTGGTGAAATAACAAAACTGAATCTTAGCTTGTAGATTTGATATCTCACTTTTGTTTCGTGGCAGGAAACATGTTTCTCAAAGTGCAGTTGCCATGGAATGTCATAATACCTGCTGAACACCTTGATGCCAAAGGTCTGATGCTGCAAAGGTCAATAATCATCCGCTTGTTAGAAGAGTTTGCTACTAAAAAAGCAACCAAGGATCTGGGCTATTTCTTGGCTGTCACTACATTGGAGAAACTTGGGGAGGGGAAGGTGAGGGAGCAGACAGGCGAAGTGCTATTTCCAGTTCTGTTCAATGGCATCACATTCAAGATTTCCAGGGGCGAAATCCTCGAAGGTGTTGTCCACAAGGTGCTAAAGCATGGGGTTTTCCTGAGATGTGGACCGATTGAGCACATATATCTCTCAGAAAAGAAGATGCCAGGTTACACATATGTACCCGGAGAGAATCCTGTCTTCAAGCATGATAATATGAACCAGATTGGAAAGGAGGTGGTGATTCGGTTCATTGTGATTGGGACCAAGTGGCTGGAGGCAGAGAGGGAATTTCAGGCACTGGTCAGTTTGGATTTGGATGGTGGTCATCTCGGACCGGTGTCCTAGAGTAGAGGCCTGATGGATGTGCTGACTATGCTGGAGATGCTTGTAAATCTTTTCTTGTTTGATTGTTTTTCTTGTCGCTGACTACAAAAATTGGTGTCGTTTGGAACAGTATCTTATAGTTACTCTAGCAGTTAGCCATTTATCTTTAGCAACTTCATGACTTTATCGGCTTGCTGATGTTGAAACACCTGACTAATATTCTCAGCTTAAGAGTTTTGTACACAGTTTTTCTAAGCTGATTAAATTGTTATGTTCCTTCAAGTAACAAATTTCATAAAACAGACTCTTATTTCATAAGAGCATTTTCTCCAACCCAAGCATGAATTTATTTCATAACTTGAGAAAAAGCTAACCTTGTATTGCATAATACACATAGAAAGTTGTCCCAATCTGTGAATTGGTAACAAATACTTAGATGATAAACATGGTTAATTCCCCTGTAGTTCTACAGCGTTCTTCTTGTTATTCTTCTTGCTCTGCTGCAGCTCTCCATGGAAGTAAGAAATGAAGCCCCATATTGACAAAGCAAGAGAAATCGCCTTTTCGACTGGGAACTTCTCATGGTAAAACCACACGGCTAATGTCTCTGTCACAGGCAGCAGAGTAGCAATTATAATGCCTGAGAGCAACGATGATCCGCAGAAAACAACACCAACTGCTCCCATGAAGAAGAATTGCCAAAACATTGCACTCAACACCATCACCAAATAGTATTTTGCTTCTCCAAGCTCGAATTCACTTGCCTCCCTTGGAATTCCCTGCATCAATTCAACATGAAATACAAAACTAAACTAATATTCAACACTATTACAATGTAAAGCAACATTTTGTGATAGAGACAACAGAGAAAGCAGATACAGGAAAATCCTTATGCAGAAGCATCCCAAAGGCGCAAAACGCAGTAGCGAAGAAAGATATAACCATCTGCATCTCGACGACTAGAGTATACGTAATTGTCTGCCTTGCTTTCTTATATGTCAATTCAATCAAAGGTAGCACAAAACCGTAAAGTATCGAAGCTCCAAGAGTCATAAAAACTCCTAAAAGGTACTGTTTATTGGTTTCATGATCCGGACGATCAGAACTAGCGTGAAGCACAAGAACAACAGCACCAATTGACAACAGTATAATAGCATTTACAGTGTAAGGTGTGAACTTCTGCTTGACTAGGATATAAGCAAATCCGGCAGTAAACCCGAGCTGAGTAGCAATTATAAGAGCAGAAGTAGAGACAGGCAGAAGAGAAACACCATAGGCAGCAAAAAAATCATCCAAGCCAGTAAGAAGACCGATAACAGCACACGCTACAAAAAGGCGAGGGCTTATGTAGAAGAGCTCGGTCTTGGATGCTTGGTTCTTGGTTCGACGAAAGACGTAGGAAACAAAGAGTGGAAAAATGAGAAATGGCCAACCAGCTGTTTGCAGGAAACTTGATATCCATACACTTTTACCGCCTTTCAAGAAATAGAGCCGTAGGATAAGTGGACCACCACAATTGCCAATGGCTAACATTACACCATTTGCTATCAGCAGGAATTTGTTCAGAGTTTTGCTTATCTTTTTCTCTTCAGCTGATACTTGATGATCATTAATTTCTATATCCATCTTATGTGAGCTCAGTACTTGTTCACCGGTACGAATTGAATATCAAAGAAAGGATCCTGATTCCTGGCAATTATGAAATCTGTAACACTTGTATGAACTTGTATCTAAATTGTCTCTGCAAAGAACTATAAGGAAGACATGAGTATTGTGTTTCATGGAAAAATAAGGAATTGAATTGTGTATACTAATTCTTGAAAACAGGCTATGCTTCAATTCTATCAACAATATAACTTCAAAAGTTCCAATTTTGAGGCATATGAATTTGATTGATTCAAGTATGTTAAAGGGATAAGGTCTGTCTAAATTTGCAGGAAGATCAAATTTCACCTCTATTAAACGCAAAATGGTACAATTTGATCCATGGTAAGAACACTAGCTGAAATTGTCATTTTTTGATGCATTCCATCCGTTGGCAACGTCTTCAACTACCCCTAATGTGAGAAATTGTAAATTTTATCTCAACATTGAATAATTTTGGGTTTAGAAAGAGGCGGAATTAGCCTTTAACTACTTAGGGCTCGTTTGGTTCACGGAATAGAGGAGGAATAGAATAGCCTATTCCTAAAGAATAGCTATTCCCACCTTTGGTTGATTTTTTTTTATGGAATAGCTATTCCATGGAATCCCTATTTCTTGATTTCATGGAATAGCTATTCTTCAATTTAGGTTAGGAATAGCCTATTCCTAATATTATATTTTTGTAATTTACAAAATTATCCTCCATTAAATCCTCAACCTTCTCTCTAATCACTTTTCCAAATCTTATAAATTTTGGTCAATCCATAATTTATATAATATAAAACGTGAAAAATGGAAAAATGACGAAAACGTTAAAAAATGTAAAAATACGAAAAATATGAAACACGAAAAATGTGAAAATGTTACAAACACGAGAATATGCAAAAAATAAAATACGTGAAAAACATGAAAACGTGAACAAATGCGAAAAACACGAAGACGCAAAAAAAAGCAAACACACGAAAAACACAAGATAAGAATAGCGCGAAAAAGTGACAAAACACGAAATATTAAAAAACGTGAAAAATAAAAACACGAAAATGCGAAAAAAGCTAAAATACAAAAACGTGACAACATGTGAAAAACATGAAAATGCGAAAAACGCAAATAAAACACGAAAACGTTAAAAAACAAAAAAAAAATATGAAAAAATACGAAAAACATGGAAAAACGTGAATAACACGAAAAAGTAACAAAATACGAAAAATACAAAAACGCGAAAAAAAAACAAAAAGGGGAAAAACCGAAAAACTAAAACGTGAAAAATCGAAAAAATGCAAAATAAAACACAATAACATGACAAAACGTGAAAAATACGAAAACGTGAACAAACGGAAAAAACAAGACAACTTGGGAAACACGGAAAAACATAAAAAAACGTTACAAACGCATTTTTCGTGTTTTTAACACTTTTTCATGTTTTCGTGTTTTTCGATTTTTTCACGTTTTTTCACATTTTCGTGTTTTCCACTTTTTTCATGTTTTTGTGTTTTTTACGGTTTGCACATTTTTTTGTGTTCTTTCATATTTTGCGTGTGTGTTTTTTTTTGTGTTAACACGTTTATATGTTTTCGCGTTTTCACCATTTTCCACTTTTATCTCATTTTTTTCTTTTGTTTTTGTTTTTTTACCTCTCTTTTTTCGTGTTTTTACAATTTTTCCGTTTTCATGTTCTTATTGTTTTTTCGATTTTAATGTATTTTTCGTGTTTTTTTCGTCTTTCGTGTTTCCCATTTTTCTATTTTTTATATATTTTTTAAAATAATATATATTAAATATTTGAACAATTTATAGTAAAAAATTAAAATTTTAAAATAAATAAGAAATTACATTTGAGGATAATATTGTCTTTTTAATAAAAAAATTATCTATTCCATTCTACCTTATTCTATCAACCAAACATAGAAATAGTAATTCCTAAGAATTTCTATTTCATTCTTTGCTATTCTATTCCTTTGGAATAACCATTCTATTCCATTCCATTCTATTCCGCGAACCAAACGGCACCTTAGAGTACAAAAAAATAAATCTAGCCAGTATCGAATGAAGCAAAAAAAAAATAAAAATAAAATGCACAACTTTTTATCTGCTTGGTTGCAATCAACACGAGATTAATATGAAGGGTTACATAACCCCACCCTTATAATGGTTACCTCAGTAGGGTACGCCAGCACCTTACAAAGGAGGGGTAAGAGTCATGTTTTATAAGTTCTTATGTAGATAATTTATTTTATACTGTTTTTTTTTTGTACCTAGAATTACTTCAAGTTGAAAAGTTAAGGACAAAATTTTACCATTTCAGGTATACGTGCACTTCCCAAATATCAGGAGATCCCAAATATTAGGAGAGCAAATTTAAACCATATCACAGTTTAAACTGAAGTTCTGAAAAACTCTTAGTCATAAAAGTAGACTTCACCCTTATAAACCGGAAGTTATTACCATTTCAGTTATATGTGTACTTCCCAAATATTAGGAGAGCAAATTTAAACCATATCATAGTTTAAACTGAAGTTCTGAAACTCTTAGTCACAAAAGTATACCTCACCCTTGTATAAACTGGAAGTTATTACCTTTTCAGGTATATGTGCACTTCCCAAATATCAGGAGATCCCAAATATTAGAAGAGCAAATTTAAACCATATTATAGTTTAAATTGAAGTTCTGAAAAACTCTTAGTTACAAAAGTAGATATCATCCTTATATAAACGGTAAGTTATTACCATTTCTGGTATATGTGCACTTCCCAAATATCAGAAGAGCAAATTTAAACCATATCATGAAGTTCTGAAAAACTCTTAGTCACAAAAGTAGATCTCATCCTTGTATAAACTGGAAGTTATGTTGCATGGAAAGAAATACACATGGATATATGGAAAACGTTATTTCTAAACATAAATCATAAAATAGCCATAAAATTATAATGGAAACAGACATGAAACAAATGCAGACACGAAAGGTAATAACTGTTTTAAAGAGGAATGTCCGTGCAACATAGAATATGAAAACTCAAAGCAATGAAGAAGGTATTGGTGAAAGCAAGTGATAGAATAGTGAATAATAGAAGCATGCAAATGTAGCAAAAAGAAAGAAGAGTGTAATATACCTCTTTGAGCATAGCAATCCAAAAAGAACATTTAGTGAAAGGGAATGAGTGGAAATGTTGATGAGATTGACATAAATTTATGAGAATCTCAGCAGATTATAAAGTAGGGAAGGAGATTAGTGCTCAAAATGTCACGCAACCATATAAATATAAATGGTGGCTGATATTGTTTTGAGAATAATAAAAACACCAAAACAAACAAGACTGAACTAGGCTAGGATATACATGTACAAGTGTAACATCACAACAACTACCTAATCACAAGTCTCTTCACTTTGTTGTACACGTACAACTACTAGTCTTTTAGGGGTAAATTACACTCATGATCACTTAACTTTACTTATTTTCAAGGTGTAACTACTAAACTTCAAAACGTAATAATAAAAATCACATAACTTTATATTTTTAACATTATGACTACTAAAATTTAACTAACATCTCAAAATGACTATTATCGACCTCAAATGGAAAAATGTTCAAGAATTAAAGTTGTTTAGAATGACACGAAACCATATTTTTTTTTCCAAAATCATTGGATCTTTGTCTTCTAGAAATCCACTTTCTCTCCACTAAACGCACATGAATGATTTCAAAACAAAAAATTTGAAGAATTAAAGTTGCTTAGAATATAATCAATTCTTGGAATTTTATATTTTGAGATCGTCAATAGTTATTTTGGGGTATTGATTGACCATAATGTTGACTTTTATGTTACGTTTTGAAATTTAATAAACATACCGTACAAATGAGTAATGTTACCCTAAATTCAAAAATATTATTAAACTTTATTTTATTCAATAAAGTCATTGCAACAATTCAAACAAAAAAATCATTGAAATACTGATGTCACAGTTACGTTGGAAAGAATTTTACTATATGTAATATGACAACCAGTTAATAACTACGTGTATGTCATATGATAAAAAAAAATATTTTTTATTATCACCTGAAATTTGAAGTAGTTGAATATATATAGTATATTATTTGCATCTTACTTATGTTATATATATAAAAAAAAAATTAAATTGATAATTTTCAATATGACTGTCATAGTGTTTTTTTCTATTTGAAATGATTGGAATCAATTTACTGAAATAAAATGAAATTACAGTGACTTGGTTGAAATAAAATGAAGTTGGTTCAATGACTATAGTAAATTTTTTTTTTTTTTTTTTTTTTTTATGAAAACAATGACTATAGTAATTAATCCGCTTTTGAGAGGCTATATTTACTGTAACCAAAGTGGCGATGGGCTCTGCCTTTTCCTTCTTATTTGGTACTTTTTGTGTATTTCTCTACTCATAGAAATGGGCTCAGCCCATTCTACAATTGCTTCGATATTTTAGGAAATTATGGGAACAATATTTTTTTACTTTCTAATCATTTTTTTTCCTAAAATAACTTTGATAATCATTTCGTGCCAATCTTTTTCACTAAAAAGTAATACCTAATTAATTATACAGAGACATTATTTTATTATATAAAATGTTACTCCTCCGTTTTTTATTATATGACGTTTTGGACTTTTGAATTTGTTCATTTTTATATGTCGTTTTGTATTACCAATGCACTTTTTACAATACTTTCTCTAATTTGCCCCTATTTATTGTAAGAGAGAGATATAGTTATTAATGCAAATTATCTTAATTAAGTCATAAAAATTAATAAGAGAGAGAAATTTTGCATAGAAAGTAGAGATCCAGGAAAAAAGTATTAAGGGTACATTAGTTATTTTAATAGTCTCATTAATATTGCATTGGTCTTGATGAAAAACCTTAAACGACATATAAAAAAGAATGGAGGGAGTATATGATTTATCACTTTTATCCACAAATAGCAAGGTGGATGGATTGCCCCCTTTACAGATGTCGTACTGATTTTTACTTTGTATTTAATAGATTGATATAGCTTTTTATACCTATTATAAATATTAATCAGGTCTTACTATACCTAAAAACAGATACTAGTAGATATCAAAACTAAGAACAACTTAATACTTGGATAATTATAATCCAATCCCCCTCTAACTCTTAAAAATATTTAATTAGCCTTCAAGATTTTTTTTTTTTAAATTTGCGCAATGCGCTCTCCACCAGACCCGGATGTGATTCGAACCCATGACCTTCCAAGACATAGGTAACCTCTCGACCATGTTAATTCCTTAAACCTTAGTATACTATTCAATTTGTCCAAATCATTCATTTATTTGTTACTATGTTTCTATTTAATCATATTACTTACTAAGTTGAATGATTAATGAGACATTTTAAAGATCATTCATTTACATTTGGAAGTAGAAATAATAATAATAATAATGACTACGGCATCTCGAGCTCTGACTTAGGTGGATTAGTTTTCTTGCTATGCTTGAATTCACCATAGAAGTAAGAAATGAAGCCCCAAATAGACAAAACAAGAGAAAGACCTTTCTCAACTCGAAAAGTCTCATCATAAAGCAAAACAGCCAGAGTTTCTGTCACCGGCAGCAAAGCAGCTATTATAATACCAGAAAGCAACGAAGAACCACAGAAAATGACACCAATTGCTCCCATGAAGAAGCATTGCCATAGCACTGCCGAACAAAATATCACTGCTGCATATTTTGATCTTCCAAGCTCATATTCACCTGCCTCTCTTTCCATTCCCTACATTCAATAAAATACGATTATGTGTATGTTATAAGACCGTCAAATCTTGAGATTGAGAGAGAAAGAGACCTTAAAATCGTTGTGCAGAAGCATCCCAACACCACAGAAAGCAGTAGCAAAAAAAGACATAACCATCTGCATCTCCATAACTAAAGTATAAGTAATGTTCTGCTTTGCTTTCTTATAAACTAATTCAACCGCTGGAAGCACAAATCCATAAAGAGCAGAAGCGCCAATTGTCATTATAAACCCCATAAAATACTCTTTATTCGATTCATTATTCGGCCGATCAGAAGAAGAATGAAACGCCAAAATCACAGCCCCCATTGACAACAGAAATATAGAATTGATGCTAAACGATGTGAATTTCTGCTTAACCAGAAGAAAAGCAAAACCAGCCGTAAACCCTAACTGAGATGCAATTATAAGAGCAGATGTAGAAATCGGAAGACGAGCAACACCATAGGCGTAAAGAAAATCGTCTAAGCCGGTGAGAAGGCCGAGAATAGCTGCAGCTAAGAAGATACGAGTTGTGATGTAGAAAAGTTTAGTCTGTGAACCTGAATTGTCTTTTTTCCGGCGATGTAAATATGATATGAAGAGAGGAAGTAAGATGAATGGAAAACCAGCAGTTTCCATGGCACTTGAAATCCAAACTCCTTTTCCTCCTTTTAAGAAGTAGAGGCGCATTACTAGGGGACCTCCGGTACCACCGAGGGCTAGCAATGTGCAATTCAGGAAGAGGAGGAGTTTCTTCAACGATTTCTCCATTTTTGGTGTTTGTTTAGAATCTATATCTCTGATTGGGTTTGAATGTTAATGACATGAATATGTTTTTTTAAAGAGAGAAGAAGAATAATGGTAGTAAGAAATAGAATTGAAGTGCAGAGAAGGAATCAGTGGATATGATTATTTGATTGACATTAATTTATGAGAATCGGAGCATATTATAAAGTAGGGAAAGTGCACAAAATGTCACGCAATATCCAAATGGTGGCTAAAAATTTGTTTTCAGAAATTAAGGGAATAAAAAAGGATTAAATCCTATTTGGTTTTTTTTGGGTGGTATTTAACATTTATTTTTGAGCTATTTTTATATGTGACATTTAATTTATTTTTGTTACGAAAAATGAATTAATTTGTTAATTTTTATTGCATGACATAATTTTTAACCCCCGATAATTATTTTAATTTTTTTCATATATACTTACTATGTGGATAATTAAGGAATTAATTTTTGTTTATTTATTGGCATATTTAGTGTCTATTTGGTTTATTTGTTGTTTACTGTTGGAGAAACCTACTTTTAAAAAAACATGGATTCTCTACTTTTGTAAAAACAATTTTTCATGTATAAAAAGAAATCATAATATTCATAAAAAGATAAATAAGAAGCGAAAATAGAGTAAAAAGATAAACAAAAGGAGAAAATAGAGTAAACAAACATCTTTTACACCAAACGTCTAAAACTTTAAATTTTAAAGTGAAAAGGTTAATAAAAGAAAAAAATGGATTAAAAAACATCCTCTAAAAATATATGGAAAAATTTAAAACAATTATCGGGTATAAAAAATTCATGTATCAAATATGGTTCTGGTCCATTGAACCTTGCCAATAGAAATATGACAATTATGCACTTTCTTTCCTTACACTAATCATCTCCTAATAAGGTAGCATGATTTTCTCTTTTTATTAGTTGGGTCCATTGCATCCGGTCCACCGTTAATGTTCTCATCAAATGACACCTATAAAAAAAATAGTGATTTGCTTCATACTGCCCCCTTATTTCCCACATACCACCCCCAAATTACAATTTTGCCCTTTCCCTTTATATTTGAAAAATTAAGTTCAAATTGACATTTTAACTCCCAAACACATTAATTCAAACCCGAAAAAGAACCCGAACTAATTATGGCTGGACGTGGAGATAAAGGAAAAGCAGTAGAGCTCATTTCGGTATGTGTTTGAACTTAAATGTGTTTTTAATTTTTTCTTTTTTAGTTTTCTGTCCCGAAAATCGGGACAGAAAAATTGTTTGAATTTACTCATGGCGGGTCCTGGACCCGCCATGAGTAGAAGCATGGCGGGTCCAGGACCCGCCGTGATACTAATAATGGCGGGTACCTGTACTCGCCATGCTTCTAATCATGGCGGGTCCTGGACCCGCCATGGTCTGCTTGACGGCGGGTCCTGGACCCGCCGCTACAAAACCTGGTCGGTTTTCTGTCTCGATTTTTGGGACAGAAAACTAAAAACTAAAAAAAAAATAGTAGTTAGCATATTGTTTTTTGAACTTTGGCGTGTTGTTTGTAGAAATATTTAGCGTAATTTTTTGTAGAACTTTAGCGTGTTGTTTTTAGAAATATTTAGCGGATATATTTATAAAATTAGCTTGCTGTTGAATGTTTATTTTCCAGCGTGACATTGGAGAGGGTTCCGGACATCGCCATCCTTCCTTACGTGGCGTCACAACCTCTCGACGGAGGGAACGAGGCGTAGAGAGGCTCATGGCGGATGCTCAAAGGGCGCACGTGACAGTGCAGCGGCCCATGAGTGACGATGAGGACTATGTTACCATGGATGATGGTGAGGATTTTCCCGAGAGCGATCCTAGCCCAGTTCGTCCGGCGGCGAAGGGGAAGGGTGGTCGTGACGAGTCATCTGGTAAATAATTTACATTTTTCTCATAATTTTTTTTATTAATTTACTTTACTATAGAAAATTTGTTTAAATGTTATACATTTAATACTATTGTAGGGAGTAGTAAGCGCTCGAGGAATGTTGTAGACGATGACTGGGTTGTGACGAATCCGGTCCCCGGTGGACCAATTGATGGTACTGTGATTCCCAGCTTCTTGGGACATGTCGCTTCTACGATATGGATCGAACAGCTGAGGTTGGAGCTCAAAGGCCACACTAGAGGGACATTCTGCATGAGATTGAATGAGTGGTATAAGAGCGCTCGTCCAGAGGTCAGGGCGCTTATACGGGGATCACAACTAGCATACCTCCCATCTACCATGTACACACACATTGATATGCCCCTTATATGTGCTTTTGTGGAGCGGTGGCAGCCAGATACGTCATCATTTCACATGCCATTTGGGGAGATGACGATTATGCTGCATGACGTCTAGGAGATTCTACGTATCCCAGTGGAGGGGCTACTGGTGTCTGATAGCATTGGTGGGGATCAGCTTCAGTCGGTAGTGATGGAGTTGTTTGGGGTCACTAGAGATGTGCTGCTGGCTTCCCTTTGAAAGGTGGCGGGGTATTCTGCACTTCAGTTGTCTCTTTATGCTTTGTAGGTCGGATGTCTGAGTTTGAGGCTATCGGGTGGATGTTTTTGATGTTCGGTTCCACCTTGTTTATAGACAAGAGTGGCGACCGCATCCGACCTGCGTGCGTACTAGAGGTGCAGGATGGGGTAGAGGATGTGGCTGGATACTCCTGGGGCACAGCTACACTAGCATACCTATACCGGCAGCTAGGTGTTCCTAGTAGAGGAGATTGTGGACAGATAGCGGGTTGTCTGACTCTTTTGCAGGCTTGGATATACGAGTATTTCCCGTGTTTCAGACCTCGGCGAGAGGGACTCCCACCCTATCAGGATGCTCCCCGAGCTCGTATCTGGGTCCCGACACAGCAGCCTAAGATAGAGACTCGTTTGAGAGATTTGCATCGCCGTCTTGATAGATTGACAGCGGCGGAGGTACGATTTCTACTTGTACAGCAATAAATTGTTTAAAATATATTAATTTACTTTTATAATAATTAACTTGTTACATTTGTAGGTGATGTGGATGCCATACGGTCCTAACATAGTGACCCGCACTCCTAGGACTATTTATAGAGGATGGATACGATATCGGGATGTCACGGAGCCGTATATGCCTGATAGATGTCTTCGTCAGTTGGGGTATATCCAGATTGTACCCATGCCGGTTTTCAGGGGCATGAAAGTTGTACGTCCTTGGAATAGCAGTCGGTATCGGTTAGAGCATCCAGTTGTGGTTGCTGACGGCAATTGGGGATTTTTCCCAGCAGCATCGACGCTCATGTTGATGATATACACTCTTGCTCAGATTCCATCAGCATGTGATGAGACGTACATGGAGTGGTACACGAGATATTCACATCCACACATCATGCCCGATATGGATGCACACCCACAGACAGTTCTCACTCGTTCGAACAGTGAGCTTGTAAGTAATTTTGATTTTATCTGTTAATACGAGTTTTTAACAGTAATATTAATTAATAACATTTTGTTTTGTTTTTTGTTTTTTGTAGTGGGTTAATCGGTCGACTACTGTGGGCACTGGCATGTTCGCAGCTCTTCAACGCGTAGATGAAGAGACAACAGAGGTGTGGGAGGAGGAAGTGGATAAGCTTATGCATGATTGGCATTTGGCCAAATGATTAGTGATGTTTAAACAGTATTACTAGTATGTTTATTATAGTTGTTTCAGTTGTACTAAACAGTATTACTAGTATGTTTATTTTAGTTGTTTCAGTTTTACTAGAAACAGTAATTCCAATCAAACTGTCACGTCCGTGTCTAAATTTCTAGAATTTATACATTGATAGTAATATATATTGTATTTATTAGGTGGGTGATTTTTATTTGGTGCTATAGGAAAAGTTTTGAGTTAATTCGATGGTTTTATTTGTAAATTAAAAGTTTAAAATAATTTTTAAAAGATTATATAAAGATGAAGGACCAAACTGAATATTTACCAGATTTGGTATATATGTACGTGAAGAGGTGAAGAGGTGGGATATGTTTTCTTTTTCTTTTTCTTTTTGTTTTCTGTTTCTTTTGTCTGATATTTTTATCAAATCGTTCTTCGACCGTTTCTGCACCGTTTCTTTGATTTACGGAGATTCGACCGTCCGAATCACTCGAAATTGGAACCATAGCATCCTTATGTATAGATCTAAGTCCTAGCCAAAGAGTTTTTGAGTTTCGGCAGTGTTTGGAGGAAAATGTCTTAGACAGAGTTTAGAGGCGAATTGAACGAGTTTGTGGTCTTTAATTAGTAGCCAAGGTAAGTAACTATCACCTATATTTTGAGTTTTATGTATACAGATATATATATAATCAAAGAAGTTTCAGAAATTGATATTTTAGGGTTATGCAGGAATTTAAAATTGGAGGTTTTCCTGATTTTGCTTTTTATTGTGAAATTACGGTTCAAATGAAACTATTGATTATGCTTCTATGTGAATTTCAGATTTTACTTGATTATGTTGATTTAAGACTTAATTTGGTTGATTATATATGTTTTTGGTTTCAATATATATCTATATTGAACAAAATGAATTTGATGATTTATTACGAATTGTTTTTGGATTGAGAAATCGGTTGCGGTTATTATTGTTATTAGTTTGGATTGAAGTCCAAATATGATTTTTTATGATACAAAAGGGCTAATTGTAGCCAAATGATTTATGGTTATAAAATAGTGTGGAATTTGATTGTGAAAGGAATTTTGAGTACGTTATGATTTTATGATTTTATATCCATCGAGAGTTATCCGGATCGGTGACAGTAATCTGAAGTTCAGTAACGATAAGAAACAGTAATTCCAATTAAACAGTAATCTAAAGTTCAGTAATGACAGTAAACAGTAATTCAAATTAAACAGTACTTTCACTTAAACAGTAAGTTCACTAAAAAGTAATGACACTAAACGCCATATCCTGCAGCTCTTGATAATCTATCCCACTGTGCTCGCTGATCTGCATACTAAAGGTCCCATCCTTCAACGCTACTGTCACGACATATGTTCCAGTTAATTAATATCAACGGCACTGGAAAATCTCTGGATAAATCCAGCTGAATATAATGTTCGTACCCACTACCTAAATGAGCAATAATAATTTCTCATTGTAGTCGTGTAGCAGTTGCCGGTGCATATAGCGGTAGCACAGTACCACATGAAAATAAGCTCCCTCCATTCCCATATCCGAAAAAAATACAGCAGCATTGTATAATGACGCAATCGGATACAGGTCATCATAAGTTAGCATCCAATGTTCCCTTGTACAATTCCCACCATCCCAAGCAATCCGCTTAACTGCCGCTGCAATCCCACCATAGTAAATTGGCTCGTATAAAGTACGTTTAGCAATTATTTCATTCACTATAGCCGTTCTAACAAAATACCAACTCTCTTCATCACCGAATACTCGGTCTGCCACAACACGGAACCCACAGTTACCATCACATTGACATCGAGATAGGATTCAATATAAGGCTTTATGATTTCAACGATTTTGTCATAATTATGGTAATCAGTAATATCACATTCAGTGGCAGCAGTACCTATAATAATATAACTTTGGACTTAATAAACATTTAATAGTAAAAGGAACACAATTGATTCTATACAAAAAGTATTACGTAAATTAAAAATAATGGTAAAAAATACCTGATGATCGGTTAGAAGAGCGTCCACGATTCCGACCCGAACTGGAAGACCGAGCCCGTCCATAACGACTGTCACGGTACTCCCACGCACTGGGCATACGTTTGGTTGATAAAGCTCCTTTCGGCCGTCCTCGAACATCGGCTTTGACTTCCGGTTCACCATATCTAGCTTCGTCTGGATGAAGTTGTCGGTGAATAAATTGAGAAACATTACGTATAAAGGTTGGTTGGATCGCTTTTATCGACCTCGTCAACAAGAGAGTGAAAGTATTCCCGCTCCTCGGTCCCATGAACATACTCCAAATTGTCACTGGTATTAGGTTGACCAATGACAAGTGTTTTCCAAAATGGATGTATCTTGGAAATACTTACCGATTTACGTGAGCGATGCGCTCGGCTAAGCTCGCATGCACACGGAATCTGGTAAGAGGTCCTCAACCTATGATCACAACGTTCATCCACTTCATAACTCAACTTTCTCATTCGCAGATATTCAGCACCAAGCAACTCCAAACAGTGGTGGGACACTTTGCACGTCAAGTATTCGAATGGAAATCCGGAGTGTGATATAAGCTTTTTCTGTCTTAAAGATTCAAGAGTGCCCCTGATATGAATAAACATGTAGTATCAATCAAAATATATATTACTAAATTCAAATATAATAATAACAATAAGGAAATGGAATAAATTTGTACTTGATTTTGACGACTTGCAAATCAATTTCATGGTGAACCTTGGCCCAAACTGTATCGAGGGATCCAGTAGAGGAATTCAGCCATTTCTTTAAAGAAGAGTGCTCACTCTCCACTCTACAGGTTGTTGTGTTGCCAAAATGTAAGAAATCTTTAGTCCACGCAACAACAAACTTCTCTTTGTGGACTAACCATGTATTCTCAACATAAGCTATCACACCACCTATCCTTCCCATTGTATCCTTCATCTTGGCCACTTCCAACTCATATTCATCTACTGTTTGAGAATTTATTATTTTCTTCCATCTGCCATTCTTGAATTTTGAAGCAAATTTCATGTCTTCACCCATGAGTTTGTAGACTCTGTTTTCTACATCCTTGTTAATATGCCAAGTACATAACATGTGTGCAGAATCTGGAACCTCTCTAACAGGCCTCATTAATCCCAACTCTCTATCAGTCAAAATAATTGTCGGGTTCATGTCAAACCCAATCAAATTCCTCAAACACTCCATAACCCAACGATAGCTAGATTCGGTCTCATCCTGCATAATCGCATAAGCGATTTTGAAATTGTTGTTGCATGGAGTCATCCCAACAATTTCAAAGAATGGCATTCTGTACTTGTTGGTCTTGTAGGTTGAATCCATGCCAATATACCAGTGGTACGTCCGTAGTAATTCAACAGAAGCTGGATGTGCTATAAATACATGTGTTAATACATTAGTTTCTGAATCAGCAAGCGAAGCATGATAATACTTGTTCGTGACGGCAAGATGGAAAAACTGAGTAACCATATCTCTACCCTCAAACCCATCCTTCCTCAACCGATCTCTATAATTGTATACATGCTTAATTGTTGGGTTATCTTCTGGATGTTTCTTACGAAGTGCCGTCATAATAGCACACGGCTTTGCTTGATACGAACTCATGTCATGCACAATTAGCTTCGCTGCGGGACTAAGCCCGCTTATCTGTCGGTGTCCCTCCGCATAAACCATCATTTCATGATTATGCGTACTCTGCTCCCCAGTATTAGCAACGATCTGCCAACCCGAATAATCTTGCAACTGCCTGACTTTTAGCCGAAATGGACAGCCGCACGCTTTAGTTTTTGTTTTCCTACTTAAACCATCTTCTAAAGGAATAGGCAATCCTCTATACCGTTCGCCTCGTGAACATCTCATAAGAGTTTGTTTACCTCCGTGTTTATGCGAAGAAATAACGAGCTCGAAACCATTTTTTATTGCAATGTTTTTCGCCCATTGCATTGCTTCCATACTTGTTTGAAATACCGTGCTCGTTATGAAATAAGGACTATAATCGATTCTGTCTCCAACCCAAACTCTAGCTGCCTCCTGAAAATACATGCAAAAAAGGACTATATTTAGATTAGGTGCAAAACGGGTCCGTGGACCTTCTGCACATAGGCAGGCGGGTCCAAGACCCGCCAACATGTAAAGGGAGGCGGGTCCAGGATCCGCCTCCCTTTAGTTAAGGGCGGGTCACGGACCCGCCCCGCTTCAGAAGAGGGCGGGTCCAGGACCCGCCTTGTTTCAGTAAAGACGTGTATAAATGGGTCACTGGACCCGCCCTCGTCTCTAGCGGGGTGGGTCCGTGACCCGCCCCTGACAAAAATTTTAAAAAACAGAAATTTAAATACATTAAAATTAAAAAATTAAAAAATATATTAGATTGTTACCTCGTCTTCGGAGTTTTCGTGTTCCGACGTTCTTGGATCCATAATTTTTGCTTATGTGCTTTGTTCGGGGGAGAGAGAGAGAGAGAGAGGAGGGTGATTTCAATTTTTTTGCAAAATAATGGAAGAGGCATAATGGGTATGTAGGGGGGCGGGGGCTGTAAAAAGGGGGCGGTGTACGGTAACACCCAAAAAATACTCAAAAAGAAAAATATTATCAAATGATAGGAATATTTGTAGAGAGAAGAGAAGGCAAGGAGAACTGAAATGGAGGGCAAATGTTAAAACCATATGCAGACGTGTCTGCAAAGTGTACACGTCCATTCAAGGAACTAGACCCCTACAAAAGTTTGACTAAATTTCAAATTCGCTTTTACTGCATCTTTAGTGGGTGTGACAAAGTATTAGTGCCACCTAGGTAAAATTACAACTTCAAATAATATATATTTTTTTTTTGATAATAATGCATATATATTCCATTAGATAAGTAAATACGAGTACAACATGACAATAGTAAGGATTAAAACCTTACCCATATATAGGCCAAAGCCTAATATATGATCCACAAAGGGAATAGAAAGACTACAAAGAGCAAAAGATACCACAAAGGGAATATAAAGACTACAAAGAGCAAAAAATACCATAAAAGGTACCTTTAAAATAACATGACAACAAATCTCATACTTCTCTCGAATCCAAATCCACCTGAAAGCAGCTTCAAACCAATCATCATCATCTAGATTCTTCCTACTATTGGGATCTGAGTCCTTTATATTGGTGCAACCCCGTAGATCTATGGATCTACGTATAAGATAAGATGCTTCCGCTTGTGCTAAACTCGGAAAAAATGTAAATGGAAGAGATATAGCTCACAGATGCAAATCAAGCGAAAAAAATCCAAAGAAAAGTATGAACTTCAACCGAGAAAAAAGAAACAAAACACCAATAAAAGCTAAAAAAGTAAAAATAGAGTCATAGATGGGAGGAGGAAGAAGGAAGACAATCTTCCTTCTTCCTCCTCAAGATATAGTTTCTTTTTGTAACTGATTAAGCTTTAACGGTTTGGAAGATTGAAGAAAAAGAAAAAATGAAGGAGGAGGAAGAAGAGAGAAGGGGGGGGGGGGGGGGGTTTAAGAGATGGAAAGAGATGATTTTTGTAAAGTGATTGAAGTTTGGCATATATACAACTTCAAATAATATGTCATCAGAGTTGTTGTAACATTTTCATTTTAAAAGGTTAAAAAATTAAAGCATACTCTTCTCCTTATTGAGATCCGTAAACTGAATGAGTGTGATACACTCTCTATCAAAAGCAACTTTTATATATATATATATGTAAATTTATTGGTTGTTACCACAGAAGGTAACAAACCAAAATTAGACATAACCTTCATAATGGTTGGTTGTATCTAATTCATGAAAAGTAACAAAGAAATGGTAAGCACTAGAGATGCTCTTAAATTGTTCGGAAATGTTAAATTAATCTAGGAATCAGTTTTGAAAATATAATATATTTTTGATACCTAAACTTTATTATCTTACATTTTAATATTTGAAATCTATTTTTATACATAAAAACTATTATATTATGCACAGCCACAGAACGCTTTGATGTCGGCACATTACTTTATGCGTCAATGCAGAATATCAATGCATTAATACTATTTTGAGAGGTTCAGTAAAGCTTTTTCTGTCTCTATTTCAGAGAGTTTCTCTTAGAATTGTTCATGGCCCATAGTCATACTTCGAGATATTTCTTTTGTCAGTGCGATTTTTAACTCTATTTATTTTTCTTACATTTTATCACTTAATATAATTATTTCATTAACGAAAAGTATAAAATATCATAATTCAAATTCTAAATTCATTTAATTCAATTAATTTTTATTCAAAATTAGATATTCTGCACTGACGCATAAGGTAATACGTGGAAACTAAAACATTCTGTGATTGCGTATAATATAATAGGTTTTAAGTATAAAAATAAATTTCAGGTATCAAAATATAGACATGATAAAATTCAGGTATAAAAAATATATTATATTTTCAGGTTGATTTGATCCAAGGTTAATTTGACATTTTCGAGTAACTTTAAGAACTCAGTTGATACTTAAAGATTCATTTAGACTAAATTAACTCTCCATAGCAATTTTAAAGACCAATTTGAACTTTTATTAAAAAAAACAAAAAAAAAGTTTGATGGAGCTAATTTGTGCAAAATATTGGGCAACGTTGACCGGATATAGAGAAAGAAAAGGTTATCTATATATTGTTTATTTTGGATTTAGATCCTTTTAAACTGAATTTTCAATCCATGTTTAGTGCATCTCAATAATTAAGTTTTTGACATTTAATTATTCAATAAATAATAATTAATTTTGAGAATTTAGCTATTAAATCTTAATCATTAATTATTGAAATTTTTTACATCTAAAAGTTTTCAACTTCAAAATATCTTAATCCATTTTTGGGTTAAGCCCATCATTACAAGGGGAAAAAGTGAAGTCCATGTGCCTGCCCACAATTTGTCATGCACTTTACTTTTTAAGGTAGGAACAGCCTTATGGAAGATTTAATGAGAGCTTATTAGAATTATATCTCATGACAAAAATATTTTTTATTAGAATTTTTTATAACAAATTATTTTACAAAAAATAAAAATAAAGGGCGTTGTTAAACATAGCTTCAATTTCCCACCCCTAGCCCCGTGAAAGAACGAAAATACCCTTACAGCTTTTAGGGTGGGAAATTGATGCATTTTTCCTCTCCCGACACGCGGGCGTGAGGTAATCACGGCGTTAGGTAATCACGCGCCTCACCACAAGGTAAGGCGTGAGGCTATCACGCCTCACCATAAGGTGAGGCGTGATAGCCTCATGCCCGCGTGTCGGGATGGGGGAAAAAGGTTTTACGGAACGGACGGTTTATTGCGATTACTCGAATTAACCTTTTACAAATAAGCTTTTACTCGGATTAACCTTTTAGAAATAAAAAATTAACAACACAAACACTAAAATTAATTAATAAACAAAAAATAGTACATATAATCTCAAAAGTTCTAGTACAATAAAAACAGATATCAGTTCGCCCGACGCCACGCGTCCATAAACTTATCCATCTCGATCCTAATAACTGGAGCCTCCTCATCATGTCGGCCGGCGGCCGATCGCTGAGTGATACGCCACAACCAGCTAACCCACTGTAGAAAAATAAATATTAAAATCAAACATATATAAACTAATAATAAATAATAATAAACTTACATATTTGCTGTTGGAGCGAGCAAGCTGGACCGGTCCATCCTGTGGGCATGAAGGAGATGAGGATGTGAATATTGCATGTACCAGTCCATGTATGCAGCATCACAAGCAGTGGGATCGTATCCAACTGGCCGGCATCTCCTCCGATCAATGACCCGAGCCGATGGAAATCTCCGCTAGGTATCATCAACTGTGACAGATGAATGTGTGAGCCTGTACGATAAAGACTTCCATAACCGTATTGCTCTATCAGGTCTAATACGCTCAGCCGGGATAGGCTGAGTATATCCGACCTGACGTAAGACTCGATCCGACATATACGGCTCAACAATGTCTCTAAACCGTATCCAACCGGCTTAGAACACTCGAAGCCAATCATCATCGGCGATAGGACCATAAGGCAACCACGTCACCTGTAAAAAATAACACTCAAATTAGTACTAAAATTATAAATAAAAATATAATTAGTACTAAAATTATAAATAAAAATATAATTAGTACTAAAATTATAAATAAAACTATAATTAATACTAAAATTATAAATAAAACTATAAGTAATATTTAAATTTTATAAAATACCTCGGCTACCGTCATGCGGTCCAACTGTGCACGTATGGTCACGAGTCGGGCGTCCGTCCTGTCTGGAACCTCGACCTCCCATCTGCATGCCTGGGGATGGTCAGCTGGGATCTGGAGTGGTAGTCGATGCGGCCGGAACACCGAGAAATACTCATATATCCACGCTTGTGTTAGGTCAAACATCCGCAAATACCAGAGCAGTCTCCTCTGCTCGATATCCCCAGCTGCTGATATAACGTGGCAAGTGTAGCAGATCCCCATGAAAGTCCAGCTGCCCCTCTGACACCGCCGTGAACCCCAACCAGATGGGACGACCTGATCCTATCGCCACTCTTGTCGACAAACAAGGTGGATCCGAGCATAAGCCACATCCACTCCGTGGCTCGAGTCGCGCCATCCCTACCCTAATCAGTAAGTCTGTGTACAACATCAATAAAAATACCTCCACCACTCCAGTATTTTCAGACTGGCGACAACAACTCCTCCTGATTGACCCCGAACATCATCATGCACATGACATGCAGCCGCTCAGTACTGCATGACTCGGAGACCATCGCACCGTCGATCGGGATACACAGAATTTGCCATACATCATGCAGTAGAATAGTCATCTCCTCGAACGGCATGTGAAAGGAGTTCGTACCGGGCTGCCACCACTCCACGAACGCAGATATTAGTGGGGCGTCGAGGTTCCTGAACATGGTGGATGGGAGGTGAGACAACCCAGTCCTCTCGACCATATCCCGCATCTGTAAAATGACACATATACAATTTTTTGACTAAATTATTAAATAATTAGGGTTAAAAATAATAATTAAAATAATTTTTTTGACTAAATATTCTTACCTTAGGTGTCGTACCACGTCACCACACCCCCAAATTCTGACATGCTAATGCTCTATTGTAGCATGTCAGGAACGATCGAAGCTTCCCTCCCAGCATCCGTGAGGCAATATGTCCTAGAAAACTAGAAATCACGGAACCATCAATGGGGCCACCATCCACCGGCCTAAAAACAATCAAGCTATGGTCCTCATCAGGTTTGGAACGTTTGCTAGTCCCTGAAATAAATAATACTAGAATTATAAATAATACTAAAATGTTAAATAATACTAAAATTATAAATACTATACTAAAATTATAAATAATACTAAAATTTTAAATAATAATATACTATAAATAATACTAAATTATTTATAATGCTATACTATACTAAATAATACTAAAATGTTAAATAATAGTAAATAATATTATACTAAATAATGCTAAAATGTTAAATAATACTAAATAATGCTAAGAGCATCTCCAACAGCTTCTTAAATTGGCTCTTAAGATAAAATTTGAGGAGTGAGAATAAAAAATCAGCTCCAACAGCCTCTTAGTGGCTCTTCAAATCACTAAAAGCATCTACATTCTCTCTAATATAGAGAGCACCTCTCCACCCCTTAGTGCCTCTTAACTTTATTTTTAATTAATAATTTATTATTAATGAGTCTCTCTCCTCACACTATTGGTAAATATAACAATAAATAATAATCTTAATGATAAAATAATAAATAAGAAGTGAATATAAAGAGCATTGTTGGAGATGATATATCTTAGTCACTCTTAAACCACTAAGAGTCAATTATTTATATTATTTTTAGAGAGTGTATGTTAGACGAGGTGCCGCGGCCTAATCTCTCGGGCGGACCGGGGGGTGGACAACCTCATGGCGACGTAAGCGGTGATTGGCAGGACCGGAGCTCGGAGATATGGAAGAGTCGCCACCCACGAATGAGAAAATGAACACCGATCCCTTGCGGGAGACCGGTGTGGGTTCGGGAAACTTGGGTACGAGCCGAGAAGGCTAGCTCCTTTCCGGAGAAAGGCTACTAGGCACCCCGACATCGCCCGGTTATGAACCACCGGCCTCCTACTCAGCATGTTAGGCGATAACGGACTAATCGCATATTTCTTTAAGTTTAAAATTCATTTGAAACCTTTTCTTTCTCATTTTGGAAACCGTTTTGAGCATATATTATTGAAAAGCCATTTTAGTAAAGAATCACCCATTTACATCAGTTCAATATAAAAGAGAGGGGAGGAAGGAAGAAGTGGTTTATTTACAACGTGATTTACATGTCGTGTTGCGAGTTAATTCTACACTAATTTATTTCCCCAAAACGAGTTTATTTACGTGGTTCGCACCTTAATCGCCGTTGGAACGATTTAAGTGCGTTTTAAAACCCCGTTATATGAAGTTCACCCGAATCGCCGTTGGAACGACTCGGGCGTTTGAAAATATTGAGATAAAAACCTTTAATAAGAAAACGTGATTAAACATACAAGTCAATTTTATTTTTATACAAATCCTTTAAGAAAGCGATTCAAAACTTCATTATTTACAATGAAAACGATTTTTAATTACAAGGTTCGCTTAATCCGTCGTTGGAACGGACTAAGGTTTTAAAACGCGGTGTTTTGAGAAACGATTTGAAATGTCAAGAAAACACTATTTATTTACATTAAGGAACCTTTAAAAAACCTTTAGTTTAAATAATTAAATTGAAAACTCTTTTTGTGATTTATTTTCCCCTTTTTACTCAATAGACTCATTACTTGTCATAATTACAACAATGAACATATCAAATGAAAATCCACTCCAAATAAAACCCATTTAAAATATGGACCCATAAATGTCCAACGAATAAAGAAAATAATATAGGCATATATATATACATTCATTTAAAAATAATGATATACATCTAATTTTAGAAAACAAAGTAAAGGATGCTACTCAATAGCTAAATATATCAATAATAATGAAAATGAAAGATACTAAATATACTTTTACCTTACTAAGAAAAACATGTAAAATAATAAACAAAATTCATTGTTAATAAGAAAATAAACGCTATATTCCAAAATGACTATTGTAATATATAAAAAATAACTTTCCCAAATATACATTAAACATTAAAATGACTTCTAATTATCCTCTAAATATCTACTAATTAATTACCTCAAGATACCTAAGTAAATAACATTTTAAAATGAAACCCAATATAACTTAAATGAAATGAGAAGAAAAATATATATATATGTATATACTTTATTAAGTCTAATTAATTGAAAATAATATATAAACGCATTAAATAAATATATGTACAAAGTATCTAATTAAAAGCATATATTACATAATAATACATATATGTACCAAGGATTAAAAGCTTAAAAGTTGAGAAGGAGGGACCAAAACAGCATTTTTTACATTCTGGCAGATTTACCGACGGAAAACCCGTCGGTAAACAGTAATTAGTGACAGAAACGGAAAATTACAGCAGCACCCCAATTATTTCCAGATTTATTCAAAAGCTTTAAATTAAGTCTAATTCAATCGTTTTGGATTTCCGAACTACCAAAAATGGATCATAGTTAATAACGGAAGTCCCTAAAACGACGTTTTTATTTTAAAACATTATTCGAAAATTTCTTTAAATTAAAACTTATAATTACAACGTTTTTAATACCCGAACTACCTTTTTATCGGGTCACGGTTCGTATTGGGATATTAAAACGAGGGTTTTTATTTTAAAACAAAACCAAGTTTTATTCAACACGAGACGAAAATTAAATAAATACGCAAAATTAAATAAAACGTGATAAAATAAATGAATAACTAAATAAATAAAAAATATAACATAAAAATAAATAAAGGAAAGAGATAAATTAAATAAAATAAAGCGAGGAGGGATAATACCTCAAGTTCGGTATTTGACAGTCAAAGCCGATTGATTCCATGAGTCGTGATTTTCCGGTTTTTTTTAGTAAAAATTTAACTTTGGAAAATTTGGATTTTTTGGGAAAAAAAATATTTTCTCCAAAAAATTGACTTTCTCTCTCTAAAAATGTTTAGAGTGAGAAAGCTCTAAAATCCTCCTTCTAAATGCATGCGGATCCGTGCCCTTTTATAGGGAAACGGATCCCCGGAAGCTTGGGTGACGCCCGAGCAAAATCGGGCGTCGCCCAAGGTGGTTGGGCGGCCGCCCAAGGCCTGTTGGGCGGCCGCCAACATTACGTTGGGCTATCGCCCAACAAAGGTTGGGCGGCCGCCCAACAGCGTTGGGCGAGCGCCCAACGCAAGGTTGGGTGCACGCCCAACGCAAGGTTGGGCGGGCGTGCCCAACCGTCGTTGGGCGCTCGCCCAACGTTCGTTGGGCGTTCGTCCAACGACCGTTGGGCGTTCGCCCGACGTGGTCGGGCGCTCGTCCAACGGCCACCGAGGCGTGCCTCGCGCCGTCGGGCGTGCACGTCCCGCGGCCGCCGAGCGCACGTTCCGCGCCGCCGGGCGCCCACACGTTGCGACCGCCGAACGTGCGCTCCGCGCTGCCGGGCGCGCACGCCCAGCGGACGACGAGAGCGCGCACCGCGCCACCGGGCCCGAGCATTGCTCGGACGTCGAGCGCGTGCCACTCGTGGTTGGACGCGTGCGTCCGACGGATGCCGGGCGCACGCCCCATGCCGTCGAGCGGGTGTCCGACCATCATCGACCGCGCGCCGGATGCTGCTAAGCACCCGCGCCATGCCGCTAAGCATACGAGAGCCACCTTACCGGAAACAGCGACCCGTCGTAACTTTTCCTTCCTTATTATGTATGTTTTTTAAATTTCGGAATCAATCGCTTCAACCGTCTTGTTTCCAGGTTTTCGTCACAGGTCCTCCGACTCGGTGTCTACAGTTGCCCCTACTTTTCTATTTTGACAGTGATGTGTGTGTTTTGAAAACGTTTTTTTGCTAACATAACACATGCAATGTAAAACATATAAAAGTAAAAGACACGTAAAGAGTAGGAGGGAACATACCTGACCTTCACGCTGCGCGTTCCGGTGTCGTTCTCTGATTCTTTCGATCCTCGCCTCTAAAGCGGCTGTCGGTGGATGTTCCTTTCTCGGAATCTAGCGTACGTTGACTATGGGTAAGAATGGCTCAAAAGCAATTTCGGTGCACGATCGTGAGTAAGAGGGCTCGAAAGCGATTTCGGCCTACGAATGCGGAAAAAATGGCTCAAAAGCAGCTCCGGTCTGCGACCGTGAGTAAGATGGCTCAAAAGCGACCCTGGTTCACGACCGCGGGCAAGATGGCTCAAAAGCAACTCAGGTCTGTGACCTTGAGTAAAATGGCTCAAAAGCAACTCTGGTCTACGACCGAGAGCAAGATGGCTCAAAAGCGACCCTGGTCCACGACCGCAGGTAAAATGGCTCAAAAGCAACTCAGGTCTGCGACCTTGAGTCAGATGGCTCAAAAGCAACTCTGGTCTACGACCGAGAGTAAGATGGCTCAAAAGCGACCCTTGGTCCACGACCGCGGGTAAAATGGCTCAAAAGCAACTCAGGTCTGCGACCTTGAGTCAGATGGCTCAAAAGCAACTCCGGTTTGCGACCGTGAGTCAGATGGCTCAAAAGCAACTCCGGTCTGCGACCGCGAGTCAGATGGCTCAAAAGCAATTCTGGTCTGCGACCGTGAGTAAGATGGCTCAAAAACGAGGATTGTCTCTGGATTCTCTTACAACACTGTTGTCTATATTTTCCCACTGGAGCTAACATCTCGGAGGTTTAACGGGAACGTGTTTTAGTCTGGAAAGATATAGACTAATGATAATTTTTCTGTTGACTGTCGTCTGTATTTTGACTGGTGTCACTGTTCTGTAAAAATTGGCTGTTGTCTGGAGTTCATATCTTGACAATATTGGTTGCTGTCTGGGAGAAATACAGGCTGAAACAGACTGTAAATCGGAGGTCTATGCACCCGGTAATTAATTATTTACTTTTTACCTTTATGTCAAATCGTACTTTTTTCACTATTTACGGGAATGCCATTCCCTCTTCCTATATAAGGTGGTGGGGTTTCATTTCAACCCCACACCTTCTCTCTCTTCTTTCTCTCTCTAGACTTTGATTTGGATTATTCTCGGGATGGATTTAGATGAATGGGATGGCACGAGAGGCATGGACGAGGTTTACGTGAACCTAGATAGAGTGGACCCTTTTCACGACCCTACGACGCATCTGAGCCGGACACGCTGCAACGAGGTAAGTAATTTCTCACTTTTGTTTGATTCAAATTCTAGGCTTTAGTATCCCTATCCGAACACGACTTGCATGCTAACCTTTAGATTGCCTTAGAGGACCTTAGCTAGAAAACATGAATTTCTTCACTTACAAGTAACACTTGTTTATTTCTGTGTGAGAATGCGCGCTACATGCATGTGAATAGTGACACTACGAATTTATGCATGACAACAGTAAAAATAACGTGAATAGTAAAAACGTGAATAGTGCACGTGAATAGTAAAAACGTGAATAGTGCACGTGAATAGTAAAAACTTAACTAATGCATGTGAATAGTAAAAACGTGAATAGTGAAAACCTAACTAATGCATGTGAATAGTACAACTTATCTAATGCGCGTGAATAGTGAAAACGTGAATAGTGGAAACTTAACTAGTGCACGTGAATAGTAAAACATGAATAGTGCATGTGAATAGTAAAAACGTGAATAGTGCACGTGAATAGTAAAAACGTGAATAGTGAAAAACTTAACTAATGCACGTGAATAGTATAACTTAACCTGTGCTCCTTGCCAATGCGGACGAGAGTGGATTAAAGAATTAACTAAACCTTACATGAACGACCTTAAAGGATAGATTTTTACAGGAAGTTGGTCCTAACTGACCAGATGTCTCTAGGTTAGATCATGAAAGAATACTTAGTCTTAACGCGTTCTCATCAATCGTATGCTTTAGGAATCATATTTAAATTTTCCTGTCTTGTTCTTTCTAGTTCATCGAGATTTTCGGGACTACGGCCGAGATTCATTCGTGGTATGCTAGGCTGGGCGCCGCAGCGAGAGCCCGTGTGCGCGAGTTGGGCTTTGAGCCTTTTATTTCAGCGTTGCCCCGCACCAACGGGGTGTGCGATCGTTTTGGCCTACGTGCCTTATGCGAGCGGTGGGTTGACTCGACCCACACTTTCCACATTTCCTTTGGGGAGATGACCATCTCGCCCAGAGACTTCTCTTTGTTGACGGGGCTGCGGGGGAGCAGCACTCCAGTTCCCTTTCATTTTGACATGATGCGACCACGGGTTGACCTCGCTAGGCTTGCTGCTTTGATTGGACCGGGAGTTTGTCCAGGCGCCAGATCTACTCCGGCGAAGTTTGTTTCTACTGCGAGCCTTTTGAGTCGCCGGGATTTTTGCGAGATGGACGATACTGACTTGGCAGTTCGTAGTTTCTTAGTGTATACTCTGGGCGAGACGATCTTCCGCACCAAGGGCGGAAAGGTTCACGCGGGTCTTATTCAGGCACTCAGTGATTTGGATGCGGCGGCTTCCTATGATTGGGCGGGGGCAGGCCTAGCCTTTCTATATAAATTTTTGGATCTGACTTGCCGGAAGCGCAAGGACTTCGGTGGTTACACCTTTGCCCTGCTGGTACGTGACGCACCCTTGACTCGCCCATTTTATCTTCTTCGCGCTTTTCACACTTATAATCCTTGTTTTTACCGCAGGTTTGGGCTTATGAGAGGCGGATTCTTCCCAGCCAGTCTCAGCCTCGGCCACGAGTACCGAGGCTCCCTCTCATGACCCGATGGAGAGATTTTAACCTAGGCACCGAGAGGAGACGGACTGTGGCGCGGCTCCTAGATTGGATTGACTCGCGGACCCTGGGACAGGTAGATGTCGTTTAGTCGTGCTAGATTCTTGTTTGAACCGTTCTGACTTTCTCTTTGTGTGTGTTTTTTTTAGATTAAGTTTAGGTGGGACGACCTTGACTTCGGTCCCGATTACATGTATGTATCTGTGATCCAGGAGCAGCAGTGCGTGCTCACCGGCCCCTGTGTGCGGGCATGGTATTTGGGGGACCGAGGCATCACCGGGGTTAGTGACGCACACTGGACACCGGGCGAGATTCCCGTTTCCATGTTCGCGGTGCGGACCATGCCCCTGTCGGTCATTCGTCGGGACTTGACCCGTCGGTTCGTTGGTAGAGAGGTGTGGGTTCATGCCGGGGGCCGTGCTCCTTACTTATCTACTCTGCTGAGCGTGAGGGATGCCCCGGCGGCAGCGATGGAGGTGGATCCGGTAGCAGACGTATTTTCGAGGGAGGCTGTCGCGGCAGTCTTTGGTCAGGAGGAGATCCCGGTAAGTGATTCCGCCTTTTTACCTTTTATTCATGAGATGGTTAGCGGTACTTATTGTGTTTTTATTTGCAGGAAGGGTCCTGGAGGAGTGCCCATCTATCCGATTTCTTTGACGGTACTCGAGCTCAGACATCCGTAGACGAGCCACCCTACTATGTCGGCGAGTCCTCCAGCGCCGCCCGACCGGAGAGGTCGTCCCTAGGCATGCCCGTACCGGACTACGGGAGAGATTTTGCCACGGTTTGTTACGATGAGTCCAGGGCAGCTTATGCGGGGGTCGAGACGGCTCCTATCTTCACCTCGAGGGTCCCATTTGATCCTTCAGATGCTTCTCTGACTACGAGAGAGACCTGTACAAATTATGTGGGACTGTCTGGTTACCTCCGAGACCGCCTCAGCTTGCGTTGCTCCGATCACCTGGTATGTATCTTTACTTTATTTTAGTGTAGTGGAATGTATGCATGTATGTATGATTTCCGTTCTTGCCTATGCTGCTTCTTACTTATTATTATTTTTTATCATCTGTTTTTCCTTTCTTTTTCTTTAGAGCGACCTTCGCGCACATGAGCGGAGGCGGATTGAGTCGGTGCAGGAGTCCGATGCCAGGGTTGGTCAGGTTTACCGGGAGAGGAACGACCACTGGTCGGAGGTGATGCGGAGGGAGACTGCGGGCCGCCTTGTTATTGAGGAGAGAGCACGAGTCGCCGAGGAGAGACTTCGAGTCGCCGAGGAGGCCTTATCTGCGGAGCGGGCGTCGCACCTGAGGGATTTTGAGGACTACTGGGATATCCCTCCTTATTAGGCTTGTTATGTATTGCTTTTTAGTTTTCATCAGAGTTACCTCGATGTATAGCTGATGTATAGGGAGTGGGGTGGATAGCATGTAGGCTTTTTATTGTGAAAAGTAAGGTAGGAAATGTATAACTCATGATTCATATTACCATGCATTCAGTAGATTATGATGATTCCAATCATTCTCGTCAAATATATTCATGCCTTTATTTATTTACAAACAACAAAAATACTTAGTCGCTTATACATTGTTTTTGTAATTGCTCAAGTTATAACTATTGTTACCAGGACCCGCCTTTCGGTTTTCGGATCCCGGAAATTTTTCTCCTCTCCTTTTACTATCCCGGAATTTTCAAATGAGTGCCCTTTCGGGTTTTCACCCATTGGGATGTCCCTGACTGTTGCATAGGTCACCCTTTGCGGGTTTTCAACCTATCGGGAATTTTTCTTTCTTTTTTTTTTTTTTTTTTTTTTTACGAAAAGTATTTCTTAAGCCTATCCAGGTTGGTAGGTTCGGAGAATTCCATGCCCTCCATAGTAGTTAACTTCACCGCTCCTTTGCTTAGTATCTTCTTCACGATGAATGGCCCTTCCCAGTTAGGCTTGAACTTGCCCCTAGGGTCGGTATGCGTCACATGGATCTGTTTTAGCACCATATCCCCTTCTTTGATAGGGCTGGCCTTGACCTTTTTGTTGAAGGCTCGGGCCATCCTTCTCTGATATAGCTGCACATGGTAAAGGGCTTCCATCCTTTTCTCGTCTACTAGTGCCAACTGTTCATATCGCTTCCTCGCCCATTCCGTCTCGGGAATCTCTGCTTCCACTGCAATTCTCAACGATCGCTTTTCAATCTCAATCGGGAGAATGGCTTCTGCACCGTATACCAAGGAGAACGGCGTTGCCCCAGTCGAGGTTCTAACTGTCGTGCGATAAGCCCATAATACGAGTGGGAGCTGCTCGTGCCAATTCTGATGTGATTCCACCGTTTTTACGAGAATTCTCTTAAGGTTCTTATTAGCTGCTTCTACTGCCCCATTAGCTTGTGGACGGTATGGAGAAGACCTGTGATGTTCAATGCCATATTCTCGGAAGAGATTTCTTACTTCCCCCTGAAACTGGACCCCATTATCCGTAATCATGTGATGAGGCACTCCGAACCTGGTGATCAAGTGTTTCTCAATGAACTTTCTCATCTGCTTGGATCCCAATTTGCTAAACGATTCTGCCTCTACCCACTTGGTGAAATAATCGATGGCGACTGCGATAAACTTGTGCCCATTCGAAGCATTAGGCCTTACCTCACCAATGATGTCAATGCCCCAAGCAGCGAATGGCCAAATAGGTGCCAACACATGTAATTCCATGGCTGGCAGATGACTACAATCGCCGTGGATTTGACAATCGTGGCATTTCTTCGCATACTCGTTACAATCTCTTTCCATAGTGAGCCAATAGAAGCCTTGTCTGATGATTTTCTTAGCTAACACTGCTCCTCCCATATGGGCCCCATAAATTCCCGAGTGTACAGATTCCATCGCTTCGCGGGCTTCTCCCGCATCCAAACACCTTAGCTGTAACCCATCGATGTGCCTTTTGTAAAGCAAATCGTTGTGGATGACGAACTGTTGAGCCAATCTTCTAATCACAGCATGATCCCTAGGTTCTGACTCTACCGGATATGTTCCACTCTTTATGAAGTTCACGATGTCGAAATACCATGGCTTTTCATCTGCCCCTAATAGCATTACGTCTTCGTAGCATGGTTTGTGAGATCTCCTCAATACCAACGGTTTCGAGGCGAGGTTCCGGGGATTGTCCCAAACTGACACCAAAGTGGCCAAAGCATCTGCTGCCTGGTTCTGTGCTCGAGGGATATGATGAAAACGACATTCTTTGAATCTTTATGCCAACCCATCTAGTTGGTCTAGGTACGGACGTAGCCTTTCTTCCCTTACTTCCCAGTTTCCCTGTGCCTGTTCGATGATCAGCTTTGAATCACCCCAAATTTCGACATACGATGCTCCCAGTGCTGCTAATGACTCTAAACCATAAATGCACGCTTCATATTCGGCCATATTATTGGTGAGAGGGAAGGATAACTTTTTGGCCATCGGGATCCTTTCTCCTTCCGGTGAAATAAGTAGCACTCCGACCCCGGCTCCATTCGAATTAACTGCTCCGTCGAAGAGCATTTTCCAGGGTATGACCTCTATTGCGTTCAAGTGTTCATTGGGGAAATCATAGCTTATCTCTTCCTCTTCTGCATTCAGGGGTTGGTTGGTCAGAAACTCTGCCACGGCCCTCCCTTTGACAACCTTCTTCGTTACATATTCAATGTCAAACTCGGATAAAAGCAGTAACCATCGGGCTAACTTCCCTGTCAAAGACGGAGTTCGGTACAGATACTTCACGGGGTCCATCCGAGAAATAATGATTACTTTATATGATTGAAAATAATGCCGTAGTTTCTTCGTTAGCCATACTACCGCCACACACGTCTTTTCGATCATGTTGTACTTGAGCTCGTACTCCAGGAACTTCTTACTCAGATAATACACCGCGTGCTCCACACCGGTGTCTCCCTCTTGGGCCAGCATTGCCCCAATAGACCTCTCTTCAATCGCTACGTAGAGGAGAAGCGGTTTTCCTAGTTTAGGCGGTCTTAGCACTGGCGGATTAGACAAATAGTTCCGGACGCTCTCCAAAGCTTGCTGAGACTTATCATTCCAAATTGTGGGTTGGTCTTTCCTTAACAACTTAAAGATTGGCTCACAGATTGCGGTGAGTCTTGCTATGAACCGACTGATATACTGAACCTGCCCCAGAAACCCTCTCACTTCTCTCTCATTCTTTGGTGTCGGCATTTCCTGTATAGCCTTCACTTTATCGGGATCTACTTCGATTCCTTTATTTCCGATTACGTAGCCTAAGATTTTCCCTGATGAAACGCCGAAAAAGCACTTCTTCGGGTTTAACCTTAGCTTGAATTCTGCAATTCGGGCCAAAAACTTCTCGAGTGCGACAAAATGCCCCTTTCTTGTCTCCGACTTGACCATCATGTCATCCACATACACTTCTACCTCCTTGTGTATCATATCGTGGAACAGTGCTGTAGCCATTCGCTGGTAAGTTGCCCGGCATTTTTCAAACCAAACGGCATCACTCTGTAACAGTATGTCCCCCACTCAGTTGTGAACGAGGTTTTTGCTTTGTGTTTTTCGGCCATCTGAACTTGCATGTAGCCCATGAAACCGTCCACATTCATGTGTAAGACGCTTGAAGCTGCACTGTCGATCAATACGTCAATATGAGGCAATGCGAACTCATCTTTTGGGCACGCTTTGTTAAGATCTCTATAATCAACGCACATTCTCACTTTGCCGTCTTTCTTTGCGATGGGCACCACATTTGCGACCCAAGGGGGATAGTCGATTACTTCGATGAACCCTGCTTCTAACTGCTTCTTCACTTCCTCTCTGATCTTATCTGCTCATTCTGGTCTCATGCGTCGGAGCTTCTGTTTTACGGGCTTCGCCTCGGGATATGTTGGAATGCGGTGAGTTACAATTGATTGATCAATTCCTGGCATGTCTTCGTATGTCCAAGCGAACACTATTTCGTATTTTTTAATTATTCTTTCGAATTCTTTCCTCTCTTCAATAGTTAAATCTTGATCAATTTGTATAAGTTTAGGATTTTCATCCATACCAAGATTGAAAGTTGACATTTCTATTGTATTGATTTCAAATGTAGGCATGTTATATGAATGAGAATGCATGGTATGATCACGATCAACATCAAGCAAGTAAGCAAAATCAGAATTCATTTCATTGATAGTATTGGCGATTACATCATCTGATTCAAACAAAGCAGTAATACAATTTTCATCATCAAGGTTCTCGGGTTTCTCATATGCTTTGGAGGTACTGGGTTCATTCGCCGCTCCTGCAGTTGCTTCAATGGTGATGACTTGCTCCTCGACATTCAAGTCTAACATCATAATCTCCTCGACAAAGCAACTCGCCTTTCCTTTGCCCCAATCGGTCACATCATTGAAAATTTCAAAACCTGGCAGAACCTTTCCTTCGGTGCTAGTCCATGACTCGGGAGTCCCCGAATAAACCTTTCCATGCCCCTCATTCACGAAGTATTTTCTTAGGCCCACTTTTCCTTCACTACTTGCATTGGACGGACCTCCGTGCTCATATCCCAAACCCCTCCGGGTTTTCTGACTCTTAAAGTCCGGAAATTCTGGCAACCCCTGATGGTGTGCTCCTAAGCCCATTCCTGGGATGAAACCTCCCTTCATCATCTTCACCACATCGGTGGTCATGCTAGACTCGTAGATCCCAGAAACTTGGAATCCAGAGAAAAGCTGAGGCTCGATCCCCAATGCCGCCACTGAGCTCAATTTTTCTGCTCTGATTGTCACTATCTCTTCCCCGAAGGGAAACTTGATCATCTGATGGAGTGTGGAGGGCACCCCTCCCAACTTGTGGAACCATGGGCGTCCCAACAATACAGCAAAGGTTACCGGGATATCCAGCACTGTGAACTCAGTTTCTTCTTCATGCGGCCCCACTTTCAACTTGGCCTTAAAGACTCCTTCAATATGCCTACGACTATCATCATAAGCCCTAATCACAGTTTCCGAGGCCGTCAAGTCTCCTCTTTCCACTCCCAGTTTAGACAAGAGTTTCAACGGGCAAACATTAATAGCCGATCCATCATCGACCATCACACAGCTAGTCTTCTTCCCGTTAATCTCAGCTCGGATGTACAAAGGCTTGTTGTGAGCTTTTCCCTCCTCTGGGATATCCTCGTCAGTAAACATGATCTCAGTTTTCTTTCGAGCCATAATTTCCCCTACTAGCGCTGCCGGCTCAGTATCGGTAGAAATGACCAAACTCTGCAGCTCTTTCATCAGGTTCTCACGATGATACTTAGAATGGCATAAAACTTCCCACACCGTGGATTTAGCTTGTGTCTTCTTCAACTGCTCGAGAACTTGGTCGTCGGGCTTAGGAGCTGACCCTTCCCCTATCTCAGTCTCTACCATAGGTACCTTTCCTTCGGCCACTCGACCTGATCTTGTCATGACGGCAATTTTCGGCTCATCATCCGATTCGTCCCAAATGTTAATAGGAATCCTCCGATTAGCATCTTCCTCGTCCGAAGAGCTCTCCCAAATGTCTACAATCATTAAATCCATAACATGAGGAACGTTCGGATTCAAATAAAAAGGATCCGCCGATCCATACAATGCCCAGCCTATCAGATCATCATAATCCCGGAGGGACACTCTACTCATCCTTCTAGCTACTAACGGAATAGCTCCTCTCTGTATGCACATAAGCTGCACCTCATCGCTCATTGTTTCGTGACACTGCTCATAACGGTGCCTCCACCTTCTAGCATAATCTACAAATGGTTCCTCGGGGAATTGCCTGATCCTATCCAGATCCTCCAGGGATCCCGTCCATGGAACATACATCTCATATCTTGCCACAAAGGCTCTCCTAAGCGGTACCCAATGACCCATTTCCTCCTCTGATAGGCCCTGGTACCACAACAAGGCCTCTCCCATTAAAGTTTTCGGGAAATGTTCATGTAATTCACATTGCGGGAATCCGGCGTCATACATATGGTTGCGGAATAACCTCGCATGCTCAACAGGATCCTGGTATCCACCATACCTAGGCATTGCTAACACTGCATCGGGTGTTTGATAGGAGGGGGAATCCGGGGTTTGCTCAGCATCTATACCGTATACTCTTTGATAAACCTCTTCGTCATTGCCGCCCAATCGGTCTTAACATACATTGGAAGTGACATATACCACATTAACGGCTCACCCATCAGCGAATTACAGAACAAGCTGGTGATCTCTTCTTCCTTAAAACCCAAAGGCGCCATGGCCGATAAGTAGAAGTGAAGGTGTTCCATAGGATCTTTGTTGCCATTATACTTGCTAACCCTCGGCAACGAACGCTTGATAGGTCCAATCTGCATTGCGAAGCGCTCTGCGGTCCTGTCCTCGGCTCTTTGGTACTTTTCTAAGAATAAATCTGATAATTGATCCCAATCATGCTTGCAAGAGTTGGGTAATGAGTGTGTAACCACCCCAAAGGCTCGCCTACCAGCGAATGGTGAAACCACTGAGCAATCTCGTCCACCCCGAAAGACTCAACAAACATGTCGCTCATATATTCACGCAAGTGCACCTCGGGATTACCTCCACCACTAAACAGACCCAAATTAGGCACAATAGTTCGAGACGACCCTTCTCCGGTCTCTTCGGCACTATCTTCATCATACGGTGCCCCACTGTCCAACCCTTCATCCATCAGTTCACCCTCCTGTTCCTCGCCAAGGAAGGACACATATATACCATTTCCTACATTGCTCTTTTCGTCGGAGTCCAACAACTCCTCTACATTCTCCTCGAAGGATTCCATCACGACACCTTCTGCCAGACCAACTTCGATCATGCTCACCCTATGATTAGGCAATGGATTACGCCTAACGGAAGGGTTCGCTGATGAAGGATCAGCTATCTTCTTCTCCTCGATTAAATCTTGGATTTCGTGTTTCAGCCTCTCGCAATTCTCAATTGTATGCCCATAACTGCTATGGAATTCACAATACCCTCTAGCCTGTATCTGCGGAGTAGGTGGAGCTTTGTTATATGGGGTAAGGGCTTTCAACAATCCCTTTTTCTGCAAACGTTCGAAAACTTTTGCGTAGGTTTGATCAAACTTGGCGAACCGCCTCTTTTCAATAGCATTTAGATCAAGCACTTTCACTGCTGCGGATTCCGTACTCGCACTTGGCCCTCCGACACTATATCCAGACTTGGTCCATTTGGTATAAGCTTTCTTTGGTTCTCCATCCCCCTCAACTGTCAAGGCACAACTGTACATCTGGTTAAAATTGGTAAAAGGCATATACCGCAGCTCATTCTTGATATACGGCAACGTGTTGCCGACTACCATTCGGATCTGATCCTGCTCAAGCGGCTTCTGCTTTATAACCGCGGCCTTGGCCCTCCATCCTTTCACAAAATCGGAGAAAGATTCCCCAGTCTGCTGCTTAGTGCTCTCAAGCTCCTTCAAAGTGGCCTCAAGCATGGTGTTGAAGCTATACTGTGCAATGAATGACTTCGATAACTCTTTCCAATCCCTCTTCGTCACCATCGGCAATGCATGAAACCATGTGAGGGCAGCCCCCTCTAGATAAGTGTTAAACAGCCCCAGGACTTGATCCTCAGTCAGGATCGTGTGCTTCATCACAGCAACATACTGATTCATGTGGGCAGTGGGATCCCCAGTTCCATCGAACTTCTTCATGTCAGGGAGCCGGAATTTCAAAGGCAAAGCCGTTGCCGATAAACAATTCTTCAAATTATAAAAGTCCTGACTCTCGGAACTTCCTCCACGTAGATCCTGCACCTCCTGAGTGATGTGTTGCTTCCACTCCTCTTCCTTAGCTTTCTCTTTCTCGAGCTGCTTTCGGATATAATCCTGATAGTCATCCACATTCCCAAAGCGAGGGCCATCGTTCACCTCATTCTCAGCGTGCTTGCTGCCACTCTTGTCATCCTTCATAGCCAACTTAGCTATCTGGGCCACTATCGCAGCCAACTGCTCATTAATGTTGTTCACAGATTTTTCCAATCCGGCCACTTTTTCGTCGGTTGCAGACATACTGACGGAAGAATGAGAATACTCGGACGAAGATGAATTAGAAGCCACAATTGCTTATTCGGGACTGTCAACCTGTAGCTGATCAAACTGCCTAACTAGCCGACTGCTCTCTCGGTACCACAACCGCTTAATGATGACGTCTGTGCGAACGGTATCCATTAGTATGTATGCATGATTTTATATGCATGATTTGTGGTGTGTGCGTTTATTATTTACAGATATATAAGATAAGAAGAGCAAACGTTAGTCTAATTACACGTATTGCAACATCTCTCTTCCACCCTTATTCCTCCACACACTCGTTGGTCCAGGTCTCTTTCCTAGGATTTTGGTTTTGGGCTCACATTGCGGTCCAGGGGATGCGTGATGCCATCGATTATTGCGGAAAAGGTAAATCATCCATCAGACAACACAGTTCGTTTTGACGTATCAACGTTCAGTGACTAAGAAATCGACCAAGTTGGATTGTCCTTTCGGAATAACTCGTCTTTTGTCCTTTCGCGAGACGCATTAATTCGGGTTTTGACTCCCTTTGAGCGCATCTCAGTTTTTAGACGTGGTACGAGTTATTCTTTTAGTCCAACCGTTCGTTATTATCAATGACTCGTTCCCTTTTATTCGCGTGGGTTCGTGTCTCGATTTTTGGATTACAACGGGATCTTTTGGATCTATAGAGAGACGTAACCACGTGTTTATTTAGTGATGGGATCACTTTTGAATTTAGGGAACGGACTCATCGCGTAACGCGTTTGTTTTTAGCGTTAAGACTCCGTTTGCTCGTTTTGGCTACGTGAAAAGACGGCGAGTCTTATTTGAGCGTACGGTAATCTTTCGGCTAATTACAACTCTTTATTCCTTCCAATCTACGGGATATATCATCCTAGCGTGGTTATAGAAAATCAACATTTCGTTGAATCGCATGTTTATTCGAAGCAAGGATTTTACCGTTCTTTTTCATTTAGGCACGAATTAAGCAAACACGTACATCGGGCCATATTTCTTGCAGTTTTGGTAACGGTCGAAATGATCGATTCGTTAGTCAAAACCCGCAGTCTCGTCCATATGGCGCAATTATGCGGTTTGGTTTGATTCGGCTTTGTGATTTTAAACAGCGCATATACTTGTTCGAGACACGTATCCAACGATATTGGTTTATTTTCTTTAACTACTTTCGAGATTGAAATATATCGTAGATAAAGGATGATTTTGGTCGTTTGTTTCATTTTTGCTTTTTACTTTCTTAGTCACTTTGGCGGACACGTCCATTTCTCTTAAGAACAACACAAGACATAACGCGAGAGCTCGTCTTTTATTCAGAAGGGACGGGCCACGTTTGCGAAACTCTTTACGTTACAACGGGGTCATTCGAAACAGAAATGTTCTTCATTTTCATTCTGTCATAATCTCGTTTTATCCCAACCTATTTAAAGAATGTGAATAACGGCTACTCGTTAATATAGTCTTTTGAATCGAGATATAACTATCCTTAATATCGAACCGATCCGCACTAATACGTGCTTATGTCATAACGTATTTCCTAAACATGTGCCTTCTTCGGGACACGGAAAGGGACCAGGCGGGTCGCACAAGTTCATTCATACGAGATGACTAAGTCGTCTTTAGTTCGAATTGTTTCAATATTTGGGGCAATTTATATATCGGTTTAAGAGTATATATTAACGTATCGTTTCATTGTCTTTACATATTTTAGGATTAGACCGTATCATGGCGATTTGAAAACACGAACTGATTCATTTATCACATCAAAAATGGTAACGGGTAATCCTATGGCAACTTCTAAGGCTACTATATGCTGACACGGCTGATCGCGGGACCTCACAGGACCGCACAAATTCGCCCCTAACGAATGGATGGGGACCCTTTGGCGCCTTATTGTAAGGGGGAACTTACACTAGCCTCTTTCGAGCGACGAATGGACTCTCGCTAGAGGTTTCGCGGAAATTACCCAAAAGGTTTGCAATAATGCTTATGAATGCATACGAAAAGAAATAATACGATTCGTCCCCGTTAAGGGCTTAATACACGCCTTTCGGAATCAAATTTCTCGCTTCCCTAGTAGAGTCGCCACTTGTTAGACGAGGTGCCGCGGCCTAATCTCCCGGGCGGACTGGGGGATGGACAACCCCATGGCGACGTAAGCGGTGATTGGCGCCGAAAGCAACCAATCGTGGAATCAAGCTGCTCGGCAGGACCGGAGCTCGGAGATATGGAAGAGTCGCCACCCACGAATGGGAAAATGAACACCGATCCCTTGCGGGAGACCGGTGTGGGTTCGGGAAACTTGGGTACGAGCCGAGAAGGCTAGCTCCTTTCCGGAGAAAGGCTACTAGGCACCCCGACATCGCCCGGTTATGAACCACCGGCCTCCTACTCAGCATGTTAGGCGATAACGGACTAATCGCATATTTCTTTAAGTTTAAAATTCATTTGAAACCTTTTATTTCTCATTTTGGAAACCGTTTTGAGCATATATTATTGAAAAGCCATTTTAGTAAAGAATCACCCATTTACATCAGTTCAATATAAAAGAGAGGGGAGGAAGGAAGAAGTGGTTTATTTACAACGTGATTTATATGTCGTGTTGCGAGTTAATTCTACACTAATTTATTTCCCCAAAACGAGTTTATTTACGTGGTTCGCACCTTAATCGCCGTTGGAACGATTTAAGTGCGTTTTAAAACCCCGTTTGATGAAGTTCACCCGAATCGCCGTTGGAACGACTCGGGCGTTTGAAAACATTGAGATAAAAACCTTTAATAAGAAAACGTGATTAAACATACAAGTCAATTTTATTTTTATACAAATCCTTTAAGAAAGCGATTCAAAACTTCATTATTTACAATGAGAACGATTTTTAATTACAAGGTTCGCTTAATCCGTCGTTGGAACGGACTAAGGTTTTAAAACGCGGTGTTTTGAGAAACGATTTGAAATGTCAAGAAAACACTATTTATTTACATTAAGGAACCTTTAAAAAACCTTTAGTTTAAATAATTAAATTGAAAACTCTTTTTGTGATTTATTTTCCCCTTTTTACTCAATAGACTCATTACTTGTCATAATTACAACAATGAACATATCAAATCAAAATCCACTCCAAATAAAACCCATTTAAAATATGGACCCATAAATGTCCAACGAATAAAGAAAATAATATAGGCATATATATATACATTCATTTAAAAATAATGATATACATATAATTTTAGAAAACAAAGTAAAGGATGCTACTCAATAGCTAAATATATCAATAATAATGAAAATGAAAGATACTAAATATACTTTTACCTTACTAAGAAAAACATGTAAAATAATAAACAAAATTCATTGTTAATAAGAAAATAAACGCTATAAAGTATACACTTGGGAGGAATTCTAAGTCGAGCTCACCGACTATAAAGTAGCGCTTCTTGGGAGGCAACCCAAGCTCGAATAAGGGAGTTTATCGTTCCCAACTTTTACTTTCCACATTTCGTTTTCCGACCGATTCATTTCATTTCTTTGAGTTATTCTTATCACTTTTTATCTTCATTTCTATTTTTATTTTTTATTGTTATTTTTATTTCTATTTTTCATAAATTAAAGAAAAAAAACAAATCCCATATTAATCCAAAAATTTTAAGCTACGCGGGGCGTACAACCCCGTGCGCCCCGTGCAACTGTGTGTCTGCCCGTTTTACTCAATAAAGAAAAACACAACGCGGGGCGTATCTCCTACCACGACCCGCGTACCCGTCGGTGAGTAAACCCCTTTCGAATAAACGCCACGTGGGAGGACACGTGGGACGTTCCCCAGGGCACGCCTCGCGTATCCTCGGGGAGTTGTGAATTACAACTCCCCATGGCAGCTTCTTCTCCTAACTTCCCATCACTCCTCTTCCCCATGTACCTTTTCCACTTCCACACTCCACCTTCTCTTCCATCCAATCAACCTCCATCTTTTCAAATTCAAATCTTCAACCCCCCCCCCCCCCCCCCCCCCCCCACAATAAATTTTGTATTAACTACCCCCTTAATTGCAATTTAAAAACACACAAATATTAAAAAGAGTTAATAAATAAACATAAAAATCATAAAATCAATTAAAGACTCATTAAAAACTCATAAACCATAAAATTAAAAATCAGAAAACTGATCAAAAAACCGAAAAAAATCCTTCAACTTCCTCCTCTTACGCGGGGCGTATCCACATGTACGCCCCGCGTCCTCGCCCTTTTTCCATCAAAAAGGGGCAGGAGGTGCGATACGCGAGGCGTGCCCCATTTCACGCCCCGCGTACCGCACCATTTTTGCAAAAAATAAGTTCAGGGGGAGGGATACGCGTGGCGTGGCCCCTTCACGCCCCGCGTACCCCTCTGGGAATCCGAGTTCTACTTGGATTCCCCACTCTCCCCTTATATAAACCCCTCATTTTCTTCTTCTTCTCCCTGACAACTCACTCAACCTTCCTCCACACTCTCTAAAACCCCTTACTCACACCATGGTTAGGCGAAAACACACCGCCGACATGCGTCCACTAGGGCCCGTTCTTCCCGTTCCGCCCAAAATCAACAACCACTACCATCACCCGAATGGGAGGGGACACCACCACTTACCCGCCTACACCGGGCTCATTTTCATCTCCTAACGGAGGGGGAGGCCGAGAACTACCAAACACTTTCCGCCGCCCACTTTATGGAGCTCGCATACATTGAGCGGAGCACTCTTGACCGCTTAGACCTTGGCAGGGCTTTCGTGGAGCACCTCCGTTCCCTCTCTTGGCTCGATCACTTTCTTGTACGGCCCCACTTTTACCCCTCCTTGGTTTTGGAGTTCTACACCACCCTCACCTCTAACAACGTCCCCGGTGCCGCCCTCTTCACCTTCCGCCTTCACAACCACCCCTTCACCATTGACACCCAATGGCTCCGCATTCACTTCACCAAACAAGCAGAGGGTGGCATCTCCCATTGGCCCGAGGGTGTTTCTGCTCGTGATTTTTGGACCTCCATCACCGGGTCCGAGGATTACGATGTCTCCAACCTCCGCCCCTCTCTCATCCGTGATCCCATCCTCCAACTTCTCCACCACTTCATCTCCTTCTACTTTTCGGGGAAGTCGGAGTCCACCAAGGTCAAAAAGGACGAACTTTTGGCGCTCTATTGTTGTGCCAACAACCGCGCCTACGACCTTTCTTATCTCGTGGCCGTCCAACTCCACCACATTTCGACCCGAAAACGTGGCAAGATCGGGTTGGGACATCTCATCACTCTTTTCGCCACCTCCGTGTTGGTGTGCCCTAGTCCATAGGCATTGGTTCTTATAAAATGTATGTGTGTCATATTAATAAAGGAATTAATCTAGTTCATTTATATCTTGTGCTATAATATGAATAGAGAATCCATTGATTGATAATCGTAAAACCATATCCCAAGTCTATTCTATCATGGGAATGATTAGGACCACATACTTGTATATTCGACGACTGTATAGTAGTAATTGATACTAGTCATAGCACTTGATAAGTCAGTTGTGAATATGGGTACATGTTGTATACATGTGACTGGATCGATCAGCCCGAGAAAACTACATGGTGGTTGTGTCATTAGTTTTCTTAAGTAGGTCTCTAACATTCTTCAGACCAGATTTCATTATAATATCAATGTGGAATCCGGTTCACTTTGACATACGCCTAACAGGTCTGTAACAGGATGCCAAATACAAGTATGATTGGGTGAACAGGTGAACACATTAGTATTGATAGTGAAGTGTTGGAATTACCACTCACATAATAGTGAGATGATATCACAGGCCACTTGATAAGTGAAATTGATAAGTGTGTGGCCACACCCTGATAAGTAGTTTACTTATCTGATTCATTAATCTACTTAAGATCAAGAAATATCATAAACATCAGAGAGGATGACAGCCGCCATGCCTCTAGTTTATAATATCGATATCAAATGGTAAAAGAAGTTAAGAGATAACTACAGGGTCTCTGCGTCTTTAGACTGCTGAAACTCTGTCTTGGTTAGGGGCAGTAATGGTTTGCTAGAACCCACTTACTGTCTATGGGCCGTGAGTCCACTGCTAGCTAAGGACAGTCCCATAGGATCGTGCACATCGAACATCTGAGTTAGAACTTATAGAACGATACATTGGAGAGATTAAATTAATTAATTGATTGACAATAAAATGTCAAGGTAATTAATTGGTGGTTAATAAATTGATTAATTGATACTTTGTATCAAGGTAATTAATTAATGGTCTTAGGAGTTGAGTATTTAATTGATTAATTAATTTACGGAATGTAATTAATTAATTTGTAAATTAATAATATTGCATTCGGTGAATAATTAATTAAACTAATACGTTAATTTATTAATTAGTGTTGTTTGTTTAATTGAGGTAATTAAATTTAATCTAATTACAACTAATTGCATAAAATAAATACTATTGGTATTTATTTAAGTAATTAGATTAGAATTAGATTAGTTTTGTAATTAACCAATTAACCCTAAACTAATTAGGTTTAGGAATGCACTATATATAAATTAAAATACTCCAAAAAAAACTTTTTTTTTAATCAATACACATTCGGCAGCCACTTTTTGGGTGGGAATTGAGTTCGCCCACCACCTTCTAAAATAGTGGATTATTTTGGTGAAATTACAAAATCTCTCCAGTTCTTCTTCGTTCTTCGGCTAGCACCGGTTCTGGCTCAATAGCTGTTCGTGCACCTAACTACAGAGATCTTACTACCTTGTGGATTCTTCAGCCGTCTCTAGAATAGACAGTCCGGGTATGTTTATATCCTTAAACGGATCAAAAGCTTTTATTCAGTCAATGGTTAACGGACAAAGATCAAACTCAAAGGGATTAGAAATAAATTTTAAACCGCAATTCCGCTGCGCTACAGTTGATTAACTGGCTTTAATCCCTAGCAGTGGTATCAGAGCCATAGTTTAGTCCGTTTTGATTGATTGATAAATTAATATGATTTGGTTTTATTATTTTTTTCCAAATCAATTTTGAAATTTCCTATTAAATTCCTCGTGTAGAAATTGATCTAGGAAGTTTTCTTATTTTTATTTCTGTCTGTATTTTGTTTTTGTTTGGTTCTGAAATTATTTTAATAATTTAAATTAAAAAAAATACAACAGCGTTTTAAAAAAAAAGTTTCGGACACGGAATGGCAGTCGCGGGACTGCTGTTCGCGAACAGCAGCTCCGCGGCTGCTGTTGGGCGGACATCAGCACTACTGCTGTCCGCCAGACAGTAGCCATGAGGCTGCTGTCCCGGGTCCGTCAAAAATTCAGAATTAGTCTAATTTTGGATTTAACGGGACTGATTTTAATCTTTAAAATTTTTCACGAGTAGTTTTAATAAAATCAGGGCCCTAATACCATTTAATTTATTAAACATTTTTTTAATAAAACTAATTGGTATTAAAATGTTTTTGATTGGCATGCATATTTAATTTTTGATCGAATTGATAATTTGTATAAAATTGAATATGGTTAATTTGTGAAATTTGCCCAATAGACCGTGACACCGGTTTAAATTGGGAGGGCTAAATTTTAGATATGTGACGACTCTAAAATTCAGTGGGAGCGAAATTGTAATTTTGCATACAAATGGATGTTAACCGTTTGGGCCTTAGTCACATATGGTAAAAAAAATTGGCGCTTTCACCCTAAGTAACTCGGCTTAACTTTATTAGATGATTTTGGAATGCCATGATCATGCATTATATTTATATATCTTACCGTGCAGCAATGTGTTATAAAGTTCTATGGGCCCTAAATTAAAGTCAGTTTGTAATTTAATTTATTTTGGGACTTATGGCATGCGTGCCATTCTTTCATTAATGTAATTTTAGAATAGGTTCTATTCATAAAATTGTAATTGGTCGTGAAGAAGCCCAGATGGTCCAAGCCCATGGTGGGAGCCCAAGGAGACTTGAAGCAAGCCTGTGAAGATTAGATAGTATATCTAGTTTCACTAGGATGTATTATAAGGCCCATAAAGTCTCTATGTTTATTTTGATTATACAATTGCTTAGTATAACATGAAATATAAGTAGCAACGATCACCAGATCATCACCCGCAATAATTATATGTTAAAGCCGTATCACTTAATTAATCCGGATAATGAAATATTGAGTCGCTTAAAAGTGCTTTCCAGATTCACACCTCTGTTGAAACACCTTTCCACATGATTTTGATTTGACAAAATTATTTAAGTAAAATTAAATATATTCTAAACACACTAAGTTTAAATGCTTTGATTTATTACACTAATGTGTTTGTTCAATGTTGAGTTAAATTGTTTATAAGACATAAAGACTAAAAGGCTTAAAGCCCAATACGGAAGTCAAAGCCCAAGTCAAACAGATCAAGACAACTCGGCCCGCGTATGCAAAACGCTGTCGTTATGTACAAAACGCAGCTCAGTGGAAGAAGGATCGAGAAGACCTTCGTTGAACAACTTCAGAACGAAGCTGCTGAGTTGAATCGACAAAGAGTACAAGACAGCAGCTGAGCAAGAACAACTTCCAGACAAAGTGTTTCCACTTTGGGTAAAGTTCAGAAGACACAGAATGCTGTCTAGTTGACCTTACCTTAAATGGAGAGACATTCTGCCGAGCTGACTAAAAGCTGCTCAGCACTGACCGAGGATAGAAGATACTCAAATCTGATTGGCCAAGAGCTCTGAGCAAGACTGAGTGACAACGACAGGAAGCCGTTTCCCTCCAACAGTTATTTCGAAATTCGAAATGACTATTGCCTCAGACGTCTCTATAAATAGAGCCTCTCAGTTGCTTCATTCAATACAGAACTTCATCAAGCCATTACGCTGACCAAAATTCTACTCAAAGTTCTGTGAGAAAAAGCAAAGCAAATACTTACACCAAATTTCATATCTTTCGTGTAAAAGTCTAGAGTGATTATTCAATCATCTAAGGTGTCTTAGCAATTGTTGTTTAGGACAAATCTTTATCATTTCTAGAGATTAGAAAGGAGAGGCTGAGTACTCGGTTATAGTACTCAGCGTGAGATTAGGAGTGAGTAGAGGTATAGAGGAAGGTACTCTTGTTATACTCAGCTTCTAAGTTGTAAAAGGTTTGATGCTCTACCGTTAAAGAGCTCAGTAGAGAATTCGAAAGCTCGGAACATGTTCCGGGGACATGACGTAGGCTTAGAGGCCGAACCTGGATAAATCTGCTGAGTAACATCTTTCTAACCTTAAACTCCTTAATATATATATTGCTTGCTTAACCAAAACTGACCAAGTAAAGAGGTCAAGCTGAGTTGTGTTTATTGAGTATTTGAGTTCAGGAATAGACTCAAGTGCTATCTCCTGACTCAAAGAAAGAAGCTGACTTAGTCACCAGTTGACTAAGCTAGTGTCTTTATTTACTCAGCGAGCTGTGCAATCATTTTCAAAGAAAAGAAGTTAGCTTTAACGTACTAAAATTTTAAATAGTTCCTATCCCCCCTTTGGAACTAACTTGTTACGTTATAAGGGACCAACAACCTCTTCCTCCCAGGTAGTGCTACAGTGTATGACGTGCCCTAGCAGGTATGCTGTAGTAATTAGTGGGCCGTCGAGGGTTAGGATACTTCGGTATGACTAACACGTGTATGGTGGTTGGACTCAACATGGGTAGCATTAGCTCAGAGTGGGCCCTAAGCACAGATAGGCTAAGTGTCACAAAGCCCATCAAACCAAGAGTCCTTGTGGAGGATTGGATAGTTTATCCTACCAAATCATCAATGGTCGACGGCGGAGCCCTAACTCGGTCGATTGTTGATGGATTGTGGATCTTGGTCAAGACAGCCAAATAAATATCACCAATAACGAATTAAAATGGATTATTAATTTGATCTTTGGCTTAAGCCCTTTATTCTAACTCTAATGTAATTTTTCCACGTAGATTAAACTCCACATCAACATTACACGAAAAGAAAATTAAATGGCTGCAACAAGCAACAACTCACTCAGACCACTCCTAGAAAAGGAAAAGCTTTCAGGGACTAATTTCCTTGACTGGTCCAGGAACTTACAAATAGTTCTTAGACACGAGTCGAAGGAATATGTGCTGACTGCTGCCTTACCAGCAGCTCGTCCTACAGGTCGGGGCATAACCGCTGATCAAATAGCGGAGTACGACCGACATGTTAAGGATGACAGAGATGTGTCATGCATTATACTGGGTACCATGGTTCATGATCTTCAGAAGTAGTTCATGGAGCAACACGCCTTTGAGATCATGGATCAACTCAAAAGGATGTTCCAAGATCAAGCTCGTCAGGAAATATACTTGACAATAAAGGCGCTATGCAGCACTACGATGCAAGCCGGGACTTCTGTTAGCACACATGTGCTAAAGTTGAAGGGTTTTATTGACACATTATCAAGGCTTGGCTCACCAGTGCATGCACAACTAGCAGTCGACATCATTCTTGGATCACTTCCGGCATCCTACAATCAGTTTATCATGCACTACCATATGCAGGGTGTTGATAAGTCTGTAGTAGAATTGCATGGCATGTTGAAACTTGCTGAGCAATCCTACAAGAGGACTCCAGAAGTGTTGCTGGTTAACAAAGGGAACGTACCTAAGGGAAAGGCCAAGTCCAAGTCCAAAGCAAAGGCCCAAAAGGCCAAGCCCAAGGCTAGGAAGGCATCAACTTCTAAAGGTAGGTTGGCCTCAGCAGATGATATCTACCATGAGTGTGATGAGAAGGGACACTGGGAAAATGCGTGTCCAAAGTTAAGGGAGAAACAGAAGGACGAAGCTTCTGGTTCAGGTATTTATGTTGTTGAATTTAATCTAGCTATTTCTACATCTTGGGTTGTAAACACTAGATGTGGTACTCACATTTGTTCAAATATGCAGGGACAAAGAAATAGGAGATTGCTGGGATCTGGTGAAGTGGATCTTCAAGTCGATAATGGTGCTCATGTAGAGGCCTTAAAGATCGAAGATTATTCTTAGAGATACCTAGTGGATTAGTTTTAGAAATTAGAAATTGCTATCTTGTACCTGCAATGCGTAGGAATATTATTTCAGTTTCTATGTTGGATATTTATGGTTTTAATTTTTAATATTGGACGTGGTATGATTTTTATACATCGTGGCAATATTGTTTATGGAACCGCATTTCTAGAAAATGGTTTGTATATCCTTGATCTAAAACGTAGTGAATCAACCTATAACATAAAAGCCAAAAGGATTAAGACTAATAAACTGAATCCTACATATATCTGGCACTGTCGTCTTAGCCACATAAATGAGAAACGCATAACTAGGCTCCACTCTAGTGGAGCGCTAGGGTCATTTGACATGCAGTCTTATGACACGTGTGAATCTTGTTTAAGAGGGAAGATGACAAAGGCGCCTTTCACCAAAATTGGTGTAAGGGCCACGGAGCTATATGAGCTGATACACTCAAATGTATGCAGTCCGATGAGCACCAGTGCTAGATCTGGTTTTCTGTACTTTGTTACCTTCATAGATGACTATAGCCGGTATTGGTATGTGTATCTGATGAAACATAAATCTGAAACTCTTCTGAGATTCAAAGATTTCAAAATGAAGTAGAAAATCAATTTGGTAAGAAAGTAAAAGCGCTCCGATCTGATAGAGGGGGCGAATACTTGAGCCAAGAGTTTGTCTCATTCTTGAGAGAGTGTGGGATTGTATCCCAACTCACTCCTCCTGGTACACCCTAATGGAATGGAGTGTCAGAAAGGAGAAATAGGACCCTGCTCGACATGGTCCGCTCAATGATGAGTCAAGCTTCTCTCCCTATCTCCTTTTGGGGATTTTCTTTGGAAACTGCTGCTCATATAATTAACAATACACCAAGCAAGGCAGTTGAAGGAACACCATATGAATTATGGACAGGCCGAAAGCCCAACGTTTCCTTCATGAAGATTTGGGGCTTTGATGCACATGTCAAAAAATTGATAAATGGCAAACTAGAGTCCAGATCTGTTAAATTCCAGCTCGTGGGTTACCCTAAGGAAACTAAGGGTTATTACTTCTACAACCCAGCTGAGAATAAAACATTCATGGCTAGTTTTGCAATCTTTTTGGAAAAGGAATTCCTTTCCAAAGTAGACAGTGGGAGTGATATTGATCTCGTTGAGATTCAAGACTCACAAACTCCTACAGCTTATGCTGAGGATGCTTTGGAAACCGATATAGATCCTCAAAACATTGAGGAGGCTAAACTGGTTATACAGGTGGTGTTTCAAGTAGATTCGTACAGAATTCTGATGAACCCTGTGTGTATATGAAATTCAGTGGGAGCATATCCACTTTCCTAATATTGTATGTCGATGACATACTGCTCATTGGAGGCAATATATTAACACTGCAAGATCAATCAGTGGTTGAGTAAATGCTTTACAATGAAAAACTTAGGAGAAGCCGATCAAGATCTACAAGGTTAGATCCAACCGACTTCTAGGCTTGAGTCAGGCATCGTACATAGACAAGAATCCATCATGTACTCTATGTTATGTACAAGGACAGATGTTGAGTGTTGCACCAAACATGACTAGTCGGTGCCAGTCAGATCTCGATAAGGAACACTGAAAGATAGTCAAGGCAATCCTAAAGTACCTCAACCGTACCAAGGATGTTTTTTTTAGTATTTGATGAGTGGGAGGAATGGAAATATCAGGTTACACTGACCGAGGTTTTAAGGATGATAACCAGTCACATACTGGGTATGGATTTCTCCTGAATGACGATGCCATTAGTTGGAGATCCTTAAAGTAGCCAACCATTGTCGATTCTATGACGGAAGCTAAGTACATCGTCTCATGCGATGATACAGAGGAAGAAGTTTGGATTAAGAAGTTCATAACTGATTTAGGAGTAGGTCAAACTCTCCTAAGATCAGTTGATGTTTCCAGTGGCAATAATAGGGACATATCACAAGCACTAGATCCCATGTCACACAAGAGATCCAAATGCGTACTTAGATGGTAACACCTTACCCGGTGACATTACATTGTAGAGGGTTGACACTGAGAACAATGTCGCTGGTCAGTTTACCAAGGCAGTTGGTAGTACTAGATCTATAGTGTTTAGGGAAATACCCGCTTGGAACTAGTTCAAGTGGGAGACTGTTGGTGTGCCCTAGTTCATAGGCATTCGTTCTTATAAAATGTATGTGTGTCATATTAATAAAGGCATTAATCTAGTTCATTTATATCTTGTGCTATAAAATGAATAGAGAATCCATTGATTGATAATCGTAAAACCATATCCTAAGTCTATTCTATCATGGGAATGATTAGGACCACAGAATTGTATATTCGACGACTGTATGGTAGTAATTGATACTAGCCATAGCACTTGATAAGTCAGTTGTGAATATGGGTACATGTTGTATACATGTGACTGGATCGATCCGCCCGAGAAAACTACATGGTGGTTATGTCATTAGTTTTCTTAAGTAGGTCTCTAACTGTCTTCAGACCAGATTTCATTATAATATCAATGTGGAATCCGGTTCACTTTGACATACGCCTAACAGGTCTATAACAGGATGCCAAATACGGGTATGATTGGGTGAACAGGTGAACACATTAGTATTGATAGTCAAGTGTTGGAATTACCACTCACATAATAGTGAGATGATATCACAGGCCACTTGATAAGTGAAATTCATAAGTGTGTGGCCACACCCTGATAAGTAGTTTACTTATCTGATTCATTAATCTACTTAAGATCAAGAAATATCATAAACATCAGAGAGGATGACAGCCGCCATGCCTCTAGTTTATAATATCGATATCAAATGGTAAAAGAATTTAAGAGATAACTACAGGGTCTCTGCGTCTTTAGACTGCTGAAACTCTGTCTTGGTTAGGGGAAGTAATGGTTTGCTAGAACCCACTTACTGTCTGTGGGCCGTGAGTCCACTGCTAGCTAAGGACAGTCCCATAGGATCGTGCACATCGAACATCTGAGTTAGAACTTATAGAACGATACATTGGAGAGAGTACATTAATTAATTGATTGACAGTAAAATGTCAAGGTAATTAATTGGTGGTTAATAAATTGATTAATTGATACTTTGTATCAAGGTAATTAATTAATGGTCTTAGGAGTTGAGTATTTAATTGATTAATTAATTTGCGGAATGTAATTAATTAATTTGTAAATTAATAATATTGCATTCGGTGAATAATTAATTAAACTAATACGTTAATTTATTAATTAGTGTTGTTTGTTTAATTGGGGTAATTAAATTTAATCTAATTACAACTAATTGCATAAAATAAATACTATTGGTATTTATTTAAGTAATTAGATTAGAATTAGATTAGTTTTGTAATTAACCAATTAACCCTAAACTAATTAGGTTTAGGAATACACTATATATAAATTAAAACACTCCAAAAAAAACTTTTTTTTAATCAATACACATTCGGCAGCCACTTTTTGGGTGGGAATTGAGTTCGCCCACCACCTTCCAAAATAGTGGATTATTTTAGTGAAATTACAAAATCTCTCCAGTTCTTCTTCGTTCTTCGGCTAGCACCGGTTTTGGCTCAATAGCTGTTCGTGCACCTAACTACAGAGATCTTACTACCTTGTGGATTCTTCAGCCGTCTCTAGAAGAGACGGTCCGGGTATGTTTATATCCTTAAACGGATCAAAAGCTTTTATTCAGTCGATGGTTAACGGACAAAGATCAAACTCAAAGGGATTAGAAATAAATTTTAAACCGCAATTCCGCTGCGCTACAGTTGATTAACTGGCTTTAATCCCTAACACTCCGCTCTTGGCGAGGCTGAAGGAAATTAAGGCTAAGGTATAGCAGCGGAAATATAAAAATTTTAGCCTACTTCCTTTTAACCATAGGATCCGTTAATCGTTATTTCATATAAAGAGGGATAAGAAGAAATACCTTTCGATGATCAATCTACCGTTCTAAACGAAGTGCCCACAACTTCAAAGGAGATGTAAACTATTTACCAATCTGCCCCTATCCGAAACAGACCTTCCAGACCTCCGAACGACAATCCCTTCGGTGTAAACGTGGAAGAATATGTCTAGAAGCTACTGTCCAAATATCGCGACGATCCGACGGTTCAATCTCCGGGAATCCCCGAAATAGTGAACTGACCGGATGTAGGCGAAGAAAAACGAATTTCTCCCTTTTGATTGTTTTTCCTTCTTTCGTGAACACGGTGAGATAAAGTTAGAATCAACCCTTATGAGATGCAACCAAAATAGATTGCATCTAATTAACCAACACAAGATCAAAGAGAAAAGGAGATGAATGAAAATTAATCAATAGATGGAAGCCGTATGAATTCTTGTCCACGAACTAGGGGATGCGAATTCACTTTCTCTCTCTAAAGGAGTATTTCGAAAATCACCAAGAGGGGAGGGTATAGGCTTGGCTTAGTCGAAATTCTCATAGGGAGGGGGTATATATAGTCGCTTGTATATAAACCCTAGTTAGATAGGAATATGTTACTTAATAGGAATTTCATTCGGAATAGGATTCCTAATTATTATCTTATAATATATCAAATACATTTAGGATAATAATAAATAACCTAATTGGATAATAATAGGAGTATATTAATCTAATTAAAACTCCTAACTTAATTATCTCTTAATTAATTTAATTCACAAACCTAATCAAATTAGGATTAATGGAATTAAAATAATTCCTTATTTACTATATATAAATTTCGGCCCCCTCTATATAAATGGGCCTTACTGGTCTCAATTGGGCTTCCATCTATTAATCATATCCATCTCTCTTTTGGTTCCAAGTCTTATGTGTGATCCATTAGGTTCTTACTACTTCTGGCCGTATGCAACTATTAAATTAATTTCTTCAAGAATTATATTTAATCCTTGCATAACGGAATGATGTACTGAGTATGTTATAGGCAAGTCTGTAATCATTCCCCCAGAGTCCGTTAAGAAGACAGGTTGATTCTGTCGTTAACCCTTCCGTATTAGTTACGGTATAATACGATCCTTTATCAACTACATCCTTGAACTGAATCTTATGACTATGGGTGATGTCAAGTCACATATAGCGAGACGTTCATTTTACTTGTACAGGCCGAGTCAGCTCAAAAAGATAGGTTAAGTGAAATCTGTATTTCTACTCTTAAGCTATCACCTTGCAAGGATTTAGAGTCGAGTCTTCCACAAGCGATCCTTGGATGTATCTCCCATTAATCGGGAGTGATAAATGCTCAATCCAATGTATAACTACCCTGACATTACCTCATGTGACACCCAATCTTTGCAGTTCACACCCCAGAGTCATCTCTGTTAAGGATTGTGGGACCACAGGATCAAAGTCTCACATTCAGTAATTCAGGATGACCAATTAACATTCTTTTGAGTCTGAGGATTAGTTATACCTATTAATACCAATAAGATGAATAGGTGACAAGGATGAATCTACCCATCCTGTTATCTCAAGTCGGATCCCCAATCCTAATGAACGACGTTTCATCGGATCTATGTAACTGTCCAGATATCTATATATATGAAGCTTGTGAGATCAGCTTTCTGTCGGACAGAAGACATTGTTACATACAAGTCTCAACAGTGATATATCAATCCTAAACATATCACTTGACTTGGGGTGGTTTTAAGTTTATTAGTTTATTATAAAGTTTTGTCTCACTTCATGCTTGTATGAACACTTTAAATCACTTTAAACAAACTTACGGATTTCCTTTTATTAGACTTTATTTAGTGCTTAAAAGGGATTGCCTTTATATAGTTATAAAACATATATCCCATTAAAACAAATGATATAAAGAACAATTCATTTACATTAAGTTTGTATCCTGCAACAATTGACTATAGGACACTAAACCCCAATATACTCCCACTTGGACTAAAGCCAATTGTTTCTAAAACTTATCCCAGTAGAAGTTAAATGACGATCATGTACTTTTTGGGTTAAAGGCTTTGTCAACGAATCTGCAACGTTGTCCTCTATAGGTACTCTTTCTATTCTCACATCTCCTCTAGCCACAATCTCTCTAATGATGTGGTATCACTTTAGGTAGTGCTTGGATGCATTATGAGACCGTGGTTCCTTTGCTTGCGCAATGACTCCATTGTTATCACAGTACAGAGTAATGGGATTGACAATGTCAGGCACCACTCCTAGTTCTGTAATGAACTTTCTAATCCAAACTGCTTCCTTTGCTGCTTCCGCAGTAGCGATGTACTCTGACTCGGTCGTAGAGAAAGCTACGCTTCCCTGCTTGGAACTTTTCCAACTGACCGCGCCCCCATTCAAGATAAACAGGTATCCTGATTGGGATTTAAAATCATTCTCATCTGTGAGATGACTAGCGTCTGAAAATCCTTCAATTTTCAGATCTCCTTCTCCGTACACTAGGAACATATCTTTAGTCCTTCTCAAGTACTTAAGAATATTTTTGACGGCAATCCAATGCTCATCTCCCGGATTCCCTTGGTAACGACTCGTTACAGATAACGCGAACGCTACGTCAGGTCTAGTGCATAGCATAGCATACATAATCGAACCGATCGCGCTGGCGTACGGGACTACAGCCATGTGTCGTTTGTCATCATTAGTTTTAGGACATTGATGATTGTTTAACTTTACTCCATGTACCATAGGTAAGTTACCTCGTTTCGATTCAAGCATGCTAAACCGATTTAGCACCTTTTCAATGTATGTAGCCTGTGAAAGACCAAGCAGTCTACGTGATCTATCCCTATAGATCTTTATACCAAGTATATAGGCTGCTTCACCGAGGTCTTTCATTGAGAAGTTACCGGATAACCATATTTTCACTGACTGTAAAAGAGCAATGTCATTTCCCATTAACAGTATATCGTCCACATATAGTATGAGAAATGCTATAGAGCTCCCACTTGCTTTCTTGTAAATGCAAGCTTCTTCGCAATTTTGTTCGAAACCAAATTGTTTTATGGTTTCGTCAAAACGCTTGTTCCAGCTTCTAGATGCTTGCTTGAGTCCATAAATGGATCTCTGAAGTTTGCAAACTTTATTTGCATCCTTTGATATGAAACCTTCAGGTTGCATCATGTATACATCCTCAAGCAGGTTTCCGTTTAGGAAAGCTGTTTTCACATCCATTCGCCAAATCTCATAATCAAAATGAGCGGCAATTGCAAGCATGATTCTGATTGATTTGGACATAGCAACAGGAGAGAAGGTTTCGTCATAATCAACACCTTGTTTTTGACGATATCCTTTCGCTACCAACCTAGCCTTGTAGGTGCTAACCTTTCCATCCATGTCAGTCTTCTTTTTGAAGATCCATCTGCACCCTATGGGTTTTATCCCTTCGGGTGGATCAACCAAAGTCCAAACTTGGTTAGTATACATGGAATCCATTTCAGAATCCATGGCCTCAAGCCATGCTTTAGAATCTGGACTATTAAGAGCCTCTTCGTAGTTTTTGGGTTCGTCGTCTAACACGGGAACCTCGTCATCATCTCCCACTAGAAAACCATATCTAACTGGGAGTTCACGAACTCTTCGTGATCTACGAATAGGTGCCACTGGAGTCTCATCTAATGGGACTTCTTCGGGTACCTCAACCGCTTCTGTTGTTTCAGTCGTTGTTTCTTCCTCTTGAACTTCGTCGATTTCAATCACGCTTCCCTTTTGTGTTTCTTCGAGAAACTCTTTCTCTAAGAAGGTTGCGTGTTTGGATACTATTACTTTCTAATCATCTGGATGATAGAAGTAATAACCTATGGTTTCCCTGGGATATCCAATGAAGAAACATTTATCAGATTTAGAATCTAATTTGTCGGACGCAACGCATTTGACATATGCTGAACAACCCCATACTCTCATGAACGAGAACACGGGTTTCTTACCAACGAAAAATTCATATGGTGTGGAAACAGCGGATTTGGTTGGTACTCGGTTCAGGGTGAAGAGGGCAGTTTCTAAGGCATAGCCCCAGAACGTCTTTGGAAGTAAGGCCATGCTCATCATGGATCGCACCATATCTAATAGGGTACGGTTTCTCCTCTCGGATACACCATTGTGTTGTGGTGTATAGGGAGGTGTCCATTGTGAGCATATCCCACATTCAGTTAGATAATTCAGAAAATCATCAGAAAGATATTCGCCACCTCGATCAGATCGAAGTGTCTTTATTTTCTTTCCTAATTGATTTTCCACTTCATTCTTGAAGCATTTGAACTTGTCAAAGGCTTCTGATTTGTGCCTCATCAAGTAGATATAACCATAGCGAGTATGGTCATCTATGAAGCTAATGAAGTATCTGAATCCTCCTCTTGCTTGGACTGACATAGGACCACATACATCTGAATGAATGAGTCCTAGAGTGTCTGATACACGCTCACCTTTATTTCTAAAGGGTGTCTTTGTCATTTTACCTTTTAAACATGATTCGCATGTTTCCAATGATTCAGAATCGATTGGATCTATAAGCCCATCTGAATGTAGTTTTAGCATGCGTCTCTTGTTTATATGGCCTAAACGACAATGCCACAAGTAAGTTGAATTATCTAGCTTATGTCTTTTGGTATCAATTGCAAAAACAGGAGTTTTATCATCTAACACATAAATCCCATTTTGTGATATTCCTGAGAAATAAAAGATCGAATCTTTATAAAAATTGCAACTATTGTTCTTTATTGAAATATGAAAACCGTCGTCAACGAGACGGCTAATAGAAATAATGTTACGAGACATCTCAGGAATGTATAAACAATTCCTTAATTCTATTACAAGCCCAGAGGGCAAAAGTAAAACATAATCTCCAATTGCGAGGGCGGCAACTCTTGCTCCATTTCCCACTCGCAAGTTTATGCTTCCTTTATTTAGTTCCTTAGTCTGTTTTAGCTCCTGCATATTTGTACAAATATGAGATCCACATCCGGTATCAAGTACCCAAGATTCAGACAAAGAAACCGTATTTATTTCAATATAGAACATACCAGACGAAGAAGCACCGCCTTTTCCCTTCTTGAGGGTGGCTAGATACTCCTTGCAGTTTCTCTTCCAATGCCCGTCTTTACCACAGAAGTGGCACTCTCCTTTGGGCTTCTTAACTTCCTTTCCCTTGGACACATCTTTCTTACCTTTCTTGGGATGTTTAGAATTGGGAAAGTTCCCTTTTCTTTTCTTCGATCCCTCGATTACAAGTGCCGGTATGGCCTTGTCTTTCTTCATATTGGGCTCAACTGATTTGAGCATGTTTGCAAGCTCTTCAAGAGAGGTTTGCAAGTCATTCATTTGGTAGTTCATGATGAACTGTGAATAACTCTCTGGGAGGGACTGAAGAACCAAGTCGGTACTTAATTCGTTGTCCATCACAAATCCAATACTAGAAAGTTTGGTAATATAGCCTATCATCTTGACACAATGTGTCATGACAGATGTGCCCTCTTGCATCCTGCAACGATATAACAATTTTGATATCTCGTAGCGTTCGCACCTGGTTTGTTTCCCAAACAATTCCTTTAGGTGCATGATGATGGAATAGGCATTCATCTCCTCATGTTGCCTTTGTAATTCCGATGTCATCGATGCAAGTATGATGCAAGCGGCATGATCATCATCAGCCTTGTGCTTCTGGTAAGCATCAATTTCCTCGATGGGAGCATCATCTTCAGGGACAAGGGGTATCGATGTATCAAGTACATACCCAATTTTCTCGAACTTCAAAACGATTTTGAGGTTACGAAACCAGTCGGTGAAGTTTGAACTATTCAACTTGTTATCGGTAAGTATATTTTGCAGATTGGTGTCAGTCATGATTTTAAGAGTGTTTAATTGAACTTGAGAGTGGGAAAGAGTAGATAATTGAACTTGAGAGTGGGAAAGAGTAGACGTATGTTATTCATTTGCTTTAAAGTATATCAATCTAAAATTATAGGCCTTTTAATTTATTTCAGATTGCTCCCACTATTTTGCCAAATTAATAACCCTCCATATTAATTCGAAGAATTTCAAAAATCCTTTAGTGAGCTAGGATCCTAACTCCTGAGATTTCGCCTTGACTTTAGCTAACAAGCTAGTCCCACTTGTTAGGTAGATTCATGCAATCAATCACATCTCGAATGTGATTCCTAGGTTATTGGGTTACTAACCACATTAGTAACTAATATGTCATTCATATTAATCCCAACCATTTTGCCCATTAGTTTATGACAACATGAGTTTGCTCATCCAATTATCATAATCTAATTTAAGTATTACCCCATATTCATGAAAGAACGATTTTCGATAATCCAGGTGTTACCATAAGACCCCGAGCTTGACTTTAGCCAACAACCCAAAGGCCCCCAGTACTGCCGGCTGAATTATAATATTAGGGAGGGGCAACCGATTTTAATAACTTGCTTATTTACTTAACTTTTTAATGAGGGATTTTTATTTAAGTCTCATAATCTAACTTAGTCTTGATTTGCTTTAGCATACATCAGACATACATACATTCACATACATTGGCGTTATGGACATATCATCTAAATTATTCCGTCGAGCCAGAGACGGAATAAAAGGCCAAACCTAAGGAAATACTAACTATTACATATTTCTCTTTAGGTCCTCCGTCTTCTCCATGGCGCCTTGAAATTACATATTAATTTCTATACTACTATAAGAAAACTTCAATTGAATTGAAGGGAATCAGATGAGAGGAGAAATTACAATAGATAGTAGAAAGGCAGGACGCGCATGCCCTATTTCAAAAATACCAAAAGACTAAAAGAGGATCCAAATATGTCCATAACTCCAAACATGCATAGACTCACTTAAATAAATTTAATTGGTTGATTACATAACCGGCTTATGTAATATTTAGGTTAATCACATTAACTCATCAAATTAACTTTCATCCAATTTTACTTCTAATCGTTTTGTATCTTTATATTAATCCTTAGATTAATATAACCATATAAAACGTCGATTATGCATGTCCCAATTATTTTGATTTCAATTCATTTAACACTTTGATTTACAACTTGGTAAAAACAAACTTTTAAACGAATTTTCATTCGATAATCAAAACAGAAAACTATTAATTTCCGAAACATATACATATATATATATATCAGATTTTAAAATGGTTTTAAATACGATTTTCAGAAATAGGAAAAACTATAATAGATTTCCGTTTTATCATTTAGAATTAATAAAACTAATTTTATTAACCTAACTATAAAACTAATAGATTTTGTTATAATATTTATCAACCGAAATAATTAGGAACATTCGCATAATCAATTTTAATTAACAATTAACTAAAATTTATTTATCTTTAGAGTTAATTAATCAAATAATTTGTTTAATTAATCCTAACCATAAATATTTATTCAATCATATTGAAAACTTCTAAATTTTCATATATGAAATAACGGATTTAACGATGGCTCTGATACCACTGAAGGAAATTAAGGCTAAGGTATAGCAGCGGAAATATAAAAATTTTAGCCTACTTCCTTTTAACCATAGGATCCGTTAATCGTTATTTCATATAAAGAGGGATAAGAAGAAATACCTTTCGATGATCAATCTACCGTTGCAAACGAAGTGCCCACAACTTCAAAGGAGATGTAAACTATTTACCAATCTGCCCCTATCCGAAACAGACCTTCCAGACCTCCGAACGACAATCCCTTCGGTGGAAACGTAGAAGAATATGTCTAGAAGCTACTGTCCAAAAATCGCGACGATCGGACGGTTCAATCTCCGGGAATCCGCGAAATAGTGAACTGACCTGATGTAGGCGAAGAAAAACGAATTTCTCCCTTTTGATTGTTTTTCCTTCTTTCGTGAACACGGTGAGATAAAGTTAGAATCAACCCTTATGAGATGCAACCAAAATAGATTGCCTCTAATTAACCAACACAAGATCAAAGAGAAAAGGAGATGAATGAAAATTAATCAATCGATGGAAGCCGTATGAATTCTTGTCCACGAACTAGGGGATGCGAATTCACTTTCTCTCTCTAAAGGAGTATTTCGAAAATCACCAAGAGGGGAGGGTATAGGCTTGGCTTAGTCAAAATTCTCATAGGGAGGGGGTATATATAGTCACTTGTATCTAAACCCTAGTTAGATAGGAATAAGTTACTTAATAGGAATTCCATTCGGAATAGGATTCCTAATTATTATCTTATAATATATCAAATACATTTAGGATAATAATAAATAACCTAATTGGATAATAATAGGAGTATATTAATCGAATTAAAACTCCTAACTTAATTATCTCTTAATTAATTTAATTCACAAACCTAATCAAATTAGGATTAATGGAATTAAAATAATTCCTTATTTACTATATATAAATTTCGGCCCCCTCTATATAAATGGGCCTTACTGGGCTCGACTGGGCTTCCATCTATTAATCATATCCATTTCTCTTTTGGTTCCAAGTCTTATGTGTGATCCATTAGGTTCTTACTACTTCTGGCCGTATGCAACTATTAAATTAATTTCTTCAAGAATTATATTTAATCCTTGCATAACGGAATGATGTACTGAGTATGTTATAGGCAAGTCTGTAATCATTCCCCCAGAGTCCGTTAAGAAGACAGATTGATTCTGTCGTTAACCCTTCCGTATTAGTTACGGTATAATACAATCCTTTATCAACTACATCCTTGAACTGAATCTTATGACTATGGGTGATGTCAAGTCACATATAGCGAGACGTTCATTTTACTTGTACAGGCCGAGTCAACTCAAAAAGATAGGTTAAGTGAAATCTGTATTTCTACTCTTAAGCTATCACCTTGCAAGGATTTAGAGTCGAGTCTTCCACAAGCGATCCTTGGATGTATCTCCCATTAATCGGGAGTGATAAATGCTCAATCCAATATATAACTACCCTGACATTACCTCATGTGACACCCAACCTTTGCAGTTCACACCCCAGAGTCATCTCTATTAAGGATCGTGGGACCACAGGATCAAAGTCTCACATTCAGTAATTCAGGATGACCAATTAACATTCCTTTGAGTCTGAGGATTAGTTATACCTATTAATACCAATGAGATGAACAGGTGATAAAGATGAATCTACCCATCCTGTTATCTCAAGTCGGATCCCTAATCCTAATGAACGACGTTTCATCGGATCTATGTAACTGTCCAGATATCTATATATATGAAGCTTGTGAGATCAGCTTTCTGTCGGACATAAGACATTGTTACATACAAGTCTCAACAGTGATATATCAATCCTAAACATATCACTTGACTTGGGGTGGTTTTAAGTTTATTAGTTTATTATAAAGTTTTGTCTCACTTCATGCTTGTATGAACACTTTATAATCACTTTAAACAAACTTACGGATTTCCTTTTATTAGACTTTATTTAGTGCTTAAAAGGGATTGCCTTTATATAGTTATAAAACATATATCTCATTAAAACAAATGATATAAAGAACAATTCATTTACATTAAGTTTGTATCCTGCAACAATTGACTATAGGACATTAAACCCCAACAGAGGCTGCCCTTGCTCGCCTCCCAAGTCTTGAGCCTCAACCCTTGGAGAAAAATACCTGCAAATCCCTTAAGCGCTCCACTTCGGGCTCGGGTGAAACCTCGGGGGCGGCCCACTCACATGAGGAGGGTGGTTCAGATTCGGATATGGGCCTCAATTTCAGTCCTTCGCCTAACCACGACTTCGATTCCATCTATGCTCGGTTGGACGCCTTGGAAGGCCACCAACGTGCCGATCGAGCACACTTCGCCACCCTCAACACCCGCTTTGACACCCTTGAGGCTAATCGCCTCATGGACCACTCCACCTTTATCACTCGCTTTAACTCCATCGAGGTGCAACAACGTGAGGATCGGGCCCATCTCGATGCTCGCTTTGATTCCCTCACCAACTCCTTCGCCTCCTCCTTCAACCTCCACGGCAATCCTCCCCCGCCTCAACCATAGTCTCCATTTCTTTTTATGTTTTATATTTTCTTTGCTTTTTCGTTTTTATTTTTGATGCTTCCGTAGTTAGTTTTGTTATCTTTTGTGTTTTCTTGTACTTTCCTTTTTATTTTTAATATATATTTATAACTTTTTCTGTTTCGTGCTATGTGGTTTTATTTTCGTAATCGTTTTATCTTTAATATGTTTTTAATTTTTCACCAACAATAAAATTCACGCAGGGCGTACCTCCTTGTACGCCCCTTGTAATCCTCCTTTTTCTTGCATAAACTGCCTATAAACTCAAACACGCGGGGTGCCCCTCTGCCTGCGCCCCGCATATTTGAGTCTCTGCCCAATAAGCGCTCAAAACGTACCTCCTACGCGGGATGTCCCTAGGGCACGCCTCGCGTAGGACCAAGCCTTTCAAGGGCCTAATTTTTAAATTCCATGTCTATTTTTGTTTTTGTTTCTTTCTTCTTTTGCGATGCCCTTGGAATAGGCGTCATTTTAATAACGCGGAGGGCCGTGCAACCCCGCACTTTCAGTTTGTTTTGCACTAACAAAAACAAAAATAAATAAAATTCAAATAAACAACAAAATAATTGAACTAATTTATTGATTCTTTAAATTTTTCCGACACACTACCTCCCTCGGAAATAAAATAAAAGTTCCGTTATTTGTCCTTAAAATAAAAAGACGGAACACAAAGGATCGGTTTTAGTGAGAAATTTTAGTCTTAATTTTGAAGTTCTAGAATTTACGCAAAGCCTAGGTTTATACTAAACAAAAGCATTGAGTCCTAACCCACATGTCATCTCGATAATGAAATTTAAAAAGGCAATAAAAACGGAAAGTTTAGCGAAGACTCGATAGTACACAATTTAAACCCGAATTTTTGTGAGGTAATTTTGAGCCTAAAGGAGTTCGTACGAGAACTCTATTTCTTTCACAATTTTTCGAGAGCTTTGACTTCACTCGACTCATAGAGTTTGCACCTAATACCGGGTTAAGTACACCTATTTTGGTTAAAATGACAATAGATGATAAAACAAACCCACTTAGTCTAATTCTTTTCTTAATTTATTTTCTCGTTTTTATCAACCTCTAGGAAACCCCTTGAGCCTACTAACCGACTTTTCTTATCAACACCCTTTTAACAATTAACCCTCTTTTTCCTCTTGTTTAAATACCAACGAAATCAATTTGCACCCGAAATAAGTCAAGGCCTTAATAAGTGAGCACCATAAGTTCTCGAGATCTTTTTTGTGCCGCTCTCAAAACAAAAATAAAAAGAAGAACACAATAAAGAGCAAAAGGCATTCCCAAGCTCCATCCGAGCAATTTCGAGTTATATTTTACAAACTTGCCAAGGCCAAAATAAAATATGGTGCAATCACCAAAAGGGTATTTGAACTCGAGTTTTCAAAAATTAACCACTAAAAAGCCACCCACATTACAACCCCCCTCCGGGTTCATTTTTAATATTGTCTAAACCATGACATAGGAGGAAAAACCCGGATGAAAATGCAAACTCAAAGTGATCTCGGGTAAGTGCAAAGAAGAGTGCTAAAACACCGACCCACCAAAGTTTGAGCGTAAGAGTGAAATTCCTTGGTGAGGTACTATCGGGTTCTCAAAAGATAATCAACCCCCGTTAATATTGCCTATTAATTTTGATCATGGAGGTCTCAAATAAGTTTTAGTCTCTCGATTTTTTGCGTGGGTATTCTCCGAAAACTTTGCATAAAACTTTAACTTTGAAATCACGCACTTGGTAAAACCGACCGACAGTTTGTTTCTTAATAATCTCAATCCCTTGTCTCTCGATTTCTTTTACTTGAGGACAAGTAAAACTTTAAAGTCCAAGGAGGTTTGATAGGGGTATTTTACCCCTATCTTTTAGCGTGATTTACGGGTTAATTTTAGAAGAAATAAATAAGTTTGATTACAAAAATAGAGTGTTTTAATAAAATAACGAAATAAAAATAAATTCCGTGCTTTCAGTTAATTTCCCTTGTTTTTGATTAATTTAGGAAATAAAAACGTCAAGCTAACTCGGCCCTCGAGATTTGTATTTCAGGTACGAGCAAGGAGTGAAAATCCACTCAATACGCGAGGCGCCTCATTCCTTACGCGGGGCGTGAAACATGGAGTCAGAGATAATTACCCTATCCACAGGCACCACGCGGAATCTAGTCAGCATACGCGAGGCGTATGCCAACCTACGCGAGGCGTATGACACATGTCAAAAATGATTGGCCTAATCCTGAAAGTCAGACTGCATGGTCTCCCTGAGTCAACCATCTCTACGCAGGGCGTGCCTTAAGCTACGCACGGCGTAAAAGTCAGAGTCTCGAACACGCAAGGCGCATACCATTCTACGCGGGGCATGTTTGAGACAAAAAAATCTGGAATTGGTCCACATGCAGGAGATTTCTAACGGAATGGGCACACACGCAGGGCGTATACCACCATACGCGGGGCGTATCATGGGATTTCTGCACAAAATTATGTTCCTCTATGCTTGCACCTTGTGGAATTACAATCTTGCCCCTAGCTTGATCTATAAATAAGAGTGACTAGCACTCATTTAAAAACACCCTTACACCTTACACCTTAGACCATGCACATTAGACACCTTACATCTTGTAATTCTTGTCATTTGTAGTTTTAGATTTTGTTTTTAGGCTTTATATAGCCAAACTCCTCCATCTTGAGAGCTTATTCGTTGATTCTGACATTCCATCAAAGTCCCGCTCCACTTCTGTGCACCAAGCTCGAAAGCTCCACCATCCAAGTCCTAAGAGACGGCTTTTGAGTCCTGTTAGCTAGTTCCGAGGGTGGATTCTTCCCTTTTTACTTGCTAATTAGCTTGAACTCATCCTATGTACTAGGCTTGGTTGTAATTCATATTTACATTCTCCATATTTATAATTTATGATTCATAATCTTCTTTTCTATATATGTGTTGATGTTTGTTACTTGTTTTGATATTCATAATTGATTATTGTGTAGGAGAACGCGATTTCCGACACCATTCGGGTTATCTTTAGGGATTCATATAGGTGTTGCCTTACCGGAAGTGACAAACCGGAAACCGTAGGAATTGATAAGCCACGGAACTTACGGGCCCTAATTTCTGGTCCCAAGCATTAGACACGCCTTGACTAGGAACCACGTAGTCTAAGTACTTCACGGGTCGGTTACACTACACGTAGTCGTCTTTGCAAGAGCAAACCATCAACCGTATAAATATTAGAAGTCGTTATTTGTCATAGTTATAACTTATCGCATCCATATCACTTCATAGAGTTTTGTTATATAAATTCGCCTCACACATAGTTAGGAGTAGTTTGTAGTTGGTCCCCATATCAACCTCAAAGTATTCACAACTTAAATAACGTATAAAACCGAGTCGTCTAATACTTGTAGTTATAAATCCCGTGGATTCGATACCCGGTCTTAACCGGATTATTACTTGATACGACAGGATACACTTGCCCCTAAGTAGTGGTGTCTAGTAGAGTTAAAGCATTTATAAAAATCACATCCAAAAGTCGTAACGCACTCAACGTAATATACATTTCGTCGTAGAAAACAACACTACTAGAAACGTGCATCAGCTACGTGCTCCTCCGACTTTGCCTTTGGTTTTTCAGTCAATTTGGAAACTTTTATTCAGCCGTTGCACTCCATGGTTTGCTGGCGTGCATACTGGGGCGCTTTACCAACTCATGATGCGCTCCGTGCTAGAGGTCTGCCTCTAATATCTCGTTGTCCTGTCTGTTTAATGGCTTATGAGACGAGTGACCATTTGCTTGTTCATTGCCCCTTTGCTTCCCAAATCTGGTTCAGCATATCGGCTTTATTTGGTAGAAGACTTGTACTTGATTCTTCTCCACAGACCCTCTTACAACACGCCTTCTCACACAAGTTTAGTTCGCAAGTCCTTTCCCTCTGGCAGGTCGCGCTTGTCAACGCTATTTCGTTGATTTGGTCTGTAAGAAATGCTGCTATTTTTTAGAGCAAGCCACCAAACATTCATGAGGCATTACGATGTCTTTGGTCTGCAATTCGCACCTCTGATAGAGTCAGCAACGGATCGGTATGGAATTCTGTTGTGGAGTTATCTATTCTCCACAATCTCGGGTTAAACGCTCGTCGTCATAGGGCCCCTCGAATCATTGAAGTTAGATGGCAGCCCCCTCCGTCTAATTGGATTAAAGCTAATACTGATGCCTCCGTGATCTCGGGTAGAGCTGGTTGCGGTGTGGTTTTTCGAAATAGTCAGGGGCATCCCCTTGGGTCATTTGCCTTCCCCATTGATTGTGCTTTGGTACACATGGCGGAATTGCAAGCCGCTATTTTTGCAGTTTCGATTGCGAGGTCACGTGGATGGACTCGTCTATGGATTGAAAGTGACTCGACTTACGTTATTCGAATTTTCCGTGCTCGTGCGCAAATCATTCCCTGGACAATGCGTGTGGATTGGTTAAATTGTTTAGATTCAATGACGCATATTCATGTGGTTGTCTCTCATGTGTTCCGTGAGGGAAATCAAGTGGCGGATGCTCTTGCTAATTACGGGCGTCTGGCCTCAGATTTACAAATGTGGAATACCCTTCCAAACTTCTGTTCCCTTCTTGCTAGAGATAATGCCCTTGGTAGGGATATGTTTAGATTTTCTTAAAACATTCTTTGTACTGGTTTCATACTTTTTTCTTCTCTTCATTTATATATTTGGTTCTTTGCCTTTTCGGGGATGCCAACCTGGTTGGAATTCCCATTGGACTAGATCCGTATTTCAAAAAAAAAATTTCATAAAATAAAATTTAAAACTCTAAAAAATTGTATAATAACTATTTTATTATATTTATATGTTATGTTAATAATAATACTAATTATTTAGTTTTAAAAAATATGTAATTTATATTTTTTAGTCTTTTTATAAATTGAATTCTTATTATATTTTTAATTCATGATTGAATTTATAAATTCAATATTTTTAATTTTATTTATATAATTTTTATAAGTTAAAATATGGATAAAATATTATTTTTTACATAATTTTTTTAATACGGGTTGAACCTCGGTTAAACCCGGATTGAACCTCTAACCCTTGACCCTTTGTCTTTTCCGGTTCTTTGACCGGTCCGGTTTTGATAACCATGGTCTTGCCACTAAATGTGCAGCTTCATTCGATATGCTAGGAATAGAAGAGATTGAAAAGTCTCGGTTTTCATTGGGAAGGGCCTTGCAATCACGAATCACAGTACCAAACTCAGTAATATCCGGGCTATCAGACTAAATACTATCAACACCTTTTACGTTTGTCTGGAACTGCACATCTTGATAATTCAGCGACTGCCTATTGGATGCTCTTTCGGACAGCAAGAGCTTCCACACCTCTTGGTTCAAGCAACCCTTCTATCAACCAGCTGCTACACCCCTTAAATCGGCTTGTCTCATCACGAAGCACCGCTCCCGGCCTAAACGACCCCTCTATTCTCAACAGCGCCCATCTGTATTACACTTAATTGCATCTTAGACGGAGCCGGCTCACTACGATGAGGTTGCCGCTGAAGGTGACATTCTTTCCATTCGACATACAATGCCCATTTCACCTGAAACGTTGCTATATGTGCTATAATATTGTCATTCCATAACCGATTGTTCCGTTGTTTCCATATGTAGTACAGAATAATAGTGCTAGAAATTGTCATATCAGTCGAGTTAGAGTGTGAACTTATCAGCAGTCAATTAGTGATATCCGACGAGACCTCGTCTGATACTAGCAGACGCACATTAGACAGCAGCCCCAGGCATACGAGCACTCCATGAATAAGTGTCAATTAATCTCATTGGTAAGTCCGCACAAACTAAAAGGGACCAAAATGTGTCTTCTTCGCATTGATGCTCGGGTAGGTAGACAGTGGGATGCAACCTGCCAGAGAAAAAATTTAAACTTTGGGGGTAAATTGAGATCCCATATCTTCGACCAACATGCCACTGCCGTTTGATCTTGAACTGAACCATCCAAGGCTTTATATCAAGACTTTGAGGAGTAAAACACATCCTTAGTGAAGTTCCAAATTAGGCGATCCTGACTATAGTGAAACTGGATGACAATGTTACAAATCCGTGAAGCATCACCTGTAAGAAAATAGGCAAACGGGCACGAGGGAAATATAATTTTTTTTATCTACTTTCTTTAACCAAGTATCCATTAATCGTTATTTCATATCAAATGGGATAAAAGCATGTATCTTTATGAAGAACTATCTGTCGTTGCTAGAGTTGTGTCCGCATGGAAATCAACTGTGTTTCCAAGGACACAAAAACAAACAAGAATAAAACGATTAGTAATCAATTGTTGAATAACAACCAAAAAGATTGCCTCTAAAGGAATTAACACGATATCAAAGAGCGAAGACGAGAATAATAATTAGTCGGGTGGAGTCGGAAGAATTTCTTGCTCTCTAATATGCCTTGGCCGAATTCTATGCAGTAGAGGGTATATATAGTTTTTATTTTATTCCAAACCCTATTGGGATTAGTTTAAAACACTTCATTAGAATCTCATTCTAATTAGGAGTATCAATTAGATAAGTAGGATAAGTTATCGTGTGTATATATATATATATATATATATATATATATATATATGTATAAGAGAGCTCTTGTGAGAACCCCTTTTTAGGTGAGGACACTTTCTTATGGTGAGAACACTCAAAACTACGTCGTTTTGAGCATAAAAATCAATAAAAAATCAATAAAAATCGCTACTGCTGATAAGGGGATTCAAACCTTAAAACCCATCAACTACACTCCACACTGCTTACCATTGAGACAATTCATTTTTTTATGTATTATGTCGCGCGCTGCTTAATATACTACTGCCCTTGTAGCTTCTATTGTTTAATATTTGATGCATGCACTTATTAATATCGATTAAATGTGCATAATAATGAATTATTAATAGAAAAAAATCCAAGAACATGCTCTAATTTCTTATTTATTTAATTCTTCTATATTTTTGTAATTTATGTTTTAAAATGTTAAGGACGATGTTCTAAATATTGTTACATATATTCTAAACTTTATAATTTGTATTCTAAAAATTAAGTATAATGTTTTAAAAAAATCAGTAAATATATGGATCATTTTTGCATTTGTTCTATAATATAATTTATAACTCGGTAAAGACTATGTTTACTTTGTTTTTAACAAAGTAAGCATAACTTTATTTTTTCCACCATTGGATGAGCTTACTTTGTCAAATTCCACCACCATCCAATGGTGGAAAAAACAAAGTAAGCATAGAAGGCACCTTATAACTCATATTCTAAATAACATAACGTATGTTCTAAAAAAACATAACATATGTTCTAAAGTTTATAGTTTGTGTTCCAAAAATTAAGTATAATGTTCTAAAAAAGTTAGTAGATATCTGGATCGTTTTTTTTCATTTATTCTATAATATAATTTATAACTCATGTTCTAAAAAGCATAACGCATATTCTAAAAAATATGTCGTACGTTCTAAACTTCATAGTTCGTGTTTTAAAAGTTAAAATATATATGTTTTAAAAAATATATTTTCTTATATAACATAAATTACAAAAATATAAAAGAATTAAATAAATAAGAAATTGGAGCATGTTCTTGGATTTTTTTCTATTAATAATTTACTATTATGCATATTTTTTTATTAATAATTCATTATTATGCATATTTAATCGATATTAATAAGTGCATGTGTCAAATATTAAACAATAGTCCTTTCAAAAAAAATATTAAACAATAGAAGCTACTAGCACAATGGTATATTAAGCAGCGCGCGTGATATAATACATGATGACTAGTGGAGAATTTCCGATTAGCTTCCGTCCCTATGGGGGCGTCGTTGGGTTCGATGGAGGGAAGCTTCGATGCCAAAGTCAGTATAGAATAAGGAGGAATAAACTGAATTGACAAAGTAGGGTTACTAAGATTGTGTGAATGTGTACCTTGGTAGCTTGAGATGCAAGCTATATATACTCATGAAGTTGTAACCTTTAGTAACTAGAAAGTCTCCATTAATGCTTCATTAATGGTGGTTACTGGTTTCCTTTAAGTATGTCTGTTAGCTCATTAATAGCTCATTAATGGCCTTTATTGCGGAATCGGCTCAGCTGTTCAGCTGGCGGATCGAGGGGTTATGGCGGATCTCCAATAGGTTTGACTACGGATCTCGCGTGGCGGAGCTTCGGTAATCCGCCCATCGGATGTCGTTGCTTGATACGCCATGGCCTTCTTTGTCCGGTTCAATACGCGGTCGTTTGGGTAAATATCTCCTTTGATCCCTCGGATAATATCTCAATGTTATCAGAAGCCTCCGTAAAGTTCCTTTAAAGTCCTTTAGGGCTTTTGAGCTTCTTCGCGCGCCGCCATGATGATTCGCATTGATGGCCACTCTGTTCAATGCCATACGTTGGGTTACAGGTGTCATGGGCGCGCTGCTCGAGGGAAGAGAAAACGCCTTCTTCCCCTTCCCTTTTCTCTTTCTTCCTCATTCACGTTTTTCCCTTTCGTCTTCCTTTGAGCTTTTTACAGAGCTTTTTTTCCGGAGTTCCAGAATCCTCAAAGCCTTTAATTCTCATGTAAGTGAATCCTTTTGCTCTGCTTTCTGAATGTTTAGGAGTTCTTCTTCTTCTTCTGAGTCTACTTTCGAACTGTTTAATTTGATCACTTCTTCTGAAACTGAAATTAGCTGGACTACTTCTTCGAAAAATTCCAATTCTTCCGAAGGTACTCCTAGTTGCAACCTAGCTGAGTTGTGTAACTCGGCGTGTAATAACTATAGAACTTGTTTAGGTAGGACTCAAAATCTTCCCATCGCCGTTTCTCGTATTACTCTAGCAATAGGTTCTAGGCAGTTTTCTGGGATGGAGGCTTCTTCTTCAGCTCCGTCCAGGAAAAAAGCGCCACGTGCGGAGTCCACTCCGTCTCGTATGAGCGCCGCGGATCTAGCGAATCTAGCGAATCGCTTTCCATGGATTAAGAATTAGGAGACCCAGTTGGCGGCTGCTCATCAGCGACCCGCCTGTCCCCCAAGTGGATATTTGTCTGTGTATAGTTGTCATGTAGAAAGAGGGTTCCGGCTTCCTCTTCCTAAGATGATGGCGGACATCTTGGCATACTTTGGGATCACTGTTTGCCAGCTGCATCCGAATGGCTGGTTAGATCTGGCTCTGGATTGTTATTTGTCTTCGAACTTAGGGATATTGTGTAACCCTCGCGTCTTTCGGTCTCTTCACAAACCAACGAAGCGAAAGGCCGAATCCTTCCTCACTTTCACTAAATTCAAAACTTATTCGCCCTTCTGCGGTAAGATGTCAAATGTCCATCTTTGGGACGAAAGATTTTTCTTTGTAAAGATAGGAGAGGGCGAATCTCTAGGATTTCTGTCGGTCTAGAATGCCAAACTTTTGCATATGGCTGGAGATATGCGTATACTGACAGACAGTGACGAGGAAGTGGCAGATATCCTGAAAATTATCAGGGCAGATGCCTGGACATACGTCGACGCCTTGGACTTTATGATGAATGACATTCCCCTGATCCGCCGGGAGGGGGACAAGATCTCTTACGTGAAGTTTACACAACTTGATGAAGGTAACTTTTGTTTTTCCTTGAACCTTGATTATTTTATTGTTCCCTTGTCAGGGGTTTGTCTGAAGCCATTCGCACTCTTATAGAGATACGCAAGAAATAGAAGGAAGACGAGGCTCGAAAGAAGGGGCAGATAGCGGATCCCCATAAGAGTGCTGAGAAACGACCTGCTGTCGATTTGGTTGATCCTCCTCTCCCAAAGAAGAAGAAGTCTGTGTCTAACAGTGGAGGAAAGCTAATGGCGGATGCCATGCGAGCCGTGAAACCAACGGCGAGAATCGAAGAGGTATGTTGATCTTATTATTTTCTCTTCTCTTACTTTGAATCTTACTTTCTGCTTTTTAATGCTTGCATAATTGGTGAAGCCGGACTTAGGAGGTCACTGGTCCGCCAAATATGGTGACAAAGGATCTTTGAGGAATGAATCCGTCATCAATGATTTGGACGAAGCTCTTGGGCAACTAGGGGAAGTCCGGGAGAGCCAGAATAAGATCTCGGGATCAGCCCATGTCCAGATGGGAAAAACAGAGCTTCTTACGGTAAGTTTCTTCTATCTCTTTTTGCATTTTTGGATGAAAGAGTGATCTTCTTGAGGAAGAGTTTGCGGTTATTCCTTTTCTTGAATTGGCTTTTGCCTTGATAGGTATACACCCGTATGCGTGCTATGGAAGCGGATCTCCTTCAAGGAGTAGCGGATAAGGCAACCATAGAAAGGTTGGAGAAGGAGGTCGATGTTGCCAATGCGAACGCTGCTTCTGCTGTTGCCCTGAACGAGAGTAAGGATGCTGAGATCCTTAGATTGAAGGAGAAGATAGATGCGGATGCTGAAGCTCATAAGGCTGCCTTACTCGAGACGGAGATCCTGGCAGGGGAACGGTCTTACTATTATGGCGAGTGGATCATGGCGTATGTTCAACTTGCTCATCCTGAGATCGATTTTACTGATCCGGAGTACGTGGTTCCTGACGTGGAGGTTTGCCTTAAGTATCGCAAAATTCCAAACGTCAAGGATTACATCCGTGATCATTTTCGCAAAGTGATGAATGGATCCGTCGAAGAGAGTAAACCCCTTGTCGACCTTGAACCAGAGGACCTTGCTGAAGTGTCTCAGAAGGCAGGTGATAAAAGTGAGGAGCTGATAACTGATTGTACCATTCCTTAGGAGGGTACTGTTTCTGTAGAGAAGGAAGCCCCACTGGAGGGCGCATCTGGTGTAAAATATGCTAAGGAGGATGCTCCTTTAGATGTTTAGTTTTTTTGTAAAACTAAGTACAATTTTTAATCCTCACTATAACCATTTACTTTACGCTTTATGTTTTTCAACAAGTAAATCTATAGGTTTTAGGATTGAGTTGAAGTAGGTGGCCAGCCATACCTCAGAGTGTGAGCCTTTGTAAAGGCTTGGAGCTTTTATTCCTTTAGAGGAAGTTAAGCTGCCCTAGGCGATCGATTGGCTTCCTATCTTTGAGGTGAATCGATCCGCCACTAGGACTTTGGACTCTTTTTTGGAAAGAGTGTACGAGAGTGTAAAGATCTCACGTCTGAGAAATGTTTTAACTCTATCTCCGACGGGGATCAATTTGTTTCCTATCTTTGAGGTAGATAGATCCGCCGTTGAGATTGTTCTCCTATCTTTGAGGAGAAAGTATTATCCTATGCGTGTGAGAATGCGTTTGTTGGCCCCCCTTCTTTTTTAATCTGGAATATTTATATTGCTACAAGAAAATACTTTAAAAAAGAATTGATAGGACAAAAGTTGCTTTTTATTGAATGGCGATGCGCCTTATTACAGCAAGTGGGTCTTACATGTGAGCCTCGTTAAAACCTTTGATAAGAAAAACCTCATGGGATAAAAACTTATAAAAGGAAAAAGAGTACTTAAGACCATGATTACATTCTATTTTCTGGTGAAATATTTGCGGAGGTTCTGGATGTTCCATGTACGCGGCAGCGTATTTCCCTCCATGTCTTGGATTTTAAATGTGGCGAATCCAATCTTGGTGACTATTCGGTACAGACCTGTCCAGGTGATCCCCAACTTTCCTTTCCCTTCCATAGATTGGATTTTGTCTGCTTTTCGGAGCACAAGATCTCCCACATTCAGATTGACGAGCTTTGCATTTTTGTCATGATAAGCCATGATCCGCTGTTTGTAGGCTGCCATGCATACATATGCCTTTTCCCGCTTTTCCTCCACTTGATCAAGACTTTCTTTCAACCTTTGGCTGTTTTCATCCTCGCAATAGAATGCAACTCTGTCACTTGGGACCTGTATTTCAACTGGGATTACAGCTTCCACACCGTGAGAAAGGGCGAATGGTGTCTCGCCCGTGGCTGTTCTTGGAGTAGTGCGATACGCCCATAGGACGCTCATTAACTGATCCGCCCACTTTTTGTCATGCTCCCCCAACCTTTTCTTTATTCCTTTAACGATCGTCTGATTTGTAACTTCGGCCATGCCGTTAGATTGAGGATAATAAATGGAGGCGAATCTGTTCTGAATGCCCAATTTTTCAGAGAAAGTTTTGAACTCTCCACAGTTGAATTGCATTCCATTGTCAGTGATAATCGTGTGGGGAACTCCATACCTTCCTACGATGTTATCCTTGATGAACTCCACCATTCGTTCAGCATTGATAGAGGAGACAGCTTCAGCCTCTACCCATTTGGTAAAATGATCCACATCCACTACCACATACTTCCTCTGTCTTTTTGTAGGAGGAAAGGGTCCAACGATATCAATTCCCCAGACTGCAAAGGGTCGACCTTCAATGATAGGCCTTTGAAGGTGTTTAGCTGTTTGTGATTCATTTGCATGAATCTGACAATTATGGCAAGACTCCACAAACTTTTGAGCATCAAGTTCCACCGTGGGCCAATAAAATCCTGCTAACTGGGATTTCTTCAAAATGGAGGCAGATGCCTCATGGGCTCCACATGTGCCTTCGTGCAACTCTTTGAGGATCTATTGTCCCTCTTCCGGCACGATGCATTTCAGCCAGGGGTGGCTAAAAGACTTTCTGTATAGGCAATCATTTATCACGGAGAAATAGGCCGCCTTCCTTACTATCCGCCGAGCTTCTTCCTTGTCCAAAGGCAAAGTTCCATCCATCAGATACTAGCGGATTGGTGATCTCCAATAACTTTCCACAGACGTGAGTAAGGATACCATCTCCGAAGCGAATGCCGGTGCTGTCTTGACCTCAAACAGGCATTGTAGATCCACCCAATGCTCCTTGTTTGAAGCCATTTTGGCTAGGTGATCGGCCTCTGTGTTAGATTCTCGAGGCACATGGATTAGTTCCCACTTGGTTTCTTTGGCTTCGAGGTGGTTCAACAATTTCTTAACCTCTTCAACATATTTGGCCAGAATGTCATCTTTTACCTCAAAATTCTTGATCACCTGGTTGACCATTAATTTGGAATCACTGTAGATTACGATCCGTTCGGGAGTGATTTCCTTTAACAGGCGCAGTCCCAATATCAAGGCTTCGTACTCCGCAGCATTGTTGGTTGCGAGGAAGTCCAATTTTGCAGCGTAATGCAGTTTTAGATATTGGGGACCTTTGATCACGATGCCAATACCTGCGCCTTCTGCCGATGAAGCCCCATCTGTATACATCGTCCATTCCTCAACTTTAGATTTGGGGAGATTCATTCCCTCTTCAGTGAATTCATTCACAAAGTCTGCCAAGAATTGACTTTTTAGGGCTGATCGACTTTCATAACAAACATCGAATTCTCCTAGGCGGATTGCGCATTCCATCAATCACCCCGAAGTTTCTGGCTTTTGCAATACTTTGCTCATTGGTATGCTTGTGCGAACCATGACCATATGAGCCTGAAAGTAGGGCCTGAGGCGTATTGAAGTGGTGACAATGGCCAGCGCCATTTTATCCAGCTTGGAATAACGGGTTTCGGCATCTTTTAATACTTTGCTCACGTAATAAATTAGATACTGCTGGCCATCTTCTTCCCTTATCATGACCGTGCAAACGGCTTTATCTGTAACTGAGACATACATGTAGAGATTCTCACCTTTCAAGGGTCGACTCATCAGGGGCGGTTCCGTGAGAAACCGTTTGATCCATGATAGGGGTATTTTACCCCTATCTTTTAGCGTGATTTACGGATTGATTTTGGATAAAATAAATAAGTTTAGTTACAAAAATAAAGTGTTTTTGATAAAATAAAGAAATAAAAATAAATCTCGTACTTTCAGTTTATTTTCCTCGTTTTGATTAGTTTTGGAAATAAAATCGCCAAGCTAACTCGGCTCTCAAGTTTTGTATTTCAGGTACGAGAAAGGAGCAAAAATCCACTCCATACGCGGGGCGTATAATCCCCTACGCGAGGCGTGAAACATGGTGTCGGTAATGATTGCCTTATCCGCAGAAGCCATGTGGAACTGACTCAGCATACGCGGGGCGTATGCCACTCTACGCGGGGCGTATGACACATGTCGGAAATGATTGGCATAATCCTGAAAGTCAGACTGCATTGTCTGCCAGAGTCAACTCTCCTTACGCGGGGCGTACCACCATATACGCGGAGCGTAAAAGGCAGTTCTTCAACGTAAAAAGATCAGAGACTCTTTTACGCGGGGCGTACTTCAGCTACGCACGGCGTAAAAGCTCCAATTCAAGCAATAAAACTCCAGAGACTCAAACACGCGGGGCGTACAATCCTTTACGCAGGGCGTGCTTGAGACAACAAGACAACGAATTGGTCCACATGAAGGGATTTCTGACGGAATGGGCATTTACGCGGGGCGTAGACCAATTTACGCGGGGCGTATCATGGGATTTCTACACCAAATAATGTTGCTCCATACTTGTGCTTTGTGAAATTACAAACTTGCCCTTGCTTGATGTCTATAAATAAGAAGCTCTTGAACTTCATTAGACACCAATTACATACTAGAGAGCTACACTATACTCTTTTCTTTCCTTGTAATTTAGATTCAAATTTTGTAAGTTAAACTCTCCCCCTCGAGAGCTTGTTCGTTGTTCCGGCGTTCCATTGACGCTCCGTTCCACCATTCGTCACCAAGCTCGAGAGTTCCACCTCCACGACCTAGGAGACGGCTTTGAGTCCGGTTAGCTAGTTCCAAGGGCGGATTCTCCTTTTTTACTTGCTAATTAGCTTGTACTCTTCCTATGTACTAGGCTTGGTTGTATTTCATCTAATCACTTTCCATATTTATAATTTATGATTTATAATCTCTATTTCCCTTTATGTGTTAATGTTTATTGCTTGTTTTGATATTGATAATTGATTATTGTGTAGGAGAACGCGATTACCGCCGCCATTCGGGCTATCTTTAGGGAGTTATATAGGTGTTGCCTTACCGGAAGTGACAAACCGGAAACCGTAGGAATTGACAAGCCACGGAACTTACGGGCCCTAGTTTCTAATTCCCCCGCGTTAGAGACGCCTTGACTAGGAATCACGTAGTCTAAGTGCTTCACGGGTCGGTTCTACTACACTTGGTCATCTTTGCAAGAGTAAACTATTATCCGTATACATTTAGAGTCATTATTTATCATGGTTATAACTTATCATACTCATCTCACTTCATAGAGTTTTAGCTACATAAATCTGTGTCGCCAATAGTGAGGAATAGTGTGTAGTTGTGTCTTACTTAACCCAAAGGAATTACCGCTTAAATAACATACGAAACCGAGTCGTCTAATACTTGTAACTATAAATCCCGTGGATTCGATACCCGGTCTTAACCGGATTATTACTTGATACGACGGGGTACACTTGCCCCTAAGTAGTCGTGACGTCTAGTAGATATAAAGCACTTAGACAAAAACGTTTCATTGTTAGTTTAAGCATTCTTTTTTGTATAAATTGTTTATATATACTCTTACTAACATTATTCTTTCTTGTTGATAATTCTTTTATACTTGTTTTACTTTATGCACACCCGATCTAAAAGTGATTCTCTTATTCCTATTGATCTTGAAATTGAACATACTCTTTGTAGGATTCGAAAAGAGAGAATGGCAAACCCCAACGCCGAGGTCAACAAACCCGACGGAAACCAAAGGCCACACGTGAACAATGTCTGCGGGGGCAATGATACGCGTTCGATGATGGAGATCCTTGCACCACATCGTCCCCAAAATCGTAACGGCATTGTCGCTCCCACGATCCCGGCCAACACATACGAGATCAAGACCGGAATGATCCAATTGATACAACAATGTGGTCAATTCGGAGGGGAACTCCATGAGAACCCCAACGAACATTTGGATAAATTTCTTATGTGTGCCGATACCTCTCGGCAAAATGGTGTCCCCGTTGAGGCTATGAGACTGAAATTGTTTCCTTTTTCATTGACAGGATAGGCGTTGGAATGGCTACACTCGTTGGAGGCAGGATCCATCACGTCATGGGAAGAACTCGAAAAGGAGTTCCTTTCCTACTATTTTCCGCCGTCCAAAACAGTCAAGTTACGGACCGATATCACATCCTTCAGGCAGTTGGAATGCGAGGCCCTTCACGCAGCTTGGGCTAGGTTCCGGAAGTTGCTCCGAAACTGCCCCCACCATGACATCCCAAAGCACAACTTGGTAAGCACTTTTTACCACGGGTTAACTCCCACTAACCGTGCGACTGTTGATTCCGCTGCAGGGGGGGATCTATTTCGGAAGTCAGCTAGTGGGGCCTACGAGCTCATTCATGAGCTCGCAAGGAAAAGTGTGCAATGGCAAGAGGATCGGCTTGCCGGCCCGTCGCGACACCAGACTTTCGCTGTGGAGAAAGAGGCCCCGAAAAGCTCCATGGCTGAAATGAACAAGAAGCTTAACTCGTTGATCGCCCAATTAAGCCTCAATAAAAGTGTGCAGGTCCTGATGTGCACTCACTGTGGTGGAGACCATGATGCGTTTAATTGCCAAATCGGTAGCCCCTTCGCCGGCGATGCCGAAAACGTAAGTTATATAGGAGGTAACCAAAGGTATAATTCCCATCCAAACTCCTATTCTCACCATAATAATAATAATAATAACAGCGGATGGAGGCCTCGGTATCAACACCCGAACTTATCATATGGCAACAATAATAACGTGTTGAGGCCCCCATCTGGCTTTGAGCAAGAACTTTGGGAAAACGGGCTCGGGCAATCACAAGCCGCGCCCGGTAATCGAAACGCTCCACCTTCCAACAATGTACATGACCTATCGGTCACGTCCTTCTTGAAGGACATATTAACCCGTCTTTCCGATAGCGAAGTGTTTTGTAGGGATCTTAGCCGCCAGGTGGCCCACCTAAACCGTCAACAACAAGAAAGGCCACTAGGAACCCTCCCGGCGAACACTGAACAAAATCCGCGGGGTAAGAATAGGGAATCCGGACAAGTAATAACGCTCCTCAACAATAGGAGTTCGGACCCGTCAAGCTCCAACGCGGACGTCTTGCAATAAGCCGCCACACAAGAAAGTCGAACTACTTCGACTTAAAACGTAGCGTCGGTTTGAATTCCTCGAACCATTTGTCTATATGTATTATGAATGTTATCTCCTTTCTTTATTTTACATTATTGTCTTCATCTTTACTTTATTTTATTTTCTCCCTTTTTCTTTTATTTTCTTGAAATCAAAAGAAAAACAAATCCCACATTAATCCAAAATCTTAAAATACGCGGGGCGTACAATCCATTGCGCCCCGCGTAGTTGTGTGTCTGCCCTTTTTACTTAATAAAGGACACACTACGCGTGGCGTATCTGAATTTGCGCCCCGCGTACGCTTCCCCTAAAACAAGCTCTTTTTAATAAATGCCACGTAGAGGACACGCGGGGCGTACCCCAGGGTACGCCGCGCGTATCCTCGGGGAGTTGTGAATCACAACTCCCCATGGCAACTCCCCATCACCTAAACTTCCCATCACTCCTCTTCCCTATATACCTTTTCCACTTCCACACTCCACCTCCTCTTCCACCCAATCAAACTCCATTTCAAATTTAAATCTTTAACTTCCCTCCATAATAAATTTTCATTAACTACTCCCTTAATTACAAATTAATAAAAAAATTAAACACTCATAAATAAAACATAAAAAGCACAAAATAATTAAAAATAATTAAACACTCATAAATCCAAATATAAAAAAAAATCAGAAAATTACCAAAAAACCACAAAAATCCTTCACCTTTCGTCCGTTTACGCGGGGCGTAACCGCATTTACGCCCCGCGTTCCTGCCCTTTTTGTCATAAAAAAGGGGCAGGAGGTCAGATACGTGTGGCGTAACCCACCGTTTTTACGTAAAATAAACATCAGGGGGAGGGATACGCGTGGCGTGGCCCCTCACGCCCCGCGTACCCCTCTGGGAATCCGAGCTTTGTTTGGATTCCCCATCTCTCCCCTATATATATCCTCCCTTTTTCTCCATTTCCTTCCTCACAACTACCCCAACTCCTCACAAACATTCATCTCCTACTCCCCATTCATTCCTTCTCCCTTCTTCCTCATATAATCATGACCCGAAGCAAACGAGCCGCCATTAACACCCCCCTCGACCAACAAATGCAAGCTCGTCGAGCTCGCACCTCACGCTCCACCCGCTCCACCCAAAACCAACGACCACCGTCACCCGACCGGGAGGAAACACCCCCGCTCACCCGCCAATACCGGGCTCCTTTTCACATTCTCACCGAGGAGGAAGCCCAACGGTACGATCTTTGTGCGGCCATGGTCCAAGAGCTTCCGTACATCCCCCATAGCGTGCTTGATCAACACGATCTTGGCACACCTTTCGAAGCTCGTCTCCGTGCCCTCGGATGGTACGATATGTACCACAAACAATACCATGTGTACCCCTCCTTGGTCATCGAGTTCTTCACCTCCCTCACCTCCAACAATGTGCCCGGGGCCGCACTCTTCAACTTTCGCCTCCACAACCGCCCCTTCACCATTGACACTCAATGGCTTCGCACCCACTTCACTCATCAAGCGGAGCCTAGCGTCGCCCATTGGCCCGACGGTGTCTCCGCCCCCGAATTCTGGACCTCCATTACCGGGTCCAATGACTATCACGTATCCAACCTCCACCCGGCCAGTATTCGTGACCCCATTCTCCAGTTGCTTCATCGCTTCATCTCCTTCTACTTCACGGGGAAATCCGAGTCCACCAAGGTCAACAAACATGAACTGTTGGCCCTCTACTGTTGTGCCAACGGGCTCACATACGACCTCGCCTACCACGTGGCTGTCCACCTTCGCGCCACACCCATCCGGAAATGGGCCAAGCTCGGGTTCGGCCACCTCATCACCATTTTCGCTCTCTCTAAACTCGGCTCCGACACCGTTGAGCGCTTCCCACGCCTTATGCCTCGGCCTTTGGACAAAAATGCATTTAAAACCTTGAACCGACCAACTTCCGGCCCAGGCGAGATTTCGGGGGCAGCCCACTCCGATGCGGAAGGGGATTCGGACTCGGATATGGGTCTCAATTTTAGCCCTCCACCTCTTCACGACTTCAATGCCCTTTACGCTCGGTTGGATATCTTGGAGGATAACCAACGTCGTGATCGGGCCCATTTTGATGCCCGCTTCGATACCATTGAGGTGCAACAACGTGACGACCGGGCCCATATCGACTCTCGCTTCGATGCTCTCACCGCTTCCTTCGCCTCCTACTTCAACCTCCATGGCAATCCACCTCCACCGCAACCATAGTTTCCGTTTCTTTTCTTTTCATGTTTTCTTTAGTTTTTGATGTTTTTATTATTTCCTGTGTTGTTTTTATGTTTATAATGTAGGATGGTCTTTTTAATTAAAATTGTTAAGTTCCGTTTGTGTTTTGTGCTTTCGTTTTTTTTCATTTTATTGTTTAAAGAATAACACCACGCAGGGCGTACCCCATGGCACGCCCCGCGTACCCCTCATTTTCATGCGTAAAAAAAAGTTCAGAAACTCAAACACGCGGGGCGTCTTCTTCTTGCGCCCTGCGTCTTTGAGTCTCTGACTCCAAAAACCATAAAAACAACAACTTACGCGGGGTGCCTCCGCCATTGCGCCCCGCGTACTTGAGTCTTTGCCCAAATAAAGGATTTAAACGCCACCCTACGCGGAGCGCCCCCCTGGGCACGCCTCGCGTAGGGCCCCTGGCCACTTAGGTCTCCTTCTTTCCCTTCCTTAGCTTTATTTTTGTTTTTGTTTTCGTTTCTTTTTGCGACGCCTTTGGAATAGGCGTCATTTTAAATAACGCGGAGGGACGTGCAACCCCGCACTTAACGTTTGTTTTGCACTACCAAAACCAAAAATAAAAATTTAATAACAACAAAATAATTAAACTAATTTATTTACTCTTTTAAATTTTCCCGACATGCTATCCCTCCCTCGGAAATTAATTAAAGTTCCGTTATTTGTCATCAAAAAATTAAAGTGTCGGAACATAAAGGAATGATTCAATTAAGAAATTTTAGTCTTGATCTTAAAGTTAGGGAATTTGTGCAAAACCTAGGATTAGTACTAAACTAAGGCATTGAGTCTTAACCCAAATGTTACCTCCATAATAAACTTTAAAAAGGCAATAAAAACGGGATAGTTGAGAATTTAGCGAAAACTTGATAGTACACAATTTGAACCCGAATCTTTGTGAGGTATATTTGAGCCTAAAAGAGTTCGTGCGAGAACTCTAATTCTTTCACACTTTTTCGAGAGCTTTGACTTCACTCGACTCATAGAATTTGCATCTAATACCGGGTTAAGTACACTTATTATGGTAAAAAGGCAATAGATGATAAACCGAACCCACTTAGGCTAATTTTTCTTAATTTATTTTTCTCGCCTATTAACCAACTTTTTTTTGTTAATACCCTCTTAACATTTAACCCTTTTTCCTCTTGTTCAAATACCGACATAACCAAGTTGCACCCGAATTACCCGAAATAAGTCACGGCCTTAGCAAATGAGCATCATTAGCTCTCAAAATATTGTTTTTGTGCCTCTATGAAAACAAAGGATACAATAAATAATAAGGCATTCTCAAAGCTCCACCCGAGCAATTTTGAAGTACGCCAAGGCCAAAATAAGCAATGATACGGTGCAATCACAAATCGGTATTTTTGAACTCGAGTTTCTTTAAAATGACCACTAAAGTAGCCATCCATATTACAACCCCCCTCCGGGTTCATTTTTAATATTGCCTAACCGTATTTTAGGAGGAAAACCCCGGATAAAAATGCAAATTCAACATGATCTCGAGTAAGTGCAAAGAAGAGCGATAAAACACCGACCCACCTAAAATTGAGCGTAAGAGCGAAATCTCTTGGTGAGGTACTATCGGGTTCTCAAACGATAATCAACCCTCGTTAATATTGCCTATTAAATCTTGATCATGGAGGTTTCAAACAAGTTTTTGTACTCAATTGTTTGCGTAGGTACTTACCGAAACCTTTGCACAAAACCATAACTTTGAAATCATGCACTTGGCAAAACCAACCTTCAGTTTGTTTCCTAATTTTCTCAATCCCTTGTCTTTCGATTTCTTTTACTTGAGGACAAGTAAAACTTTAAAGTCCGAGGAGGTTTGATAGGGGTATTTTACCCCTATCTTTTAGCGTGATTTATGGATTGATTTTGGATAAAATAAATAAGTTTAGTTACAAAAATAAAGTGTTTTTGATAAAATAAAGAAATAAAAATAAATCTCGTACTTTCAGTTTATTTTCCTCGTTTTGATTAGTTTTGGAAATAAAATCGTCAAGCTAACTCGGCTCTCAAGTTTTGTATTTCAGGTACGAGAAAGGAGCAAAAATCCACTCCATATGCGGGGCGTATAATCCCCTACGCGGGGCGTGAAACATGGTGTCGGTAATGATTGCCTTATCCGCAGAAGCCATGTGGAACTGACTAAGCATACGCGGGGCGTATGACACATGTCGGAAATGATTGGCCTAATCCTGAAAGTCAGACTGCATTGTCTCCCAGAGTCAACTCTCCTTACGCGGGGCGTACCACCATATACGCGGAGCGTAAAAGGCAGTTCTTCAACGTAAAAAGATCAGAGACTCTTTTACGCGGGGCGTACTTCAGCTACGCACGGCGTAAAAGCTCCAATTCAAGCAATAAAACTCCAGAGACTCAAACACGCGGGGCGTACAATCCTTTACGCAGGGCGTGCTTGAGACAACAAGACAACAAATTGGTCCACATGCAGGAGATTTCTGACGGAATGGGCATTTACGCGGGGCGTAGACCAATTTACGCGGGGCGTATCATGGGATTTATGCACCAAATAATGTTGCTCCATACTTGTGCTTTGTGAAATTACAAACTTGCCCTTGCTTGATGTCTATAAATAAGAAGCTCTTGAACTTCATTAGACACCAATTACATACTAGAGAGCTACACTATACTCTTTTCTTTCCTTGTAATTTAGATTCAAATTTTGTAAGTTAAACTCTCCCCCTCGAGAGCTTGTTCGTTGTTCCGGCGTTCCATTGACGCTCCGTTCCACCATTCGTCACCAAGCTCGAGAGTTCCACCTCCACGACCTAGGAGACGGCTTTGAGTCCGGTTAGCTAGTTCCAAGGGCGGATTCTCCCTTTTTACTTGCTAATTAGCTTGTACTCTTCCTATGTACTAGGCTTGGTTGTATTTCATCTAATCACTTTCCATATTTATAATTTATGATTTATAATCTCTATTTCCCTTTATGTGTTAATTTTTATTGCTTGTTTTGATATTGATAATTGATTATTGTGTAGGAGAACGCGATTACTGCCGCCATTCGGGCTATCTTTAGGGAGTTATATAGGTGTTGCCTTACCGGAAGTGACAAACCGAAAACCGTAGGAATTGACAAGCCACGGAACTTACGGGCCCTAGTTTCTAATTCCCCCGCGTTAGACACGCTTTGACTAGGAATCACGTAGTCTAAGTGCTTCACGGGTCGGTTCTACTACACTTGATCGTCTTTACAAGAGTAAATTATTATCCGTATACATTTAGAGTCATTATTTATCATGGTTATAACTTATCATACTCATCTCACTTCATAGAGTTTTAGCTACATAAATCTGTGTCGCCAATAGTGAGGAATAGTGTGTAGTTGTGTCTTACTTAACCCAAAGTAATTACCGCTTAAATGACATACGAAACCGAGTCGTCTAATACTTGTAACTATAAATCCCGTGGATTCGATACCCGGTCTTAACCGGATTATTACTTGATACGACGGGGTACACTTTCCCCTAAGTAGTCGTCACGTCTAGTAGATATAAAGCACTTAGAAAGACCACATCCATATTCGTAGCGCAAACATCGTAGTATACATTTTGTCGTAGAAAAGCACTACTAGCGTCGCGCCATCAATCCCTTCGAAGGCTTTTTTACAATCTTCGTTCCATTCAAACGCTTTTTGCTTCTTGATCACTTCATAAAAGGGTTGGCATCTACGAGCTGAACATGAGATAAACCGGCCCAAGGCTACGATACACCCATTAAGACGTTGCACTTCTCTAATATTCTACGGCATTTTCATTTTCAGGACAACTTTGATCTTGTCGGGGTTTGGGCTCACTCCCTTCTGGCTGATCATGAATCCCAAGAATTTTTCATACGTTGCTCCAAAGGTACATTTCTCTGGATTCAATTTAATGTTGTGATGTCGGAGTACGCCCAGTACCTCCTTTATATCATCCGCATGCTTCTCTACAGTGGTACTTTTGATGATCATATCATCCACATAGACAGAATTGTGAGTTGAATTTGAGCCTAAGAGCGAACATCAAAAAGCTTTTTTTCTTAACATTTTTGTGTGAATGCTTTGACTTGTGGAAAGATTACAGATTTTGCACCTAATACTGTGTTGAACCTACATGCAATGATTTGAGATGATAAACGATGAATCAGCCTCATTAGAATTAACCCTTTTCTTTACCTTATTTTCTCTTTTTCATCCACTCTAGGAAGCCCCTTTGAGCCTATATTTTTGTAGTTTGTAGATTTTTCTTTCGTCCTAACCCAATTTTTGCAAACCATCACTTGGTTTGTTACTTAACCCAGTTTTTGCAAAGCTCACATCGAGCCTTTGTTGTCTTCTAGCGCTTTATCTTTGTTTATGGCATCATAGTAGCAAGCCAAAAGGCTAAGAAGTGAATGAGCATCACTATCCCAAAAGAAAAAAAAAAGAAAAAGAAAACACAGAAAAAGAAAAGAAAAGAAAAGAGACGAACAAAAAAAGGGGAGAACCTCATTCCCCAGTTCTTAAAATCAAAACGTCTCAAGAAAACTAAAAAAAAATAAAAAGAGAATAATGAATGAATAAAAAGCTCAGTCACTTCATATTTGCTAAAGCCATTTTAACTTTGTTTTTCTAGCGTTAGAACTATTAACCCTTGTTGTACCTTTAACCCCCTAACCACATTACAATCCCAATTCGAGGCTGTTTTTGATATCATCGGAGTCATATGGCATAGTAGAGGAACTCGGATGAACGTACAAAATCAACATAATCCTAAGCAAGAACATAAGCCGAGAGTAAAACACTTTAGCTACCAAAATTGTGTGAATTGAGTGAACTACCTATGGTGAGGTGTTTTACTTAGCTATCCCCTTAAGCTCGTTTAATTGAACATGTGTCCTTTTTCTTAAACATATGACCTGTGATAATTAAAATGCGGCTTTTGGATATCGTGCCTCTACTTTGTATTTCCGAATGCATGTGATTATAGATGCTCGAAATTGTGTCAAGCACCTAGTCAAGCCGGGAGGTTTTCTAGCCTGCTTGTGATTGCGGGTTTAGTTTTTTAGTTTACTTGGGGACAAGTAAAGTTTTAAGTGCGAGGAGGTTTGATAGGGGTCAAAAACCCCTATCTTTGGGTACGGTTTTAGGACGGTTTTTAGTATTATTTCATGAATAAGCGAGCAATTCTCGCATTTATATGCCTTTATGTGAGTTAGTTAGGAATTGGAAATGTTTTATTAACCTTTTGTCGTTTAGGCTCGTTTTCTGATCATTTTAGGCAAATAAGGCCAAAATAGCATGCATGTTATAATTCCGTTATCTTTTATAGCTAATTGATCCCCTAAAAGTCGCACCAAACGGAGCGTTTGCTTAAAATGAGCGATTGGCGGGTCAATTTAGCCTCGAGACTAATGTTATTTGGAGTTTTCGTGCATGCGCAGGGATAAATTCGGGCGAAAATTACATCGTGGAACATCGAGCAACCGTGCGGAAGCGTGTAGGGCAAAACGGCTCGTCGAACTGGCCTTTTTAGGCCAGCTCGCCGAGCAGGCCTCTAGGGGCCTGCTCGGGCGAGCTGGCCATGCCAGCTCGTCACGCAAGGTCCAGAGGCCTGCTCGGGCGAGCTGGGGGCCAGCTCGCTGAGCAGCGCGCCCTGCTCGGCGAGCTGACCTGCAGGAATTGGTCAAAAAAGTCAGTTTTGACCCCACGACTCCAAGACCGGTCCCACGACTTCCCACCTGCACAAGGATACGAAATAGGTCAAAAAGAGGGCCCGAGCTACAACTATAAATAGAACTTTTCCATTGTAAATTAGATATCTTTTATCTTTGTAATTTTCTTAGCTTTCACCTTGAGAAATCCTCTCCACCTCCTCCATATCCTTCAAACCTCCATTGAAGACACCTCCGAAGCTCCGCTCACCGAGGATTTCTCAAGCTCCATCCTTAAGTCCTAGGAAGACGCCTGCATTGGTAGACAGGTTCCCTGGAAGGGATTTTTCTTGTTTTATATTCTGTCTAACCTCTGATCCATGTTATGAATCCTAGGCTCATTGTATCTTCGTGACAATACTTTCCATCTTTGATATATATTATAGTTTTGTTTCTTCAATTGTTTTATTGCTTTAATCTTTGTCTTACGCTTTGTCTGATTGGTTTAACTCATTCGATAATCCCAAAATTAAGTTGGCACATATTGCAAGCTGAATCTGACCTAGTCAGTGCCTATAGGATTGACGACCCTATAGAAGATTAAGCCCAAATTGCTGAGCCTTAGAGCTAGTTTTGGCCTTACAAGGGAATCACGAACTAGGGACCTCAGGAGGATAGGTAGGGTTAATCGCCTCGGACATAAGTGACTTAGATTAGGTTTTAATTCCGTTGTCTATACAATCTATTTTCATTATCATCGTATCCCTTCATGTTCCTTCGGATAATTACATTGGTAAAAGATCACCTAGGAGTAGTATAACTTAATTAGGGGTAGAGTAACTTAATTAGGCGTAGAATAACTTAGTTAGAATTAGATAACTTAGCTAGGAATAGTATAATTCAACCTAGGAGTAGATTAACTTAAGAAAAACCAAACTCAAAACCCCCAAAGCCTAGATAACTCCTGAGACCAAGTAGCTCGATACTTGCAGAAATAAATCATGTGGACGATACCTGGACTTATCCAGAATTTTATTACTTGATAACGACGGGGTACACTTATCCCTTAGTGAGTCTTCTTAACCGAAGGCGCATCATTGCCCCCGCGTTCTTAAGCCCAAAGGGCATGACTTTGAAGCAATAGGTGGCTTGGTGTGTCACGAACGAAGTTTTGATTCTATCCGAAGGCTCCATCAGGATCTGGTGATAACTCGACTTCACATCAGTGAAGGAGTACATGGCGTGTCCTGCGGTTCCATCTACTAGGATATCGATACACGCAGAGGGTAGTTGTCTTTAGGATAAGCTTTGTTGAGATCTGTGAAGTCAATACACATGCGGTATGATCCGCCTGCTTTTTTGACTAGGACCACATTCGCCAGCCACTGTGTATAAAGCACCTCTTCAATGGCGTCCGCCCGTTTGAGCTTGGTGATCTCCTCTTCTATCACCTTCTGCCTCTCAGGACCATGGTTTCTCCGTTTTTATGCCACCGGGACCGCATCCTTGTCAATGTTGAGTTTGTGAGTGATCACATCCGGACTAATCCCTGGAAGAATCTCATCTTTCCACGCAAAAACATCCTCTGACTCATGGAGAACCTTGGCAATAGCTTCCTTAATATCTCCCTTTAGCCCTTTAGCCATCCGTACCTGTTTTTCATCCACCATAAGGTACATCTCTGTTTCACCCAAGGCCATTGTGACAAGTTCCTCCTCGTCCTCATCTTTAGACTGCGGGTGAATCATTAAGGATGCCGAATACGTCTCCTGAGCAACTTTTTGGTTTCCTCTGATCATTATACCTCCCTTGGCCGTGGGGATGTAAATAGTTAAGTGTCGTATGAAGATGAGAGCTGCGGCCTCAGAGATGAAGGGTCGCCCAAGGATGATATTGTAAGCTAACTGGACATCTAGGATGGAGAATTCCAGATCTCCCTTCCAGATTTGATCTTCATCTGCCAATTCACAATCTAGTGTTACCTGGCCTTTTGTTTGGATGGTGTGCCCTGTTACCCCCAAGATGTCCACTATGGTTGTTTCCACTTGTATGGGATCGACCATAAGTTTGGCGAATGCCCCTCTTGTGATGACATTGCACGAACTTCCGGTGTCAATCATCACTCTTTTCATTTCCCATCCTTCTATCATCATGGTAATGACCAGTGCATCTGCATGAGGAGGAATCTCCAGGCCTACATCCGTAAAAGGGCGATTAAGTGATGCCCTATCCAGAGCAGTGGTTTTTGCCTTTTTCAGCACAGGTTGATATCCTGGTCCGCCCGCTATGACATTGATGGTGCTTTTCGCCTTCTTTTTCTGATCGTCTCTTGATCTATCACCATCTCCTTTCTTGTTATCATTTTGGACGAACCTGTATAGCTTTCCCCTTTCGATAAGCCTTTCTATCTCTCTAGCCAACTCCCAGCATGCGTCCGTATCATGACCATTCCTCCTATGGTATTTGCAATAATTTTTGGGATTTTTCCCGGTGTTGGTGTACTCCCCCCCCCCCCCTTTTGGTTCGGGGTATAAAATGCTCCGCTTGTGCTAGTTGTTCTCTATCCACATCAGCACTTCGCTTTTGGAGGCGTTTAATGGCGTAAACGATGACATGTATGTCGATTTGTTCTTAGAGCCTCTACGCCTGCCTCTAGATGACGAATCAGGATTCTTGTCTTTCTCTTTATCCCGTCGTCGAGATTTGCCCTTGTCCTTTCTAGGCGGAGACACTGACTCCCGACGGATATCATCCACTTCCATGAAGTCCTTGCACCGTTCTATTAACTCTGCCATATCTCTGGGCTTCTTTTTTATCAGATCCTCCTGCAAGCTTTTACATGTGGTGTTTTTCACTAGAGCTTCCACCGCCTTGGAGACATCCACATCGACAATTCGTATACACAATTTGTTGAAATTGTCTACATATTCTCGAAGGGGTTCACTTGCTTTCTGTTTCAACTTAAAAAGCTTCCTTGATTTGACCACTGGAGGGATACATCCGACGAATTTGGCACAAAACTCTCTACTCAAATGATCCCAGCTGTCTATCGATCCGGGAGGTAAAGATTGGAACCAATCATAAGCAGGTACTCCTAGCGTGTTGATAAACATCCGGCATAATACCGCTTCACTGGCTCGATTAAGGCTAAGCAACATTCGGTACTTTCTGGCATGGGCTTCGGGGTTGTCTGCGCCCATGTAAACTGGGATATTAGGAATTTTGAAGTGCCTATCTGTCTCCTCAGCTTCGATCCACGCCGTGAAGGGCGAATCACGATCGGCGAATGGGTTATGTTTGGCATTCTATTCGTTTATACGGAGCACCTCAGCTCTAACTAGATCTGCTAGATTGCCTAGATCCGCTCTGGGGCGTCTCCTATTTGGAGATCTACTTGGAGGTCTCTTGTTTGGAGATCGACTCGGAGATGATGAGGAGCTAGAGCCGGACGACGGATCTGACGGTGAATGCCCACCTCCACCCGCATGTCCTCCATGAGGAGCTTGTCTATCTTCCCCTTTGTTCAGCGGTGGTTGTGGCCTATCCGGATGAGGTGACTCTACTGGCCTCTTACTTGGTCTCTGACCTGAGGGTGGGGGTGACCTACCCCGTCGGGATGACCTTTGTCTTGGAGGTGAAGGTGACTTTGATCGCCTGCCGTTTCCCTTCTTTCGCTTTTTGTGTCTTCGGCCTTCCGATCTGCCTTTTGGGAGATTCGACCGTGGGAGACTAGGGGCACCTGATCCACCCATATTCACCATAGGGTTTATTGGTCCCCCCGGGAAAGTTTGATCATTCCTTCGACTCCCTTCCGCTCCATCAGAAAATAGTTGCCGATTGAGTGGTGGGTTACCGGCTGCGACGGTAGTAATCACCATGGAATCTGCAGGTTGAGTTTGAAAAAATGAAGAATCATGGGCGCTCGATCCTATAGCTGCATGTGGCCATTGAGATGCTGTATGAGTTGGTGCCGTGCGCCGAAGTGGGGGAATTAACATGAATGACCTTAGGCGGTTCTCCATCTCAGGTCCAAACTCTCTTCCTATGGCTCCCGCACATATTTCAATGAATGAATCCGGTGACATACTCCTCTCACCATGCGTCGTAGGAGCATCCACATCAACGCGACTAGCGCTTGTTACAGGTTGGCTTGATGGTGTTACCAACGGTGTTTCAATCCCCAATGAGGGATTCTGATCTCCACTCGTCATGTCTTACTGTGAATGAAAACCCTTTATTTGTTTAACACGTTGACTGCACCAATTGATGACTAGTGGAGAATTTTCGATTAGCTTCCGTCTCTGTGGGGGCGTCGTTGGGTTCGACAGGGGGAAGCTCCGATGCCAAAGTCAGTATAGAATAAGGAGGAATAAACTGAATTGACAAAGTAGGGTTACTAAGATTGTGTGAATGTGTACCTTAATAGCTTGAGATGCAAGCTATATATAGTCATGAAGTTGTAACCTTTAGTAACTAGAAAGTCTACATTAATGCTTCATTAATGGCGGTTACTGGTTTCCTTTAAGTATGTCTGTTAGCTCATTAATAGCTCATTAATGGCCTTTATTGCGGAATCGGCTCAGCTGTTCAGCTGGCGGATCGAGGGGTTATGGCGGATCTCCAATAGGTTTGACTATGGATCTCGCGTGGCGGAGCTTCGGTGATCCGCCCATCGGATGTCGTTGCTTGATACACCATGGCCTTCTTTGTTTGGTTCAATACGTGGTCGTTTGGGTAAATATCTCCTTTGATCCCTCGGATAATATCTCAATGTTATCAGAAGCCCCCCTAAAGTTCCTTTAAAGTCCTTTAGGGCTTTTGAGCTTCTTCGCGCGCCATATGCAGTCATTGAATTAATTTCCTAAATTATATTAAACCGATTGTATAAAAAAATGAGTGTGTGGACTGTGAATAGTAGAACCATAAACATTCCCCCAGAGTAATAAGAAGACAGGTTGATTCCGTCGTTTACCTTTGTGTATTAGTTCCAGTATAATTCGATCCTTCATCAGCTATATCCTTAAATGAATCTATAACTATGGATTATATCAAGTTACATATAATGAGACGTTTGTTTTACTTGTTTAGGTAGAATTAACTCTGAATAGATAAGTTAATTCTCAAAAGTGTGGATGAACATACTCCTACCGATAACGCACTCAACAAATCGCTATAGGTGTCGAGAATTTTCTGGGTACTTTTGTAGAAGCTGATGCAAACAACTATTTAGGTTTTGCCGGAACGTACATAAGGATTGTGTGGCTATTGATGTTACTAAACCATTGAAATGAAAGATGAAAATTGGGAAGTCATGTGGGGAATTATCTTGGATACAATTCAAGTATGAACATTTACCTACTTTTTTCTTTTACTGTGGAAGATTGGTCATGCTTACAAATTTTATACGAATTTACTTGAACACTTTGATTTTGATAATGGAGATCGTGTGTACATGAGTTAGTTGAGGGCTCAACCCCATAGAAATGTTGCCCCTCAACCTAAGTTCCTTCTCTTAGTGCCGCCAACGATCAGCCTAAGGCCAACTGCTAGGATCCGTACAATGAACGTTTATTCCATGTTGACTCCTCTATAAGTGCAACTAACTCTAATACTAGATTCACATCCACCAGCTTTGATCAACACCACTGTTTGAGGAGCTAGAAGGGAGATGGACAAGGAAAATAATCCTGATGCACTTGCTTCAATAAGAGGCAATGCTCTTTCACATAAGGCAGTGGATGAAGTAGTGATAACAAAAACCAAAAGTCGTAGGTAGGAGGATGAAATTGGTGGAACTTGGGCTTTTATTGGTGTCACGTGGAGTATGATGTGATTGGGAAGAAGTTAGTAGAAGCGGGTTAGAAATAGGGATTTTCACGGGTACTAGTTCCCAGACCCGCCCAGCCTCATGAGTGTTCTTAGTTGGAACTACTAGGGCATGGGCATCCCATGGACAGTTCAAATGTTGTGTGAGCTAGTCTCCAAGTTTAGACCAACTTTTATTTTTTTAATCGAAATTAAATGTAACCGTATTAAGATTGAAACAATAAAGAAAAAACTTGTGTATTCATGCCTTTTTATTATTGACCCTATTAATCAAAGGGGTGGTTTAGCCTTTTTTGGAACCACCCTAAATGAACAAGTCTTATGGGTTTCTCATAGAATCATATTGACACCAGAATTTCTATTTAAGGTTTGTTGGAGTATTGATTAACCAGTTCCTACGGGTTCCTAAAAATAAATAGATGGACTGATTCTTGGAAGCTTCACAAAGGACTATATCAATGGAATACACTTCCTTGGTGCATTGTAGGAGATTGTAATGACATGATTTCTTATAGGGATAAACATAAAGGAGCTAGACTTGTCTCGTTACTTCATGGTTTTGAAGAGGCCTTTGAGTTTTGTGGATTGACTGATTTAACAACCTTTGGCCATAAGTACACATGGGAGAAAAGTAGAGGCTCTAAATAATGTGTGGAAAAGAAGCTCGACTGCGCTTGCGCCTCTAGTTCTTGGCACGACCTCCTCCCAACGGCAGTAATTCTAAATAAAGAAGCTCATACCTCCGATCATATTATGCTACTAATCAGCCATATTCTCTTGGTGTCCCAATGACTTGTGATGCTTCCTCTTTGAAAATTCATAGGCTTGGGAATGGGATTGCAAAAACTGGATTACCCAAGCATGGTCTGCTAGCGTGGATGTTGACTTTGTTAGTCAGACAACAGTTATATGGTGAGAAACTCATGCAATGGGGGAGAAGATTGTGGGGAAATTCAAAATATAGATTAGAGAATGTAGAGATGAGTTGAAACGACTGAAATAGCTCACTGACCCAAGGTCCCAAGAGGCTTTTATTGCTGCTCTCCACACCATGGACTCTCTTCTCCTTCAGCAAGAAATATTTTGGAAGAAACTTTCAAAGTAGCTATGGCTAGGAGCGGGGGACCTTAACTCACAGTTTTTTCATGCATCAACCACCAACCATCGATGGAAAAATCAGATCGGTCGCCTCAAAGTTGAATCTAGTAAATGGCTTGACTAGAACTCTGGTCTTGATACTCACTTATTGAATTATTACAATGTTATTTTTGCTACTGGTGGCTCTGATGCTGATTCTATAATTTAGAATTTAGCTCTAAAATTACTCATACAGTTAATGGCGAGCTTCTTAGTTCATTCAATGTTAAGGAAATTAAAGCCTCTATCTTTAGCATGCATCTAGACAAAAGCTCTGACCCAAATGGTTTAAACCTTGGCTTCTACCAGACACATTGGGATATTGTTTGCCCCTAGGTTACAAATGCTTACCTCGACTGGTTAAATGCAGGATCTCTTCCTGACACTATTTATGATACTATTTTAGTTCTCATCCCAAAGAACTCGAAACCAGAACTTCGCCATATTTCTTTATGCAATGTCATATACAAAATATTTGTTTATTTCACCATATCAAAATGCTTTTATCCCAGGCCATCTGATATCTTACAATGTTATGCTTTGAGGTTAATCACTTTCTTAGCATGAAAAATCAAGGCCTTATAGGTTTTGCCTCGTTGAAGCTGGATATGACCAAGACATATGACATGATTCATTGGGACTTTCTCCAGAGTGTCATGAGGAAATTGGGTTTCAATGAAAGTTGGGTTCAACTTGTTCTGTAATGTGTTAGTAAGGCTAGATATCATATTTTCAATGGTAACCACACTATTGGGCCAATTTGTTGGGGTTTTATGCCCTATAGACAATTGTTTTAGGATATAAATATTTGTAAATGAATTGTTCCTTTAACCATTTGTTTTATAAGAGTAATATGTTTAACTATATAAAGACATTAATCTTTTACAGAACTAATTAAGTTAAATAAAGGAAATCCCAAGTTTATTTAAGCAATCATAAAGTGTTCATACAAGCATGAAGTGAGACTACACTTTATAATAAGTCAATAAACTTAAAACAACCCCAAGTCAAGTAATATGTTCATAGGATTAACATAGTGCTGTTGAGACTTGCATGTAATAGCGTCTTCTATTGTGAACATAGAGCTGATCTTACAAGCTTTAGATATGGAGATATCTAGGCAATTACATGGATCCGGTGAAGGAGTTCATTAGGATTGGGGACCCGACTTGAGATAACAGGGTGAATGGATTTATCTAGTGTCATCTGTTTCATCTCAATTGTATTAGTAGGTGTAAGTAATCCTCAGACTCAAACAATCGTTAATTAGTGATTCTGGATTATGGAGTGTGGTGCTTTGACTTTGTTCGAACATGATCCATAACAAAGAGGACTCTAGGGTGTGTGAGCGAAGGTGTTGGGTATCACATAAAGTAATTATGGGGTAGTTAACGTTAGATTGAGTATTCATCACTCTTGATAAATAGGAGATATATCCATGGGCCTTTTGTGGAAGAATTAACTTGAAATTATTACAAGGTGATTAAGAGTAGAAATGGAGTTTTCACTTAACCTATCTATTCAGAGTTCATTCGTAAAATAGACGTCTCATTATATGTAACTTGACATATTCTATAGTTATAGATTCGTTTAAGGATATAACTGATGAAGGATCCAATTATACTGGACCAAATACAGAAAGATAAACGTCGATATCAACCTGACTTCTTATCGCTCTAGGGGAATGTGACGATTCTTCCAATAATAGTATGTGCACTCATTCTGTTATATATTTAGTTGCAATTCATTTGGGTAAATTAATTCCAATAAACATATATGGCTAGTAGCGGTAAGAACCTAATAGGTCACACATATGATTAAGACCGAATGACGGAATGGTAATTTGAGAGGGATGACTATAGGGAGCCGAAATTTATAGGGGAATTTTATTTATCAATTATGATTAGATTATATTTATGGTTAAATCAATTAAAGGATAAGTATTCTAATGGGAGTGACTCTTTGATTGTTGCTAACAGCGTCAACTCTAATGCTCTTGATTGGTTTGAGTATGGGTCAATTATACAGGATTGTCGAACTATTTTGAGAAACAGGCACGATTTCAAAGTGTCTTATGTGTCAAGGCTAGCAAACAAGGGAGTACATGTCGTTGCACGTCATGCACTGTCCAATGCTGGTACATTTATTGCTTTTTCTGCTCCGCTTTGGCTGCAGGACACCCTATGTTTTGATTTGGCTGATTAAGTATTTGATGTATTTCTTTTAAAAAAAAATTCTAATAGGATTAGAATTAGAAATTAGAAATTATATTTATACTAGATCTAGATAATATTAATAATTCTTTTATTTATTTAATTAGAAAACCTGTTGAGATTAGAAGTCTAATTAATCAACCTAATGAGATTAGGGTCCTAGTCTATAGATTGCGACTATCACATATTTCAGAGAAGAAAATTTTTTTAGAACCTCACTCGAAAAATTACCTTTCTAGTTTATTCGTTTCTTAGTTCGTGTGGATACCGCTAGAGACAATCTACACTTGATTGTTTTAATTGAATGATTACTAACTTTTTAATTTTGATTTTGTTTATGATCGTGATTGACGGTTAATATCCTCGTTGGCACTTCGTTTGCAACTATAGATAGTTGATCAATAAAAGATACACATGTTTAATCCCTTTAATATGAAATAAAGATTAACAATCTTGGGAAAAGAGAAATAGATAAAATTGATAAAATTTTATATTTCCGCTGCACCTAAGCTTGTCTATTTTTTTCATGATTCTGGCATAGAGAGGGCTTAGGAAACAGGAGTCCGACATCTCTTTACTTATTTATGATTTATGCAGAGGGTTTGTCAGCCTCATTGTCATGGCTTGCGGAGGTGGTTATGATTCACAGGTGGCCAAATTGCTCGTTCAGCTCCCCCCCCATCTCATATATCTTCTTTGTAGATGATAACTATTTCTTCTTCAAGGCTACCACTCCCAAATGTGAAGCATTAAAAATTTGTCTGGTCCACCGCGAGAAAGCCTCAAGTCAAAAAGTGAATTATGCAAAATCTTCAATCTCTTTTAGTAAGAACTTCTCACGAGCCACTAATGATATAATGAGCTCAAATTTGGGTATAACCATGCTTTTAGCCCTAGGGAAGTATTTGGGTTTGCAATAATGAATTGGTAGAAAGAAAGTGGAAGTGTTCAATTACTTGGAGGATATGTTTTCTAAACTCATGAATAGTTGGAAGGCTCGGTTATTATCATGCGCAGGGAAAGAGGTCATGATAAAAACTGTTATTCAAGCTCTCCCCACTTAAGCCATGAGTCTATTCTTGATCCATAATCTTCTTTATTCTAACTTGGAGAAGATGATTAACTCATTTCGTTGGGAAACAAAAAGTAACAATAGAAATGGGACTCGATGGCAGTCTTAGGATCGTCTTTGTGCACCTAAAACATTTGGGGGAATGAGGTTGAGAAAACTAAAGGAGTCCAACTGTTCAAATGATGGTTGTCCATAATAACAAATAATATCATTTATTTAAAAAAAAATTTTTTGCAGCGTATGAAATAATGAATTGCAAAACCAAATAATATTAAAAATTAAAAAAACAAATAATGATGTGAACTCATGACATTTGAGTCACAAGAAAACAAAAAAGGAGACAAGTTTCTTAATTAGTATTGTTAGTCACAAGCTGCTGGTCTCAGAATTATGTATGCAACATTAAAGTTGAGGTTATTTAAATATATGGTTTTTCACATTATGTTTTCATACTATTTTTCAACCAAACTAGTTTCTAATTTTACACCTATAAATAGGCTTAGTTTTTCGGTTTGTAAAGAGATGTTGTCAATGAAATCAAATTATAATAAAATTTGAGTTCAATTCCTTTCTTTCCAAAGTTCTATTAATTCAAGCAATTTTATTTTTGTGCACTTTGATTAATTAATTGCTTCCGCTAAATTAGTCGCAATACCTCCAACAAGTGGTATCAGAGATTAGTCGGTGCAGCGGCTAAATCAAAAAAATTATCTTTTCTCTAGCAAAAATATTATTTTTCTCCATGACAGTCACCAACTCAACACTCGTAGTTCCAATTTTCAACGGTGAAAATTATGATTTTTGGAGCATCAAATTCAGAACGATACTGCGTGCTTTGAATTTGTGGGATATTGTAGAACAAGGAATTCCACAAAATTCTCCATCAGCAGAAGCAGAACCAACTCCAAAATCAGCCAGCACCGCCAAGCCGGTTCCAGACCAGCAAAAGGAATTGACTCGGAAGGATGCAGATGCACTAGCAAAAATTCACAATGCTGTTGTAGACTCAATTTTTCCAAGAATCATGAATGCCACCATGGCTAAACAAGCTTGGGAAATATTGAGAGATGAATTTCAAGGGACTACCAAAGTTCGCAACATCAAGATCCAAACTCTTCGGAGAGATTTCGAGAACCTTAAAATGAAAGATGGAAAAGGTATCAAAATCTACTCGTCAAGAGTTAATGAAGTTATGAACCAGCTACGAGCTTATGGAGAAGATATTAGTGATCAAAGAGTTGTCCAAAAACTTTTGATTACACTGACTGAAAAATTTGATTCAGTCGTCAGCATGCGTTATCGAATCCAATGATCTTTCCCAAACATCGGTCACCGAAGTACTAGGCACTCTACAAGTTCATGAAGAAAGAATTTGTAGACGAGCATAAATTCATTCCGAGGGAGCTTTGCAATCCAAACACAAAAATAAATCCTCTTCTTTCAGATCAAAAAATAAATCTGAAGGAAAAGGAGGCCAAAATTCGGGAAACAATTCGAGATCCAAAGATGGAGACAAGAAAGGGAAATTTCCTCCTTGTGGCATATGTCAACTTACAAACCACTTGGAGAAAAATTACTGGAAGAAAGGAAAACCCAAATGCAATTATTGTCACAAATTCGGTCACACCGTAAATGATTGTAGAAACAAGCCACAACAGCAAGCTGCAGCCAATCAGGAGACTCAAGATGAAGAAGATCACTTGTTCGTTGCTCGTCAAGCTGCTACAGAAAATAAAGATATGTGGTTAATAGACAGTGGATGCACTAACCATATGTCTAAAGACTTTCACATCTTCACCATGTTGGGGTTTAGTGTCCTATAAACAATTGTTCTAGGATACAAACTTAATATAAATGAAGTGTTCTTTTATATCATTTGTTTTAATGAGATATATGTTTTATAACTATATAAAGACAATCCCTTTTAAGCACTAAATAAAGTCTAATAAAAAGGAAATCCTTAAGTTTGTTTAAAAGTGATTATAAAGTGTTCATACAAGCATGAAGTGAGACGAAACTTTATAATAAACTAATAAACTTAAAACCACCCCAAGTCAACCAATATGTTTAGGATTGACATATCGTGGTTGAGACTTGTATGTAACAATGTCTTCTGTCCGACAGAAAGCTGATCTCACAAGCTTCATATATATAGATATCTGGACAGTTACATGGATCCGATGAAAAGTAGTTCATTAGGATTGGGGACCCGACTTGAGATAACATGATGGGTAGATTCATCCTTGTCACATGTTCATCTCATTGGTATCAATAGGTACAAATAATCCTCAGACTCAAAGGAATGTTAATTGGTTATTCTGGATTACTGAATGTGACGCTTTGATCCTGTTGTAACACGATCCTTAACAGAGATGACTCTAGGGTGTGAACAACAGAGGTTGGGTATCACAGGAAGTGATTGCGGGATCGTTATACATTGGATTGAGCATTTATCACTCCCGATAAATGGGAGATATGTCCATGGATCGCTTGTGGAAGTCTTGACTCTAAATCCTTGCAAAGTGATAACTTAAGATTGAAATGAGATTTCCCTTAACCTATCTAATTGGAGTTGACTCGGCCAGAACAAGTAAAACGAATGTCTCGCTATATGTGACTTGACATTACCCATAGTCATAAGATTCAGTTCAAGGATGTAGTTGATAAAGGATCGAATTATACCGTAACTAATACGGAAATGTCAACGACAGAATCAACCTGTCTTCTTATGGCTCTAGGGGAATGATTACGGACTTGCTAATCACATACTCGGTACATCATTCCGTTATGCAAAGATTAAATATAATTCTTTGAAAAATAATTAATAAAGTTGCATACGGCTAGAAGCAATAAGAACCTAATGGGTCACACATAAGACTTGGAACCCAAAAGAGAGACAGATGTTAATTAATTGACGGAAGCCCAACTGAGCCCAATAAGGCCCAGGTACTAGGGGGTCGAAATTTATGTATATTAGATACATAAATAATTAATTTGATTTTATCAATTCTAATTAGATTGGGATTGTGAATTAAATTAATTAAAGGATAAATAAGTTAGGAGTTTTAATTAGATTAAATTACTCCCATTATTATCCAATAAGGTTATTATTATTATCTTTTATATTTAGATATATTAATAGATAATAATTAAGAATTCTATTCCAGATGGAATTCCTATTCAGTAACCTAATTCTATCTAACTAAGGATTAGATACAAGAGAGATTATAAATACCCCCTATGTGAATTTCGAAATTCACTATTGATTCCAGGAGAGAGAATTCGAAATCCCCTTAGCCGAGGACGAGATTTCACCGCTTCCTTCCGTTCAATTGATTTTCATCTCTTTCTCTTTATCCTTGATCTTGTGTTGATTAATTAGAGACAATCTACTTTGGCTGTTAAAAACGGTTGATTCTAACTTGATCTTCTGTTGTTTTGTTTTATGCTCGGGAACTCGAAGTAAGAATTGTGGGCACTTCGTTTGCAATGGTAGATAGAATATCTAAAAGGTATTTCTTCTTATCCCTCTTTGTATGGAATAACGATTAACGGATCTTGGGGTTAATGGAAATAGGTTAAAATTTTTATATTTCCGCTGCTATATGTTAGCCTATTTTCCTTCACACCAAACTGGATGAATTTGTTCAAGTTCCAATTACGATGGGAAATGGAGCTGTCGTAAAATCGGAAAGCAAAGGAACAATCGCCATCAACACGAAGAAAGGAACAAGACTAATAAATGATGTCTTGTATGTTCCTAGGTTGAGCCAAAATTTGCTAAGTGTGCCACAAATGATGCTTAATGGTTATTCTTTGCACTTTGAAGGAAACACTTTTGCAATTTATGATTCTCAACAAAGAGAGGTTGTATGTGTGCAGCAATGAAAGCTCAAACTGAAGCTGATAGTTGGCTCTGGCATAAGAGGTTCGAGCACATCAATTTTTAGAGTTTGAAGTTACTCTCTCAACAGAACATGGTGAAAGATCTCCCCACAATCTTTGACTTTACTAGAGTTTGTCACAGCTGTCAATTAGGAAAAATGAGTCGTCATTCATTTCCTACATGCGAGGCTTGGAGAGCAAAGGAGAAGCTTCAATTGGTACACACAAACATCTGCGGGCCAATGAGGACTCTCTCACTTGACAATAGTCAATATTTCATCTTGTTCATAGATGATTATTCAAGAATGACTTGGGTCTATTTCATGAAAGACAGATTTGAGGTTTTGAAGATCTTCCAGAAATTCAAAAATCTGGTAGAAAATCAAAGTGGCTGCAAACTGAAGACAATCAGAAGTGATCGTGGCACGGAGTACACATCCACACAGTTCAACATGTTTTGTGACAAAGAAGGTGTTCATCATCAACTCACCACTCGATATACTCCTCAACAAAATGGCGTTTCAGAACGGAAGAATAGAACAATGATGGAGATGGCCAGATCAATGTTGAAAGATAAAAATATGCCTAACAAGTTTTGGGCAGAAGCAGTCTACACAACAGTTTATCTTCAGAATCGCAACACCACAAAAGCGGTTCAAAAGATGACTCCACTAGAAGCATGGACCGGTCACAAACCTTCTGTCGGACATTTGAAGGTATTTGGTTGTATATGCTATATGCACGTTCCAGTTGAGAAAAGACACAAGCTAGAAGCAAAAGCTGAAAAGGGAATCTTTGTTGGTTACAGTTCTCAATCTAAAGGCTACAAAATATACAGCTTGGAGACTTCAAAAATTTTCATTAGCAAAAACATCAACTTTGATGAAGAAGCTTTTTGGAATTGGGAGCAAAACAAGGAAGAAAAGAGACTATTGGGCATCCCATTATTTCAGCAAAACACTCATCCAGAACAGGATCAACCGCATGAGGAGCACCAGCAAGACTCAAGTTCAGACTCAAGTGGTGATGATGGTTATTCAAACGATTCAGAATCTCCACCAAGAAGGACAAGACTCTTAACTGATCTCTATGACAACACTGATATTGTAGAATCTTGTAATTATGTTTCACTTGAACCAAAATGTTTTGAAGAATCAACTCAACATGATGAATGGAGGCTTGCAGTGAAGGAGGAGATCCGGATGATCAAGAAAAATCAGACATGGGAGCTAGTTGAAAAACCACCGCACAAAGACATTATTGGTGTTAAGTGGATTTTCAAAACCAAATTCAACCCTGATGGCTTAATCCAAAAGCACAAGGCGAGATTGGTTGCAAAAGGATACTCACAACAATTTGGAGTCGACTACAACGAAACATTTGCTCCTGTCTCAAGGTAAGATACAGTTCGTACAATTCTTGCACTAGCAGCACAAAAGGCGTGGAAAGTTTATCAGCTAGATGTGAAGTCAGCTTTTCTGAATGGGTTTCTCAAAGAAGAAATCTATGTCGAGCAACCACCGGGTTTTATTATTGAGAAAGAAGAAAACAAGGTACTAATGCTAAAAAAGGCCTTGTACGGTCTCAAACAAGCACCAATAGCATGGTACAACAGAATCAACGCCTACTTCAGTGAACAAGGCTTCAAGAAAAGTCAAAGTGAGTATACTCTTTACATAAAGGATGATAAAAATTCAAATAGCATCATTGTTTCACTTTACGTTGATGATTTGATTGTGACGGGTAACAATCCATCCTTAATCTCCGAATTCAAAGATGATATGAAGAAAAATTTCGAGATGACAGATTTGGGCTTGATGAATTATTTCCTTGGCATGGAAATTATTCAAAGTGTTTAAGGAATTTTTCTCTGTCAGAAGAAGTATGCAAGCAATCTTCTCAAAAAATTCAAGATGGAGAATTCCAAGGCAGTAACTACACCTCTAGTCAATAATGAAAAATTGACTAAGAAAGATGTTCACCTCCAGCATATCAAAGGCAATACATAAGTTTGATCGGTAGCTTGTTGTATCTTACATCTACCAGACCAGATATCATGTTTGCTACAAGCCTATTATCACATTTTATGCAGAATCCAACTCAAATTCATTTGACAGCAGCAAAATGAGTGCTAAGATACATCAAAGGCATTGTTGATTTGGAATCTGGTATAAACCAATGAAATTTTATCAATCAATTGGTTTTTCAGACAGTGATTGGGCAGATTCAGAAGATGACATGAAAAGTACATCCGGTTACAATTTAAATTTCGGTAGCGGAGTATTTTCATGGATCTCATAGAAGCAAGAAACAGTCGCTCAGTCAACTGCAGAAGCTGAATATATTGCAACATGTTCAACGGTTAATCAAGCGATATGGCTAAGAAGAATTTTAGCGGATATGGGCGAAATACAACACCAACCGGCTAAGATTTTTTTGTGATAGCAAGTCTGCAATTGCCATTAGTAAGAATCCAGTTCAACATCGAAAAACGAAGCACATCAAGATCAAGTTCCATTTTGTCCGGGAAGCTGAAAATGAAGGCGAAATTAATCTAATTCACTGTAGTAGTGAAAATCAGGTTGCTGATATTTTTACGAAGGCACTTCCGAAGAATAAGTTTGAGTTGCTACGAACCAAACTTGGTATTTATAGACAACACATTAAGGAGAGGGCTGTTCAAATGATGGTTGTCCATAATAACAAATAATATCATTTATTTAAAAAAAAAAATTTTTTGCAGCGTATGAAATAATGAATTGCAAAACCAAATAATATTAAAAATTGAAAAAACAAATAATGATATGAACTCATGACATTTGAGTCACAAGAAAACAAAAAAGGAGACAAATTTCTTAATTAGTATTGTTGGTCACAAGCTGCTGGTCTGAGAATTATGTATGCTGCATTAAAGTTGAGGTTATTTAAATATATGGTTTTTCACATTATGTTTTCATACTATTTTTCAACCAAACTAGTTTCTAATTTTACACCTATAAATAGGCTTAGTTTTTCGGTTTGTAAAGAGATGTTGTTAATGAAATCAAATTATAATAAAATTTGAGTTCAATTCCTTTCTTTCCAAAGTTCTATTAATTCAAGCAATTTTAATTTTATGCACTTTGATTAATTAATTGCTTCCGTTAAGTTAGTCGCAATACCTCCAACACCAACTTAGCTCTACTCGCAAAGCAAAGGTAGCAGCTTATCATGAAACCTCAATCGCTGGTAGCACGTGTCTATAAGGCCATGTACTATCCCAATTCCACCTTTATGGAGGCATTGATCCAAAACAACCCTAGCTATGTCTAGCGAAGCATAATGGCTACTCATGACTTTATTAAAACCTGTGATCATAAGGTTAGAGGAAGTGAAGCTAAAGGTAGTATATTGCCTGATGTCTCAAACTCGTATGTTGGACAGGTTCATTTGAATGCTAACCCTGTTGTGAAAGTTAGTGGGCTCTATGATGCGGCTTCTGATCTCTGGGATGATACTATGATCCATGAATTATTCTTTGAATATGATAGGAAACTGATTTGGAAAATCCCCCTATCTGTTCGCACTTTAATTGACGGCTAATATTGGGTTCGAGAACGGTCAAGAGAATAGAGTGTGAAGCGCGGTTACAGACAACTCATATCTTGTAACACCCTCATAAGAATTTTCTTGTATTTAATCAATATTTAACCATCGTAAACAATTAAAACATCTCTAAAACGAATAATTATGATAAACACACAGATTTATTAATTGTTCAACCTTTACATCTCAAAACATAACTATAAGCCTATACTTTAACGATGTACTGCAATGTAGTTTAATATACTGACCGTTCTAACAATCGTACCGCTAGTCAATTAATACATTTAACCTGAAAGGAAAACTGATGGAAGGTGGAGTGAGCTTGGAGGACTCAGTAAAATAGTTAATTATATACATAATACAACCAAAAGCGCATACAAGTCAATTTACAGGCATTTAATCATTAATAGATGACCAAGCATCAAAACACGACTTTTATTATTTATTTATTTACATCTGTTTAAGGGCCCTGCTTGTCAAGAAGGCATATACCCAATGGTTCACCGGTCAATTAAAAAATATCACAATCTCAATCTCAATCTCAATCAACAGCACATGATACCGCTCTCGACCATGTATCCCCGCACCACCTCGATGCGTAGCAAAAACAGCACAAAGTATCTCCCGCATCCCGAGATACTCCGACACTAGTCTCAAGGACAAGTGCCTAGCAAATCATATCTCAACTCAATCATATGTACCATCAACACGTATACGAATGAACCATTGAATATATTTCGTCATTGAGAACGTTGGATTTTTTTGGTAAAGAAAGGAATTGAAAATAATTAAAAGCTCATCTTGAAGGACAAAATATATCCAATGGTTCATTCGTATACATGTTGATGGTACATATGATTGAGTTGAGATATGATTTGCTAGGCACTTGTCCTTGAGACTAGTGTCGGAGTATCTCGGGATGCGGGAGATACTTTGTGCTGTTTTTGCTACGCACCGGGGTGGTGCGGGGATACATGGTCGAGAGCGGTATCCTGTGCTGTTGATTGAGATTGAGATTGAGATTGTGATTGAGATTGTGATATTTTGAATTGACCGATGAATCATTGGGTATATGCCTTCTTAACATGCAGGGCTCTTAAATAGATGTAAATAAATAAATAATAAAAGTCGTGTTTTGATGCTTGGTTATCTATTAATTATTAAATGCATGTATATTGACTTGTATGCGCTTTTGGTTGTTTATGTATATAATTAGCTATCTTATTGAGTCCTCCAAGCTCACTCCACATTCCATCAGTTTTTCTTTCAGGTTAAATGTATTAATTGACTAGCGGTACGATTGTTAGAACGGTCAGTATATTAAACTACATTGCGGTACATAGTTAAAATATAGGCTTATAGTTATGTTTTGAGATGTAAAGGTTGAACAATTAATAAATCTGTGTGTTTATCATAATTATTCGTTTTAGTGATGTTTTAATTGTTTACGATGGTTAAATATTGATTAAATACAAAAAAAAAAATTATGAGGGTGTTACATTATGGTATAGCGGGTCTACGTTTCTAGGAATGATGGTATATAGATTGCACTAGTATTTATCTGTTATTATAATACTACATTATAAGATAATGATATCGTGAGATAGAATATAATAGATATTGATTAAAAAAAAAAAAAAAGTCTATAGTAGTATAATTACATATTGTTTGTTATAGTAGTATAATTAGATATTTTTTGTGAATTTCAGTGTCGATTTTTTTTAGTAAATCACTGTAGCAACACATAAAATTTATGGTAGGTTGAGAGGAATAGGCTAGGCACGCAACTTGTTTAGCTTGTTTGATCATGAATTTAATATAACTCTTATTTTTACCATTTTTTTTTTTTTTTTTTTTTACTGAAAGGATATCAAATTAATCAATAACAGAGTCTTTACATAGAGTCTCCAAGAACCAACTTGGAGCTTCAAACGAACAAAAGCCATTAGCATTGGAACGGGCATGACGTGCAACGATATGAGCTGCCCCGTTCGCTAACCGCGAAGAGTAAGACACTTTAAAATCGTGTCGATTAAATAAAAGCTGTTTACAGTCTTTGATAATGCTACCAAATTCTGATAAATCATCCACCATCAAATTGATGCTGTTTACAACTTCCAAAGCATCACATTCATAAATCACGTTGGTGCAGTTTAATGAAATAATCCATTGCACACCCTCACGAAGAGCGAGTGCTTCCATAACTCGTGGTTCAGACATAAATGGAAAGAACTTATTTTGACAACCCATGAATGTGCCGTCGGAGCTCCTGAGAACTGCTCCGGATCCTCCGGTTAGACTTTCCGGAAATAGCGCTGCGTCGCTATTACATTTTGTCCAGCCTTCCGTCTGACCCAACGAACGTCAGTCTGAGTTCGAACAACACGGCGAACCGCGATGCTGGTTTGCGCTTGTCGCCAATCCGCCAAGAAGCTCCTTGCTGATTGAATAGCAGCCGAAGGTAATTGTACACGATCCTCCCAAACAATTAGATTACGGCTGCCCCAGATTGCCCACAATGTTAAAGCCATGATACATGACTGTTCTAAACTCTCTAATGTAAGTACCTGCAAAATAGAATCACTTAAGTTATCATGGTAAAACATTCCAGCGTCAATCCCGACCAAGTTCCAGCATTCTTGTGCGAACACACAGCCAATGAACAAATGAAAGTCATGTTCGACATCATTATGGCATAAAGGGCAGATTAGAGGCACTTTGACCTGCCTCCCTGCCAGTCGATTTCTTATTGCCAAACTTTCGGCAATCAGCTCCACATAAACGACTTAATTTTGGGCGGTATAAATAAATCCCACATTCGTTTCCACCCATCATGTCTCACGCCACTCTGCACCAATGCCTCCAACAATTTATAGCCCGATTTACTCGAGTATCGACCATCCCGAGTGTAACTCCAACACAACTGATCATCAACCCCTCTACACGGCGGAACCATCTGAAATATCAAGCTAGCCTCTGCCTCAGACATCCAGGACCTGATTTTTCCTCTATCCCAAATACGGGTTCCCGGAATAAATAGATCAGCCACTATCGCCATCTCCATACCCTCCCGTATAGGGGATCGAATTTGGAACGGCGCCACCTGACCAACCCAAGAATCCTACCATACATTAATAGACTTCCCATCTCCAATTCTCCATTTAATTCCCAACTTTAGAACCGGAATAGATCGCCACACACTTCCCCAAACAAAACTAGGATTATTACCAAGGTAAGAGGAAAAGAAAGATCCCGTAGGAAAATATTTTGCTTTAAGGAGCTTACTAACCATAGTATGTGGATTGTTGATTAACTTCCAGCCTTGCTTGCCCAATAACGCCAAATTAAAATTATGGAGATCCCGAAACCCAAGACCTCCTTCATTTTTGTTAAGAGCCATTCTGGACCACTCGAACCAGTGAATACTCTTCCGACCTCCAGCTTTCGTACCCCACCAGAATGAATTCATAATTCTTTGCAGTTCCATACATAAGGATTTGGGGAGCATAAAGACACTCATACAAAAAGTAGGGAGGGATTGAGCCACAAATTTAATAAGAACTTCTCTGCCTGCTGCAGACAGAAATCGAAAGCTCCAATTACCCAATCTCTTCCTCAATCTATCCTTCAAGAAACCAAAAATAGCTTTTCTAGACCTTCCAATTAACGATGGAAGACCCAAATAGCGTCCAGTATCAAGCGGTTGATGTACTCTCAGCTTCTCACAGAGCTTAGTTCTTACTTCGCATTGCACATTCGGACTAAAAAATATCCCAGATTTATGATAGTTTACCGCTTGGCCCGATGCTGCCTCATATTCAGCCAAAATAGCGATCATGTTATCACATTCTACCCCACAAGCCTTAAAGAAAAGGAAACTGTCATCTGCAAAGAATAAATGTGAGATAACAGGAGCTCCTCTAGTTATCAGACACCCATGAATAAGTCCATCCCTCTCAGCTTTTGCTAGCATACCTGACAGAACCTCTGCACAAAGAATAAACAGATAAGGGGATAACGAGTCTCCTTGTCTAAGACCTCTCCCAGGTTTAAAAGGCCCAACAAAACTACCATTGATCGATACTGAATATTCAACAGTGGTCACACACAACAAGATCCATTCAATCCAAACATTCTCAAAACCCAACTGCACTAAAACTGCTCTCAAAAAGCCCTAGTCGACCCGATCATAGGCCTTACTAATACCAAGTTTAAGTGCAACCTCACCCACTTTACCCCTATTCTTCCTTTTAATATGATGCAAAGCCTCAAAATCTATCATAATACTGTCAGTAATATATCTCCCCGGAACAAAGGCAGATTGATTGTCAGAAATAATTTCAGGTAGGAAATTTTTTAACCTATTTGCCAAGACCTTAGCAATCAATTTGTACATCACATTACATAGGGAAATAGGGTGAAAATCCTTCATTATCTTAGGCCTATCAATCTTAGGAATTAGCACAATGATTGTATCATTCAGATTGGCAGGAAATTCCTTACGGGCAAGATAACCTCTACAAGCAGTGGCTATATCACTTCCAATTACACCCCAAAAATGCTGAAAAAATCCCGGGATTAGCCCGTCAGGGCCGGGGGATTTATCAGGTGCATCTGAAAAATAGCAGTCTTAAACTCCTCATCAGAAAAAGGAGCAGTTAACCCATTATTCATCTCCACCGAGACAATAGGGGATAAGACATTAACAGAACTATAGCTAGGATCCACAGACGTTGCAAACAAATCGAGAAAGTAGTCTAATACAATGGGAAGAATTTCAGACATACCTGTAACAGTGTTACCCGCCCCATCCTTGAGACTTCTGATCCTGTTCTGTTGCTTACGAGCCTTTACACAAGCGTGAAAAAATTTAGAATTCTGATCTCCACTTTGTAGCCAAAAAGTCTTGGCCCTCTGCTTCTAGTGAATCGCCTCACCTTCTAATAAACCATTTAATTCTCGCTTAGCTCTGAAAAATCTCTCAATTGAAGCAGCATCTTCCCGGTCATCTAAAAGCCTCATTTGACTCTTACATTTGTTAATATTCTTCTGAAAATGGAGTTTATAATCCACTCCCCAATGATTCATTGCAGCCGCACACCCAGAAAGCCTATCGCAAAGATTCCTTTCACCATTAGACGTCCAATTCTCACGAACCAGATCCCTAAATTGCGGCTCCAATAGCCATTCTCTCTCAAAGCAAAACCTGTGCTGTCTGCGCTCTTGCAAAGGTCGAGCCAGCTCAAGAAGAATAGGGGCGTGATCAGAATACGGTGAAAGGAGAAGTCGTAATCGATAGTGAGGAAACCTGAAGCCCCAACTCGAGGAAACCGAAGCACGATCCAGTCTCTCACGGACCCAATAGCACGTCCCACGACTACATTCCCAAGTAAAACGACCACCCTGTAAATGAACATCCAATAAATCATTAGCAGCCACCACGTCCTGAAAATTTCTCATCAGATAAAGGGGTAACTAGGGCCCCCCCTTTTCTCCTCAGGTGCAAGAATACAATTAAAATCTCCAATGACCACCAAAGGCATAATTGAAGAAGCACAAATTTTATTGAGTAATTGCCAGGACCTTCCATTCTGGTTTCTATGTGCAAACCCATAGAAGCCCACAAATCTCCAATCTCCATTAACAACATCGTGAACCTGAGCCTCAATGTGGTGATCAGAAAAAGAAGTGATAGAAATCAAATCCGTATTCTTCCAAAGTACTGCTAAACCACCACTCCTGCCCCTGCAATCAACTGAAAAAGATCCCATAAAACCAAACTTCATACCCAAAGATTTTATATGTGAACTAGTAACCAGTGTCTCAATTAGAAATACTAAATCCGGCTTGCTTGAATTCATAAGCTCGTCGAGCGAACGAACTACCCAAGAATTACCCAACCCTCGGCAGTTCCAGCTGAGACACTTCATAATACTCGGCGGACCTTCTCCACAGGTCTCACCGTTTTATGGGTAATAGAAGCCGTCGAATCCACAGAATGCGTAGAAACCAACAACTCCGAATTTTGTGACTTAAAATCTTATGCCTGAGAAACAACATGATCATTCTCGGCCCTCCTTCTCTTACGATCGTCCACTAATTCCAGACCCTCCTCTTCACAGTCAACGACCATACTATCCTTTCCCTTCAATTGTTGTCTATCTAAACTCGGCTCAGAACTAACTGAAGCTTTCTTGTTCAGATTGAGGCTAGCAACGAGATTATTCTCTTTCCCATCCCCCAATTTAATGACTTGCAAATTACTGTCCTTAGTTCTGCTATTTTCCACATTCATGTAAGAGCCCCTTCGGAGATTACCTAACGCCTTTGAACAACCCCCTGGCTCTCGCAACCACTTGTTTAAAACCTGCTCATTACCCCTCCTAAGCGGAGCCTTCAACCAATCTCCCCATTCCCTCTTAATCTCCTCCGGTTTCAGAGAGAAAATCTTGTCACAGTAACGTTCTCTATGGCCTAGCAAGCCACAAATATAACAAAAGGTTCCCATGCGTTCATATTTGAATTTGATGAAAGGCCACTCATCAGACCCCTTCCTGATCTTCTTTACCCTCTTCAAGGGTTTACGGACATCAATTAAGATCCTTAGCCTCATAAATTGCCGTCTCATGGCAGCATTGTTGTTCAAATCATACTCCTGGAATTTCCCAATAAAATTCCCTATTTGCCTCCCAACACCCTCAGACATTGATCCGATAGGAAGATCAAATATCTGAACCCAGAAAGCTGCCTCATTCAACTGCACATCTTCAGGTGATGGCTTATTTTTCCACTCAGATAAAACAAGCAGGTGATTGTCAAATGACCACGGCCCTCCAGCCATAACTCTTTCACGATCAATCGCATGGAAAAACTAAAAAACGAACATGTGGTTTCCAACTTCAGAAATTGCCACGCCTCTACCCGGTCTCCAAACCGCAGCGAGCCTCGCTTTCATTGCAGCCACATTAATAGTTCTCTCTGTCAAAAATCGACCGACTAAAGACAGACCAGCATTTAACGCAAGCGGATTCGATGAAGGACCCCTCAAATCCAATTCCTCAACCTCACCATCAGACAAATCTAATTCCGCAAAAGAATTCTCCATCACAAGCCCAGAACACCCCAATAATAAGAGCTTAACACAAAATTGGAAAAATCCCCAATTCTCAGATGCAATTATCCAGGAAAGAAAAACCAAGCAAAGGAAGCCAAGAATAACCCAATCAACTCAAAATACTAACCTAACCGTAACACACAGTAGGCAACGGCAGCCAAAACATCCCGATCGAAAGCAAACCGTCAAGGCGAGCGGTGCAGCGAAAGGAGCGGTGGCACAACTCTCTCGAAGTGGAGAGAAATTACATACACTCATGACTTTTCTTTGTTGGAATTGAAAAAAAATTGAAAAAAAAAATTGTGTTACAATTTTAAGGATAAAAATATATATATATCAATTTATTTATTACATTGACATTAATATCAAAAGGATCACATCATAAAAAAAATAGGACACATGTTGGTTGACGGTTTAAAGTGAATGTTTTTTTTTGTATCGTAAAATATATATATCGCTTGTGAATTTCAAGGACGGATTTTTTGTTTTTCTTTGGGAAAGAACTATAACGTTCAAAAAAAATTATATAAATATTTATTATTATATATATATAAAATTTGCTCGGTCATATTTATATTATTTCATCAATGTCTCATTACAGTTAAAATAATGTTAAGTGCGTGAATTTCGGGGATGAAATTCTTTTAAGGGAGGAAGAACTGTAACGCTCGTAAAATAATTTATATAGACGTTTATTATATTTATATAATAAATTTTATTTGTATTATCATCTTAAAAAGAAAATTAACATAATAAATTATGTTTTTATTAAAAAAATATATCATTAAATTAATTTTTGGTTGAGGGTGAGGGAACGGTCGGTGGAGAGGGCGGCGATAGGTGGTCTGGGGGGACGATTTTGGGCGGACAGGGAAGATCGGGAGGCAGGAAAGGCGTGCGTTGATAGGGGCATTTTGTCCCTATCTTTTAGCGTGAATTACGGTCTAATTGTGGGCTAAATAAGTGAGTTTAATTATAAAAATAATGTGTTTTTGATAAAACAACAAAATAAAAATAAATTTTATGCTTTTGATCAATTTCCTTTGTTTTCAGTTAATTTCGGAAAAATAAACGTCAAACTAACTCGGCCGTCGAGAATTGTATTTCACAGGTACAAGCAAAGGAGTAAAATCCTCCAACCACGCGGGGCGTCTCTATCAATACACGAGGCGTATAGGAGAAATTCTTCAATATAAGTTTCAGAAGCTCAGTTACGCGGGGCGTGTCCCAAGCCATGCGAGGCGCCAAAGTCACGATTCGAGCAATTAAACTTCAGAGGCTCAACCACGCGGGGCGTGGCTATGACAAACAATCTGAATCTGATCAACATGCAGACAATTATCAACGGAATGGGCAAATACGCGGGGCGTCTGCCTATCCACGCGGGGCGTGTTCATGACATCAGGCCTGAATCTAATCCACACACAGTCAATTATCAATGGAATGGGCAAGCACGCGGGGCGTGGTCCGAATAACAAGACTAAACCTGATCCATATGCCAGAAATTGTCAACGGAATGGGCATCCACGCGGGGCGCCTGCCTGCCCACACGGGGCGTGTCCTCGGGAAATGCAGAAATAATGCAACTTGTGTATTTACAATTTTACCCCCGAGTTTGATGTATAAGTACGAGTGATTAGCACTCATTTGATGGATTCAATTTTCCATGTATTAGAGTTCCTCACACCTTGAGAGCTTGTATAATCCTCCCGTTACTCCGCCAAAGTTCCGCTCCACCCGCATTCACCAAGCTCGAGAGTTCCGCCTCCAAGCCCTAAGAGACGACTTTGAGTCCGGTTAGCTAGTCTTAAGGGCCGATTCTTCTTCCCTTTCTACTTGTTAATTAGTTTGTACTCTTTCTATGTACGAGGCTTGGTTGTATCCTGTATTTTCGTATCCCATATTTATAACACATGATTTACGATTCCGTTTCCACTATACGTGTTAATGTTTATTGCTTGCTTTGATACTTATAATTGATTGTTGTGCAGGTCGTTTACGAGCTCCGAAACCTATTAGGAATCACATAGGTGTTGCCTCACCGGAGTTGACAAACCGGAAACCGTAGGAATTGATGAGCCACGGAACTTACGGGCCCTAGTTTCTGATCCTAAGAATTAGAGTTGCCCTAAAGGGAAATCACGACTCTAAGAACCTCACGGAGTTGTTCGATCTATTAATATTCGTCTTTGCAAGAGTAAAACTATTAATCGCGTATATTTCGTGTTGTTTATCATAGGTTATAACTTATCATCACCTGTATCACTCTAAGAGGACTCGAAATACATGAGAATTGTCTCACCTTAGTTTAGGAGTAGTTTATAGTTATTACCCAACCAACTAAAGTATTCACCGCTTAGATAACGAGTAAAACCGAGTAGTTTAATACTTGTAGATATAAATCCCGTGGATTTGATACCCGGTCTTAACCGGATTATTACTTGATACGATGAGGTACACTTGCCCCTACGTAGTAGCGTCTAGTAGAGTTAGAGCCTTTAGAAGGATCACATCCATAACCCTAGCACACACTTATTACCTCTCTACCGGATACTCATCAAGTTTTTGGCGCCGTTGCCGGGGATTTATAATTTCTTGCAATATTAGACAAAAACGTTTTATTGTTAGTCTAAGCATTCTTTTTGTATAAATTATTTATATCGACTTCTATTAACAACATTCTTCGTGTACTTAAATTTTCTTTATCTACTTCTTTTGTTTATGTACACCCGATCTCGGAGTGGTACTCTCGTTCATATTGATCTTGAAATTGAACGCACTCTTTGTAGGATTCGGAGAGAAAAGATGGCCAACCTCAACAATGAAGCTAACCAACCCGAGGTAAACCAAAGACCTCCCGTCCAACCCGTGAACAACATCCGTAATGGAGGGGGCAATGACACAAGAACGATGATGGAGATCCTTGCTCCGCATAGGCCCCAAAATCGTAACGGAATCGTCGCTCCCACCATCCCGGCCAACACATATGAGATAAAGACTAGCATGATCCAATTGATCCAACAACTTGGTCAATTTGGAGGAGAACTCCATGAGAACCCTAACGAACATCTTGATAAATTTTTTATGTGTGCCAATACTTCTCGGAAAAATGGTGTTCCGGTTGAAGCCGTACGTCTAAAGCTGTTTCCTTTCTCTTTGACAGGTCAAGCGTTGGAATGGTTGCACTCGTTGGAGGTGGGATCAATTACATCGTGGGAGGAGCTTGAGAAGGAGTTCCTTTCCTACTACTTCCCGCCGTCCAAAACGGTTAAGTTGAGAAATGATATCTCTTCCTTTAGGCAACTTGAATACGAGGCCCTTCACTCAGCTTGGGCTAGGTTTTGAAAGTTGCTCCGAAATTGCCCACATCATGACATCCCCAAGCACGATCTTGTAAGTACCTTCTATCATGGTTTAACTCCCACTAATGGTGCAACTATGGATTCTGCCGCAGGTGGGGATTTGTTTAGGAAATTGACAAATGAGGCTTATGAACTTATCCACGAGTTAGCTAGAAAAAGCGTTCAATGGCAAGAAGATCGGCTTGCCGGACCCTCGCGACATCAAACATTTTCCGTGGAAGACGAGGCTCCCAAAATCTCCATGGTTGAGATGAATAAAAAGCTAGACGTCTTAATGGCACAAATGAGCCTAAAAAATACAGCACAGGTCCTGATGTGCTCGCATTGCGGCGGTGACCACCATGGTCAAGATTGCCAAGCCGGAAGCCCTTTTTCCGGCGATACCGAGAGCGTAAGTTATGTAGGGGGCAACCAAGGTCCAATTCTAATTATAACTCCTATCATAACCCGAATGCTTATCACCACCGTAATAATAATAACAACGAATGGAGGCCTCAACACCAACACCCGTATTTGTCTTATGGCAACAATCAGAATGTGTTGAAGCCCCCATCCGGATTTCATAATGAATACAAGGAGCAAGGTTTTGGGGCAATCCCCCAATGCCCAAGGAGGACAAACTTCTCAACCTCCTAGCAACATGCAAGACTCTACGGTAATTAATCTCCTTAAGGAAATATCTTCCCGTCTTGCTGACAATGAAGCTTTTTGTAGGGATTTGGGGCATCAAGTAGCCCAATTGAATCGCCACCAACAAGAGAGACAACACGGGTCTCTCCCAACTAACACCGAACAAAACCCGAGGCCCAAGAATCGGGAGACCGCGTAAGCAATTACACTCCGTAGTGGTAAGGGTTTGGAGCCACCGGTTCCAAAGGCGATTCCAACCGCTCCAAAGGTAAGTAACGAACCGGAAGTGGTAAGCAACCCCGGTTCGGATCCAAAACCCATGACTTCCTCGGATAATAATAAAGATGTTAGTGATCCAATTGGGACTTACGTACCGAAGCTCCCTTTTCCACAACGACTTAAAAAGGAAAAATTGGATCACCAATATGGCAAATTTTTGGAAATTTTTAAGCTTCACATTAACATCCCGTTTGCGGAAGCATTGGAACAAATGCCCACTTACGCGAAGTTTCTTAAAGAAATCCTCGCCAAAAAGAGGAAGTTAGAAAAAAATGAAATGGTAGCGCTAACGGAGGAATGCTCCGCGATTATAATGAATTAACTCCCGCCTAAACTCAAAGATTTAGGAAGCTTTTCCATCCCATGCACAATTGGCAATGTTGAGTTTAGTAGAGCTTTATGTGATTTAAGTGCTAGTATCAATCTAATGCCTTTGTCTGTTTTTAGGAAGCTCGGCTTGGGAGAGCCAAAGCCTACCAACATGAAGCTTCAATTGGCCAATAGATCAATTGCCCGGCCGAAAGGAGTTGTGGAGGATGTCTTAGTGAAAGTGGACAAATTCATTTTCCCCGCCGATTTTGTAGTCCTCGACATGGCGGAAGACGATTCGGTACCAATCCTCCTAGGAAGACCATTTCTTACAACGGGTAGGACTCTCATCAACGTCCACGAGGGTAAGCTTATACTACGGTTGCAAGACGAAGAGGTAGTATTTAACGTATACAACTCCATGAAATTCCCTTCTCATACCATGGAGGATTGTCATTTTTTAAATTCTATGGACTCTATTGATTTGTTTGTTGAGAATTTGTGTGATAGGCCTTCCATGGAAACCTCTTCGGATACAAATGATAATGAGAACTTGGATGAGGATCCATTGAACAAACCGTTTGAATACTCCTCCGAGATAGAACAATGTTTGTTGGCAAGGAGCCGGTTCGAGGGTTTGGACCGGGATAGTAAAGCAAAGCTAAAGTCGTCTCTCGAAGAGCCTCCGACTTTGGAACTTAAACCTTTGCCTCCTAATTTAAAATATGTGTTTGTACAACCTCCTAGTTTCTTACCCGTTGTCATATCTTCTCTTTTGACAGAGGAAATGGAGGAAGCATTGATTGCGGTGTTACAAAAACACAAAGGCGCATTTGGATGGACCATTCACGGCATCAAAGGGATTAGCCCCACCATTTGCACACATCGCATCTTTATGGAGGACGAAGTCAAACCCTCCGTGCAACCACAATGATGACTTAACCCGAACATGAAAGAGGTAGTAAAAACCGAGGTAATCAAACTCCTCGACGCAGGTATAATCTTTCCTATCTCCGATAGTCAATGGGTTAGTCCGGTCCAATGTGTTCCCAAAAAAGGGGGCACTACGGTAACGGAAAATGATCAAGGGGAATTAATTCCCACAAGAAAAGTAACGGGGTGGCAAGTATGCATCGATTATAGGAAACTTAACGAAGCCACCCGAAAGGATCATTTTCCCTTGCCGTTCATTGACCAAATGTTGGAGAGAATGGCGGGACACAAATTCTTTTGTACCCTCGACGGTCTATCCGGCTATATGCAAATCCTCGTTGATCCTTCGGATCAAGAAAAAACAACATTCACTTGTCCTTATGGGACGTTTGCATATAGGCGGATGCCGTTTGGGCTTTGTAATGCCCCTGCCACATTTCAGTGTTGCATGACGGCTATATTCTCCGAAATGATTGAGGACTTCATGGAAGTCTTCGTGGACGATTTTTCAGTTTTTGGGTCGTCCTTTGAAATTTGTTTAAACAATCTTGATAAGTTCCTTCAACGATGCGAGGCCACTAATCTCGCTCTTAGTTGGGAAAAGTGTCAATTTATGGTACAAGATTGTATAGTGTTAGGACACAAAGTGTCCGGGGAGGGAATCGCGGTCGATCCGGCCAAGATTGAGGTAATTGAGAAATTGCCTCCACCAATCAATGTAAAAGGGATCCGGAGTTTCTTGGGTCATGCGAATTTCTATAGGCGATTCATTAAGGATTTCTCTAAAATAGCAACCCCCTTGACCCAACTCCTCTTAAAGGATGCGGAATTTACTTTTTCTTCCAAATGTTTAATTGCATTTAATACGCTTAAAGAAAAACTAATTAACGCGCCTATCATGGTGAAACCCGATTGGGATCTCCCCTTTGAACTAATGTGCGATGCTAGTGATTTGGCAGTAGGTGCTTATTTGGACCAGCGGGTGGATAAACTTTTCCGCCCAATTTTCTATGCGAGCAAAACTCTCAACGAGGCCCAACAGAGCTATTCCATCACGGAGAAAGAAATGCTTGCGGTAGTTTTTGCTTTCGATAAATTTAGATCCTATCTTGTGTTATCAAAAATTATCGTATACACTGACCATGCAGCTCTTAAGTACTTAATGACCAAACAAGATGCCAAACCTCGGTTGATACGATGGATTCTCCTCCTACAAGAATTCGACATTGAAATCAAAGATAAAAAAAGGAGTGGAGAATGTCGTGGCCGACCATCTTTCCCGTTTGCAAAGCGAGCAAGCCGAATCTCCGGAACTTGTGGAGATCAAGGAGACCTTTCCCGATGAGACACTTTATTCGGTAACACCTCTACCTTGGTATGCTGACATGGCAAACTATAAGGCCGTTATATTCTTCCCCCGCACCTTACCTACGAGCAACGTAAGAAGTTCTTTCACGATACTAAGAATTATTTTTAGGAAGAACCCTTTTTGTTTAAATCTTGTGCTGATAATATTATTCGTAGGTGCATACCGGAGGAGGAGGTGAATCATGTGTTACAAATGTGTCACACCCAAGAGCTGGGAGGCCATTTCGGTCCAAGTCAAACTATGGCAAAAATTTTGCAATGCATCTTTTATTGGCCCACCATGTCCAAGGATTCCCAAGACTTCGTCAAGTCATGTGACGCTTGTCAATGCAGCGGGAACATCTCCCGTAAACATGAAATGCTCCAACAAGGAATCCTAGTTTGTGAACTTTTTGATGTTTGGGGTATAGACTTCATGGGGCCTTTCCATAGGTCGCATAACAACGCCTACATTCTCGTGGTTGTTGACTATGTCTCCAAATGGGTGGAGGTCGTTGCCTTACCCTCAAACGACTCTAAGGTGGTAGGAAAATTTATAAAGAAAAATATTTTTACTCGGTTTTGGACCCCTCAAGCTATCATTAGCGACGGGGGTTCCCACTTTTGCAACCGTCAATTCGATCAACTCTTACATAAATACGGGGTTGTACACCGAGTATCCACGCCCTACCACCCGCAAACTAGTGGGCAAGTTGAGGTTTCTAACCAAGAATTAAAACGTATTTTGGAAAAAACAGTTAGCACCTCTAGGAAAGGTTGGAGCCTAAAGCTCGATGACGCTCTTTGGGCCTACCGTACGGCGTTCAAAACGCCCATCGGAATGTCACCTTATCGATTAGTTTTCGGGAAATCATGCCACTTACCGGTGGAATTAGAGCATAAGGCATATTGGGCTCTGAAATTTTTAAATTTTGATGTGCATGTTACAGGGGAACGTCGTCTCCTCCAACTCAATGTCCTTGATGAACTTCGTCTAGGTTCGTACGAAAATGCAAAACTTTACAAGGAGCGTACGAAAAAATGGCACGATAAGCACGTGCAAATCCGGGAGTTCAACAAGGGGGACCAAGTTCTCTTATATAACTCCCGTCTCCGTTTGTTCCCTGGGAAATTGAAAAGTCGGTGGTCGGGACCATACACGGTCATCAATGCACACTCCTCCAGAGCGGTCGAAATCCAAGGCCCCGAGAACACAATCCAACGGATGAACGACCACCGATTGAAAATATACCGAGGCGGGGATCTCCCACAACATGGCGAAGCCACATATCTCCGGACTCCATGAGCATGCACGCATGAAAGTCGAGCTACTCCGACTATAAATGTAGCCCCGGTTTGCACTTTCCAACCCTTGTGTCTATATGTATCATATACGTTTTTTTTAAAATTACTTTTATTTTTCTTTGTGTGCATTGTCTTCCTCTTTCATTTTTTTTCATGTTTTCGTTTTCTTTCTTTCAAAATCATTTCGTCCATTTTAATATGACAAATCCACGAAAAAATTAAATCCCATCGCTAATCCAAAACTTCTACGCGGAGCGTGCCCACCGGTACGCCCCGCGTAGATGAGTTTTTGCTCATATTTTGGTTCTCAAACGCACAATTACGCGGGGCGTAACCCATCCCATGCCCCGCGTACTTTTCGGTTCCCCAATTAAAGGCAAGAAATAAGAATTATGCGGGCGTGCCCCATTCTACGCCCCGCGTATACTCAGGGGGGGGGTTGCGTACTGCAACTCCCCATGATAGCTTTTCCTCTTCCCCACACACCTTTCCCACTTCTACACTCCACCTCTTCTAACCTCCAATCACCCCCACTCTTTTCAAATTCAAAATTTCTTAAACTTCCTTCCATCATTAATTTTGCCTTTAACCACCCCCTTAATTACTCATTAAAACCCATAAAAACTTAAAAATCATTAACCCACTAAAAATTTAAAAAAAAAAATTAAAAATATCTTTCCAAAACTGAAAAAAAATGTTTCACCTGCCGTCTTCCATGCGGGGCGTACTCCCATGCACGCCCCGCGTACTACCCCTTCGTCCAGGCCTTTTCGGTCAGAGACCGAAGTACGCGTGGCGTGCTCTCCTATACGCCCCGCGTGCCTTGGCATTTTTGGACCAATTTTGGTCAGGAGGTGGGATACGCGTGGCGTGGCCCCTTCACGCCCCGCGTACCCCACTGGGAATCCGCATATCACTTGGATTCCCACCCCTTCCCTATATATTCCTCACTCTTTTAACCCTTCCTTCCTCTCACTCACTCACTCCTAACAATATTCTTCCTCATTCTCTCCTAACCTTCCTCACTCTCCCTCACCATGACCCAAAGCAAGAGAGCAGCCGATATCCGTCCCCCGTGGTCCACTCGTGCCCGCTCTTCTCGTTCCAACCAAACCCAATCACCACCCCCACCCGAACGAGAAGAAACACCACCTCTCACCTGCCAATACCGCGCCCCCTTTCACATTCTCACAGAAGGGGAGGCGGTCACCTACCACACTATCTCCTCTTCCACTGTTATGGCTCTCCCCTACATCAACCTAAGCGCGATTGATCACTATGATGTTGGTCGTGCCTTCGAGGATTGCCTCCGCGCCCTTGGCTGGCACAACCATTTTTGTGCACGCCACCACGTGTACCCGTCGTTGGTCCACGAATTCTACACTTCCCTCGCTTCTAATGGTGTCCCCGGTGCCGCCCTCTTCACCTTTCGCCTTCAAAACCTCCCCCACTCCATTGACACGGCTTGGATCTGCACCCATTTCACCATGCAAACAGATTCCGGCACCACCTATTGGCCCACCGATGACACTACCCGTGAATTCTGGGCGACCATTACCGGGTCAGACACTTATAACGTCTCCAACCTCCACCCGGGTAGCATCCGCGATCCCGTCCTCTACCTCCTCCATCGCTTCATCAGCTTTTACTTGGGGAAATCTGAGGCCAACAAGGTCAACAAGCTTGAGCTTTTTGCCCTTTATTGCTGCGAGAATGGCCTTAAGTTCGACCTCTCCTACCTTGTTGCCACCATGCTCCACCAAATGCCATCACGAAGGCGGGCCAAACTCGGGCTCGGGCACTTTGTCACTATTTATGCCTCCTCGGCTCTTGGCTCCACCGCCCTTGAATGCCTTCACCACTATGAAGCCCGCCCCTTGGACAAAAATGCCTTCCAAACCCTCAAACACCGTGCCTCCAGCTCGGGTGAAAGTTCGGGGGCGGGCCAGCAACAAGCGGAGGACGGGTGGGACTCGGACCTCGGTCTCAACTATAGCCCACCCCCCAACCACGACTTCAACTCTATCTATGCCTGGTTGGACATTTTGGAAGGGAACCAACGACGCGATCTGGCCCCCTTCGACTCCCGGTTTGACGCCCTAGACGCTCGTTTAGACGCCTCCGAGGCCCAAAGGCAAGCGGACTGGGCCAACTTCGACACCTTTACCCACACCTTCTTCACCCACTTCAACATTCATGGCCATTCTCCTCCGCCTCCACCCTAGTTTCTCTTTGTTTTTAGTTTTTCTATTTTTATGCTTTTGTCATTTCTGTGTTTTTACCTTTCCGTTTTTATATTTTCCATTTCGTGTTTCTTTTGTCTTTCGTGTTTTTAGTATTGTATTGTCTTTCGTTTATTTTAATATATATTTCACTTTCCTACGGTCTCTCTTTGTGTTTTGATTCGTTTATTTTCTGCCCTTCTATTTTATTTTGCCTTACTCGTTATTTACGTGTTCGTTATTTCGGTTCCTGCATGCACTCATAATGTTCACACGGAGCGTACCCCTATATACGGCCCGCGTGAACCACCTTCACCATTGAATAAATGCTTCATTCTCGGTCTATGCGGAGTGTCTCTCTGTGTGCGCCCCGCGTATCCGAGTCTCTCGCCCTAAATCACATAACATGCATCTCTTACGTGGGGTGCCCCCATGGGTACGCCGCGCGTACGACCAGACCTGCAGGGTCATTTTTAATCTTTAATCCTATCTTTCTTTTTGTTTTTGTTTTCATTTCTTTTGTGATGTCCTTGGAATAGACGTCATTTTAATCACGCGGAGGGCCGTGCAACCCCGCACTTACAGTTTGTTTTGCACTAACAAAAACAAAAATAAAAATAAAATAGACAAAAATAATTAAACTCATTTACTGGCTCATAAATCACCCAACACACCACATTCTATGGACAATAATTAAAAGTTCCATTGTTTGTCGTCATAGGTAAAAACATCGAAACATAAAGGATCAGTTTAATTAAGAAATTTTAGTCTTGATTTTGAAGTTATAGAATTTATGCAAAGCCTAGGTTCGTACTAAACAAAAACATTGAGCCTTAACCCACAGGTTATCTCTATAATGAAATTGAAAAAGGCAATAAAAACGGGATGGTTGAAAATTTGACGAGAACTTGAAAGTACACAATTTAACCCGAAATTCTTGTGAGGTATTTTTGAGCCTAAAAGAGTTCGTACGAGAACTCTATTTCTTTCACAATCTTTCGAGAGCTTTGACTTCACTCGACTCATAGAGGTTGCATCTAATACCGGGTTAAGTACACTTATTTTGGTAAGAAGGGCAATAGATGATAAAACGAACCCACTTAGGCTAATTCCTTTCTTAATTATTTTTCTCGTTTTCATTAACCTTTAGGAAGCCCCCTCGAGCCTATTAACCGACTTCTTTGCTAATACCTTTTAACCCTTTTTCCTCTTGTTCAAATACCAATAAAATCAACCGCATCAGAATTACCCGAAACAAGCTGAGGCCTTAACAAGTAAGCACAATAAGTCTTCGAAATCGTTTTTGTGCCGCTCTCAAAATAAAAAGAAAAAGAAAAACACAATAAAGAGCAAAAAGGCATTCTCAAGCTCCACCTGAGCAATTTCAAGTTATATTTTACAAACTCGCAAAGGCCAAAATGAAAACACGGTGCGACCATCAAAATGGTGTTTGAACTCGAGTTTCTAAAAATTAACCACTAAAAAAAAGCCACCCATATTACAACCCCCCTCCGGGTTCATTTTTAATATTGCCCAAACCATAACATAGGAGGAAAAACCCGGATGAAAATGCAAACTCAAAGTGACTTCGAGTAAGTACAAAGGAGAGCGCAAAAACAACAACCCACCAAAATTTGAGCGTAAGAGTGAAATCCCTTGGTGAGGTACAATCGGGTTCTCAAAAGATAATCAATCCCCATTGATATTTCCTATTAAGTTTGATCATGGAGGTTTCAAACAAGTTCTGGTCACTCATTCGTTTGCGTAAGTACTTGCCAAAAACTTTGCGTAAAACTTTAGCTTCGAATCACGCACTTGGTAAAACCAACCGGAAGTTTGTTTCTTAATTGTCTCAATCCCTTATCTTTCGATTTCTTTTACTTGAGGACAAGTAAAACTTTAAAGTCCGAGGAGGTTGATAGGGGCATTTTGTCCCTATTTTTTAGCGTGAATTACGGTCTAATTGTGGGCTAAATAAGTGAGTTTAATTAAAAAAATAATGTGTTTTTGATAAAAAAACAAAATAAAAATAAATTTTATGCTTTTGATCAATTTCCTTTGTTTTTAGTTAATTTCGGAAAAATAAACGTCAAGCTAACTCGGCCGTCGAGAATTGTATTTCGCAGGTACAAGCAAAGGAGTAAAATCCTCCAACCACGCGGGGCATCTCTATCAATACGCGGGGCGTACAGGAGAAATTCTTCAATATAAGTTTTAGAAGCTCAGTTACACGGGGCATGTCCCAAGCTACACGAGGCGCCAAAGTCATGATTCGAGCAATTAAACTTCAGAGGCTCAACCACGCGGGGCGTACTCCAACCTACGTGGGGCGTGGCTATGACAAACAGTCTGAATCTGATCAACATGCAGACAATTATCAACGGAATAGGCAAATATGCGGGGCGTCTGCCTGTCCACGTGGGGCGTGTTCATGACATCAGGCCTGAATCTGATCCACAGATAGTCAATTATCAACGGAATGGGCAAGCACGCAGGGCGTACTCCTGGCCACGCGGGGCGTGGTCCGAATAACAAGACTGAACCTGATCCATATGCAAGAAATTGTCAACAGAATCGGAATCCACACGGGACACCTGCCTGCCCACGCGGGGCATATCCTGGGGAAATGCAGAAGTAATGCAATATTTACAATTTTACCCCCGAGTTTGATGTATAAGTAAGAGTGATTAGCACTCATTTGATGGATTCAATTTTCCATGTATTAGAGTTCCTCACACCTTGAGAGCTTGTATAATCCCCCCATTACTCCGCCAAAGTTCCGCTCCACCCGCATTCACCAAGCTCGAGAGTTCCGCCTCCAAGCCCTAAGAGATGACTTTGAGTCCGGTTAGCTAGTCTTAAGGGCCGATTCTTCTTCCCTTTCTACTTGTTAATTAATTTGTACTCTTTATATGTACTAGGCTTGGTTGTATCCTGTATTTTCTTATTCCATATTTATAACACATGATTTACGATTCCCAACTATACGTGTTAATGTTTATTGCTTGCTTTGATACTTATAATTAATTGTTGTGTAGGTCGTTTACGAGCTCTGAAACCTATTAGGAATCACATAGGTGTTGCCTCACCGGAGTTGACAAACCGGAAACCATAGGAATTGACGAGCCACGGAACTTATGGGCCCTAGTTTCTGATCCTAAGAATTAGAGTCGCCCTAAGGGGAAATCACGACTCTAAGAACCTCACGGAGTTGTTCGATCTATTAATAGTCGTCTTTGCAATAGTAAAACTATTAATCGTGTATATTTCGTGTTGTTTATTATAGGTTATAACTTATCATCACCCGTATCACTCTAAGAGGACTCAAAATACATGAGAATTGTCTCACCTTAGTTTAGGAGTAGTTTATAGTTATTACCCAACCAACTAAAGTATTCACCGCTTAGTTAACGAGTAAAACCGAGTAGTTTAATACTTGTAGATATAAATCCAATGGATTCGATACCCGGTCTTAACCGGATTATTACTTGATACGATGAGGTACACTTGCCCCTACGTAGTAGCGTCTAGTAGAGTTAGAGACTTTATAAGGATCACATCCATAACCCTAGCACACACTTATTACCTCTCTACCGGATACTCATCATGCGTCGAGGTGATAGGCTCAAACGGCGAGAAAGATGGAGGAGGAAGGAGATCTGCGGGATCCAAATGGTGGGAGCGCGGAGGATCGGGAGAGGCAGGGGAAAGTGGGCTTGGTGAGGGAGACGTGGGCCGGCAAGGGCCGGTTGTCGATAGGGCGCATATTGGTGAGGCCCGCCTTATCGCTGGGGATTCGAGATCGGGGGCTGGGGGAGAGATCCTTGTGGCTGGGAAATGAGACGCTGGCGGAGGGAGTAATATTGGGGCAGGCGATGCTGATCTTGGCCTGGAGGGTGTGCTCGCTGCCCAGGTTGCCTCTGCGGCAGCAGCCACGATCCTTGATATCCCTTCCCCAGCCTTGGCCGACGGAGGTAAACATGGGATGGGGGATGCAGTGCACATCCAGACCAAATCTACTTTGAATTTGATTTCTAGGACGGTCGATGGTGCATTAATAAAAAAACTAACGAAAATGGCTTAGGGAAAAATTCATGGAGAGATACAGTCATGGGAGTGGCGAGGAGGAACCAATGTTAAATGAGGAAATTATGGAGGATGATTCGGAGGAGGTCTATTCTGATTCTGATGAAGAGGATGACGAACAGGACGATCCATTATGTCCCGTGATTCAGCTATCCTCGGCTGAAAAACGTGCCCTCAGGAATAAATGGAAGTTATCTTTAATAGTTACTCTACTTGGTAAAAGGATTAGTTTTAATTATTTCGCCCAAAGAATCCAGACACAATGGGCTAAAAAAAGGGAAAGTCACCATTACTGACTTAGAGAATGACTATTATGTTATTAAATTTACTAGGGTGGAGGATTTTAATGTTGTGATTAATGGTGGCCCATATATTATTTCTAACCATGTTCTGGCATTAAGGCCATAGGTCCCTAATTTTAATCCTCACGACTGTTCAATAAATAGAATTCTTACTTGGGTAAGATTCCCCAGCTTACCTGTTGAATATTATAATGAAAATTTTCTTAATAAAATTGGTGGACTCGTTGGTAAAGTTCACTATGTGGATAAAACTACCATTGGGGCAGTTAGAGGTAAGTTTGCCAGAGTTTGTATTGATATCGATCTAGCTAAGCCCCTTTTGTCTAAATTCTATGTTCAGAATATGGTTTACTATATTGAGTATGAAGGTATTCATAATATTTGCTATGAATGCGGTATGTTTGGTCATACTTATGAAGGTTGTCCTAAAAGGGAGAAGCTGGTCGAAGAGGTTACAGTCGCCAATAAAGAGAGGGAAGAAGGGATTCAAGGCGAAGGGAGGAACTTTGGCCCCTGGATGGTGGCAAAAAGATCGGGTAGATGAAGGACTCGTGCAACTGTTGTTCAAAATCGTCCTCCTGATATTAGTAAGGAGAAGAATCTTCTTCAGAGTATCCCTAAAATCAAGGAGAGGTCCCCGATTAAGAAAGGTGTTTCTGGTGATGAAACGGTCCTCGGTTCAGGTTCTAGATTTGGGGTCCTGTCTATTGAGGATGCTCATGAATCTAATCATTCTAACGAGCACTTGGAGCTAAGCATGCCAGGGTTAGAATCTGCTGAGCCGGTGAACAATAAAGTGGAATCTGTTAACCCTCTGTTTGAGTCCAAAGTTGATGCACTGGGGAGCTCCCAGAATCATGCACCACTTAAGAAGAAGATGCATAGTGAGGTTAGTATCCCGAAAACCTATGTTGATAACTTAAATGGGAAGGCTATGGGGGTCAATAAAATGAATATGAAAAAACCTAAGGGTAATTTGAAAATTAACCAAAATTCCTTGGATAATTGGGATAAAAGGGGCCCTGCTGGGACCTCTTCAAGGCTCTCAGGAGCCCCGAATAAGTATCTGGTTTAGGGTGTTAGGCCTGTGATCAGAAGTCTGCCTTTTTGATGGATTTGTTAGTGTGGAATGTTAGAGGAGCAGCTAGCAAGGCTACCCGTATCCATGTTAAAGACTTAGTTAAACAATTTAACCCTTCTTGTTTTGCTTTGATGGAAACCAAGATCAGTGGAAGTAAAGCTGATGAGGTGGTTAGAAAGTTTAGAAATTGGAATTGTGTCAGATCGAAGGCTACTGGCCGGGCTGGTGGGATTTGGATTTTCTGGAAGCCAGATCGTGTTCAGATTGACATTTTCAGTATGGATAAACAATTTATTCATAGTAAGTTAGTTTATCCTGGTAATAAACCCTTTTTTATTACCTTTGTTTATGCTGATCCTATCATAACCAATCGTAAAAGGTTGTGGGAGGTTCTGTATAATATGAGTACAAGTATTGTGGATGCTTGGTTTGTGGCTGGGGATTTTAATGATATGATAACTTGCTGGATCCGCTTTGATATTCTTTGCCGGAGTTACCTGCAAAACAAAACCGGAGACAGGATCTCCGGGAAAACTCTCCGATGATCAAGTCAGTTTTTGTAATAATGAGTCTCTGATTTAGCAATAGCTTTTGTGGGAGAAAATGTGAACGTACCTCCCCCCTTATTCTTAAGGCCTTTTATAGGTGTTTTTTGGCTAACCGCCGAGGGCGGTTACTCCTTAGTGGGCCACGTTCTGAGGGCGGTTACCCCTTTTTAGGCCATATCCCTTTCGTGGCTTTCATGGCAACGAACGTGGTTTTGAGTGGGAGTCTTGACGCTCCGTTTAGGAATTCGGGACAGTTTACTTGCTGCGCCCGCTTCCTTCATTCGGGTCTCGTCCAATCTTAGCCCATGGGGCTTTAATATGGGCTGGGCTTGCGAAATGAATATAACCCGTTTTGGGCTTCGCGGGTTATCACATGCCTCCCCCTTGGTCTAGCAAGAACCCTTTTAGGGTCTTTTTATAGGGGACGCTTCGTCTTTGTCCGATTATTTCAAGGTTTTGAATTTGTGCATTTCCCCTCTTTCGTTTTCTCCGGCATCGACCTTTTAATTCCGTTACTTCTTTTCCGGCGTTGACCTCTTAATCCCGTCACTTCACTGTGTTGTCTTTTTCATGTAAGTTTTTCTTTTCACATTTGTTCCTTGTTCGTCTTTTTGCTTTTGTTTTCCTTTTATCGATTATGTCGGACCTCGACTTCGCACCGTTTGACGACGATTATGTCCGTGAGGTCTCTAACGAGGTCGAAGAGATGGTTGAGGAAGCTTCAACCAGCTCTCCTGGGTGTAATTCTCATCCCGCCGACTTCCTTCATCTGGCGAATACAACCGACGAGGGTTTAGGTTTTGATCCCAAAAAGTTGATTCCGCCACCTGTCCCAACCCCTCGTTTGTTACCAAAGAAGGATAGGTCGGGAAGTCTGGTTTGTCAAGAGACAATCGATGATTTGCGGGAGCATTATCCCTGGCTCCGAGGTCTCGAGACTATCATTCCTGGGGAGGATAGGGGACCTGGCGATTACCCAAAGGGGTACTTCACTATTTTCGTGGCCCAGATTATCTGCGGCTTCACTTATCCGCTGGCGGATGAAATTGCTTCCGTCCTAGGCGGTTACGGAATCACGCCCGGGCAATTGCATCCTAACGGCTGGGCCGATTTGACTCTGGACAAATTCCTGGAGGATTGTTTGGAGGTTCCCTTTTCGCCCAAAATCTTCTCCAAGCTCCACCATTTCAAAAGCTCGGCGGGGTATTTCACTTTCATCCGCCAGAGCGGATACTATGGTTTTGACGAGAAGCTGAACAAGATCCGCGAGTGGGATCGATCTTACTTTTTTATCAAGTTTAATGAGGAAAACCTGAACTTCCTTCGTTGCTGGAGCCGACCCAACGTAAAGAGTTTGAACTTCGGGTATCCCAGCAAGGAAGAATCCGCCGTTATCAAGTTCTTGAAGAGCACTCCTCCTTTTGTATGGACATACGATCAGGCCTTTCATATGCTAAGGAGCCGAGTAGCGATTGCGTACCGCGAGGGGGATCGCGTTGTCTATATTCCTTATCGCATTTTTGTGCAAGGTACTTTTTATTTCCAAGTTGATGGTTTCTTTTAACCCTTTGCAGGGGTGATCCTTTATCTCAAATCGCTGCAGATCGGGAGGCTAAAGCCCTGGCGAGAAGAAAGAAGCGGATGACGGAAACCGCTTCCGTTGTAGGGGTGGATCCTTCTAGCGGGACGATTCCTTCTATTGGGGCGGCTTCCCCGGTTGGGGCTCCCGCTTCACAAGGTCCCGCTTCTGCCTCCGAGGATCTTCCTTTAACCAGGAAGCGGAAGATAAGTGCGGATACAGTTACTTCTCGTTCTAAAAAGAAGAACACTTCAGTGTCCCTTACTGTTGGCGGCGCACCTGTATCCGCCTCGTCTAAAGGAAAGAGCAGTACCCCCATTCATGAGGTATCTTGATCTACTCCCTCTCGTATTGATACTTTTTCCTCATGAGCCATCTGCCATTCCCTTGATATTTTTCTTTATGCTTTTGCAGCCAATCCCCGATATTAGCGGATGGTGGACTAGGACTTTCGGCCTGGCCGTGAACTTCTCTTGCAAGGATATTGTATCTTCCATATGCAATGTCCTCGGGCGACTTCCCTCCGCCTCCCGTGTGCGCGAGCAAGTACCGCTCCCTACTGCTGTGGAAGGGATCGAGAAGCGTTCTGTAGAGGTATATTATTGCTTTGTCCTTCGCTTTCAAATACCTTGTGTTCATTGTAACCGCATATTTCTATTCGCCCATTTTTATTTGTGAGACGTGTTATATGCATATTATCAATTTCGCTGAGGGCATTCTCCGAAGGGATGCAGAGCGAGCCAAGGAGTTGGAAAGTCTTGGTACGGAATTGGCGACTCAGAAGTCGCTTTATGATGATGTCCAAGGGAAGGTGAAGGTCCTAGAGGGCACCTGTCAGAAGGCCGTGGGCGAGAAGGAGGAGGCCCTTAAATCCCTTCAGGCCAAGTCTGATGAACTGCAAAAAGCCCTCGACGACCTAGCTGCTTTCAAGGAGGCCCAAAAGAAGAGGGTTGAGGAGATTTTGGCTGAAGATGGCGCCCGCATCTACTGGTATGGGGAGCGGATTCATGCCGCTTATGAGCACGGGCATCAGGGTCTAGTACTTAACCGCCCCAAAGTTCCCATCCCTGAAAAGGATTTAACTGGGGAATGGGATAAGCTGGAAGCCGAGGATGCTGATATGGATGAGGTACTCTTCTTAGATTGGAAGAGTCTTCAGGATCCTCCGATTAGCTGCGAGATCCCTATTCAGCCCGCGGAAGGAGAGGCGTCCCAAGCCGTTTCTCAACCTGTGCAAGAGGTACCTCTCGCCGAAGAGGTTACTGAAGCGGTTACCGATTCAAGGGTTGAGGATTCGCTTGAAGTAGATCCTCCTACCGGAGGAGATGAGGGAGTCGCCGCAGTCCAGGAGGGCATTAGGGGCGAAGGAGAGGAAGCTGTAGCATAGCTTAACTTATATTTGGACTTTTGTATGTAAAAACCATGTAACAAACCGCTCTGATATATATATTTTCTTTCGGTTGTTGCTTTTCATATGTGTGTGATTGTCACTTTTTTGCCCTTTATATGTGCCTTTTGTCCTTTTACCGACTCCATATTTGTGTTTCTTCATAGCTAGGGTGGCCAGACCCTTTTTGCAATTTTGAGTACTCGTTTATTCGCTTAATTTTATGTTTTAACTTATAATTCTTCTTTCAAAATAATCATAAGTTTTGATCATAAGGTTTTGCGAGTGATGCGTAATCATGCATCCGCCTTTCTTTAACAGGCAACACATTTATGTGTTTTTGATTTTAACCCTAAGGTTTTTTGCAAGTGATGCGTAATCAAGCATCCGCCTTTCTTTAACAGGCAACACCTTTATGTGTTTTTGATTTTAACCCTAAGGTTTTTTGCGAGTGATGCGTAATCATGCATCCGCCTTTCTTTAACAGGCAACACCTTTATGTGTTTTTGATTTTAACCCTAAGGTTTTTTGCGAGTGATGCGTAATCAAGCATCCGCCTTTCTTTGAGAGGCAACACATTTATGTGTTTTTGGAAAGAATCCGCATTTTGTTGTAACATACTGAGTGAATGTAATAACTTTTATTGATGACGAGAAAAAGTTTATTACATATGTACACCAATTGTGCGGGATCGAAGCCTCATTAAAACCTTTTATCAGAAAACCCAGTGGGAAAAACTCATAAAAGGAAAAAGAGTACTCATCATTTCCTCGAACTACTCGGCCTTTCTATATAGGCGTAGATTCTCTAGATTCCAGGTGCGCGGGAGCTTCTTTCCACTCATTTCTTCTATTTCGAAAGTGGCCGGTCCCATCTTCTTGGATACTTTGTATGGCCCGATCCAGTTGACGCCTAGCTTGCCTTTGCCATCTCTAGACTGTATTTTATCTGCTTTTTTCAAGACCAAGTCGTTTTCGTTGATCATTACTTTTCGCACTCTTCTGTCATGGTATTTCTTGATTCTGTTGCGGTACATTGCCATTCGCATGTAAGCTTTTTCTCTTCGTTCCTCCACAGAATCCAAAGCATCTCTGATGTTGATAGGATTTTGTGTGTCGCAATAATAAATTGTTCGATCTGTGGGCGACTTGATTTCAACAGGTAGGACTGCTTCGGCTCCATAAACTAGCGAGAAAGGTGTTTCGCATGTTGCTGCCTTTACAGAGGTTCTGTACGCCCATAACATATGGGGTATTTCATCCGCCCAACCTGTTTTTTTGTCACCTAGCCGCTTCTTGATGCCTTGAACCATGGCCCTGTTGGTAACCTCTGTCATACCATTTGTTTGGGGATGGTTTACAGAAGAAAAATGATTCTTGATTCCCATGCTTTCGCAGTATGTTTTGAACTTGGCACAGTTGAACTGGGTGCCATTGTCGGTTATAAGCTTCTGCGAGATCCCAAATCGCATGATAATATTCTCTCGTAAGAACTCGATCATTCGCTCAGGTGTTTGTGCGGTTACTGCCTCCGCTTCTACCCATTTGCTGAAGTGGTCCACTGCGACTATCAAATACTTCCTTTTCTTTGTTGTTTCTGGGAATGGACCCACTATATCAATTCCCCATGTTGCGAATGGCCACGCCGTCATTATAGTGATTTGTTCAGCTCCGGGAACATGCTTTTCATTCGCATGGATTTGACAGTTGTGACATTCCGCAACCATCTTCTGGGAATCTTCCACCACCTTGGGCCAGTAGTATCCCACCAGTTTGACCTTTCTTGCCAATGCCGCCGAAGCTTCGTGCGCGCCACAAATTCCTTCGTGTAGTTCTCGCAGCACATAGTCTCCTTCATTGCGGCTAACGCATTTCAACCATGGACATGTGTACGATTTCCGATACAAAGTTCCATCCCGCATTGAGTATCGTGCCGACTGCCCAATTATTTTTCTGGCTAAGCTCTTATCAACCGGCAAATCTCCCTGCTCCAGATATTGACGGATTGGCATCCGCCAATCTTCATCGTCTTCCAGTTCCTCGATGATCATAATCTGATCAACCTCGAATGCTGGTGCCGATTTTATTTCCAAGCTGCATGCTTTTTGACTCCATGGTTCTCTACTTGCCGCTGCTTTTGCCAATTCGTCAGCTTTTGCATTTTGGCCTCGTGGAACATGCACCATCTTCCAAACGACTCCCTTGTGCGTTAACTCTTGTGTCAATCGGCTGACCACCTGATGGTATTTTACTAGCTCCTCCTGTTTCACCAGATAATTTTTTGTGATCTGGTTTATCATGAGTTTGGAATCGCTGTAGATTACCACTCTTTCTGGGGTGAGTTCATTGAGCAACCTCAATCCACATATCATAGCCTCGTATTCCGCGGCATTATTGGTAGTTTTGAAAGTTAATTTTTCTGCATAGTACAGGCGGATAACCTCCGGACCTTTGATGACGACTCCTAGCCCAGCTCCGTCTGCAGATAAGGCCCCATCTGTGTACATGCTCCACTCTTCTTTTTGTGCCTTTGGACATTCATCATCATCCCAGGTGAATTCGTTCACGAAGTCGGCGAGCACTTGGCTCTTTAGCGCTGGTCTTCCTTCATAGCGGATATCAAATTCGCCCAGGCGAATTGACCATTCCATCAACCGGCCGGATGCGTCAGGTTTCTGCAGTACCTTTCGCATTGGGATGCCAGTTCTCACAATGATAGTATGCGCCTGAAAGTATGGTTTCAATCTAGCCGCTGTGGTTATCACTGCGAGGGCCATTTTGTCCAACTTCGAATACCGGAGTTCTGCATCCTTCAGGACTTTGCTCACGTAGTACACTGGATATTGTTGCCCTTCTTCTTCTCGCACCATCACAGTGCATATCGCCATGCTGGTGACGGATACATAAAGGAACAAATCTTCTCCGTCTTCCGGCCTGCTCATTAAGGGCGGATAACATAGTAATCGTTTTATCCCCTCAAATGCTTCTTGACAATCCGGCGTCCATTCAAAGGACTTGGATTTTTTGATGGCATTGTAGAAAGGTAGACATCGCCTAGCTGAGCATGATATGAATCGCCTTAATGCCACCAACCGCCCGTTCAGTCTCTGTACTTCCCTTATGTTCCTTGGCGTCTTCATCTCCATTACTGCTTTAACCTTCTCAGGAATCGCCTCAACCCCTTTGCCGCTAACAATGAAACCCAGGAACTTTCCCGCTCTTGCTCCGAATGTGCATTTCTCTGGGTTCAATTTGAGGCCATATTTGATCAATACTTCTAGGATTTCTTTGATATCCCGCGGGTGGTCTTGCATTTTCTTGCTTTTGATGATCATGTCATCAACATAGATCGAGAAGTTCTCGCCGGATTTGTCTGAAAATATCTTGTTCATCATCCTCTGGTATGTTGCTCCCGCGTTTTTCAATCCAAAGGGCATCACCTTGAAGCAATAAGTCGCCTGGTGAGTTATGAATGATGTTTTGATTTCATCCGCCTTCTCCATGGGTATCTGATGGTAACTGGATTTCACGTCGGTGAATGATAAAGCTTCATATCCTGTAGTTCCATCTACCAATATATCAATGTTAGGAAGTGGATACATATCTTTCGGACATGCCTTGTTCAAGTCTTTGAAGTCGACGCACATTCTGTACGTTCCATTCGGCTTTTTGACTAGCACCACATTGGCTAGCCATTCCGGATAGGTGACTTCTCGAATCGCATCCGACCTTAGCAAGTCCGCCACTGCTTTTTCAATCGCCTTTTGCCGCTCAGGAGCATGTCCCCTCTTCTTTTGCCGCACTGGGGTTGCCCCTTTGTCTACATTCAACCGATGGGTTGCTACGTCTGGGCTTATTCCTTTTAACACTTCATTTGGGGCGGCAAATGCCGACTCACATTGGATCAATACCTCGGTAATGGCCTTCTTTGTTTCTTCTGAGAGTCCAGCTGCTATTCGTACGTTCTTGTCATTCGAGATGGAGAATAGTTCCGTTTCTCCCAATGCTTCCGTCGGCAGCTTCCCTTCGACTTTATCCTCCTCTTCCAGTTTTGGTTCAAGTGATAATGTATAGGCCTGTTGAGATACAAGTTGATCACCTTCAACTATGACTCGCCCTTGGTGTGTTGGCAAATGTAACGTTAAATGCTTCATTGAGATGAGCGACTCCGTCTCCGACAGGAATGGCCGTCCCAGAATTATGTTGTAGGCCAGTGGGAGATCAACAATGGCGAATTCTAAATCTCCTCGCCATTTTAGATTCTTATCGCCCATTTCTGCCTCCAACACCACCTGCCCACTTGTTTGGGAGGATTGACACCCAAAACCAGTTACATCCATGAAGGTGTGTTCCACCTGCTCGTCGTTGATTCCCAACTTGTTGAATGCTGTCCGGGTAATGACATTACAAGAACTGCCAGTATCAATAAGGACCCGCTTGACGTCCCATCCTTCTACAGCCATTGTAATCACCAAAGCATCCGCATGCGGCTCCGTGATTCGCACGAATGAGTAATTGAGGGCATCCCCCCTATGAGTGTTGCTTTTTCGCTGTTCACGGCGAGCTCTTTTTGTTGGAGGCTCATAGATCCCGCCGGCTATCACATTTATCACTCCTTTTTTCTGCTTTTTTTCAGGCCTTGCCTCTTCTTCGTGTGGTAACGTTGCTTTCTCGTCACTAGTCTCCTTTCGTACAAATTGATTCAGCTTGCCCCTTTCGATCAGCCTTTCAATCTCCTTCTTCAATTCATAGCAATCGTTCGTGTCGTGGCCGTTCAATCTGTGGAACCTGCAATATTTGTTAGGATGTCGCCCCAAACTGGTTCGACCTTTTACCTCGGGGAACCGCACATCCTTCTTCAGGGGACTCTTTTCAATCCAAAGTAACACCTCCTGGCAAGTCGTGTTTAATGGTATCTGATATCCGCCACTTTGAAAGGGGCGATCGCCTCTTCGAACAAAATTACTTTTGGACTGGGTCTGGCGCCGATTGTCCGAAGTGGATCTAGCGGCATCTCTTTCTCGCCGGGTTTGAGCCCTATGTTCCCTGTTGACATCATCCACTTCTATGAACTCCTTTGCTATCTTCATGAGCTCGGCTACAGTGCGTGGTTTGTTACGGATGATTTCTTCCCACATGCTCCAATCTGTGGTTCCATCCGCCATGATGTTGCGAATACTCACGATATCTGGGTTCTGCAATCGCACCAGGATATCGTTAAAGGCGACAACAAATTCCCTTAGGGAATTATAGTTTCTCTGTTTGATCTCCTTCAGCTGCCTATCTGTCACATCTGCCGCTTTACAGCCCACGAACTTCGCACAGAAATCCCGACTATATTGTTGCCAATTATGAATAGATTCTACCGGTAAAGATCGAAACCAATCAGATGCCGCACCGCCCAAAGTTGTCGAGAATAGCCTGCAAATTATGCTTTCGCTTGCCCCTGCAACATCCATTAACTCTCTGTAGTTCCTGATATGAGCCTCAAGGTCAGAATTTGGATCCCATAGTATTTTGGTATGGCAGGTGCTTTGATTCTGTGATCTGGAATGAATTCCCGCAATTAAGGGGCAAAAGGTGAATCGCTCTGGACCTCTGCTCTCGGCCTAGGCGAGTACCCCATTCGCTCCATCATGCTTCGTAATTGATCTTCTAAGTCAATATCGGGTATTCGCCGGACTTCTTCCATCCGCTGCTGGGGAATTCTGGGTGGCATCCACCCGCCCATCGGTGTTGAGACGTGTGCCTATTGGGGGACTAACCGATGTCCCGTTATAGGATCAAGTTCCATGTGTGCTCTCGCCCAGGAGTTATCAACTCCGTATGTCTGTGAGGAAAAGGTTCCACTTGCTGTAGCGGAAGAGTGCCTTGCACTCCTGGCAACGGTTGGGATGGCTGCCAGGTCGGATGTATCGTCGTAATGAGATCTGGGTGCGAGTAGTTGCTCGGGTGGCTGTGTGGGTTTGTACGACTACTCTGGCCCACTTGATTTGGTGCCTGAGATGGCTGCGGGAGGGCCGATATGATAGGGATAGTCGGTGATTGTGTTGAGATAACCACAGGTTCTTGAGGAGCAGCCGCCACGGCGGTATTGTGTTCGGCGAGGGCCGTTAGTAAATTAATCATTCGATCTCCAGCCGCCTGGCTCATGTTCGAAGCCAAGACTTGTCCTGCCATCTGCACAAAATCACTATTGGACATTTCCATCTCAGCTTGCACTTGGACTTCCAATAAGGGACTCAATTGTCCTGAAGGACCCGATGAGCTAGGCACCACAGGCTGTGCACTTGCAGGTTGCGAATTCGCAATCCGTGGTCCCCTGGAGTTCATACTGGTTGATCTAGTGGTAACGCCGGTCGTTCGTGATGGTTTTGACATGTTCTTCGTGTACCTTTAACCAAATGTTGGTAAAAAAGGTCCACGCTCACCGCACCAATGATAACTTGCTGGATCCGCTTTGATATTCTTTGCCGGAGTTACCTGCAAAACAAAACCGGAGACAGGATCTCCGGGAAAACTCTCTGACGATCAAGTGAGTTTTTGTAATAATGAGTCTCTGATTTATCAATAGCTTTTGTGGGAGAAAATGTGAACGTACCTCCCCCCTTATTCTTAAGGCCTTTTATAGGTGTTTTTTGGGTAACCGCCGAGGGCGGTTACTCCTTAGTGGGCCACGTTCTGAGGGCGGTTACCCCTTTTTAGGCCATGTCCCTTTCGTGGCTTTCATGGCAACGAACGTGGTTTTGAGTGGGAGTCTTGACGCTCCGTTTAGGAATTCGGGGCGGTTTACTTGCTGCGCCCGCTTCCTTCATTCGGGTCCCGTCCAATCTTAGCCCATGGGGCTTTAATATGGGCTGGGCTTGCGAAATGAATATAACCCGTTTTGGGCTTCGCGGGTTATCATGATATTAGTCTTATGAGTGATCAAAGAGGAGGTGGGAACCACTATATGAACCGGTGTCTCAATCATAAACAGAGTATGGATCTGTGTGGGCTTTCGAATCTGGGTGCAGCTGGTCATAGATTTACTTGGAAACGTAATAGCATGTTTGTTCATTTGGACAAAGTTTATGCTAATATTGAGGCTATTGGTAGATTTCCTGAAGCAAATGTGCTTAATCTCCCTTTTCACTCGGATCACTGTCCTATTTTAGTCAGAATAATTAGAAGTCATCGCCCTAAAGGAGACAGACCTTTTAGGTACCAAGTGGTCTGGGAATCTCATCCTGAGTTTAAAAACTTTGTTCAAGATAATTGGCAGCCTCACTCCAATGTTTTACTTTAAGCAGAATCGAAGGTATTCAACGTAATTTGGAGATTAGATTTGATCATAGTCTGAATGGTCTTCTTAGATCTCTCTAGAAAGAACTCGAAGCTGTTCTGGGGCAGGAGGAGTTACTTTGGTTTCAGAAATCTAGGAAGGCTTGGATTAAAGATGGTGATCGCAATACCAAGTTTTTCCACCTTTCTACTATTATTAGAAGGCAGAGGAATCAGATTGATGCTATTAAAGATTCGAATGGAGATTGGGTTTATGAAGATCAGGATATTCGTCGTTTGGCCCTTTATTTTTATAAAGACTTATTCAAAGAGGAGAGTGTGGATCTGGATAAAGAGTTTTCTAGGACTACGTTTCCCAGGTTGAGTGAGGATTTGATTATGGAAGCTTTCCATCCTATTGACCAGAAAGAGATTGATCAGGCTTTCTCGAGTATTGGTGCTACCAAAGCTCCTAGGATTGATGGTATTCCTGCCGGTTTTTACCATAAACATTGGGACACTGTGAAGCAAGGTATTTATAGTTTTGTTAAAGGAGTTTTTAGTGGTTCCGAGGATATTAGGCTTGTGAATAAGACTCTCCTAGTCTTGATTCCAAAAGTGGAGAAACCGTCCTCCTTTTTACAAATGAGGCCTATTAGTCTTTGTAATGTGTTGTACAAAGCTATTACCAAAATTCTGGCTAATAGAGTCCAACGTATTCTTCTAGATATTATTAGTCAGAATCAAGGCAGTTTCGTTCCTGGGAGACAGATGATGGATAATGTTGTTATTGCCCAGGAGATGGTTCACTCTATGAAAATTAAAAAGGGTAGGAGGGGTATTATGGCTCTTAAGTTAGATCTGGAGAAAGCTTATTACCGCCTCAACTGGAGCTTTCTTCTAGAGAGTCTGGAGAGAGCCGGTATTCCGGATTATTGGAAGAGATTAATCGAGGTATGCATTTCTTCTCCAGTTTTTCAGGTTTTGATTAATGGAGACATGTCGGAGGAGTTCACTCCTTCTCGGGGCATCTGTCAAGGGGATCCTATGAGCCCTTTCTTATTTGTTATTGCTATAGAAAGGTTGTCTCACCTTATCCAAGAGGCTGTGGGCAATGGGAATTTCCATCTAGTTTCAATCAATAAGTACTATCCTTCGATTACTCATTTGTTCTTCGCAGATGATGTTATGATCTTTGTGGAAGGGAATGAGGATCAAATTGGTGTGGTTATGGACATCCTTAACCGTTTCTGCGCTGTGATGCGCATTTTACGTATACGTGCATGTGAAGGTAAGTGTACCTTAGTCATGTATCAAGTAATAAAGTGAAAGTAGAGTATCGTTCCCATGAGGATGGTGATTATAAGTACTAATCTTTTTGCTCACTAACTATTATTTAAACAACCAAAAAGTAGAGTTTGTTGGACAACCAAGGTAAGACTTTAAGCAAGAAATGAAATGAAAATTACACAAATTACGTGAGGAATTACTTATAATGAAAGAAACTAAGGCTTTTAGCTTCACTTAAGATGACGATTTTTCTTATTAACTAATAGTTCTCGAGATTGGTTCTAAACTCTCGACTAATTACTTTCCCTTGGTCCGGCTCAAGTAATTAATCAAGAGAAGCATTAAGTTTTCTTAGTTTCAAACCTTCGATTTATTACTTTCCCTTGGTCCGGCTCAAGTAATAAATCTAAGATTTGTAATAAGATTTAATCTAAACCTTTTTAACGTACTTTACCTTGGTCCGGCTAAAGTGATTACTTAAGATTCAAGGAAAACTGCTCGAGTAATCAGTTCTAAACTTTCGATTTATTACTTTCCCTTGGTCCGGCTCAAGTAATAAATCTAAAATTTGTAATAAGATTCATGAAAAACCTTGGAAAACCAATAAGCCACACTAAATGGTCATTAGGTCCAACTTATGAATTTCGATTAATCAATTTAATCATGGTCAATATAAACGATTAATTATATTCAAGTAGAGAGTTGGCCCATCTCCTACAAGCATTAAGAATCATAAGTTAGTTCTTAAAAAGGATAAAGATAACTTAAATAGGTTAAACGTAATTACCACATAATTAGGTTAAGATCCGCTTTTATCCTTAGTTAAGGGGGTTTTAGCCCATGATTAGATTAAAACACACCTTAGAAAGATAGATAATAGAATTCATATTAATAAAAGAGATTAAAGTTTAGAAGAAACCGTGATGATGATTGCCGAACGAACTTCTTCGGTAACTTGAAACTTACTTTTATTAGATGAACTTTTGCACAAACAACACTTTAACAACAATAACTACAACACAAATAACTTATTTTTAAGGAGAAAATTCAGCAAAATAACATTATAGAGGGAGGAATAAAGCCTAAGCTTGGTGTGTCTTCAAATGGCACCCAAGGTCTCTTTTTATAGTAAAATGGCGCACAAAATTCCAAAGACTAAGTCTTCTTATGGCCGCCCACTCCATAATCTTCTGAATTTTGCATTTAAGAGAGGATGGTGGAAGACTTTGACAATTTAGGAGTTGAAATGTGCAAAGGTGGGAAAGGAATCATAGGCTTCAACATGTTCATCAACTTTGGGAATTTTCTGGGCTTGATACACTTCGAATTTGGAGAAGCCATTATTAGTCACTTGTTCATCTTTCTTTTAGCTTTCCAACGCATTTTGAATCGCCTCAATCCGAGTCCGTATGAGGGAGATACGTTGAACATACGAAAATGTGTCAAATCTGTCCTGGTGTGAACAATTGAACTTTTATCTTACAGCATCCATCCGCGACGAAGTGTATGCTGATGTCACTAAAACTCCTTTTTTCTGGTCCCTTTTACTCCCGAGTTGTCGCCTTAAGCCCCGACTTGGTTATTTGTGCCGAAAACCTTGCGAAAGTGCCTAAAAAACACACAAAGTGGCTTAGATACATAAAACGAAGAAAATATACAAAAACCATTATTAAAATTTATTAAAATGGTACAAAATAGCTAGTAATTAAATACTAAAAATGCTCTAAATTACGACGATAACACGCTGCTTCTGGCCAAAAGCTTAATATCCAAAAATCCCGGATGTTGTGTTCTAAAAACATGAGTCAGGGAGTCTGTAAAAGGCTGAGTGAAATATCTGGCATCCCTTTGACAAAGTCTTTGGGAAAATATCTGGGGGTTCCCCTCCATAGTGACAGAGTCTCCAAAGCCTCCTTTAAAGAGACTATTGACAAAACTAATGGTAAATGTGCCATTTGGAAAGCTAAAACTCTTTCTCTAGCGGGCCATCTTAATTTGATTCAGTCTGTCAATTGTGCGGTTCCTAATCATATTATGCAAGCTTGTAGATTGCCTGAGCCGGTTCTTAACGATCTTGATAAAATCAATCGGCGTTTCCTGTGGGGGGACTCTACGGAGGGGAAAAAGATCCACCTTGTTCCTTGGAAGAAGGTTTGTCAACCTAAAAATTTGGGAGGCCTGGGGATAAGACATGCCAATGACAATAACAAAGTGTTACTAATGAAGCTCATGTGGAGAATGTGGCAACTCCCTTCGTCTCTTTGGATTCATCTTCTTTGCAGGAAATATAGAAAAGATAGGATTTTTGGGGGTCCCAAAGAGAGAGTGGTCAATTGCTCTTTTCTTTGGAAAGGCCTGAGTGATGTGTTTTCAGAGTTTTTCTCTGGGATAGGTTGGGCTGTGGGTAATGGGAAGGCTATCAGCTTCTGGAATGACATATGGATTGGTGATAAATCTTTATTGGAAGTTTGTAATTCCCCACCACCTGTTAATATTCGGAATTGGAGGATTGCTGATGTGGTGGATTCTGAGGGGGATTGGATTTGGTCTAAATTTGACTCTTTCTTTAGCCTGGAGACGCTTTTGAGAATTAGAGGGGTTAAAATAAGTAATAAGGAGGAGGATAGGGGTAGTCATTGTTGGGCGTTGACAAACAATGGGGCTTATACCTGTAAGTCTGCCTTTGAGGCCTTCAATCAAAATATGCGGGCCCTCATTCTGAAGTTTGGAAACTCATTTGGAATCTAAAAGTTCCCTACCGTATTAGGAGCTTTATGTGGCTTGGGGTTAAGAGTAGGTTGCTTACTAATTCTGAGAGGAATAGACGGCATTTGGTGGATTCGGGGGCTTGTAGAAGATGCAGAGGGCATGTTGAATCAATTTGCCATGCTCTTAGGGATTGTACTAGGAGTAAAGAGGTGTGGAAGAAAGTTCTCCCTCATCACCTGCTGTCTTATTTCTTGGCCCACTCGGATCTTGACTGGTTTGTTGATGGAGTTAGTGGGAAGTTGTTGGCTAACCTGGAGCATGGTGATATCTTCTTTGCTATTGTCTGTCACCAGATTTGGAATTGGAGGAATGAGGAGATTTTTGGAAGAAAATCGGTTATTATCCCTAATTTGGTTGAGTTTTTCTCTAAAAGTTAGATAACATTACTGAGAGCTTCAAAGGCGATTCCCTTGCTAGGTCTATCTAGAAGAAGACTATCCACCTCTTGGGCTGGTGCAGGCCTAGAGAAGGGATGGTGAAATTAAATACGGATGGTTCTTGCCTTAAGGATGGTAAAATTGTGGCAGGAGGTGTTCTGACGGATGATGGGGGTGCTTGGGTGTCTGGGTTTACTCAGAATCTGGATTTGAGATCGTCCTTTTCGGCTGAGCTTTGGGAGATTTTTTCTGGCCTTAGACTTGCCAAGAGTCTGGGTTTGAAGCATTTACTGGTTGAATCTGATAATCTCAAAGCTATCAATATGATCTCCGATAATAAAGCTATTTGTGTTAATAGCCAAAATTTAATCAAACGCATTAGAAGATTTTGTTCTTCCTTTGATTACATCAATTTCAGCCATGTCATTAGAGAGCAGAACCGGGCTGCGGATCGTTTGGCGGTTGCTGGTCATGAGAGAATGTTGGGCGTCACAACCTTCTCTTCTCCTCCTGGTTATATTTCTTCTTTTCTTTTTGAAGATGTGGTGGGGGTTAGCTTCCCGAGGCTAATCACGGGTTAAGTTTCTTTCTTTGTTTGTTTTTCTTTCTTGTTTCTACCAAAAAAAATTTAATTTTTGGTTCAAAAGTTAAAGCATACCAACTAAGTAAATAAAAATAGTTATTAAGTAGCATTTTAATGAGATAATGATTAAAAAAACAAGTAAAATAAATAAAAAGTATTAAAGGGTTATATTTGATTTTATATGTATACGGATAAGTTAAGTTAAGGAGAGAGAAAAAAGAAAATATTAATAATAACAATCATTATCTATTTTTAGTTGATAAAATAATAATAATTTAAGAATTAAATTAATTCTACCGTAAGTATATATATATATATATATATATATATATATATATATATATATATATTTATTGATCAAGTGACCTCTTATGGCAGGTTACTAATAGGTTATCAGGTTACTTAAAGGTGTATTTCTCTCTCTCTATGATAAATCATTTTCTTTTTTTCAAAAAGGTTTCTCTCCCTATAATAATTGATTCACATTGTTCAAAAATACTTAATCTTTCCATAATAAATTGATTTACATTATCCCATTTCTTTATCAAATTTAATTAAATAAAAAATAAAAAAACCACGTAAATTTAATTAAATAAAAATAAAAAAACAACCCGCCACGTTTGTAATGTAACTGCCTCATATCACCATTAAAAAAACTCTCATATAACATAAGAAAAAATAAAAGGCAACTAGCCATGGTTGTATGATATGGTATATTTATTTTTATTTTTGGAAAAGAATATGATATATTTATATTATAATAATATAGTATATTTATTCATATATTAATTTATTTTATGAATAATTTTATAATTAATCTTTTTTCGGTTAACATATAATGAATGGTTTTCATATTTCATTTTTTTATTAAATTTAAATTTTTTTTGATTTTGTTGAATTTTGATTTTGATTCCAATTCCGAAATTTGAACCAAACACTCTTAAAAGTAATTGGATTCCGATTCCAGAATTAAACCAAACAAAATAAATAAATAGTCATTCTGATTCTCATTTCGTAACATTCCGATTCTGATTCCAATTCCGATTCCGAAGTTTGAACCAAATGCCCCCTAATAGTAATAAAATATAGATTAATTAACAAAGAGAAGATAGTATTGGAAATAAAATATACAAGCATCAATTAGGTACGATCTCTTTTTACAACATTTTCAACACTAAATAGTTATTTAACTCTTTAAAATAATATCTATCCATTTTAAAATAATTGTCACATATTCATATATATTAAGGAAATAATTGATTTGCATTAAATTTAGGAAACATAAACTAATTATCTATATTATTTACAATTCTCATTTTTTGTACCACTCATTAAATTAATCCACTTTTCATACATTAAAAACTTAAAAGTGCAATTAATATTAAGCTCATTAATAAGGGTAATATGAGAAAAAGTTTTCTTAAAAACTAAACATGACAAATAATATGAAATAAAAAAAAATTAGATCAAATGTGACAATTATTTTGAAATGGAGGGAGTATAAAATATTAGGTAACACAAATTTATCTAGACTACGGATTTATAAATTGAGTTTACAATTCTAAGGATTTATTTTAAGCTTATATTTATTATGTTACATTAGGGATTGCAAGCTCAATGATTGTTTTTAAATAAAAGAAAGCTTAAAGAAATAAAAAAAAAAAAACTCTAAGAATTTACAAATTGAGCCTACAATCTTAAGGATTTATAAATTGAGCTTACAATGCTAAGGAATTATAAATTAAGCTTATATTTATTAATGTCACTTTAAGTTACATTATGTTAGGTAACGTTAAGTTACTTTATGCCAGGTTACGTTACGTTACGTTACATTACGTTACGTTACGTTACGTTACGTTACGTTACGTTACGTTACGTTACGTTACGTTACGTTACGTTACGTTACGTTACGTTACGTTACGTTACGTTACGTCATGTTACGTCACGTTACGTTACGTTATGTTACGTTACGTCACGTTACATCACGTCACGTCACGTCACGTCACGTCACGTCACATTAAGTTATGTTACGATACATTAATCTAAGTTACATTACGTTACATTAATCTAAGTTACATTACGTTACGTTACGTCACGCCACATTCAGTTATGTTTCAGTTTAGTAATATGTCAGTTTAGTAATGTTTCACTTTAGTGATGTTTCAGTTCAACCATATTTTAGTTGAGTAATGTTTCAGTTTAGTATTATTTTAGTTGAATAATGTTCGAGTTTAGTAATATTTCAGTTCCACAATATTTCAGTTCGGTGATGTTTTAGTTCAGTGATGTTTCGATGGAGTGATATTCAATTTATTAATATTTCAGCTCGGAGATATTTTATTTCAGTAATGTTTCAGTTTAGTAATATTTCAGTTTAATGATGTTTCAGTTCAGTAATGTTTCAGTTCAGTAATTTTTCAGTTGAGTGATGTTTCAGTTTAGTAATATTTCAGTGCAGTAATATTTCAATTGAGTGATGTTTTAGTTCAGTAATATTCCAGTTGAGTGATGTTTCGGTTCAGTAATGTTTCAATTTAGTAATGTTTCAGTTCAATGATGTTTCAATTTAGTAATATTTTAGTTCAGTGATATTTCAATTCAATGATATTCTGGTTCAGTGATATTCAGTTTAGTAATAATTCAGTTCAATGATGTTTCAATTCAGTAATATTTCAGTTCAGTGATGTTTCAATTCAGTAATGTTTCAGTCGAGTGATGTTTCAGTTGAGTGATGTTTCAGTTCAGTAATGTTTCATTTTAGTAATGTTTCAGTTGAGTGATGTTTTAGTTCAATAATGTTTCAGTTCAGTAATATTTCAGTTCAGTACAATCTCTAACGTAGTGTAAGGTAACATTATGTAACGTTATGTTATGTTATGTTACGTTATGTTACATTGCGTTACGTACATTACGTTACGTTACGTTACGTTACGTTACGTTACGTTACGTTACGTTACGTTACGTTACGTTACGTTACGTTACGTTACGTTACGTTACTAAGGTTTCAGTTGAGTGATGTTTTAATTCAGTGATGTTTTAATTCAGTGATGTTCTAGTTCAGTGATGTTTCAGTTCAGTGATGTTTCGGTCCAGTGATATTTCGGTTCAGTAATGATTTAGTTCATTAATATTTCAATTTAATAATGTCTCAGTTGAGTGATGTTTCGGTTCAGTGATATTCAATTTAGTAATTTTCATTTTAGTGATATTTCGGTTCAGTAATGTGTCAGTTTAGTAATATTCCAGTTAAGTGATGTTTTAGTTTAGAAATGTTTCAGTTTAGTAATATTACAGTTCAATAATATTTCAGTTGAGTGATATTCCAGTTCAGTAATGTTTCAGCTGAGTGATGTTTCAGTTCAGTAATGTTTTAGTTTAGTAACATTTCAGTTCAGCAATGTTTGAGTTCAGTAATGTTTCAGCTCAGTGATGTTTCAGTTTCGTGATGTTTCAGTTCAGTAATATTTGAGTTTAGTAATATTTCAGTTTAGTGATGTTCCATTTCAGTTCAGTAATATTTCAGTTCATTAATGTTTCAGTTGAATGATGTTTTAGTTTAGTGATGTTTCAGTTTAGTAATGTTTTAGTTTAGCAATGTTTTAGTTTAGTAATGTTTCAGTTGAGTGATGTTTGAGTTCATTTATGTTTGAGTTCAGTAATATTTCAGTTTAGTAATATTTCAGTTCAGTAATGTTTCAGTTTAGTAATCTTTTAGTTCAGTAATGTTTCAGTTCAGTGATTTTTTAGTTCAGTAATATTTCAGTTCATTAATGTTTCAGTTTATTAATATTTCAGTTTAGTGATGTTTTAGTTCAGTAATGTTTCAGTTCAGTGATGTTTCAGTTCAATAATGTTTCAGTTTAGTAATGTTTCAGGTTAGTAATGTTTCAGTTCAGTAATGTTTCAGTTGAGTGATGTTTGAGTTCAGTTATGTTTGAAGTCACTAGTATTTCAGTTCAGTAATATTTGAGTTTAGTAATGTTTTAGTTTAGTAATCTTTGAGTTCAATAATGTTTCAGTTCAGTGATGTTTCAGTTCAGTGATGTTTCAGTTTAGTGATGTTTCAGTTCAGTGATGTTTCAGTTTAGTGATATTTCAGTTCAGTGATGTTTTAGTTCAGTAATATTTTAGTTCAGTGATGTTTTAGTTCAGTAATATTTCAGTTTAGTAATGTTTCAGTTCAGTTATGTTTCAGTTCATTAATGTTTTAGTTTAGTGATCTTTTAGTTCAGTAATGTTTCAATTCAGTGATGTTTTAGTTTAGTAATATTTCAATTCAGTGATATTTTAGTTCAGTGATGTTTCAGTTTAGTGATCTTTCAATTTAGTAATATTTCAATTGAGTGATGTTTTAGTTGTTGGTCCCTAGTGATTAGTTCCAAGGGGGGGTTAGGAACTAATGTAACCTTTTTTTTCGCTTTAATTATGCTGACTTAATTCAATTCTTTGAGTTTTGCAACTCAGCTTTGGTCAGCGCGGCCGAGTGAGGTGTAAGACGACTTTAGTCAGATACTGACTAGAACTGTTTTACTTGTGAGTTGGGAAATGACACTTTTTGTGGTCAGCTTCCAACTCAGCACTCTGATTTACTCAGTGTCAGCTTAAACAATTTATATACTGAGTAAATATAGCAAGCAACACATACAGATATATATTAAAAGAGAGTTGGAGATTACTCAGCACGACTTATCCTGGTTCGGCCTCTCCGCCTACGTCCAGTCCCCAGAATCCCTCCGGGCTTTTTAAATCCAATACCGAGCTCTTTAAAGGTAGAGCACAAACCGTTTACAAGGCAGATGAATTTGCAAGAGTACCGTCCTCTATTCGTCTACTCAACTCCTACTAAGTGCTATAACCCAACACCTAGATTTCTCTACCATTGAGTACTTAAAACCGAGTACTCAGCACACTCTCTTAATTATACAATTGATACAAAATTGTTCTTTTTCAGATAAAGAACACTTTAGATGATTACAAAAATCACTCTAGCTTTTACACAGAAATGGAAGTTTGGTGTTAGATCTTTTTCTTGTTTTGATGTGCTTTTGTATGTATGCTTCTTTTATTCTCTTGTATTTCGGCGAAGGATCCAAGAAGTATACTTGTCCTTTTATAGTTGAAACATGTAGGCATAATCGTTTGAATCTGAAATTATCCGTTGGATTCAAACGGCTTCTTCCGGTGACATGTTCTGGTCAGCTTCAGATTTGCAGGACAATCATGTCGTCTGAATTTCCTCAATCGTCAGGCTTGTCTTCTTCTTGCAGGTTTCATCTTCTTGTGCCAGTTTGTCTTTTAGCTAACGAACAGTTGACCCATGCATCTCAAAATCGTATCCGTGCATAATTCCAAAGCCTCTGAATTGGTGCAGACAGTTGTCGGATCTTATCTTTTAGCAAACAGATCATTCACGCTGTCCTGAAGATCACTCAGCTTGACTTTGATAACCGTTGTCTTTGATTGTTGCCAATTCAGATACTGAGTTCCCTTTTACTCAGCTTCCACGGTCAACTTCGTTTTGCAAGATATAGTTCTTAAGAAGACTTCTCTACTTTTGATACTGAGTTCCGTTCCACTCAGCTTCGTTGATTAGCTTGGTCTTTAAACTTCTGTTCTGAAGATAACTTATCTTCTATTGCGTTGAGTTACACTCCACTCAACTTGTGCTGTGTTCTCATGCTGACTTCGTCCTGTCTTACTTTTTATTTCCATTTACATTTATATTTATACTCAATATTGAACAAACATATTAGTACAATTAAATCAAAGCACTTAAATTTAATTGTCCTTTAATCATGGATTAACTTAAATAATTTTGTCAAATCAAAATCATGTGGAAAGGTGTTTCAACATTAGTTCAGTAATATTTTAGTTTAGTAATGTTTCAATTCGGTGATGTTTCAGTCCAATAATGTTTTAGTTGTGTAATGTTTCAGTTGAGTAAGGTTTCAGTTTAGTAATATTTCAGTTAAGTGATGTTTAAGTTTAGTGATGTTTTAGTTCAGTGATGTTTCGGTTCAGTGATGTTTCGGTTCAGTGATGTTTTGGTTCATTGATATTCAGTTGAGTAATATTTCAGTTCAGTGGTGTTTCAGTTTAGTAATGTTTCAGTTTAGTAATATTTCAGTTCAATGATGTTTCAGTACAATGATGTTTCAGTTTAGTGATATTTCAGTTCAGTAATATTTTAGTTCAATGATGTTTTAGTTCAGTAATATTTTAGTTCAGTAATGTTTCAGTTCAGTAATATTTTAGTTAAGTGATGTTTTAGTTTAGTAATGTTTTAGTTTAGTAATATTTCAGTTTAGTAATGTTTCAGTTGAGTGATATTTCATTTCAGTAATGTTTCAGTTGAGTGATATTTCAGTTCAGTAATATTTTAGTTTAGTAACGTTTGAGTTCAGTAAGTTTGAGTTCAGTAATGTTTCAACTCAGTGATATTTCAGTTTCGTGATGTTTCAGTTCAGTAATGTTTCAGTTCAGTTTTGTTTTAGTTCACTAATGTTTTAGTTCAGTGATGTTTCAGTTCAGTAATATTTCAGTTCAGTGATGTTTCAGTTGAGTGATGTTTCAATTCAAAATATTCAGTTCAGTAATATTTCAGTTCAGTAATGCTTCTGTTCAGTGATGTTTGAGTTCCATAAAGTTTTCTGTTCAGTGATATTTATGTTACGTTACATTATGTTTGTGTGAGGATATAAATCAATTGCATGAAGGGAGTAGTATTTAATACGACATTTAAATGGATGACACTAGACATTTATTATTATCATTAATGTGGCATTAGAATATATAAATTATAGAGATTGTAAGTTTAATTATTGTTTATAAATAAATGAATGAATGCTTAAAGAAATAAAAAAATTTAAGGATTTATAAATGGATCTTGGAATCATAAGGATTTACAAATTGAGCTTACAATCCTAGAAATTTATAAATTGAGCTTACAATTCTAAGATAATAAATAGGGAGACAATACCATTAATTAGAACATCATTAATGTTGTATTTGGTTATCATAAATAATGGTGTACATTCTCAATGTCAAGGTTTTAGTGTTCCCAATGAATAATCATTTATTAAGATTTAATGCATAGAACATTGATTAGACGGATACAAAATTACTTAAAAGAAGACGTCTTCTTATGTAAAATAAAAACATCCGGAAAAAAAAATTATTTCTTGGAAGTTGGTTATATCTTGAGGAAAGAGAAAACGTTTTTCAAAGCACAATATTCCAAGTTACAACTGACATGTCATCAGGTAAAACCTATTTTAATATTAAATTACAACTTAAATTATGGACCATTAGATCTTGATCCAATGAATATTAATCACTCACCACCCATGGAGATAATTTAGTGCTCACCATTAAAACCAACCCCATATATATATATATATATATGTCTGGTATCAGAGTCTGGGGGGTATATTTATAGAAAATTCGTGTTTATTTTGGAAAGATCTTTTGTAAGAATAATTTATTTTCCTGAGTGTTTTTGCCTAACCTTGTGTCTGGGTAGTAAGCCAGTGGAAATGCTGTGAAACCTAGAAAGTGCTTTGGATTGTAAGAAAAATAATTTATTATTGCAAACAATCTTTTTAAAATGGATGCCTTTTTCTGTAGAACTACCTCTACAAATTATGTATCAACCACTTCTTCTGATTCCAAGAAAATAATAAACAGTGAAGAAATAGTAATAGAAGATTTTCAAAAATCAATAGATAATTGGCAAATTCCAAAGAAAGAAAATGATGAAATTTATGAAACTTCTAAATTTCATTTTTTCAAAACAAATTTTACAATTAAGACTGAAGAAAGAGACCTTCAATTAACAAAACCTTTTGAAACAATAAATCTACTTTCTCAACAGTCTTTGAAAAAACACCGGGATAAAAAATTTAAATATATCCATATAGGTTTAATCCAAGTCGGAATTAAGCCTTTGACCAAAGAAGGACTAGATACCTCCATTCTTGCCATCCTAAGAGATGCCCGATTCATGAACTTTCGCGATTCCCTATTAAGTTCCGTAGAGTCTAGTCTCTGTACAGGTCCAATTTCTTTTGAATGTTATCACAATTTTACTATCTCCTTAAATGATAAAAATATTTTGAAGTCTTTGGTTTTACAAATCAAAACTCACAATTATAGAATGCTTGAAGGGTCAATTCCAGTTGCTTTAATCTATAGAATTCACTACAAGGCCATGATGTCCGCCTTTGCCACTAAGGTAAAATTCCATAGCAAGAAGGGTGAAACCATCCTTCTACAAACAGACTTAACCAAGTCAAACACTGTGATACCTAGATCTATACTTTGGAAGGAAGTTACGCTTCCTGAAGAATGGATATTGGAAGGGGTAAATGAACCTCGACAAGTTAGACCATTAGTGACTCCCAAACCAAACTCTGAGTTGAAACATATAACTCAGTACCAAGATGGGAAAGTTAAACTTTCATTCCATCGACATTCTACCAGCAGTAGATATTCAGATAATTCCTCGGTCTCAGATACCATAGACCTAGGAAAAGTTACTAATTTTCCATCTGTTATAAACTTGCCATACTCAAATATGGCAAGACATTCAACTTCTGAGATTCCCGATTCTATTTTAAGAGGTGTAAATTTCACCTCAGTGATACCCAGGGTAGTTTATGACAATCCTAATAGAGCAGAGAGTTCTGGAACTCAAGCTCGTATTGAGGAGACCCATAACACCCAAAACCAACATAATCAATCTCACATTCCTGAAATGGACTTGCCTACAAGCCCAACATTTTCAGCCGTCACAGAAAATGTTTTTAATGAACTGAATGTTATTTCAAGAGAATTTCATATCAACAAACAACTTCTTCATGATGACTTTTATTCAGAAAATAACATTGAAAAAAGGTCATGGTTTTTTAAAAATTTTATGGATTCCAGAAAAGCAATTCAAAATGAATTTTATGAATTTGTAAATCAAAATCAAGTTCATATTTTCTTTTTTGATTGGTTTGAAATTTATGCTTCAAAAAATTCTATTGATTATCCTTTTAGAAATTATGTTAGCCCAATTACCCTTAGAAATAAGGCACCTGAGTGGGAAATGTTAGATAACAGGAAAGTTTAATCGACTCATCCACCACTTGGGGGTATAAGGCTAGATCACAATAACCAAAAAGTAGAAGCGATTCCCTATAAGACACCCAGTAATGATGACAAAACCAATGTTGAAAATATAATTCTCCAAAATAACTATATCAATACCAATTTGAATACAATAGGAAGACAACTAGATAGGATAGAAAAACACCTTGATAAACAACCTATAGTTTTTGATTCCTCCAAACCCGTTACCAAACCTAAGATCCAAAATCCCATTTTTAAACCATATCAAATGACAAATCAAAGTTCAAAAAATATCCAAGACAGCAAATCTGAATACATCAAAGCCATTCGTGATCAATTAAGTAGGATGACTCCTACGAGTACCAACTCCAACCAAGATTCTGCTCAAATTATCCCTGATACTCCTACCCATTTGGCCAGTAAAGTTAATGTCATAACTCAAGACTCTGAAACTGAAAGTCTTATTGAACAATTCCAAGAAGTCACTCCTGAAATTAATAAACTTCATTGGTCTAGGATTCCACAAGACCGTTTGCAAATCATCCCTGCTCCTGATATCAATATAGCTAAACCTTTATCTCAATCTCGTTTCAATGCCACCTCTATCTATGATTGGAACATAGATGGACTCTCTGAGTATGAAATTCTTAGTCTTCTACAACAGATGACCATGGCTGCCAATGCTTATAAGACTCAACATGGTACCCAGGATAGGACAGTTGCTGAACTCCTCATAGCAGGATTCTCAGGGCAACTGAAAGGTTGGTGGGATTACTATCTCACACAACAACAACAAGAAGAAATTTTAGATGCCATTAAGATAGATGAAAATGATGAACCAATCTTTGATGATGATGGTGACTCAATTCAAGATGCCGTAGCCACTCTAATTCTTACAATTTCTCTTCATTTCATAGGAGATCCCTCCCATTTAAAAGACAAAAATGCTGAACTTTTATCAAATTTGAAGTGTAAAAAACTTAGTGATTTCCAATGGTACAAAAATACATTTTTAACTAGAGTAATGCTTAGAGAAGACTCAAACCAACCTTTTTGGAAAGAAAAGTTTTTGGCTGGCTTACCAACCCAATTAGGTGAGAAAGTTAGAAACAAAATTAGAGAAACACATGGACACCAAATTCCTTATAACAAATTCACTTACGGTGAGCTGATTAGTCTAACCCAACAGGAAGGATTAAAAATTTGCCAAGAAATGAAATTACAAAAACATCTAAAATGGGAACTTAAGAAAACTAGGTCCGAATTAGGAACTTTTTGTAATCAGTTTGACATCAACATAAATAAACCCTCAACATCAACTTGCCCAGGAAATTGTAGCAAAAATTCTAGGAGAAATACTTATAAGAAACCCAAGGAATTCATGAAAAAATACCAAAAGTCCCAAGATGATTATTATAGAAAATCCCAATATAGGAAACCGAGAAAATACAAACAAAAGAAAACTGAAATTAAGAACAAAGAAAATAAATTTAGAGATATTACATGTTATAGATGCCATAAAAAGGGACATACATCGAAATTCTGTAAATTCAATAAAAAAAACTACATGAACTACAACTAGAAGATGAAATAACCAACAAAATCTCCAATCTACTTCTTGATTCCTCTTCCGATATCTCTAGTTCTGATTCTGAAAACCTTTCTTCAATATCCTCTGAAAACAACCAAGACCTTCAATTAGATGAAATCGTTGCAACTAGCTCTACGAGCTCTTTTGAAATTAATGTTTTAACTAGGGAACAAAGTACAACTTTAGATATCATTAACAACATAAGAGACCCAGAACTCAAAAGAGAATTTTTAAACAAACTTTTAAGATCCTTAGACAACCAAAAAGAGAAAAAAGAAGATAAAAAGGTAGAGAAAACTTCCATTTTACCCAATACTAGTAAAGGAGCCTATGATCTCACCAAAATTCTAAATAAAAGGAAAAAACCCATCTTAAATGAAAAAACAAGCATTTAAGAACTACAAAAGGAAATTAAGGAAATAAAATCTGAGCTTAGAGAACTTAAAGAAAAGCAAAGAAATGATTCTGAATTAATTTCGAAACTTCTTCAAGATACCTCTAATTCTTCTGATTTTCCTGAAGAAACTGAGATTGGCCAAACCTCTTACCATGAAATTCAAAATGTTCAAAATGCTGAAAAGATTCCAACTGATTTTCTCTTTGTTTTACAGGAAATTACTACCCGAAAATATGTTATCAAAATAACTCTTGTTTTTTCAAAAGATTTCCAAATCGATACCATCGCACTTTTTGACACTGGTGCTGATTTGAATTGTATAAAATCAGGAATTGTTCCAAAAGAGTTTTTAGAGAAAACAAATGAAAGGCTTTCTACTGCAAATAATTCCAAATTGATTGTTGATTCAAAAACGGAAGCCTCGATTTTAAATAATGATATTCTCCTAAAAACTTGGTTCGTTTCTATCAGTGCTATTCAACACAGTGTCATTTTGGGAACTCCTTTCATGAATCTGATTACTCCTTATAAGGTGAAAGAAAATTCAATTTCCTCAAGAACAGAAAATGGAAAATTAAATTTTGAATTTATCGAAAAACCTCAAACGAGGAATCTCGATTTAATCAAAGCTTGTTCGATTCATGAAAATTCCTTAAATGTTTTAATCAAAGGGAAAACTTATCATCTTCAATCTCTCCAAAAAGATGTTGTTTTCAAACGGTTTGAAGAACAGATAAATAATCCTTCAATCCAACAGAAAATTTCTGAATTTCAAAACTTGATTGAAAAAGAAATTTGTTCTGATCTTCCAACTACTTTTTGGGACAGAAAACAACATATTTTTGACTTGCCTTATGAAATTGATTTCGATGAGAAACAAATTCCAACCAAGGCTAGGCCAATTCAAATGAACCAAGAACTTGAACAATACTGTAGAAAAGAAATTCAGGAATTAGAACAAAGGGTCTAATTTCAAAATCAAGGTCCCCTTGGAGTTGTGCTGCATTTTATGTCAATAAAAATTCTGAAATCAAGAGAGGAACGCCTAGGTTAGTAATAAATTACAAACCTTTGAATAAGGCGTTGAGATGGATTAGGTACCCTATTCCAAATAAAAAAGATCTTTTGCAAAAACTTCATTCTGCTTATGTTTTTTCGAAATTTGATATGAAATCAAGATTTTGGCAAATTCAAATTTCAAAATCTCATAGGTACAAAACTGCTTTTACTGTTCCTTTTGGTCAGTATGAGTGGAATGTAATGCCTTGTGGTTTGAAAAATGCCCCTTCTGAATTCCAAAGAATTATGAATGACATTTTCAATGATTATTCAAAATTATGTATCGTGTATATCGACGATGTTTTGGTCTTTTCAAATTCTATTCAAGAACATTTCAAACACCTTAAAACCTTTTTCTATGTTGTTAAGAAAAATGGTTTGGTTGTGTCGAAATCGAAAATTTCCTTGTTCCAAACTCGCATCAGGTTCTTAGGACACTACATATCCAAAGGAACTATCACACCAATTGAACGATCCCTTCAATTTGCACAAAAATTTCCCGATAGGATTCTTGATAAAAATCAATTACAGAGGTTTTTAGGAAGCCTTAATTACGTTCTTGATTTTTGTCCCAATATCAACAGAATGGTAAGCCATTACATGATAGACTCAAGAAGAATCATGTCCTATGGACTGAAGAGCATACTGCTCTTGTTAGAAAAATCAAACAACAGGTCTTAGAGATTCCCTGTCTTCATCTAGCTGATCCTTCCCTACCTAAGGTTGTAGAAACAGATGCCTCTGACCTAGGTTATGGTGGAATTCTTAAACAAGTTTCCGAGTGTAAAGAACACATAGTTCAATACACCTCTGGACATTGGAATGAATGCCAAAGCAATTACTCAACAATTAAAAAAGAAATTTTGAGTATTGTTTTATGTATAAACAAATTTCAAAGTGATTTACTAAATCAGAAATTTCTTTTAAGAATTGATTGCAAAAGTGCAAAAGAAGTTTTACAAAAGGATGTTAAAAACCTTGCATCAAAACAGATTTTTGCACGATGGCAAGCAATTTTAAGCATTTATGATTTTGATATTGAGTTTATAAAAGGAGATACAAATTCCATTCCTGACTTCCTAACCCGTGAATTCCTTCAAAATTCCAGCCATGCCGAAGAAAAATAAAGGAAAAGAAATCACTGGGAGAGATTCCACAATCACTGGGAGAGATTCCAACAAAAATTCTGATGAAGATTCAAAAATAAAAACTTGGAGAGATGCTGCTGTAAAGAAAGAAACAACTCTTGAAGATACCGCCCAATCAGGTTTGGACCCTAAAATCCAAAAATGGTTGGCAGAAACATTTGCAAAATCCCCAGAGCTTCAACAAGCTCTAGTCAAGTATCAGACTCCAAAAGAAGAGATTCCAATTGTTCAAAAACCTGAGAAAGGAGAATCTTCTTCAACAAAAGCCCTTTCTCATGAAATTTCTAAAAATGTTTTAAATTCCCAAATCTCAACTTCCCAAAAATATTTTCATGATACCCAAAAAACAATCTCCAATTCCAATTTTCAAATTCCCAAGTGGCTTTCACACATGTTGTCCCTTCTCCAATTCCTTCAACTTTTCCAAGTGATTTCATTGTCAAGAATTCATTTCAAAATGTTCTTTCTGTAGAAAAAGGCTTTTATCATGAAGATCCTCAACTTTCAATTGAAAAAGCTTTTGGAAAAAATTGGTTTTTCAAATCATGGGACTTAAACAAAACTTCACGATATTACGAAATGATTCTTACTGTCACAAATTCTGCTTCTTTCAAACACTTTTACTGGAAATCTGAACACTCAGACCCAGCATATTCCACAATAAAAATTCACAAGGTTATTTCTCCAATAGACTGGAAACATGCCCTCCTGATTAATAATGTTGGGAGAAAACATTCTTGGCTTATCTATTTTGATACCGCTTGTGATCCAGAAAAATTTCCTCTTTGGTTCCAACAGTGGTGGGAGCATTAGGGGTGCGTGGAGCAAATCCTCCAAGACAGAATCCTTACTTGTTACAAAAAATTTAAGGCGGGTTACAAACCCACTGAGGAGGAAAAAAGGTTCTCTCCCCTGGCTTTATTTTGTATGAAATTTTACTTTGCTTGGGTAGGTGCTTCGAAGGTACAATATGCAGAAAATTATAGAAATTCACTGATTCAAAGGAGATTTCTAGTAAGATGGTGGGACAAATTTAAGATTCCTCCTAGTCTCACTGTTGAGAAAATGGATATACAGTTGAAAAATCCTACTAGAAAATCTAGCGAAATACAGTTCACCGAGAATCGATTCCTTCCACTTTCCAGACAAATACCTGAAAAAACCATTTCTTTGGGACAAGCACAATTTTTGGCCGAGAAATCTCACTTAGCCTCAAAATTAGCTGCAGCAAAACCCCCTGAAGAGATGACTGCTTTGTTCAAAAAATACCTTCCCCAATCCCAATCATACTCGGACCAGGATGAACCAGCAATCAACTTAAGTGATAATGATTCCGACTATGATCACTTTAGCATGTTTGGTAATTCTGGTTTCTGAAAAATGAAAATATATATATATATATATATATATATATATATATAAAATAAAAAAATAAATAAAAAAAAAGAAGATCCCGCTAAGTTACCTTAAATGGTACTTAAGCAAAATTTAAGGGACAATTACTCCCCAAAAATCTAAATTTTGAAGATTGCAGATTTTGAAGATTCCAAAGATTGAAGATTTTTGAAGATTCCAGTAAGCAACATTTGAAGCCTCCAGCCCAAAGAAAACTGTGTTCTAATGAAACTATTTGAAGATTCCAAACTTTGTTCAACACGTGACCACCGACAATTTTGCAGACAGACATTGCAGCTGGCATGTGGATCTACTGTACCAGTACTATTCATAAAGATAAAATTGCCCTTGGTTACTATTCATGATTCCAAAAATACCCCTAGTTACTATTTATGATTCCAAAAATGCCATTTGGTTTGCCTATATAAGGAGGTACCCTCCAACACTACACCTCATCCATTCATACATCCATTCTACTCTCCATACACCTTCTCTCTCCTTCCAACTCTCTCTCTTTTCTCCATCATTTCTTACACTTCCATCACTACCTTCTACCTTCATCCATATACACACCATCTTCCTCCTTCATCCATACACACCACCTTTCCTACCCCCAACCTTAAATTTCTCTCTTGTAATCAATTTCAAGAATAATTTGTAATTCCTTTTACGAAGGAAGTTGTATCTCCAGTTTTTTATTCCAATTTGTAAGTTTTTGATGGTTGGCTACGCCACCTACTTTTAATAAATTTCATATTTCAAGTTTATTTATTTAAGATCCTTTCAAATTTTGTGGGATCCCTTACAAAAGTATGCAAGCTTATGGTCTATGATCATAAGTAGACAAAAACTGGGGGACGTTCAAGTTTGAAAGTTACTATTTTGTTTATTTCATTTTCCTACATATATATATATATATATATATATATATATATATTTATCTATTATTATATTATATATACATATTATATATATATATACATATATTATATTATATATATCTATATATTATTTATCTATTATATATATATTATATATACATATATTATATATATATATATATATTATATACATATTATATATATTATATTATATATATATATATTTATATTTCATTTCAATATTCTCATCACCATTTTTGTTTTTTTCTGTTTTTTCCATATTTTCATTATTTCTGTGTTGTTTATTAGACCCCTTGGATCCGTGGGCATGTTATATATATATATATATATATATATATATATATATATAGAGAGATCAAGTGTGACACATTTCTTATGGTGTGACAAGCTTTATTGTGTGACAATTACCAATTTTGTAATTAACCAAAAGGAGGTGGCAAATTTGTAAATAAAAGAAAGGAGAAAATTGTTTTATTTTTTTTCTTTAAAATGCATTTTTCCAACTTTTCCAACCTTTTTTTTCAAAAAAATTTATACCGTTGGACTCGTCTTAATTAGACGGTCATTTTAAGATCCTAGAACCTCGGGTAAAAAAAAATTCCGGTGAATGGAATCCGGCGATCTGTTTTTATGTGAGAAAAAATATCCAGAAAATTCTCAAAAAATTCCAAAAAATGTAAAACAGTATTCTGATAAACTTTAATTCTTGACTCAAAATGAGATTCCTTACGGTTTAGTTCCAAATCAACGGAATCCGGCGGTTAGATGGGCGTTTTCCGATAAAAAGCCTGAAAATACCCAGAAAATTCTCAAACAATTCCAAAACATGTAAAACATTATTTGGAGAAACTTTAATTCTTGAGTCGAAGTAAGATTTCTTACGGTTTAGTCCTAATAAAACTTTTTCCTTAATTTTATCCATTTTACATCTTTCAACAATTTATTGGGTCAAAACCGTAAGAAATCTCACTTCGGCCCAAGAATTAAAGTTTCTTAGAATAATGTTTTACATTTTTTGAGAATTTTCTGGATACTTTGTTTCTCGCCAGAAAACGCTCACCCGGATTCCGTTCACCGGAATTTTTTTTACTTGAGCTACAGAGATCTTAAAATGACCGTCTAATTTAGACGAGTCTAATAGTATAAAAATTTTCGAAAAAAAAGGTTAGAAATATCGGAAAAATGTATTTTAAAGAAAAGAAATAAAACATTTTTCTATTGAAACGATATAAGTATTATGTTAGAACAAATGTTATACTGATTTGGAACAAATGGTATACTGATTTGGAACAATGTATGTAGGACAAAAAACATGCCCAGAAAATTATCAAAAAATTCCAAAACATGTAAAACATCATTTTAAGAAACTTTAATTCTTGGCTCAAAGCGAGATTCCTTATAGTTTTGACCCAATAAATTATTGAAGCATGTAAAATAGATAAAATTAAGGAACAAGTTTTATTGGGACTAAACCGTAAGAAATCCCGATTCGATCCAAGAATTAAAATTTCTTCGAATAATGTTTTACATTTTCTGGATTTTTTGAGAATTTTCTGAGCACTTTTTTTCTCGCCAGAAAATGCCCACTCGGATTCCGTTTACCGGAATTTTTTTTACTTGAACTTCAAGGATCTTAAAATGACCGTCTAATTTAGACGAGTCTAACAATATAAAAAATTTCGAAAAACGAAGTTAGAAATGTCGGAAAAATGTATTTTAAAGAAAAGAAATACAACAATTTTCTGTTGGAACAATATAAGTATTATGTTGGAACAAATGGTAAACTGATTTGGAACAATATAAGTAGGACAAAAAACGTGCTTAGAAAATTATCAAAAAAAATTTAAAACATTTAAAACATCATTTTAAGAAACTTTAGTTCTTGGCTCAAAGTGAGATTCTTTACAGTTTTGACCCAACAAATTATTGAAGCATGTAAAACGGATAAAATCAAGAAAAACGTTTTATTGGGACTTAACCGTAAGAAATCCCGCCTCGACTCAAGAATTAAAGTTTCTTAGAATAAGGTTTTACATTTTCTGGATTTTTTTGAGAATTTTCTGGGCACTTTTGTTTCTCGCCGGAAAACGTCCACCCGGATTTCGTTCACCCGAATTTTTTTTACTTGAGCTTCAGGGATCTTAAAATGACCGTCTAATTTAGACGAGTCTAATAATATAAAAAATTTCGAAAAACAATGTTAGAGATGTCGGGAAAATGTATTTTAAAGAAAAAAAATAAAACAATTTTCTCTATCCTCTCTTTTATTTTATTTACAAATTTATCACATTACCCTTTTTAATTAGCATCAAAACTACGTAGTTTTATTATGTCATACAATAAGCTCATTGTCACACCCTAACCCCTTGTCACACTGGAACTCATATATATATATATATATATATATCCACAGCTTTTAGAAAAAGGGGTAGAAAAAAACACCTATTCTTTCGATTGCCACAACCAATATTAGATGAGAAAATTCTTCTTTTTCTATCAATTTTGCAATGATTGGAAATTGATTTTGAATACGAAATGATCAAGTAAGTGGTTAATTATATATTTTATTATATAAATATATTAAACGCTTGTATAAATTATTTTACGGGCGTTACATATCTCCTGTCAACAGATTATTTAATCCACCCTCTTCGACTAATTGGAACTTCGTTTGGATTCTATGTATACCGTCGAAGGTGAAAGATTTACTATGGAGAGAGCTTTAAGCGGTTGTCTGCCAACTTTGCAGTGTCTACAAGAATATTTTTTTCCGGTTTCTTCAATCTGTAAGTGGTGCTCGTCAATCTAGGAGGACATCTATCATGTACTGATAAAATGCTCCGAAGCTAGGCCAGTTTGGAACTTCACATCGTTGGGTGACCTTAGTGCCCTTTTCTCCTATTTTTCTGACTTCAAGTGTCATCTTCAACAAACAGGCAGACGAGAGGTTGTGGAAATGGTGGCAAAGACATGCTTGGTGTTGTGGTTGGACAGAAATTTCACCTGGAGCCACCGTTATTTACTTCTCGTCGTTTCTCTACAACAACCCATCGACTTTTCTCACCCAATGGAAACATGCCCAGATCCTATATAGAGCTTCAGCTCCTGGTGTTTCAACAGTTAATTCCCATTGGTGCCCACTGCCTATGCAGTTCATGAAGGTCAACTTTGATGCGGCAATTTTGGGATAGGATCGCACAATTAATTGGTTACAATATCACTGCTAGGGATTATGAGAGATCCTCTATTTGACATGGAAAACCGAGTGCTTTTAATAATTTGCGGCTTTAATGACTGGGTTGAATGACATGTTAGCAGGTTTTGGTGATGCGCGAAAATGTTGGCCGGTAGGCAGGCCATAAATTGTAATAACATTAACAAAAAAAATTTAATATTAGATTAGTTAATTATATACTACTATTTTGCAAGGATAAAGTGCAAAAATAAATTTTATTTTTAATATTTAAAATGGTACAATTTTCCCACTAATAATGACAGTCAAAAGCAACTTTACTCATAAAATTGATAAATTGGATCAATTTGAAAAATAATTCATCAAATTGTCTACTCGGTAATGAATCTTGTCATCTACACTTTACATATGCGTCATTTTATCACTTATTAGTAACAGATCATAAACATATGCTTAGACGTGAAAAAATAAAAGAAAAAACTAAAAGAACATACTGTTTTTCTAATGAGCTGGACAAAAAATTCAAATATTTCGCGGAATTTATAAATATTAACCTCCAATTCTATTATTAAATCACAAAAATATGAAATCATTTTTTAGAAGTGATATGCAATTGGTGGAGAATAAGGGTCCGTTTGGCTAACTCCTTTTCAACCTCCTTTTACCTTTCACCACTCAAAAGCAGATAACAGGGTGTTTGGTTAAAATAAAATACAACTGCCTTTTCCTATTTGATAAAGAAAAAGCTGCGTTTCACAAAAGTAGCATTGTGCTACTTTTCCTAATCTACTTCTGCCTTTACGATTTTTATCCTATAAATACCCCCATTGTAAATCAATAAATCCCTACCAAACTTCTTTTTCTATATTTTATTTTCTGACTTCATCATTACCAAACTACTACTGCCGCGGCAACTTGTCAAGTAAGTAACTCATCCTTTTTAACTTTTTTGGTACAGAGTACCTTACATATTTTTTAATTTTTTTTGGGTACAGAGTACCTCATATATTTTTATCATAGCTTTTTTATCACAGCTACATATTTATGTTTTCAAGACCTATTGATTAGCTCATTCATGCTTTATTAGGTTGACTTTCTTAATTTTTTTTTATCAATTTAGTTATTTTTAATATTTTAAATTTGAATAAAAGATATTGACAACATGAGCTTGTTTTAAAATTAATAAATTTTATACTTAATTTATAAATTTTGTATTTTTGAAAATTACCAATAGTAGAGTTAGAGAAAATACTAGAGTAATTGTTTTATTTATGTGAAAATATAAAACCAAATTCATCACAAAAAAATACAGAACTGGATTTTTTTTCTTTTTTAATCACAATAAAATTGACTAATTGAAACATTAAAAATTTAGAGAACTCTTTCAACAAAAAAAAAAACTTAGAAAACTATTAATCATCCGGTTATAGTTCTTAATCTATATAGAGTTTATTTTGATCAGTTTGGTTAAGTCGGTAATTTCGTCATAAAAATCGAACCGACCGAAATTACCGAAATATTATATGTATTGTAACAGAAACTGAATCAAATAGACCGAATAACAATTTTGAGAACTAGATAGAATCATATGAATATCTACCACTAACAATTTTGTTATTTGTTTCTATCAGAACTATCCTGCGATCAATTTACTTTGCCATTTTTCTTACTCATGGCAGCGCCATCATCTTCAAATATAGGTATTATATAATTGAATTGTTTTTGGTTTTATTGAGAACTAGCCTAAAGAATTCATATGACAGTTTGAATGAATTTGAATGGATCATTGCATACATATCTATATTTTTTCATAGGTGCTAGCACGAGAAAAAAAAAAACGGTTCCAAGAAAAAAACGGAATGATGTAGAATTTAATGCGTTTATTGATATCTGTGTCCGGGGCACTACTCTTGGTAAAAGAAGTGGAGGGGGATGGGGTCCGAAAGGATGGCCATGGGTAGAAAATGAAATGAAGATTGTGGGTCACATGTTTACTAAAGATCAAATGAGACATAAATGGGATTCTATGAAAGTACATTGGAAACTATGGAAAGATCTAAAGGGAAAAGAGACTGGTTTAGGATGGGATCCTATTAAAGGCACAATAGATGTTTCTGATGAGTGGTGGAATGCTAAGATACAAGTAAGTTAAGTCTGATAACATTTATTTGAATAATAAATTTTAAATTAATTGGTTGATTTATGAATAATTTTATTTCCACTTGGAATGTCTAGGAAAATTCAAGTTATGCTCCATTACGTGAGAAAAGGATTGGACAAGATGTCTATGAAAAATATGAAATCTTGTTTATGGACACTGTGGCTACTGGTGAATATGCATATGCGCCATCTTCTGGAATTTTGCCTAATGATATTGAGGAGGATCCAATTTATAATAATGTGATTAATTTGGTGCACAACAATGACTTAGAAGAAGCTTTTGAAGATCAGTTAGAAAGGATGATGAATCGAGATTCTGTTTTAGGAGGTTCACCCATTCAGCTTGGTGATGATACTATTAACTTTGAGAATACTGATAGAATTGATACTCAGCAGAACATGGATAAACAAAAGAGAAAAATGACATTTGTAGATAAAGCAACAAAGAAAAAGATAGGTGATAAAGGGAAAAAGAAGTCTAGTACTACAGAAGTTACTGATGTTATTAATACATTAAAGGACAGCATTGAAGTAACTACTGAAAAGAAAATTGTTGCATGGGGTAAAATGTTAGGAGAACGGCCTCGTGATTATTCTTTGGAAGAGATCTTGGATGATGTGTTGAGTTTGCCACAGATAGAAATTGGTTCTGATATTCATTTTTTTTGCGGGGATTTGTTTCTTGATAAATCGCACAGGGAACTATACAAAACACTAAAGAATGATGATTTGAAGATTAAATGGCTTCAATATAAATTTAATTCGAAAAAGTAGCAGAAATTAAGAACCGATTTCATGTCTTTTATATTTTACCTTAGAGAGTTTTGTTATTATTATTTTTATAATTATTTACACTACTATTAATTTGGATTTGTCTAAACTTTCCTTAGTTCATTGATGACTTTTTATATTTATATAATAATTTTTTTATGATATTGTTTTTTCTTTTTTCTTTATATAGATATGGATGTTGTTCGTGAAATTATTTTTGATGATGACAATGAAGACGATGATATGTTAAGAGCAGTAATATATAGCGTTGAGGTTCTAACTCAACATTATTTGAAATATATTAAAAAAGAACCATGCATGGATTCATTCCAAACAGGGATTTTATGGTTGTTGGAAATAATGAGAGGCAATGAAACAAGATGTACTAATATGTTTAGAATGGATAAGAAGACATTGATAAATCTTTCTCACGATCTTGGAGAGCATTATGGACTAGTTCAATCAAATAGAATGTCTATTTTGGAGAAAGTTTGTATATTTTTATACGTACTCGCTCAAGGAGCTTCAAATCGAGCTGTTCGAGAACGTTTCCAACACTCGGGAGAGACAGTTAGTAGGATTTTTCATGAAGTGTTAAAAGTAATGATACAATTCTCAATGGACTTGATAAAACCTAAGGACCAAACATTTTCCACAATCCCGCCTGAAATAGCTAACGATGAGAGATACATGCCATATTTTAAGGTAATTATTATTATATTTATATTCTTAATTTTCTATATCATCATATTTTATAAACTACATATACATAATGAAATTTTAGGATTGTATTTGAGCAATTGATGGAACTATATACTAGCTTGTGTAAAAGAAAAAGAGATCATTCGATTTATTGGTAGAAAAGGAGTGCCTACACAAAATATTATGGCTGCATGTAGCTTTGACATGTTATTCACATTTGTACTGGCTGGTTGGGAAGGTACTGCTCATGATTCACGACTTTTCCAATATGCTATCAATAAAACAGAAGTGAATTTTCCTAAACCACCTCTAGGTAATCATATTCCAATTTTTTATTTTTTATTTTAGAATATATATGATATACTGTTTTATTTATGTATTTAAGGATATATGCAGGAAAATATTACGTGGTTGATGCTGGATATCCACAAATTGAAGGGTATCTTGCACCATATAAGGGAACAAGATATCATTTACCCGATTTTCAACGTGGTGGTCGACCAAAGGGGCATAAAGAGACTTTCAATCGTTGGCACTCATCTCTTAGATGTTGTATTGAACGAACTTTTGGTGTTTGGAAAGCAAGGTGGAGAATATTACGAGCGATGCCTTCTTATGCATTTACTACACAGAGGGATATTGTGATTGCGTCAATGGCACTACATAATTATATTCGAAGAAACGCATTAGCAGATCCAGGCTTTAAACGTTTGGATGCATATCCGGATTTTGTGCCATATGACTCATTGACTAGTTTAAATGATGTTGATACAAATGAAAATCATGAGGAAACTGGAGCAACTCAAATGAACGTTTTGAGAGATCATATTGCTTCCATCCTATTTAGAGATAAAAATTGATTTTTAAGTGAATAAATATTATAAATTTTTTTATAGTAATTTAAATTTTAATATATAGTACTTTATGGAAAAAATGAAATTATTTATAAATTTTTATTTTTGTAATTTTTATTTATTTATTTGTATTATTTTTATAATTAATTTTATATATTTATTTAAAACATGTCCATATTAGTCATTTTACATACTAACAGCAACATGCAATCATATTTTTACCAAACACTAATAATCAAACAGCAAACAGCAACAGCAAACAGAAAACAGCAAACAGCAACAGCAAACAGCAAACAGCAGTTAAACCAAACGGGCCCTAAGTAACAAAATATGTGTTTTATAATAATGTTGAAATCGACCAAACTTGCCAATGTTAGGGGTAAAATTGCTCTTAGCTCTAATATTAGGGGAAAAATCGTATCATTTTAGATATTAAAAGTAAAATTGCTCGTGACTATAGTTTTACACCTTATCCCTATTCTTTAGCATAATTTCTTGCTATTTATATTATATGTAAAAGTGATAAGAAAAAAATCATTCGTTTGAGATGACATAATTTAAACTATTATTTGACACAAATATAGATACTGTTTTTTAAATTATACAACTACATTTTATATATGTTTGTTTTAATTTTTCGGAACTACCTTTTGCCATTTAAGATTAAATAGAAAATAAATGGCCCATTCGATTTAACTATTGTTTGCTATTACAGTTTGTTTTTTGTTGGTGGAAAATAAAGACTCTCTTGTATTGAAAAAATACTTTTAGCTAATCAAATATCTAAAAGTGCCCGTTTTAATATGAGAAAGCAAATAAAAAGTGAAAGTGGATTAACAAAACCTCGAAAAAAACAAAATATTTGGTTAAATTTCAAAATAACTGCTTAAAAAAAAAGTAACAAACAAAATCAACTAACATTTATGATCTGTCCACAACTATTATCTATCTATCAACAGAAGCAAATCTAAGGCAAGCCATTAGTTATTTTAAGGGTTAAATACATGAATATCATAATTAAGTACAAAATTACAACTAAGTAATATCATCAAGCTTAATTTTTAATATGTCATTATTTCCTATATATTATGATTTTACACCATAATTTACAAATTCTAGACTCCAATTCATAAATCATAAACCCTAGAAAATATATTTTAGACTTCTAATTTATAAATTATAATCCTTAAAATATATTAAAAGTACTGATTTTACTACTTTGACATAATGTAAAATTATGACTTGATATAGATGTAAATAATTATTAAAATATGAACTTCTGTGTAATTTTCTCTTATTTTAATAAAGCCCAAAATTATTGGGTAGTTGTAAATAATAGCCCAACTATAGAACAAAAGCTATTATCTACACCAGGTATAGACACTGTGATTCTCAAATATCACAAAACTACATATATATTCAACTAAAACAAATAATTATATATCTCTCTTTTACTTGTATCCATATTTTAAATTTTTCTTTCTCCATCAATTGGTAGTTTATTGTGAATTATTTATATTATATATTAACAAAAATTACAATATAGTTAGAAATTGATAAATTTTGAAAAAAAAAGAAGAAAATATGAATTATTTTTATTTTTATATTTGAATTTTTTTTAAGATTAACAATAAATGTCTCATGTTTCTGTCGATTCTTCGTTACTCATTTTGTTTTCTCTTTAACTCAAGGAATGTGGTCGAGTGGTAAGTGCTCTTTTACCCTTAATCAAAAAGTGACAGTTTGAATCTCACATTACACCTGAAGCAATCTTAATTAATTGTTGGGTTAGTTTTATCTCGTTCTCTCTTTATTCTTGAACAATTGTTCATTGCAAAAAAAAAAAATTACTCTTTAAACTATTAAAAATAAAACTGAAGAATATTTTAATATTTGTCTTCTTAATGAAATAAATTACAGATGGAGGAACTTAACAGTCAGGAGGGGCCCGGGAGGTCCGGGCCCCTTCGACCGTCGGAACTATCATGACTACGAGTAGTTTCAGTCCACTGGTCTCCATAAAATTTGAGGTTATGGTGGTTCCGACCCCCTCTTTCTAAAAAAAAATTAGATTGGGTGCTGAATTACCACCTCAAAATTGGCCCAGCCCTGTTAGGCCATCCCTAAATCTAAAATTCTAATTATTATTTTTGCCTGTTAGGCCCTCGAAAATTCTAATTTTTTTTACCCCTTCCTTAAATCCAAAATTCTAAATTTTCTTAAATCCAAATTTCTAAATTTTTTTGGCCCATTAGGCCATCCCTAAAACCAATTTTTTCTATTAGATACAAAAAAAAAAAATTATATGTTAAGAATCTTAAACACAATGTAGCTTAATTCTGAGAAGTTTAAAATTGGTACCTAAAAATTAGTTCTTGACCACTCAGATTATAACATGTATATATATAAAAAAAATTGAATAAATTCGATTTAGCAACCGAACAATCATGTATTCGCCACTGTTAACAGAGATAAAAAAAAAAAACCCATGTAAATGTGCATTTTTTACAAATAACTGAAATTGATATTTACCTTAGTATTTCATGAATGGAATTTAATTTTAATAGTTTCAACAACTTGATTTAATAATTGAAATGACTGATTCCAAAATTTGATTCAAATAAAATTTAATGATTGAAATTGAATTATTTAAGAAATAATTACCCAATAATTGAACTTTAAAATTTACTTTTAGTCAATAATCTAGCCATTCATTTTTATTGTAAATAAATAATTTGCACGACTTATTTGTATTATAGTGTCTTAATTTTGCATATTGGCCAACCCAATCATTATACAAAGACCATAAACCACAATAATATCATCAATCCTAATAAGATCACACTAGAATATAGATATTTCACCATGATGTAACGGTTGAAGTTAGAAATAGAATAGGTGAGTAATTAGAAGAGTTTAATTATTAACGTAAAGGCAGTACTTTTCCTTTGATTAGTGTTTGATGTAAGCCGTAGGATCTGTTTGGCTACTTGCTGTTTGTTGTTCATGTTTCCTAGTTCCTGCTTCTGTTTGTTGTTTGCTTTGGAAAATGCTACTTTTCCAAAAAGCAGGGATTTCCTGCTTTTGTAAATAGCTACTTTTCGACTGTAAAAGGGAAACATGAGAAGTCTAACCAAACACTTTAAACTAGGGATGTGCATCGGTCCGAACCGAACCGAATTTACCGAATACCGAAATATCTAAAAATCTTGTACCGAATTGAACCGACTTAAGAACATAAACCGAACCGAACCGAACCGATTTTTTTCGGTTCGGTTCGGTTTTTCCCGAATTAACCGAATTATATAAAACTTTACAAATAATCTAAAAATCACAAAGCTTTAATTCATATACTACTAGTTATATTAAATGTTTTTTTAAGGTAAATAGTTAGAATTTAATGGTTATATTAAATTCAAACTTAAGGTAAATAGATGTTAGATTATAATTTAATGGTTATATTAAATGTTTTTTTTAAATCATAAATTCAAAAATTAGATAGGTGGTGTGTATAAATTTAGGAAGGATTATAATTTTTTTTTTCAATCATACATGTTTTATACAACATAGTAGCAACTAATCGGTGCGGTTCGGTTATTTCGGTTTTTATTAGAAACCGAACCGAAAACCGATATTCACCAAAATAACATACCAAATCCGAACCGTATAATAATAAAACCGAACCGAAAACCCGAACAGTATCGGTTCGGTTCGGTTTTGCGGTTTCAAACCGCATAATGCACAGCCCTACTTTAAACTCTGCTTTTTAAAGTGAAAAGGCAAATGGGAGGTGAAAAGTAGGTAACCAAATACCCTCTTAGTATATATATTAGGAAGTATGGAGGATGAGCTTAGGAGATATGGAAGAATCATAACAAATAACGAATTACAACTAATTGCTAGATAATTATATTATTAATATTTGAATAATTATCTAAGAAATAAGTTTTTGAGGAATTATCTCTAACACCCTCATTCAAACCGATAGTGGGATTGAACTTTTAATTTGGATCGAAGCAATAGGAATAGAGCAACCAGAGGTTTGGACAGTGTGTCTGCGACCTGATCATCTGTGGAAATGAATATGATATTTAGGAACCCTGAGAGAACTTGCTTTCGCATGAAGTGATACTCCAGTTCAATGTGTTTGGTATGAGCATGGAAGATAAGATTAACAGTGAGATATATGGAACCATTATTGTCACACTAGAGTTGGACTAGTTGTTGAACTGAACAACCAATGTCTTTTAGAAGAGAGCGGAGCCTTAGAAGTTCAGTTGTTGCATTAGCTACAACTTTCTACTCGGTTTCAGTGGGTGATCTAGCAATGGTGGGTTGCTTTCATGTGTTCCAAGAGATGAGACTGTTACCCAAAAAGACGCATAAGGCTCCTATAGATCGTCGATCATCAGGTCAACCACCCTAGTTGTTTAGCACCTTTCTAGTGTTCATTCATAGATGAGTAGAGAAACTTACATAATTTGTTGACTGAGAATGCAATGTTAGGTCTAGTTAATATGAGATACTGCAAAGCTCCAACAATACTGCAATATTTATGTCCTAATGGGAGCGGAATGCCAACAGCCTTTAATAGAGTGGGAAGATAGCCATGGGTGTGACAGTGGGTTTAGAGTCTACCATGTTCACACGATTGAGAATATTATATGTATATTTGGTTAGGCATAAGTGAATTCCATGCTTTGTGTATAGAATTTCGAGCCCGAGAAAGTAAACTGCTCTACCGAGATTGCGAATAGGAAATTCCTTTTCAATACTGGCGACTGTGTCAAGGATGGTAGCATGATTGTTGTCGGTTACAAGGATGTCATTAATATAGCATAGAATGAAATTTCTTTCAGTACTGTTGTGTTTCACAAATGGGGAATGATTTGCTTATGGCATGGAGAAGCCAATTGAGTGAGAAGTGAGCGGAGTCGAGTGAACCATTCCTAAGGTGCTTGTTTGAGGCTGTATAAACTCTTTTTGAGGAGGAAAAACATGATCTAGTTTATCTCGATCAACAAAACCCTTGAGTTTGGTCCATGTAGATGAATTCAGTGAGCTTACCACGAGGAAACATACTATACACATCTAGTTGGTTGATGAACCAACCATGGGAAGCAGCTAGAGTAAAGACAATCCAAATAGTCGTAGATTTTATAACTAGGCTAAATGTTTCCTTATAATGAATGCCAGATTGTTGTGTGAAAAGACACAAGCGACTAAATAAGCTTTATGCCTTTCTATTGACCCATCATATTTTCTTTTAATATGAAAGAGACACTTGGAGTTGATAATGTTGTGATTCTTGGGTCTTGGAAGAAGTTCCCATGTCTCATTGTCAAGAAGGTCTTTGATTTTGTTAGACATTGCTTGATGCCATTATAGGGCTTTGTTAGACTTGGTGAAGCAAATTAGATCAACTTCTCTATTTGGATGAGTTGCAAGGATTGCCATAAATCATCCACGGGAACGGAGAGTTAATTGTCGAAGTGTTATGAAGTGCTGTCGAGGGACAGGCTAAGGCTCAAAAGTGACCTAAGAAGTGATCGACTCGGGAGATATTGTGTTCTTAGTGAGATCATAATGAGTGGGAGTGAGAGCTGGTGTCGGAGGGTCAGGTATAGGTGGGATCGATATTTTGGTCGGGTTTAAAGGAGTCGAGTTTGGGGAGTTGGGTGTAGCTGTGTTATTACCGGGTTGGTTGGCAGGTTCAGGTTGTGATTTTATGACATGGTGTGGTGTGAGGTGGATATGAGCATGTTATGGGCTCAGTTTGTCTATTTGGGTGGCCGGAGAGAACTGCGGGAAGGGGGTTTGGTCGGCTGAGGAGTGGGTTTGGGTTCAAGTGGGAAGGAGGTTTGAATTGGGGATGCAGTTAGTGTTTAAAGGGTTGTGGTATTGATTTAGAGTTCGGGTGGTATATGGGGTGGTAATTGTAGTGAGCTGAGGAGAGATAGGGTCAGAAATAATATGAGGAATAAATGGGTAGGGCCGAGCAATGATGGAAGCTGATACATACCGTCACCTTGAGAAATCGTATGGGAGCTGTCATTTGAAAGATGTTATCTCGGGAATATATTCTCTCAAAACTCAAAGAAATTTGCATATGTAGATTATAGTTGTGTAAAGATCGAGGCAGAGATCATTCGAGTGAGTGATTGGTAAATGGTCCTAAGTATACACATAGTTTAAGCGAAATGTGTATTTTTTTTACTGTTGTAAGGCTGAAGGTAAGGGTAGATTCCACAGCCGAAGATGCAAAGGGATGTGTATTTTGGGTCTATATTGTGAAGTTTAAAGTGTGGAGATATATTGTGCAGTGTTTCAGTGGGAAGCATGTTAATGAGACGCATGCGTTCTTCAATTAAATTCTGAGCATATGCAGTGGTGGAGCCAGGAATTAAGATTTGGGGGGGCTAATTTTAACCGTGAGGTTAACGGTAAATTTTCAAAGTCCAGCCCGTAAGGGCTGGGCAAAATTTTTTTGGCCTCCAACGCATTAAAATTGTAAAAATGTTACCATTTTTTCAAAACTAACATTGAACTAATAGAAAATTAAACATGTTTACTTTTTTTTAATGGTAAAGACGTCATAAAAATGAATATTAAATATGTTTACTTTTTTTAAGGGAAAATTACAAAACTGGGTCAAATGAGAGACCCATTTACATATTAAACTCATTTACTAATTCTACTACATATCTAGACTGATTTTGTGCGACTTTCCAAAAATACCCTCAATATTTACGCGGAGCTCGCCCCATCCCATCTGACTTCGCATATTCACCCATATGCGAAGCCTGCGAAGTTAATGTTTTAATTTACTTAATGAATTTAGTTCGCATATGCGAAGCCTGCGAAGCTGAAGTTTGTTTTGCTTGATGAATTTAGTTCGCATATGCGAATGCTGGATATGATTTGAAGCTAATACGCGAAGTGGTATATAACAAAAGTTGGCAAACAACAACGGATTCGAACATTAAAATCATAACATTATCAAAATTTACAACAAGATTGCCATAATAACAACATTCAAATCATAACATTATCAAAATTTACAACAAGATTGCCACAATGAACTCTACTAACTAATCATTTCAAAGTGAAACTAACTAATCCGGTACCAATTTTGAAACGAATGAGTAATCTTGGTGTGCACCATGTGACACATCCATCCCAAAAGGTCTGGACGTGTCGCACGGTGCACACCAAGATTACGCATCCGCTTCAAAATTGGCACCGGATTAAGTTAGGTCCACTTTGAAGATTGGCACCATAGGATGGACGTGTCCCATGGTGCACCCCAAGATTGACACAACCTCTCCTAACGAATCATTTCAGGAGTGAATGTGTCAATCTTGGGGAAGTTCATCCCTATACAGGAAGTAAAATCATCTCCCCTGTAGCCCAGTACGCCGCCTTCCAGAAAGGGATGTTACGTATTCAACCATCTACAGAAAAAATTAACCGTGTTAGTTAGGAAAAAAGACGATTTTGGCTTCGCGAAATGAAAATTAGCGAAGCATGCGAATGTAAAAGTGCAGGGGAAGAGGTGATTTTACTTCGCATATCAATTATTTCGCAAAGTCTGCGAGGTCTGAAATGTGACTATCTACGTCGCATATCGCTGCTTTCGCGAAGTCTGCGAGGTCTGAAACGTGAGGATCTATTCGCAGACTTCGCGAACTAATCGATTCGCGAGGTAGATCCATACGTTTCAGACTCTTTCTCTTCGCAGAACTTCGCGAAATCATCAATTCACGAAGTAGATCATCACTTTTCAGGCTCGTTCTCTTCGCAAAGCTTAGCGAAACCATCGATTGCGAAGTGAATTCATGAAAAAACACAGAAAAAACAAACAGATACATACATTTTTCGCCCCTTTCACCCCCAAAAGTGACAATAACAATATGATAACATGGGAAGAACGAAGGAAATAACGTAGAAAAACCATTTCTTTGATGGTAACAAGAAGAAAGAAACCAAGCAACGAACAAGAAGATGAAAAACCATTTACTCGTTTTCTAGGGTTGGGAAGTGGCAGAATCAAGAGATGAAGAGATGAAAAAGAGAAATTCATTATGATTTTGACTAAATGGTGCAGATTTCGTGCAATTTAAAGGAAGAAAGGAAGATCAAAAGTCTTGAAATCATTAATGCTGGAGCAACTTTTCGCATAACCAAGGAGATAGAGGGAGCGGCAATTCGCAAGTGGTGGAAGTGGGAAGGTCAGGGGTATTTTTGGAAAGTCACACAAAATCAGTCTAGATATGTAGTAGAATTAGTAAATGGGTTTAATATATAAATGGGCCTCCCATTTGACCCAGTTTTGTAATTTTCCCTTTTTTTAATGGTAAAGACATTACAAATGAATTCAAAAGTGTCATCAAAATAAAAAATAAAGAGTCCATTTAAATTAATTAATAATGGTAACATGTTTTTATAATTATTAAAAAATAAAATTAAAATAAATAAAAACTTTTTAACAGAAAATGAGGTTGGGAGAGTTAAACATAAAGACCTCTCAGATAGATGTAAGCATCCTTAACCATCTCATCTACCTTTAAACATTGAAATAATACTACATAGAGTCAATATAAGTCTCTCCAAAATATTATGAGACACCATAACTAAAAAAAAAAATTCTCAATTCTCCGGCGGCCTACCGGGGCTCGAGCCAACCCCAACCCCCCAAGTTCCGCCCCTGAGCATATGTATGTGGGCATGTCAATTTGTGTATAATGCCATGACTTTTCAAGAAAGGTTGTATTTTTTGGAATTCCCCTCCAAAGTCAGAGTGAAAATTATTGGCATTTGCATTACCTTGATTTTTTTTATCATTACATAAAATTCATTAAACACTATATGCAACATCACTCTAATATTTCAGGCAAAATATCCAACTAAAATGGGAGAATTCATCCACAATCAATAAAAAATATCAATGTCCCAAATTAGATAAAACAGGGTAGGGTCCTAAACCTCTGAATGCAAAGTTTCAAATAAAAGTACTTGATCTTTTTATGGAAGGAATAGGGGATCTGGTTGATTTCCCCAAAGGGCAGTAAAGACATGGGTCAACTAGTTGGGTAGAGGGAAGCTAATGTTGTTTGATAATAGTAGTGATAATATGATTTTGACAGTGACCAAGACGTGCATGTCAACTTTCAAATGACAAATTTCCCCATAAAAGCTTGCTTCAAGGTGGCTAGAGATATATACAGACCATCTCTACTCGGGTCGTGCAATAGGATTTTCCTAGTATCTCGATTCTTGACAAGAAAGTGATTTAACCAAAATTCAAAATAGTAGTTACTATATCTTCTGAATTTATGAAGAGACAATACTGATTTTGTGAGTCTTGGAACAAGCAGTGCATCATTAATTTTGAGATTATTAATCTCAGCATTACCAGAGTGGGATATTTTCAAACATTGGCCATTATCGAATTGAACATTATCATGGCCCTAATAGAGTTAGAAGGAGTGCAGTTGATAAGGATCTGTTGTCATATGGTGGGTGGCTCTAGTGTCAGGGTACCAAGGTTGTTGTGGTACGGTGAAAGGATCATACTATTATTTTCATATAAGATGAGCCTAAGAACGAGGCCTATGACCTTTGATCTGATGATAAGGATGTTGGATTTTAGTGTCCTATAGTCAATTATTGTAGGATATAAACCAATTGTAAATGAATCGTTCATTATCGTTTGTTTTATAAGATATATTATGTTTAACTATATAAAGGCATTTATCTTTTATGAGAACTAATTAAGTTAAATAAAAGAAATCCCAAGTTTATTTAAGTGATCATAAAGTGTTCATACACGCATGAGGTGATTGCTAAGGTGCAAGCTTAATGCATGAATTAAGTAATGTAATATACCTTGAGATGTGCTTACTCTATTTATCTTATGATTGAGCTGTAGAAGACAGTTATAAGCTTAGGAGTGAGACATGCTATATGTAACCTATTGATAGGTGAGCATATGCATATATATATCGAGGTTTAATATCCTTTAAGCCCACTAGGCCCGTGATTTATGGGATCGAATGTGATTGCTAGAATGAGTGGATCTTTGACGGGGTTGTTGGGACTTCCCGAGCTAAGACCTTTAAGATGGGGCCGTATTGAGCAGCTCCATGAGTTGTATTGGCCAATAACATTCCTGAGTTGCGCTCATTGCTTCTTTATACTCTCCTTTCAAGCACCTCAGACATCTATATTTCCAAATAGTTTGTATGATGTTTGTGTCTTGTTAATGATTAGATTAGTATTAAATGAGTCAATACTATTCCAATCCAAAAAATGTCGTGTTATAACTATGTCAATCCAATGGAGTTAGTATCAATATCGTACCATACGTGTTTGCAGGTTAATACCTATGTTGATTATGATAGTATAAAATAGGCCTAATGCATACCCAACCTCCTAAAGTTATCCGTTTTGTTCATTTAACCCCCCTCACCTTATGGGACAACCCTTTAACCCCCTAAACTCCAAAAAAAATGCTACTTTTAACCCCATATCGTCCGACGTGGCAATGACCTAGTCAACGTTTGTGTCTCAAACACAGGAGGCACGTGGGAGGATTTTGTTCTTGCCTCCAACGATAAAAAAAAATGCATACCCAGCCCCCTAAAGTTGTCCATTTTGTTCATTTAACCCCCTCACTTCACGGGACAACCCTTTAACCCCCTAAACTCAAAAAAAACTCCTAGTTCCAACTCAAGTACGTGCATTGGAGATAAAGATGATTTAATTGGTGTCTTTCTAATTTTTAATTGGTGCTTTTTTGGTCTCAATCCACGTTGGAATTGTAAAAAATGCTTTAACTTTGTATGAATTATGACCACAGTGTATATAGATACAGTGAAATGCAATACAAAAGAAGAGTTAAAATTTGATTTGACATGAAGTATAGAATACATTGGAAGAGAAGTGATGACTAAATGATATTTATAGCAATTTTTCAATATTAAGGACTTTCAAAAGAAGAAAGTAGGAAAGAAAAGAGCAAATCAAGTTTATTTCATCATATTAAAAAAAGGTAGCCATTACACAATATAATGCATACAAGAAAGGTAGCTCTTGCTCGCCGAGCACATATGCTCTTGCTCGCCGAGCAGAAGTCCTAATTCGCTTGGTCGATGCCCTGAGTGCCTGATGAAGTGGGGAAATCGATTTCCCCAAGGTGCTCGCCGAGCACAACCATTCTTGCTCGCTGAGCATGTGAGGGAATATCCTGTTACACACGTGTCACGCGCGTGATACACACGGACAACATTATATCTCGGCAGTCTAAAATATGGGGTTAAAAGTATCATTTTTTTTGGAGTTTAGGGGGTTAAAGGGTTGTCTCGTGAGGTGAGGGGGTTAAATGAATAAAATGGACAACTTTAGGGGGCTGGGTAATGCGGGATACACACGTGTCACGCGCGTGATACACACGGACAACATTATATCTCGACAATCTAAAATATGGGGTTAAAAGTAGCGTTTTTTTGGAGTTTAGGGGGTTAAAGGGTTGTCCCGTGAGGTGAGGGGGTTAAATGAACAAAATGGACAACTTTAGGGGGTTGGGTATGCATTAGGCCTATAAAATGTAAAAGGATATAGTAGTACTTTTAAATATTTATGTCATATTAAATCAAAAGTTTAAGTCTCAAGATCCAAAATCTATATATAAGAAATAAAGACCAATAATTCATATATATATATATATATATATATATATATATATATATGTTATTACAAGAAATGAATACAAGTAGAAATAATAATGACTAAGGAATGTCGAGCTCTGAAGCTTGATTATTTATCTTGCTTTGCTTATATTCACCATAGAAGTAGGAAATGAAGCCCCAAATAGATAAAACAAGAGAAAGACCCTTTTCAACTCGAAAGGTCTCATCATAAATAAAAACAGCTAGAATTTCCATCACAGGTAGCAAAGCAGCCATTGCAATACCAGAAAGCAATGTGGAACCACAAAATATTACACCAATTGCTCCCATGAAGAAGCATTGCCATAGCACTGCTAAAGAAAATATAATTGTTGCATATTTTGATTTTCCAAGCTCAAATTCATTTGCCTCTCTTTCCATTCCCTGCATTCATACTCAAAAGATAAAATATGTTATTTGAATAATTTCCCTCTCAAATTAGTTTCCCAAATCAATTCGCTCAAACATGAAATCATTCCACATTTTAACCATTTTAACTTAACCTTAGTAAAAAAATAAAGAAAGAATCTTTTTGGTTTAGTTGTTTATATTTGTTTATTTTTTGTTATTGTTAGTTTAGAGCACTACTAGCCATTGACCTAGCCAAAATGTCGATCTTTGCTTTCTGACCTATTATTTGGTAATATTTTTCCCCATACCTATCAAAATTGGTGATATTCCAACCAATGTAGATGATAAATTAATAGTTTCATTAAATTTTTGTGGATCAGGTTTTTCTTGTTGGTTAAGGTTTTAACAGAACTGCTACTTATCATCCATATATGTTGATATTTCACTAAAACACTTTAAATTTTGGTTTCTAGTGAAATTTAGTTCTCGAAATTCGACCTTTTGTTAAAAAAACATTGTCTTTATAAAGCAAATTGAAATGCTACATTATTTCATTTATTACAGAAGAAATTCTATTATAAACCTTGATCTATTGGATCTTACTAATGAGCATTAATTGTACAACTCTTTTTCTTGGCTTAATACATCCTTAACCCCTTTGTACTTGTCCATAAAAGTCAATTGCCCTCTATACTTTGAAAACGTCATATTTATCATATGAACTTGCTTAAAATGTCTTATTCACTCCCAAAATCAACAGGGAGAGATTTTGGACAAGTTGAGGTGCACTTTAAGCAAGTTCAGGAGCCAATGGATCATTGTAAGCAAGTTTAGTAAGCTAATTATCATTTTAAGCAAGTGCAATGAGGTAAATAGAACATTTTCAAAGTGTAAAAGCGACATTTTACTTTTCTGGATAGCATGTTTTATTGATATGTGATGTGGTTGAATCCTGCAAGTCCACTTGTAGACCTGTAATTAGATAGAAATAAGGTCAAAGGGGGTTAGAATTCGGTTAACCCGATGCGATACGTAAGTCAGTTTTGATGGAAGAACCGAGGATGAACAAAATAGCAAATCAAAGCTAAGATGCAAGCTTAATGAATGAATTAAGTATTGTACCTTGAGATGTGCTTACTCTATTTATCTTATGATTGAGCTGTAGAAGACATTTATAAGATTAGGAGTGAGATGTGCTATATGTCACCTGTTGATAGGTGAACCTATGCCTGTATATCGATCTTTAATATCCCTTGAGCCCATTAGGCCCGTGATTTATGGGATCGAATGTGATTGCTAGAACTGGTGGATCCTTGACAGGGTCGTTGAGACTTCCCAAGCTAAGACCTTTAAGATGGGGTCGTATTGAGCAACTTCATGGTGGTGGCTCCATGTCTCGTCTTTCCTGGGTAATGGTCCGAGCTTCATACATTCCACGTGGGTGAGTTTATATTCACTCGACATCACATGTCCCCGGGTCTAACTTATTATTCTTTAGGATGAGAAAACATCAGCTTTGGGAAGCGTTATGCTTGTTGATTCCTGATAAGTTAAAAGAGCAGAATTGATCTTGATACTTTTGAATCTTTTTTTAGAAATGAGGGAGTGATAAGGAGGTTATGCGGACTTATAGTAGTTGATTTCCCGATCGGTTGGTCTACTATTAAATGCAACTGTCAAAGCATGTTTTTATGTGTTTTTAGCATCTTTCAAGTTGGCAGTTGTTCATCTCTACTTGCAACATGTTGCAGTTCACGTTCTTTAAGGAGGCATGCTAGGAGCAGTTAATTCTCTTTGATCACTACGTTTTAGTAATGATGATGCTCATCATTTTGCTTGCTTTGTGAACAATTTAAAAGGATGAAAGTGTTTGGTGAGATTCTTTCACTCTCTTCTTATCTGATTTCTTACTGCCTCTTTTTATTCTTCTTCTTTGGACATTCAAGCATATTATTAATCTCTCTGAGTGCTCTTCTAGCTTTTTTTGGTCTCAGTCCCTATCGGTTCTTAGCTGCTTGGATGTGTTAGTGGAGCCGACCTTATCTTTTAGTAGTGGATTTAGCATGTGGGCCTCCCATATGTAGAAATCCTTTGCCAAGTCATCGGGTCCTTGAAGGTTCGGGGCCTATTGGTGGTCAATTCCCATGATAGCTCTTTATTGAGGCAATTAGTAACCATGATGCCAACTATTCCCTCCACTTTTAGTACCTTGACCTGAATGGCTTCTTGCTGGAATCACTCCACTTTATCCTCTAGAGTTTTATTTTCATGTCTGACTAGATAGTTGAGATCTTGTATGGTTTTTCTCTCAAGGATGTTCGTCAAGAGCCCTGACATCTGCTTGAAACTACTAATCGTTCATATGCCAAACTGCTCGTACTAGTAAGAGGCAACATCATTCAGAGGAGGGAAAAAGGTGGCACATCACAACATTAGTTTCCGTGCTAGTATCCATATCAAGTTTGAAGTTTTTAATGTGAGTAGTAGGGTCCCATGTCACATTGTACTCTTTCAGCAATGAATATTTTAACCCTTTTGGCATGGGATCGATCATGATCTTCTTATATAATGGTATTTCTACCTCTATCATATAGGACGCTTTTAGTCGATCACTACTTTAGTAATTGTGCTTTTGAGCTTATCCAATTCTTTTTGGATCGCATCAAAATTAGGCTCAGAATTCTCACCTTTTCCCGGGATGTTCCTTTCCTTGGGCGCCCATAAAATCCCAAGTCTTAGGCTCAACTACCTTTTCTTGGCTGACAGATTAGGACTTGGAAATCTATGTTGGTCCTCTTATATTTTATTCTGGGGTCCTATTATACAGTGAGGGTCACTTTTTTCCTCTTACCCGGGTCGATATCTTGGTGGATTACTCATTAGCGTTCCTTGCATTTCTTGTAAGGGGAGTTCTAGATATATGGCGTGTTATTGGGGAGTATTCTCTTCCCCTTAAATGTATGATAGATCCCCTTAGTCAATTTCTCAATGATCCGTCTCGATGATGATGACAACTTCTAACAGTGTGGTGTCCGATATAAAAAGTTGTATTCTCCTATTTTTCATATATATGATAGTTTCTTTTACTATCTTTGGCTTCTCTTTGACTTCTGCCATTTGGATGGCGTGCGTTTGTCGCATTACGATGACGATGTCATGGACATATTTGAGGTTTTCTATAAGTCATCAATAGATTGCACCTAAGAACCTTGGCTATTGTGGCTCTAAGGCTTTAGTATCACCCGGCATTTCCAGAGCTAGATCGTGATCAGCCTAAAACTGTCAGCGTACTTCTTCTTTCGCCGCTCTCTAGACTCTAGATATGGGGACTACACTAGAGGATATGAGTTGGATGGAACTGCTCAAACGAATCATTGATATGTTTGTTCCACGCGCACATCACCAATTTTATATGGTTGAATCCTATAAGTCCACTTGTGGACCTGCAATTGGATATAAACATGGTCAAAGGGGGTGCGGAATCCGGTTAACTCACTCTGAAGCCTAAGTTAATTTTGAGGGAAGACTTGAGATAAACACAACAGTAAATCAAAGCTAAGACGTAAGCTTAATGAATGAATGAATTAATGTACTTTAAGATGTGATTACTCCATTTATATGGTGATCGAGATGTAGAAGATGATTATACGCTTAGGACTAGGATGTTCTACGTGTCACCTGTTGATACGTAATCGTGTGCCTGTATATCTGGATTTGATATCCCTTAATCTCACTAGGTCTGTGATTTATGGGATCAGGCATGATTATTATAACGTGTGGATCCTTGATGGTGCTAGGACTTCCCGAGCCAAGACCTTTATGATAGGGTCATATTGAGTAGCTTCGTGGTGGTGACTCCATGTGTTCTCTTTCCCGCGTGATGGACCAAACTTCGTAAATGCTACATGGATGAGTTTATATTCACTTGATATTAGTAGGCATCTCCTTTTTCTTTAGTTGAGTTCATTGCAACCGATCCACTGTTAAACATTTCTCTCATTGAGCACATCTTAATAAAGTTAAAACATCTTATGAAATCAAAGGTTAATTAGTAGCCAAATTAATATGCAAAAACTTGAAATTGCAATTAGCATGAGAGAGAGAAAAAAGATCGTAAAATCGTTGTGAAGAAGCATGTCAACGCCACAAAAAATAGTAGAAAAGAAGACATAACCATCGACTAATATAATTTTCTACCTGTAATATATTAAATGTTAGTCATCACCGACTTGAATTCTTTAGAAATGATAATAATTTTGTTCAAATTTTCTGTCAGATAGATAAAATTGATCTTAGTTAAAAAAAAATATTACAGGAACTATTTTTTTTTTTTTTATCATTTTACATGTTAGGAGGTAAATCTTATTGAATTAAAATAGATGACATAATTAAATAAACTTTATTTTATTAGTTATGAAACTAAAAAAAACCATACAAGGACGTAATTGAAATTTACTCACATCACCTCACTCCACTCAACTCTGACTTCGATTATGTTGCTCACTTATTGAGCTTTGTTTTTGCTGCATACACGCAAAACCTCAAACTCTATTATTACTTGGGATTATTTTGGATCACTAGTGACTAACTTATATACAGACCACAAAATCAAATATTTTTTTATGGCAATCGTAGATATTTGTCTACCTATAATAATTGAATAATTTCTATTTCTACATTATTCTGTGTTATTTTTTTCTTTCAATACTCCATTCAACACCGACTTTTTAATATTTCGTACTTGCTTGACATTCCGATGTCTTCAACACCGAGATTTAGTAAATATATCTGCAACTTGGTCTTCCATCTTCATATATTGCATTTTGATATCTCATCTTTCTCTCGTATGAAATGATAATGCATTTCCATATGTTTGGTTCTTGCTTGGTTAATTGGATTCTCAATCAAGCATATTGCTGACTAGTTATCATACTATACTATACTTGTATTGAGTAATCAACTAGCTGGTGAAGATCCTTCGGGAGTTGTATTGGCCAAGAACATTATTTATGAGTTGCATTCATTGCTTCTCTATACTTTACTTCAGTTCTCGATAGAGAAACTATAGGAGAGAAACTATAGGTTGTCTTTTGCTGCACCAAGAATTAGGTTCTAATCCAAGAGTAAAAACATATCATATAGTTTAATCCCTTATGTCACAATCTCCAACATAATCATCCTAATATCCACGTACCTCACTCTTTTTTTTGTATATGATACAATAATCAATATTATACCTTAGACATATCGTAGAATTATTCGAATAACTTCTAAATCAGGATTCTTTATATTATGCATAAATCGACTCACTATACTTACTACATATGATATATCTGGTCTTGTCAGAGTGAGATAAATTAAGTTTCCAACTAGTTGTTTATACATGGTAGCATGTTACAAGTCCTTTCTTTCACGGAGCATAACTTTGTGTATACCTATACTAGAGCTGTAATAGGCTTCTAACTCAAGCATTCCAAACTTCTCCAACAGATCCTTACTTGTGCTTACTCAAGAAAATTATTTCCTTCGAGCACTCAACTTCAAGAAAAAGAAAATGATTTAACTCTCTCAAGGATTTCATTTGGAAACGTATCAAAAAAATTGGCTTTGACTTGATGAATCTCAACAACATCATCAGATATGATGATAAGGCCATCTAGATTAGCTAATATTATAGCCAACTTCTTACTTTGGACTTATACGAACAAACTAGAATTAGTTGGCGCCATCATATAGCAACTTTGAATTAGGAACTATGCTATCTTCTTCAGTTTGCATGCATATCTAAGATGACCCTTGCTTTCGAATCCTTAAGGTTGGTCTATGTATATCTCCCAATCCAGTTCACCATGTAAGAAATCATTCTTTACATCCATTTTCCACAATTTTCAATCTTTACAATCGACAAGTGCTAGTAAAACACATATTGTGGTGATCTTAGCAATTGGACTAAATGTCTCGTCATAGTCCAAACCATACTTCCGCAACCTCGAGCCACCAATCGAGCTTTGTATCTTTCAACGGATCCATCTGGACACTGCTTTGCTTTATAAACTCATTTACAGGAAATTGGCTTCACATCTTTAGGTTTGGGAACCAAATATTATGTTTCATTCTTTTTCAAGACATCTATTTATTCTTCCATAGCCTTTCTCCACTCCTTGTTTGAACCTTCCGCCATTTCTCTATCTCGTGGTATTTCAATCCTTCCTCTTTCTATTGCTAAATAGTGCTTTATCTCTATCATTGGTTTAAACTTCAGACATTTGTTTGTACAGAGCCTATTGATTAGCCAAGATTCTAATTCATTTAAATTTTTCTTCATAGCCCATTCATGGGATGTTGTGACAAGCACGTTAAATTCAGGATGCAACCCATGGACTGTGATTCATATTCACTCGCGTCATATCTCGTTGCGAATCGACAATAACTTATTCTCGAGCTGCTGGAGATTGGCATCATTTGCTCTTGCAAATAAATCCGCCAAGAGTGTGTCATGCTTCTTTAGGGGGTTTCACATCCTTGAAGCGTTCCAGCGAATCGTCCTCCACCGAGAATGATAAAGCATGCATTGCTTTACCACTCCTGGCCTTCCACTTTTTAAGGTCATTTTATTCTGTCGGAGGTGTTGTTTCATTGCATCCAACGATCTCTCATAAATCTTGAATGCGAATACTCTAAGTACTGTAATTATTATTGTTAAGTTTTTCAAGAGTGTTTACCGATATAGACACATTAATCATGATGACTTGGTTATTTCTTTTAATAAACAAACTAAGTTTGGTCCTAGACCAATAATTTTGATAGCCCCAAACTACGTGCTAATAATACCCCGTACAATCTCGAATCTCAAACTCTCAAAGCACTCGATGACCGGTTCCTAACCATTTGTTCTGACACAACTTGTTAAATTAAAATACAGAACTTAATTGAATAGAATTTATGAATCTAAAAAAAACTTTACAAGAACTTAGTTAAGCTTTATTCACATCAGCTCACTTCACTCAACTCTCACTTCGATTATATATGTTGTTAACTTATTTACCTCTGTTTTTGTTACACAAAACCTCAAAGTCTATTTATATACTAAGTTGGAATTATTTTAGATCACCAAATTATGCCGGTGACTAACTAAATAAAGACTACAAAATCAAAAAATAAAAAATAAAAAAATTATGACAATCGCTACTACAATAATTGAATAATTTCTAGATTATTCTCGGTCTATTTTTTTCATACATGTGTTAAATTGTGTTAGTACACATAACATTTTGGCTAATTTATTATTAAAAAGAATTGTGTAAAGAAAAAAAGTTATTTTGACATATTAACCCTAGAAAGTTGAAGTGCAAATAAATTTTTGGTTCTATGTATTTAATAAAATTTTAACTTTCACCCCCTAAATTTTAAATTAATGAGATTTAGCCCACAAATTTTACAAATTTATAATTTTTGGTTTGTGATCCGAAAAAATAGATTTTTTTTTTTTTTGTTAAAACATTGTCTTTATAGAAAAAAATGGCCATGCTATAACCTAACCATTTCATTCATTACGGAAGAAATTCCATTATGATTCTTGATTTATTAGATTGTACCAAAAAAATTTGTTAGCTTAATACGTCCCTAGCCCTTTTTGTAGTTAAAAGTCACTTACACAAAACATGTTATTTACAAAAAAGTCACTTACACAAAGCATATTTACTTTCTAGAATTTTTTTTAAAGGATAAGGTAACAAAATAAGTTAAAGGTTTTTTAGAAGATATTAATTTCGATTGTACGTATAAAATAGTATCAATGTAGGTTACGTTTCAAAAAGATAGTTAATTTAGTTTCGATAACACATGTCCCTGTTAAGTTCTATCGGTATGCAGAGACATAAATAAACAAGTTTAAAAGGGTAATATTAGGTTTCAAAAACTTGAAATTGGAAGCAGTAATAATAAGAGAGAAAGAAAGAGACCGTAAAATCGCTGTGCAGAAGCATACCAGTAGCAAAGAAAGACATAACCATCTGCATCTCCATGACCAAAGTATATGTAATATTCTGATTTGCTTTCTTATAAACAAGTTCAATAGCTGGAAGCACAAATCCATAAAGAGCAGAAGCAACAACTGTCATTATAAACCCCATAAAATACTCTCTATTCGATTCATTATTCGGCCGATCAGAAGAAGAATGAAACGCCAAAATCACAGACCCTAATGACAACAAAAATACAGCATTTATGCTATAAGATGTGAACTTTTGCTTAACAAGAAGAAAAGCAAAACCAGCAGTAAAACCTAACTGACTCGCATATATAAGGCCAGATGTAGTAATCGGAAGACGAGCAACACCATAGGTGTAAAGAAAATCGTCTAAGCCGGTGAGAAGGCCAAGAACAGCAGAAGCTAAGAATATACGAGTGGTGATGTAAAAGAGTTTAGTCTGTGAACCTGAATTGTCTTTTTTCCGGCGATGTAAATATGATATGAAGAGAGAAAGTAACATAAATGGAAAACCAGCAGTTTCCATAGCACTTGATATCCAAACACCATTTCCTCCTTTCAAGAAGTAGAGGCGCATTACTAGGGGACCTCCGGTACCACCAAGGAATAGTAATATGCAATTCAGTAACAGCAGGAGTTTCTTAAACGATTTCTTCATTTGGTCAAGAGAAGAGGAAAAATAGTAGTAACAAATAGAATTGAAGTGCATCAGAATCTGAGCACATTATAATGAGTCCATTTATGGGGAGTTCAAAAATGGTAGTGTGGGGAAGAGCTCACAAAATTTCAATCATAGTGGAAGATGTAGTCCCCATTTGATTTGATTCATGTTTGATGTTATTTCAATATTTTTTAAAGTGGTTGAAATAATTTAAAGTGGTTAAAATCTACTCCCTCCGTTATATAATTGTCGTTTTGAGGAAAAAAATTGTTTCAAATTATTTGACGTTTTACACTTTTGAATGAGCATTAAATGTGTTTTTTTCAACTTTGTCCTCATATAATGAGCAGAAATAAATTTGTAGAGAAATTTAAGCATTAATTGCAAAAGGGTAATAATGTAATGTTTAACTACTTTTTAGGCTAATTAATAGGTTTCTTAATATTTATGTAGAAACCTTAAAAGATAATTAAAATGAAACAGTGTGAGTAAAGTTTATAAGAAATTCATCATTAAAAATAAAAATATAAAAGTTATATATTTTTTAAAAATTAGCATTTGATTTATAATAATACACAAATGTTTACTTCTTTTTAGCATATAATATACAAAAACAACAAAATTTTAGAGTGTTGGAAGCTAAAAAAATTTGTGGAATCCTAACGGGTTGGATTTAGAAAATGCCCTCCAACTCCATCAAGTTGACTTTGGTCGTAAAGCTAAAATTAGCTCACTCATATAAGTTTAATTCTGCCAACCAATACTATCCAAATAGTGGCTAAAAACTTGTTTTAAGAATTTAAGGGAATAAAAACGCATAAAAAGAAGAAAGTTAACGACCAGAGGAAAACGGATTAATAGCTTGTTGATATTTTATGAACAAATGAGAGTCATGGGTGCTAATAATTTAATAGTTGATAGAAATATTTAGGTTTTTAGCTGAATAAAAGGACCGTTCGTAAATTGGTTGAGCATAATCCAATATAGAGAAAATGAGGCTAGGATTTATCTTAGCCTCTCTCTATAACGTCTAATCCTATAGTGAAAGGCTACCTCTCTCTCACTCTCTCATCTGCGTCACCCCTCTTTCTCTATCTCACTATTATAGTCGCCCTTAGTTCGTGCATCGGTCGTTTTCTTTCTCAATTAACCTCGACGTATTTGAAGCGTGACTGATAATACGAAAGTCATGGTGATCCATACTTCTTTTACAAATCACATTAGACGAATCCCCGCTACAAGAGGTAATTCAATACATGTATAGAATATGTGGTATTTTATCATCCATTGCTATCAGAGACACAAATCTCGTGTTTTGTCAATTTTGAACATTGAATATGGAGAAAAACATAGTTTTTGCATGTTAGGATTGATATTTGTATTCGATCTATGTTTATTGGCATGAATAAGTGTTTTTTTACGGTTTTTGGTGAAAATAGCACTAGAATCGCACAAAACTCTCTATTTTTGTGATTTAAGGTTTTCAGATTTGGAATTGACGGGTTTCAGTCTTCACTGAGAGTGTGTGCGTTTAGAACCCTAGTTTGTGTTGTTGTTTGGATAAATGAACTTCACCAACGTCATTAGTTTCTGTCAGTTTTTAAGCCCCCAATAAAAGAAGAAAGCTCGTCCACCAAACAACTTTTTGGACAAAATCTCAACTACCAATTAGACTCGCCATAACTTACTTTAATAAAGCCCAAAATCAGTAATTGGCTACTTGTAAACAAAATAGCCAAAATATACAACAAAAGATGACCTACACTGAGGTATAGACTATAGACAGTCTGATTCTCAAATATCACAATATTACCCTCTCAAACAAATAATTATATAACCCTCACTTACTTGTATCCATATTTTAATTTTGCATCCATCAATTGGTAGGTTATTTGTGAATTATTCATATTTTCTACTAATCAAATTTAAAATGTAGTCAGACATTGATAAGTTTTGAAAAAAAAAAAAAAAGTAAGAAAATATGGTGTCACACAATATGCTCTGTCATGTACCTTGCATCTTCTACGCAACCGCTTATCTTGATCCAACAGTCTCTCTTCTTTAGCCATACGACTACTAGGATAGACGGTGGATATCATTCTATGTAACTGGAAGGTACCGTTCGCATCTTTAAAAAATATTCATTTCTTCATATTAGACGGTTCCTATAAGTTATAAAAAATGTTTTCATAAAATATCACTTAGGATATGAAAGGGTAAAGTAAATATGCACTTCTAAAAAACGATACAAGCAAATTTGTACCTTATCCCTTTTAGGGGGTGTTTGGTTAAGTAAAATTAGACTATGGAATGGGAATAGGAATGGAGTATTCCCTTTGCTAGTGTTTGGTTAAACAAATATAGCTTGGGAATGCAATTCCCATTCCTCCAACTATGAGCACCATTGATTCCCTCTCCCCCACACCTCAATCAAATTTCATTCCCATTCCTATTAATTTTTATTTTGCCAACATAACCTACCACTACCCACGTTTCAATACCATTTTTTTGTGTGGATAAAACGTTTTAATACAATTAAAATTATACTTATGTTACAAGTTTTATATATAATATAGACAAATGTTTTTTTATATACAAATGGGTTTATTATATCAGGTTATAATACAATTTTACCTTGATAAAAGAAAAAAATTTCACTAACAATCCATAAATTTATTTTCTCGATAATTTATATTTTTTATATTTATTTTGATTGAAATTATAATAATTATTATTTTAACTATTTTTAATAAATTTTATATTCATTCCGATTCCGTTCATTAAAGAACCAAACAATTTGAAAATGAACCAGATTCCGATTTCGGATTAAACCAAACATATTAAATAAATAGTCATTCCGATTCTGATTCCGCCACATTCCGTTTCCGATTCCGTTTCCGATTCCGAAGCTTATACCAAACGCCCCCTTAAAGATGCTTATTGCTAAATTTGATATTTACCTTCAAATTTCATCAATGGAATTCAATTTTAATAATTTCAACAAGTTGCAACAATCCTAACTTAATAATTGAAATGGCTCATTCCAAAATCCAATCAAATAAATTTAATGATTGAAATTAAATTATTTAAGAAATAATTAATTAAACTTTAAATTTTACTTTTAGTTAATAATCAACCATTCAAACTTTATTGTGAATAAATCATTTGCACTGACTTATTTGTATTATAGTGTCTTAATTTTGCATATTGGTCAATGCAATCATTATATAAAGACCATAAACCACAATAATATCATAAATCCTAATAAGATCACACTATAAGATATAAGATAGATATTGCAAGATTTAACTCAATATTGAAAATAGAGAGTGGTTGAACTATATTAATAGAATGTCTTTCTAATGACGGGTAAATTTCATCAATAGTATACAACATTTGCGCTATTTCATATTTTAGTGTATAACTTTCAATTTGTCTCATTAACATGTACGAACTTATAGATGACCTCACACTTTAGTGTATAGCATGTAAAAATAACCGATCAAAAAGTCAAAATTTGACCACCTAATATAAAATTACTTCTATACCCTCTTCTCCCCCCTCCCTTTTTCCTCCTTCCCCTTTCCTTTTCTCTCTCTAACTTCTCTCTCTATCTTGTTTCTCTTCTTTTAATCTTTCTTCATCCTTCCCCTTTTATGTCCCAGATAATTATGTCCTTCCACCAGTAATATACAGACATAAAAAAATAACCATAAAAAGAGTGATTATGAGCTGCTTCATTATATACCTGTCTCGCAAAATTAGCTCCATTTGTTTCAAATCAAGAGTCTATATATTCTATGAGTCAATAAAAATACGTAAATGAGATTATAATTGATCCTGATGGAAGTGAACTTTTGAAAGTACTAATGGAAGGTAAGAGCTATCCTATGAGTTCACATGATTATAATGCTTCGTTAACGGATTCAAATGGCGAATACAACATTGTCTTTTTAGCATTGCCAACGGAACACTAGCATGGAATAAAACCTGAAGGTGTTTGCAGCTACATGATTTTGTGATATAAAACTAGTGTAGGTTTTTCCAATAATTTTTTTTTTAAGTTCAACAGGCATATACATTCATTGTTGATATTCGTTTAAACCGTCATTTCCAAGAAAGCTTCTATGCATTTCTCCTTGAATATTTCTTAGCAACTTCCATTATTACAATGTTGATATGGTTACTATATATGTGAAGAGAAAACAATTGAAGGAATATAAAAATGTATATTAGAAAAGAAGAACAATGTTCTGAACCATCACAAGAAACTCAGAAAAATACTTGTGAAAAAATTAAAAAGGATTCCTGAAAGAGGAGATTACGATGGATGAGGCAGGGATATAAGATATTATTAAATAAGTGCACATATTCCTTTACGCGTGAGATATAGAAAATCAATCCAACAATTGGAAATTTGTAAAGAAGCCATCTTACATAAAAATGGGAAGGAAAAGAAAGATTAAATGAAGATAAATAAGGTAAAGAGAGAGAAGAGTTAGAGGGAGAAAGGGTAAGGGGAAAGGGGAAGAAAGATTAAATGAGAGAAATAAGGTAGAGAGGGAGGAGTTGGAGAGGGAAAGGAAAAAGGAAAAAGGGAAGGAGGAAGAATGAGGGTACAGAAGTAATTTTATATTAGTTGGTCAAATTTTGACTTTTTGACCGGTCAAACTGCTGACATGGCGCGTTGACTTCGCATCGACCGATCACTTTTTTACTTGCTATACACCAAAGTGGGAGGTCACCTATAAGTTCGTACATATTAGTGAGACAAATTGAAGGTTGTACACTAAAGTGTGAAATTGCACAAAGATTGTACACCATTGATGAAATTTACCCTTCTAATGACTGTAGACACATTTTGAAACCCTAAAGCCCAAAAAATGATAATTGGGCTAAGACGAGCAATATGTACATGTAGCCAAAATGATAAACACAGTGTCTTCAAATTCATATCTAGCCAAAATGGAGTTTACTTGTAGCTTGCTGCTTTGCTGAGTTTCGATGAATTGCCCATATTTCATGCAGCTTCATGATTTCTACTAGACCTGGCAATTATCGTGTTCGAGTCGTGTTCGTGTCGTGTCGTGTCATTTCGGGTTCGTGTCAAAAAGAGTAAACCCAAACCCAACCCAAAAACTTTCGTGTCAAAGTCGTGTTAACCTGTTCGGGTTAGTGTCGATTTCGTGTCGTGTTTTCGGGTTACATGTAATTTTTTTATGCATATATATTAATAATAACTCTTAAAAATATAAGAAGATATGATACTGTTTTTAAACATTTTATATCATTTTTAGATTAGTATGTAAACAATAATTATCGAAAAGTTCGATAATATCATATTAGAGGGTCATGTCATGTGTTTATAACAATTTAGGAAATTCAAATTAATATTTGCAATTAATAATTATAATTTTATTATCTTTATTAATAAAGTGACATAAAAAACATGAGAGAATATAACAATAATTTTCAATATCCGTGTCATTTCGTGTCATTTTCGGGTTCACATATCAACACTAACCCAACCCAAAAATTAGCGTGTCAGTTTCGTGTCAACCCAAAAATGACCCATTACCTATTAAGCTCAACACTAACACTAAAAATCCGTGTCGTGTTCGTGTTGTGTAATCGGGTCGTGTGTCATTTTGCCACCTCTAATTTCTACTGATGGTCCATGCACCATGGCTATGGATATTCTCGTAGCTCTATTATTCACCACTGCTCAATGCACAATACTCTTGTACTTCCCATTACTCAAAATCTACAACCAACAATATCAAAACAATAAGCACCACAACAATTAGTCATGAGAAACTTAGGATGTAAATAAGCAGTGGTGGAGCGAGACCTTAGAGGTTGGGAGTGCAAATTTCAAGCCCAGTCCATAAGAGCTAGCAAAATTATTTTTTCCTTTCACAAACTAAAACAGCATCGACTGAGGAAAAAAAAACACTTAGCCCGTCAAAGGCTATAAAACAACCTCGTTTTGGCCTGTAAATGGGCAAAAAGGTAAAAGCAACCCAATTAACGGAGCCCAATTATTCCTGCAACTTTTTTGGCCCTGGCCTTTTTTAGTTCAAAATGAGGGTAAATTACACCAATGGTGTACAACCTTTACCCTAAATTACACTTTGGTGTATAGTCTTTATTTTGTCTCACTAATATGTACGTACTTAGAGGTGACCTTCCACTGTGGTATACAGCTGGTGAAAATGACCGGTCAAACTAAGGTCAACGCGTCACATCACCATTTTTAACTCTTAAAAAATGAATTGTAGAACCCACTAATTAAAACTTACTTTTATACCCTTTTCTTTTCCATCTCCAAACCTTTTCCTTTTTCATTTAATATTTTTTCCTCAACATTTTCTTTCTCTCTCTACTTTCTCTCTCTACTGTATATTTTTTCCTCTAACTTTTCTTGCATATGAAATCTTTGCTTTAGAAATTTCGATGTTGGAAGTAACCCAATAGCTTCAGAAATTGAATCCTAATTTGAGGGGAATTTCATCTTCCTTTTTAATATAAAATTTATGCCAAAACCGAATTTAGAATAACCAGAAAATCAAACCCAAGCTCCATGGTTCTGCAGTCTCCAAGCTTTTGTATTTGGGTTTTTAAATCAATTATAATTTTAATTGTATGGGTTTGTTGAGTTGTTATTTTTTTCCTCTCGATAAAAGCTTTCGATCTTAAAGGTTTATATTGTAAAAACTTCTAGTACCTTGTCTCCCCTTGGGTAAAACGAGTCTTCAGGAGCTGTAGGAACGAATCCTTACCCAGAACCGACAGTTGAACCAACGAAGCCTATGGGATTTAAAAACAACAATCCAGCCATAAATATGAGAGAACTCCATGGCATGGACACAAGAGCAGCAACAATACCACTCAGAAGGCCCAAACTGTTGGTGATTTTGAGATCAGAGGCTTGGGCACAGGCATAAGAACAGATGCCAAGGAAGACACTCTCACATGAATTACGATTAATAATCTCACCTTTTCTGGTTTCACGGACTTTTTGTAAAGGAACCCAAACCAAGAACGGAAACAGAAGCCAACTCTTTCCAAATGGCGTGAATGTTAGTGGATTGTAAAGTGTTGAAGTAATTGAAAGGGTTTTGTTTGAATCAATTGTTTCAGGTTAGGGAGGAAGATGATTGTATCTGAGATTTAAATTGATGAAAATGTTAGATCCAGAATGAGGAAGAAAGAAAAAATGGAGAAGAGAGAGAGAAGAGAGAGAATGTCCTTTAATGGTTTTAGAAGAAATCCATTAAAGGGTATTTTAGTAATTGGGTATGGTTGAAAACATTGATCGGGCATTGACCGGTCATTTTTACCGGCTATAGGAGGTCACCCCTAAATATGCACATATTCGTGAGATAAAATTAAGGTTGTACACCAAAGTGTGATTTAAGGTAAAGGTCAGGGCCGGTCCTAGGCCTAGGCCTGGGGTGCCCTGGCCTAGGGCCCATGGCTGTTAGGGGGTGCAAAATTTTTATTATTATCTATATTTATATGTAAATCACAATGTGGGCGACTATATACCGCCTCTAAATTTCGGTTCACCGCACCCTATTGACCATTTTGCCCTTCTCATTATTTCAAACAAGAATTTTGAAAATTCCAAATCCTCTCTACTTCTTTTCCGTTTTTAAAAAACCGACCTAAAACGAGATGGCACGAAAAGTAGGCATCGACAAAGGATACATGTGTATTACGGTAAGTTTTTCCGTTCAAATAATTAACGAATTAGTGATTTTTAGGGCTGAAAATCGGGATTAAAATCCCAGAATTTGCACCAGGCGGGTGCGATGCACTTGTTCCACCGTAGGTGGAACAAGTGCGCGACGAACGATCCACCGTATGGTGGATCGCACGGCGCACGCGCTCCACCGTAAGGTGGATCGCGCAGCGCACGTGCTCCACCATACGGTGGATCGTTCGTCGTACGCGTTCCACCTAAGGTGGAACGCGTATAAGACATGCGCTCCACCTTGTGGTGGAGCGCACGTCGCGCCCGTTTGGCCTACGGGCCAAACGTTTGCGGCGCACTAGTCGGCCCTATGGCCGACTGGTGCGCCGCACCCGTTTGGGCCTTAGGGCAGGTGGTGTAAGCCACCCGCCCAGGCCAAAAAGGGCCAAATTTTGATTTTTTTTTAAATTTGTACGGACCGAGCGTAGGCAGACCCGAACATATAAAAAAAAATTATGGTAAATTGAATATAATAAATAAATCATATTACAGGATCAGGCGGGATCTGACCCTAGACACACGTCTTCACGTCCTGTTACTGCATCTGCTCGGCGGGAGCGGGCGGAGCAGCAGCGGTTCATGGCGGACGCCCGGAGGGCACATGCAGCACAGGCGGAGCGTGCTGAGGGACAGGATGAGGCGGCTGATATAGAGATGGACGGAGATGCCTCTATCCATCATCCTAGTTCTGATACTATCCCCATACATCGTGGCATCGTGACGAGGGGTCGAGACGGACGATTTTCTTCTACCGCAGCATCTTCTTCTGGTAAGAGAAATTTAAAAATGTGCTTATTTGTATTTGTTTTAATCGTGATTATTGGAAAATATACCAAAAATTTAATGTAAACCGTTTGCTGTAATTTCAGGTAGCAGCAAGCGATCGAGGAGTGTTATAGAGGATGACTAGGTTGTGAAGGACCCCGTACCCAGGGGTCCATTTGATGGTGCTGTGATCCCGAGCTTTCTGGGACATGTTGCATGTGCTATCTGGGCCGGTCAGGATAGGGGCGTCCTTAGGTGTCATACCAGATCAGGGTATTGCTCGAAGCTGAGATCATGGTACAGTTATTCTTCCAGGACGATTCAGTCGCGTATCGAGTCATCTGGCATGTTCCATTTACCTGGTATTATGCACAGTCACATAGATGCTGCTCTGATCACGGCATTTGTAGAGCGGTGGCAGCCAGACACGTCATCATTTCACATGCCATTTGGCGAGATGACCATTTTGATGCATGATGTGTGGGAGATATTGCGCATCCCCGTAGATGGTGCCATGGTGACTGCTGATGCGAGTATTGATGAGCTTAAGGAGTGCGTGATGGATTTGTTTGGGATGACTCGGGTTCAGTTAGATGCCCGTCATTATTCTTCTAGTGGTATACGAGCCGCTTCCGTCATGGAGCACTGTGGAGGTGATCGGATTCCTGAGACCCAGGCTATAGCTTGGACGTGGCTGATGCTCGGTTCCACCTTGTTCGTAGACAAGAGTGGTGATCGCATCCGACCTTCTTGTCTGTTAGAGGTGCAGGACTCGGCAGCTGGAGCCGTTGGACTTTCTTGGGGATCAGCTGCACTAGCATATCTATACTGTCATCTTGGTATTGCTACCAGAGGAGATTGCGGGCAGATGACGGGTTGTATGACATTGCTCTAGTCCTGGATTTACGAGTATTTTCCTTGCTTCAGGCCACATCGAGAGGCAGTTACAGTTGACCCGGATCTTCCTAGGGCTTCATTGTGGCCATCTATATCGATGGAGAAGAGCGATGAGCGGCTGAGAGCATTTCGTGCCCGGCTTGATGTGTTGACAGCAGATGAGGTATACTTGCTATATAATTATAAATACTGTTCAATTAAAACAAATTTGTATTACTTGTATGTGTTAATGTAATTTTATACATCTGTAGGTCATGTGGATGTCGTATGGCCCTGCTGCCATTACGGAGACCCCGAGGACTCTATACGCTGGATGGATACGGTATCGGGATGTGATCGAGCCGTACATGCTGGGGCGATGCCTTCGACAGCTTGGACATGTGCAGACCATTCCTAGATCGATATTGCAGCCTTCTAAGGCTGTGCGCCCGTGGACCAGTTTGAAGTATCGTGTAGAGGTGCCAGCTGTGATGGTGCAGGGTATTTGGGACTCTTTTCCCCAGTCGGCCGTCCTTATATTGTCTGTATTCACTCCAGCACATACTCCATCAAATTGTGAGGATCAGTACATGCATTGGTACACCCGTCACTCACACCCTCGTCTACTTCCGGAGATTGTTGCACCCGAACCGACTGTTTATACTCGCTCGAACAGTGAGATTGTAAGTTATTTTTGGTTTTTCTTTACTGGTCTACTAATGTGAAATGATATTTACTGAAGTGTGAAGTGATATTAACTCTGTTTTTTGTTCCTTACTTTTTACAGTGGGTTAGTCGATTAGCTGGCTGGGGTGAAACTGTGTTGGATCACATGAGTCATCTGGACGAGGATGCTGCGATTGTATATAGGCAGTCGTTAGAGCAGATTATGGGTGCTTGGCATTTGGCCAAGTGAGTTATTACTGTATTTCGAAGTATTTTAGTACTATTATGACTGAATTTGGTATTTTGATATTATCGTTTTTTTGTGGTACGTTTTGTTATTATTGCAAATTTAAGAATACATTAGAACGACATAAACGGCATAAACTGGAAAAATACATTACAACGACATAAACTGAAAAAATACATTACAACGACATAAACGGAAAAAAAATACATTAGTCACTATCTTCTTCGTACTCGTCAATGTTTGGTGAAGATGTCGCTGGTACACCTGACTGTATTGCAAGGTATATCTCTTTCTCCTCTGCAATATTCGTCTCATATTCCACAGGAAAAATGTTCCATGGAGCATTTCCTCTATTTCTTGGCCAAGCTCGTCCTGGAAGGTAATCGTTCTTTGAAGCGCTGATACTCTGTAGTATTCGAACCTCTAATTTATAGCGATCCCAATTTTTCACGATCGAGTAAGGATAAGTTCGATGAACCTCATGAGAAATTTCAGACTCTGTCCATCTTAAAAAGATGATGGAGTTGAAATTTTTTCTAGGGATAATTCCCCTCTGATTATCACGCAGTAGTCTGGCGAACATAGCTTTCCAGTCATCAATAGGCATAAACCACTTCAGAAATGTTTGAATATGACTAGGAATATTTCCTTCATTCAAAGTGTTCAACCATTCCTCTAGAGCAAATTCAAAAGGCATGTAATACATATAACATAAGAACCATAGCATGTGTAGTGAGTATATTGGAAACTCACCAGCAGACGGAAGCTTGAAGCAAAACATAAATGGAGTTTCAGGATGGAACATTACTGGACTCACAAATGTCTCTCCATATACACGGATTGCGTAGTATTGGTAATCAAGCATCTTCGTCGTGCAATCAAACTTATTCAAAGTTGACACTATGCTTTTCTCGGGAGGAAAATTAGGGAACTCATTGGTAAAATCAGATGAAGCCATTTATATTTGAGAGTTTTCGTTGAAATGAATTTAAAGAGTAAATGTGGATAACTGAAGTAGAAAAATTGTTTAATTTTATAGATGGAGAATATAGCCGTTGGAATATATCCGTTTGAATATAGCCGTTGGAATATAGCCGTTTGAATATAGCCGTTGGAATACCACCTGTTCGAATATATTAATCAGAATTGTAACATTACAGAACCACACAGAATTAATCAGAATTCACCTGTAACATTACAGAACCACACAGAATTAATCAGAATACCACCTGTAACATTACAGAACCACACAGAATTCATCACAATTCACATGTAACATTACAGAACCACACAGAATTTATTACAATTCACCTGTAACGTTACAGAACCACACAGAATTCATCATAATTCACCTGTAACATTACAGAACCACACAGAATTAATCACAATACCACATGTAACATTACAGAACCACACAGAATTCATCACAATTCACTTGTAACATTACAGAACCACACAGAATTCATCACAATTCACCTGTAACATTACAGAACCACACAGAATTCATCATAATTCACCTGTAACATTACAGAACCACACAGAATTAATCACAATACCACCTGTAACATTACAGAACCACACAGAATTCATCATAATTCACCTATAACATTACAGAACCACACAATATGAAATACTAATATCCCCTAAGTTTGGCCAATCTGGTCCACTGTGCCACCCTATCCTGATAGAAGCGCTCCCATCCTACAACGCTTTGACCTCGGTGCAGAAACCACTAGTGTACTATAGGGGGCACCCGAAAGTTAGGCGATAAATTTAAACGTATGTAGTGATGGCAGTGATTCCCTAAATGAGCTATACAAATCTCACGTGATGGTCTTGTAGCAGTGGATGCGGTATACAATGGTAAGATAGTACCACACAACGCTAATGTGTCCCCACCTGAGAAGCCAAATAACATGATAGCAGAATTGTACATTGTAGCAACCGGCCACAAGTCATCCCAAACGATCATCCAATAATCCGGCGTACAACCTGCACCGTCCCAACTTACTCTACGAAGAGCTGCATCAACAGTATCAACAAACACTCTTTGATACAGACAACGGTTAGCAATTACTTCATTTCGAATGTGATGCCTAACTGTCTGCCACGCTTCTTCGTCACCAAAAATGTAAGTTGCTACCGTACAGAAACCACAATTTCCATCACCTACAACGTCGTAGTATGATTCGACGTATGATTTAATTATGCCAACTATTTTATCGGAATGTACGAAGTCAGAACCATAATACGTTTTTCCATCTGCATTCATGTATATTAGTGTAAAACAACTCTATATTGCAAAACATTTATAAAAAAAGTTAGGTTTATCAGATAAACATTACCTGATGAGGCAACATTATGTACCGAGGACGATGAGCTAATTCTTCCACTTCTACCACGACTCCTAGATGAACTAGTAGAACAAGCCCGTCCACGACGAGTTTCATTATATTCCCAAGAACTCGGCATACGTTTTGTGGATTTGCTCACCTTAGGTCGCCCTCGCACGTGAATTTTGACATCGGGTTCGGTGTACTGAGCTTGATCAGGGTGTAGTTGATCATGGATAAACATTGAAATATTACGCATTAAGGATGGGTCGCCTTTAGAGACTTGGTCCACTAAGGACTGAAAATATCGCTGCTCCTCGTTCAGATCATTACGCCCGTCATTTTCATCACTGTGACTATGATTGATTAAAAGTGTTCTCCAAAACACGTGAACACTCTCAGTACTGATCATTTGTTCCAGATCACAAGCTCGTTTCAGCTCACATGCACATGGTATCTGATGCGATGTTCTCAATACACAACCGCAACGCACGTACACTTCATGGCTCAACCCTCTCATGCGCTCTAACTCTTGATTCAACAACTACAGACAGTAGTGAGAGACTTTGAATACAAGTTGGCTTAATGGGCGTCCGGCGAAAGTGACTGCTTGACGAAGCCGGGACTGCTCAAGCATGTACCTGATACGAAGACAAAATTATTATTAGTTAGTGAAATGATACAACCATAAATGCAAATTCCTAAATTGCAGTAGAAGAAATTGCAAATACCTTATATTGGTTGCTTGTGATTCAATCTGCTTGTGAACCTTCTGTCATACCGTGTCAAGGGACCCAGTTGCCGTATTGAGCCATTTCTTTAGACTAGCATGTTCGCTCTCCACTCGACAAGTAGTTGTGTTGCCAAAATGTAGGAACTCCTTTGTCCAAGCAACAACAAACTTCTCCTTATGCACCAACCACGTCTCCTCACCATACGAGATAACTCCTTTGAACCTGCTCATCTTTTCCTTCATCATCATAAGATTGGTCTCGTACTCCTCAATGGTTAATGATTCTAATATTGTTCTCCATTTGCCATTCTTGAATTTAGAGGCAATGCCTTTATCTCCAATGATTCTATACACACGATCTTCCACATCCTTATTTATATGCCAAGTGCATAGCAAGTGCGCTGCTTGTGGAAAAACTTCTTGGATCGGCTTTAATAACCCAAGCTCCCTGTCACTAACAACAACGGTCGGGTTAAGATCATCCCCAAGCAAAATCTTCAGCCTTTGCAAAATCCAACGATAGCTCCCTTCGGTCTCGTCTTTAACAATAGAATACTCTATCTTGAAGTTATTATTGCATGGCGTCATCCCAACAATCTCAACAAACGGCATTTTGTACTTGTTTGTTTTGTACGTTGAATCAATGCCGATGTACCAGTGGTAAGTCCTGAACATATCAACTGACTCTGGATGTGCCATGAACACATGCGTTATCACACCTGAATCAGCCTGTGTGTAATTGACATATTTGTTCTCCACAACAATATGGTAGAATTGACTAGCCAGGTCTCTACCTTCAAACCCGTCCCTCCTCATTTTGTCCCTGTAATTATATATGTGTTTAATTACTGAGTTGTCCTTTGGGTGTTTTTCTTTAACTGCTGCTAAAATAGCACAAGGCTTTGCTTGAGATGAAGTCATATCACGCACAATTTGTTTAGATGCGATACTGAGTCCGCTCATTTGCCGACTTCCCTCTGGATACATACGCATTGTATGGTTATGCATTCCAGTTAACCCAGCCTTAGCCTTTATCCCCCATCCAGAAAGGTCTGCATGTTGATAGGCTTTAATCTGAAATTTACAGCGGCACGCTTTAGTTTTACTTTTCCTAATTGCAGGATCTTCATCAATTTTCACAACACCTCTATATCGTTCACCCCGTGAACATCGCAACAACTTCTGTTTTCCCCTATGTTTGTGCGAAGATATTACAATCTCAAACCCATTCTGAATAGCTATCTTTTTTGCCCAATCAATAGCATCCTGACTTGAGGGGAAAACGGTATCCGTTATGAAACGCGAACTATAATCAATGTTATCGGGATTCCAATCTTCTATCGGTACCTGAATATACGAAAAATTGACATTAAAATTATAAAAAAAAATACTTCGGAGCTATTTCTCCCGTGCAAAATTAATTCGGGGCTATTTCTGCCCATTTTGGCCTGAACGGACAGGCTGTCCGTTTCACCATAGGTGGAAATGGGCAGCGCGTACTGCCCGTTCCAAGGGTGGAGCGGGTGGCGCGTACCACCCGTTCCATGGGTGGAGCGGGTGGCGATTACCACCCGTTCCGTAGGCCGAACGGGTAGTTCATCCGTTCGGCCTAAGGAAAGGGTGGTATGCGCCACCCGCCCAGGCAAAAACCGAAATAAAAAAAAAACGAAAATACCTAAATAACGTTTTTAATAATCGTAATATTACCTCGTGTTCGAACTCATTGTCTTCGGGAATGCTTTGATCCATTTTTGTCAAATCCGGGATTTGTGCCCGGGAGAGAAAAGTAGAGAGAGTTTTGAAGGTTTTGGGGAAAAAAATGAGAAGGGCAAAATGGTCAAAAGGGTGCGGTGAACCGGAATTTAGGGGCGGTATATAGCAATACCCAATCACAATTTGTACAATTTGTACTAAAATCAATAGGCGGCGTAGTGGTTAAGAACGCAGTTGCCATTGTAAGGGGTCTGGATTCGATTCCCTCCATGAGCAAATTTTTTTCTCAAAAAAACATTATATCCCTCTATAAGCAGATTTTTTTTTTCTCAAAACAAAAATTATATAAATATTTGGCTTCCTTTTTATAGATATGTATACAAATATTAAGAAATTTACATATTTAAAAACTTATTTACATTCTTCAAAAAAAAGAAAAAAACTTATTTACAATTATATCAAACTAATAAAATTATTATTCTTAATATATTTTAAAGATTAAGGCTTATAAATTAAGGATTTAATTGTAATTTTGTAACCAATTATGATATTCATGTAAAAAGCCTTAAAATTTATTTAGATTTTAAAGGGCAATTGATTTTTTTGAATATAGATTGAGGGTTAATTTAAGAATTAAATTTCTATTTGGTCTATGTGATATGCAAAATTTTGTCATACCATTTGATAACATTTGTCCAAAAATTATCAGGACCGGCCACCATGAGTATAATTTACCCTTCAAAATGATGTCATTTTAATCACGACTCAACAGAAAGCCATTTACACCACAATTAGGGGTGTGCATCGGTTTAAAACCGAACCGAACCGAACCGAATTTACCGAATACCGAAATATCTAAAAATCTTGTACCGAATTGAACCGATTTAAGAACATAAACCGAACCGATTTTTTTCGGTTCGGTTCGGTTTTTCCCGAATTAACCGAATTATATAAAACTTTACAAATAATCTAAAAATCACAAAGCTTTAATTCATATATTACTAGTTATATTAAATGTTTTTTTAAGGTAAATAGGTATTAGATTAGAATTTAATGGTTATATTAAATTCAAACTTAAGGTAAATAGATGTTAGATTATAATTTAATGGTTATATTAAATATTTTTTTTAGAATCATAAATTCAAAAATTAGATAGGTGGTGTGTATAAATTTAGGAAGGATTAATATTTTTTTCCAACCATACATGTTTTATACAACATAGTAGCAACTAATCGGTGCGGTTCGGTTATTTCGGTTTTTATTAGAAACCGAACCGAACCGAAAACCGATATTCACCAAAATAACATACCAAATCCGAACCGTATAATAATAAAACCGAACCGAAAAACCGAACAGTGTCGGTTCGGTTCGGTTTTACGGTTTCAAACCGCATAATGCACAGCCCTAACCACAGTAGTGTTGTTCACGCCGACAAGGAGGGCTGGTTCCCAGTGGTCTACGTTATTTTTAAGAAACTTTAGCATGGAAACCATAATGGAATGGAAAATAAACGGAAACCTAAACGGACACGAAATACGGAAACGCTAATGAAGAGTTGTTTCTGTGTACATAGCCGGGGACAAGGTGCTGAAGCATCGCATGCCCATCTCCCTCCGCCATGAAGTAATTAAGGCAAGAAATGCACCTCAATATAATTGGGGTAAGATATTTGTGAATTGGTATAAAAGATCTGATGAAACAAAAACATTATTTCAATAAAAGAAGAAGAT